>NC_071628.1:4985000-6185000 GCF_014839835.1 Dryobates pubescens
TTAACCTGTAAGAATTCCCTTCCTGAGCTGAAGTGGTGCAGGAGTGTGACCAGTAGGGTAAGAGAGGGGATTCTGTCCCTTGACTCTGTGCTTGTGAGACCCCCATCTCCAATACTGTGTCGAGTTCTGGCGTCCCCATCACAAGAAGGACACAGAGCTGTTAGAGTGAGTCCAAAGGAGGACACAAAGATGATCCAAGGGCTGGAGAACCTCTGAGAATAGGCTGAGGGAGCTGGGGGTGTTCAGCCTGGAGAAAAGAAGACTGTGGGAGACTTCAGAGCTGCCATCCAGTACCTGAAGGAATCCTACAGGAAGGCTGCAGAGGGACTTTTCATCAGGGTGTCTAGAGACGGGACAAGGGGGAATGGTTTGAAGCTGAGGAAGAGCAGGGTTAGACTGGAGCTGAGGAAGAAATTCTTCAGTAGGAGGATGGTGAGACTCTGGAAGAGGCTGCCCAGGGAAGCTGTGGATGTCTCCTTCCTGGCAGTGTTGAAGGCCAGGTTGGATGAGGCTTTGAGCAGCTGAGTCTAGTTGAGAGGTGTCCCATGGTGGAGAGGTTGGTGTAGATGATCTGTGATTTCTTCCAACCTGAGCCATTCTAGGATTCTGTGATTCTGTGTTACACAAGGGCAGGAGGCTGTTTCATCTGTAAAGAGAGCAAGCAGAGGTCAAGCTGAAAGGGTGGGCTCTTGAGGTGCTGGCTCTGAAGGAAGGTGTAGACACACTTTGCTCTGCAAGTGAAATGTGTGAGCTGAGAGTTATGTAAATCTAGAGCAAAACTCTGCTCTTTCCCTCTCCAAATAACCTTTCTACATAGCTGGATATTATTTTGAAGCAATTTTGCTCTCTGATGATTCAGTGAGGGAAGCTGCTGAAACAAAACAGAAGTGAATTGAAGAATAGTCAATATTGCAGAACAGCAGAGGAGGCACTCATAAGGTTCAGGGTTTGGGTCTCAGTCCATGCTCAAGGCAGTTAACCCTCATCCACCCAAGGAAGAGTAGCAGTGTCTGTGAACTCTCATGCTCTGGCACTGGCTATGGAGGACAGATTAAACCACTTAACAAACAAGCAGGGGAAAAAAGCTGATGAGAACATTTCAATCATGGAGAGGGAGGAGACCATTTATGTCAAGGAGGAACAGGCAAATCTTTTCCCTAATCTTGTACTCATCCTATCTTAATTTTTTCCCCCGGGGAGGTGGTGGAAGCCTCATCCCTGGAGGTTTTGAAGACCAGGCTGGATGTGGATCTGGGCAACCTGATCAAGTGTGAGGTGTTCCTGCCCATGGCAGGGATGTGGGAAGCAGATGATCTTTGAGGTCTCTTCCAACCCTAACAATTCCATGATTCTATAATTGATATTATCCACTAAGGCAGACTGTGAGGCTGGAGAGCCAAGGACCACGGAACTGGGATTTGGGTTGTAGCAGGGGCAGAGATCAGGGGGGCAGGCAGCTGAATTAAGTCTGGCATAGCAAGGGTGTTGCTTTGGCAGCAGCAGTCTGGTAGTGTAGGATGTGATGGAACTGCACTGAAGCATTGTATGAGGAAGTTTTCATAGCACCTGCCCACAGTCTGCTTGGCTACATCCCACAGAATCCCAGGATTGTCTCAGCCTTCCACACAGAGTTTTTGAGGGGCTGCAGTTCTTCGAAGTAGACGTAAAGGGTGGAAGGAACGAGCATCTCCTCGGAGAGCAGCAAGTTAATTAATGGCTCCAAAGCACATTACTATAGCAATGAGCTGATATATTAGAAATCACTTCCAACCAGTTACTGAAGGCTGTCTCCATGTGCAGTGGACCTTGCATGCATGCACACAGCTTTCCCCATCTTCAATGAACGCGATGCGTCCTCAGCTGAAATTGGAATTCAGACCTTTAAAACGAGTGGGCAGAGAAACCACCCTCCTGAAGTGCCTGAAATAAACCCTGCATGTCTGAGCTGTGCATCTAAATAGGTTCTGGTGAGGCCTCTAGAGCTTTGGAGAAGCCTTTCCAAATGGATGTGAGTCATAATACCACTTAATCATTTAGATGCTGATGTAGATTATTTTTGAGCTCTTTTTCTGTAAATTGAGTTGGTTTCTTTTTTTGGGGGGGGGGGGAGGGGAAAGGCAAAGGTTGGTTTTGCTAGGAGATGGAACTGGTCTGCAGCTGCTTGTTGAAACTAAGCTGTTTTCCTTGTAGCTGTAACGCCCAGGAGCACCATAAAGCATCGCTTCCTGCAGCAGAAGTGCTTGCTCTTTAAGACAAGAAGTCACAAGGTGTGGGAAGTCTGTGAGGGCAGAAGGAAAGGACTAGCAGAGAGGAAGCATGTCCTAATTTTGGGTGGTAAATGGATTTGAATTGAGAGTAACAATTTGCTGAATCAGACTCTGCTGGGTTCTACACATTGGCCACATTGGCAGTGCTACAGGCTGGGGACAGAGTGGCAGAGAGCAGCCAGGCAGAAAGGGACCTGGGAGTACTGGTTGATAGTAGGCTGAACATGAGCCAGCAGTGTGCCCAAGTGGCCAAGAAGGCCAATGGCCTGCATCAGGAACAGTGTGGCCAGCAGGAGCAGGGAAGCCATTGTGCCCCTGTGCTCAGCACTTGTTAGGCCACACCTTGAGTCCTGTGCCCAGTTCTGAGCCCCTCAATTGCTGGAAGGTGTCCAGAGAAGGGCAACAAAGCTGAGGAGGGGTCTGGAGCACAACCCTGAGAGGTGGGGGTTGGTCTCTTCTTCCAGGCAACCAGCAGCAGAACAAGAGGACAGTCTCAATCTGTGCCAGGGGAGGTTTAGGCTGGATGTTAGGAAGAAGCGCTTCACAGAGAGAGAGATTGGCCATTGGAATGTGCTGCCCAGGGAGGTGGTGGGGTTGATGCCCCTGGAGGTGCTTAAGAAAAGCCTGGATGTGGCACTTAGTGCCATGGTCTAGTTAATTAGGGTTGGGTGACCAGTTGGACTCGATGATCTCGGAGGTCTCTTCCAACCTGTTTGATTCTGTGACTCACTACTTCTCTGGTCTAACTGCACCGTGCTCCTGCTCAGCTGTTGCACCTTGCTGAGGGAGTTGAGGTGCTACACCACCTTTCAATATTTGTGTTTCCCTCTGCCCCCTTTGTGATATTTTCCCTAGGAAATGAAGTAGAGCTTTTTTTTTTTCACCATCCCCCCACTCTGTAGGATTTTGCCTTTGCCATCTCTGTTTAACAAATATTAATTCTATGCTCTTTGTGAATCCTGTGGAGGATGGCAGTCCACCTAAACTCGGAGGTGACTTGGAAATTGTTAATGAGCTGTTGCCTGCCTTTTGTCTGTGAAGCGAGAAGTTCCCGGGAATTCCTCGAGACCAACTACATCACCGTGCCTGATTCTGCTTTAAAGAAAAGCAGACTCCTTTTGCAAAAGCTAAAGGAGGTTTAAAAGCATTACTGACAGGTAAAAAGGAATAGAATCCTGCATGTGGTAAGATGAACCAGGAACATGCTGGGGAAGAGGAGAACAAAGCCGCGGTGTCAAAAGGCAGTGGGGTCAGCTCAGAAACTGGCTGCTAGTCTCTTTCCAGAGGCTTCTCCAGAAGGCAGGGCTTCAGGGGAATAAGAAATACAGTAGCCACAGGGCAATTAGAAGGCACTCTGTGAAAGCTGCTCGAGGCTCTAATGGATGATGCATGTCACGTGTCTCGGCCTTCATCTCTTGTGACTAAGTTTTACCATACTGAGGTTTTTCATCTCGTGGGATGAAGCCGTCTGCACTTTTAGACCTTCAGGACCTTCTGTACCTTTTATCTTTGATTTGATTCCATCTCATCTTTCTAGCAGCCTTTGATTTCCCAAGTGAATTAAAGCTCCAAATGTCATATATCTGAGGGTTGGCATAAAAGGGGGCTTAAAAGGACTTATTTTGGAGCAGTAGGAACCACATGCATCCAGCATTGAACAGCTCCCAGATGTTGCAGCTTCATTTAATTGCTGAAATCAGAGATGCTGGGAATGGATTTCATCTGAAAGTCTGATCTCCTAAACTAAAAGGCATAGGATAACATTTGCTCATCCCCTGGAGATGCTGCCAGAAGTCTGTCTCTGATTAGCAATGTTAATGGAGTATTAACATAAGCCACGCCAGCGAGGGAAACTGTAGAACACATTATCATCAGGAGAGCCAGCTGTGTAAAGGAGTGTAAAGATGATGATAAATGGAGTTTGTGGCTTGGGGAGCCGGTTGCTGAACTGCTCCATCCCCTAATCCAGAAGGAGGGGAGCGGGGATGGACACACCAGCTTGCTGTTCTCCGTGCCACCATACCAGAGAGGGATGGAGCAGAACAGATGTTACCTTGATAGGAACAGGGAGATGGAAAGGACTTCCCAGCTGAGTCAAGGCTTTTGCTGTTGGAGGATGGATATTTTTGGCTCAGCTCCATCTTGCCTTTTGCAGCCTCTGTGGAGGATTGATCCAGGGTCTAAATATCATAACGGCTCTTTAAACATCTCCAGAGATACTTTGTACTATTTGCTGTTGTTTCAAAGGTCTCTTTCCCTCTTGACTCAGGGGGTGTGAATAGTCTGGACTGAGAGTGAGGCTCAGAGATACTGTAAAGCTGCTCATTTCCTTTACATTGGCCATGCAAGTCTTACAAATCCTCAAACACTTGCCCCACCACATCCCTCTGGTGTCAATATTGGCAAGTGAAAGAAGTCTCTTCGAGTTTGTGGTTGAAATCCAGGGCCTTCATGTGAACATACTCAGTGCATCACCTCCATCAACAAATTCTGCTTTGCCACGTGAGTGGAGCAGGGAGCTCTAGATCAGACAGAGAGCTGTGGAGCAAAACACTTGTGCTTCAGCGTGGCAGGACCGACAGGCACGTTGCAAGACGGTGCTACACCCTACCAGCACAGGCTTGTTTGCCTGGCTTCCTGATAGAGCTACACATTTCACCCACTGACCTTTTTGACTTCTTCCTGGTTTCCCTCCTGCAGGAGCACTTCAGCAGCAAAGTGCCATACCCTGCTGCACAAACTTGGCATCTCATCAAGCTGACTTATTTGGTATGTATTTACACTTGTAGACTTTAGTACTCTCCTGGCAATTGAGCTTCCTTCCTGCCTACATAAATATGATTTCATTATTAGCTTTGTTTAGCTGTTGTTCTGCATCTGTGTGCTTCCCTTTGCCGAGCTGCCAGAGAGCATCGCAGGTGTCGAGCTCCATTTGTGCCCAGAGCATCCTGAACTTTTTACCTCGCCTGCCACCTCTAATGATGAGCAGCACTCTTGACTTCCTACCTAAAACAAACCATTAAAAGCTCACCCTAATAATGCCACTTATTTATTTTTATATTGGGTTTTTTCTTACATTGAGGAGACGACAGCTTCTGGTAGAGCTCTGCAGCCTGTGGGTTGGTTGGTTTATATTTAGAAAGCAGCATTCTCTTTCTTTCTCTCTAAGGTATTTTCCTGCCTTTCCCCTACTCTCCTCAGACCTGTAATGTTTACTCAATACTTACTCTAAGCCAGAGACGTTGCCTTTGCACAAGAGGTCCCTAAGTAGCTGGGATTCAGCTTGTTGAAGTCCCTGTCGAGTGTGGGGGATGGTGTTCTGAGAGTGATCTGGATAGGAAATAAAGGTCTTTCTCCAGCTGTAAACACTCTCCAGCAGAGCAGGTCAGATGAAAGGTCTCATCCAGTTTCTCATAACGTTTCAGTAGCCCTCAAAGGGTGTCACTCTCAGTTCCCATTGACAGTAGTGGGTGGCCATGTGAGTGCAGGTGATGACTTCCAAATCGCCTCCTAGGAAGACAGGGTGACTTCCACTTAGGGATAAATGAAGAGCTGGTGGTTGGATCTCCACTTTCTTTTGCAATCTAGGCACTGCTTGGCTGTTTCTGGCCCAGGTCTGGCTTTGGCACTCCAGCAAAGGGACACAGGAGCCACAAGCACACCACTTTGCACACTTGTGGGTTGAACCAGCTGCTGATCCTTAGAGGAAGGAGGCCATTTCTGCACAACTTCTGGACCATTCCTGTTTACTGAAAACTAACCATAAGGCTCCTCTAAGTGCAGTTGCATTCATGAAACCTTTCCTGGTTGAAAGAAGATGTGTTTCTATGTAGTAGACTGAGGATGCATCAAAGATGTGCTGATGCCAGTGGTCTGTATATGCATCATCTTCTCAGTGATCTCACAGCCTGTGTACCTCTACTTCTCATTGGGGATTCTCAAAGGAGCGGTGTAGGGATGGGGGCATTCACTGCTTGGTGCCCACTTTGTGGGCACAGTGCAAGTGACTGTCACTTTGGGTGGCTGTTCTAGGTTTCATAGAATCAATAAGGTTGGAAAAGACCTCAAGTCTATCATCAAGTCCATCCTGGAAAAGATCATCAAGTCCAACCTGTCACCCAACACCTCATGACTACTAAACCATGGCACCCAGTGCCACATCCAATCCTCTCTTGAACACCTCCAGGGATGGTGGCTCCACCACCTCCCTGGGCAGCTCAATCCAGTGTCTAACAACTCTATGAAGAACTTTTTCCTCACCTCCAGCCTAAACTTCCCCTGGCACAGCTTGAGTTTCCTTGCAAGTCTTTGCAGTTTTCCTGCAGAGGAAGAAATTCTCCTGCACATTTCTGGGAATTAATTTCTACTTCAAATCCCAGAACTATGTTCGACTCAAAGTGTTTCTGCTAGTAAAAACCCCATAAATCTCACTTCACCAGCCTGGGACCTAGCTCTGTAGTGGATGGAGAAGCTGCTGGAGTTAAGGGTAGATTTGGTTTTCCTCCCGGGTGGGGTCTGACAGGAAAGGTTTCAGGAGGTGGAAGGAAGCTGAAGAAAGAAAGTGAAACCAAGCAGTCAGTTTGCCATCTGCAATCTTTGATCTGTGGCTGTCTGCAAACAGAATCACAGCTCTGTGATTAGATGTACATGCTCATTATGCCTTGTACTCTCCAAGCAGGCAGCCTGCACAATGTATGCTGTTGCCTCCTGCCCAAATATCTTTCTCTCTTCTTTTCTTTTTTCATCTATATTGCATTAAGACCTTGAGGCCTATCATCAGGGAGAGAAAAAATACAATTTTCTTATTGTACAATGCATTTCATTCCCAGCTGCTGTATTAAATTTATTCCTATTTGAAGTAGTGTCTGTGAGTATAAATCATTTAAGTTTGTATGGTTTTTTTTTTTGTTGCTGTGGCAACTGTTTGGACTAATTGAATTCCAAAGTGTCTCTCTCTGTTTCAAAGCTAGGATAAAGGGCACGTGTGTTCGTGGCAGCAGGAGGTTGAAAGGAGAACAGGGGTGGGGGGGACAGGTAACCCTGTCAGAACGACATGGCTTCAGTCTCCTGTGCACAGGCTTAGCAGCAGCACCTTTGGCAGTCAGCAGGGAGGTGGAGGGGTCACAGCTACCTGTGAGCTCTCCCTGTGAGTACAAAACGTTTGTGCCCTTAGCAGGCTGAGGAAGGGATGAAAAGCTTGGGATGGAGGTGTTGGGAAAGTTGTGGGTTACCTCTCTGTCTGTTTCCCTCATGTTCTCTGTGGAGCTGATGTGTTAGAGTACTTCATAGCTATAAAAAAAGCCCTTTCTGTCTGAGCTCCTGGGGCTTGTCTACCAGTTGGCATCATGCATGTGGCACTTGGTGCCATGGTTTAGTAGTCATGAGGTCTTGGGTGACAGGTTGGACTTGATGATCTTTGAGGTTTCTTCCAACCTTATTGATTCTATGTGGTCCTAAAGGAGCCCTCTTTACTTTAAGAGAGGTGGAGTGCAGAAATAGGTTGCCCAGAGAAGCTGTGGAGTGTCCTTCTCTGGAGACTTTCAAACCCCACCTGGACACATTCCTGTGTGACCTGGTCTAGGCAAACCTATGTCAGCAGGAGGGCTGGACTAGATGACCTCTAGAGGTCCCTTCCAACCCCTACCATTCTGTGATTATGTAAAGAGTTACTTCCCCTGTCAATACTTAACAGGAAAAGTCTCCTCAGAGCTAAGGCAGAGGGCTAGGAAGTACTGGGGGGTCCTATGAGGAGAGGCTGAGGGAGCTGGGATTGTTTAGCTTGGAGAAGGCTCAGGAGAGACCTCCTTGCTCTCTACAACTACCTGAAGGGAGGTTGTAGCCAGGAGGGGGTTGGTCTCTTCTCCCAGGCAACCAGCACCAGAACAAGAGGACACAGTCTCAAGCTGCACCAGGAGAAGTTTAGGCTGGAGGTGAGGAGAAAGTTCTTCACAGTGTAATTGGCCATTGGGATGTGCTGCCCAGGGAGGTGGTGGAGTCACCATCACTGGAGGTGTTCAAGCAGGGATTGGACATGGTACTTGGTGCCATGGTTTAGTAGACATGAGGTGTTGGGTGACAGGTTGGACTTGATGATCTTTGAGGTCTTTTCCAACCTTATTGATTCTATGATTCTAACTCTCCCCTGGGGACTTGCAGGGACAATTTCTGCCCTGCTCTGTAATATTTTTTTCCCCATCTTCAAAACAGTGGCAGATATCCTCCTAGGCTGAGCCAGGAGAACAGAAACATTATAACTTGGTTCTTTGCAAAGAAATTTGTCCCAGGAGGATGGAAGGAGTCATTCCTTTGCAGGCAGGAATGGGCCTGCCTGTGCTATTCCCAGCTTGTTCTGGCTACTTCTCTTAGCCTAGAGAGGGCTCCTTTTTTGTGTTAATTATGTAGGTGTTTATTACAGCCACAAAATGTTAATAGACAGCCTAATGGAAATCATGCTGGCTAATGAGAAGCTCCTGCATACCTGGCTGCTTTTCTCTGGGAATAGCAGCAGCCACAATTCAGCAGGAAATCATTTCCCCTGCTCCTGCCCTGTGCTTTTACCTTGTGATTACATCATGTGTTAACCTTTCATCTGGCTCTCTGCAGCCTGGGGGAAGGCCAAGACCTCTTCCTTTCCTCCAGTCAAAGGGGTTGTGAGGGCCTGCTCACCTTTCCTGCCTTCTAAAGGGTAATCTGTTGTCCTGCTTTCAGCTGGAACAGAGTTGATTCTATTTCTAGTAACTTTTACAATGCTGTGTTTTGGGTGTAGGCTTGATGTAGCTGCTGGTAACAGGCTGCTGTTTCACTTGTTGCTAAACTGTGTTTGTATGAAGTCAAGGACTTTTCACCTTCTCATCCTGCCCTGCCAGCAGGGTCTGGGGAGTACACAAGAAGCTGGGAGGGGACAAAGCAAGGACAGCTGGCCCAAATGGCCAAAGGGATATTCCATAGCATACAATGTCATGCCCAGTATATAAACTGGGAGGAGTATAGCTGAGGGACACAGCGACACAAGGACTGGCTGAGCATCTGTCAGTGGCTGTTGAGCAATTGCATTGGGCATCACTTCTATAATTTGCTTATTGCTTATTCTTTTTCTGTCCTGTTAAACTGTCTTGATCTCAATCCACAAGTTTTTCTTCTATCTGATTCTCTTCCCCATCCCACTGAGGGAGGGAGTAAGCAGGCAGCTGCATGGTGATTAATTGCTGGCTGGGGTTAAACCATGACATCTGTGAAGGCTTTTATGGAGCTTGAAAAGGTTGCTGTGTGCACCTGAGCTAATCTAGGATGGCTGTGGCAGGAATGAAGCCCTGAATGGATCCAGGCCTTCCTTTGGCCACCTTCCTGCAAGGGATGTTGTCTGATCCAGGGCATATGCCCACAGACTGGCAGCCCAGTGGTAGGTGGACTCAGCTGCTGTTTATTTTGGTGTGGTTTTATTCCCAGCCTATGCTGCAGGCTCATGCACTCACCTCATCTCAGACTGGCAGAGACAAGTTACAACAGGTGCTGGAAGGGGACAGAACAAGGCAGTTCCTAGGGAACTTGGCCAAACTGTGAGGATTTCCTTCATTCTTTAGTGTACTTTAAATGAATTACAAAGGTCTTTAACACATAAATGCCTTAAATCAGTAATGAAAGGGATCTCTGTCCATCAGACTGCCAGACAAGAGCTAATATGGTTAAAATTAAAATCAGCAACTCCTGGTTTATTATTCTGGCATAGAAAAGGGAAAGGGAGGTGTGTTTGAGGAGGGGTGAGGGTGCAGCCTGGTTTGGGGGGCTCAGAAAGCAGCAGGAATCCAATAGTTGGTGCAGCATTCAAGGGGAGAAGAGCAGGCTCCTGCTCAACAGGAGCAGAGTGGTAGGTTGGAGTAGTTGGGTGTGGACTGTGCTGGGAAGCTGTTGGTGAGCAGGTGGGGGGGGGTTTGGATTGACAGTGGGATGTGTGGGCTTCTGGGGGAAAGGGTGGCTTTGGCTGTTGTCAAGGAGGAGAGCACACACCTCTGATTTCTGTAGCAGAGGTAAAGGTCTCCCTTAAAAAATACAGATATAAAAAAAAATGGACAAATGAACTAAAACAAAATAAAAAGAAAAAAGAATAAATTAGTCCAAACTAAGGAGGCAAAATCCATAGTTCATGGAAACTGAAGGAAATAAGAGGCTGCTCACCAGGCGATATGGGAACTCCCAGCTGGGTCCAAGTTCCACAGTGTTTCCCCTGGAGGCAGAGATTTTGTTCTTCTGTCTTGGCCTGTGGAGAGGAAAAAAAAAAAGTTAAAAAATTAAAATAAGAGGGGGGGAGGGGAAGTGGTCTTACTGCTGCAGAAAGAGCCAAATATTTCCCTCATGGGCTCTCTCAGGGCACAGTTGTGCAAACACCAGATTTCAGGATGAAGGTGAGATTTCTTGACGGTGAGGAGCTGCAAACAAGGCATGTTGCAGGGTCCATATGGAGCTGCTGGTAGGAACCCAACCCCCAGGCTCTTGGAAGCATTTCAGAAGGGGCTTTTGGGAAAGAGCAGGAAAGCAGCTCAAAAAGGTTGGCTCTCAGTAAAACACAACGCTGTGGAAAATAGCATCTGACCCTCTTCTGTTACCTGGGCAGCGCTACCTGGCTCCCCTGCAGTGATTTCTCTGGCTTCCTGCCTTGACTTGAAGAGATTGGGCAGATTCTTTTATGATCAATAAATATCCAGGCAGACACTGTGAAATTCCAATCAGGAAAATTTACAGCATTAAGGCAGATATCGTAGAGCAGGGTATAAATAAAGAGGAGCTGTCAGTCACACTCCTGGCAGCAAGAGCCTGGTGTCAGTTGCAGTAGATTAAGCATTGCTTCACACATGGCTTTATGGTTTTTGCCCAGCAAGTGTATCTGTGCAAAGGCTTTTTATTGCCTTGCAATGGTAAATATTCTCTGGTCGCTGTGGTTTCAGCATGAAGCTAGTGGCAAGAGGAAATGAGTGACAGCAGTGGATTTTTGCCATAATCCTGAGTCTTGTTCCCAGACCCAAGATTTACTGAGGGGAGTTGAATAGAATAGAATTAACCAGGTTGGAAAAGACCGTTGAGATCATCAAGTCCAACCTATCACCCAACACCATCTAATCAACTAAACCATGGCACTAAGTGCCTCATCCAGTCTCCTCTTAAACACCTCCAGTGATGGTGACTCCACCACCTCCCTGGGCAGCACATTCCAAAGGCCAATCTCTCTTTCTGGGAAGAATTTCTTCCTAACATCCAGCCTAAACCTCCCCTGGCACAGCTGGAGACTGTGTCCTCTTGTTCTGGTGCTGGTTGCCTGGGAGAAGAGACCAACCCCCACCTGGCTACAACCTCCCTTCAGGGAGTTGCAGAGAGCAAGAAGGTCTCCCCTTGAGCCTCCTCTTCTCCAGACTAAGCAACCCCAGCTCCCTCAGCCTCTCCTCAAAGGGCAGTGCTCCAAAACCCTCACCAGCTTTGTTGCCCTTCTCTGGACATGTTCCAGAGAAGGGCAACACAGCTGGTGAGGGGTTTGGAGTTTAGGTGCTGAGCAATCCAGGCACCAACAAAAAGATCCAGACACTTCCTCATGGTGTTAAGTCAAAGCTAGTTTTCTGCACCATGGGAAGATTGCCTGATGTAGTGATCTGAAGACCTCCTGAGAGAAGAGAGGAGCAGCATGGCCTCCTGTCACCTCTACTGGAATGAAGTGAACTACAGCTAGTGCAGGCTTCACCTGGGAGTAGAGGGGAAGAATGAATCAGGTCAGTAGTGAGACCTTAATTCATTGCAGCTGGGACAACATTTCATCTACAGATTATTATATTTCATTGCCAGCCTGGCCTGACCAGCAATATACAAATCCTTGTGGAAAAGGTCTAGGGGGTGCTGATGGATGAGGAGCTAGATGTGAGCAGGCAGTGTGAGCTTGCAGCCGAGAAGGCCAATGGCAGCCTGGGCCGCATCAGAAGATGCAGATCCAGAGAGGTGATTCTGCCACTTTCCTCTGCTCTGATGAGACCTCACCTGGACTACTGTGTCCAGCTCTGGAGCCTTCAATACAGGAAGGGCTTGAAGCAGGTCATGAAAATGATCAGGGGGTTGGAGAACCTCTGCTATGAGGACAGGCTGAGGAAGCTGAGGTTGTTCAGCCTGGAGAAGTGGAGTATCCACGGAGACCTAGTAGTGGCCTTCCAGTATATGAAAGGGGCTGCAAGAAGGATGGACAGAGACTGTTTGCAAAGGCCTGTAGTGACAGGATGAGAGACAATGGCTTCAAACTAGAGAAGAGCAGATTTAGATTGGATGTCAGGAACAAGCGCTTTACCATGAGGGCAGTGGAACACTGCAATAGGTTGCCCAGAGAGGTAGTTGGGACCCCATCCCTGGAGATATTCAAGGTGAGGCTGGACAGGGCTCTGGACAACCTGATCTAGTGGAGGATGTCCCTGCTGACTGCAGAGATGGTCAGACTAGATGACCTTTGGAGGTCCCTTCCAACCCAGACCATTCTATTTGTTGGGGGTTGGTCTCTTCTCCCAGGCAGCCAGCACCAGAACAAGAGGACACAGTCTCTATCTGCACAGAGGAGGTTTAGACCGGATGCTAGGAAGAAGTTCTTCACAGAAAGAGAGATTGGCCATTGGAATGTGCTGTCCAGGGAGGTGGTGAAGTCACCATCACTGGAGGTGTTTGGTAAGAGACTGGATGGGGAGCTTGGTGCCATGGTTTAGTTGATCAGATGGTGTTGGGTGATAGGTTGGACTCAATGATCTCAAAGATCTTTTCCAACCTCGTTAATTCCATTCTATTCTAGATGATTCTAAAGCATCAGCTGGAGGTTCCTGCTGTGTTGGGCTAGCTGGAAGCTGCATTCATTTTCAGCACAGCCTTTTATCAATTAAAGCTGAGTGTCCAGCAGGGAACAAACCAAACAAAAAGGCAAGAAGGAGCTGCACTAGTGGTAGTTTTGCTCTTTATTTTGAGAAGAGAGAGAGAGAGAGAGAGCTACATAAACTATGTCAGGAGGGTACAGGTCTACACACAGTTTCATCAATCAATAAATGGAGTTGTTAACATAACACTTGAGGATATGATACTTTGAAGAAGACATAGACACATGACCAAGGGAATATTTACAGCTCTACCATACAGCATATTTATATTTGAGAGAGAGAGAGAGAGCTCTGTGCACGCAGACCGCGCTGTCTACAGGCAGTGCACGCGGGCACACAGCTCAATAGGTATAAAAGGCTCTTAAAAAAAAACCAACCCAAAACAACAACAACAACAACAAAACCAACAACTTACAGGATTCAAGACATGAGTCTGCCTTTCATATGCAGCAACTGACTGGATTTTTGAGGTGGAAATGGTTCCGGTTTGTGGCGGCCAGGAGCCGAGGTTTCGCTTTGAAATCTCTCTTCTCCAGCGGTCTCGGCCGAACCCAGAGTTAGGTTCCTGGGGGGTGGGAGAGTGGTGGTGTGTGTGTGTGTGAGGTGAATGGAAGAGAGGGCAGAGGAGTGGTGGTGGTGGTGTGTGAGGTGAATGGAAGAGAGGGCAGAGGAGTTATGGGGAAGAGCTGGGGATGCACAGCCTCTGGAGGCTTGGGGCAGCAACACAGAGATGAAAACAGCTGACCTTTGGTGATGCCATTAAATCATCCTTTATACTAAACATAAATTATTGACACAGCTTTTAAAAAAATAGTTTTCTGTTTCATTTCAAGGCTGGGGAGAGAGGAGGGGGCAAAGCAGGGCAGGAAGGAAGGGAAGGTCTGGGGAGGGGTAA
Source organism: Dryobates pubescens (assembly GCF_014839835.1). NCBI lineage: Eukaryota > Metazoa > Chordata > Aves > Piciformes > Picidae > Dryobates > Dryobates pubescens. The sequence continues at coordinate 4,999,046 of NC_071628.1, forward strand.
ATACCTCAGCACTTTAAAAGAGAAAATAAATCCCTTGACCTCACTGCAAATCCTTAACTTAAAATGTGTTCTGACTGTATCATGACTGACTAGCACTGTATCAGTCACCCCCTTCCAGGGTGGCAGTGTGCTGGATGCACATAATGCAGCAGGTAGGGGAGAAGCAGGGACCCTACCAGGGCCAGCACTCAGTTCAAGGTTCCTCATACACTGAGCCGGAGACAGTGGAGGTGAGATGGGCAGGCAGAGATCACAACCACCTTGCTTTCACCAGATTCTCCCTTGAGGGCTAGCCTGGGTTGTTCCCAGCAGGGAGAAATGGTGAATTCTGATCTGGAGACAGGAAAACTGAAGGATGAAAATGTTGAGAACCAGCAACTGAGCTGCAAAATGGCAAAGAGGGTTCAAAAGATGCAGAAGAAGCTCCCCGCTGAGCAAACACAGAGTTTGGTGCATGGAGTGGCAAAAAAGTCTGCCAAGAAAAAGAACATTCAGCAAACAGCACCAGAGGATTTGTTTTCTGCCCATGCAGACATTCAGTGACATTAACAGGGTTCAAAATGAGCTGGTTCAAGTAAGAGTAGCAACAAAAATGCCACCAAAATGTCCTTCCTCCGAGATGCAGCCTCATCCTCCCCTCAGTACCCCCTCCCCTGCCAGACTGAGCTGTGCAACAGATCCTTCTGGGAGCCAAGCCTGCCTGAGTCACTGAAGGGCAGCTCAGGTGGGAGCAGGAGGAGTTTCTTAGAACTTAAGTCTCCCCTTGCAGTTCTCTGCAGGTTAGGTGTTTCTGCTTGTGATAGGAGCACCAGCAGAGCAAAGCACAGTGGTTTCTTGGCCTAGGCCATCACCCTGCCACATAAGCCATTGACAGACAATATTGCTTCAGGAATTACTGGAGGCAAGTGCACAAAACATTCCCTAAACACCATCCCACACCCAGCCTGAAGGCCCCAAGGTAGCCTTCACTCAAGAAGGTTGTGTATCCTCAGCGTTACCTGGGGGACCCTTGCCTCCTTGTCTGACCCAGAAGAGGCAAAGGGAGCTGTTAACACTTAGTGAAAGCAAAACCAATGCCAATCCCTTGCCTGCCCAGAAATCCTTCAGTTCTACTGAAATTACCTATGTAAAACAGCACTTCATTCAGGTGAGGTGGGGGAGGCTATTGAGTGTAGTTATTTATTTATTTAGTCTTGTGCCACTTTAAGCCTAGCTATGCAAAGCTCTCATGCAAGAAATTGCCTCCCAGTTTAGCTAAGAATTTAAAGGACACTTCTGAAAGAAGGAAAAAAAAAAAGATGAAAGAAAGAAGGAAAAGTAAGAAGAAAAAATAAAATTAGGCAACTCTCCTTCACAGGGAGAATTGGGCTGTGGGAGCTGAGCCAGGGGAGTGAAAGGCAGCTCAAAAGACCTAGGCTGCTTGTACTGGAACTAGAGCTATCAGACAGCAGAGAAAGTGCAGTGCAATGATGGTATCTGCAAGGGTTTGAAGCAGAGAGGGTGGGCCTGGGAGGAGCCCAGCAAGGCTTCAGCCTTTTGGAGCAACCTTCAGGACTTGTTTAGATGAGCACACATAATTTTGTAGTGACTTGCCCAGCCAAAGCTCTCTTCTGCCTTACTGCAGCTCACCCCTAATTTTCACTATTCTCATGATCAGTGACCCCTCACTGGGAATGAATTCTTTGCCTGTTTCCTTCCTCTTCCTGTGTTCAAGTAGGCACCCTTGCTCCCATAGCACCATTTGTTCTCTGAGCTCCTTATGAAATCATCTTTGCTATCTCCTGCAAGATCATCCTTTCTGACTTCCAGATGACCTTAAGCATCAGAAATCTGCCCTCAATTCCTCATGTTCAATACTGTCACTTACAAGTTTTGAGGTCTTCTGTCTCAAGCACTTCCCAGGCTTCACTGCCTCTGAGTTTCCATCCAGATGTCCCACTGCAATAACTGCCAATCACAGGATGTCAGGGGTTGGAAGGGACCCAAAGAGATCATTGAGTCCAGCACATACCAGAGCAGGACCATACAATCTAGCTTAGGTCACAGAGGAACACATCCAGATGGGCCTTGGTAGTCTCCAGAGAAGGAGATTCCACAACCTCTCTGGGGAGCCTGTTCCAGTTCTCTGTGACCCTCAGAGTGAAGAAATTCCTCCTTGTGTTGAGGTGGAACCTCTTGTGCTGCAGCTTCTGGAGCTACAGCTGGAAAGTGCAGGGGAGATGGGATACAGAGGAAACTAAACCTAGGAAGCAGCATGTGTTGGGTGGAGGGGAATAGCCCAAAATTTCCAGCCCACTTTTCTGAATTTTCTTCTTCACCCTAAATTTTTCAGGGGTGGAATGGGCCTGCATGATCCTGCCCAGTAGCTTATCACCATGATGATGAGGTTTAGGAGATGTTCAGCTTGAGGGTGTATCTTCCTTAGTGTGATCCAGGAGAGCAAGTGGGATGAAATCTCAAGTATGTAGACTGAGTAAGGTGGATGCTGAAGGTACCTGCCTATTTTGTGAGCCGTATCTGCTTCCTCATTTGGAGCCTTGCCTTTTGGTGCCTGCTCTTCCCTGCATGGCTCTTCATCTTTGGCTGACTCTACTGGCAACTCTTCACCATGCAGTAAGGTGGCTTTTTTTGTTTTCTTTTATAGATTGATGTCAAAATAACTTTCAAGGGCCACAGTGTCATTTATATGCCCCTTTGAATTTTCCAAGAGATTTGTCCCCCTTACCCTTTTGCAACAGTAAATTCTGCTGATGACCAAAGCTGAATCACATAGATGCTGCCAATGAAATAAATACTCTGTTTCTAAAGGGCTAGCGGTGTAGTGCCTCTCCATATGTCAAACTGTCTCAATAGATGAGAATCACTGAATCACAGAATGGTAGGGGTTGGAAGGGACTTCTGGGGATGATCTAGTACAATGCCAGTGCTAAAGCAGGTTGTCCTAGATCAGGTTGCACAGGAACATGTCCAAGCAGGGTTTAAAAGTCCCCAGAGAGTGAGTCTACAACCTCCCTGGGTGTCCTGTTCCAGTGCTCCTGCACGCTCACAGGAAGGAAGTTTTCCCTTGTGGCTAGGTGGGACTTCTTGTGTTCCAGTTTATGCCCATATTGGCCCTTGTCCCATCACTGGGCACCACCAAAAAGAGACTAGCCTCATCTTCTTGACACCCATCTTTTAGATACTGGTAAGCATTGGTAAGATTCCCTTATCAGCCTTCTCTTTTCCACACAGAACAGCCTCAGGCATTTCATCCTCTTTTTCTTTTTGTAAGAGAGATGCTCTAGTCTCATCTTTGTAGCCTTCCATTGGCCTTTCTCTGTAGTTCCCTGCGTCTCTTGAACTGAGAATCCCAGAACTGGACAAAGTATTCCAAATGAGCTCAAAACTAGGGCAGAGTAGAGAGGGAGCTTGACCTGTTGGTCACACTCTTCCTTAACGAATCCAAAGACAGGAACATTTCATAGTCCAAAGTACTGAAGAAGGCTTCACAGGTGGAGCACCACTGCAGGAAGAAGTGGGGTAGAGCACTTAATTCTGAAGGAGAAAACAGTTCTCTTGCATTGGATCAGTTGGTTTGCATTTTAATCCATTCCGCCTCCATCACATGAAAACGAGGTACTGACTAATGATTTCACACTAGGAAAAAGGACGGGAGGAAAAGAATGAAGGGTGAGAGAGCTGTGCCCCGCAGGGAGCGGTGAGGGCATGAGGAGCCCTGTCCCTGCCGCTGGGGCTCCGCGGGCGCTGGCGGAGCGAGGCAGAAGCCAGGCCCCGGGCGGGTGCCGCTGTCCGCGGTGCTGACGCGGCGGCCGCACTCCGCTGAGCCTCCGGTTTACAGCCAGCCCTTCCACTGGTGCTGCTGGGGGCTGAACCGGTTTATCCTCCGTGTGAGCACCACTTGCATCAAAGAGGTGTAGCATTAAAAAATATATATAAACCAATAAATAAGGCCCGCACCAGGCACTTGCTGCTGAAGAGGTGCTGGGCTGAAAGGCTGTCACATCATCCACCATGGTCTGGGCTCTCTCTTTCCCAGTCCTGCCTCTTACCTTAATTTCAGCTTGCAAGAGAGCCATATGCCAGCATTTGTTGTGTATTAGCAGGAGGAGGAGGAGGAAAAGGAAGTTAAAATTGAGAGGAGGGCTGTAGGATGTGTCCCGATGGCAAATGTTCTTGGCTGCTGGGATGGATATTCTGAGTCTTTTCTCATGCACAGTAGTGGATTTTCCTGTATTATAAATCAACTGATATCTTTTATGATGCAGTGCTTGTTGTGCTCTGTTTGTTTCTTGTAGCATTTCTCTTCCTCTTCCCCTCTCTTCTACCCCTGATATCAGAGTGAGCTCCAGTGCCTCTCAGTATCCACAGCCTTTACTGACAAAATTGTGGGTGTTCAGCTCCTTCAAGTTTGAGCCTGGTGTTGCACAAGATGGTTTAGTTACACAGAAACAACAATTTGGTCCCTTGCTGGTTATTTCTATTGTCTCAATCTAGCTACATAAGAATGAGGCTGGACTCAAACAGATCACAGCCAGAATCAATCCCAACCATCTCTCCAGCAATCAGAACAACCTGCTGGGAGCTGACTAACAGCTGAATTCTTGGTGAGAGAAATTACAGACATAAACCCAAACCCAAATAGACTCCTTGTGTTCATTCAACATTTCAAGGTGTATTTTATAGCTACTGCTGCATGGCACCTTAAATATCAGGATTTAAAAAGAAACTGGATCACTCCTATGGGGGGGGAAATAGCTTTTCTGTTCAGTCACTTTCAGCATCTTTGCCCCTGGTGAAAAAGGGAGAGAAACTGAACTACACACTCATTTAGCCCTATCATCTCTTCTTTGGATTCTTTGGTTTGCTTGGATAGCCTTGAGATGGTTCTGTGAAGATAAGAAGATCTGAAAGTTATCTGAAGGTCAGTCCTCAGAACTGCAGTAGGAACAAAAGAGCTGGGCAGGAAGCTGCTTATGAAAAGCTGGAGGGATTCTTTCTGCATAAGACTGGCATGGGCCTAGGAGGTGAACAGATGCCCTTGAAGTCTAGGTCCTACCTGAGTCCCTTAGTCTGTTCCACTCTATCCCTCTCTTCCTGCTCCCATATCTGAAAAGCTGAAAATAAATGTTATAGCTGATGAAATTCCTTATATGAGACAGAGAACTCCAACCCCTTTTGTTTGTTTGGGGTTTTTTTTGGGGGGAGGGTTGTTTGTTTTTAACTTTCAAGAAGACAGAAGACTTGGGAAGAGGGTTCTGTAGATTTTTAAGAGGAAGAATCTTCTTCAAAAAGCTTTATAGGAAAATTGAACAATGGATTAGCATTTGTTATAGAGAGGTGAGGCAGAAAACATATGCCAAGACCAGTGCTCTTTAATAGTCTAGAAGAAAACACACTGAGCAGCTAATGGCATTTGCTTTGGGAACAGTAGTCAGTGAGCTTTGAGTGGGGAGCAGTGTAGGAACCAAGATAAATCAGCGAACTTGTCACTGGTTCACGACTAGGATGAGCTAAAACTCATCTGTCTCATGCCTGAGACTCAAGCACTGTGTAGTCTCTGTGGCACAGACATCTAGGAACCATTGTGGATAGCAAATGGCTGCTGAATGCTGAAAGCAGGTGACAGCTTCTGGGCAGCGCAAACCCAGAAGGCCTTAAGTCCTGATCGCAGAAGTCAGCTCTTGAGAACAAATTGAATCGGCCACCTGAGCAGAAGGGAGTCACACAGCACTGCAGAAAGCCACCGCACCACCAGAGAGGGGAGGGCCCTTGTGCAAAGTTCCAGCTCTCTGCTCACCCCCTCCCTGCCTCCCCAGCGCACGTACACACGCTGCCACATGCAGTAAAGAACATCAGGGTTATGTGGTTCCTGAAATATGGTTGGCTGAATAAATACACTTGGAGATCACTCTTTGTGAAGCAATAGCAGGATGAGCGGCAGTGCATCGCTGTCGTGGGAAATAAAGAGGAACCCAACTGCAATTCAGCCAGAATCATTCCAAACCCCAAAGCTTGGCCTCTTTTTTTTCTCTCTCTCTTTTTTTTTTTTTTTATCCTTTCTTTTTTTTTTTTTTTTCTTTTCTTTAATGTGTCTGACATTTTATGGCATCAATAATGCAAACAAAGAGGAAATCATATTTGCAGAACACTAATGCACGGATGTCTAAAGCGAAATACAATACTGATTACTTTTTAAATGAAGCCACCAGGTTTTGATGTGCTGCGGTGGTTAAATTGGTCCATCAAATTCCTTCCAAAGCAAATACCAGTCCAAAGCAACAGCTTGACCTTCTTTGTAACCTTGGGTAGCCTCTTCATCTGTATTCTGATTGAGGGTAGTAAATCTTCCTGATGGGCCTGATTACAGAAATGCCAGGGGCGCACAGCTCCGTCTGAAGATGAGGGGGAACTACAGGCGCGTCCTCTCTTCATAGGCTAGCCAAAACACTTGACAAATATCATGGTAAGCCTGCTGTGAAGAGCTGTGGGTGACAGGATGGGAGGCCTCTGGAAGGGATGTCTAGAAGTACTACTGAGATTTAATTTAGGGTTAGTGGCTAACCTGTTCCACACCTGCTCACTTGTCTCTTGCCTAGAACCTCCTGCAGATGACTGCAGAGCAATGTCTGAGTATGAAAGGCAGTGTATGAATAGAAAGGGCTGGCAAAACCACATTAAAGAAACCCTTCTTTTCAATACCTTTTTTAGCTGCTAGTGGTTTGGGGTTTTGTTTTTCAACAAAGAAATGCATCTCAGAGAAGCACCTTGAGCACCCCAGACAGGGTTGTCTCTATCCACACTGGAGTAAAGAAGCTGTTGTGGGTCCTGCCTGGGAATTCTTGCTGCTCAACCTACTCTTACAGCAAAAGACATAAGGGCTTGGGGTCTGGCTTATGTTTCCAACTTAACACCAGGAGCACCGAGTTCAGGAGTCAAGGGACTTCTTTTCAATGCCCTCTGACTCGCCAGGATGAACTGTGTGAACTTCTTTAATCCAGGCAGCTTTGGTTTGGTAGACAGAGTTAAGGGTGAGCCTGTGGGCCGGTGGGTAGGATCGGATGCCGTCGCCTCCCCTCAGCTGGGAGTTTGTCTGCCATTTAATCCTGAATCATGTCTGATCAGAGCACTGTGTGTGGGGATTGTATGTGTTGGAGTTAATCAGTTCAAGCAGCTAATTGCCACTGGTTAACTGGCGCCTTTTAATTAGGACTGCGTTGCTCGGTGGCTACGTGAAGGGAGCTGTTTGTCGCTGGCCAAAAAAAACCCCCGTCAGCCTCGTGATGTAAGCCTCTTTGGGGAATGGAAAAAAGAACACAAAACCCAAGCCAGTGGCTGGAGCTCCTGTCACTTTAGCACAGCAGAAAATAGGTTTCAGCAGAACTGGCCTGGATGAGGTTAGAGTCCTGCTCCATTGGGGTCAAAAATGATAGCAGCTGCTCCCCGACCCTTTCTCCTGTGCCAGAAGGGTGGGACACCGTGGGCTTCAGCTGGGATTTACAGGAGATACCCCACATGCATTACAATGAGCTTTGCTGTAAAATTCACTGCACAGAGGTTAATCTAGATGTCAACACTGCCTGACAGCAGTGAAATTACTCCGGGGCAGTGCTCCTTCTGAAGTCTTAATATAACAGTCAATTCCATCCTGCCTGCAGGAAATGAAAGTTTTCTGCTTTGTGTGCGGAATCATTCGGCGCCAATTTTCTCACTGTTTGAAGTCCAAACTGTTTGTGGTCTTGGGATTCACCTCACATTAAGACTTTCACTTCATTTAAAAGCTCTGCTAGTCAAGTCCTGAGAACTGCAAGGACAGGAGGAGCACGGGGAGAAAAAGGAGAGGGCAGAGGGGGGGAAATAAGTCTTCTCTCACCTAGCACGTTGAAATCAAACAGCTTCACCAGCTCTCTGTGCTCTGAAAAGAGAGCGACTGCAGCAACTGGGGAGGCTGGAAGGCAGCAGAGGGAAAGAGAAAGTATGTGAAAAGAGATTCAGACCTCCTAGAGCTATGATTTTCTTTAGAGGTCTTTCAGTCCTTCCCTGCTGGGGTCCTGTCCTAGCAGCCAGGAGTTCAGCAGTTGCATGCCCCCTCAAGTTTGCATCTGTAGGATCAGTCACTTGTGCTGGGTGGGAGATCAGCTCCTGCAGAGGACTCCTGACAGGGGGAGGAAGCAATGCTTAGATTTGTTGTATCTCCTTTCCCCTTGGAAAGATGCTAAAACTGTGTGCTGGCAGGAGGAACTAGCGGTCATTCCTTTAGTTTGAAAAGATCTGTAGGATGGGTTCTGTGAGAAACTGAAGTCATGGAGGTGAAACCAACCTGTCAACTCATTTAGCTCAGCTGTAAGATTGTGTCCTCCTTTGGTCTCTTTTCCTTCTTCAATTCAGTTTTCAAGGTTTGCAAGCAATGGGACTCTTCTTGCTCCTCTCAGGGAGCCATTTTATGGCTCAGTAGTGTAGCGGAGAGGAATAAGAGGCCCAGGAGAGAGGGAATGCTCCTACATTCCTCTTGGAGCAGCGACTGACGTCTCTGCCTGTGTCATTTATGTTAGTGCCAGCCAGAACAGATGTTTTGAAAACACCTACTTTCTCTGTGCTTGAAACTCAATATCCCTTCTTGCAAGGATAGCAGCCAAGGGGAAAAAGAAAAGTTTAAGGACTGAGCAGCTATTTAAAGAAACATGAAATTCATACTGATGGCAAAAGACACCTTGGAGCAAGGGGGGAGAAGGCACCTTAGAGTTGAGCAGGTTTGTCCACTCCTGGAAGGCAGTGCTGAGCAGGGAAATGTCTCTTTTTCTGGTTTTGGTATTCATTTGGAGACAGCATCGTTATGCCAAGGCTCCATGCCCCTACCATCCATCAGAAAAGCCCCCACATCTGAAAGGAAAAGGAGCCCTTTTGGCGTGTGGCAAAGCGTGCCTGTGCCTACTGAGTGTCAGAGCGAAGGAGCCCTGCGGATGCCCCACAGCATTTCAGCTCTCAGAGGAGCCACTACAGCAGGGTATCACAGCCCAGCTCCCACTTCCTCAGCTTGCTTATCCTCACCAGTGCCTTACCATCAGAGAACACCTCCAGCTGTTAGGAAACCACTGGGTAGGAGCCACGACTGGGGAGGTTCAGCTGATTCCTGGCCAGTTAGAGGATGCAGCAAAAACTCAACTACTTGCATTGGCTTTTCATTAACCTTTGCAAGTCACAGCTGGGCAAAGGGTGCAGCGACTCCCTGGGGGCAGGGAAATGAGAGAGATTGGAAAAACCAACTCATAAGGTGACATGCTGACCAAAGCACAGACTGGCACAGGAATGCCTGCTGTTCAGAATCACTTCTAGTGCTAGAGACCCAGGTCTGCATTCTTCCCCACCCTGTATTCTGAACTCAAGGGAACTCATGCATTTGAGTTCTGGGAAATAAGCCTTTCACATCTGCTCTCATGCTTCTGTCTGTGAGTCCCCCCCCCCAAACATCACTTCTCCTGGCCTTCTTTCAGTTGCATTTTCTTACAGGGGAAAAAAAAGCCCCCAACAACCCCAAACCATAAAAAATCACAAACCCCAGCCATATTGTTTTCTGCCTGCATAAATGGTCCCTTGCTTTTATTGGTTTCTGTCTCCATTTTAACCCAGCACGTTGCTATTTTCTTCTTGTTTTGCTTGTATCTACTGGGCTACTTAAAATTCTGTGCCACACTCCCCAGACCAGTCTCCATTTCCCAATCCAAGATACTCACTTGCCTTCTAAACCCCAGCCTTTCCTTTTCCTTGGCTCTTTTATTTCTCCACATAGTTTCTCACCTTGTTCCACCTACTCCTGGGGCCAAGCAGACAGCTCAAAGCTAACGATGTCTCTCAAGCAAGCAGCCTCTCTAAAGGCATTCCAGACTTTCCATGTTTGTCTGTGCAGCACTTGTTCCCAGGGCCTGCAACTCGACACTCTGTGGACCCAAGGAGGTGGCTCAGGCTCCTTTTTCACCCCCAAAATACATGCATGGAGGGATAACTAAAAGGACCAGATGGGCAAGCTTTGGAGGGAGAGAGGACTGACTTTCAGTCTGGCAGATCATTGTGTGTCTTCCCTTTGCTACAGTTCAGCTCTCATCTTGCAACCTGGCAGATTGGGGTGGAAGCAAAAGCAGTGGCTGAGGGAGGCAAGACAGGTCACTGATGAGCCCCTAGGGCTGGAGCCACATTTGCTGCCCCCAGTGTATGCCCTGCCATCTGTGCCATGCACCAAAAGAGTACCTTAACCTCCAAGAGGGCAGCATTTTGGTGGCACCCAAATGGGTGTCTGTGTGACTGAGTTGATGATAATTCTTTTAATTCCAGGGAGCAGGAAGACCCCCTGGCCCCCTCTCAGCGGTGCTCAGACTGCCGTTTCTCCCAGCTTCCTTTCACAAGACCCTTGAGAAAGATGGAAGAGGCTGGGTGGCAAGAACGCCAGCCTGGGCGTGCAGGGAATTAGGCCTGGCCTACCCCAGAGCTGGGTGAGACCTGTTGGTGATCCCAGGCAGCAGGCATAGCTCTCTGCTCTTTGTAGAGACAGGGCAAGGTGAATTATCTTACTGGGAAATGAAGAAGGAGCATCAATTCAACTCTTTTTGCCTCTCAGCAGTTCCCACACTCAGATTTATGGCACTCTGTCAGAGTCTCCCCCCAAAATGTGCTCTTCCTTCTCCCCTCACGTGCAGCAGGGCCACCCCAGAGCCCATCTTCCTACAGGGAAAAGCAGTGTGATCCATGTTGATGGGCAGCTCCACTTCTGGTCCATGGATGACCCTCTTGAAAATGAGGTCTTAGGAGGTGTTCACCAAGAATTGAGCACAGCTGCTTTCCCTCCACAGCTGTCATGCCAAAGAGTGATGCAGCAGTTTCCATCATGTCTTCAAACACAACCTCCTCCTCCCCACCAGCAAAGCTCCATCCAACACCAGCAGGCCAAGGGGCATAAAGCAGCAGCAGGAGCAGATGAGATGTGATGACCACAGAACTGCAGCTCATCCTCTTCTTCTAAGCAGCTGTTCACAGTTCACTTGGGCAAAAGGAGCTTTTTTTCCTGAGGCAGTTGCTGCACTTGGTGGGACTAACAGTAAAGCAGTCAGACAGCCTGAACCTTGGTCTCAGCCTCTTCACATCTTCTGGGGACTCATCTCCTTGCCTTTCAGACTACCCAGTCCTAACCATACAGCACCAAGGCTCGGTGTCATGAGCTCCTGAGCTCACCTGGCTGTTGTGACCGTACAAAGAGGCGGCAAAAGGGACAGGGTGGTGGTGCTGGGGAGGAGGGAAAGAAGGAAAGAAGGAAGGAAAGGAGGATGTGGCTGCTGTGTAGAATAGTGACAGGGGAATCTCACTGACTATGGGGACCCAGTGTCTGCAGGTGATCTGATAGTGTAAAGGCCTGTGACATTAACAGAAAAAGAAAGGAGAGCAAGAGAGAGGAGCCACCAAAATGGTGGCCTTGCACAATCTGGTCCAGTGCCTGGGAGCCACAGGAGCAAGAAGCCATTTAGGCTAAGAGACAGGCAGCCTGAGGGAAGGGTTTTCTTTTGGAGACACTGGACAACTAACAGCCATTGCTTGTTCTCCCCTGGTACAGATTCACAGAATGGGAGGTGTTGGAAGGGACCCCTAGAGAGCACCTAGTCCAGTCCTCCTGATAAAGCAGCTTCACCTAGAGAAGGTTGCACAGGATTGCATCCAGAGAAGGAGACTCCATAGCCTCTCTGGGCAGCCTATTCCAGTGCTCCAGCACCCTCAAAATGTTTTCTCTCCAATCTTTCTGGCCAAAGCAGGCTGCATACAAAGGGAGCCAGGCCAGGACTAGCAACCCTTCAACTGATCTAGGTTCCTCTCAAAGGGATACCTAAGCTGGCATATGAGGAAAACTGGATGTCCTCTCCCAAAGGAGCAAGATCCAGCTATTGAGGGGTGGCATGATACATGGCATGAGGTATGTGGTCTCCTGGACATGGTCCACACCCTTGTGCCTGACCATGCCACCTTTGGTGTCCATGCTGTGAGCTGCTCGTGCCTGTTCAGGGGCAGTCTGTTCAGCTGTCAGGGGCAAGAGCCTGTCCCAGATCTCTCTAACACAGAGGAAGGTTACATCCTTACTCCCACAGGGATACTGGCAGCCATCATCTCCCACCCAAGGCTTGCACTGCTCTTTACACAAGCACACAATAAACCCACAGCCACCGCTGCTGCCACAAACCTCATTGTAGCAATGTTCCCTGCATCTGCTTTCAACCATAAGCCAGGACATGCCCGAGCCATGGCTGGGAGGTAGAGACTGGCAAGATGCAAGGAGGATAAGGAGAGGGTAGAAAATGTTCTCTTTCAGTAGCCAGCCATAACCATGGCCTCTGATCTTCCCTTGTGTCCTGGCCATGAACACTGCTCTGGCCACGGAGAAGGAGTCAAGATCCCTTCTCTGTCTCCTCTTCCCCCATCTGCATTCCCTTCCAGGCCAATGCCACATCTGAGCAGGCTATTTTTGTACCAGCAGCATTCTCAAAATTGCCTTGATGTTGCTCCTTGCCTCCTGAAAGCAGTTGCCAAGCTGAGGCTCCCCCTCAGCCTCCATCACAGCACCAAAATAAAAGACCCAGAAAAGTTTTGTGTTCTCAGCCCAGTCTGGATGAGCTTCAGTGTCTGACTCAGCCATTCCCCAGGTCAGGATTATTTCCTGCCCGAGGGAGACTGGCTATGGTGAGGATGAGTCTCTCCCTCCTGTCCCCACCACCCAGTCTCTGCTTGCCAGGCCTTTATCCTCATTGAGATGCAAGGCTGGCTGCTGTGGCCATCCGCTGAGCCGTCTGCTCCTGAAGGCACCTTCCCCTCCTTTCCACCCCCCCGCCTCCCGGGGCTGCCTGTGGAGCTATTCTTCAGCCTCTGCATTTCACAACAGCTCAAAGGCAGATGCATCAATCCTTTCAGGGGATGGGGACGTGAGGAGAATGGCAAGGGGGCTGCAGGCAGGTGTTGGTAGGTTCCCAGCCATCTCACAAGCCTTGTCCCTCTCCCTGTCCCCTGCCTGGCTTGTGCCTGAGGCTTGGACTGAGGCATGGGGCAGCGATGGGGAAAGGAAGAGGATGAGGAGGAAGAGCACTGGGATACACTGACTCCTTAGGCACACCCAGCTGGGATGCAGGGATGCTCCCCAGCTGTCTGCATGATGCAATGGAGGGAGCAGGGCTCCAACCCTGTCCGCTGAAGGCTTACACCAGGAGCTGCTTTGGCCCTGGTGCAGACAGCTGAAGGAGGGGGAACAACTCCGTGTCTGCTAGACAAGGTGAAAGGTGGGGAGGAAAAGGAGGGGTGGGGATGAGGGGGGTGGTTCTCCCAAAGCCGCCTCCCGCGCTGGGCGTCCCGGGCGAACGGCACTCCTGTCTCCACACTGAAATGTGTCGGGGATGATTTGGGACCGGGTCTCCAGGACCCCCCCTTCGACTCCCGTGCACAGCCGCCTTGGTCCCACTGCTCTCCCAGCCCCGGCAGCAGCTGGCGTGGGGCAGGAGGCAGGTCTGGGGCAGGCCGGCTCGCAGTCTGCGGGAGGGCGGCTGGTTCCCGGGGGTGTGTTTTACCCGTAGGTGCCACAATCCTTTGACTGTGAGTTCGAAAGCCTTGAGTCTATACAGTTAAGAATCAGCAAATTAGAAAAATTGTCCTGAAATGTTGGAGGGAGGAAAAAAGGCAGGAAGGCAGAGGAGGGATGGGGAAGGACCGAGGGGGAGGGAGGGAAGGGATTGCTAAAAGAGAGTTCATCCAGGGGCACTGCCCTGGCTTGGCGCCCATCATCTGTGGGCTGGGAAGGAGGGAGGGAGGGAGGCAGGGCTGAAAAGGGAGGGCTGATTTCACACATTCAGTGCATATCATACAAGCAGGGCAAGGCTCTCCTCCCGGGGCTCCTACCCGGGATGGCATCCCTGCTGTAGCCAGCCTAGAGCCCTGCCCAGCAGCCTGAACCATGCTCACAGCAGGGTTACAATTCACTGCTTCATCGCTCAGGGCAAAAAGACCTTCTCCTGTCTTCAGCTTTGTGGTTTTTTTTTTTCCTTTTTCTTTTTTAATGATATATACCTTTCTAAGTACTTTTTTCTCCTTTTTTTTTGTTTTGTTTTCTTTTCCTTTTTTTTTGTTTGTTTTCTTTTCCTTTGTTTTGTTTTTTTTTTCTCTCCAGTCTTATATTTTTCTGTAACAGCAGCTTCTTTCTGTATTGGTGTGGAAGTTATATATAGAGAGATATCTATAAATATATATATATAAGCCAGACTGCCTTACAGGTTATTGTTTTGTGGGATTTGTTTGTTGGTTTTGCTTTTGTTTTGTTTCTTTCAGTGTTGTATGTGTAGCAGGCACTTGAGTTTATATGAAGATGTTTGCTTGGGAGCTGAGGGGCAAAGGAGTTGGGAGAGGGAGAGGGAAGGAAGGAGGGAGAGAAGGAGCAGGGGCTTTTGACAAGTGGCCATGGCTAGCCAAGGATGTCCAGGTAGATTGGCGTGGCCTTGCCCAGAGCGTGAAGGATCTTGTAGATCTCCTTGATGTTGAGCCGTTGCTGAGGTTCTCTCTGCCAGCAGCCCAACATGATGTCATAAACCTCCTTGGGACAGACTCGAGGCCTTTCTAACACTCGGCCTTGGGTAATGCACTCAATGACCTGAAAGAGAGAGAGAGAGAAGAGAGACACTGAACACCCTTCCAGCAGCTCCTGGAGGGTGTCCTGTCTTGGCTGATGTGGTGCTGTTTAGTGAATGGGAGCGCTGAGAAGGTCTGAAGCTCCTCAGCACTCGCCGGTTTGTGTGGTGTTAGTGACAGTTTTCCAGCGAAAAGTTAATCTCCAGCTGCAGTCTTAGAATCATAGAATCAATAAGGTTGAAAAAGACCTCAAAGATCATCAAGTCCAACCTGTCAGCCAACACTTCATGACTACTAAACCATGGCACCAAGTGCCACATCCAATCCCCTCTTGAACACCTCCACTACCTCCCTGGGCAGCACATTCCAATGGCCAATCTCTCTTTCTGGGGAGAACTTTCTCCTCACCTCCAGCCCAAACCTCCCCTGGCACAGTTTGAGACTGTGTCCTCTTGTTCTGGTGCTGGTTGCCTGGCAGAAGAGACCAACCCCCACCTGGCTACAACCTCCCTTCAGGGAGTTGTAGAGAGCAAGAAGGTCTCCCCTGATCCTCCTCTTCTCCAGGCTAAGCAACCCCAGCTCCCTCAGCTTCTCCTCATAGGGCTTGTGCTCCAAACCCCTCCCCAGCTTTGTTGTCCTTCATTCAGGTCTCTTCAGAGGAACACCATTGGAAAAGACTCTCCTGAGGGTCTGTGTTTTGCTCACCAGAGGAATGGATGCAAAAGGAAGGGAGGTTATGATTTGTCAGAGGGCTGCTATTACTGCCTGGCCTCCTTAGCTGGAGTCGATGAGTCTCAGCCTTGCAGCGTGCCAGTGACCTGCCACCCTCTGCAGATAAACACAGACCCCAAGCAGTGTGTTGAGGGAAGCCACCCAGCAAGGGGTGTTTGGGAATTTATCATTTATGAATAGTAATGGGGCAGCCACACAGCTCAACAGATCCTTATCGCTTTGCTGTTTGCGTTTAAATACAGAGGGGAGAGATTAGGACCTGCTGAAAGCAGAGGAGGGAGAGGCGGCGTGCAGAGAAGCCTGCACGGCCATAAAGCTGCTGGCAACGGTGACTTGGAGGAGGAGGAGGTGAGTTATGGTTTCTGACAGGGTGGCCTGGACATGCACAGAAGTCCTGTGGTGGGGCCTTTCACTCCAGGGCATAGCTAAAGTATAGACAGAAGTTAATGGACTGGCTGAGGCTTTCAGAAGAGGTGGTGCCCTGCCTCATTCCTCTGCTTCAGGCAGGGTCTCTTCCAGCTGCGACAACACCTGCTAAAAATGCTCTTGGGGTACAAGGCCATGTGGATACCAAAGGAGAGAGGGAAAGACTGGAGATCCCAGCCTTGCTAATGCCCACAGCCAGCAGTGGTGCTGCTCACAGAGCAGCCCTGGCAGCCTGGGGCTTAGCACAGACCCAGTTAACCTGCCCCAGCTGTGGCCAGGCTGCTGCTTAGACTTGCCCTGAAACCTCACCATCCAGAAGCTGCTGGAGGTGTCAGTCTCTGTAACCACCCAGGTTGTGCCCAGCTCTTCACAAGCTGTGAAAAATGAGCTAGATGACAGCTGACATAGGTCCCTCACCCCTGGACAGCATGGCCTGCAGTGAGAGCCCACAGAACTCAGAAAGAAGTGGATATAGCAACAAGAAAGGGAAGGCCAAGGCTTTTCCCAGAGATGGTTGCAAAGCCAATACAGCTGCAGAATTTTAACTAGGACTCCTCCTTCAAGGCTAAGGGTGACTCTTTTCAGTCCTACTGTGAAGGAAACTGAGGCAGAAAGCATGGGGGTAGCTGAGCTGCCATATCCCAAACGTGCCAATCACCCACGTCCAAGCTCCACGTGCCCATTCCTGTGTGTTTCTGTCTACCCTCCCAGGGGAATGCAAGAGCAGCTCATTAAGTGGCGTGACAAATAACTTCTGTCCTCGCTGATTCCTTTGTTTGTGCCTCTAAAATGTTTGCCTGTGCTACTTTGGGATATACAGTCAGGCCCCATTGAGCACACGGATGGGCAAGTGTTAGAGCTTGTACAGCAACACCTTGGATTTGCCATCTCTGCAACTCACTTAATTAAGGGATCTGTATCCACAAAGCAGAAAATGCAGGTTTTTTCATTACAAAGGGGGAAATTTCTGAAACCCATTAGATACACAGTGGGATAAAAATGTGCCAGGCTCCCACACACTGCTACGTCAATGCATCTTGTCCCTCTCCTCTAATACCCCCTGCTATTCTGAGCAAAAAAAAATCTCCCAATGCATTTCTGCTGATGTGCCTCAACCCTCAGCCCTGACACCCTGCTAATCCCAGCCAGCCTTCCCTCAACAGTTTTTACAGTGAAGCCTGATGGTGATGGGCTGCAACTTTTGCTGTTCAAAGAAACAAGGACAAGCCAGCTCCCTAGGGTTCTGCCCTTTTTGAACTGGGGCACAAACATCTAATAGATACTCCTGTAGGAAAAAGTGCCACATGCCAGGCTTCAAAGGCTTGCTGGAGTCTGCAGTGAGAGCCTCAGCTATAAAGGAGCCTAGGAAATTCAGGGCATGGCAGCAACTCAGATCCCAGCAGTGATTTGGATATGCCCAGCTCTGGAAGCACCCCAAGAGTTTATCAGATGTGGCTATTGTGGGGGTATGTCAGAACTTAGAAGAGAGAGACTGAGGATGAGCCAGAACATGGCTTTGGCAGAGCCCTTTGATTCCTGCATGTCTCAGTTTCCCCAGCTCTTAAACAGGGACAATGACATCTCTGGGAGCCATGAGAGTGCAGAGGAGGGGACTGCCTGTGTACAAACTGCTTTGCAAGCAACCTGGAAAGGAGTGAAGGTAAAAAGCATCAGCTGAGCTGTCTCAGCACTGTTGTACCTCTGTGTTTGAGAGCTGAAACCAGGGCTGCTTCCCATAGGTGAAGATCTCCCAGAGGATCACCCCGAAGCTCCAGACGTCACTCTCTGTCGTGAACTTCCTGTACATGATGCTCTCCGGAGGCATCCAGCGGATAGGCAGCATGGTGTGTCCTCCAACCTGGGTTAGGGCAAAGGCAGAAGGCAATGTGAGTGAAGAGAGCCCTGAGGAAGATCAGCCCTGACACGATGTGGACAAACTCAAGGCTTCCCTGTGAGCTACATCAACGCTGCTCAAAAAAAATAATCTGAGCTGGCTACTGCCTTCCTGCCCGCCCAGGAGCGTACCCACCAATCCCACCTGGTTAGCATGATGGATAGGGAGTGAGATGTATCAAGATAAACGAGGTCCTCTCCTCCCAAAACGGGCTTGGAATGACAAAATGCCAAGAGCACGCTCCAGCCCTGCAGTCTGAGGAACCAGAAGGCAAGAAACAGCATTCACCCAAGCATTGCTGTGAGTTCTGCAGATCCTCAGTGCTCTCCTCAAGCACCCACCAGGAGCACAGTGTGAGGTTTGTCTCCCTTCCATGAGGTTTCCTACCAGCCACACACACAGAGGCATCTGCACATCACCTAACTGCAGGAGAGATTTTGTGCTACAGCCCTTGTTGAAGAGTGCTTTGAATATGTAAATGAGTGCAGGACCAAGCTGCAAAGATAGTCTGCTTGTAAAGAACAGGCTCCTACACTCAGGGATGTGCCAAACATTGAATGGAGATAGGAAAGCCAGACCCTTTGGAGAGTGTGGAAGTGGATGGGCTCATGGGTGAAGTCCCAGTGGGATCTGCCAAGCCAGGGTAAAGCACTTTCTCAGCCAGGGTCTACCCTTCGCCAGGGCTCATGAACCCAACAGGTATACAGTGGCTTTGCAGGGTACATGCAAACAGTTGGACAGCAGATAGAATCATGGAATAGCTTGGGTTGGAAGGGATCTTTAAAGCTCATCTAGTTCAATCCCCCTGGGGTGGGCAGGGACATCTTCAACTAGATAAACTTATTGAGAGCCCTGACCAGCCTTGAGTGCTTCCAAGGGTTGGGTATCCACCACCTCTCTGGGCAACCTGTGCCAGTGTCTCACCACTCTCATTGCCAAGCATAAATAAATTCTTCCTTAGCTATAATCTAAATCTCTCCTCTTTTGGTTTAAAACCATCCCTCCTTGTCCTGTCACAAGTTCTACTAAAAAGACCATTCCTGTCTTTCTTGTAGGCCCCCTGTAAGTATTTGAAGGCCATAATAAGGTCTCCCTGGAGCTTTCTCTTCTCCAGGCTGACAACCCCAACTCTTTCAGCCTGTCCTCATAGCAGAGGTGTTCCAGTCCTCTGATCATTTTTGTGGCCACCTCTGGATGCATTCCTACAGGCCCACATCCTTCTTGTGCCAAGGACTCCAGAGCTGGACACAGTAGTCCAGGTGGGGTCCCACCAGAGTAGAGTAGAGGGGAAGAATCCCTCTCCATCAACCTGCTGGCTACATTTCTGCTGCAGCCTAGATGGATTTACCTTCAGATTTACCAAACAAGTATTTCTGAGAAGGAGAAGACACTCTCTCATCTGTCCTACCTAAAAAGCACCATCTGTAGGACAACAGCTAATTGCTGAGACCAATCAGTGCTGGAAGCTGTACGGCTGCAATCCTTCCGCACCCGTCTCTGTCCAAGGTTCTCGTGGTGCTGAGCAAGAGCTCTTTTGTGGCGCTGCATGGAAGACTGCTTGTCTCATTAGGGACACCAGAAACTAACTTTGTAGCACTGCAGCTGAATCAAACAGGCTGAAATCTCTCTGGTGCTGTGAGGGATCAGGGCAGGAGGTAGCTGCTATCTAAGTTTCCAGCCTGTGTTTGCCTATTCAGACTAATGAGATTGTTGCGCTCGCTTGGATGAGAAAGGTTCTTGTACAACAGGAGCTCTCCTCCCAGCTGATAGCTTTCCCCAAGCTGCCACAGATTTCTTTGCCTGCTTAAAGCAGCAGTAGTGTGGGGAAGGGTCAGCACACAGACACTGCGCTGCTTGGAAGCCAGAGGGGCAGTGCTGGGACAGGGGTGAAATGGATGCACTGCTGGCAGCCCTTCTGCACAGAGGCTGTCAGTCAGACTTAGGGTTAGAGGACACAGTCTCAAGCTGCTCCAGGGGAGGTTCAGACTGGATGTTAGGAAGAAATTCTACACAGAGAGAGTGATTGCCCATTGGAATGTGCTGCCCAGGGAGGTGCTGGAGTCACCATCATTGGAGGTGTTTAGGAGGGGACTTGATGGGGTGCTTGGTTGCATGGTTTAGTTGATTAGGTGGTGTTGGATGATGAGTTGGACACCATGATCTTGAAGGTCTCTTCCAACCTGGTCTATTGTATTGTATTGTATTCTATTCTATTCTATTCTACTCTACTCTACTCTATTCCATTCTATTCCATTCTATTCTATTCTATTCTATTCCGACAGAGTCTGGACTCAGGCTTGCACTGTTGCACTCAGAGGCCTGCAGACCAGCCCTCATTCTGACTCTGAAACAGATCCTCCCTCAAAAAAGAGAAGGAGTTTTACAAGTCTTAGGAGCATCTTTCTTTCCTAAGTGCAGCGGTGCTCAGAACCATGATGCATGAAGATCAAAAGCTCATTGCAGTTCTACACCTCCTGTTTAGAGCTGGCGTGGCTGGGTTGTTCTCAGCTTGCTGCTCTGAGCTCCCAAGAATGTTTTTCACCATGAGGGTGGTGAGACACTGGCACAGGTTGCCCAGGGAGGTGGTGGAAGCCTCATCCCTGGAGGTTTTGAAGGCCAGGCTGGATGTGGCTGTGAGCAACCTGATCTAGTGTGAGGTGTCCCTGCCCGTGGCTGGCGTGTTGGAACTAGGCGATCCTTGAGTTCCCTTCCAATCCTAACAATTCAACGATTCTATGTTTCTCCTGTAGTGGAAATGTGCTTTTCTGTCTTCCTCTGAAAACCTGGCCACAATTGTAGCTTTTCCTTGCATTCCCAGCTTTTGCAAGTTGCTTTCCCTTCTTGTGAAAGACGCTGAGGAAACATTATCAACAGAGGAGGACATACATCAAACTTGATTGTTGCAAAAGCTGGCTTGTGCTAATGCTTGTTTTATTCTCCTTTAAGCAGCACTAAGGCTTCAATTTTCCAGCAATCTCCAAATGATTACTTATTGCAAAGCTCCCTCCATTTGTAATATCCTGAATCTTGCAGAATCATTTAAGATTACAAGTAGCACAATGTCCTGAGCATGGTTAACTCCCTTCTGGAACAGGTCTTAGGGCAGTTCAGGATCCGCAAAGCAAGTTCTCAGCTCACACAAACATTATTACAGCAGTGGTGCTTAAATGGGAGGCCCCCAATGTACACTCCTCTTGAGGGTCTGGCCCTGAAAGCAGATCAGAGCAGCCAGTAGTCCCACCTCAGTTTTAATAACCTAAAATAGAGCCAAAGTCTTTGGTCTCCTCTAGACACACCCTGGTGAAGAACTGCCAGTAAAGTGACATCCACAGTCAACAGTAGTCCCAAGACTGTGACACAGTCTTGGCTTAGGTCATGTGGTGGAGCCCAGGGACTGCCAAAGCTTTCCTTCGAGTCCTGTATGTCCCATGAGATATATCCTTTACTAAAAAATAATCCAATCATAATAATAATTAATAATCAAATTAATTTGGGGTGTGGGAAACCCCCTCCTAAGCAGCATTCAGACATGAGTGGATCCCAAAATATGGCTCAGCCATGCTCCTAGGTGTGCTTAGCAGAGGTGTTTGTGCATCTCTCAAAAGGAGTGCCACACTTTTAAGGGCAAACATTTTCTTGCACTTACCAGGTGGCTAAAAGCAGAACAGGCATCAATTAAACTGCACCAAAAAAACCCCACTCCAATGCCTAGCCTGCCACATAAGGCTGACTACGACATTTTAATGCATTGCCTTTGACTGTCCCTTACTGCTTCCCTCACAAAGTGATTAGGATTAAAATTCCCATTTCACAGATGAGGAAACAGATGCAGGAAGGCAGGGAAAGGCCCAGCTCTGAAGCTGCACAGCAAGTGAACACAAAGTCGAGTCTTCCTGGTCTGCAGTCAGCCATCCCCTGCTATTTGCTGAGGCAGCAAAATGATTTAGAGCTGAGCACAGAGGCATTGTGCTGCTGATGCCATAGGAAGCAGAGTGTGTCCAGGGTGACAGAAATGCTTTGCATAACATGTAGTGGCTCTGAGCTGTGTCATGACACTGTGGACTTGCACATGATTCTCACAGCTACATAGCTCTTCTACAGGGCCAGCCATTGCCAGAAGCATAAAAGCAAAATGATGCCATTAAATCAGGATTAAAGAGAAATAAAAATGATGGGTTTTTATCTTCTGCAAAACCAGTTTACATGACATGTCCTTGGCTTTGGGAAGAAGCTTTATTGTGTCTTTAGAGAGAAGCTGAAAGTTTGCTCCAGTCAAGCCTCTGCTCAGAGCTGAGCCTGGCAGGTTTCAGAGCTAAATGACCATGCAGGACTGGTGCTTGTCAGGGGCATGCTACTGCTGAGTCCTTTCTAAACCAGCCATGTCATCCTTCCACTCCATCTTGCTCCATTTCCTTTGGGACTCAAGCATGGGGGAGCCCAGCAGTCATGCAGGTTCATCTTCTAAAGGCCCTTAAGGGTAAAATGCCCTCAGATAGTGGCACTGCAACATCTCCCCTGGAGACACTCCACAGCCTTGAACGAGGACTGGCTTCCAAGCAAGTAAAGCCTTCTCTGTTCTTCTCTTTAAATCCTATGATGCTTCCAAGCTTGTTCTTTCTCCTTGTTATTATAGTGCTTCATAAACCTGCAGACTGGCCTCTTTATCCCTTTGCTATGGCTGTTTAGGTTTCTTTGACATCTTTAGCTCTGACTTTCTCTCCCTGTTCCCACACTGGCATCTATTCCCACTGCTTTGCTCTTTCACCTCTCAGTACTGTCCTGGTAATAAAGAGAGCAGTCAGTGCATATCCTCTGAGCAGCCAAAGTTCCCTTCTCCTGTCTCCATTTCAAGATTGCAGTATCACCTGCTCATTTCCATCCTTTTTTCTAATGGATACTCCCCAGTGCATGACTTAGTCCACAGCCACATGATTCTGACACTCCAGGGCACCCAGCCTCTGCTCTGAAGACTCATTACACATCCAAGCCCCTAGACTTGCAAGATAACCAGCCACTCCCTTTGAGCAGCTTATTGCTGTATTAGATATGAACCTCAGGGAGCTGGGGGAGGCACATGAGAGGCCAGCATTAATGGCCATTAGGGAGAGAGATAATTACTTAATGCTGGTGCAGCGCTTGGACGATGTAAAGCTCTATAAGTGCTATGTGCAAGTAGTTTCATAAGGCTTGAGGTTTGTCTGCTACCAAGGAAAGATGGTGTCTGGGGAAAAAGTTCTCCTTGTCCCAGCTTTCTGAATGACATCCAGCTGATTAGGAAAGGAAAAGATGACTTGCTCTCCCCAGTGAGTTCGACAGCACAGCAGCAGGTAGCAGAGCAGCAGTGTGCAGCGAAGCCTGTGCCATGTGTCTGCAGTTTAGGCCACAAACAGAGATACCAGGGCTGAAAAACCCTCGTGAGATCTTTGTGTTGGTGGGAACCCAGATGCTGGCATGTCAAAGGCAGCTCTTGCTGGGCAGCCCTGGGTTTGGTTGTATCTCAAAGCAGCATTCAGAGGGGATCTGCTGAGCCATCCGCTCCATGCTCACAGCTGAAAGTTGCTTTGTGGAGCTCAGCTAAGAACGCAGTTTGGTCTCTGGCAGACTCTGAGGCTGTGTTTTGTTTTCCCTTTTGTTTTGTTTCCTTCACAACTTTGCAATGAAAAAAAAAAAAAATAATAGCAAAATTAGTGCTTTTGTTTTCCTTGGTCATTTGACAGCTTGCTGCCTGGTCCTGGCATGCTCCAAGGAAGCTTTGCTGCTGCTGCTGCCTTGGCAAAGTCAAAAGAACCCTGAGGGCCACGAGGATGAGCAGGAGCACCTCTCCTGTGAGGACAGACTGAAAGAGTTGGGGCTGTTCAGTCTGGAGAAGAGAAGGCTCTGAGGTGACCTAATTGTGGCCTTCCAGTATCTGAAGGGGGCTACAAGAAGGCTGGGGAGGGACTTCTCAGGATCTCAGGTAGTGATAGGACTGGGGGGAATGGAATGAAGCTGGAGGTGGGGAGATTCAGGCTGGACATGAGGAGGAAGTTCTTCCCCATGAGAGTGGTGAAGCCCTGGAATGGGTTGTCCAGGGAGGTGGTTGAGGCCCCAGCCCTGGAGGTGTTTAAAACCAGGCTGGATGAGGCTCTGGTGAGGTGTCCCTGCCCATGGCAGAGGGGTTGGAATTAGATGATCCTTGTGGTCCCTTCCAACCCTGACTGATTCTATGATTCTAACCACTGCAGGTGTCTTTACATGGGGCAGCATTATTTGAACTTCCCTTTTATGTGCAGGAAGCTGAGGCATTAGATTTTGCACAGAATCATGTAGCAGTAATAGAGACCTTGGCACCTTTTCTCTCCAGAAAAAAAAATCCACTCACCACTCAGTCCTGGGGGATATTCCCTGACTGCTCTCTCTGTTCCTCCTGCTGTAGGCAGAGGTGACCTGGGATCATCTTTAATTGCAGCCCTGGCTGTCATCCCAGGCTGGGATACACCAGAACATCTGTACTTTACACCTCAGCTCTAGGAGCTGGGTGATCCCTGGAAGATCCTTAGCTCTGAACCTTCCCCCAGCAGCCAGATGCATGTCCCCACCAGGACACACTGATCCCTGCCACGGGCAGGATGTGTTGGTCAGCAGTTCTGCACAGCCCTGTATGAATAAGAGCCACAGGTGGCTGGGTCACTCCAGAGAACAGAAGGGCAAAGGGGAAAAAAAAAGCAAGGCAAGCAAGCAGCAGGAAAATCTTCTCTGTTTGGCTAAGCTGAGCTCTTGGAGAAAAACAAACAGCAAACAGAACTGCTGGGGGTCATGCCTCTGTGAGGCTAAGTTTGTCAGATCAGGTTAAGGAATGAGAAGGTGGTTTCTCAGCTGCAAGGCAAGGGCAGTGTATGCTCATGGCTGGGGATCCTCCTGCCTTGCCTTCAGTTCTGCATCCAGCAGCACTGAGATCTTTCCCTCTCAGCTGTGCCCATATTTTTTTGCCCGTGTGAGTCCTGACAGTTTCCTGGGCAAAGCAGAGGGATTAACTCTGATGTGGCAGAGGCAGCTGACTTTGATGAAGGTTAGTTGTCCTGCACTTCATAGTTTTAACTGCCACCTTACTAAGGCTTTCAAGTACCCAAGTAGTTTACAATCAGCTGCCTCTGGTAGCTGAGTTTGACTGGATGCCATTCGCAAGTATTTTAGCTGCAATTTCTGGTCAGGCTACCCAGGAAGAAGGGTTCTAGCTAGGGCTGAGACTGCACCATTGCCACAATTACTCTAGCCTCAAAAAAATCCCCAGGGTGCTCTCCAGACTGAAAGGCATCATGCTCCATGGCCGTGCCAGCCCCCAGGCTGAGCCTCTTCTCAGTCATCCAACAGCCCTCTCTGCAAAGTCTCTGTGCAGCCCTCTCCTTGCCATCAGATCTCGTGGCTTTGCTGTCACTGCTGCCATAGCCAGTGCTGAACTTCAGCATAAACAACACAAAGCTTCCCCCAAATATTTCAATTTACTTGACTTTCATGTCCCCCACCATGCAGTGTTCTGGATGTGTATGCTCCACTTCCTGGAGAATGGCATAGCTGAGCCTCTCCTGATCCTCCCTTTCTACACCAACCTCCTCTTCCTCTGCAGGCTCTGGCAGTGCCACAGCGTGGGGCTTGCTGCCTGCTCCCCTGCATGCCAGTGACTGAAGACATATCACAGGAATTTTGCAAGGCATCACACAGGGGGGTTTGGGGGACTTACAGGGCACACAAAGCAACCTGTAGCTGCTGATCTCCTGCATGCAGCTGTGGTGAGACACTGGAGCAGGTCGCCCAGGGAGGTGGTGGAAGACTCATCCCTAGAGGTTTTTACGGCCAGGCTGGATGTGGCTGTGAGCAACCTGCTGTAGTGTGAGGTGTCCCTGCCCATGGCAGGGGGGTTGGAACTGGCTGAGCCTTGAGGTCCCTTTCAACCCTAACAATTCAATGATTCTCTGCACCAAGTGTCCCAGCCTTGCCCAGAGCAGAGGAGATGCAGGTGTCCCCTGCCACCAGAGGGGAGAGAAATGGACTTACCCAGTGAGAACATGGGGAAAGGAACCAAATGTCCCTGTTGTGAGGTGATGTAAAGAGCCAGATGGACTTGCTCAGGAGCAGAAAAGACTGACCAGGCAGGGTTAATGAGAAACTGAGAAGGAGAGGGGGTTGAGACCTTCCTGCTGTCAGTAGGACTGTTTGGCAAAGGACTGTTTGTTCCCCCCAGATGCACATACTGTGTTTAAACATGAGTCTAAAAATAAAGCCTGCCATTGACATTGTTTTTCCTTACTTCATTTAACAATCTACTTGCTTTATGACCTGTAATTCTGAATCACACTGAATCAAGTGGTGTAATTTGCAAGCAGGGACAGTGGCCTTTCTCCCCCTTCCCCTCATCTCTGCTCCACTGACTGTGTTTTAATCCCACGGTTTTCAGCATTCCTAATGAGCCATTAACAAGCTGTCAATTACTTATGCAAATGGGGGGGGGGGGAAGGAGGTGGAGGGGAGCAGACATGGAGGGGTGGCTGTAGCTAAATTCTGCTACCTCAAAAGGGCCTGAGATAAATCACTGCTGCTCTAAGATCTGCCTGTACTCAAGAGTCCTCTCAGTTATATTATCTGCCGTCTAAAAATGCCAGAGGTAATGCAGAGGATGCTTGAGAAAAGGGAAACAGAGGAGTAATCTCACATATATTTTTAATTATGTTTGCCAATAATCTGTGTGCTGTGCTCCCTTCCTCACCACAGCTCACCCCTCCTCTTTGCTTCCCAGGACTCAAAGCAGCAGCACCCACTGCTAGGAAAGGGCTGCACAGCCAGCCTGCAGAGGGATGAAGGCCAGCTTCGCATCTTTGCACCAGTACATGCTCCAAAACCAGGACCTCCAACCCCAGGACATAACCTGTGAGGAATTCCAGCCTTGCTCTATTCACCTGGGAAGATGTGGGTGCAGAGCAGCTGCAGGTTGCAAAGCATCTAGTAAAGAGGTCAGCAAGACCATCAACAGGTCCTAAATCTCTGTCCTAACAGTTGCCACTACAGCCTTCTCAGGTGAGGGAGAACTGGCCAGCCTCCTGATCCCCTAGGTCACCTACTGGAAGTTTCTTGTGGCCCAGAGTGACAAGACCCCAAACTGGTAGCACTGAAGAAGGATTTAAGCAAGGGCTTCCCAGGACTCACACTGCTTGGAGAGGTGGCTTGGCACTGGGAGGCTCTGCAGAGAGCTGCACGCAGCTAGTGGCTTCTGTAGCCTTCTGCACTGCAGCCACAACATGGGCACCACATCTGTTCCAAAGCTACCAGCTAAGCCACCTTTCTCCTGCTCATTGCCCAGATACACAGCAGATGGTAGGAAGGCCACTTAAACATATTCAAACCACAGCCAGCAGATAGTTTCTCAGGCACCATATGATATGGCTTTACCAATTCACCTCCACCAGCCTGGGGACTCTCACACCACCACACCAGAGTCTGGTTTAGGACAGGTCTGCTCAGAGCTGTGCAATACCCATGAAAACAGCACAGCTATCAGCTAGTTCTGACTTCAAAGGGGATCTGTAGCCTGCAAAGGCTGCAAGTACCAACAGAAATTGCCCATGACTGATCTGCATTATCATTTTGCAGTGAGCTGGTAATGCTACAAGAAGTGTTTAATAGCTCAAAAGCTAATCAGATAGAGGCTAAGTTAAACCATCACGAAGCAAGAATCACATCCATCAGGATTCTGCTCTTCTGGCAAGGCAGGGAATGAAAATCAGCTCAGTTTCTGGCTTTGGGAAGTAGGAATAAGATTTGCCTAGAAGTTCTTAACCCAGTGATATAAAAGCAAAGACTCCAAATGGCCTGAGACATGCAGCTTGGGATACAGGACCAATAAAACACTTGCATGTGTGAGCTCTCTATGCTAAAATGCTTTCAGATTGGTATCATCTCCTAATCTTCCCCTTCCATCGTCCTTCTCTCCCTGTCCTGACAGTGGCTCCCCTCTGGGTAACCAATAATGCTCTCTCTCTGTCTGCAGGCAGAGCCATTCCTGACTGACGACTACACATGATTTAGATAAGGCTCCATTACTTAACTTCTGGTTGCAGGATAATCAGTTCAACTGCCTTGGCATTAATCATAATAATATTCAAAATTCATTAGGCTAGATTGTTTGGAAATCTATTTCTTGTTAATGTCAGATTCAATGAGCAGAGGCCTGGCAGCCTACAGACAGAAATTTAATCCAGCAGAGGGTATGGGAACTCCCTACAGAAGCAGTCCCTTCCTCTACATGCAGCTGGACCACGATCTGGCAGCTCCTGCCTGCTTTGTCATTTGTGAGCCTTAGCAAGCAGCAGTGAAACACTGTGGGCATGCTGCCCGAGGCTGAACAAAGGGCAACTATAGAAAGGTATAGCTGAGGATGGAGTTTTTAAGGGGGAAGATTAGCAAATCTCAAGAACACCTTTTGCATCTAAAAGCTGGGCAGGCAACCCAGAGGCTTCTGTGTGCAGACACCTTGAGCACTGTGTCCAGTTCTGGGCCCCTCAGTTTAGGAAAGATGTTGAGCTGCTGGAAGGTGTCCAGAGAAGGGCAACAAAGCTGGGGAGGGGTCTGGAGCACAGCCCTCTGAGGAGAGGCTCAGGGAGCTGGGGTTGCTTAGCCTGGAGAAGAGGAAAGACCTTCTTGCTCTCTACAACTCCCTGAAGGGAGGCTGTAGCCAGGAGGGGGTTGTTCTCTTCTCCCATGCAACCAGCACCAGAACAAGAGGACACAGTCTCAAGCTGTGCCAGGGGAGGTTTAGGCTGGATGTTAGGAAGAAGTTCTTCCCAGACAGAGAGATTGGCCATTGGGATGTGCTGCCCAGGGAGGT
This sequence comes from Dryobates pubescens, assembly GCF_014839835.1. NCBI lineage: Eukaryota > Metazoa > Chordata > Aves > Piciformes > Picidae > Dryobates > Dryobates pubescens. The sequence continues at coordinate 5,027,587 of NC_071628.1, forward strand.
GGTGGAGTCACCATCCCTGGAGGTGTTTAAGAAGAGACTGGATGAGGCACTGGGTGCCATGGTTTAGTTGATTAGATGGTGTTGGGTGATAGGTTGGACTTGATGATCTTTGAGGTCTTTTCCAACCTGCTTAATTCTCTATTCTTTTCTATTCTATTCTATTCTATTCTATTCATGGTAAGGAGGCACAAAAATCAAAAGCCTTTTGAGAATAGAAAGGTGTCCCTTGCTTTCCTGAAAGAAGAGTACTTCAGATTGAAAGATGGGATCTTAGTGCTTTACCAAGATGAAAAGCTTACAGCAATAAAACAGTTGGATTATTCCAGCCATAAAATAGTTGGATTATTCCTTCCAGCCAGTTTCCTGCAGGCCAGTTGAGGATGGTTCCCAACGGTGTGCTTCCTAATGGTTTCTTTGACCTGCTTAAGCGTTTTGGGTGATGGTGCTCTCCTTCAGGTACAAGTTCTCACCCCCCTCAGCTGAACAGTGGTTTCTCAGCAGGGAAGCATCACAGAACTAGAGAACAACTTCAGAAGATGCACAGGCTTTCCCTCCTAATGAAGGCAGTGCAGGCACAGATGGCATCTCAGACAAACACGTTGCAAGTTGTGTTAAAATAAAGAGCTCATCATCGGAGGCTGCAGTGTCACACCTACTAATGATGTGATTAAACTCATCAGTGCCAGTGGGAAAGCTGTGCCAGCTCTGGCACTGCTGAATGGAGAGCTGCATTTCACAGCAGAGGCAAACCTCCTCCCTCCACCCACCTACCATGAGTTAGGCCAGTGTGGAGGCACAGAGAATCTATGATTCCAAAGGCTAAACTTCCTGAGACCTAAAATAAGGGAGGTTGCCCTCGACGTGCCCTTCCCAAGCCTACCTGAAGCATCCCTGTCAAAAGGTGGTGTGGCATGTAAAGGAGAGGCTGTAGGTGTTGACACAGCCAAAGAAGGACAGGCAGAGAAGAGTCTGTACCCATCTGAGCCCAGGAGTGATGAGGAAGCAGCACTGGGAAGCAGCAGAACCAAAACGAGTGATAGCCAGAAGGGTGGTGTGTGCAGAAGGTGAGGCTGGGGTTTGGCTGCAGGATTCAGCTGGAAGACAAGCTGAGTTTGAAAATGTGAAGGAATGAAGCTCTGGATCCTCTTCTGCCCTATTTTTCCACCCCAGATTTTCTGTGCATTGAAGTTTCCTCCCTTTTTTGCTTCTGTTTTCCAGCTGTCCTTGAGTAGGACTGAACTGCTGAAGTTTAACAGCGTTGTGTTGAAGTTCTCCTTCCCTACTTGATGTAGCCAGCAGTGCAGGTAAATAAGGGAACCCACAAACACAGGAACCTGGTACCCAGCTGCCATTAGAGCCCTCAAGCACTAAGTGGCCATGCAGCTATCACTGGTTGCCTTCTGCTCCCCTTCCTGTAGCCAGCCAGCTGCTCCCTCCCAGCAAACCCCACTGGGACCATTTCACAAAGCTAGCACCCGGTAGGACACATCTGACTGGTTTTGCCATAATATAGAGCTGCTCCTTGATGGTCAGCTCTCTGAATTGGGCAAGCTTTCCTAGAGGAGTCTCTAGCCACCAGCTCTCCATTAGGGTTAGCCACAAGAGGAAGGATGGAAGGAGAAAGCGAGTCTAAAGCAACCGCTAATGCTCTGCAGTGTCTGGTAGGATGAATGACCCCTGCAGACATATGCTGAGCAGACAGGACAGTCCTCAATTATGTCATTGCTGGAGCATTTACTTCAAGGAGAAACGTGACTACAAAGGATGGGCTTGAAGCCTTGGCTGGTTTTGCTGCCTCTGGCTAAGCTGCTCTAGCCCAGGAGGGTTGGGTGGCTGCATGCGGCGTGCACAGGCAATGACACACGTGTCTGCCTGGGAACCAGCCTCCCAGCCCAGGCACTAGAGCTGAAAAACCCCTATTAAATTCCATGCTGCCCTCTTCCCTTTGTGAGAGAGGGCCCCTAAAGGATTTGCTAAGGTATTGATAGGTGCCAATCCATACCTCCCAGCGGGCAGCTCGCAGCCTGCCTGAGGAAATCACAAGCGAGCCTTGCCTGCAGGATGGAAATTTCCTGCTTGCCACACTAATTCTCCCCAGCCCCAGCCTCACTGCTGCTCACTGTCCCTCTGCTGACTCCTACACACTTCTCCCAACGTTGCCTCACCTTCAAGCTGACAACTTTGTAAATATTTGCAGTCAGGTAGCACATCTCCTCTCCCTGGTCATTCTCTAGGCAGGCTATTTACATACAGCTCTTTCCATCCTCAGCAATCAATTGCTCCACACTCTCTTTGCTCCTGCTGCACCTCTCCAGAAGCTGTTGACCTCATGGATGCTCTTTGGGGGAACGTGTGGCTGCCCAATAAAAGGCTGTTGCAGGGAATGATTGCTGCAGAGGTGCACACTTGGCTCTCTGCTTCGGCTTCTTGCCATTTGTTTCATTGGCACCCAGCAGGCCACAAGCTTTCTGGGGAGCTGCCACCCAACAAGGGACTGTGCTTGGCTGGGAGAGGACAGAGCTTCTAAAGACAAAATGCAGTGTGGCCTGGGGTGGGCACAATCTCACTTGACAACCACATTTGCTTTGTTAGCCACCTGAGGGGTGTGATGAGCTGCTGCTGGAATTTGTGCTTGATAATCAAAGGCATTTGTCACTCTTCTAAATGCTCCAGGAGGCAGGGAGGCAGTAGGCATGGGTAGGGCGTCCTGATCTCCCCCTCCTGACCCACAGGGATACCTGATGCAGCATCCCACATGGCCCCATGAGCATCATCCCACGGGGCAGGGTCCAGCAAGCAGGGAGCTCTGTGTCTCAGCAGAATCGATCGGCACTGGCAAAGCTCTCTCTAATGAAGCTCAAAGAGCAGAGGCCATTGCTGCCTTTCAGCCCTCAGCCACCTGCCACACAGAGCTCCCTCAAAGGCTTCCTTTCTGCTTTGCCTTTCCTGCATTTCCTAGACAAAGTGCTCTGGTTTTCTTTTCCCTCCCTCTCACTGACAGGTGCAGGTGGCCTTGGTGCCCTCTCCTTGCACCTCCCCCAGCTTGAATTTTAAACTGTTTAACAGCTTTAACTGCACCTAATGAGGGTTCAGCCTGCACTTTGCTGCCATCCCTCTGCTCCTCTGACACAGGGGGAAGAGTGGTTTGGAAATCTATCATAGACTTGCTTGTGTTGGAGGTCTAATTACATGGTAACTGGTGACCTTGTAAGTACAGGGTAATCTGCTGTGTAATACCAGGGCAAATTATCCCAGTGCTTCTGTCTTTTCCACTGCAGTCATCTGTGCACATGGAAATCCAGCCAGTTAAAAGGTAATTAATCTTTGAGCCATTTGACACTTGCCCAAGCCAGTGAGAAGTAACCATCAGAAGCCCACTGGCTCTGCAAGGGCCAAAGGACCAGCTCAGAAGCCTCTGCTCTGGAAGTGCCTGGTGTCACCTGGCCAAAGCAGGGGCTGCTTTGTCACCCAGCCTCTCCAGCTGCCAGCTGCCTGGGGCAGTGGGTGTGGGCTGCTTTCTCTGAGCTGGATGCAGCTGTATCCTGCCTGCCCTGCATCACAGGGGCACATTTGGTCATCTTGGAGAGGAAGGTGGCACAAGGGGCACGTGGATGCCTGAGGGGAACAAGCATCCACCCTGTCCTCATGAGCAGGTTTAGAGGCTCGTGTGTGATGGTGGTGAGCCATCTGCAGTGCTTCCTTACTCTCACCAAGACAGAGGTGTGTGGGAAGAGCACCAAATCCTCCCTCTGAAACCACCCAAACCATTCAGGCCCAGGCCCAGGCATTTATCTGCAGACCTCCAGGGAAACCAGCCCAGAGACTGTGAGATGCACTTCAGTCCCTCACAGTAACAGCCTGTGACCCTGGGGCTGGGGGCTGCCTGTTTGACCCCTGGTACCTTTATGGCCATGGAATATATTTGCATACATTTTAGACCCACACTGACATCATTCCCTCTGGAGAGCTCAGAGTCTTTACAGCAGACATGGTAATGATTTTCAGATTATGGACTAATAAAATATTGTAATTTGTTAGGAACATTAAGGTGGCCACTGAAGGATTCCTGTGACATTTAAATAGTGCTTAGAAAAAAAGGGGGGGGGGGGGGTAAGAAAAAAGAGGGGGAAAAAGAAGAAAAAAATGAGGGAAAAAGGGAAAAGGAAGAAAAATGAAAATAGGGGAAAAGGTGGGAAAAGGAAAAAGGGAAAAAGGAAAAAAAAAGAGGAGAAAAAAAGGGGGAAGAGGGAAAAAGGGGGGAGGGAGAGAAGGAAAAAAGAGGGAAAGGAAAAAAGGAAGAAAGAAGGGGGGAAATGGGGAGGAAGGAGAAAGGGGAGAAGGAGGGAAGCAGGAAAAAGAAAGGGAAAAGGGGGGAAAAGGGAGGGAGAAAAAAGGGAGGGAAGGGGGAAGAAGGAGGAAAAGGGGGGAGGCAGGAAAAGGGAGAGAATGGGGAGAAAGGGGGGAAAAGGGGGAAGAAAGAAGAAAACGGGGAAGGGGGAAGAAGAGGGAATATGGGGGGGGAAGGGGGAGAAGGGGGGAGAAAGGAAGAAAAAGGGGAAAGGGGGGAAAAAGGGGGAAGGGAAAAATGGGGAAAAGGGGGGAAAAGGGGAAAGGGGGAAGAAAGGGGGAATAAAAGGGAAAAAGGAGGGGAAAGGAAAAAGAAAGGGAAAAGTGGGAAAAAAGAGGGGGAAGAGAAAAAAAAAGGAGGAAAAAGAAAAAAAAGGGGGGGGAAGGGGGAAAAAAGGGAAAAAGAAAAAAAAAATAAAAAAGAGGGAGTTCTGCTGCATTTATTTTCCAAACAAGAGCACTGAAATAGAAAGTCAAAATCCCCCACGCTGGTACTGAGCTCAGCTCCGACACCTCCCCTCTGTGCCTGTTTCAGTTGAATCCCTGCCAAGTTAAATAAGCAGCCACGGGATTGCAGCGTCCTAGTTGCAAAGCCTGGGGTTTTTTTTCTGGCAGGTGAGCTCTCTCCTTAGTCACTCTGGGTGCACTGCATGGCAGGGCCTCGATGGAAGCACGTGTGCCACTCTCTGGGCATCTTTCTGCATCAGGAACAGTGTGGCCAGCAGGAGCAGGGAGGTCATTCTGCCCCTGTACTCAGCACTGCTTAGGCCACACCTTGACTCCTGTGTCCAGTTCTGGGCCCCTCAGTTTAAGAAGGACATTGAGACACTTGAAGGTGTCCAGAGAAGGGCAATGAGGCTGGGGAGAGGTCTGGAGCACAGCCCTGTGAGGAGAGGCTGAGGGAGCTGGGGTTGCTTAGCCTGGAGAAGAGGAGGCTCAGAGGAGACCTTCTTGCTCTCTACAACTCCCTGAAGGGAGGTTGTAGCCAGGTGGGGGTTGGTCTCTTCTCCCAGGCAACCAATGCCAGAACAAGAGGACACAGTCTCAAGCTGCACCAGGGGAGGTTTAGGCTGGAGGTGAGGAGAAAGGTCTTCCCAGAGAGAGTAATTGACCATTGGAATGTGCTGCCCAGGGAGGTGGTGGAGTCACCATCCCTGGAGGTGTTCAAAAGGGGACTGGATGTGGCACTTGGTGCCATGGTTTAGTTGTCATGAGGTGTTGGGTGGACTTGATCTCTCAGGTGTTTCCTACCTTATTGATTCTATGATTGCCCTCACTAGGCTGGGTCACACCTCATGGGGAATGCAGAGTTTTAGCACCTCAGCCTACACCCACTTATTCCTGACCCCCCCATCCATTCCTTGTGCACTCTGATTAACTAACCAGACAAGGTTGTGGAGTGAGGAAGCCACGTGTCTCGAGCATCCCATCATCTCCATGGCATCCAGCATACCCCATGTGCCACAAGGCAGGTTGCTTCCCTATCCCCTTTCCTCACATGGTTTGGGGTGAATCCAGCTGCCCTGGATAAAGCAGGGGCATTTAGGAGGAGGGAAGCTGCTCTGGCAGTTCATAGACTCCTAGACTCACTAAGGCTGGGAAAGACCTTTGAGATCATCCAGTCCAACCATAACCACTAAACCAGATCCTGAAGCACCACATCTACAGCTTCTTGAACATCTCTTCCTCCTTTAGCAGGAGGGTTGAACTCAGTGATGTCTGGAGATCCCTCCCAATCTCAAATACTCTGTGATTCTGTGACTTCACCCCCTCCCTGGGCAGCCTCTTCCAACCTCTCACCACTCTCTCAGTAAAGAAGTTTTTCCTACTATCCAATCCAGACCTCCTCTGGTTTAGTTAGTCATGGTTTAGTTAGACATGAGGTGTTAGGTACCAGGTAAGAGGTTGGACTTGATGATCTCTGAGGTCTTTTCCAACCTTGTTGATTCTATGATTTCCTGGCACAACTCAAAGCCATTTCCTCTCATCCTCTCACTTGGTTGCCTGGGAGAAGTCACACTGGGTTGCTATAGGGCTGATGGCTCTGTGCTTCATTCCCTAACCTGCAAAGTGAGGTAATGCAACCCCCTGACTTCCTCAAAGGTGCTGGGCTGGTACTGGCTTGGACAGATAAGCCAAAAATGGCATGGAGAAAGCTGCCAAGGAAGGGAAAAAGAGTCAAACATTGAGCTCAGTGCTAGCTAGGCCTGGCAAAAGAGGGAGAGGCTGACACCATGAATATTAAGGAGAAGAACAGCAAAGAAGATCCTTTGTTCAGTGACTGCTTTTGCCTTGTACCTCAACTGGATCAGTCAAGATTAACAGCAGGTGATTATGTAAAGTCTGTATTACAAGGCAGAGGCAAGAGTGAGCTTGGGCCTCCCTGCTATCATTACCTGACCTTGCACTCTTCCTTCTGCAACCTCAGCATATTTTGGGGGGGGGATGGGATTTCTGGGTGGTTATTTTAAGCAAACTGTGTTAAATTCTTTCTTGCTTCTGTGCCAGGTAGCTGCTGCTTAACCAACAGGCCATGACTAAGCAGAGCCTGGAAATGAGAAGCATCTCTGAGTTAAAGCAATGAGATTCTGGGACTGTCTTCCCTTAGGAGCACATTTAATAGTGGTGCTTGATTATGAAAAGGATAAATCTGATGTGATTGATGCAACAGGGGATTGGATTTGATGATCCTGGGAATCCCTTCTAGCTCTCTGTACTCTTAATGAATCTATTTTTAAGGGCCTGGGGGTGGAGGGGATGCAGTGCCCGACTGCTGGCAAACAGCAATGAAGTGTGTAGACACCTCCTGGTGGGTAGTGGTCTCCATGCCCGAATTTAATCACTTCCCATCACCAAGAAGGTGAAGCAGGCTTCTCTCCTGGTTCTGCCCACCCTAAAAATAGCAAGCAGAGGTGGGCAGAAGGATCCTGCCTCGTTCTCTCTTTGATTTTTTTCAGCTACTGAACTCTTCCACAATCCCTTCCATTTGAACCAATACCACAGATGCCTCAGCTCACAGGTTCCCTGTGTATTTCTCAGGTACTTACCCATCTCTCAACACCAAAGTGATTGTGTCCTTTGCAAGCTTATTTTCCTGGGTGAAGGTGAGCAGGGACCACCTTTTAACAACGTGAAACTGAGGCATGGAAAGACTAACTGAAGTTCCTACAGTGGTAGAGGACATTGATGGCATGGATGGGAGCTGCAGCCCTGTCCCCAGTCACTGCTGGACTCTTCTCCATGCATCTATCTGAGCTCTCCCTTTCCCAAGAGGAGCAGCAGAGCAGAAAGGATTTTTCAGCTGAGGCACTCACTGGGCTGAGATTCCCATCCTCTGTCAAGCCAAGGTGGGGCTGAGCTTGGGCTCTCTGAGGGACAGTGCAAGGCTGCTTCAGAAGGGATGCACAAGGAAGTGGTTGTGTTCCTTTTTCCCCTGAGGAGTTTTAATTCTTTAATTCCAACTTGCTAATAAGATAAAAGGCTGTGATTTCTGCAGGATCAAATGGTGCAGGGTAAGCTCAGGGAGTTTATTAATTAGCATGCTTTCAGGGCTTGGGGGGAAAGAAAAACAAGCAGCAGCAGCAGGGCTGTAGATAATGGCTATAAATATGACCCAAGCACTACCTGCCATAGCATTGTAGCCAAGGGGAAAGAGCAGCCCTGAAGAAAAGGACCTGGGGGTGCTGGTGGATGAGAAGCTCAACAGGAGTCAGCAGTGAGCACTTGCAGCCCAGAAAGACAACCAGAGGCTGGGCTGCAGCAAGAGAAGCAGAGCCAGCAGGTTGAGGGAGGTGATTCTCCTCCTCTGCTCTGCTCTGGTGAGACCCCACCTGGAGCACTGTGTCCAGTTCTGGAGCCTCTATTACAGGAAGGATCTGGAGGTGCAGAGAAGGGTCACAAGGATGATCAGAGGTCTGGAGCTCCTCTGCTATGAAGACAGACTAAGAGAGTTGGGGCTGTTCAGTCTGGAGAAGAGAAGGCTCCAAGGAGACCTAATGGTGGCCTTCCAATACCTTAAGTGGGCTCCAAGAAAGCTGGGGAGGGACTTTTGAGGGTGTCAGGGAGTGATAGGACTGGGGGGAATGGAACAAAACTAGAAATAGGTAGATTCAGAGTGGATATTAGGAAGAAGTTCTTCTGCATGAGGGTGGTGAGACACTGGCACAGGTTTCCCAGGGAGGTGGTGGAAGCCTCATCCCTGGAGGTGTTTAAGGCCAGGCTGGATGTGGCTCTGAGCAACCTGCTCTAGTGTGAGAGGTCCCTGACTGTGGCAGGGGAGTTGAAAGTAGATGCTCCTTGAGGTCCCTTCCAACCCTGACAATTCTATGACTCTATGATTCTAGGGGAGGCTGTCAGATTAGTGCTGGGCACAGCACTCTGACAGGGAATAAAGCTCTTAAATGAGAGGGGCAAGGCTTTCTGTCTTCAAACTGCAGCTATTCACAGACATGTGCTACACATCCCCAGGGCCTGATCCTGCAAGTAACACCAGGTACTAACACCTCTGTGTGTGTGAGTGCTCCTCTGGCTCCCCAAGGGATTGCTCGGAGCAGTCAAGTGCTAAGCCCAGTGGTAAGCAGTTGCAGGAGATGATTCTTAGTGTGCCAAGCATCTTGGATGACAACAGCTATAAAGAAGTCACATATTATCATGTCACATTGCAAAGGTCAACCCTAGTATTTGTTCTGTCAGAAGGACTTGATTGAAAGGCAAAGAAATAGTGTCAGGGCACGGGGGGAAAGATCATTTTTTAACAGCTGCCTTCAGGGCTGAGGATCCAAAATTACATCAGTGCTAAATTCCCATCCACACCCCACCATTCGATTTTGGGCTCAAAAAGGCATAAACGTAACAAAATCACCTTTTGGTGGCACGTCCAACACAGCCACCAACACAGCCCTTGTTAAAATCAGCAGCATCTCCACTCACATTCCCCTGTGATTCTGGCAACAGCCAGGAACTGCCGGAGCCCTGCTCCCTCCCGCTCCCAGGAGAGCTTTGTGAGATCCACTCAGCTGCTTAACAGCGCTGTAGGCATTCACTTAACCCCCTTCACTGCTGGGAAAGGAGGAGTGGTGGCCACACTGGGAGGAGGCTGGGCAGTGGAACAGCTCCAGGAACATGCAGCTCCCCTTTCAAAGTCACAGGGAGGCTTGGGTAATTGGACCCCAGTAATTTGTCCCAGTCACAGCTACCACACAAATATTCCTGCCCACCCCTCTGGGCTTGCTGGCACAGGGAAGCTGTTGAGAAATAAAGTGTGTAAGCCATCGCTTTCCTGACTTGATTTATGAGGGGCCATAACTGCCCTGAACAGACAGTGCCTTTGGGTGGATTAGCTCAATCCACTTCCAAAACAGACTCAGCCAAAAGTCCCACAACTTTCTGCATCAGCACTGCACTTCCTTGTGTCCCAGCAGCAAAACCACACGGGACAAGCAACTGAAACATTTGCCCCTCTCACAGCTTCTGCAGCTCACCTCCAGCAGCCTTGCAGTTGGCTGGTGGTAGCTTCAGGAGTGCTGTGACACCTGGGAACCCACTAAGCTAAGCATCCCTACACAGAGGCTCCAGTATGCAGTGAGCACAAGGGGGGGGTGGCTCACCTCTATGGGAGGGAGGGCAGAGTGAACAGGGGAGTTACCAGCCCTCAGCTGCCCCACAAGGTTCCCATCAGCCACCACCTTGGCAAACCCAAACTTCTCTGCACTGTTAGAGCATCAAACTCACACCAAGCCCTCACTGTCACTCCTCTGGCCAAGGCATGGGAGCGCCAGTGGGGCAGTGATGGTTGACATCCACTCAAGCTCATCGCAAGCACCCAACAGGGCAGGCACTGAGGCTGTGTCTAGACTAGCAGACAAAAGGCATCAGGGCTGGCAAGTGACAGCCTGGTCTGATTTTAGTCCATGCCAGTTTGATGGCATCCACACAACCACTGGAGAGGACAATACAAGTCAGGGACAGGCCCTGGTGAGCTGCACAAATACCACCTGCTTGGAGGCACGGAGTAGACACGAACCACGCTGAGCTCTCTGCCATCAGAGCCAGGGGATGGTCCATGCTGTCCACCAGTTCAGACACAACCTGAACAGCCACAGAGGAGGACTGCACTGGGGCCTTCTGCATTCATTCCATGTTATCTCACCACGCAGCCAAGCCCCAGAGAGTTGCTATAGTAGAAACATGAGCAGCTCTCAGCCCACAGGAGAGCCCCTTCGCTGCCAAAAGCACTAGACCCGACCAAAGCCACTCAATCCCAGGTGTCATTCCATGCTCCAGTGGCACCAGTCCCCCACTTCCAGCTGCCCCAGAGGTCGAGATCCACTCACTGTTGCAGCTGCCGGTGGTGCCAGTCTCTGTCGCTGCCACGCTGCGCTGAGCTGGCCCTTCGGACACGGCCCTTCCTGACAGTCAAGGGGTGAAAACAAGGGAAGGAGACAAACAAAAGAGAAGGGAAGGGTGAGAGAGGGAGGGAGGGATGGGGGAGATGAAGCAAGGGGACAAGGAGGGAGAGGGGGTGTCTTTAACTGAAACACATGTCTTTCACTGGCTGCATCATCCCAACATTGCACAAGCCCTGCACGGGGCAGATGAGACCCTCTGGCCCTGGGCACCATCACCTTGCTCACCCCACACTAGTGCAGAGGGAGGGCAAGTTGGGCAAGAGTCAAAGTGGGGCTGGGTCTCTTGAAGCTTCTTGAACTGTGAAGCCACATCTCTTGGGGGACCCAGAGAGAAGTTTTAGGAGGCATAAGTAATTCCTCTGCATCTGGAAGCCAAGCACCCTGCCCCTTGCCCATCACCAGGCTCCCTGGGCACAGTGCAGGGACTCATCTGCCTCTGCCAGCAGAAGATGACCCAAGCCTGATGTCTTCACTCAAGTAAGCTTGGGGGTTAGCCAGGGTTAAAGGCATCACTGGCCAAGTGTCCCAGTGAAGCAGCTTATACATCACCCTATGCTTCCCAAAAAGCCTTTGGCCCATCAGTACTGTTGCAGGTTGGGGAAGGAAGGGAAAAACCTCATGCCACAGCTTCCAATCACCTGCAAACCTGCCAGTGCTTGCAAAACTGAACCTTAGGAGGGGGTCAAGGGAAGCAAAACAATGGAGGGGAAAATAGAGCAGTACATTTTCCCATGCATCAAAGTAGGAAAGATTTGGAGAGCAGGAGAGGGAAGAAGGGGTAGGGATCTCAGGGTAGAGATGAATGACGAGCATAAGGTCCACTGAGTTTCTATCAGCACCTTTCTGTTCCCACCAGGAAGTGAAGGAAAGGAAATCCCAAGACAAAAGGAGAGCTGGTGAGCACAGTGGCTTGGAGGGGGGTAGACTTCTGGCCATGCTCCTTAGGAGCTCAGGCTGGCAGCTGCTTGGGGAATACCAGAAATAGGACTGCAGGGTGTGTCCATTCAGTCATCACTCTGGGTGCCTTCCCACCCCCCCACCAGAGGTGGAAGCTGGGCTGTTACATGGAGCTGACAGCTCCTTCTGCTTGGGGAATTGCCCCCTGAATGCCTGACTCACCTCCCTTCCCAAAGCACTGAGGTATCAAGTGGGGGAGGAGGAAGGCTTAGAAAATTGTTTCAGGATGGTAAATTGTTTCAGATGCCTCTGCTTTGTTACAGTTGGGGGGGGGGGGGATAAAAAGGAAAGGGAGCTCTATCCCCTAAAGCTACATCCTCCAGCCAGCTGTGGCAGAGGTACGGCCGTCGGAAAGAAGCAGAGCAAATGAAGTCATCCAGCAGTGGAATAAAATCATCCAAATAATATAGTGCAGAACAAAGCAAATTGTACCTCAAACACCGAGCTGAAAGAGAAACATCTTCCTCTGGCAGATCTATTACCATGCATTTATTCCAATAACAAAAAAAACACCCCACTAACCTACAGTGTAACCCAAACCTGATTTATTCCTCCAACTAGGTAAATATGAAGAGGCAGCTGAATCTGACTGTAAACCCCACTGATCTCATCTGTTTTCCTTCTATGTACTGGGGGGGGTGGAGAGGGGGAGGGAAAGTAGGAATGGAGTTTTTGCCTTGCTGCCAGGGGATGCTGGCAACGCATTTGAGCTATAGATGTTGTGTCTTGTCACTAATGACTGCAGGGAACTATAAAAGGATTGGGATTTGGGTCTTTTGTTTGTTTGCTTGTTTTTAATGCTTCCCATTAATTGATAATATGGTCTCAGAACCCGCAGTGGAGCACAGGATTTGCTGTATTGGAGCAGCCTAGTGGCCCATCAAACCTGGCGTCTCGCCTCGGTGCTGCTCACAAAAATGATCATCCAGGGCCTTAGCTTCGGAAGCTCCTGCCCCACTTCCCTGGGGGCATGGAATGGAGAGCTCAAAGGTCCACCTGGCCTGCTCAGCAACCTCTTTAAAACCCTGAAACGTGCTTGTGGCAGGGCTGGGGTGCATGCATTATTAGTAGTAGTATTAGTAGTAGTAGTGGTGGTGGTGGTGGTGGTGGTCGTGGTGTTGCTGCTGCTGTTGATGATGATGACGTTGCTGTTGTTGCTGATGATGTTGATGTTGCTGTTATTATTATTATTGTTGCTGTTACTTATTACTATTAATTGTTGTTACTTATTATTATTACATTATTAAGACTTATTCTTACTGCTAAATGCAAAGAGGAAGCTCTTGAACTACAAACATCTTCAGCCATGCTGAATTGAGAGCTCAAAGGTCCACCTGGCCTGCATAGAAACCTCTTTAAAACCCTGAAATGTGGTTATGGCAGGGCTGGGTTGCAATTATTATTATTATTATTATTATTAGTAGTAGTAGTAGTAGTAGTAGTAGTAGTAGTAGTAGTAGTAGTAGTAGCAGCAGCAGCAGTAGTAGTAGCAGTAGCAGCAGCACTAGTGGTATTATCATTATTAATTATTATGATAAAGAATTAATATTGATGAATATTGTTATTGTTGTTATTACCATTCATTCTTATCATCATTAATGCTTATTATTAATTATGATTATAATAAAGAATCAGTCTTATTGCTAAATGCAAAGAGGAAGCTCTTTAATTACAAACATCTTCAACAGCCATGCTGAATTGAGAGCTCAAAGGTCCACCTGGCCTGCACAGCAACCTCTTTAAACCCCTGAAATGTGGTTATGGCAGGGCTGGGGTGCATTTATTAGTGTTGTTGTTGTTGTTATTAGTATTAGTATTAGTATTAGTATTATTAGTATTATTAGTATTTTAAGAGTTATTAGTGGTGATTGTTATTATTATGGATTGTTAATATAATTATTAGTAATAATTATTTTGACTCTTATTATCATTCTTATTGTTATTATCTTTAATTATTTTTGCTATTAAGAGTGATTCTGAAGAATAATTATTAAGTTCCAAAGAATTAGTCTTACCATTATTAAGAGTTAGTCTCACAAAGAGGAACCTCTTTAATTACAAACCTCTTCAACAGCCATGCTGAACTGAGAGCTCAAAGGTCCACCTGGCCTGCACAGCAACCTCTTTAAAACCCTGAAATGTGGTTATGGCAGGGCTGTATTACATCATCATCATCATCACCATCACCATTATTATTGTTATTATTATTGTTATTAATTATTTGTTATTGTTATTATTGTCATTATTAATGATAATGCTGGTTGTTATTGTTGTTATGAATAATTATCATGATGAGAGTTATTATTGTTATTATCTATTGTTATTATCTATTATTATTATTATTATTATTATTACTATTACTACTACTACTACTAAATGCAAAGAGGAACCTCTTGAACTACAAACATCTTCAACAGACATGCTGCTGGTTTTCCTCTTGGCTACCACAGCCCAAATCATAGAATCAACCAGGTTGGCAAAGACCTCAGAGATCATCAAGGCCAACCTATTGCCAAATACCTAATGCCTCCTGACAACTAAACCATGGCTCCAAGTGCCACATCCAAGCCTTTTTTGAACGCCTCCAGGGACAGTGACTCCACCACCTCCCTGGGCAGCACATTCCAATGGCAAATTACTCTGTCTGGGAAGAACTTTCTCCTCACCTCCAGCCTAAACTTCCCCTGGCACAGCTTGAGACTGTGTCCTCTTGTTCTGGTGCTGGTTGCCTGGGAGAACAGACCAACCCCCACCTGGCTACAACCTCCCTTCAGGTGGTTGTAGAGAGCAAGAAGGTCTCCCCTGAGCCTCCTCTTCTCCAAGTTAAACAATCCCAGCTCCCTCAGCCTCTCCTCACAGGGCTGTGCTCCAGACCCCTCCCCAGCCCTGTTGCCCTTAACAGTGAGAAGGTGTAACCTGTGTTTGCAGAGAACATGACTGAGGCCAGAGAGGAGGAGATGCCTTGTGCTAAGCAGAGCAATATTGATTGGCCAGCATAAAGATTTCCCTCGCTAATTCCTTTAGCAATCTTATCCTGTGTTGGCTGCATAATTGGCTGGGGAAGAGAGAGGTGGAATCACTTAAGCGTTCAAAGCTCAACACACACCAAGAAAAGATTCCTGTTTCTGCCTGTGTGTGCAATTTTGTGCATCATTGCCCCTTGATTGTACATTGAACATGCTCTCTTTGACAGCCTAGCCCTAAACAGCCTGTGGATTAAAGACAGCTGCTTGCAAATAGGGGCTTTCTCCATCCAGCTGGCGTGGAGAAGGAGATTGCTGTGGCTGAGAGGCAGGACTATGAATGAAGGTGAGTGGAACAGGAGAGGAAAGGCTGTGGAAACTCTGGCCATACTGAAACAAAGAGGAAACAGGAGAGGAAAGGCTGTGGAAACTCTGGCCATACTGAAACAAAGAGGAAACAGGAGAGGAAAGGCTGTGGAAATTCAGGCCATGCTGAAATGGGGAGGAAACAGGAGAGGAAAGGCTGTGGAAACTCTGGCCATGCTGAAACAAAGAGGAAACAGGAGAGGAAAGGCTGTGGAAATTCAGGCCATACTGAAACAAAGAGGAAACAGGAGAGGAAAGGCTATGGAAACTCTGGCCATGCTGAAATGGGGAGGAAACAGGAGAGGAAAGGCTGTGGAAACTCTGGCCATGCTGAAATGGAGAGCAAACAGGAGTGGAAAGGCTGTGGAAACTCTGGCCATGCTGAAATGGGGAGGAAACAGGAGAGGAAAGGCTATGGAAACTCTGGCCATGCTGAAATGGGGAGGAAACAGGAGAGGAAAGGCTGTGGAAACTCTGGCCATGCTGAAATGGGGAGGAAACAGGAGAGGAAAGGCTATGGAAACTCTGGCCATGCTGAAATGGGGAGGAAAAAAGAAAGGCAACAAGTTCTTTCCATGCAAACATCTTAATTAAGGAGGCTGATGAAGATATTTGCATCTTACTTTTCCTAGGGATCTCTTCAGCAAGGCATGATTTCTCCATGCTCCCACTGAAATGGTTTATAGCTTCTCTGCCTCCTGTCATTCTGCTGATCATACTGGGGTTTGGGACTGCTCCCTGCCTTTCCCAACCATTTTGTGATCTCACAGCTGTCCACAAGGTAAAGGAGAGCTAAGATCATTGTCCTGCCAGTGGGAAGGCAGGAGGAGGCCACTGGCCAAGTGGGATGCAGGAAAAACTTGATCCACCGATCTAGTTAAGGTGAGAGGGGAGGGTTTTGCACATCCAGCTCTCCCTCAGTTGAGTGGCAGCGCTCCTTCCAAAGCATGAGCAGCTGCTCAGGAGCCCCATCCAACCTGACCTTGAACACTTCCAGGGGATGGAGCATCCACAACACTCTGGGGACCCTGTTCCAGTGCCTCACTGCCCTCACAGCTAACCTAAATCCACTCTCTTTCTCTTTAAAGTTGTTACCCCTTGTCCTGTCAGACTGCAAGATGGATTAGCTCTCAGTAAGCATGCAAGGGTTTGGGGGAGAACACAGAGGGGTTAAGGATGGAGGTCAGTCTTTGGGTGAATATTGAGGCTGCATATTAAACAAGAACTCTGAGCCACAGGACTTGCAGTGCAGCAGCAACCTATCCCAAGCAGCAGCTGAAGGGAGCAGGGAGGTCAAGTACCATAGCAAGGAGTTTTGTTTTCCCCAAACCAAACTGCTCTTTTGTGCCTGCCTGGGCTGCAAAGATGTCACCAGCCTGTGAGAGCTCTTCACCTGCCACATCCCTCCCATTACTGGAACGAAATAAATGGCAACAGTATGAAAACAGCAACTCAAGCAGGAGAAAGACAGGTAGAGAGGGTGAGGGAGAGGGGAGGAGGGAAACAGGCTGTGGGTGGAGGTCTTGGCAGGGTGGAGAATTGGGGCAATTACCATTTTTGAGGATATGCCAGAAACACAGCACAGCTTAATTTCCCCAATTAATTCTTCTGCACTTGAGCTGCTTGGTGTGAAGGGCTCTTAATGCTTCAAACAGGAGGAAGAAAAGAAGGGGGGGGGGGGGGGGGGAACCCAACACCACCACCAAAAACCCCCACCAAAAAAAACCCTCAACAACAAACCCATCCAAGGCTCAACATTTGGGTTGGTTCCCCCCCCCCCCCCCAGTGTAGAAATGGGGAAGTGTTGAGGAAAAATGTCTGGCTAAAACACAAGCTGATGCTGTTAAATCTTTCTTTCAGGAGATAAGGAACTGTGCCACGAATTCAATTTGCAGAGGTTTTTATGGGAGCCACGGAGAGATCACAGCCCAGCACGTTCGACATCACACCGACTTTTCCTGCACGCAGAACACACCAGGACAAGCACAGAGATGCTTCACCCACACACCCACAGTGAGCAGCTCCCTCACTCCCCTCTTTCCACTGCAAGCTAGGGAGAAAAACCACTTTTTCACCCCTCCCAACCCATCAGGCAAGGCACCATGGCTGTCCACGCCTCGGCTGGCAGAGAGTTGGCATCTAAGGGGAATGAGAGCAATGAAAACAAGGAAAGAAATAAGGACTCAGGGGTTGGTCTGATGGGCAACATGGGGTAAACACATCAACAGACTTTCAACACAGCAAGACTATGGCTCTGCCTGGCTGGGCAATCTTTGTCAGTACTAAGGGTCTCCAAGTCACACCTCCAGGCCTCTGTGAGACTTTGCTTGCATAGGTATGACACAGCAAGGCATGTTCTCCAGGATCCCACTTAGTGCAGGAGAAGAATTAAAGTATTTCTCACTTCTAAGTCCTTTCCTTAGTAGAATAGATAGTGGAGTATGAAACCTTCCCAACACCTAAGCAGAAAGGATGGAGAGAGAGTAACATATTATATTCTTCACCTCAGAGAATCACAGAGTGGCTTAGGTTGGAAGGGACCTTAGAGATCATCTATTCCAACCTCCACACAATGGGCAGAAACAGCACCCAACTAGACTTGGTTGCTCCAGTTTGGCCTTGAACACCCCCAGTGAGGAGGCTTCCACAACCTCCCAGGGCAGCCTATTCCAGAGTCTCACTGTACTTGTACTGAATACTGAATACACTGCTCTTGTACTGAAGAACAAAAGGCAATGCTCAACTGCTTAACATCTGCACAACATTTAGATGCTGGAAATGGTACTGATGTTGAAAGCTGAAGGTGCCATCTACACCAGATCCCACACAACAGTCAGCATGGCAGGGACTGAGAGTGCTTTCCCCCACCTATTGGCACTGAAGTGGAGCCTGAGCCCACTGCCTGGGTGCCTGAGCCTGGCTTTGCTCTCTGTCCAGAGCTCATTGCTCCTGCCAGGGTTCTACTCTAAAACCTGGGAGTGGCAGCTTGCTTTCTGCCCCAGAGTGAGTCAGTGCCACATTCCTGATAAAAACACAGAGGGACTTCTCCTCCCCTTCACAGATGATGGTGCAGAGCCCTTGCACACTTGTCACAGGGCTCCTTCCTGGTGCTAACAGGGCTGGGCAGCAGTTTCCTTCCTGCTAGCATCAATCTCCCACACTGTAAATGTGTGAGGGACAGCAAAGCAACAAAGGGAGAATGAAGTGACACAATAGTAGGTGGTGTACAGCTGAAGGATGCATATGGACATGAAGAGGCTCTGGCAAGGATGCACAAAGAGTGCTGGTGGAGAGGATGCCTGAAGGGGAAGACACAGAAGATCTGGACAGGGGGATGCTTTAATGAGGTTTAGTGCCTACATAAATCCTTCCTCTACTCAACATGTGCCTTCACTGCTGATGTCCTACCCATGTCAGGACATCACCTTGGAAGTTATTAAGGAGAGAGCTCAAAGCTGGTTGGAAGAGAGCAGCATTCAGTGATGGTGTGATCATTCAGGGACCCTCTGTCTAGGGGAGCCTGGGTCAGGCTGAATCTACTTTCAGTGCAAGGCTTCTCTATTAGTCTTATCTCCCATGCTGAATAAGCCTCCACAGGAGCATGACCCAGCAGCTGCTAAAGCTCAGTGTTTCATTATTTTCATGGAAACCTCTCTGGAAAAAAAAAGAAGAAAAAGAGGAAAAATAATACAAAAAACCCACCCCAACCTGACTGTGGCCTGGAGAAAGAAAACAATGTTGAACTCCAGGGGAAAGCAGCTGAAGTCAGAGATGGTCTAGAGGGGAGATGGTCATCAGAAAATAACCTGCTGATGGGTACTCAAAAGTATCAAAATATGTGTTTGGGAGGTGGTGGGGGGGGGTTGGGGTCTTTTTTGGTTGATTGGTTTTGTGTTGTGTTGTTTTGTTCTCCTAGCCCCTTTAAAAGAGAAGAAAGAAAATGTTTCCAGAGTAACCTAGCGTGCTTTGGAGCAGGCATATGCCTGAGGGAGCCTAGGCTTTGTAAAGAACACCAACCTAAGGCCAAAGCCAGTGCAGAAATATTGCTTGGGTTCTGATGGGCTAAAGGATGTGAGAGCCAAGGTTCATTGGAAGGTATATTAATCTTTTATTAAACCAACTGATACTGCTTGGAAAAAGAGGGAGTGGAGAGGGAGTGGAGAGGGAGTGGAGAGGGAGTGGAGAGGGAGTGGAGAGGGAGAGGAGAGGGAGAGGAGAGGGAGAGGAGAGGGAGAGGAGAGGGAGAGGAGAGGGAGAGGAGAGGGAGAGGGAGAGGAGAGGGAGAGGAGAGGGAGAGGAGAGGGAGAGGAGAGGGAGAGGAGAGGGAGAGGAGAGGGAGAGGAGAGGGAGAGGGAGAGGAGAGGGAGAGGAGAGGGAGAGGAGAGGGAGAGGAGAGGGAGAGGAGAGGGAGAGGAGAGGGAGAGGAGAGGGAGAGGAGAGGGAGAGGAGAGGGAGAGGAGAGGGAGAGGGAGAGAGGAAAGAGGAGAGGGGGAGAGGAGGGGGGGAGAGGAGGGGGGGAGAGGAGGGGGGGAGAGGAGGGGGGGAGAGGAGGGGGGGAGAGGAGAGGGAGAGAGGAGAGGGAGAGAGGAGAGGGAGTGAGGAGAGGGGGAGGAGGGAGAGAGGAGAGAGAGAGGAGCTCAACTAGGGCTCATGTATATAAAAATTCTTTTTTTCCTCCCTCCAACACTATTGTGTGGTCTATTGAAAGGCATCACTTCCTTCCTGCAAGCCTTGCCTCTCCCAAACCCAAACAATGCCCCAGAGCGGGGAGGGAACATTTTTTCTCGGCATGTGTCATTATCTTTAGCTCTGTTTTGCTAGAAATAGAAACACCTTTGCAGAGCCCTTTGCAAATGCTGCCTGTGTCCTTGCCTTGACAAGCAGGTGTCCTCCATGAGATGAACTGTGACCAGGAGAACGCTCAGGACAGGGTTTTTTGGAAAGGATGGAGATAAATCCCCAAGAGGTTTCAAACCAAGCCTGGCTTGTGGGGCAGGATGCCAGAAGGGGAAGACATAGAAGATCTGGACAGGGGGATGTCTTAATGAGCTTTAATGCCTCCATAAATCCTTCCTCTACTCGACGTGTGTCTTCACTGCTGACGTCCTACCCATGCCAGGACATCACCTTGGAAGTTAATAAGGGCTATGATTTAAGACTCTGTTCTCTTCTAGAGATGAAGAAATGCAGCCCATTGCCTGGGCAGCTGTCCCATGGCTTTGGTTTGGAACCGAACTACTCATCTTGGGGCACAAAAGGAAAACGATCTGCGTTTTGCTGGCAGGCAGGTGGCAGCCCTACAGAAAGGCTCTGGGAGCAAGCAGCCTCCAGTCTGCTGAGTGGGAGAGCAGCTGGGGGTCCTAAGTGATGTACCCAAGCCATTCTGACAGCCTCCTGCTCCCCGGGCAGCACCGGACATTGTGTGCTGGACTTGCGGTCTCCGCACCACGCTCGGCTTGGCTGAGGCACAGTGTCCCTGACCTGCGGCGTCCCACCACCCGCTGTCACAGTCCTGAGTCATACCTAAAAAAAGCCCAACCCCACACCTACTCACACCTTTTTTTTTTTTCTTTTTCAAAAGAAAACAAGGACAACAAACCCCAGCCAAATCTTTCCTCTTCAATATGGATAGATTCCACCCTGCCTTCCCACAGAGACCCACACCCAAGCTTGCGCAGCACGTTACACAACACGTCGCAGAAATGCTTCCTCAGCATCCTTGCCTTTCACCCCTCACACAGAAGCTGGGCTACTTCTCCCCACCTCCCCAGTCCCTCCACTTTCTAATCAGATGCTGCTTCACATCTCCCCGACACCTCCACCTCCACCACCATCTTCTCTCCATCCTGTCTTGTTGAGAGAAGGTTTGAAGGCAACAGCTGAAGGGATCCCTCTGTGATGCATAAGGAAAAGGATTCATCCATCTTCAGGCAGAACATGGAGAGCCTTGTGGATGGGGGTTGGGGGGAAAGCCTCTCTGCTGCTTTTGTTGCACAACTCTTTGCTTGCTGTATCCAAATGTATAACAGGAAATTAAGCAGCTCACCTTTGTTAAAGCACTTCTGCATCCCACAAATACAGGAGCCAGATGGTGTTCTTTCTTTGTTTTAAAAGATTAAAAATGGGAGAGAAAGGAAGTGGCTAGGAGCTAATCCTCAGCCTGGAACACACTCAGCTCTCCACATGCCCAGTTATCCGTGCTCGTGGCTCTGGGGCAGGAGCGAGCACAGGGACCTGGCACGCTGCAGTGAGTCTGCTTGCAGGGAGCTCCAGACCTGTCACTTTGTGTCAGCCTGGAGGTGGAATCCTTCACTCTGTTCCCAGAACATGACAAATTGCAGGGTTCTCCCTGGGCTGCAGCTGGGACACAAGGAGCAATGGTTTCTGGCAATCACCTGAAGCAGAGCTTTGCTCCAGGTCCTCCTGGTTGGTGGGAAGGGCAGAGGAGGGCTGCTGTGCACAAACCCTGAGAATCAGGCCTGGGAATTTCACCAGGCAGGTTGTAGATGTGGTCAGGGACAGCACCAGAGTTTTAAAGCTCTTAAGCCACAGCTCCACCTTCCAAAGGTGAGACTCAGGAGCAGTTAGTTTCTCCCACGAGCTCATTGGCTCTCTCTCTGTATCCACTCAAAAGCCCTCACAGGGGACCCATTTTAGGATGGGTCTGAGCACTTGAATGGCTCATCTCAGGAGCCCTGAAGAGCCAGTTTGAGAGCTGTGAGGAAGGGAGAGGACAAATGCAGTACTGTTGTAAAGCCAAGGTGTTTGTCCCACCCACATTTGCAGGAGAAAGTGAATGCTGCTTCTTACCAGAGTTAGAGTCAAGTTTAATCCAGTCAATTCACATCAGCCCCCTGTGGCTTCATTAGTGTTACAAGCAGCTTCCTGTTCAAAGGGTTTCCTACTCTTGTTCACAGGCAACTCAGAAATGCAGCTTGCCACATAGAAACCAAATAAATTTCCCAGTCCAGAGACAGCAAGGCTCACAGGAGCTGCTGCAGAGAACGAATGCAGCAGTGCTGTGCAAAGGCAGAGGGAGAGGACAGGTATGAGACAGTGGTGGATAGGGAAAGACAGAGGCTGTCACATAACCATGAGCACACCAGAAGGATGAATGACAACCTCAGCTCCATGTCTTCTCCTGGTAAACACATCCCACAAGGTAATGGTTAGAGAAGGAGATTGAGAAATGAACCTCTCTGGGTTCTCATATGCTGGGAGGAGCGTGGCTGGTCTGTGGCTGGAAGAGGGATGAAGGACACTCAGCTCCTGCACTTCTGCTCTTTGTTGGTGGAAATGTTTGGTCTGAATGGGCTTTCCATCTGTGCCATCAAATCCTGCTTTGGCCTTAGGTAAGGCACATAAACCCTCTGTCCCCCATGCCAGTGTAAATATGGGCAACCAGAACCTTATTTTGCCAGGCTTCCTCTTTGAACTGCAACAGAGGAAAGGTCTCCTTGCAGGCAGAGCATGGACTTTGTGGTTGAGACTTTTTAAAGTACCAGAAGTCAGTGAAAGCAGAGAAAGGAAAACCAATTAAGAACAAAAGGCTGTGCTCATCTGAAGCTCAGCTCTTGCTCTGGTAAATGGGTGATAACCAGCTACTGCTTTGGTCATCCATGGCAATTTCTGTTAGCAGGTAGAAGCCCACCCAAAAGCCTCACAACACTGTGGCAAACAGCATGGAGCAGCCCTCAGCAAAGCATTCTGCACAGACAGGATGAGATCTACAGGACACAACCACAGAGAAGACAAAAACATCCTGCCTGGAGAGCTCTTGGTGCTGCAGGAGCGCAAGTTCAGCTGGGATTGCCCCAAGTGGTGGAACAGTGACCATGGTTGGGGTAGGTCTAACATGGCTGTAGGAAAGGGGGCAGGGAAGAATGTGAGCAATCACATGGGCTGCTTCTCATCCTCTCTTGGGCTCTTCTCTTTCCTACTCACTCTTTCATGAAGTTTAAACAGTGACAGGACTATAGCCACATCTCTTCCCTCATCACTGCCCAGTAACTGAGACCTTTCCCCAACACAGAATCACAGAATGGTTTGGCTTGGAAGGCACCTCCCACGGTCATCCAGTCCAATCCCCTTTGCAGTCAGCAGGGACATCCTCAACTAGATCAGGTTGCCCAGAGCCCTGTTGAGCCTCACCTTGAATATCTCCAGGGATGGGGCCTCAGCTACATGGGCTTTTGAGCTGCACAGTGAGGGCTGGTTTCCTCACTGGTAATTAAACATGGTGATAAGTCAATGTCCTGGGCTGGGAGAGGAGATACCTCACAGCAGAAATCTGATCACATTCTTGTCTCCTCCCCAGCACAGTAACTGCACTTGGCAACTGCCTATCACAAAGAAAACCTTCTGAATCAGATCAAAACCTTGTCAACCCTTTCTTGAGTGGTTGATAGACATCATCCTCAAAGCCAACCATCCATGCTGTAACCAGGAATAAACCAACCTTAGTCCAACACCAGGTTAGAAACCACTACTCCTTAGCCTGGAAAGCCCTTCCCTGCTGGTGGATGGTCCAGTGACAAAGGACTGAGTCCAGTGTGCTTCACTTTGGACATCACAGCTCTTCCTGTAGCTGGGGAAGGGTGAGAAGCTTGCTGTGGCCTGGGGGAGGCTGCCATCCTGGGCAGATAGGGCAGTGCAGACAGGCACAAAGGGAGTGTGCAAGACAAGGGGACAGTGTGGCACAAATCAGAGACAAAAAGGCTGGAAAGGCATTCCTGACTCACTGAGCCTCTCCCCAGAGAGGAGTGCAGGATTAGCCTCTGCACTAAACCCTGGCATTTTCATCTAGTTGCTTCCTTCTTTAATGACAAGCCCTCAGCAACCTACCTCTGGCAAATTATTCCATTGTCTAAATGATGACCCTGCAGGGAAAAAAAAGTGTTTTGAGGTTGAACCTAAATTGCCTATTATTTCCTCTTCCATATTTTATGCACTTATCAGTCAGTCTTTCAGTTGCCTTTTCTCTAAGTCCCTGTATTAAGTTTCTTTAATCCAGCACCAGAGGTCACAGCCTCTGCTCTTTGGATTACCTTCAATTTATCAATGTCTTCCAAAAAAAAAAAAAGGGGAGAAAAAAATAGTAAGGGAGTAAGAATGGGATGACTTCAGAGCCATCCCACAGTGTGTGGCTGTGTGCTGGGGTGTCACAGAGAGGTCTGTGTGTAGGCATCTGCACGGATGTCTGACTTACAGGCATGCCCAGGACTGAAAAGCAGTGAGGACAGAGGTCCAGGGATGCCTGATCAATATCTGTGCACACTTCAATGAGGCAATAACCACGTGAACGAGCCCAAGAACCCCCCATAACTGATTTGCTGTAACATCCCCTAGTCTCCCTTTGCTCTGAGCACCAGACTGCTGCTGGAGCTGCCTTACCCTGTAGTAATCAGTGCTGTAGACGTCTCTTGACATCCCAAAGTCTCCAATCTTCACCAGCAGGTTGGCTCCGACCAAGCAGTTCCTGGTGGCCAGGTCTCTATGGACAAAGTGCTGGGAGGCAAGGTACACCATTCCAGAGGCGATCTGGCTGGCGATGTGGAGCATCTGGGATAGCCCTAGCTCCCCTTTGGCTTGGCGAGGCTGCCCATCCACCAGGATCATAGCATCTGGGCCGTGTGCCCTAGAGGGAGGAAGAAGCAAAAAAGCACAGAGTTGGGTCCCAGAAGCATCCAGCAGATGAGAAACCCTCATGGTTGCTGCTCCTGCTGGAGTGGGGACCAGTGCCCAGCTCTGCACTGTGAGGATGTACGCACAGCTCCAGTGGAAGGAAGGAAAGCTGAAGAGAACAGGAGGCTGGGGGAACATTGGGGGGGAACATCTCAGGGGGAAGTGGGTACCACCCTTGGAAAGGAATGGAATGGAATGGAATGGAATGGAATGGAATGGAATGGAATGGAATAGAATAGAATAGAATAGAATAGAATAGAACAGAACAGAACAGAACAGAATTAACCAGGTTGGAAAAGACTTTTGAGATCATCAAGCCCAACCTATCACCCAACACCATCTCATCAACTAAACCATGGCACCAAGTGCCTCATCCAGTCTCCTCTTGAACACCTCCAGTGATGGTGACTCCACCACCTCCCTGGGCAGCACATTCCAATGGCCAATCTGTCTTTCTGGGAAGAACTTCCTAACATCCAGCCTAAACCTCCCCTTAATCCTATCCTTACTCTACCTGCAGGCAACTTCTTACAGGCACAGCTAGAGGCAGACTAGACTGTCATGAGGTGTTAGGTAATAGGTAATAGGTTGGACTTCATGATCTCTGAGGTCTTTTCCAACCTGGATGGTTCTGTGACTGCCAGGAGAGTGGGGGCCTGTGAAGGCACAAGCATGGGGGCAGAGGTTAGGCCTGGATGTCAGCAGATGCAGAGAGCACCTTGGGCAAGAAAAGCAAACATTGTGCTGAAGCAAGTGCATTGGAAATGCAGGACTTCAGGTCAGCCTCACTCCTGTCCTGTCCCCTTTTTAGTCCCCTTCCTTGCTGTGTACCAAGCCTGTCTTTGCCATGCCCCCTCTGTGATGTCTCTTGCCCTGGTAGAGCTCGCCCTGTGGTAGCCTGTGTGAAGGTGGAATAACAAAAGCCCTCATATTGAGGGAAAAGCAAGAGCTTTTGCTGTGACCTTCCTCCTTGTGACTAAGGTACAGTACAGCACTGCCTCCAAGGCTTTCATACTGCTCTCTTTGAAATGCTTCTTGGCATTTCACCCCTGTCATCAGCAGTAACCCCCCAGAGAGACAGCAAATTGAAATTGCACGTACAGAGCTTTGCCTCCTTCTTGACATGGGATTGAACAACCCACAACAAGACCCAAACTGTTTCTCTCCTTTGTTTCTGTTCTCTAATTGCTCTGCTGGGCTGGAGGCTGTGCCAGAAGGATTAGCTTCCAGGTGTATGGGCTTCAACCACATAGTTTTCCCAATTCCCATCTCTTCAGCTACCTCCTGCTGTCCCACCACTGGAAACAGTGCTCTGAACATCCCCTCCTGGTAGAAAGGACAGCTGGAAGAGGAGTGGAACTCCAGAAACGAATGCTGAGGAGCCAGGAGTGGGTTTTTTTTGGGAGCCATGTGTGGGTGATGCTGCAGCAAATGTGGAATGAGCTGGATGGGAGCAGCACTGCAGCTGCTGGGGGCGTCTCGGAGGCTTGTGGGCACAGTGGGAGCAGCAGCACGCTGGAAAAAAAGACTTCTAAAGCCAAGGAAGAGCTGCAGGAGAGTGTATGCAGAAAGGAGGCTGTTTGATGTCTTATTCAAATAGCCCACAGATGGGTTGACCCCAGGAAATTACCTGGTGATGACAACAGATGTCGACAGCAGGTGAAGCTGAGCCAGGGCTGGGCAGGTTAGCTAAAACCAGCAAAGGAGGACAAACAATAGCTTCTAAAACTGTGCTGGACAGTTTGTGTCAGTCAGGCCTTGCAGTTGCAGCTGCAGCTACTACCTGTTGTCATCAAAGGTAAACATTCCCAGGTGAGAAGTGAAGGATAAATCATTGCCTCACTACCTCATTGCTGCCACCTTTTTCAAAGGCAATAATGGCCCCCAAAGAAGTCTCCAGGTCTGAGGGGAACAGGTGATGGGTAAAAAATGGTCAGCCAACACCTTTAGATCACTGGCTCTTTGTATATCCTACTATATAGGACACATCTCAGTATGTCCAGTACAGTGCACACACTTCCCTCCCTCCCTTTCTCCATCTCACATGGTTACAGTCCAGAGACAAGAAGTATCAACGTGTTTATGAGACTAACAGGAAGGATATCACCACATTTAGTTGAGTCAAGGAGCCTACAGGGAACATGAGAAGGGTCTGTCCATCCTCCCTTGGGGAAAAGGGTTTAATTGGGTCATAATAGGACATAAAATTGGGTGGCTCTCCCATGAAAGAATTATTGATTTGTTTGGTTCTGCTTTCCATTGTGGGGTGATGAAGGCTCTTGCCAATGTGGGGAAGAAAATCACCCCCCTGACCCCCTCTTTCTGTCCCAAGACTGTGGGGCTGCTTCACTGAAAGGGCTGACAGAAAAGCCTCAGAACTTGGCACACTTCTCTAACCCCTCCTCTGGCCTGGCTGAATTAACAAACAACAATTCTCTTCAGCCTGCAAAGAGGGTCTGTAATGGCAACGTGCACATATCCCTGCATCAGGTGTGTTGCTGTCACAGAGAAGACACAGGCTGGAGAGCCAATGGCAGAGGGAAAGGGAAGAAGGGATGGAGATAGGCTGCTGCTGCAGATCTCTGAGCAGCAGGTCTGTGTGTTGGGGAGCAGCCAGCACAGCCTGAGGGCAGTCTCCAGCCCCTGGGTATCCCAGCCCTGGGGATGCCTCACTCCCCAGAGAGCTGTGCCTGTGTTTCTCCATGCCAGGCTGTTGCACCACTAGTGATAGCCTTAAACAAAGGGGCCATCCCAAGCTGTGCCACCTCTAACCCAGCTGCTCATGTTGATCATAGAATCATAGAGTTTTTAGGGTTGGAAGGGACCTCAAAGCTCATCCAGCTCCAACCCCCCTGCTATGGGCAGGGACCCCCCACACTACATCAGGTTGCTCACAGCCACATCCAGCCTGGCCTTCAAAACCTCCAAGGATGAGGCTTCCACCACCTCCCTGGGCAACCTGTGCCAGTGTCTCACCACCCTCATGGGGAAGAGCTTCTTCCTAACATGCAATCTGAATCTACTCACTTGTAGTTTTGCTCCATTCCCCCCAGTCCTATCACTCCCTGACACCAGATGCCAGTGCTTTCCCTTGGCACACCAGTGAATGTTACAGATCAGTAAAGCTCTTCTCTGGGAAGCACACAAAGGCCTAACAACACTTGGAGGGATTTATTTATTGTGCTTTTCTCCAGGAAACTGGGTCTAAAGTGAGTCTCTTCCATTTTACTGCTTTTCCAATCCCTGCAGTTAAACTGGGAAAAGTCCATCTGAGTGTCTGCTGCAGACTCCCAGCATCCCTGGCCTCCAGTGCCTGGGCACAACTGTCTCCTGCTGTGGTGAATGCTGCCACAATAAAAGGTGCTGCTCGCTGAGGGGATGCCAGGCACTCCTGCACCACCAGTCCTCTCTGACCCCCTTGCAGACCCTGTTCCCCAGAGCTTCCCACCAGCAGAGAGCTGATCCGGAAAACAAAGCCCATGGCTCTCTTTCTATAAGCCTCCTCTGGCATTTTGAGTTCCCATTTGCTGGGAATAAGCTCCCTTGTCCCAAAAGTCAGCTTCCTTTGTGACACCAAGGGACTACACTGCCTATCACACACCAACATGCAGAGAATGGAACTTGGAGTTCCTTCCTCTGCATCTGCATCAGAAGGAGAAACTCTCAGCTGGAAGATGGGAGGCTGCAAATGCAGGGACCACACATCTAGAAAGTTTGTTTTCCTTCACAGAGGCCAAAGATAATGCAAGAACAAGCTTTCTTCTGCAGTGATAGCAGGACAGGGCATGAGTACTTCTGAAGGCAGGGCTGGGACACGGGTGTGATGGGCTTTGTGGCTCCAGCATGGCATCAGCCTAGGGAGCACACTGTTGTGTGAAGCAATTCCACAAGGCATTGGCAGTGGGCATGAGATATCCTTCTGAAAAAGCAGGAGAGCCTGTTTTGGACTGTAGTCTTTGGAAGGTCAGCTGGAGCAATGAAGGAGGCTGTTGCTATTGCTCCAGCTGTGATCTCTACCTCCTGTAAGGAAAATGAGGCTGCTGGCTCTGCCAGGAAAAAAGGTGTGGTGATTTGATGCTCTTGCTTGTGAAGCACTTCAAGGACACAGTCTCTCATGTGCATTTTAGACTGCCCTCCACCAGTCACAAGGTTGAAGCACTGTCCTTAACACTTCATCTCAACCCTGTGCTAACACACTGCTTCATGGAATCACAGAACTGTCAGGGTTGGAAGGGACCCCAAGGATCAGCCAGTTCCAACCCCCCTGCCATGGGCAGGGACACCTCACACTACAGCAGGTTGCTCACAGCCACATCCAGCCTGGCCTTATAAACCTCCAGGGATGAGGCTTCTACCACCTCCCTGGGCAACCTGTGCCAGTGTCTCACCACCCTCATGGGGAAGAACTTCTTCCTCACATCCAATCTGAATCTACCCATTTCTATTTCCCCCTAGTCCTATCATTACCTGATACCCTGAAATAAGGAGGAAAACCAACACAGGGATGTTCCCAGCTCTACTACTGCTCTGAGAATGCCCCAAGAGAGGTTGGCATTGCCTGCCAAAGGAAAGAAGAAACCTCTGGGGTCCTTCCTCATAGATCTGTAGGGCTTAAAACCCAAAACCTCGAGGAAGGACTTGAGCTTCCTGGCCAGAACCTGACTGTGATGGCGAAAAAGAATCACTTAGCATATTCCAGCCCCAGATCTAGACCTGCTGTGCTCCAGCTCCTGGCTCCTGGTGCAGTCTTGTTCACACTTAGCAGTCAAAACAGGAAAATATCAAGGGTCCAATTTTCTAAGTGCTGGGAAATAAAACTACTAATTATTTCAAGAGGTAAGTGCCACTCCACTGGCACGCAGGTTTCAAAGTGTAATTTCTGTGCCCTGGGAGAGCAGCGCCGCAAAGCTCCTCCCCACCCCCCCCAGCTGCTCCCTGCCCCTCACCTCTGGCAGATTCAGGGCACACAAATGATCTGCCTCACACTAGGTGCTGATGGAATGGTTGAGTGATGACTGGAGGTGGGGGAGGAAAGCTCCTGCAATTTGCCTCTCTCTGGAGGCAGGGAAGGCAATTACGGTGCGCTGGCAGGCCCTGCTTAGCTTCTTGAGTGGTGTGGTACCACAGCTTAGCATCGTTTGGATCTCAGGCAGGAGCTTTGTCTGAGGAGGCTTAGGGAACAAGGAGCAGAGGTGGACTCCAAGGGCACCACCCAGTGTTGGCTTCTCCAGCATTGCTCAGGTCTTTTCTGAATACAGGAATGAGAACTGGAAATCGATGGATGCCCAGGATACAAAGGACCAAGAAAGCTGGGGAGGGACTGTTTAGGGTGTCAGGGAGTGATAGGACTGAGGGGAATGGAACAAAGCTAGAAATGGGTAGATTCAGATTGGATGCTAGGAAGAAGTTCTTCCTCATGAGGGTGGGGAGACACTGGCACAGGTTGCCCAGGGAGGTGGTGGAAGCCTCATCCTTGGAGGTTTTTAAGGTCAAGCTGGATGTGGCTCTGAGCAACTTGCTGTAGTGTTGGGGGTCTCTGCCCATGGCAGGGGGGTTGGAACTAGATGAGGCTTCCACCACCTCTCTGGGCAACCTGTTCCAGTGTCTCACCACCCTCATGGGGAACAACTTCTTCCTAACATCCAATCTGAATCTACCCATTTCCAGTTTTGTTCCATTCTCCTCAGTCCTATCACTCCCTGACACTCTAAGCAGTCCCTCCCCAGCTTTCTTGTAGCCTCCTTCAGATACTGGAAGGCCATAATTCGTTTCCACAGGTGAGAAGGAAGATCCTTGGGACTACCTAAGAAGAAACATCGGGGTAGGGCTCATAAAGCACCAAATGTGGTGAAGACCATCATCTCCTTCAAGCTGCCCTTGGAACAGACATTCTCATTTCTCAAGCCACTGGGACTACCTATGAGGAAACATTGGGGCAGGACTAATAAAGAACCAAATCTGGTGAAGACCATAATTTCTTCCAAGCTGCCCTTGGAACCATCATTCCCATTACTCAAGCCACTGCCCTACCACCTGGTCACGGTGTCCCTGGTGCACCGCAGACCCATAAGAAGCCGCAGCGAGGCTGCAGAGCAGCTGCCCGGCAGCTCCCGTGCCCTCCCCCACACATACCTCAGGAACTTGTTCAGGTCGCCGTGCTTCATGTACTCGAAGACCATGATGAGTGGGTCACCATCACCACACACCCCATAGAACTTGACAATGTGCTCATGCTGCAGGTTGGTGAGCAGCTCTGCTTCCCTCTGGAAGTCCTTGCGGGCCGCCAAGGTGGGGTCCTTCAGCGCCTGCAAGAAGGGGCACAGACACACACGGCGTGGGCTCCAGCAGGGGCCAAAGCCAGAGCAAACAGCACCACAGAGGAGCTGAGGAGGAGAAGAGAGGACCCATCACCGCTGGCTTGGTTGCACTGGCAAGGGCTGGTGGCAGGTGCTGGTGGCACCACCCTGGCATTTTGTTGGCGTAGTTACCAGCCCAGCAGGTTCCCCAACTCATTTCCCAGGCAGAAGCAAACATGCCTCAGAGGGTAATAGCTTCCAATTATTCCCAGCTTGGGCAGGATTTGTACTGGTGACCTAGGGGTGAATGGCTTCATATCTCATTATTATTAAATTCCTGAGCCAGGCAGTCTTTGCTATCTGTCTTTTATTTTGAAATAGCTGACTACACTGCCTTTATTCAGAAGATGGATTTGCCTGGCTGTGCAGTTATTGTGTGGATTTTTCAAGCTGCCTCTGAAGAAGGACACTGGCAAGTCTTGGCTCATAATTCTGAAAATCATGTTTTTTCATTCCCTGCTGTTTAGAACAGCTCCCCTGGCAGACTGATGCTGAAACTGGTATCCTTATTGAGAACATCTCATCTTCCACCTTGCAGCAGGCCACGCTGCCATTGCAGGGCAGCTCGCAGGCTCCAGGCTGTGTGGACCAGCCCAGCGTCACAGGGCTGCTGGGAAGAGGTTGCTGTGGGTGCAGCTGGTGATCAGGGAGGGTTCCTCAGGGCTGGAGTCTGGCTTGGCCGTGCCATTATTGAGCAGTTGCATTGGAGAGCTGGTTTGAGAGCAGCGTGTTGTCATCACAGGATCATAGGCTTGGAAGGGACCCAAAGAGATCATCGAGTCCAACCCACCTGCCAGAGCAGGACCATGCCACCAAGGGAGGGCACTGAGTGAGAAACTTGAAGTTCAGAACCTTTGGCAGGATGGGATGGCCAGGAGAAGCAGCACAGTCTTTGCAAAGGTTGAAGGAAATGAAGAGGCAATTCTGGTTTTCAGTTGCTGGGTCACAAGTTATATTCTCCTCACCCTCCACATGCCAGCAGTGTTCAGTACCAGTTCTGGCTTTAACTGTGCAACCTAACCAAAGCCAAAAAGGATTCAAGCCAACCAGTCCCAGTTATCCCCAGATTCAATCTGATCTGCAGTGGTTCCTCCTCAGTGGTGGTGGGCAATAGGTATTTCTCCCTTTAAACACACCTGTCCCCTTTTCCCCATGCTTTCAGTCTCCCCACACAGATAGGAGAGGTGGCATCAGCAGGTGCAGGCTCCAATTTGTGTTCAAAAAGGGATGCTCAGCATCAGAGAGCTGTGCCTAGAGGAAGGGACTGTGCACACTGCTCATACAGCTCAGGCTGGTCCATGGCACTGCTGGGTGCAATGCCACCCACAGCCAAGCAGCAAGTCCTCCTCCCTTGGAGCAGATCTGCTGCCAGGTTCTTATCTGAGCCTTAGGGTACTGCCTCATCCCCTTCTTCTGCCCCAAAACTGCTAGTCACATGGCATGATTTAATCCTCTGTCCTCTGAGATAGCTTGATTAGGAGATATTTTTGATGGATATTAGTTACACAGTGCAGATGGCAAAGCATCCTTCCTTATCTCAGGCACCCAGTTATTTTTAGTCATTTAACATCTTCATAATGTTGGTGCTACCCTGTTTTCCCCAGGAAAAAAAGCCTCCTGCCACTTCACTCTTTTTCTGCCCTTTTCCCCCGTGGTTGCATGGAACATTTCAAGCTGCAGCACCTTTAGCTTTCCTCCCCTTCATACACAGACACTGCTACAAGGTGCTAGGACTGTAAGTTTGTAAATATCACACACTAAAAAAATATAACCCAAACAAGGATATTAAACCCCACATTGCTGAGGTGGCACAGCCAAGCACTTAGAAATGAGGGAAACAGGAGCTAGAAGTGGTGGAACAGGGAAAGAAGACCAGGACCAGAGGAAGAGATGAGACGGCTCAGCAAAACCACTGCAATGCCTCTCCTAGGAAGGTTTGGGGTGGATTGGTGCCTCCATCACAGGAGTCCTGTGTGACAGCTGGGAAGTCACTCAGCATCTGCAGGTTGTCATGCCACGTCCCTTGTTCCAGTACTAGCTGGGACATCCTCTCTTGTGCGGCATCAGGGCCAGGTCTGCACGAGCACCCTGCGCTCACTGCGGCGGCAGGGCTCAGTGTGGCTCTGATGCCTGCCATCTGCAGGGTGGGAAGGCAAGGCAGTAGCTCCAGCCTCTGCCTTAAGTGAGCCTTTCAGCTCAGTTTCCCTGTTTCCCCATCTGCCCTCTGCAAAATGGGGATGAGACAACCCCAGCACCTCTCTGTGAGGCTCTGAAAAGGAGCTCATCCACACGCAGGGAGCTCTCAGACACAGGAGCGATCATTACAATGGAGCAGCCTATAGAGAAAAGAGAAATCCACGCTGGGAGGACATGCCCTGCATACCAGCTCCTCCAGCATCTCCAGCACTTGACCTTGTGACCTCCACACTCTTTGCTGAATATAGTTTTTGTGCATTTCTCAGGATGTTGTTAGAAGCAAGCTGAACAAACCAGGAAGCTTGGTCATGCCATCACATCACAGCTCAGCTTTTATCTGTGGGGCTGCAGCCTTTAGATCTGCTGAAAATCCATTTGCCAAGTGAGTGACACAGCCACTTTCTCTGGCCCTGAGAGGAAGCCTCTGAGAGCAGAGCAGAAGCAGACCCTGGGCCATGGACTCAGCTGCCCTAAGCAGTGTGCCCCACTGCTGCCCTGAGCTGCAGTGGCTGGGGAGGTGGTCCTCAGCCTCCACTGGAAGCCAGAATTCAGCTTCACATGTAAACCTTTTTCTCATGGTTTTTTTTTTTTCATTCCTTTGGTTTTCCTTTTTCACCTAAGATTTACAATGTGGCCCAAATTAGAGGGATTTTTCCCTGCCCCCCCCTCCCCTGAGCTAGCAAGAAGCCAGGTTTCAAGGTCCTGCTCCAAAGCTGGATCTGTATGATCTTGCAGGATGAAAGGCACTCTGGAGATGTAAGCTCATAGTAGCAATTAACAGAAACAAGTTCAGATGCTGTTTCTGCCTACATGCAAATGAAACTCAGCAGACACAGGATCACATGAGCCGTGGCTGACACTGATAGGCAGCTACTAGCCACAGAATCAGGCAATTAATCATATGGGTAGCTGTGCTGCCTTGGCTTGAACAAGTCTGAGAGGTGAAAGGTGCCATCTTGCAGTGCACAGGTGGAGCATAAGGGGACCAAAAAAACCCCAAAAGTTTGACCTGCCAACGATTAAAATGACTTACAAGTAACTGGATGCCTCCAGCATCCTGGAATCTTTCTCCCTGTAGAGCACCAGTTTAAAGGCAGATCTTCTTCCAAGGAGTTAGGAGACATCAGTTAACTGCTGGGGATTAAGCTAAGTGCCAACTGGTGCCACTTTAGAGGAGGGCACATTTCTGCACTGAGTGGTGTCCTCTGCCCAGAGCCACACTGGTGGTGCACAGCTCTCGTGAAGACCCTCACAAGGATACAAACCGCACAGCACAAGCCAGGCTGAGCTTTTGTTGGCTCAAACCCACCAAAACAGAAGCAATCAGTGGCTAGGCAAGCAGGAGCCGGGGTGGAGTGGAGATGGGCTGCTTCACACAGCTTGCAGCAAATTGATCCCAGCAAATTGGTTAGTCGTGCTTTGCTTCTAAGTACTCATTTTTGCTGAGGCCCTTGTTGTTGTTGTTGTTTTGTTTCAGCTTCTACATGTTCCACAGAGAGAGAAAATCCAGAAGGAAGAAGGGCCCTGCTCCCTCCCAGAGGGAAGGTGAGCTCCACACCACGCTGGTGCAGCTGCACAGGAGCTGACAGCTTCTGGAGCAGCTTCTCCACCCGCTCTGTCTCCCGGCCACGTCGGCAGGAGGGGAGGCTTTGGCATTGGTGAGAACAGACGACCTTGAAGCAAAACACTGAAACTTGGTGTGACTAAGTGGATTTACCACAATCTCTGGCATCAGATAAATCTCCACCCCTGGCCCCCAGCCCTCCCCTGCTTCCCTTTCCCACGCAGGCTCATCCAGCCTCCGCCAGCCAGCTCCTGTGCCCTACTCTCTGCCATTCGCCCTTGGGATTTACCTTCACTGCCACCAGCATTTTGTCGTTGGTGGGGCTGAGGTTGTAACACTCGGCCAAGAACACCTTCCCAAAGGCACCTTCTCCCAGCTCCCTCTTCAAAACGATGTCTCTCCTCTTAATATGCTGGACATCTGTTGGAGGGAGGGGAGGAAGAGGGAGAGGGTTGAGGGAAGAATGAATCAGGGTTAATTCAGGGAATGGAAAAACAGCTAATTCAATTTCCTAGCAAGCTGCAAAGGGTCTGACATTGCTTTGCAAAAATATCTACAGGGATCTTTGAACCCACCCACGGAATGCAGCCATCTCTGGGATGGAGCTAGTCTTATGCAAAACATCTGCGAGGCAAGCACTCGAGGGTTGTCATGTTCTCACTACTAGCTGGCAGCCAGCTTGTCCTCAGGGAGAGCAACCTGTGGGGCAAAATCTGCTACAAAGTCCAGAATCTCTTTGGAATGATCCTGGAAATAATTCATCTCCTGTGAGGCATAGCAAAGGTCACATACTTCCAATGCCAGGTCAGGGGAGATTAGAAGGTCCTGTTGAGTTTCATATTTCAAGAGGGATCAGTTTAACCCCAAACTCAGGCAGATTTTTGAGGCTGAACTTTGTCAAGTCCAAGCATTCCAAAGAGGAGGAGGACCACTGACCCCCATGCACCTTCAAGCACAAGCAGCAGGAGCCGGCCGGAAGTGCTGAGCACTGCCCCGCAGCAAGAGCCTGACCCTGCAGCCATCTCCTGCATTTCTGGAACAAGGTCAGCCCAGGATAAAATCCCTGGCACAACAGACAAACTGAACCCATTATTTTCAATGATCCTTTCCAGTGACATTTAGGACGGTTAGGAGAGACAGAGAATATCAACCAAGGCTTCAGGAGGAATCAAAAGAGCAATAGCTATTCATTTAACACAGGTAGAGAGGCCTCTGAAGATTAGTCTGCTCAGCTAACAAGGTCATCCATGAGGGCTACATCTCCCCAGCTACTAGGTACCTACATGAGTAGAGAAGCAGCCAGCAGGATACTCACGAATGCTGCGTTGTTATTGAATGCCACCGACCGCTGGGAGAGCTTGGAGGTCTCCACAGTCTCTTATTGGGAGCAACACTAGGGCACAGCTTCTTCCTGCCAAACCTCCCTGGCATCACAGCACCCATACAGATCCTCTAGTAATAGAAAGTGTCTTTTTCTTTTCATGCCTGGAATGAACTGTGGGAGCAGCCATCAAAGTGTTTTCTGGAGGCACAGTACCCAAAACTTTCTCTCTGCTAACTGCCCTTCACTGATGGCTACTGCCTGCCTGGAGAACTGTGACAGCACAGACCATCTCCAGCATCAGCCTGATGGTTATGACAGGGCAGTGAGTGCTACAGCTCTTCTCCAGGGCTTGCTGAGCAGAAGCTGATACATTTGTGGTCTCCTCAAGCAGAGGCATTGGGTGGAACTGAGCCCTCTTTCCAATCCTGCTCTGGGACATTCATAACCTGGCCCTGCATGTTTACTCACAAACTTGGCTGCTTTAGAGTCTTCTCCATCTCTTCCATGTGCCACAGGAGCTGAACAGCTATGCACCCATCCATTTCCCCTGGGGGACTGCAGGAGGTGGAGGTGACCTCAACCTGGCCTCGGGGAAGCACCACAAAGTGCCACCAACTCCTACCGCCCGCTCAGGGACCTGCAGAGACACAAGGTGCCCCGCAGCAATTCCTGTACCACTTGATGCATCAAAACCCAACGGGCTGGAAGGCTAACATCCTGATGACTTTCAAACAATTAAGCTTTTTAATCAGGAGCCCACAGGCAGGCTGAAGGAGCTGCCCTGCCCGGCCCTTCGGCTTGTTTGGGAAGATGGATGCTGCGAGATTGCATAAGCAATGGGGCTTGTAATGAATGATCCCTCTGTGGAGGATTCCCACTGACCTTTTCATTAATTGTTCAATAGCCTGAAAACTGTTAGTTACCAATATTAATAATATTGGTAACATTAAGGCACAGGATGGTAGCACATCCCCAGTGGCTTGGGGTTTAAATCTGCAGTGACAGCCAGGAAGAACAAATCACATGTGGACTTTGCCTTCCCCACCTGGTTTAGCTGAGTGGTTAAGGAGTACCTTGAGGAATCTGAAATACTATGTGCTGAAATGTTAAGTGATGCACTTGGGTGAGCAAAGTCCTAATCTAAGAAAAGCTCAAATGGCACCAATTTACATAATAGAGTAGAGGAAAGGGTTGGTTTTTTCCCCTCTTTCTCTTGGCAAGCATTTCTGTAACACTCATCAGCACAGTACCTGGGATTTATTGTATTGACCAACCACACATTTGCATTCTGGGTCTCTTGAACAGCAGCAGTCAAGAAAGCCGTGGGGAAATGTTCTTGCACTGAGAGGAGCTTGAGGACACTTCAAAAAAGGTCTCAGATCCCCAACAGGAACGTTGCAATTGCAATGCAGCTGCCCCATTTGGTGTGAAACAAGGTGAAAAAGGAAACTGCCTCCAAATAACCAGCAATGCTCTTTGGTATTATCATGGTGAAACAAGATGAGAAAGAAAACCACCTCCAAATAAGCATCAATGCTCTTTGGCATTATTGGGGTGAAACAAGATCATAGACTCACAGAATCACCAAGGTTGGAAGAGACCTCAAAGATCATCAAGCCCAACCTGTCACCCAAGACCTCATAACTAAAGCATGGCACCAAGTGCCACCTCCAATCTCCTCTTGAAGACCTCCAGGGATGGTGACTCCACCACCTCCCTGGGCAGCACATTCCAATGGTTAACAACTCTCTCTGTGAAGAACTTTCTCCTCACCTCCAGCCTAAACTTCCCCTGGCACAGCTTGAGACTGTGTCCTCTTGTTCTGGTGCTGCTTGCCTGGGAGAAGAGACCAACCCCCATCTGGCTACAACCTCCCTTCAGGTAGCTGTAGAGAGCAAGAAGGTCTCCCCTGAGCCTCCTCTTCTCCAGGCTAAACAATCCCAGCTCCCTCAGCCTCTCCTCACAGGGCTGTGCTCCAGACCCCTCCCCAGCCTCATTGCCCTTCTCTGGACACTTTCAAGTATCTCAATGTCCTTCTTAAACTGAGGGGCCCAGAACTGGACTCAAGGTGTGGCCTAAGCAGTGCTGAGTACAGGGGCACAATGTCTTCCCTGCTCCTGCTGGCCACACTATAAACTGCCTCCAAATAAGCACAATGCTGTTTGGTATTATTGGTGTGAAACAAGATGAGAAAGGAAACTGCCTCCAAATAAGCACCAATGCTGTTTGGTATTATTGGTGTGAAACAAGATGAGAAAGGAAACTGCCTCCAAATAAGCACCAATGCTGTTTGGTATTATTGGTGTGAAACAAGATGAGAAAGGAAACTGCCTCCAAATAAGCACCAATGCTCTTTGGTATTATTTCCACTTCTGATGAGTTAGTGGTAACACCACGAGAACTATGGCAAACCTGTCTTCCTGAACTCCCCAGGGTCTTGCCCAAAGAAAGCTTCAGCTCCAAACTTTTCCTCCCAGCAACATCTTAATAAATGATCAGACATCTCCGAGAGCCAGCGTCCAGATTGTGTAATTATGTCTACATTATTAAAGTAATATCCCATCTGTCTTCAAGACCACATTTCACAGCTAGGGTCACCTGAGAAGCTTCATGGAAAATTTATATGAAGAATTGAAGGAGGTGGTGTGGCAGAAGAGAGTTGGGCTGAGGGAGGAACAATCCTTTAGAGGTAATGGACTCAGTGTTAGGTTTAAAGTGGAGTGGAATGGAATGGAATGGAATGGAATGGAATGGAATGGAATGGAATGGAATGGAATGGAATGGAATGGAATGGAATGGAATGGAATGGAATGAACCAGGTTGGAAGAGAGCTTTGAGATCATCAAGTCCAACCTATCACCCAACACCACCTAATCAACTAAACCATGGCACCAACTGCCTCATCCAGCCTCTTCCTAAACACCTCCAGGGATGGTGACTCCACCACCTCCCTGGGCAGCACATCCCAAGGGCAAATCTCTCTTCCTGTGAAGAATATCTTCCTAACATCCAGCCTAAACCTCCCTGGCACAGCTTGAGACTGTGTCCTCTTGTTCTGGTGCTGCTTGCCTGGGAGAACAGACCAACCCCCACCTGGCTACAACCTCCCTTCAGGGAGTTGTAGAGAGCAAGAAGGTCTCCCCTGAGCCTCCTCTTCTCCAGGCTAAGCAACCCCAGCTCCCTCAGGCTCTCCTCACAGGGCTGTGCTCCAGACCCCTCCCCAGCTTTGTTGCCCTTCTCTGGACACATTCAAGTCTCTCAATGTCCTTCTTAAACTGAGGGCCCCAGAACTGGACACAGGACTCAAGGTGTGGCCTGTCCAGTGCTGAGCACAGGGGCACAATGACCTCCCTTTGTGACCAGTAAAACTGGAAGGGTTACAAAAGGAAGGTTCATGAAGTTAAGCAGTTTGACAGCAACTGGACCACCTTAACGCAGAGTCAGAGAAGCATTTCTGCTGACCACATTTTTTTGCTTCCCCTCAACCTCAATTTTTGCAGCCTGGTTCATTTTTTTTTTTTTTCTTTCAGGCACAAATGGAATAATAAGGGAGGGATAACAAATGGCTTTCTCCTCGTGCTCGTGGGCCCTAAAACACCGGAGTTTACATCAAACCCTTCCAACTCACAGGGAGACCAACGCTGGGATTAATTCCACCTCACTATTAAATATGGGCTTCAAAGAGAAAGCAGTGACAAACCAGCCTGGCAGCGTGCAGCTTGCTGTGTTATTGTGCTAACCTTGCACAGCTTCACTTGTCTGTCCTGGCCGTAACTCACGGAGGAAGGCCGAGTAGCCGTGAAAGATGCTGCGCCGCAAGGGCGCCTGGGAGGTTCATCTGCATAAATCTGTTTACCTCCTCCTGGAGAAAGCTGAGCCCTGTCTGATAAACAGCTGGTGTTTATTTGTTTTAGGCAGGCAGCGGTGTGCTAATCTGTCTCCACTGTGCTGCAGTCAGCCCTGCCGACAAGGTGTATGCAAACTGTCTTCCCCTAAGTACCACTCTTGCTTTTCTTTCTCCCTTCCCCCTGTACCATTAACTTATAAAAACAAGCCAACAAGACAATTCAAAAGCAGAACCTCTGCAGGAGCCACAGCAAGACCTGACAGGAAAATAACCAGACTTGACAGCGTGATGGGAACTCATTCAAGGCCGTGCCGTATCTACAGGAAGGATGCGAGCGCACAACGCTGAAGTCATCCCAGTTATAAATGAAACATCTTGAGACTCTTGTTCTGGAATTATTATGTTGCTGCATGACACAGAAGAAGAGTTGGGCAGATTCCCCTCTCCCCCCTCCCCCCCTTCCTTCTTGTCCATCAAGATATAACACACAGAGAACATATTTCAAGCTCATGCCTTAACTGCTGCTCTGAACAAGCACGAACCACATCAGAACACGCTCAGCCTGCAGCGGGCTGGAGGTTCCCCATGGCTTCAGTTCAATGGTGGTAGCACACAGGCAAGCTCGAGCAATAACAAGAGGGTCAGCCTGGGACACTGCACTCACCTTTATAAATTGCCCCCAGAGCAGAAACCTTTCCTTTTCTCTGGAAAAGCTAAGGCAGAAGGGTTGTGGTTTTGGCTCTGCAATGGGATCTGACCTAACCTCCTCGGAACCTTTTGCAGGATGGCTGACTTGATCTGTGCTTCAAGTGCACTCAGTCAGAAGAGTGGCTGTCTAAAAACAGCAACTTCCTCCTCCTCCTATTCCCTCCCATGTGTCCCTTAGTCATTGCTGCTCCTCTCCTTGACACAAACATATTCCAGTTTGTTAACCTTGTGAACCCAGCACAGCCATGGGATATAGGAGAAGACGAAAAGGGGAACAAGATGAATTCTGCTCTTCTCATACATCAATCTACCATGTCCTGATGGATCACTTCTCTACTGGCCCCTGGGATAGATAGAGCCTGAAAAAGCCAGAACTTTTTTCCTTTAACTCACAGACTCAAGGACTCTTCACCCATCTTTTACACTCATATTGGAGAATCTCTCTTGCTTGTGATGAGGTCGAGGCAAAAAGACCCCCAACTTGATCACTAAATCCCAGGTAGAGCACAGTGCTCGTAACAGACTGTGTGCAATTAAAACACCTTTCCTCCCACTTCTCCCCCCCTAATAACCACCACATTTCCATCACATGAGCAGAACTTGGGAAGCTGTGTGGGTACATTGCATGAATCTGCTTTTCCAATTCTTGTCTCCTTTCCTAATCAGCCCTGGGTATCAGCTGCAACAGAGATGGCCTCAGTGAGACTGCAAATTCTGCATTTCAGATTCCTATCACAGCCCACATCCTTAAAACAATGGCTTGATAATTCTCTTGAAACCTGGATGCAGATGATTGTGTTTGGACACAGATGACTCCAGCGGGAGGTAAATGGACAAATCAAACCCCACACAGAGGAAACCACAAGCACTGCGAGTACTTAAGCTAGAGCAAAATGCAAAACTGCTTCTTAAGCTGCATCATTTACACCAGGTCTGAAATTAATTCCTCACATCTCCTTCTTTCCCACTCCTAAGAGCTGGTTGCTGTATTTCCAGTGGGTTTCCTGTTCTTGGACTCTTCATTGGTGAACCACACACAGCTCACTGGGGAAGAAGAGCAAAATCATAGCAACTTCTCCCTTTAATTTTGCCACCCAGTGTAGCAGCAGGTTTTTCTTCTAGCCTGGAGAAGACCAATATCCATTTTCTACCAGCTCCTTCTCCACACACATGGTCCTGTGCTTCCCTAAGAGGTAGGTCCTTTCCCGTGCCTCCCTGCCACCCAGCTCCTCCTTCCCTTAGCTTTGGCACATTTCTTCTCTTTCTTTTCCTCTCCATTTCTCGTTGTCCAGTCTCTGCTTTAGAACTGACTTCTTTTAGATGTGCATCTAGGGTACCCTGGTTTGAGTCTGATCCTGGTTTGATTTTGCTGTTAGTGGCAATAGCCTTGATTTTCATAAGCTTCTGAAGCCTCATTTGCATCAACAGCCCTTTATAAATGATAACAACAATGACATTTTTCAGGGGCTGAGTCATTTGCTGTAACAACTAATTTATGCCAAGGAATTATCTCTCTTTTTTTCTTTTTAATTTATACAGAAGTTGTCCACAAAAAGGTAGCAAAAAGTTCTGAGTTAGGCAATGATTCACTCGGCTCTCTCTTGACTCGCTGCTGAAGTAATGCCTGTGAATAAACCCTGCACAGCTTCCCTGCTCTGTGACAATTAAAACCAGATAAACAAAGCTTGTAACTTACACCGTGAAGCTTGTCATTAAGGAATGGAACAACCAAACCAATGCCTTTCGTGCCAGGCAGTCATCTG
Source organism: Dryobates pubescens (assembly GCF_014839835.1). NCBI lineage: Eukaryota > Metazoa > Chordata > Aves > Piciformes > Picidae > Dryobates > Dryobates pubescens. The sequence goes on from NC_071628.1 coordinate 5,070,069, forward strand.
CAACCTGGATGTCAACCAAAGGCGTTGAGGAGTTGCCTGATGTACCTGATCAGCGCAAAAGGCGCAGATCAGGTAGGATTAGATCAAAAAGCCTTGCTGCTGGAGGGCTGATAAGTCATTCTCTCACAGGTTTCTCTCACAGTGAGAGAAGATAATGCACAAGGTAGCTGTGTCTCCCTCCTGGCCTGGTGCAAATCCATCAGTCAGCGAAGGATATTGATTTCAGTGGTGGGCTGCTGGGAAGTACAGGTAAACAAATGGAGAATCAGTCCCACATCATTTTAAAATATGGGGACATAAACAGGCTGTTTCTTATCTCTCCATGGACTCTGAGTAGGTAACCCTCCACTTCTGGTGGCTTCTTGCCTTGCTCTGACATGAGCCACCTCTGGGAAAAGGCCTGGACGCAGGCTTTGGCAGCTCGGCGCTGTGCCCAGACGCTGATTCTCTGCCAAGTTCCTCTGGTAAGGCACCCTTCAAGGACTCAGATTCAAAAGAGTCATGATTAGAAACAACAAATAGTTCTGACAGGCCTTTGAAAAAGACCCCAAATCATGGAGGTTTATGTAAGGCAGCTCTGAATCTCTGGGAATTTCTTGGAGCAGCCACAGCCTTTCGTGGAGTCACTTGGGCTCCAACGTATGGATACCGAGATCCCTCCCACCCACTTCTTTGCAGGCCCTGTGGACAAGACCACGTTGCTCAGATATTCCTCTTCACTTTGGGGCAGTGTTTTTCAGTCTTAACATTTCTTCATGACAGCTTCTCACAGCCATTTGGGTGCCCATACAGCAAAATTATATAGAGAGGCTTTACCACATTTCCCACCCATCTCTCCTTTGGCTTTGATGGAAACACCTTAAAACGTAAAGGAGGCTCTTCCTTCCACTGAATTATTCCTCTCTTTGCATCTCTTTTCAGTTTTTATCATCTCCAGGAGACCAAGATAAGTCTTTGGGTTCACAGCCTCTCTCCAAACTGTTTCTCATCTCTTGTACCTTACCAAGATGCTGGCAACTTGCTTCCAGGCAGCCCCATGTGCTCCACTATGTATTATGTTATCAAATAGCCATGATCAAACCTTAAAAGGCAACCACTTTATGTTGAAGTTCTTTACATTCCCTTCATTCTCTGGCAACTATTTTATGTTGCTGAGGTTCTTTACATTCCCTTCATTGTCTGGGAGCAGACACAAGGCATGAGTGCAGATCCCAGATGTGAACGAGGCATCACTGCCCAGCTGACCCAGCAGACCCAGAGCTAATGCACAACATGCTGCTAAATGAACCTTGGTACAAACCAGCAGGGCTTGACACCTTTAGATGGGCAACCTGGGCTGAAAAGAAGTTTGTCCAGGAATAGCAATCTGCATCAGGAGCTGACATTCAGTGTAATCGAGATCAAGAAAACAGGAGAACAACAACTCTGCGAAGCAGACCTCTGGGGCTCTGAAAACACCTTACATGCACCACTTCCAAGCACACCTCCAGCAGCTGGGGCATCAGCAGCTCCTCTGGCTTTTGCTCTTGCAACAGCAGGTGGAGATGAAGCCCGGAGCCCACAGACTGCCTCTCAGTTGTCAGCTAACTCCAGCCAGTCTCCAGTCGAGGCAGAGCTGTGTTTCTGTGAAGCAGCCCTCCAGGTCCACAGAGTGATTAACAGCAGGGAGCCACCGGATTAGCACCCCCTGAGCAGCTGCACCTCTGCTGCAGCACCAGCTCCAGCACCACCTCACAAACACTTCTTAAGCAAAACCTCCTGTCCCAGCTTAAACCACCTGACACTTCCTCTAAAAACAAAACGTGGTTTCAAGCTCTTCTTACCCACTTCAGTCCCAGAAATCTGAGTGCTAACCACTCAGTGATTTATGAAGACAGCAGTATAAAGTTTCCCATGGCTACTGGGTGTTGAGCAGTCTCAGCTGGGAGGCACAACACCACATAGTCCTGCTGGCTGAACAGCTATCCTGGGGAGATCCCAAAGCAAAGGAGCCACAGCAAGAGGAAAGTTCTGGTGCCTCAGCCCCAGCAAATGTTTGAGAGTGACTGCAGCTACAAAGCAAGCAAGCACCCAGCACACCTGGCCCTTGCACAGCAGCAGGCACTTGCATTTAGGACAGCATCCATCTCCTTTTCTTTCTGCAGATTTGTGACCTACTGCAATTACTCAGGCAAGGGCTCATCAGATCAACAGGAGCCTTCCCTGATCCAACAAGGACAATCCCTCTTGGTCGATGGTTAAAATGTCTCTTGGTATGGAGACCTGGAAGGCTTCCCAAAAGAAATCTAATCCTCTCAAGGTTCCCTGCAGCTGCTGGGCTTGGGGTTAGGGACAGGCACACAGCTGTAAGTGGGCTCCCAGATGTGCCCCAGCATCTGCCTCTGTCCAACCTCCTTGTGCCCAAGGCACATATCAGATCCCCTCAGGTTAGGACAGACCCCCTGGTCCCCCCTGCTGCCTTTACAAAGTCTAAGTTCACCCTGTGCTCACCCACATCTCTGTAGGCACCAGCTCCTCCTCAGCTGCCTCCCAGGGGAACACAAAACTCTGCTGAAGGGACCAAACCCTTCTTAACATTCCAGACAGAAGACTTCAAAACCTATCAATGATTCCTATCACCTCCTGCACCTTCTCAGATAATCTGTAGCTGACATTAGGCTGCAAAACCACACCACCTCTCCAGCTTCAGAACAAACTCATCCCCCCAAGGGGATGTTCAGGTTTTGCCTTTTTATACAAAGGTTAACAACACAACTTGGCTTTGGGGAGAAGGAAGACAAAGCCCATCAGGAGACAGAGAGAGGAGCAACTGGAGTGGGCTGGAGAAGTCTTTGCTTTGAGTGAAATCATAGAATCATAGAGCTGTTAGGGTTGGAAGGGACCTCAAGGATCAGCCAGTTCCAACCCCCCTGCCATGGGCAGGGACCCCCTACACTACATCAGGTTGCTCACAGCCACATCCAGCCTGGCCTTCAAAACCTCCAGCGATGAGGCTTCCACCACCTCCCTGGGCAACCTGTGCCAGTCTCTCACCACCCTCATGGGGAAGAGCTTCTTCCTAACATCCAATCTGAATCTACCCATTTCTACTTTTGTTCCATCCTCCCTAGTCCAGTCACTCCCTGACACCCTCAAAAAGTCCCTCCCCAGCTTTCTTGTAGGCCCCCTACAGATACTGGAAGGCCACAATAAGGTCTCCCAAGAGACCTTATGGCAAAGTATCATAAAAAGGACTTTTCACAAAGCATCATCCTCACCAACCCACTCTTGGAGACAGGGATTGGGATTCTTGGCAGGGTGGGAGGAAAAGGGAAGGAGAGAAGGGAAAGGAAGGGAAGGGAGTCTTTCTGGTGAACATTTCTTTCCACCAGCCAGGCCCCTAGGTCCCTTGCTGCCAAAGCACTCAGAATAAAACATTAATTCAATACCACACATTTAATTACACATTATTTGAAAGTGAATTTATTTAACGGAGGAAAATAGTCTTCAGAGAGCATCTCCCTCCCTCGGACTCCTGCCTCTACAGGGAGGGGGTGGGGTGGGGGGGTGCTTGGAGAGGAGATAGAAGGAATAATGGTTTGTTTTACATCAGCAGTCATTGCCATTCAGCTCATCCCATCAAAAGGGGAGATTTTAAAGAGATAAGGCTGTGTTTTGCAGGAACTTACCGGCTGATTTGATTTCCCATCTAGTTTTCACTTGATTGGAAAGCGCTGCTGCAGGCAGATACCACTTGTCTCTCTCTCTCTCTCTCTCTCCTTTTTTTTAATGTTATTTTTCCATGGGAAGGGAGGGATTACTGGTGGAAGGATGGAGGAGGATTGGCTGCCCCTCGAGGGAGCACACAGTAGTCAGATTTCAGGCTTAAGGCTTCGACGACGCAGTAATCAGACACAACAGCATCCTATAGCTGAGATGGATAATCACAAGAAAGCTGGAAGTGATCAGGTCTCAGCAGCAGCCTTGCAGCTTTGAGGCTGTCTCCCAGCGAGAACACAGAGGCTTACCTTCTGTCCCCAGGGTCTCAGAGGCTCTTGGCTATCGGCTGGGGACTTCAGCCTGGGAGTTCACTGCCACAGCTCTGCCTGCTCCGGAGGGGCCAGAAGCCTGGCAATGCCCACTTCCAGGCACCATCAAGCCTTGGTATTCTCCAGTCAACTCTCCATGGCAGAAAGATGGGGACTGACTCCCGCACCTGACACAGGCAGCAGCCCCTCCTCAGCTCTGTGAGTAGTGCTAAGCTGCTGCAAGGCCAGAAAATAGCTGCCAGGTCCTTTGTAGGAAGGGATTTGCTCTCAGTAAACTCAGCCTGAGCTGAGTCTGGGGTTTGGCACCCCTGCAACATCCCAGCAGGAAGATGGCACTCAAGGTTGGGTTAAGTGGCTCATATCAGGCCACAAGCTTTTCTCCCAACCCTTTTCTCCATGCTGGGTCTTGCTCCCACTCCCAAATTGCCTCATCTTTGCAACAGCCTGGTTTAAACTGCAGTCCCCACCTGGAGTGACAGGCAGGCAGGAACGTGTGCCTTGCATCACTGCTGCTAGCACACAGTGCTCCCTCCAACAGCTAACAGGAGAGCTCAGCCCAGCTAGTCCTTACCCCCACAGTGGGGTACATCTCTGACCAACAGACACCCCATGGGCAATTTAGTGCCTACCAGCCAGATCCTGCTAGTGCTGTCCTGGTCCCAGCAGTCAGTCTCAGAGCCGTGGTGCAGTTTGCTTGCACACCCAGGTAGATCTTTTAGCACTGGGTTCAGGTCCCAGTGCTAAGCTTCTCCTTGCAATTTAGAGGACTTAGGGGGTTTTGAGGCCACTGTTTCAATGTTGTTCAGTTTCTGCTTTAAGGGATCTAGCCAGAGGCTGCATCTACCTCATCTGTCCTTGTCTTCCTAACAGCTTCTGATCTTAATGTTCCCCCACCACAAATGCTAAAATATCCCAGGTGTACTGAAGATGTTCTGGGGGCCATGTGACTAGGAGAAGGGTGGCATTGAAGGTGGTTTGAATGTGGTTGGAGCACCAACCCACAGAGGTACTCCCTGGTGTAAAACCCACTCCGAGCAGAGTATGAGCTGGCCCCAAACTTGGGTACAAACCAAAGTATTTTTAGAAGAGCAGTTCCCTCCAGATGTGGAAACATGAAAAGACCCTCAGAAAAATCTCTTGTGACAGAATTGCTGGGCTGTCTTAAAGCAGGAAAACTGGTGAGGGGTCCTGGTGTTCTGCATTTCCCAGCTGGAGCTCCAGGCAGGTTGGAAATGCTTCTGATTGTTGCCAGCCTCGTCATCATCACAAAGGAAAAGGACAAAACAGAACAACCTCTGCCCTTCTTTTAACCTTTCTTTTGCTTTTGTGGTCTCTGGGCACCTCTCTCTTTCCTTGCCCCATGGCCAGCCACTCTCCCAACAGCTTCCTTTGGTGGTCATTCAACAGCTTCCTTTGGTGGTCATTAAAGAAGTGGCTGATGCAGCCAAACCCATGGAACATGAACATTCCAGAAGCAAGGCTACATGGAGTAAAACCATGAGGTGTTGAAAGACAGATCTCAGGCTCAAGTTATGATTTCATTAAAAGGCCTCTTTCCAGTTTGCCCAATTTCCATCTCTCCCCTTCCTTCCCACCTCCTCCAGCTCCCATTCTCACAGGACCAACACAGGAGGTGCGCCTACATCTCTGGCTTGATGAGGTGTTCCCTCAGCCTCACGTTCTCCTCACACCCTGAACGGAGCTTGCTTCGTCTTTGTTTCTGCCTCAGGTTTCCTTGGCTTTCTCCCTACTTGTTTGTCTGCACAACCTCATCCCTTTTTGCATCTTGCCAACTTCTCCTGCAGAAGGAAACTCCTGAAGGAGGAGTAACGTGAGACAGCTCTGCCTGCCGGGCTCTAAAATTACTGTGGTTTGGGTGACTTCAGCAATTGTTACAAGGCAGCAAATTATGCAGAGAGGAATAAAGGACAGACCCTACAAAGGAATTAGCTAATCTGATGGGGATAGCAGCTGGTCCTCATTTAGCTCTCCAGGTCTCTGCATAGTCGGGGCTTCCTGTACTCCTTTGGTCTATGCCTGAGACACAAGGAGGACGCCACAAATGTTGGACTGGTGCTGCTCTGATGCTTCACACAAAGACAAATCCTCCTCTTGGGTCCCCCACACTGCTGAAAAAATGGACCAGGGTAATGGCAGGGAGGCTGTAGACAAGAGAAAGGAACCCACCAGTACCCTGGGTCTATCCTGCAGAAGAGGACCTCTGAAAGGCAGTGGCTTGGCCACGTGTTCACTCCAGAGCCTCCTCCACCTGCCGAGCAGAGGCACCATTGTGCCAACACCACCTTACTCTCCTTGGCTGAAACAGAGCACTTGGAGGTGAAGCGAAGCAGAAAAAGGCCTCCTTGGGCAGAAAAAGCTCTGCTTGGACACAGCTTTAGAAGTCCCTCCTCACCAGGAGCTCAGGACTCTTGAAGGAACCACGTGCTCTTGTTAGGACACTGCGCTTCCTTCCCCGACGGCACTGCTTTATCGTCCCCCCGCTGTGCCCTGTCTTTAGTACGATTATAAACGAGAACCCATTGTGGTTTATTGTCTCTGACACTCCCAGCATGGGGAGAGCAGGGGGGCAATAAAACACTGGATATTTGTTCATTTGTCTGTCAGCTTTCAGCGGTGCCTCACACCGTTATGAGCCAGATGGTTGGGGTGAATTTCCAAGGGGAGAGACACCGCAAACTCCGCTGCGCGCGAGAGGGGAAAACACATAAAAGCCTACAGTTTTCTCCTGTGGCAAAACATCAGTGTCTGCAGCAGGGGGAAAATACCCACTTAATTCCTCCTAAGGGCCCTGGTGAGACTCAAGGAAAGAGTCTGCAGTGCTGGTAGCCTCAGTAGACCTGATTAATTGCAGATGGGGAAAAGGTGCACATTCAGCTTTAAGCGAGCTATGTGTGAGGACTGGGTGATTGCTAAGTTGGTATTCAAGGCACAGAAAGAAGGCAACCTACCAGGATCTTCAGCTGCAGAGCCAAGATTATGTATCTGTGCTTTTACATAAAAGAAAAATATCATATATGGCTAAACAGCTTAAATTTAAATGTGTCTACTGAAGTTTTACAGCAAGAATAAACTGCTGGTGAAAAGGACCGAAATGAGCAAGATTGCAAAGAAAGGAGGGGAAGGGAAATCATCTTTGGCAGTTAGCTGAGGATGCAGAGGCATAAAAAGGACCTCTCAAAGCTGGCAATGGCAGTTTGTAGATGAGTCTGTGTGGGTGATGCTGCAGAGGATAATGGTGGACAGATCTCCAATATGCCATTAGCTGTTTCTCCTCCCTAGTGTAGGACAGGTCTCATTTAATTGGAAAATATCTTGAAGAGTTTATGTGTTGCCTGCCTGAACTGCCTTAATTAGAGGGTCAGCATCAGATGCTGGGAGAGTAACATGGAAAAATCAGAGGCTGGGTTCCACTAATCTAATCCATCAGTCTGCCTGCAAATTCTCTTTCATTATGGCAATCTGAGCTTGGAGAGTGACCCCAAATTCAGCTCCTGTTATAAAGGTCACCTCGATGTCTTTTCTTTATCAATCAGAGTTTAAACCAAGTCCCTTAACCTTTTCCCAAGGCAGAGGTTTTTCAAGCAGGTAATGGGCAAACCTACCCAGATCAATATCTGAGTGCAGATGAGCAGTTCAAAACTTCACTCTGCCTTCTTGCATTTGCACAGCCAGGCTGCGATTCTCCTGCAAACAGAGCTCGCACCAAGGCATCTGAAGTCTCCAGTCTAGAAACTGGAATTGTGGAGAAAGCAGACAAAAGTAAAAGAAGGAGGCAAAAATAATTACTGAGCTGCTCAAAACCACATCTTCATCTTGGGAAGGAAAAGCCTCTTATGCTATCCAGCTTCCTTCATGTATCCTTTCCTCACAGGCAGTGTTGTGCCCCCGTTGCATAAACTGCAGTCTCCCCATGCCACACCTCCTCTGGTGCAGGTATATTCCAGTGCTGCTCACGGTATTGCAGGAGGGTCAAAGAGGGCCTCTCTTTCTCTGCTCCTGCTCCCATTCCCTGTTAGGATTCCTCCCTCAAACACATCCCAAATTGGGAGAGGGACTGAGCACATTTGAGACCTCAGCCATAGTCAGTGAATAGAATAGGGAATAGAATAGAAATAGAAATAGAAATAGAATAGAATAGAATAGACCAGACCAGGTTGGAAAAGACCTTTGAGATCATCGAGTCCAACCTATCACCTCTCTCTCTTCTCCTGCTTCTATTCTGTGTTGGGATTCCTCTCTCAAACACATCCCAAGTCAGGAGAGGCACTGAGCACATGTGAGACCTCAGCCATAGTCAGTGAATAGAATAGAATAGAATAGAATTGAATAGAATAGGGAATATAATAGAAATAGAAATAGAATAGGGAATAGAAATAGAATAGAATAGACCAGACCAGGTTGCAAAAGACCTTTGAGATCACTGAGTCCAACCTATCACCTCTCTCTCTGCTCCTGCTTCTATTCTGTGTTGGGATTCCTCTCTCAAACACATCCCAAGTCGGGAGAGGCACTGAGCACATGTGAGACCTCAGCCACAGTCAGTGCTGGCAAAAGAAAACAAATGAATCCCTCAGGTCCGTGGTGTTACAGCAGGGCTGGCTCTGGCTGCCGCTTTCAGTGTTTCCTTGCAGATCGTTAGCAGACTGCATGAACAGCACAGGTGATGAAGACTGACCTCCAGGACACATCACTTTCAACCTCTTTCCAATTGGAAACCCTTCCAGCAAGAGCTCCTCTCTGTCTCTCGCTCTTGGTGCAGATTTCTGTGCAGGTTCTTATTTTAACTCCTACACCAAGGCTTCTGTCTCCAGTCATCAATCTCTGAGGCTGCTTCTTGTCAAGCACTTGCTGAAAATCTCACTCTGCTACATCCACTGAATTCCCCTTAAATGCAGTGGCAGGTAGATCCTTGGGGGATGCCAGCAGATCAGTTGAGTGTGACCTCCCACTACGTCAAGCCCCATGGGTTTGGCCTTCACAGAGCATTGCTCTCCCACAACATCCCTCAAAGTTTAAGAAGATGCCCAAAGCAAAAATTAAACTTGCTGATGTGGCTCCTGTCCCCATAATGTCCACCACCTTCCAGCTCTCATCCATCTGCCTCATTTTAGACAGGCAATTTAAACTGTCAGTGAAGAGCCTGCCAAGTGGTGTGCCTTGCCCACAGGTGTGTGTGTGCCACAGGACATGCTCTCCATCTGTAGAGAGCGCTCACCTTGTCCTGTGCCCTTGAGCAGCTGGCCACTGACCCAGGGAGATCTTTCTCTTCATCCTCCATAAAGCTGGATGCAATTTTGGCAGATGAAAAATATTTAATAATGCTTCTCTTATCTCTGGAATAAGCTGACTTTCATTCTCTGGCATCTGTCTAAGTTCTCCATCTATCACTCTCCAGATAAGCACTTTCTCCTCCATATCCTCTGTACCAGCTCGCCCTCCTTCTCCAGTCTCCAAACCCCTCCTTGCTGTGAGGCCAGTTTTGGTGTCTCTCAGAGACACTTCAGTGCAGAAAGGACCTTGCTGGCTGAAATACTCTGTCAGTATGGCTGCTGCTTCCCGTCCCTTTCTTTCCTCCTGCTTTCTTCTTCCCCTTCTCCCTCCTTTCACTGTGCTACTTCAGCAGTGCCCATCCCAATCTCCATCTTTTGCTTAGCCAGCCTGGTGTACATCAGCCCTTTCATCCCCTCTTTTACTGCCTTTATTTTAACTAGGCTGAATGTTTACAGCAGCCTTCCCAACTGCCTCTTAAAGACCTGCATTTAAGCCCAGACAGCTCTCCTCAACTCATTTTGTATTCCTTGTCAGGCTGCTGACCAAAGGCCGCTGGGTTTTGTGTGGCTGTCCCTTTCTGCAGACCCTCCTCAGCACTTCAGCTCTGCAGGGAATACAATCACTGCATCCTAGATGCTCTTCAGTTTGAAGTGCATTTATTAGAGCTCCTCGATTTCCTTTAATCTGGCAGTTCTCCTTCTCCCCCCACCCCTAATTGCTGCCTTTTCACTGAACTCTAAGAGCATTGAAGGAGGATTTTACCTCTGGCCCTGGCTGCCTGTGGCAGCCCAATCCCTGCCCCGACCCACACTGGGGGCCTCCTGCAGAGGTTATTGCTCGTCACTCGTGGGGCTTAACGAATGCACAGAGCCCTCTGCAAACCAGCTCAAATGTGGCAGCCAGCATGCTTCCTCTGGTGACCCCTCAGGGCTAATTGAGGGAGAGAAGACAACACTTTTGTGCACAGATTGCCTGCATCACCAGCACCAAGGTGGAAATAAAGACTGAGAGACTCTTCCAGGCCTGTCTGAGAAGAGAAAACCTTCACAACAGAGAGTGCCCATGTCTGCCAGAGCCTTATAAGACAACGTTCTTGGGTTTATGCTGGTTCCTTCAGCAAGAAGGTTGAGGGTAAACCCCAAAGCAGCCCTTCAGAGCTGCAGCTGAAACAGCCAGGGAAGCCCTAGCTGATCTGAAAGCCATCACCATGCTTTCCTGCATCTTAAGCTGTGTGAGCACGCACACACCCCAAGGTCTAATTGGTGTATTAATGTATTAAAGCACTGACACAAACAAACAGGGACCCTTTTCATAAGCTACCAAATCCTTGAGTACATTGTAATTAGCTGGGCTTGTTAAACCACTTAATAAGCAACAGATAATGTGTGGCTGGTGCTCCTGTGCCTTGGCTCAGGAAGAAAGACAGGCAAGGGCTTAAAGACGAAATGAGTTCAGCTCTTAGGTGAACCCTTAAGAAATGTCACTTCATTCAATGTCAAAGGGAACTTCTTCCCATGGCAGACACAGCTGCCACAAGTGGCAGGGTCCCAGCTTTCTCTGGTCACAGTTCCCATTCTTCCCTGGGTGCCCTTGTCCCTGTCAGGCCATGCACTTCCCTGTGCTTCTGTACATGCTGCAACAGCCTGGGGAAGGCAACACACTTGCCTCAGTTTCCCTTCCCTACCCCTATCAAGACTTACTGACTATTGATTGCAGAAGTGCTCTGAGAACCTCCAAACAGGACAGACGCAGAAGAGAAGTAATGCAGCAGCACAAAACACCAAGTGGCAGTAATTTTCTGTAGATCCCAAAGCTTTGCAAACTATCTTTGAGGTCTTTTCCAACCTTATTGATTCTATGATTCTGTACCTGTGGATTCACAGAAGTCCTTTCTCCTTTGCAATCACGTCCTTTCATCTCTCCACACACCGACTTCAGAGGAGCAATCTCGCCTTTCAGCTTTGATTTGAAGGTGTTGAGGAGAAATGCATTTCCCTGTACTTACCCAGGCCCTTTGCTTGGGAACCAGATCTGGAACTTGTTTGAACAGAGACTGTGAAGCTCCCTGAAGATATGCCTGATCTGGCTAGAATTGAAGGAAGATCTGCCATGTGCTTGCTCCTCAACCAGGCAGCTCCCAGGCTGAGTCTGGTGGTTTCCAAGGCAGAGTGGGAGAGGTTGGCACTGGGAGCACGGGGCAGAAAGCACTGTAATGGATGCAGGGGGGTCTTACCTTTTCAAATCCTGGGCTCCTTTCCTTGTGCCATGTCATCTTTTGGATATTCTGGGGAGGAAATACCTGATGGCTGTATCCTAGTGTCCACTACGTTGGTTGGGATGGGGTATGGAGAGAGGAATACACTCACATAACTTCACATGACACAGTGGCACTTGCACAAGCTCACAAGGTAGTGTGAGCCAGGAAACCATCCAAAACACAGCCCAAAAGCTTTCTGCACAGCAAGGCTTTGCCAGGGCTCAGGCTGTGGTCACCTCTGGTCCGCTCCCTGAGGCGTCCCAGGAGAAGGCGAAAGTCAGCATCAACACTACCAAAGCAGGTGAGACCTCTTTAGGGTTTTCAACCCACCACAGGAGTAGGCTTTTCTGCCTAAACCTACCACAACTCAGCATCCCTAAATGTGGAATTTAAACCCAACCTCCAGCTCACACCCACACCACCATCACCAGTTCCCACACTCCTGCGCACTCCAGCTGCCTATCCAGCACCCAGCTTAACGCTCCCAGCACCTCACCACGCACCACAGCAGCTTCCAGAGAGCAGGCAGAGAAGCTCCCTCCTCCACCCAAGCCCACCACAGCCACTTGCAGCTCTGCAGCTATTCCTAGATCCCAACTGGATTCTTCTTTTCATCTTTGTTCTGCCTCCTATTCTGATGCTGAACCCCAGGCCTGCTGCCTTGGAGCTTCCTCCAAATGCTGCATTCATCCATTTTTAAAGGTGACCTTCCAACTTTAAAGGAAGTCAGCAAGCCTCACTGTCTTCATTTGCCCTCCTCTTCTTTTCAACCTGCTCTTTATTATGAATTCAAGAGGGGCCTGAAAGGTTTCTCCATTAAAAAATAAAGCCTTTAGAAACAGCACACATTTCCAAATCATTTCTCGCCCAGTTTTAGCAGCAGCCTTCTTGGGCATCACAGCAGAGCTGCCAGCTCTGATGGTGAAACCTGCTTGGGTGCTTAGCCTCCCACTGTCCCCACCCCACAGCTGGCCATCCCCTCCTTTGTGCTGTTTAGCACAAGTATCACAGAATCACAGAACGGTAGGGGTTGGAAGGGACCTCCAGGGATCATTGGGTCCAACCCCCCTGCCAAAGCAGGGTCACTCAGGGCAGGTCACACAGAAACCCATCCAGGTTGGCTTTGGAAGTGTCCAGAGAAGGAGACTCCACAACCTGTCTGAGCATCCTACTCCAGGGCTCCATCACCCTCCCAGTAAAGAAGTGCCTCCTCATGTTGAGGTGCACCCTCCTGTGTTCCAGATAGATCCATCATGCCTTGTCCTATTACCAGGTACTGCTGAGAAGAGCCTTGCCCCTTCCTCTTGACACCAACCCCTCAGATCCCCTCTCAGCCTTCTCTTCTCCACACTAAACAGCCCCAGGGCTCTCAGTCTTTCTTCACAGCAGACATGCTCAAGTCCCTTCATCATCATCCTCACAGCAATTCTCTGGACCCTCCCCAGCAGATCCCTGTCTTTCCTGAACCCAGAGCCTAAGCAGCGCTCCAACAGCTTCTTGATAATAAATAACCCCAGAGAGAGCAGGGGTGGAAGTGGGGTTATTTTCACCTTGGATCATGCTAAACAGCCAGGTTAAACTGAGGCCTTGTAAGCTCTTGAGCAGGCACAAATGAAGAGTAACAAATAAATGAAGTCCTCTTTATCTCACCTCACTGCCAGCGCTGCATCATACAAGCCCTGGGGCCAGGTAGCAGTGGAGAGAGAGAGAAGATGTCTCCTGCCCTCAGCAATAATATTACTCTTGCCAATGAATTGGTCCCAGCAATTAAAAAGGCAACAACAAAGCCACATGATGGTCTCCTGCTGCTGTGGTGCAACACTTTGCCTTGGAAGCAGGACAAGCAGGACCGGAATTTTTACCGCGACACAACTGAGATGAGACAGAAAGCTATGATCTTACAAAATGAAAGGTCAGCTTCAAGCCCTGCACTTAGATTACAGAAAAAAACAAACCAAACAAAAAAACAACCCAAAAGAAACCACAACAGAGAACCCCCCAAAACCCCTCCCCACCCCCCCCACCCCCCCCCCGTTTGTAACTAACCAAGCAAGCAAGCAAGCAGTCTCTCTTCTACCCTTCTCACCTTTCTGGATGTGAGTTTTGGTGCTGTTCAGGCAGGCTGTGGTGACTATTTCTTTTTACCAAGAGGCCAAAGAATCCTAGAATGGCTCAGGTTGGAAGGGATCTCGCAGATCATCTCCTCCAACCCTCCACACCATGGGCAAGGACACCTCTCAACTAGACTCAAGGCCTCATCCGACCTGGCCTTCAACACCCCCAGGCTGGAGGCAGCCACAGCCTCCCTGGGCAGCCTGTACCAGAGTCTCACCACCCTCATACTGCAGAACTTCTTCCTAACCTCCAGTCTAACCCTCCTCTGCCTCAGCTTCAAACCATTCCCCCTTGTCCTGTCTCCAGACAACCTCATGAAAAGTTCCTCTGCAGCCTTCCTTCAGCTATTGGAAGGCAGATCTAAGGTGCTCTCAGAGTCTTCTCTTCTGCAGGCTGAACAACCCCAGATCCCTCAGCCTGCCCTCATAGCAGAGGTACTGCAGCCCTTTGACACCACAAGCCAGCGTCATGCAGCCCTGCTCTGAATTTAGGCATCCATCCATTTAATCACAGACATTTTCTGTGCTGTGAATATCTGGCTTCCAGGAATGAGACTGACACCCACAGAATCATTTCATGCTGACCACCAAGTGGCCACAAACGAGCAGGAACCCACCTCTGGCTTGTGCCACATCAAGCCTGGAAGTGCCTGGCTCAGCCAGAAAGCAACCAGCCCCTCCTTCCAAACCAGTCACTGACATTTTTCCCTGCCCCTGTTTGCCAGACCCAGTGTTAACTCTTCAAAGAGCATACCCAAGGACTCTTTCATCCTCTACCCAAGCCAACATGCCCATGCTTTTCCCAGCAGCCCCCCTGCACTCTCACATGCTCACCAGGACTTGCTCCTTCGAAAGACAGCCACCCAGCTGCACGAGGGAAGCACTTGATTGGGCTCTTGCTACAATTATCTGCTGAAAGTAGGAGACTAGTTCAGATTTTTAGAGAAAAGGGGGCTTCCCAAAGCAAAGAAAGGGCTGCAAGAAGCTGCTGCCAGGTCAAGGTTTAGTACAATAAATAATGGAATGTTCCTCGCCTCATACTTTCTGCCTTTCCTCAGCTCTGATGCTCAGTTTCATCTTTGGGCTATGAATGATTCACAGAGCCTTAAAAAATAGATAATCTGTACCTCCTAGAACAAAGAGCCTGTGTTCAGGGGGTTGTGAGGGAGCAGCATGTGCAGTGCCTGCACTTGGGCTGGGATGTCCCTTGGGAAAGGACCCTTGGGGTTCCTCTTCTCTTTCCAAACCCAGAGGTTGTTCTGGGCTTGAAGCTGAGGTCTGTGGGAGACCTCAGCTCAGTCTCTACCACACAAAGATGTGGTTGCTGCTGAGGGTCTGCTGAGCATGGCTTTCTTGAGTCACAGCCAGGACCAGCTCCGAGCCAGGCTGCTCTCCCCCATCTGTGGCAGCAGGAGTGTGCAGAGAGCCCCGGTGCACGGCGGGGAACCAACATCCTCGGTGCAGGATTACAGATGGGGACTCTGCAGCAAAGACTTACCTCCATGTCACAGCCTCATGGCTCATCCCAACTTCCAGCTCTCTGCCTTGGGCAGTAGATCCCACTTAATGACTGTTCTCTTCTCTTGGAACTCCACCTTTCCACCATCAATATTTGAGTCCTACTGTTGCACACAAACACAAACGTACACACAGCCTTGCACCACCATCAGCAAACCTCTACTCACTGCTCCAGGCAAGAACACCACTTCAGGCAATTCCAAGGTTGTTATGGCAAAGTAACCTCCTTTCCAGCTGAAGAGATGACCATCTGCTTGTTGAGGAACCCATGCATGAGCATGGGTAAGCTCTTGTGAAAGCTCCAAACCCATGAGGATCCATTGTGGCTCAGAAGGGAGCAGAGGCAAAAGCACAGGCAAGAGAAGGAGAGGTCTCGGACAGGGCAGGCTTGGCAGCAAAGCCCTTCATGGCTTGTGTCCAGTAAGCTATGGGATGCCTCCCCTCCCTCTACTGGCAGGCCAAAAGCCCAGGTAGCTTTCAAACCTGAGCTACACAGTGCTACAGACTAACAGCAGAGCCATGCCCCAGAAGCCTGAACCAGCCCTCAAGGTTTCTCCTCAAGGGGAGGAGAAATTTCTTCACAGAGAGAGCTGTTGGCCATTGGAATGTGCTGCCCAGGGAGGTGGTGGAGTCACTGTCCCTGGAGGTGTTCAAGAGGGGATTGGAGGTGGCACTTGGAGACATGGTTTAGTTGTCAGGAGGTGTTGGGTGACAGGTTGGACTTGATGATCTCTGAGGTCTTTTCCAACCTCTTTGATTCTATGATTCCATGATACTTACTCATTTGGGTGTTCAGGAGGCTTCTCTATTTCCTGAAGGTGATTCTGTTTTGTTTTGATGAGAGAGATTCTTCCTTCCTTGTAAGACTCTTATTGGGATCAACCTGCCCCCATTTTCTTTGAGGCTTAGGCCAGCTCCTCTGAATCCAGGGAAGGAAACTTGGCACAAGATTAGATGCTTCATGCATTACAGTCATGCAGAGGAGCTTAAGGACCTAAACAGAACAGTACCCAATTCCCAGGACTCCTCTCTCAGATGTTCAGTATCAAACCAAACTTTCAGCCTAGAGACAGGACAGGATTTTCATCCAGGATGCACTGCCAGGGATTTTACTGCCTTCTTCTGAAGCTGTGGCTATACACACCTCCTGTTAGGGTCCAGTGACAAGCATTTCATCTGGCTGTGGAAGAGGTGATCCATCTATAACACACTCTGCTGGCACCAGGCAGAAAGTTAAGGCACACTGGAGGCTTTTTAGCTTATTGATGATGAAAATGAGAGGCTGGCACTATCACCATGTAGCCACCCTTGCAGTCCTATGCTCCTGAGCTGTCCAAAGGACTGGAGGGCCATGCTGGAAACCTCTCACAGCTCTGCCATACCTGCTGGCAGCTCCAGCTGCATCCTCCAGCCACCAGACCTGACCTGGCAGTCAAACAGGAGTGGCAGTGAGGGTTAAGTCCAATCTCCAGCAGCATTTGGATCTTCTGGTTTTCCACCTTCATGCAGTGCCAGCTCTGCAACATTTCCAGCCAGAGGAGCCCCTGCTAGTTCCTGAGCATGGATTGACAGTTTCTTACTGATCCCATCTAATGCAGCTGGTTATTCTTCATGCATTTGGAGCAGATCTATCAAAATAATTCCTGCTAGAGGTCTGAATTCATCATATTACACACAACAGCTCCCTGGAAAGAGAAAAATGGCACTTACCTGTCTTTAAGTGAGTCCCTTCTCCGTTGCCTGCAGTGTCTGTGCACTGTGAGACATGATGGGTTTGGGGGATGTGCACTCCTGGAGCTGTTCCAGTGGCACTCAGAGTATGACTGGAGCTTAAACACTCTGAGACCTGCCAGCCCCACTGGCACCATTCAATGTCAAAACCAAATGTACACAAACCAAACCTGCCATCACCTTCAGCAGTCTACAGGGGACTGGACCAGGCACCAGCAAGAAAGTGACTGTGCAAGCTGTTCCTGCTGTCCCAGACATTGCATGGCCCTGACGCAGCACAAGTACAATGCTCTGTTGATCCACAGCATCTTTAAAATTAGGAGGCAACAAAGCCTCCTGAGGAAATCTGAGCAGAGGTACAACTCTTCAGCCTGGTAAGGGCAAGCTCACACCAGTGGTGTTTGAAATGTGCAGACTGCATTACCATGATGCCCATCCCTGTTATTTGCACCAGGGACTGAACCTGAGCAGGACCAAGCCCTGGACACAGGGAGAACACCACCTGAAAGACCATGAGCTCCTTCTCTTTGGAGTCAGCTGCTGCAATACTCCACTGCCTCACCAATCTAACCCCCAGACTGCAACCCCTCCCTCTCCCAATTATCTTAATAAACAGGCTGGACACATCTCTGACTCACTTAAGATAATGATGACTTGGGCATGATTAGCTTATTCAGATATCCTGGCAGATTACTGAGCCTAATGCAGTGCCAGCCTGGCTCTTCCTGACTTCTCATGAAGGAGGCTGACCTCCAGCAGCAGCTGCACTGCCATCAGTGGCTGGAGACCCATGCACAGGTCAGACACAGGCTGCTCCCAAAAGTCAGGCTGGAGCCATGAAGGCTGCTTGCTCTGAAAGCAAGCTCTTAACTGCTGCAAAGGCCTAGGGAACAACAGTTTTTCATGCCTGCAGACAGAGCTGGTGGAGCGATACCAATCCCAAGAATGAGAAACATGGGGTTAAGGCCAACCCCAAACACCAGATGACCAAAGAGCATCTCTCCATGCTACATTCCTGGCTGAAACATCCCCTCACCCAATGTGAGAGCAAAACCAGCCCCAGTCAGCCAGCCACACAACATGAATATCTGAAGCAAACCCTCAGAGGAAAAAAAGGAGGGGGAAAAAAAGGCCAAATAGTCTGAAATCATAGGCAAAGCCTCACAAAAAGTCACCCCATCTGCAGGAACCGGGCACAGGTCACAAATGACTCACTAAGAGCAGAGCAAATCATTTAACCAGCACTTGGAACCAATCCCTCTGCAGTGCAGGGAACAATCCAAATGTATTCCTGCTGATTAGTCAGCAGTTGCACTCCCCAAGACAAAAATTAATAGCAAAGTTCAAACCCAGTTGTCTTGTACTTGCACTCTGCTCCACTGCTGGACAGACCATCATCTTCTTTCAGCAAAGCAATCCTCCAGGGCTGGAAGTGTGGGTTGGGATTGATTATAGCTCCTAACTTGACAAACTCAAAGCCTGAACTCCACCTCAAAGCTCTGCCTGGCAAAAGTTCAGTTACCACTCTCTGGAATTTCACTGATTTCAGCAAGAACACACAGTTACCACTTCTCTGGAAACCAGTTACCAAATCCCAGTAAGGAAGACACACAAGCAACCCCCAAAACTTAGGGTAGGGTAGGGTAGGGTAGGGTAGGGTAGGGTAGGGTAGGGTAGGGTAGGGTAGGGTAGGGTAGGGTAGGGTAGGGTAGGGTAGGGTAGGATAGAATAGGATAAAATAGAATAGAACAGAACAGAATAGAATAGAATTGACCAGGTTGGAAAAGACCTTAGAGAACATCAAGTCCAACCTATCACCCAACACCATCTAATGAACTAAAGCATGGCACCCAGTGCCTCATCCAGTCTCTTCTTAAACACCTCCAGGGATGGTGACTCCACCACCTCCCTGGGCAGCACATTCCAATGGCAAATCACAATTCCTGTGAAGAATCTCTTCCTAACATCCAGCCTAAACCTCCCCTGGCACAGCTTGAGACTGTGTCCTCTTGTTCTGGTGCTGGTTGCCTGGGAGAAGAGACCAAGCCCCACCTGGCTACAACCTCCTGGCTGTGGACAGCAGTGCAGCCAAGGAGGTGAAACTTGAAACAGGAACTGACACAACCAAACTGGTCCCAGCAGAAGCAGAAAGGCATCACATCTGTACCCCGCAGCCCTCTCTGTCTTCCCCACATGGCAGTTCACAAGAAACACAATGGAAGCCACTCTGGACATATGGAGTTCTTTTTACCATTGGGTTTCCTAAGTTGTTCAAGGCAAAGGAGGATCTCTGTGCTCCCCACAGGGCAGGGCCTCCTACAGCCTGCAGTGCACCCCTGTGGCACAAGAAACTCAGGCCACTGAAGATGTGGGGGCCTATGGCTGACGCTTTGTGGTGTTCTCAGACCACATGATGGCACCACCAGGGAGCCATGAGGAGAGTGGAGGGGAGACATGGGAGAACCCACAACATATTAACAGAGGCAAAGCAAAATGCACCACAAGAGCAGAGGAAGGTCAGGGCATTGCTTCACCAGGTGAAGCACCTTCCCCTGCTGTGTGTGTGTGCTGCTCTCCTGCCCTACTCTTTCCCTTTCAAAGCAGCTTTATGCACTTTCCCACAGCTTGTTAAACTCTTCTGCAGGTTGATGATGGTCTGCAGGCACTGCTAAGCACATAGTGAATAAGGACTCTTGGACTCATTGCATGAACTGCTCCAGAAGCACTTTGAAATGTTAAGCAGAAATGAAGTCACTCAGCATTGATTTCTCGCATGCTCTCTTCCCACTGCTCCTGCAAACCTGTGGGGTTTAGCTTTCCTGCTGTGTCTAGCCCTCTTTATCCCCTGCTAATGTCAGGGCTTAACCTGGAGGATCTGCAGCTTGTTCTGGGTACAAATCAGAGCAGAGTGGCAATGCACTGCCACAGTTTGCTGAGACAGCAAGAAGCACCATATTCTGATTGTCCACTTCTGCCTCTGCCTCCCTGGCCAGCAAGGCACAGACACATGCCAAAAAGGCCAAAGACCTGGTGGCAGGGAAAACCAGCACCTTCCAAAAGAAGTTCCAGCCTCTTGGGAAAGAAGGGCTGGCCCCTTGCATGCACCTCTAAATGAACAACAGAGCAGCAAACTACAAGGCTCAGCTGATGCAACTTGGATGACCACCTGTGGAGGCTCAACGTTCTCCAGACATGATCTACAGCATCACACATCAAACACTTGCCCGCAGCAAGTCCAAGCCCAAGGTCCCCCTGGGCCATGCATTGCTTCCATCATGCAGAGAGCTACTGTGCCAGGATGGTAACGTGTCCATCACACTCACTAGAGACATGAACTAAAAACAACCATTAAAATGCAACTGCATCTCTTTAGAGTCAAAACTCAAGGAAAGCAAGCTTTGCTTCTCTGCTTGTCCACATACAGTAGGCAGGGTTGTGACTTTCAGGTGGAGCTGCTCTGTACCACTGCCTGCACCCTATCAAACCAGTGCCCCAAGCTCCTTCAGTAGGAAGCTCTGGGAACAGGTCAAGAGTCATTTGAAGGCAGTGTGAGGAGGGAGAGCAGGACAACAGCACCAACTCATGGTCCAGCTGTCTTGAAAAGCACAGAGCTTTCATGTGGGTGCAGCAGGCAACAGAGGCAACCAAGAAGCAAGCAAAAGGAGAAACAAGTGCCCAACCCCTCTGCAATGCATGTCAGAGCCCACAGGCAGAGTTCAGCCAGCTCCTTGTGAACTGGCAGCACCAAAACCATCGTGGGAACTCACAGGTAAGGAATCAGTTTCCATAAATACAAAGCAAAGTGAACTGAGGCTGACCACACCAGCAGGCCTAAGCAACTGGCTAAACCAACCCAATATTTCTGGGCTGTGAAACCTGATGACAGACCCCAGAGCAGTGAGGAGGGAAATACAGAGCTTCCAACACCCATGTTTGTTTGCCACATCTCAGAAGGGAAAAGGTAATTGAGATGAAATTTGTTGCAGCTCAGCTGCCCATCCTGTGTTCAGGAGACAACTTTTTGTCTCAGGCATCACAGACACCCCTAGAAAGGTAAAGATCTCAGCCATCACCTAACCCTGTGAAGCATAGCACTCTATCACTTGCAGAAGCATGCTCATTAGGAAGGAAGAGCATTCATGGCATCATTTGAGGCATTTGCTTGAAAGTCATGCCAGGAGTTACAGGAACAGAAGGATGCTGGCAAACATGTTTCTGTTTTGCTCACCAAAACTCTCACCAGCTTTGCTTAGAGAGTTCTAGCACCATCCACCAGTATCAGCTTAAACACATCCCCAGCCTCATGCTCACAGTCACCTGCAGGGTGGCACAGCAGCTTGAAGTCACATAAATGATGTCTCCTGGTAACAATACTAAGACACAGCCACCGATACACATCCTCATGCTGAGCCCCTCAACCTGCAGAGCGGTTCCTCTCTCCTCCTGGAGCAATCAACTGTCCTCAGGTGAACTCCCAAGGAGGAGATCAAGTGCAGCACTCACCTGTACCCCACTGCCTCTACATCAGACATATCTTTGCTGGCTTAATAGGAGGCTAATTGTCCCTGCTGAAGGGACAAGAGTCCAACACCCAACAGGAGAGCAATTTGCAGAGCCAAGCAGGGCGACCTGCAGCAACAACACGTCCCGAAACAAAAGCATTGCAGCTAGAACAATCATTCAGCACCAAGCTCCTTGAGAGATAAGTCTCCTAATAAACCTCTTTCCACTAAGCACAGAAACTTGCCTGCTTAAATCCTGACACCACCTTCCAGCAGCACCACCTTGTCCCTGAGAATATCACAGAAGAGACCTCAAAGATCATCAGGTCCAACCTGTCACCACAGACCTCATGACTAAACCATGGCACCAAGTGCCACATCCAATCCTCTCTTGAACACCTCCAGGGACGGTGACTCCACCACCTCCCTGGGCAGCACATTCCACTCTCAGCAAAGAACTTCCTCCTCACCTCCAGCCTAAACTTCCCCTGGTGCAGCTTGAGACTCTGTCCTACGACCAAAAGAAACCCCCCCCCAAAACCAACAGGCTGTCGACTGAGATCATCAGCAGCTAAGGTCTCAGGCAAGAAAACACCTTGTGGTGCCTGCTGAGAGGGACAGAAGCAAGAGCTACACCTGGGCAAGGTTTCACATCACAGCTGCGGATCCCCCCGCCCCGCGCCGCCCCCGGCCGCTCCGCACCACCCCGAAGACGCAGCCGAACCCCCATCCACGGACGAGCTGGTGAAGAAGTAGACTATAGGACGTGGCATTCTGAACTTCTCTTTATTGTGTCTCCAAAGAAGAGGCCTGATGCAGCTGTTTCGTTAGAAAATAAAGTGTTTATTAAGAAACTAGACATTGAACACCCCTATAAGTCTCTGTGAAAAGGGAGGGACCGTCCCGATTCCCATTAGCACAGGATGAGAGTTATGGCAAGAGAAGAATGCTCAAGGGTGGAGGAGTCTCACTGACAGGGGGGGGGTTGGGTGGGGGGGGAATGAGGTAATGGTTTACAATCAGTAAAAAATAAAATTAAAGGGTTTGTTTTGTTCAAGGGAAAAGAAACAAACAAACAAACAAAAAAAACCCAAACAACAAAACAAGACCAAATAAATCAAATCAAAAGAAGTAACAACCCCATCCTTAAACTTGCTACTTAAAGCCACCAAATTGCAAACCAGCCAGGGCTTGGCTTTTCGGTTTTCAGCAGTGAGGAATCAGAGACTTGACCTGGTGTTAAACAAATGGAGACATCCATCACAGTGGGGAGAACTGCTTTAAATTATGCTGTACGCTCCAGAGGATTTCTTCTAAGCAGAGATGGACCTGAGCTGCAAAAAAATTCCACCTTTCCTCTGCTAGGGTGTTTGGGTATAGGCTTCTGGTCCAGGCTCACGGATGTATCTCTAGGGCTGATACACACGGTTGAGAGCAGAGTCCCCTGAACGGTGCTAGGGAGAGGAGACAGTTCAGATGGACAGGACACCCCCAGGTCAGGTGGGCGACTCCCAGGATATGGGGGTTGGGGGTGGGGTGGGGAAGGGATTCAGTTCAGACAAGCACCCAGTGATTCACCTGCTTGGTGAAGCTCCTCCTCACTCTGTGAGTCTGCAGAACTGAGGTGTCAAGAGCATGGCCGCAGGTCCTCTCTGGCAGTGCACCTCTTGCATTTCCAGCTCCGATGCGGGCAGGAAACGGCGTTGGGAGTTTTGGTCATGGTTTCTGAAGCCATCCAACCTGAGCCAGGCCTCCTCATCCTAACACAAGTGCCCCCCTAAGGCATGTCCATTAACTTAAAGCAATCTGCTACCGTTTCTCCTGGACTCTTCTATTGCACTTGACCTCTTTTACTGAGTGAACCAGGAGAAGAAGCAAGAGAACGGAATATTCCCAGGGACATCTCTATGGGCGAGCTGATAACAAAACCTCCTGGCAATCTCCAGGGTGGTTCACGCAGGCCACCTGTAAAGGCAAGATGAAGCAGAACATCCCATTCTGAGGCTTCTGCCCAGCTCTGGTGGAGGGGGACTGTGATTCTTTCCAGCGGCAGTGACCCTTCAGGGCTGGTGATTTAGAGACATCCCTGACGCGAGAAGGTCATCTGGGGCCACCAAGAAGGCAAGCAAAGCTGAGTGGCTGGTGAGCAAGCTCCTGGTTCAATGCTCCTTTCAGAAAAGGATCTGGCCAGACCTGAAGCTTTTGGAAGGTTTTTCTTTTCTCTCCTCTGGAGAAAAATCTGCCTTGCTTATAGGTTATCAGCGATACGTGCGAGCAAATCCGTGTTCCCCGGACACGTGACGTCCAGAGAGTCCAAGGGAAGCCTCGCAAGTTGCTGCGAGGCCAGCTGGCTTCTCTTGAGGACAGGATCAAAGGCTTTACTTTTCCATCTGAGAGGCTTTGGATGAAGTAAGACAAAAGTGGGATGGGAGAGAGGGGGGAGCAAATACAAATATAGGCCGGAGAACAGGATCGATATTCCTGTTTGTGCCAGAGAAGAAGCAACAGAATACTCAGGGTTTTAAACTCCCCTTCAGTCAGTCAGCCTCAAGCTGATGGCTCTGGGTACGTGACTGGGTTGCAATCAATCTCTACTCGGGTAGAAATATAGGGGAGAGCTAAAGGGGCTGGGAAAGGCCCAGCAACCGGGACCTGAGTGCGTCTGATACCTTGTTCCGCTTTGCTCCCTGCCCTAGTGCTGGCAGGGACACAGACTCTCCTGCGCCGCGGATTCTCCACCCGCACAGGAAGTCCGGGCAACCCCTCAGCTAAAGCTCATCATTCAAGCAGCAGGGAGAGACCAGAGTACAACAACGATACAGTCAGATCCAACAGAGCCTCTCTAACACACACGGATAGACAGACAGACAAACAGGGAGGGAGGGGGGGAATAAAAAAAGCCTCCTAGAATATGTGCACTTCAAAGACAACCACATTGTCTTCCTGTCAGAGAAGTAAGGTTAGGTGTCGGTTGTTTCGCTTTGTTTCTCTTTTTTTTTTCCCGTTACTCCTTCCAACATTATTTCCTGCGCAAGAACTGGGAGCAGGGCTGCCTCGGTCCTTACCAAAACCAAAAAGTCTTCCTTCTGCTTTAGGTTTCTTCCGGGCTCCCCCACCTCGGCCGGCTCCGGGAGACCTCCCGTGGCGGGGGGGAGAGGGAGGTGGGGAAGGCGGTGGCCGCGGAAAAGGGAGGCGCCGGCGGCGTTCGCTTGGGTCGGTGCGAAGACAACAAAAGCTTACAAGGTAAAAAAACTCCGAGCAGGGAGGGCAGGACTAAAGATGTCAGTTGGGTTGGCTTGCTTGGTTTTGTTTGCTTGCTTTGTTTTTTGTGGTTTGTTTTAAAGCAAAAAAAAAAAATAAAGGAGAGAGAAACTTAAGTACAACGCTGGACTGTGTTATTAGGATGACTCCTTTTCTCCATCGGGTTTTGGTTTGATTCTCTTTATTTGCGGTGCGGGAGGGGTTTGGTTTTGTTTGTGGTTTGTTTTTTTTTTTGCTCTCATTGCTGCTTGTTTGTGCCTTGCAGGAATATTTAACGAACACAGCAACCATTGGAAGGGGGGGGGAGGGGAAATAAAAAACAACCAACCACCCTGTTATCTGGTGACAGAGAAAATAAAACCAACGACCCCACAGTTGCAGTTGGCTTTAACAGGCAGGGCTGCAGAGTCCTAGTAGGAGGAGACCTCAATCCGTACAGACCACGCTTTAACTGCTACCCACCACTTTTGAGGGCACAGCCTATAAACTTGACATCAGAACAGGGACTTTTAAGGAGTTTGTTTTTTGTGTGTGTGTGTGTGTGTGTTTTGTGGTGTTGGTTTGTTTGTTTTTGTTTTGTTTTGTTTAAAAGCCATGACGTCCTTTGCTGAAATAAACACTGACATCCTCAACATAAATGCCTTGGTTAAGAGGTTTGGAATGTCCAGGGAGGCTTATTGGATTCAACATAATTTCTCTGAAACCTAAAGGGGGGAAACAAACAGACAAAAGAAAAAAGCAAAAAATAAAGTAAACGAAAAACCAAAAAAAGAGCAAAACTAGAACAAAAGAAAAGAGAGAGATATCGACACACAGGTAATTATTAAAAAAGAACCAAATGAGCAACCAGCAAATGGCTGCTGTCAAATTAAAGCCAAAACACCTTCTCTGGGCGGGGCTAACCTCACCCTGGCTTTGCATGAGGAGCAGGCAGTCGCTTCGTGTGGTGTGTGCGGGCATGAGTGCTCTGAGGACAAGGGGCATGCAAGCTGCCTGGGCAGAGAAGAGGGAACAAGGCTTTTCTAGAAGCAATTCCTACCTACTCCCTATTTCCCCTAGGCAGGGAGGGAGGAAAACAGAATTCTTCCTACAGCTGCTTTTCTCTCCTGACTTATTTAGGCCTGATGTCTCTCATGATGTATTTTACGGCTGTTCTCAAGCTGGAGAGCATCATCGCAAGGCTGGAGAGACCTGACTCTCATGGAATCAGCCAGGTTGGAAAAGACCTCAGAGATCATCAAGTCCAACCTATTGCCTAATACCTAACACCTCCTGACAGCTAAACCATGGCTCCAAGTGCCACATCCAAGCCTTTTTTTAACACCTCCAGTCATGGTGACTCCACCACCTCCCTGGGCAGCACATTCCAATGGCCAGTTCCTCTTTCTGGGAAGAACTTTCTCCTCACCTCCAGCCTAAACTTCTCCTGGCACAGCTTGAGACTGTGTCCTCTTGTTCTGGTGCTGGTTGCCTGGGAGAAGAGACCAGCCCCCACCTGGCTACAACCTCCCTTCAGGTAGTTGTAGAGAGCAGTAAGGTCTTCCCTGAGCCTCTTCTTCTCCAGGCTAAGCAACCCCAGCTCCCTCAGCTTCTCTTCACAGGGCTTGTGCTTGAGACCTCTCCCCAGCCTCCCATAACCCTGTAGACTTCCTCAGCTCCAGCTGCACTGGAACCTGCGTATTGGAGACATCTCCTTACACAACCCTGCCTCTTTAAAAGTGGGTTAGGATTTGCCAGAAGTACTGGCCAGATGAAAAGGGGAAAGGAGTGGAGCAGAGAGCGTAGCAATGCTCCTTCCTTCAGACCCAAGACATTCAAAACCTGCCTGGATGCTTTCTTGTGCAACCTGCCCTAGGTGACCCTGCTCTAGCAGAGGGAGTTGGACTTGATGATCTCTGGAGGCCCCTTCCAACCCCTAACATTCTGTGATTCTATGAAATTCAGCATTTTCAAGGGCTGTGTTAGCCATCTCTTCATAATGCTCCTGCCTTGGGATGCCCCAGCCAGGGAAACCCAGTACTAGCATGTTTCTAGCACAGAAATTAGTAGGTGATAATTACTATTTAAAGACTAAATTAAATGCAAATATTCAGGATTTGCCAGAGAGCAGTTCTCTGGCCTAGAGGAAGCAAACTTCTTGTGCAGCACTGGACGTGAGCTGCAGAAGGGAAGCCTTCTGCTGAGACGTCCAGTCCCACGGTCTGCTCCTCAAGGTCTGACTGAAGAAGGACACATCCTGATGTTCAGGTTCTATTTCCCTTCTTCCTGACCTGAACTCCTGTTTTCTAGCATCTTTTGTGCTAAATCCTGCAAGCTGTTGCAGAAAAGCCCCAAGCATTTGTCTTCAGGTGTCAGCTCATCGGTTTTTACAATGCTTTCTCAGACACCCATTTGTAGCAGCATTGCTGCAGCTGACTGCAGAGAGACATGGCAGGAACTGGCACATGTCACTGAAGGGAGCTGCTAAGAGTGCAGTGGAGTTGCTCTTAGCTCAGATCAGGTATGTGAACACAAGAAGTATCTGGGCCAGCTCTTCAAAATCCCCCATACTGATCCACCAAGTCACAAGGACAAAGATACCCATGGCAGGATCCTAGGGATTGCTCTGATCTCTCACAGCTTCTGATGGGCCCAAAGGGTTTTCCCAAGACCTTACTGGGATGCCTTGGCTCCACAATTGCTCCAAGGGCTGAAAAATGCTCCTGCTCCTCATACAGTCCCAGGCTCCTCAACAAATCAGGTAAGTTAGCCCAAGTCCAGCATCACTAGAGCAGCGCAGAGCAGCTTGGATGCCCTTGTGAATTGGTCTCAGTAGGGAAGGGGCTTTCCACTAGGAACAGAAAGTTTCTCACATTGAATTTACACCAGCCAGATTTTTTTCCCCCCCTTCCTATTTTTCCTTCCTATTTTATCTTTTATATCTATTTATATTTCCTCCCTGCACTACCTTGTTCCATCTGCTCATCAAACAGTGCCTCCTGATGAACCTGAGAATGCAGACAAAAGCTGTTTGTTTGGTTTGGAACTGCTTAAACTTGGTTGGGGGGTGGGGAGGGTGAGGAACTATCTGTTATTCTCTGTGACCCTGAAGGGCTGATCCACATGGGAGAGTAAGCCAGGCTCAAGCTTCAGTCCAAAATTCACAGGCAAAACCCAAGGGTTGAAATATCATTAGCAGTGAGAAAGAGCCTGGCTCAACTCTCAGAGCCAAAGCAGAGCTTAAAGTGCTGATGCTTGGGACTATGGATGCAGGCTAAGTCCATTTCTTATCAGAGCCACTGGGAGACAAATAAATGTGGCATCCCTGAACGTCACTGTTTACCAGGGTTTGTTTTTCATCATATAAATACATTTTATGGCCACCAAAGGATAGCTGGGAAAGTCTATACTCAACTAGACCAAGCATCTCCAAGGAGCACTCCTGTCTGCTTTATTTTCTTTGCATTTCTTAGCTCTGCTAAATTAAGGCAATTCCACTTCTGGCAGACCACATCCAACAGGCCTAAAAACCCACTGGGGACGCAGGGCCTCGGCAAAGGGACATGTGAAAGATCAGCCAGACTGGAGGCTGGGGACGCCCAGGGCTTCGCTCTTTGTTGGCAGCGCTGTGCTGTGAATCCCAGCTGCAGGGATCTTCAGTGAGAGCAGGGTCTTTGCAGAACGGGGCTGCAGTAGGGGCTAGCCCATAAGTGACATGCAGTGGCCACTGAGGAGGACAGGAGATGGTTCTGAAGCTGAGGGGCTGAGCACATACCGCTGGCTTGGGAAAGCAATGCAGCATCGGTCATTGGGGCATCCTCTCCTTCTGAGTTATTAAAGTCCCCAGAGAATCTGCAAAAAACACATGCTTCTCTCCTGCCTGCTTTCCTCTCTCTCTCCTCACTGCTGTCCCCTGTATTGCACTGCTACCTTCAACCCCCTCCTCTTGTATGGAGCAGAAACCAACAAGGCTGTCGCTGGGTTCACGTCTCCCCTGTCAGATGTGAGATGGATGATGTGCACTGAGATGGCCAGGGTGCAAATGGGTGAATCTCAACAGGTTCAGAGTTCTAATGCTGCTGTGACAAATGTCAGCCTTCCACCACCAATTCTATTGGCTTCTGAAGAAAAGCAACTGGCTTGGACATATCTTTACAAGAGTTGGGGGAGGTGGTTTGATTTTGGTTGTTTCTGGGTTTGGGGCTGGGGTTTTTTTTGTGTGTTTAGTTGGGGGGGTTGGGTTTGGTTTGGGTTTCTTGGGGGTGTTGTGTTTTGGGGTTGGTTTTTTTTGGTGATTGGTTTGGTTTGGTTTTGGTGGTTTGGTGTGGGGTGGTTTTTTTTTGGTTAGTTGGTTGGGTTTTGTCTCTTGAAGGGAGTAGAAGAAAAGGGAGAAAGCAAAAATGAATGAGGGAAATTTTAAATGCAATCTTTTTTTTTTTTTGTGGAGCTCTGCATTTGTCAGCCCTAGCTGGAAAAAAAAAGAGAGGGGGAAAATGCTGTCTTTGACATTGGCTGTAAATTTGGAGCAAAACTCTTAATACACGAGCCTGGAAATAGTAAGCAGGTAAAAAAGAAACACCCCAAACACACCCACCCTGTAGATTCAAATCCAAAGCATCTCCAAAAGACCTACACAATTGGGAAGGCTCTAACAGACTAAACTTGGTGCCTCTCCCTCACTTTTCAAATGAAAACATGACACTGCCTCTACTGAGAGCCATGGTATGGTAGAGGAATAAATGTATGGAGAGTGTTGGAGAACAGGGAAGGAGGAATGAGCTCAGATTTAGTGTGCAGCTCTAACAGCTTGAGATGGATGGGGCAGGTGGGGCATTTCTCCGAGCAGGCTGTAAGGATGTGCCAATGAAAGGACAAGAGAATTGAAGGCAACCAAACCATGCAATCAGTTTTTGTCCTCAACCCTGGCCATCCACTTAGTCCTCCAGAGCTGTCTTGCACTTTCCAGCACCCTAGGTAATGGGTCTCAGCCTCTCTGCCCCCTGCACATACCCAATACAGCCTACAGACCTGTGATAAGCCCCCTTCCTCCCCTGCCTGAAAGCAAGACTGAGGAGCCAAACCAGATCATTTCACCTTGCCTTCTGGTAAAATTGCAGCTATTCCTACATGCCATGCTTCTAGGGCTTTTGACATCTAAGGCTGCTCCAGGTCACCTAAGAAGAGCAGCAGGGAGTATGACACAGGAAAATGATGCACAGCTCCTCATGGCAGACCCATCTGCCACAGCAGGAGAAGTGCAGACCAGTTTTGACACCCAGGGGTGGAAACTGCTCCTAAACCAGCAGCATAAATAGCTGTGGGAAAGGAAGAGAAAAGCCACAGGATGCCTGCTAACACCTGGCCAAAATGGGTTAAACAAAAATAGCAATTGAAGGGGCAGTGAGTTGGCCAAACATAACACTGCTATCCACACAGCCCACACGAGGCTCTGATCACTCTGCTGTGTTACAGCTGAATTTATGATGGAAAGGAAAAGCAGCAGAAGACTCCAACAACAGCATGCATTTTATCTTTCTCTATGCACAGATATGAAGTATGAATAGCATCAAAGAAGGCATGAAACCCATTGAGCCTGGCTCACATCCAGAGTGAAGGAAACAGCCATCCATCTAGTCAAAGGCAGGACTGATATGTCTACATCTGAGGGGAAAGCAACACAGCAGTCCAGGTTTCCTGCCACAGATGGGTTCATCTGCAGGGCCATGAGACAAAACCCTCTGCTTTTTCTCCTCCTCCAGCCATACAGCAGGGTGAGATGCAAACCAGTCTGTGGCCTTGCTTGCCACAACAAGGCAGGTCACAGAAGCTCAGCAAAAGCTCACAGAATCACGAGACCTCCAAGATCATCAAGTCCAACTGACCACCCAACCCTAACTAATCAACTAAACCATGGCACCAAGTGCCTCAGCCAGTCTCCTCTTAAACACCTCCAGGGATGCTGACCCCACCACATCCCTGGCCATCCCATCCCAAAGGGCAATCTCTCTTTCTGTCAAGAACTGCTTTCTAAGTTCAAGCCTAACCTTCCCCCTGCACAGCTTGAGACTGTGTCCTATTGAATAGAATAGAACAGAATTAACCAGGTTGGAAAAGACCTTCGAGATCAAGTTCAACCTATCACCCAACACCATCTGATCAACTAAACCATGGCACCAACTGCCTCATCCAGCCTCTTCCTAAACACTTCCAGTGATGGTGACTCCACCACCTCCCTGGGCAGCACATCCCAATGGCCAATCTCTCTTTCAGGAAGAATTTCTTCCTACCATCCAGCCTAAACCTCCCCTGGCACAGCTTGAGACTGTGTCCTCTTGTTCTGGTGCTGCTTGCCTGGGAGAAGAGACCAACCCCCACCTGGCTACAACCTCCCTTCAGGTAGTTGTAGAGAGCAATAAGGTTTTCTGTTGTTCTCAGCTGCACACAAGCACATCACCTCCAACACCATCCAAGGTGAAGTCAGAACCTAGACCTCCTCTCATTCACACCAGCCCAACAGAGTTGACAATGAAGAGCTACAAGAAAATCCAGCCCACAGGTGAATGGCACACTGACACACAGACCTCAAGCAGAACTTCAAGTAGGTTAACACCTCTTTTAAGATTCAGAAGGCCCTGGGAGCTGCAGAAATGCCTTATGACTCTTCATTTGCATGGCAACGGGGTCCTTACTCCCCTCCACAGCAGCTTGCCTCGTATCTCTGATCATTTTCCATGGTTTAACCTCAAGTGTGAGAGTATCCCCCTGTAGTCCACAAGACTTGGTGTCACTGGAAACCCCTTAAGGAGTGTGCTAGATGGAGCTTCAGCTCCAGTTTGTGGCATCTTCATCTTCTCCAAGACCCAAAATCACAAGCAGGGGATCTCTTTGAGGGCAGGACAAGAGACACAGCGGAAGCAAACGGGTCCAGAAGATCCCATTTCCAGGCATACTTCTCTCGTGCTTAAGTGGAGCAGAGGAAGGGGTAGGAGAACATTTGCAGGCACTGAAGAGCTGAATGATGTTCCTAGAGGATAGGGCAAGGTTTGCAGCTTTCCATGCAGTGAACTCCTTCAGCCTGTGCAAGATTCATTAAACCTTTGGCCGGAGGAGTTCCAGCATCCTTTGCATTTCCTACCGTGGTCGCCCTCAATGTGGGCCATGTCCACATTAGCCAGGATCACAAGTTTGTTTTCTCTGGAACTCTTTCATAGATGGAGTAGTTCCAAGACACTAAATGATGTAGCCTGATAGCTCAAGGAGGCAGAGCTCCAAGATTCCCCACCGATCCCCCGCAGGAGAAGTCTCAAAGTGGGAAAGCACTTGCCAGGGTACACAATAAAAAACCACACCATAAGATGAGGGAGAAAAAAGAATTAAGAGCAAAGGCAAAATGAAAAGAATATCTTCAAGTGTGAGATGCCCTGTGATGTCAGGCAAGGCTACCCTCCCTCTCCAGAGGCCCAGCCAAATGCTTTTCTCCAGGCTGCACAGAGGTGCAGCTATTTAAAGCCACTCTGAGGCCCTCTGCATGATGGAGAGCAGCCAGATCAGTTGGGCCTCATCGGTTTTGTTTTCCTTAGATTGAAGCCAGAGTATGTGGAATGACTTGCAAGAGGAGCAGGGAAGGGGGGAGGACTAGGCAGCCAGCAGCTTCGCCCACAGCCTACAGAGCTTAGCCCCTGCCTCACTGCAGTGCTTCTGGATCCGAGAGGAGGTAGCTGAGCAAAGAGGAGGCTTGGTTTGTCTCTTGTGACACCCATGGCCTTGCAAAACTCTTGGGGTTTAGAGATCAGCCTGGAGAA
Organism: Dryobates pubescens; assembly: GCF_014839835.1. Classification (NCBI taxonomy): domain Eukaryota; kingdom Metazoa; phylum Chordata; class Aves; order Piciformes; family Picidae; genus Dryobates; species Dryobates pubescens. The sequence continues at coordinate 5,102,553 of NC_071628.1, forward strand.
GAATCTGCAGGAAAATGCTTCCAAAATGCCTGAGCATTTGCTGGTAGCTGATGTCCTTCCATCTGCTTGCACCACCGTGTCCAGGAGCCTTCTCCTCTGCAGTTCTCACCACCCAGGAGGAGCAACCACTTCTCCCTGCCTCCACAAGTCCTCATTTCTCACTGCTGTGCGCTGTCTTTGCCTCTGCACTCCAGAAAGCCCACGGGGCCGCAGCATGAAAGAGCCCAATCCCAACAAGCGATGCATCCTTTTCATCACTTTGGGGTTTAAATGTCTTCTTTTGTCAGTTTTTCATTGCTGGTGCTTTTTCTTGGGGCTTTTTTTTGCTTCTTTCCAAGTCAGCCCTCAGAGTGCTGCCAATTTCAGGCACGCTGCACAATGCTACAAGAGCTTCTTTCTCATTTCCACTTTGCCTGACAGGTATCTACGTCCCTCTGACACCTCCACCGCTCTTGCCCGGTTGCTTCAGGTAGCACTAGCTCCCCTTAAGCATTTTAAACAGTTATTGAAACCCCTGACTCATCTGCCCAGAAACTGATATGTGCTGGGAAGGAATCTGTTTGGGCTCTTGTTTCTTAATTGCTGATTAATTCCAGTTATGGTACAGCAGATCCACGAGTACCACAGCTCGTCACATCAAAGGGCCAACCAGCAAGGGAAGCCCCTGAGTCAGAACTTGCAGCAGAGTTGTTGCAAACTTCTTTTCAGCCAGAGAGCACTTCACAAGCATTAGTTATGCCTGCCTCTTTCCCCAGGGAGGCAGGAGCTGGTATAGTCATTCCACAGATGGCATACTGGTGGCACAGAGCAGGACCATGGTTTCTCCAAGGTCACAGGAAGAACTGATGACTGCCTAGGCAGTTGATGTGGAATAGCCCCAGCTTCCGGGCTCCCACCTGCTCCAGGAAACCTGGGGTCTAGAAGGGCACAGAAGGGCTTGGTAAACAGGATACAGAAGCAGACAGCAAAGGAGACACGCAGGGTGCTGCTGTAGTCTGTGTCTTGGACCTTCCCTGCCCAGGCAGTGCCAGTGATGCTCTCCTGCTCTTCAGCAGGCTGGCGGAGGAGCTGACCGAGGTCCAGGATAAACCCTTGCTTGCTGAAGTCCCTTTACTCTGCCATCTGTTCCAGCAATATCTTATGTCATCTAGAAAGGCCAGAGCTGCCCTCCAGGAAGCCCAGGAGTGGTACAAGCCCGAGAGCCTGAAGTGTCAGCAGGAGCATCCTGTGGGGAAACGTGATTTTGTGGAGTTTACAAGCTCAGGATGGGAACACGAGGAGATATCAGCAGGCAAGGAGGCACTGAGCACTACAGGGGAGTTGTGAATGGGAACAGGAAGAGCTGAGGGCAAAACCACAGCAAGAGCAGCAGGGAGCCTGGAGGAAGGAGGGAGGCTTTGTTGACTTTTTGTAGGCTGTTTGGATGCTGCGTTGTCTGGAATCATTGTCCTTCATCTGTGCCTCTCCAGTGCTCCTGCTCTGGTGATTGTTTTAGACATGAAGGCTGTGCCACCATGGCTCTTCTTCTCTTGACAACTGCCCCACTAGATGCTTCTCAGAACCTTCTGCACCAAAATACATCAGAAGAACGTCATTAATCTGGCCGAGGGAGAGGTCTGTTTCAGGACCATGTTTTGGCACCTAACCAGTGCATGGCAAGCTCTAAAACACACAGCTCAGGGCTGGGTGTGCTTTACCCAGGGGAAGAGGGGACAGCAAACACCAGAACACCGGCTTGCACTAGTATCTTGCTGCTCCTGGGGCACAGTTTGGGTACTGCCCACCACACGAGTGGGCAGGAATTTGCGGTGGGCCTGCAAGGGAGAAAGGGCTTTGCTCCCACAAAACACACATGGAACACAAAGAAGGTGTGAAAAGCCTGGAAGGACCCTTGCAGCCAGCAAAGCAGAGATGAAGTGAGAAGGAAGCCTCTGAGCAGTGCATGGGGGGTGCTGCTGAGGAGGGGGGTGCTGCTGGGGAAGGACACCCTTACTCCAGCCTGCAGCAGAAGGTGAGCTTTGCAGAGCAGGGAAGATCTGATGTATGACAGCAGGGCAGTAAATGAAGACCTAAACCCAAACTGTGTGGCTGCTGTGAATTAGGAGTTTCAATTCAAAGGAAGGAAGGAAGAGGAAAAGCCTTTCCTACAAAGGTTTTTCCAGCAAGCTGAGAATCCTTTCCTCTGGCAGTCAGCTCCACACTTAAACTACAGGACTGCCAGACCCTCCTCTGACCCAGTTTCACTCTGGGGTGGAAAATGAGTCTCCCTCTCTCCCTTCTCTCTCTCTCACACCAGCTCACCTAAATGCACAAGGCATTTAAAGCACATCAGCCCAATCTTATTTCACACCATGTAATTCTCTGCAAGCCTTTGTGCCTGCCTTGCCTGTATCACTGGCATGTGCTAATCAAATATCAGCAGAGAGGAGGGACAGGGAAGGGACTGAGCTCCCTAACCTCTGTATGGGGAGGCACTGCAATGCCAAAACTCCCAGGAATGCTGACTCTCAAAGCCCCATTTTCCTTCCACTAAAGGAAGAAGTTCTTCCCCATGAGGGTGGTGAGAGACTGGCACAGGTTGCCCAGGGAGGTGGTGGAAGCCTCATCCCTGGAGGTTTTTGCAGCCAGGCTGGCTGTGGCTGTGAGCAACCTGCTGTAGTGTGAGGTGTCCCTGCCCATGGCAGGGGGGTTGGAACTGGCTGAGCCTTGAGGTCTCTTCCAACCCTGACAATTCTATGATTCTGCAACTTCATGCTTGAGAGAAAGGGAAACAACTTTATGTCAAAATTAAGTTCTTTCCTACTCTTAATCCCTGGAGATATTCAAGGTGAGGCTCGATGGGGCTCTGGACAACCCAATCTAGTTGAGGATGTCCCTGCATACTGCAGGGGGGGTGAACTAGATGACCTTTAGAGGCCCCTCACAACCCAGCTGATTCTATGATTTGAAGCCCTGTCTGACACCACAGCCAGGAGATGTCCTCCTCTATGTATGTTGCTCCTCAAAACAAGAGCAGCCACACTGGGGCAAAAGCATGCAGATACATTCCACTTCTCATGGCCCTTCCATATTTGCACAGGAAACCAAAAGGTAAGAGAACACAGCCCTGACTTCAACCTCAGTGCCAGCCCAGCCCATGCACAGAGCAAACCGAGCGGAGCGCTACCGAAGGTGCCAGCAGAAAGCAGGGGGGGAGCATGCACACCACCTGCTGCATGTGGCACACGTGGGATGGCCAGTGGGGAAGCGTGTGAGGGGAAGGCAGGGAGAGAAGCTGCAGCAGAGAGCACGTGGCAGGGAGCAGAGGAGTGCCAGAGAGGGGCTGGGGAGCGCACGGGCACACACGTGTGGGGCCGGGAGCGCGGCCGCCGCCGAGCCTTTACTCTCACTTTGCATTAGGGGTTTAATGGCTTTTAACAGGAGACTTTGTAAGCAATCAGGAATTGGAACAAAAGGAGCTGGGGGAATAATTATTCTAACCAGGGGAGCTGAAGAACATGGCAAAATGGCGTGCTGAGCAATCATGCTAATTAAAGGCACCCAGAAGAATCAGGAGAGAGACGCCAAATGGTTTTCACTCTGCTGCCCTAATCCACTAACTGCCTCACCACTGTGACTCCCACCAGCTGAGGGAAGGACAGCTTTGGCTGAGTCAGTTTGGAGCAATAAAGGATGGAGCTACACAAGTGACATGGGGGTGGAGGTTGGTCCCCCACTGCTTGGCCCACCGGACTAAACAGCAGCTGCTTTGCACCAGCAGCCTAGGGTGGGCCCAAATGGTGTCCTCCCACCAGCCTCTGGCTGGGCAGCAAGGACCCAAACGCCCTGCTGTGTGGCTGCCTCTTTGCAATTAGCTGCATTATGTAGCTTAGCATGGAGGTCTGTCCTGGGCTGTGTCCAGGGAGCATGTTTCCAGAACTGAACATTCTGTTTTCCTGTCCCCACAGCTTTGGTCGTCACTGAGATGGGTCCACTCAGGTTGGTGCAGGAGCTTTCCAATAGGCAGGCATCTTCTAAGCAGTGAATATCATCCCAATCTTAAAATGCCATCTTAAAAATATCATCTTAAAGTGCTTGAAGTGCCAGCTGGGTTTTCTGCCACAGTAGCATCAGAAGAGCAAGAACTAACACTACGACATGGGCAATTTCTTGCCCAGAGCAAGTGGAGACTAGGAAAATGTCCATGTTGCAGGGAAATTAAATGGAGATAGTATTGATCCAACAGACTAGAGGCTTTCCAGACCAAAATAAAATCACAAGCACTCAGCCTGCTGTAAAACCCAAGACAGACTCCTCAAGGAGCTGCAGGGTCTTGGCCTGCTGGAGATGTCAGGGGCAGATCTTCCCTGGACATTGCTGGAGTCCAGCAGGGCACTACACACAAAGGCAGATGGGAGCAGAAACCGTGATTAAGACAACAACACACACAGTGGCGGGATCACACACTGAGTACAAAGAGATCTCTTTCTGTCCTTTCCAACCTCCAGGAGAAGGTCCATCTCCGGGAACTGCCCGGGTGAGATAGCAGTGCCTTGGTCTCCAGCAGCGCAGGTCTGGGGTTTGCTGCAGCAGCTGCCCAAGCTGGCAGCGAGTAAGAGCTGCACATGGGGGAGGTGGGGCACCAGGGAAGCAAATGCTAACAATCGCCATCAAGTAACAGCTTTCTACTTAAAAAGCAATGGGTTGTTTGTTAATCAACAGGTCCATTAACACGGAGCAAATGCCTCTCTAATGGACACCCACAGGATCGCGGGCTGAACTATTTGTGTGCAGCATCTTTTGATTGATTCAGCCTAAAGATCATCAAGCAAATGAGAGAGGATGTAATATTTCTGCAGGAAGCATTCCACAGCGGATCCATTGATTGCGCCGCTCAGCCAGCTGCCGTGTGCCAGTCTCTGCTCAGAGAGACTTCGGATTTCATTCCCTGATTAAATATCTCAAAGCTGAGAACAAATCAGGGACATTGGCTTGACCATGGCAGGCACTTAGCCTATGGAGACCTGGTATCCTGCCAAGGAGGTCCACAGGAGCGGGCAATGTCCAGCCTGCTCCCTTTCTTCCTGCCCTCAAGGCCTGGGATCCCGTTCCCTTTGCTCAGCTGCACGGAACACTGCTGTGTGCTTCGGCCACCCCACTGCCTGGCCTCTTCGGGCCACCTTTAATCCTTCACTGAAGCCAAAGCAGCCTGCTTGGTGACATACCAGCAGCACAGATCTGTTGACTCATGTATTCAACTCCTACTTGCAGCTAAAGCTGCAGAATCATGGTTCTTTTTGCCTGCCAACAGCTCTCTGACTCTTGCTGTGTCACCTCAATAAATCCATTTTTAATCAAACACCCAGCAAGCACCCAATGGGACAGGAGTCACCAGGACAGAGAACAAGGAATCCCCTGAGAACAAAGGAAGAAAGTCCAAGACCCAGAAGGAAAACCACAATGAAGCCACCAGCTGGATCATTTGCCCCTGCCAGCAATCCCAGCTGGCAGCCACGGCCCACAAGCCAGAGCTAAAAGCTTGCTGCAACCTTTGGTTTGCAAAAGCAGGTTCTTTTGGGGTCGGTTTTCTTTTCCCCACAGACCAACCGCTGGGCTGACACCTCCTTTATGAGCTGCTGAAAAAGCACCATCCTCTGAATGAGCTCCGTAACAACACAGTGACACTTCCAGGTTACAAGCAAGCCCTGCCACTGCTCAGCAAGTCACAGCCCTGGAGCTGTTGAAGCTGCCCTGAGCACCACCGGTGGGGTCAGGAGACCTGGGCTGCTGCCACCACTTCTGAAACGACACGCTCGTTTCACATGGAAATGAGACACGAAATTGCGACCAGACCCTCCTCTCCCCCCTCGGAAATAACAGGCATAAGGCAGATTAAGAGTCTTTGAGGCAGGTGAAACACAAAGGTACAAAGGACCTGGAAACAAAAGGAGAAAGCTAAACACTCACCCAGGTCCCAAGGGGAGACACAGTTAACCTTCCCCTCTGGAGATAAGCTCCATCAAGAGGGCGTCCAGAGCCTGCTGGAAGGGTTGCTCTTTGAGGCATATCAGAGGTGCCAGAAGCTACAAATGAGGACCTTTCTCTCCTGTAGCTTCCATCCTTTCTGCCCTTCAGCACCAGCAGGGAAAAACAAAGAGATAAATAATAAGAGCCTGCAGGTCCTGTTCAGGCTGGGCGCCCATCACAGCCGGGCAGCAAGGTAAGAGCTGCAGGTAAAAGCTTGGCTGTGGATGCTGGGCTCCTGCCCCCACTTCTTTTGATTTTTGAAGAAAATCAAATCGAGTTTGTATTGACTACTGAGAAAATGAGACAACATTATACAGGACACGACCCTCTGCAATCAAATTAGGTCGTTGCAACACCACAGCCAGCATGAAGTACGTAGCCCTGAGAGCGTGTAGGATCAAGGAGAGTGATTTTTATGCAGCAAACATTAAAAGACAAAAGAAAAATGAATCTTATCAGGACATCAAGCATAATCAGTGTGAGATAAATCTGGAGTGGCAGGAACAAGCAGCACTCCTGTCTCAGGGCTTCCCTCCCAATTCCCTTCTCTGTCCCCAAACTGGCCTGCCACTTCTCAGAGCCAGTCATTAAAAACATGGCAAGTGCTAGGAGATCCCTTTGGCACTTTCTGCACAGCTTCCTTGCTGCCCCTCCCCAGAGCTTTAATGTTCTTCCAAGGAGTAAAGGCACTGTTCACAGAGCAGGTTGCCAGCTGCAGCCCTCGCTGTGTCAGCAAAATGCCCAACAGCAAGACACTCGAGGTGCTGATCTCAGGCATGCTGAGACCTGTTCAGATAGGGGACTCAGTGTCCTATTTGTGCTGCAGGTCACCACTTCTATGGCTATGTTTACACTGCACACAGATCAACAGGAAAGGAAAAGCAAACACATGGTCCAGCTGTGCAGTCCTTCCCCATCGCGGTTTGGCGTTCAGTTCTCCTCCCATCTCCCTTCCCCAGCTCACATCTCTCAAACAACCCCTGTCCATGCCCTCTTCCTCAGAGTACTTCTACACAGATCCCCTCCTCCTCCCCCATCCCAGCTCTTTCATATCCCCAGCCCTTGGTGTCCCAAAGGAAAGCCTTCATCACCCAACTGCTGAGCAATCAGCAGCAGAGACAGCTCCGTAACACTGCTTCTACCCAAACATCCCTCTCCGAGAGGGGAGGGAAGTCTCCAGTGGTGCAGGTGCACATGTTGGTAGTTATTTATGGTGATGAGGAGGCCACCACACACCTCTAGAAAGGTGAAGGGGGGTTAGCACTATGCACAGCAGCAGTACCTATTCATCACTATATGAGGACTGAGCCTGGACTCTGCATGAGCTGGGAAGCGATCACCCCAGGCAGATCAAAACTCAGCCCAGCACAACTGCCCCACTGCCTGTCTCATCAGAGGAATATTCATCCTGCTACATGCAGGAAGGAGGACACAAACCTTCCTGAAGCCTGTGATGCACACAGCAGCCTGGGGCAGTAGCTTCCCAACTGTATAATGAGTCCATCAACTTCAGTAAGCTGACTCTCCAAAGATGAAGAAATGGAAAAGAATAATCGAAGCAAAGTGTGATAGAGTTTTTGATTAAGCTTGCTGATAATCAATGAAAGTTATCTGCAAGGCATAGAGTGTTAATGAGCTGCCATTCCTGTAGCAAGGAAACACCTGAGCCCACGCTCCCTGCTCCACACAACCCACAGAGGTCAGCAACACCACCTCCTCCAGGACTGACAACACAGGAACATGAGCCACCAAGTCCACAGGTCTCCCCTTCCCTCACTCATGTCAAAAGGGTGATGGTGGAAGAAGGAAAAGAAATAACCTTAAAGAAGGTGATGGCTAGAGAGAAAGGAATGAAAAAAGCTCTAGCAGCCTGATTGGGGGGAAGGAAAAAAACCCAACCACCACCTAAAAATGGAAAAGGCAAAGGCATTCATAACCTTCACAAAGAGCTCCATTAGTTTAAAGAGGCCTCAGAGCTCTGCAGCTGGCACACCTACAGCAGGGAGGCAGGCTACCAGCTCCCTGCAACCAATGCTGCAAGGCAGAGAACGACCCCCGGCACAGCCTGCGATTACTGTCCCCTCACCCCTTCCCCCGCAATGATCTCACTGCAGACAAGTATGAGCTCTTGCATCTTAACACTTATTAACTCATCCCCAAAGATTCTAAGGCATTAAAGAGGAGACTTTATAGAGACTTTCTCATGGTGATGTAGCCACCTGTGTAACAGCACAGAGCGACGAGGCCGGGCAAGGCTTTCAGACAGCTTCCTATTAAAGCTGCCGAGAGGAGACAAGGCTCAGATGAGCAGAGGCACAGAATATCATTATCACTGCCTGAATTTAGCTGTTTCGCTCTAACTAATCATTCTGCTCTTCCAGAAACGTCCAGAGAACTGTTAGTGACCACAGGGAGCTGCCAGGATCTTTGTACTACACTTCCTCCCCAAGCTGCCTCCTCTGGCAGCCCAGCCCAGCCCAGCCCAGCCTGCCTACGGAAGGGATTTGTTTCCCCCAAACTCTCTTAGCCTTCCCATCCTTGGAGGGTCTAGGGAGAGCTGAGAAAAAAACACACCCCAGCAGACAGGATACTCTTTGTGGAGGGTCCCAGTGGGAGCAGAGGGGATGAAGAGCACATTAAGATTTCACTCCCAGTTTCTCACAGAACTGGGGTTTGCAATTGCCCTCTGCAGAGCCCACGTCAAGGCAGATCATTAATACCGCTTGACGCCCAGGATCTCCTGTGTTAAAGAAACCTTGCAAGTACTTAGCTCCAATCTCTAGATTATTCATAAGACCCATATCTATCATGGATCTAGTATTTACACTGCTGTGGGGAAATGTAATAAATAAGGCAATAAGCAGCTCCTGCCTTCAGGTCAAGATGAAAGGCTGCATCTGGGAGAGCTGCGCTGTCCTCGGGCAGCGGCAGGCTCCCCGCTCAATTCCTTCAGCCACAGCTAAAGCCAAGGTGAAAAAAAGAACTGCTCAACATGAGGAGGAACTTCTTCACTGTGAGGGTCATAGAGCACTGGAACAGGCTCTCCAGAGAGGTTGTTGAGTCTCCTTCTCTAGAGACTTTCAAGCCCCATCTGGATGCGTTCCTGTGTGACCTGTGCTGGATTCTGTGGTCCTGCTCTGGCAGGGGGGGGTGGACTCAATGATCTCCAGAGGTCCCTTCCAACCCCTAACATCCTGTGATCTTCCTCCAAGGGCAACACTTGGGGTCCAACCAACTCCAGCTTTAACCAGGAGGCAGTGCCTAGGGGGAATGAGGTGCACAGAGCTCCCAGGAGGTGAGCAAGGAAAGGCCTCTTCAAAATTAGTCAAGAGAGGAGAGCAGAAATGTGTTAGGCTGCAGCATGGGTGCATGTAGGTGGAAAGAGACCATCTGAGCAAACCAGTTTGGGAAGAAACAGGAAACACTCAAAATTCCTGTTTTGTGGGGTCATAATACAGAGCTGACAGCTCCCAGAACTTTGTTTGCCTGGCTAAACTCCCGGCTCCAAAGGGCTGGCTGTGAGAGGGCTTCAGGTGGTGACTCAAATACAGCACAGTCCAGCGGGCTGAACACGGTCCAGGCTGCTGGCTGTCAGCAACCTGGTGTGACCTTGAGCAAACTGATGTCTTTCCAGCTGCCTCTCCTCATCCATAAAATGGAGATGAAGGTGCTTGGCAGCCCCTTGCTGGGCTGGAAGAAGAAAAGCTTCTTTCCAGGAAACAGAGGAGGTGCAGGATGCCAGGTTACTTCTCCTCATTAAGAGGAGGATAAAACATATCCCACCCCTCAAATACTCAGCTGCCTGCTGTGCTCTTTGTAAGATCCCCTCAGTGCTTGGGATCTGGCCTGAGAACAGGACTGTTCTACCCCATCTCTGGAATTGGCCCAGAATTTATTTTTAACACAGCCCTCGGAGTGAATATTTGTGGTGGGATCCATCTGACTTTGTGCTGATCTCTGACTCCAAGCTAGACTCATCCTGGCTGCACCAATAGTCAGGACCAAGAGACCAGACTGCTTGAGCTCCCCTATCCCGATACAAGGTGTCTGATAAGAGGCAGATCCAAAGCATCCTGTCTCCTTCCACGTGCAGCAAGGAAGTTTTAGGCAGCCACCTCACATGGAGCTTCTGCTGCCATCCAGAGTTAACTAACCTGTCCTAGAGGATAAGACACATCAAACAGGGTTGGGCTTAAAAAGCACAGAGCCCTTTTGCCAAGCTCTTTACTTCCTTTTTATCTTTGTCATGGCTTGTGAGCAATGGGACAGAGGAGCAGCTGTGGCCCATCTGAGAGATGCAGCCTGGGATGCAACTTCCTGGTGGATAGGGCAGGGTAGGATAGGATAGGATAGGGTAGGATAGGATAGGGTAGGATAGGATAGGGTAGGATAGGATAGGATAGACCAGACCAGGTTGGAAAAGACCTTCGTGATCATCAAGTCCAACCTATCACCCAACACCATCTCATCAACTCAACCATGGCACCAAGAGCCCCATCCAGCCTCTTCCTAAACACCTCCAGGGATGGTGACTCCACCACCTCCCTGGGCAGCACATTCCAATGGCCAATCTCTCTTTCTAGGAAGAGCTTCTTCCTAACATCCAGCCTAAACCTCCCCTGGTGCAGCTTGAGACTGTGTCCTCTTGTTCTGGTGCTGCTTGCCTGGGAGAAGAGACCAACCCCCACCTGGCTATAACCTCCCTTCAGGTAGTTGTAGAGAGCAAGAAGGTCTCCCCTGAGCCTCCTCTTCTCCAGGCTAAGCAACCCCAGCTCCCTCAGCCTCTCCTCACAGGGCTGTGCTCCAGACCTCTCCCCAGCCTCATTGCCCTTTCTCTGGACACCTTCCAGCAACTCAAGCCATATCTCAGGTGTGCCTTGAAACACGAGGTCCTTTGCTTTGGTATAGACCTCCTGGCCACCATCTCCCCTCATGCTCAGTGCTCCACATCAATTACAGTGCAGAGATGTGAAATGACTGATACTTTTAATATAAAGGGGCTGTCATTTATTTATTAGCTGGCGACAGGCCCTGCAGTCCAGGATGGATGCATTATAAATCAACTGCATTTCTAACCATTAAAAATTCATCCAATTCATAATGTAGCATGCCTGTAATTTCCTTATTAGTGTTGAGTGTGAAGGATTTTATTCCCCCCCACACACACACCTTCTTCTTTCTCCTCCCTTGGTTTTCACTTGGCTCCTCTGCTTTCCTGAAGATCTTGCTCATCTGAGGATTAGTTTAGCTTAATCCTGCAAGGGGGAGGTGGAGGGGTGGGAAAGGCTGGGGGAAGGGAGACAAGGGCTGAAATCATTTTGTTCCAGTGCTCTCTTCTAATTGCAAATTTGCCATGAATAGAATGGAATAGACCAGACAAGACAAGACCAGACCAGACCAGGTTGGAAGAGACCTTCAAGATCATCAAGTCCAACCTATCAGCCAAAACCATCTCATCAGCTAAACCATGGCACCAAGCACCCCATCCAGTCTCTTCCTAAACACCTCCAGGGATGGTGACTCCAACACCTCCCTGGGCAGCACATCCCAATGGCCAATCTCTCTTTCTAGGAAGAATTTCTTCCTAACATCCAGCCTAAATCTCCCCTGGCACAGCTTGAGACTGTGTCTTCTTGTTCTGGTGCTGGTTGCCTGGGAGAAGAAACCAACTCCCTCCTGGCTACAACCTCCCTTCAGGGAGCTCTAGAGAGCAATAAGGTCTCCCCTGAGCCTCCTCTTCTCCAGGCTAAGCAACCCCAGCTCCCTCAGCCTCTCCTCACAGGGCTGTGCTCCAGACCCTTCCCCATCTTTGTTGCCCTTCTCTGGACACCTTCCAGCAAGTCAACATCTCTCTTTTTTGTCTCCTAGTCACATTTATGGGAGGCAGGGAAACTGCTCATCCTAAATTTAAGAGGTGTTTATAGGGGGAGGGAAAAAAAGTCCCAACAAAATAGTTCCCTTTTCCCTCACAGAAGGATGATGTGGTGGTGGGAAAGAGAGGGGTGGGGAAAACACCAGTGGAAAGGTATAGGCATGAGAAGAAGAGGTGAGCAAAGATTCTAACCCAGCACATTCCAAAGAGATCACATACAGAGATAAAAATAGCGAGCTACAGCAGCCTCCAGACTCAGTGCTCCAGTGCACTGAGGAAAAATAGGTTAGCAGGGCTGAAGGGAAGGTGTGACATTTTGGCAGCCCCACAGCTGTGACACAGAACTGTCAGGCACCAGCAGGGACTCAGAGCTAAGGCCAGGCAAAGCTGAGCCTACACCAAGCTGTAAGGCGTTGCTTAGTCTGAACCCTGCAGCCCGTACGGACCACGCCTGAGCTGCAGGCAGCAGCAGAGTCCTGTTGGTGAAGGAGGGACAGACATTGGCATGCTTACACCTAGTCTGAAGGCTCATCTGAAGGCTCTGCTGCCATCCAGCTAGATCTGGACAGGCTGGGGGCTAGGGTGAAGAGAAATTGGATGAACTACAACAAGGGCAAGTGAAGAATCTGGCATCTGGGATGGAACAGCCCCATGGATTGGTACAGGCTGGGGGCTGCTCTGGTGGAGAGCTGCTCTGGGGAAAGGGACCTGACAGTACTGGTGACAACAGGATGGCCATGAGCCAACAATGTGCCCTTGGGGCCAAGAAGGCCAGTGGCATCCTGGGGTGGATTAGAAGGGCTGCGGTGAGCAGGTTCAGAGAGGTTTTCCTCCCCCCACTACTCTGCCCTGTTGAGGCCACATCTGTAATGTTGTGTCCAGTTCCTCAGTTCAAGAAGGACCTCAGAGAACTGCTTGAGAGAGTCCAGCACAGAGCCATCAAGCTGCTGAAGGCAGTGGAACACTTCCCTGTGAGGACAGGCTGAGGGAGCTGGGGCTCTAGCCTGGAGCAGAGGAGCCTGAGGGGTGACCTCAGTTCGTGGTGATAAAGATGTGCAGGGCAGTGTCAGGAGGATGGAGCCAGGCTCTGCTCAGGGATGTCCAAGGACAGACAAGGGGCACTGGGGGCAAGCTGGAGCAGAGGAGTTGCCATAGGAACAGAAGGGAAAACTTTGTCAGTGTAAGGGTGACAAAACACTGGAGCAGGCTGCCCAGAGAGGTTGTGGAGTCTCCTCTGGATGTGTTCCTGTATGACCAGCTCTAGGTGATCCTGCTCCAGCAGGGGGTTGGACTGACTCATCTTTCAAGTCCCTTCCAACCCCTAACATTCTGTGGTTCTGTGAGTCTGGAATAGATCTGTCCAGGCAGGGGCAGGGAGAAGGGCTCTGGAAACCAGATTCAAGCACAGTTCAGCATTAGGTAACTCACAGCCTCTTTAGGAATGAGCATGGAGGAATCTAAAAATGGATTATGCAATAAACCCTGCCTTAATAGGAGACAAGCCTGGGCATCAAGAGCAATCCTTACATGCTGTGAATTCAATGTACTTTTCACCTCAAGACACTTGCATACAAATCTTACATCAGCTACACGTGAAAAAGGGTTTGCTGAGCTCTCAGCTGGGCCTGTTCAGTAAATCACAGCCAGTTCAGCAAGGAGAGTGCTTTACATTTAACTGCAGTGCAAGACAGCTGCTTCAGGAACACACCAGCAGAATCACAGAATGGCTCAGGTTGGAAGGGACCTCAGAGATCATCTCCTCCAACCTCCCCACCACGGCCAGGGACACCTCTCAACTAGACTCAGCTGCTCAAGGCCTCATCCAACCTGGCCTTCAACACCTCCAGGCAGGAGGCAGCCACAACCTCTCTGGGCAGCCTATTCCAGAGTCTCACCCCCCTCCTGCTGAAGATTCTTCCTGAGATCGGGTTCAAACCTACTCTCCCCAGCTTCAAGCCATTCCCCCTTGTCCTGTCTCTAGACACCTTCACAAACAGTCCCTCTCCAGCCTTCCTGTAGGATCTCTTCAGGGACTGGAAGACTGCTTTAAGTTCGCCCCCCCCAAGTCTTCTCTTCTCTACAACCCCTATTTCCTCAGCCTGTTCTTATAGCAGAAGATCCAGAGATGCTTCCATTAGCAGCACCATCTTCCTCCACCCAATCAACCCCAGTGGCAGCCAACCCACTCCCTGCCCCCACCGTTGAGACCAACAAGAGCAGGGCAGCTGAGGAAGCAGGATGCTGAAGCAGACTGGGAACGTTCAGCAGCCAAGAATGACAATTTCTGCCTTTTTGTTATGCTGCACATGAAGCAATTGAGAGCTCTGCTCTACAGAGAGCAGAGCTGCTCCACCTGCCCGGTGCTACTGGGAGGCACAAGCCACCAGTGCCTGCCCACACCTTCCCCCCAGAGCCAGCCACCGTGCCAGGCTTGGCAACAAAAGGCTTCTTTGACACAAGAAGCTCTTCAAGCAGAACGCCTTTCAGCATGGGTCTTTCCCCAGGCTTCAGGACTGAAGAGGGCATTTTGGGCTCTCTAGCCCAAAAGCAGCACTCGAGGCAGGTTTGTGGCTTTTTGAAGCTCTCTTGACGCACAGCTTCCCTGCTAGATGCTGGGCTGCACTCCTCGTCCCACAGGGCAGCACTGCTAATGATGCTCCTGCTGCGTGTGCGGTCGTGCAAGGCTGCTCCAGCTCCTGAGCAACAGCAGCTCCTTTTTAATTAGGAATCTTCATTTGAGCAGACAATGAACCAACAATGAGAGCCTGCAATCTTCTAACCATAGAGACAGCTCCTGCCTGACCACAACAAGTCCCCAAACACCCCTGAGAGAGAGAGACGTTTTTTTTCTGACGCCTGAAAACCAGCCTGCTCAAACAAAAAAGTCACAAAGCAACAGACTCTGGGAGCTGCTGGTGCCTTCAGGGTACCCCATGGCCAGGCAGCATGGGCACATTCCCCTTGTACCAGGAATACAGAGGTAGCCCAGCCTCCAGGTACTTATCATAGAATCAAGAAGGTTGGGAAAGGCCTCAATGATCATCAAGTCCAACCTGTCACCCAACACCTCTTGACTACTAAGCCATGGCTCCAAGTGCCACATCCAATACCCTCCTGAACACCTCCAGGGATGGAGACTCCACCACCTCCCTGGGCAGCACATTCCAATGGCTAACAACTCTCTCTGGGAAGAGCTTTCTCCTCACCTCTAGCCTAAACTTCCCCTGGCACAGCTTGAGACTGTGTCCTCTGGTTCCCCAACAGCCAAGCATTATAAGCTGCTGTCAACCCACTAAAAAGCAAACCCAGTGTTTAAGTGATGTCCAACAGAAATCA
Source organism: Dryobates pubescens (assembly GCF_014839835.1). Lineage (NCBI taxonomy): Eukaryota > Metazoa > Chordata > Aves > Piciformes > Picidae > Dryobates > Dryobates pubescens. The sequence goes on from NC_071628.1 coordinate 5,117,767, forward strand.
GTACCACAACTCCAACCACACACACACAAACCCCAGCTATTTCTGAAGTGACCCAAAGCAAAACTGACACACGCATGAGGAACCGTGAGGAGGATACTCCTGAACCCCTTTCTTTACTCTGGACATCAGGGCTGCCTGAGTTTGCAACAGCTTCAGGTCATGCACCTTGTTGCTTTCTCCTGCAGGGATAAAGCCATTAGCATGAGGAGGGTCTGCCCATGAGCAGAGCCCTCCTATCTCTGGCATGGACATTTTCATGTTTAACAGCACCCTGGGTCCACTACCAGTGTAACTGGCCAGGGAGAAGCACCAATGCCTATGAGCAGAGCCCTCCTTTCTCTGGAATGTTTAAGAGCACCCTGGGTCCTCTACAAGTGTAACTGGACAAGGAGAAGCACCGGTGCCTAGGCAAGCAGCCAATAAAGCAGGGAATGTAAACCCATTTCTCCCCATTTGATGCCACTCCTCCTCTCATCCTGTTACAATGAGTCTTGACTCATGCCAGGCCACGGGTGAGAAGCACACCTGTTCTGCCAAGCCTTACACATCCACGAGAAACTGGAGATGCAACCACCTTTGATGGCTTTGGGAACTGCCTGGTGGGGAGCATCGTGGCTTCTCTGTTTGGTTGAGGAAAGGCAGAGCTGAGAGGTGCTCAGCAGAAATCCACACATCCTTCAGCAGCATCAGTGGTGAGGTAGAGATGATCAGTGTGTAGGTGTCACCAGGCAGGAAGATGTGGCACAGGGAGTGAAGCAGAGCTGATTCAGCAAGGGGTTTATACCATCCCACAGTGCATGACTGAGCAAGTGAGGGAGATGTGTCCACGTACACAGGGGTGGTGCTGTGTGCTGCAGGAGCAGTGGGAGGGTGCCTGAGCTCCTGCATGAGCAGGGCAGGGTGCTGGATGCAAGACAGAGCAGCAGCAGTGCGTGCCCTCCATGAAGTGGTGCATGTCCAGTCCAATCCATTTGCTGCAGGGATGAGGCCACCAGGCAGCCAGAGCAGTCTGCTGTGCTAGAGCTGTTCCAAATGCAGGAGGCAACCAGCTCAGGGCCTCCTCTCCTCCAGCTTGTTAAGTGCTTGACAGCTCCTACAACGTGAGCTCCAGTTCCAAAACCAGTCCAGATGAACCATCCCAGCTTGATGCCCCCACAGACACTTGCATTGAAGGGTCCAGAGGAGATGGCTTCATGCCAGAGGAGCAGGCAGAATTGTCCTCAAGGAAAGATTTCCCTGTCCAATCTCTGATGTCTGTATCCAGCAGTATTTCCACCACCAGGACAGCCTCTCAGTTGGAGAGCCCAAAGCCATGTTCTCCTCAATTTAAGGGTTTCTATTCCTAATGGATTTCAGTCTTCAGGAAGGTCCCCATCCAAGGTGTCACCATCCACCATAGCTGTGCTGCCCAGCATCATTCCCCTGTGCTGGGGTTGGAGCCTCCTCAGCTGCCTCTGATCTTGGGTGTTGCTACAAATATTTTGGGTAGACACATGTTAAAGCAACAGAGACAGGAGCTAAGCCCTGAGCAGCTGCAGGAGGCAGCTTTCCCAAGTAGGCAGAGCCACATTTTCCATTGTCCCACACTGTTTTTCCTCCTCTCAATGCAGCCCCACAGGCAATGCCTGCAGAGCTGAGTGAGGGGCAAGGTACACAGAGTGAATTCTGCAGCCTTTGCCAGACAGCCTGAAAATAAAGCCTCTCATTTCTGTAGCACCAGCAGAGCAGGAAGGTCTGAAGAGCAACTTGCTGAGCATGAGGCTGCAACTCAAAGTACAGGTGCAACAGCAGGGATGGGCACTCCACCTCTGCAAACACAAACTGCATTTCTGAGGTGTGGAAAAAGTGGATCTTTCTTCCACTAGTTCTTTCAGAGCTGGATAAAACAGCACAGAGCACAAAACAGCCACAGGTAAGGAAAACCAGAGGAGAGGGCTGGGAAGGACTGAACAGATTGAGTCCCACTGGCCATGGGATCTCTCCTGCTAGTCAGATGCTGCAGCCTGGAGAAGGAGATAAGAAGGGGATGCTGAGTGCAAGAAAAGTTCATTCCTGCTCCAAGGGCTAACAGAAGCAGAGATTTTTGTGGCTCACACTTTTCTTCAGGTATCTGCAACATCTGCTGTGGAGGCAGCAGGCCAGAGCCTGCAGGGTTTCTTCAACACCCAGATCTTTTGCAGGACATTCATCTCAGCCCTGGGAGCTCAAGAGCAGCTTCTATGAGAGGCAATCACAAAGCAGGAGGAAGGCAAATCTGAAGGCAGAAGGTCACTGCAGTGACCACCTATGCCTCCCACCTGCTAGCAGCTGAGTGCTGAGTGTTTAGGCCAGGGCTTTTCCACAGAACCAAGCCACACACCCAGGATTTGCTGGGACAAATGAGGAGACACAGAAGGGAGGAGCAAAACACATCAGTGACTAAACAGCTAACTTTCAGCCCCTCATTAAACCCTCTAAAAGCTGCTCACATGGGTTGACTGAGAAGAGCTAAACTTGTTAAGACAGTGAGGAGCCCCTGTGCAGGAGAGTCTCAACCCACAAGTGCCTGGTTCTGAGAAGCAATGGGTGCTGGATCCTGCTGGAAAAGAGTCTGGGGGCTTCATGTTAGAGGAGAGAAGAAGAAAAGAGAAGTTTGGAGAAACAGCAGAGACCTGTGGGAGGAACTGAGACCTGGACAGCTTGGCCCCAGTGCTGGGCATTGGGCAGCAGAGTGCTGTTGTTACTTCGCCCTGGGCTGCACATTTATATTGCATTAAATTTCTCTTTGACAAATCCTCTTAATCCCTGGGGAAAAGGAAAGAAAATCTCCCATTTTCCACTACCAGCAGGTTCAGAGAATTCTATACTCATTTATTTTATTCTTTAGCCAAATGAAACTGTAAGCTTTGTGGAGTTTTGTGGCTTTGAAATGTAATTTTCTTTCTGAAATTGGTGCCAATTGTAGCCAAAATAAAAAAAAAGGGGGGGGCAAAATAGAAATGCTGCATAGCTTTTAGCTTTTTTAGCCCAGGATGAACAAACCACACTTAGAATAGAAAATAGAATAGATTAGGATGGGATAGGATAGGATAGGGGAGGATAGGATAGGATAGCATAGAATAAACCAGGTTGGAAGAGACCTTTGAGATCCTCAAGTCCAACCTATCACCCAACGCCATCTGATCAATTAAACCATGGCACCAAGTGCCTCATCCAGGCTCTTCCTAAACACCTCCAGGGATGGTGATTCCATCACCTCCCTGGGCAGCACATCCCAATGGCCAATCTCTCTTGCTGGGAAGAACTTCTTCCTCACCTCCAGCCTGAACCCCCCAGCACAGCTTGAGACTGTGTCCTCTTGTTCTGGTGCTGCTTGCCTGGGAGAAGAGACCAACCCCCACCTGGCTACAACCTCCCTTCAGGGAGTTGTAGAGAGTAAGGAGGTCTCCCCTGAGCCTCTTCCTCTCCAGGCTAAGCAACCCCAGCTCCCTCAGCCTCTCCTCACAGGGCTGTGTTCCAGACCCCTCCCCAGCTCTGTTGCCCTTCTCTGGATGCATTCCAGCAACTCAACATCTTTCCTAAACTGAGGGGCCCAGAACTGGACATAGGATAGGGTATGATAGGATTAGATAGGATAAGGGAGAGGAGAGAGGAGAGAGGAGAGAGGAGAGAGGAGAGAGGAGAGAGGAGAGAGGAGAGAGGAGAGAGGAGAGAGGAGAGAGGAGAGAGGAGAGAGGAGAGAGGAGAGAGGAGAGAGGAGAGAGGAGAGAGGAGAGAGGAGAGAGGAGAGAGGAGAGAGGAGAGAGGAGAGAGGAGAGAGGAGACCAGGTTGGAAGAGACCTTCAAGATAATTGAGTCCAACCTATCATCCAATACCATCTAATCAATGGCACCAAGTGCCTCATCCAGGCTCTTCCTAAACACCTCCAGGGATGGGGACTCCACCACCTCCCTGGGCAGCACATCCCAATGGCCAATCTCTCTTGCTGGGAAGAACTTCTTCTTAACATCCAGCCTAAACCTCCCCTGGCATGGCCTAACCCGTGCCAGTGGAATTGGCAGCGCTCAGGGGAAATGCCCTTCCCAGTTTTCTTTTCCAGGCCTGTGAGACAGCAAGGGAAGGAGACCTCTTTGTTTTACAAATAAGAAGAGGTGATTTATTATTTTGGGGTGGTTTTTTTTTCTTCTAGATGACCAAAATGTTCCTTTTAAACAGCTCTGCCACACAAGTTCAGGGCAGGGGCTGGACTGAAAGGGTGCTGGTGGTGCTTGTATTGTGTGATCTGCCTTGTGTGGGGTTTTATTTTGCTCGGCAGTGCTTCTTTTTAGGCGATTACCATGTATTTACAGTTGCTGTAATTAGATCTAATTACTTAATTAGCATGAATACGTGTAATTACTAACTTTGAATATGTAATTATGTCAGGGCAGCCTGTAATAAATGAGATTGAGGGAAAGAAAAACCAACAACCAACAGCCAGCTCCCGTCAGCACTCCACGGAAGGACGTCTGCTCCGCCCGCGTGGAGGATGCGTCCCGGTGCCCGCACTGCACCAGTCCTGGAGGAGGAGAGCAGCTCTGGTCAGGGCTGGCAACAGCCTCCACCAAAATCACAGAATGGTTTGGATTGAAAGGGACCTCAGAGATCATCTGCTCCAACCTCCCCACCACGGGCAGGGACACCTCTCAACTAGGCTCAGCTGCTCAAAGCCTCATCCAGCCTGGCCTTCAACACCCCACAGTGTCGCCACATAGGGCACAAAAACCAACTGTCAGAGAGTTCCTGATACACATCAGCAGAGAAAACACCACTCCACCAATGCCACTCCAACCTTACAAAAAACATTTGAGTGCCTGATCTTCAATGCTGGGTGGCCTCCAGCCCTAAGCCATTTCCAGAAATCTACTGCTCTAAGAAGGGCTAAAACACAAGGCTGACTCCAGCAGAACTTGATCATAGAATGGCTCAGGTTGGAAGGGACCTCAGAGATCATCTACTCCAACCTTCCCACCATGGGCAGGGACAGCTCTCAACTAGACTCAGTTGATCAAGGCCTCATCCAACCTGGCCTTCAACACCCTCAGACAGGAGGCAGCCACAGCCTCCCTGGGCAGCCTATTCCAGAGTCTCACCACCCTCCTACTGAAGAACTTCTTCCTCAGCTCCACTCTAACCCTGCTCTGCTTCAGCTTCAAACCATTCCCCCTTGTCCTGTCTCTAGACACCCTGATGAGAAGTCCCTCTGCAGCCTTCCTGCAGGATCCCTTCAGGTACTGGCAGGCAGCTCTAAGGTCCTCCTGGAGTCTTCTCTTCTCCAGGCTGAGCAACCCCAGCTCCCAAAGGTCTACACAGCACTGGTGGGAATCGAGAATCCACTGATGTGAGATAGGGAGGGAGCTGCAAGCAACTTGCCCCCCAGATTAATTAGCTCCAGTAAGGTTTGGATGTGTTTCTCTGATTTGTGTCACTCTTGAGAAGACCTCTTTGGTCAGTCAAAAAGCATGTGAGAACAGAACAACTGCAAAGCTGTGCTGTGGCATTTCTATAAGGCTTGAGACATCAGACCCAAGAACTAATCTGCATCTAATGCATCGTGTCAATAATTAATCACTGCTATTAAACAACCTTCCCATATGTTGCTTCTGAAACACTACCCCATCTTTCACCACAAAAGTCTCCAGTTATTCACAATTACCTTTTTTCCCTCCCATATTTGAATCCTGAACTTAGGAGATGGAGCTAGGGTTAAAAGTTGCAAAGCATACATATGAAAATGATGTCCTACCAACAACCCCAGCAACTTATTTCAAGCCAGTGCTCCATTCCCCGCCCCCCTCCCCCCCCCCCCCCGATAGGAGCTATATGAGCTGGCTCTATCTGCCCAGAAGAGCCAAGAGCTGTTTTCTGGGGGGTAGAGTGAATCATGTTTTGCTTTACCAAAATCCCTGACCATAGGATGGAGCCATGCGGTCCTACACCATGTGTCCTCATCACATATTCTGTCCACAGTGCTTGCTCCTTCTTCTACTCCTGTCTGTTTGTTGACCAATAAACAGAGGTGCAAACTCATCAAAACCTGTTGCTCCTCCTGCTGACATCTGCCAAGCAGATATGCCACTGCCTTCCTCTTCCAATTGCAAAAGATCAGGAGAACAAACAAATACTTCAGCTTGCTCTTCTGAAGTCGATTTGTGGGTGCACTGCCCCCATTGCCATGGTCTTTTGCTTAGTCCTCCAGGTAGAGCTGAGGGTAGCTGAAACAAGGACTAGTTACAAACCCTTGTGCTGCCCAGCATGCCATGGAGTCACAGCACAAAGGTGCCGGGAGCATCATCTCAAAGGCTCAGTGCTTCCTCACCAGCAAATAAGGTGGTGCAGTTTCTTCCATGTCTTTTGAGAGGCCCTCAGCTGGGAAAGGAAAGAGGGTCCTAAGCCAAGCTTGCCTCTCTTGCTCCTGGAAAGAAGGCAGCAGCCAAAAAAAGGGGGTAAGAGACACCTGCAAACATCCCAAAAAGTCAGAGGTGAGAGGCCCTCAGCTGGGAAAGGAAAGAGGATCCTAAGCCAAGCTTGCCTCTCTTGCTCCTGGAAAGAAGGCAGCAGCCAAAAAGGGGGTAAGAGACAACTGCAAACATCCCAGAAAGTCAGAGGTGAGAGCTGGCTCATCCCATCATCGATGTGAGGGCAGCACATCCCCAGTGAGGAGCAGGTCTCAGTCTCCTTGAGGACAAGTTAAGGAGAAGAGCCCCCAGGACAGGAGCGCAGAGCAGGCGCAAGGGGCTGCAGCGGCACGGGCAGGAGCAGCTCTCCATGTTTCAGCTGCAGTTCCCTTCTGCAGAGCTAAGTGGCTGGGAATAAACATCCGTCATCCCTGCGTGATAAGCGATGCTTGCTGGGATAGAGGGTGACAGAAATCTATATCACATCAATGTCCTATTAATACTGCATTAAGCATAGAGAGTTTGCTCTCCTCATTGCAGCCTGGTAATGGGTATCGGCATGTCCTCAACCCAGGCAGCATCCAAGAGCAGGGGGATTGCTTGCAGGAGGAAGGAAGGAAGGAGAAAAGCTTCACCACTGTGGTCGTTTGAGGCTGTGCCTTTAAGAACAAACACTGCTGGAACACACTGGCTAATGTTTTTGGTACTAGAACCAAAACATTCTGATATTCTAAACGAATTTCATTGGTTGATAAACAAAAATTCAGCTTTAGATTGTGAAGCGGTTGGAAAATTTTTTCCTCAGTTCAGTTCGGTTTGGGAGTTGGGGGAGTTTGGTGTTTCAGCCTGTTCTCCCTGCCTGCTTCTTCTGCGAACTGCTGGACTTGGCCTTCAGATAAGCAAACACTAATCCTGCATGGGCTTTTGAAGCTTGCTAACAACTCTTTTCCTTAGTAACTTGCCTTTCTCTCTCTCTAACCCCTTTTTGGGGAAAAAGGGAGGTAAGGGGGGGAGAGAGGGGGTTCCAAAGAGGGGATCCCTCCCTGAGGGAGGGATTTTTGTTGTGTTATTTGTCTTTGCTGTGTATTTCTGTGTATATATTGTAAATACCTGTATATATTGTGTTATATATAACCTGCTTTCCATATATGCTTGTAAATATATAGCTTTTGCTCTTCGACTGAGTTAGCTGTGGTTTCTTACTCTGTGGAGGAGGGAGAGCTAAGCCCTCTCTCAACCTACCACAACCACGAAGAGAGAGATTCCTTGCTGAGTATGTCCTTGCTCTAGCAACACCTCAGTGCTAAGGAGAGAGACTGGGAGCACCTTTGCTTACAGCTGGACAGCAGCTCTGCAGGAGGTGGGTGGCAGAAGACAGATGATAGCTTGCACCAGTAAAGGCTGAGCTGCACATCGAGGAGCTTCCCCAGCCCAGAGGAGTTCTCCTCTCTACAAGTGGCAGCAAATGAAGTATTTGTGTCCAAGGTCTGCACAGGGGGAAAGAAAAAGCCCTCCGGCGTGAAAACCACGGGGAGAAGGGGAGCAACAAATATTCTCCAGCTCAGGTTTAAGTTGAGCAGAGCACATCAGATCAAACAAACCCCTTACAGCCAAAGCTCCCCAAAGCATGGTTAATTTAAAAGGTGAATCATGAAACTTTCCAGCCTCAAGCAAAGCCACCAGTGAAGTCAGAAGTTTTGCCCAAGTAAGGTCCTGGGGACTCAAATACAATACACACACCAAATCCAGCCCTGCCTGAGGTCTTGAAGCCCAGGTTTTGCCTCATGAACGACAAGGAAATGTAAAACTGTAATGGTTTGCAGCCTGCCAGCTTCTTGTTGGCACCCAAAGGCAGTGCCTGTGGTGGGGGGGTTGGTTCCAGCCCCACTGCCTTGCAACCCTGGAGCTCAGAGGCGGTGATTTGCTGTGCATTTCCATGAGTGCGCAGTTATCACTAGTGCTGCATTCCACCCCCATGGCATCTTCCACAGGAGAAGTGGGTCCAGATGCCACCCCCAAGCATCTCTGTGAACTTTTAAGATCCTGATCAAATAGTTCCATGAAACCAAATCCTGCTGCCAGCAGCTTTCCCTGCAACTCACCCAGCTCTGACGAGCCCCACAGGGCAAAAGCTCAGAGCAAAACTCACTCCTTTGAGGTTTGGGTTCTGCTACACTGCACAGCTGCATCAGCACCTACATCCTGCAATGGCCAGCACACAGACTGAAGATTTGAGAGAGCACAGGAGGGGAAGGAAAGGAAAGAAAAACACAAACACAGGGGAGCCCCCTCTGCCCCCAAGCCATCAGGGTTTGTAAATCAATTTGAGATGAGGTGCTATGCAAAATGTGAAATACAGAATTAACAGCACAGAAAACCCACACTACCTTCAGCTTCTCCACTCCTGCCTAATCACTGCCCTCCTTCTCCCCTCCCCACCAACAGGCCCAATTTAGCAGATTAGAATGAAAATCAAAGGGAGAGCTGGGTGCATCCACTGGGTTGACCCCATTGCTCCAGCAGGGGAGCCACAGCGAGAACAGCTCCAGCTCACAGCACCCAAGAGGGGCTGCCCCAGAAACACCTCCACAGGCACAGTGGCTGCAGCTCCCCATCCCTGACAAGAGGGACCAAATTTAGGGTTAAAGGAGCAGGTTAGAATGAAAATCAAAGGCAGAGCTGGGTGCATCCCTTTGGTACACCCCATCACTCCAGCAGGCAAAGCACAGCGAGAACGGCTCCAGCTCTGGCTCTCAGCACCCAGGAGAGGCTGCCCCAGAGACACCTCCACAGGCACAGTGGCTGCAGCTCCCCACCCCTGACAGGAGGGATTAGATTTAGAGTTAAAGTAGCAGATTAGAATGAAAACCAAAGGCAGAGCTGGGTGCATCCCTTTGGTACACCCCATCACTCCAGCAGGCAAAGCACAGCGAGAACGGCTCCAGCTCTGGCTCTCAGCACCCAGGAGAGGCTGCCCCAGAGACACCTCCACAGGCACAGTGGCTGCAGCTCCCCACCCCTGACAGGAGGGATTAGATTTAGAGTTAAAGTAGCAGATTAGAATGAAAACCAAAGGCAGAGCTGGGTGCATCCCTTTGGTACACCCCATCACTCCAGCAGGCAAAGCACAGCGAGAACGGCTCCAGCTCTGGCTCTCAGCACCCAGGAGGGGCTGCCCCAGAGACACCTCCACAGGCACAGTGGCTGCAGATCCCCATCCCTGACAAGAGGGGCAGCTGTTTCCAAGCACTTAATGCTGAATGAGTTTCTGCAGGTTGGGAGATGGGCCTCCTCCCTGTTCCCAGGGACTGAGTTATGTCTCCTGCACTCATGAGTCAGCAGCAGCCAAAGGGAGAGCAGAGGCAGCTTCAGTGCAGCACGCCCTGCATATGAATGGGCCACAAAGATAGCACAAACTGGGGGGGGTGTGGATTTGTTCCCTGGTTTGTGCAAGCTTTTTATCTTTCCACTTCTACCTGGAACCAAGGTGCACCAAAAGGATGATCAATAGCAAGAGAGGAACATGATCCAAACCTCCTGCATCGCTCAGCTTGCATATCAGAGCTGGGAAGAGGCCTGGGAGAACTCAAGCACCAGCTGTGAACCACGTGCCGGGGAGGCTGCAGCTCACCACTCGCATGGGAAGCGGTGCAGAGCTCCCAGAAAAGCATCCTGTTGCCCAGCACTTCTCTATTATGCTGAGAATTCAGGAGTGCAAACCAGAAAGGACCACTTGATCACCACCTGCTTGTCTAATCAGCCCAGTTTACAACCCAGGTTTACACAGGGAAGATGCAAAACCTTTTCAGAAGCCCATGAAAACAAAGACACCCAGCATCTAAGCCTCCAAGCCTCCTGCTCTTTACCTCCACACATCTGCCTCATCTATGGCCACACGCCCTGAGCCTCTCCCTGGTCCAGTGGGGAGCCAAGGAGGCAGCCCCATGGCTGGGAAACAGCTGGAGGAGAAAGAGGAGGCAGGTCCTTTCCCCAGTTAAGCAGGGGTCACATCCATCCCTGCGCTCCCAGGCGGCTCTTACTCGCATCTGGGACCTCATGCTTGGCCCCAGCGAGGCAAAGCCCAGCTTCAAATGGCACTTTCAGGCAAGGGGTGGGGGGGGAAGGTGACAGGTGGGTGACAGAGGGAGGGTGAAGGGAGGTGAAGGTGAGGGTGGAAAGTCTTCTCTGGCAGCACCTACATGTATGTCGTGATTTCTGAGACCTGAGATTCGCTTTGGTTTCTGGACCATACCAAGACCCATTCTCCTCAAAAGACCTCCTGCTTTTCTTCCTCATTCTCTTAGCCTCTGCCTCCTCGCCCAGCTTCCCCCTACCCCGGCGAGCCCTCCCCCGGTGCGGGGGGGATGGGCCGCGGCCGGAGGAGGCACTCACAGGTGTCTGGCTTGTGGCAGTTGTGGCCCTGCCGGAAGTACTGGGGGTTCTCGATGACGGGGATGCGGGTCATGCCGATCACCACCGTGTCCGGCCCGGCCTCCAGCGACGAGGGCGTCGTGATGCCGTGGTTGATGTGGTGCAGGGGACTGGCCGAATCCTCCTCTCCGCTGATCACCGCCACCGGACCTGCGAACACCACACGCAGCTGTCAGGCGCAAGGGAAGGAAGCAGACCCCCGAGCCCTGCTGGCCGCCTGGGGTGGTCCGTGTGCCTCCCCCTCCCCAAGCCCCACAGCACCCACTCGGTGTCCTTGGCTGCTTCCATGGATCAGGTCCCCAAAACACCAGTTCTGGTAGAACAGAATAGCATAGAATTAACCAGGGTGGAAAAGACCTTTGAGATCAAGTCCAACCTAGCACCCAGCACCATCTCATCAACTCAACCATGGCACCAAGCACCCCATCCAGGCTCTTCCTAAACACCTCCAGGGATGGTGACTCCACCACCTCCCTGGGCAGCACATTCCAATGGCCAATCTCTCTTGCTGGGAAGAACTTCTTCCTAAAATCCAGCCTAAACCTCCCCTGGCACAGCTTGAGACTGTGTCCTCTTGTTCTGGTGCTGGTTGCCTGGGACCAGAGATCAACCCTCACCTGGCTACAAACTTCCTTCAGGTAGTTGTGGACAGGAATAAGGTCTCCTCTGAGCCTCCTCTTCTCCAGGCTAGAGGACTGGAAAGACATTGAGATGTTGGAGTGTGTCTGCCAGAGAAGGGCAAGGAGGCTGCTGAGGGGTTTGGAGGGTACTGTGCAAGGAGCAGCTGAGGGAGCTGGGGTTGTTTAGAATGGAAAAGAGAAGGCTGAGAGGAGATCTCATTGCTCTCTACAGCTACCTGAAAGGAGGCTGAATGACCCTGGTGTTGGTCTCTTCTCCCAGGTAACCAGCAACAGGACCAGAGAAAATTGGTTTGAGTTGTGCCAGGGGAGGGTTAGGTTGAACATGAGGAAAAACTTCATCAGTGAGAGTGTGACCAGATGCACCCACTCCAATTCATCAACTGCCCCTTGTCCTGTCACAGGGCACAAGTGAGCAGAGGCTGTCCCTTCCTTCCTGACACCCAGCCCTCAGATATTTATAGGCATCAATTAGATGCCCTCTCAGTCTTCTCCTCTCCAGACTGAACAGCCTAAGGCTCCAGTCCCTTCATCATCCTTGTAGGTTGCCAAGTCTCCTTCTGTGGAGACTTTCAAGCCCTGTCTGGATGTGTTCCTGTGCAACCTGCACTAGATTCTATGGTCCTGCTCTGGCAGGAGGGTTGGACTCAAAGATTTCCAGAGGTCCCTTCCAACCCCTGACATCCTGTGATTCCCTGCTACAGATGGTCAGCCAACAACCATGGTCTAGCTCCCCCAGCCTCCTGCTACAGCCATGACTCCTAACACCCAAGTGCCTGCTCCCAAGAGCATCACTGCTCTAGTTGGGCCCTAACCAATGGCAGGCTGGTTCCCATAGGTGAAAAATCAAGCCATGAAGGGAAGAACATCTACCCCTGAGAGTCAGGGCCTGCTTCCCACACAGAGCTATTGCACAGCATTCATCTCTATCCCAGCTTTTGGCTTATGCTTAATTTTATTTTTAGACCTTCCAATTCCAGCCTTTTCTATCAGCTGCCAAAGCTGGAAGCCTCAGGGGACATCAGGTCTGAACACATCCTTCCCCACTTCCATCTATTCTCACCCCTCCTAGGGGCTGACCTGCCAGCCAACATCACAAACACCTCCACCACCAAGGAAAACTTGAATCCATGCTGCAGCCATTCCTGCTGTGTAAACACAGGATCCTGAGGAGCTGGGAGATGCAGGGGACTGCAGCACTGCAACCTTCCATGGGGACACCCCTTGCATATTCACATGGCAGGAAAAACCACACCTTGCTCCTGTCTGGATGCTACCAGGGGCTACAAGAAGCTCACTCCAAACCAAGCAGAGATGCTGCATTGAGGCTTCAATCCCCCTAACCAGGGGCTACAAGAAGCTCACTCCAAACCAAGCAGAGGTGCTGCACTGAGGCTCCAATCTCTCTAACCAGTGGCTTCAAGAAGCTCACTCCAAACCAAGCAGAGGTGCTGCATTGAAGCTTCAAACCCCTACCCAGGGGCTACAAGAAAAGCTCACTCCAAGCCAAGCAGAGATGCTGCATGGAGGCTTCAAACCTATTCAGAGAAGCCTGTCTTTTACCTAGCCTGCATAGCAAATGCCTCTCCTCCCATCAATAATCTACTTCTAATGGCACAATTACTGTATTATGTAGCACTAGCAACAAAGAAGGGAGTCTTCAAGCCATTTTACTCTCCAGAGCTTCTGGGAGAAGAGGGTGAAAGCTGGCTGCATGCAGTCATTTTGCCTGCATTAATCTAGGCTAAAGGCTGCTCATTTCTTTTTGGAGTTTCAAGGATTGTTTGCTCTTCCAAGTGGGCTATAATAAAGTTCTTGTGTAATTAGCAGAGTCCTGGCAGCCCTGAGAGGTGTTACAGTCACAAGGAAAGAAAGAAACAGATGAGTCTCTCTCTCTTTATTGTGAATTTCTTCTGGCAGGTTCTGGTGGGGTTTATTTTACATTACACCCCAAGCCCAGGTGACTTCCAGCTTTCAAGATGCAGAGGCAAACAATTCAGCTCCAAACTTCAGCAGCAAGATGCCTCTGCTGGGAGCTCCCACACTGGAGTTCTCCCAGCACACAAAGCAAACAGGCAGTTTGGCTTTCAGTGATTGGGGTCACCTTGTCCTTCTGTGCTGTCAGTTCTTTGCATGCAAACCAAGAGGTTGGGGTCTTGCATGGTTTCTTCTGGCTGCTCCCTGGACAAGAGCATCACTGCTCTAATCTAATGACCTCTGCATGTCAAGGTGCAGCTCACAAAACAAGGCACAGCAGCTAGTACAGGCTGTTGTAAATAGTTTGAGGAGAGAACATAAAGTTCTCCCTTGCAATGGAGCAGTGGAAGAGGCTACTGAAGGCTGATTGCTTTCCCCAAGCAGCCAAGGTGTTGCTTCCAGGGGGAGGTACTGAATCATAGAATGATAGAATCAATAAGGTTGGAAAAGACTTCAGAGATCATCAAGTCCAACCTGTCACCCAACACCTCATGACTAACTAAACCATGGCTCCAAGTGCCACATCCAAGCCTTTTTTGAACACCTCCAGGGATGGTGACTCCACCACCTCCCTGGGCAGCACATTCCAATGGCCAATCTCTTTCCCTATGAAGAATTTCTTCCTAACATCCAGCCTAAACCTCCCCTGGCACAGCTTGAGACTGTGTCCTCTTGTTCTGGTGCTGCTTGCCTGGGAGAAGAGACCAACCCCTACCTGGCTACAACCCCTGGGTGAAAAGGTGGTCAGCCTCTGTTCCAGCCTGGCCATACAGCCACTGCCAACCTGCTGCTTTGCAATGCCAGGAGAAGAGACAACCATGAAGACAGAAATTTAGGACCAAAATGAAGGTGATGTTAACCAACTTGAAAATGCTGCTTTTGGAAATGTCACCAGAAGCAATGCTGTTCTCTCTTCCCTCCTACAGCTCCTCTACAGCCAACTCCTCTTTCCCAAGAAAGACACCTCATTCAAACACCACCATTCCCAGGCTCATCTCCACCCTTTTTTCTCCCCCAGCCTCCCTGTCAGGCTATGCTGCATCCATCCCAGCAACGTTCCAGCTCTTCTTGCTTTGCTTATCCATTCTGATAAGCTGGGGTTGCTCAGCCTGGAGAAGAGAAGACTCCAGGGGAACCTAAGAGCTGCCTTCCAATAGCTGAAGGGATCCTGCAGGAAGGCTGCAGAGGGACTTTTCAGGAGGGTGTCTAGAGACAGGACAAGGGAGAATGGTTTGAAGCTGAGGGGAGCAGGGTTAGAGTGGAGCTGAGGAAGTTCTTCAGTAGGAGGGTGGTGAGACTCTGGAACAGGCTGCCCAGGGAGGCTGTGGCTGCCTCCTGCCTGGGGGTGTTGAAGGCCAGGTTGGCTGAGGCCTTGAGCAACCAAATGCAGTTGAGAGGAGTCTCTGCCCATGGTGGGGAGGTTGGAGTAGATCCCTTCCAACCTGAGCCATTCTCTGATCTCTTAAAAGAGTGAACAAATACTCTTCCAGATTGCCCTCAAAACTGCTTTTCAAAGCAATCTCCTGGCACTCTCTACTCAGCCTTCCTCCTCCCTGGGGCTAAACTGGAGTTTGGCTTGGTGTCTTCCTACACCTCCTTGTTTGCCTGGAAGCTCCCTGAAAGAGGATATACCTTTTAATCCACTCTATTCTATTCTTGAACTGCCTGGTTCCTTCACAGCCTTCTAGAGACAATTTGTTACTTAAGAAAAACTAAAGCAAATAAGAAGCCACAGTGCACAGGGAGCCCTGTTTGCATGATCACATCAGAACGCTTCAATTATTTATCAAGGATAAGAGCCATACATTGTGAGAAAGCACAGGCTCAGGAATCCAGGCTACTTTAGACCTAACCACAGATTAGAAGAGATAATGGTCACTTCATACACATCCATAACACAATGAAAGCTCCAGGGCAGACAGGTGAAGGAGCAACAAAAACTCCAGCTTGCTATCACAGTAACCTCCCCAAAGCAGCAGTGGGGGGGGGAGGAAAGATGATGGAAGGAGTAGCAAATGTGACCTCCAAGGAAAAAGGGAAAGAATTATGCTTTGTGCTGAGAGCAGATGACTGTAGGGACACATGATAACAGCCTTCAAATATGTAAAAGGTTGCAGCAAAGAGAAATATAATAGCTGTTCTCCCTGTCCACTGGGGATAAAACAAGAAATAATAGGTTTAAATTGCACTGAGGGAGATTAGGGGCTTGAATGTTTTCCCTAATGCCTCCAAGTATGGATGGTTGAGCCCTGGAACAGATAACCCAGAGATGCTGAGGGGCTCAGCCACTGCTGAGCTGGGAAGGGAAAGGTTAAAGAAACTCCTTTCAAGGACAGTTTAGCTACAGGGCCTGGAGCTGCTCAGAGCCTTCCCAGGCTGCAGCACTTTCCACTAAAAAAACCCCACAACCTTCAGCAAGGAGTGCTCTTCTCCTTTTGATGCTTCCCAAAAAGCTCCAAGCAGTCCTGCAGGCCAGGTTTGGGCAGTAGCTGAGACACTGTGAGTGCAGCACTGGACCAGAATTGGGCAATGGTCTCTGCCATGGGGGTTCAGAAAAAGACAACTCCATCCACGTCCCAGGCTGCGTGCTGAGGACAGAAACTGAGTTTGCTTGAAGCAGAAAGTGATGAGGTGAGTGGTCACAGCTTGAGTACTGCCTTCCATTCTGGGTGCCACAGGACTGGAAAGACATGGAGGTGCTGGAGGGTGTCCAGAGAAGAGCAATGAAGCTGGAGAGGGTACTGTGCAAGGAGCAGCTGAGGGAGCTGGGGTTATTTAGCCTGGAGGAGAGAAGGCTGAGAGGAGATCTCATTGCTCTCTACAGCTACCTGAGAGGATCACAGAATCACCAAGGTTGGAAGAGACCTCAAAGATCATCAAGTCCAACCTGCCACCACAGACCTCATGACTGAACCATGGCACCAAGTGCCACATCCAGTCCCCTCTTGAACACCTCCAGGGATGTTGGAGTGAGGCTGATGTTGGTCTCTTCTCCCAGGTAAGCAGTGACAGGATGAGAGGAAATGGGTTTGAGCTGTGCCAGGGGAGGGTTAGATTGGACATTAGGGGGAAAAAATACTTCAGTGAGAGAGTGGTGAGGGGGTGGAACAGGCTGCCCAGGGGTGCTCAAGAAGCTGCAGATATGGTGGCTTAGTGGCCATGGTATTTGGGTTATGGTTGGACTCGATGCTCTCCAAGGTCTTTTCCAGCTTTAGTGATTCAATGATCCTGAGTGCTCGGGGCTGCAGGGAAACACCACCCCTCTCTCTCACCAGCCCTCTCACCACCTCTGCCTCCAGGAGCTGTTGCTCAGAACACCATCTTCTTGATAAAAAAGGCTGACTTAAGAGCTCACTGTGCCATCCACGTCTGCCTGGGTAATATAAAGCAGCCATATAATTAACCTACTTAATTAGGAACTGTGTATGACCCATGCCTAGGAAGAAAGGCAATCCAAAGCGCTCTCCTGGTAAAGTGGGTCACCATGCCTTGCACAGCAAGCACTGAAGCAGCCCTCATTAAACTCCAGTACGTCTCACATATCAAATCCCTTCCTCCTCTGACTTCAAGCCTTTGCTGGCACTTCCCTGTTTCCCTGATCTTAATCTTAAATGCTGCTCTTCAAAGAGCCAGGTCACTGAGTGGCAAGTAGAGCATTGCAAGGCAGGAGCCCTCAGACCTAGCTTTAGAACTCAGGGCTATACACACACACCCCCCAGCACCTTTAGTTTTAAACACAAATAGAAAAGGAAGCCCTGACTTCAGATTAGCAGGAAAATAAGCAGATTAAATAATAATAATCAGAGAATCACAGAATCACCAAGGTTGAAAGAGACCTCATGACTAAACCATGGCACCAAGTGCCACATCCAATCCCTTCTTGAACACCTCCAGGGATGGGGACTCCACCACCTCCCTGGGCAGCACATTCCAGTGGCTGGGAAGAACTTTCTCCTCACCTCCAGCCTAAACCTCCCCTGGCACAGCTTGAGACTGTGTCCTCTTGTTCTGGTGCTGCTTGCCTGGGAGAAGAGACCAACCCCCACCTGGCTACAACCTCCCTTCAGGTAGTTGTAGAGAGCAATGAGGTCACCCCTGAGCCTCCTCTTCTCCAGGCTAAGCAACCCCAGCTCCCTCAGCCTCTCCTCCCAGGGCTGTGCTCCAGACCCCTCCCCAGCCTCGTTGCCCTTCTCTGGACACCTTCAAGTCTCTCAATGTCCTTCTTAAACTGAGGGCCCCAGAACTGGACACAGGACTCAAGGTGTGGCCTAACCAGTGTTGAGTACAGGGGCAGAATGACCTCCCTGCTCCTGCTGGCCACACTATTCTTGATGCAGGCCAGGATGTCCTTGGCCTTCCTGGCCACCTGGGCACACTGCTGGCTCCTGTTCAGCTGCTGTCAATCAGCACCCCCAGGTCCCTTTCTGTTTGGCAGCTCTCCAGCCACGCCGACCCCAGCCGAAGCCTGAAGACATTCCACCCTTGTGCTGCAGATGAAACCAAAGCCTCCCCCAGGGCTGCTCTGCGCACCAGCAAAGCAGGCAACTGAAACTCATAAACCAATAAGCCAAAGCCCAACAAATACAATTGAAAAACAGAGAGCCTAGCTGTGCTCAGAGCAAGATTGCATTTACTGTCTCATAAAGAGAGCCTCGGCCTGTCAGCCAGGCAAAAGGAAATCAATTTCTTAATTTTTATTGGCAGCTGTGGGCAGGAGGCCAAGGCAGAGCTCGGTGCCTGCGCAGGACCTGCCTGGAGCCAGACTGCCCTGGGCTCCAGCCCACCCTCTGCCCTCCTGCAAAGGGAAGCAGCAGCTTCTCCGCGGCTCCGGGGTCACCGGTCCCTACCGCAGGATGGTCCACCACGTGCTGCCTCTTTCCCCTGAGCCACAGAAGATCCCTTTCTTGTACAAAACGTTGGGCTTTGAAACTGGAGGCCTCCCTATCTCCAGCTCTGGGTGCTCCTCTCCGTCAGCACCACCTCAGCCACATCCAAGCGGCATTTTGCACACCCATACAGCTCAGCTCTGTCTCCCTCACTTATCCCTGCACCCTTGCACACCCATACAGCTCAGCTCTGTCTCCCTCACTCATCCCTGCACCCTTGCACACCCATACAGCTCAGCTCTGTCTCCCTCACTCATCCCTGCACCCTTGCACACCCATACAGCTCAGCTCTGTCTCCCTCACTTATCCCTGCACCCTTGCACACCCATACAGCTCAGCTCTGTCTCCCTCACTTATCCCTGCACCCTTGCACACCCATACAGCTCAGCTCTGTCTCCCTCACTCATCCCTGCACCCTTGCACACCCATACAGCTCAGCTCTGTCTCCCTCACTTATCCCTGCACCCTTGCACACCCATACAGCTCATCTCTGTCTCCCTCACTTATCCCTGCACCCTTGCACACCCATGCAGCTCAGCTCTGTCTCCCTCACTTATCCCTGCACCTTTGCACACCCATGCAGCTCAGCTCTGTCTCCCTCACTTATCCCTGCACCCTTGCACACCCATACAGCTCAGCTCTGTCTCCCTCACTTATCCCTGCACCCTTGCACACCACCTGCAATGTGCCATGGGAGCTGGAGGGCATTGCTGTAGAGGCTGGCCTGTAGAGCAGGGCTCTTGCTCTGACCATGCCATGCCCAGCTGCAGAGAAGAAGATAATAGAAGAATAGAATTAACCAGATTGGAAAAGACTTTTGAGATCATCAAGTCCAGAGCCTGCAAAGGTGCCAACCCCTCCTCTGCCACAGCCCAAGAGGCATAGACTCTCTCATCACACATATGAAAATTCATGTTCCTGAGCTTCACAGGCAGATCAAGACTCTGAGAACATTAATTTGACCTCTCAAATAGGTCTTACTCCAAACCTGTGACTTCCAGCCCCTCCAGCAGCAAAGGCAGGAGAAAATGGCCAGGCAACAATCCCTTTCCCCCTCTCCTGAATGAAATGATGAGTTTGGGTCTCTCACCATCTTGAGAAGATGAAGCTCCCACTGAACACTGGGGTGAAGTGAGCAAGGGCTTAGTCCAGGGACTCTGCACCCATCACTGGTCAGGTTGAACACATGGCTCTTCCCCCACCCCACTGCCACCTGCCACTGTCTTAAAAGTCACAGGTGCATCAAACAGCTCTGCCAGCCCCATCCTCAAGTGGGCAATCCCTACAAAGGTGATCCTTGAAGCACTCTGTCTCCTGCTGAAAGAGTCTGCCAAAATGCTGCTGTTTATAGAAGCCCCTTGCCCCCATTACAAATGGCAATTTCCTTCTCTCTCTGAATTCTTCAGGTGCTTGCAGAGGGGGAAGGCAGTTCTCACTGCCAGCAGGCAGCAGGGCAGGGGGGGACGCAGGCAGCAGGGCAGGGGGGAACGCAGGCAGCCGGGGCAGGGGGGGACGCAGGCACCCGGGGCAGGGGGGGACGCAGGCACCCGGGGCAGGGGGCAGGGGCAGGCAGCCAGGGCAGGGGGGGACGCAGGCAGCCGGGGCAGGGGCAGGGCAGGCAGCCGGGGCAGGGGCAGGGCAGGCAGCAGGGCAGGGGGGACGCAGGCAGCCGGGGCAGGGGGGGACGCAGGCACCCGGGGCAGGGGGGGACGCAGGCAGCAGGGCAGGGGGGACGCAGGCACCCGGGGCAGGGGCAGGGCAGGCACCCGGGGCAGGGGCAGGGCAGGCACCCGGGGCAGGGGCAGGGCAGGCACCCGGGGCAGGGGCAGGGCAGGCACCCGGGGCAGGGGCAGGGCAGGCAGCCGGGGCAGGGGGGGACGCAGGCAGCCGGGGCAGGGGGGGACGCAGGCAGCCGGGGCAGGGGGGGACGCAGGCAGCCGGGGCAGGGGGGGACGCAGGCAGCCGGGGCAGGGGGGGACGCAGGCACCCGGGGCAGGGGCAGGGCAGGCACCCGGGGCAGGGGCAGGGCAGGCACCCGGGGCAGGGGCAGGGCAGGCAGCCGGGGCAGGGGGGGACGCAGGCAGCCGGGGCAGGGGGGGACGCAGGCAGCCGGGGCAGGGGGGGACGCAGGCAGCCGGGGCAGGGGGGGACGCAGGCAGCCGGGGCAGGGGGGGACGCAGGCAGCCGGGGCAGGGGGGGACGCAGGCACCCGGGGCAGGGGGGGACGCAGCAGCCCTCTGCATCCCCTCCTTTTCCCATCTCAACCTCCCTGGCAGACCCAGTGTGGAGCATCCCTCCAATCTCACCGGGGACAGAGGATCCCCAAGCCTCTGGCATTCCTCTCACGTCCGTTCCTTTCCTTTCCCCCCTTTCTCAAGTTTATTTATTGAGCTCAGACACGAATCCTATAAGCACTCACCCTCAGGAATGGAAACATTAAGATCAAATTGTATAAAATATGAATTCAATGCACATGGAGGCACGAATGCATAAATCCAGCAGAACAAGCAACAGGGAAATGCTTACAGTAAAAACGATGAGACAATCTGATAATTAAAAAGGGAAGGAGCTGAGAAGACAGGGCTGTGCATGACAGCAAAGCCAGCCAGCACCCACAGCCAGGCAAAGCAGCAAGCACACCCAGACTGAAAGCTCCCAGCCCAGTGGCAGCAAAGCCCTTCGGCTCAGGAAGTGTATCAGCAGGAAAGGGACCACAAGCAGGGCGTGGGGAGGGAACCAGGAGAATGGTTTCGATCCTGCAGCACAAGGATCTGCTGGCCAAGTCATGACAAGCCAACACCTTCTCCCGTGTGAGAGGGGATGGAAAGTGGGAAGCTGCTTCATTTGCCAACAAAAAAAGGGTTTCTCACTGGTGAGGTCAGGTGAAGCAAGCAGGCAATAGTGCAGACAACAGTATTTTGCCTGGCCCATTCTTCCCCTGCCAGGGGTTCACGCTCCCCATGGGATACAAGGAACCAGCTGGGCTCCAACACATCCATCCTTGCAGAGAAACCTCCTAAGGCAGCATCGTGGCATGACAGAGCCAGCACTAGCAGCTCCCACAGGACAGAAACACACCTGGCTGAGGCAGAGCGAGAGGGAGCAGGGGCACCTGGAGAGCTGTATGCAGCCAACTGCCCTGCACAGTCCTGCTGCAGCCCTGCTGCCTCAGCCCCAAGGGCAAGGCTCAGAAAGGGCTGGTGAGGCAGGGTGGGCAGCTGTTGGGTACCAGATGAACAATGAGACATCAAAATGAGGTCCCTGTTCCCTTACCCCTCATGTACAGGGCCATCATTTCCAACCCTCTTTATGGGCTTGTCTCCATTTGAAGACAAATCTTCATTTTCTCCCCCAAGACCTCCACCACCCTGCTGCACCCATCTCCCAACCTCCATAGGTGGCCATCATCCTACCTGCCCCAAATCCTCTGCTTATTGCCATTTACTTCCCTCCCCCCCACTTCCTCCCCTCAACTAGAGAAGGTTTGGTTTTCTCCAAGCACAGTCCCCAAGCTGTCACCTCAGGGCCACCTTCAGCTCCAGAGTGGCACAGGTTTTACAAGGTGAGGGCTGGGCAGCAGCTGGGTGAAGGCCTCAGCAGCACCTATTAATCTGTTGGCTCACTCATCCCTATCCCAGGCACAAGGCAAAAAATGATATCAGCACTTCATTCAAACAGCACTGCAGCGAGAGTGGGGGAGAGCATGGGCCCAATTGATTTCCAGCATGTCTGCTCCTTACCTCCAGGTATAAATACAACAGCAAAATCAATGGGAATAACATCAGATCAGCTTCCTAATCTCTTCTGTGTGCAAGACATGCTTTATACACTGCAGCATTTCCTACAGCTTGGCTACAGGGGGCCCTGGAACCTCCCCACCCCTCAGTGTTCCCAGGTGCAGCCAATTCCTCACTCTCAGCTCCTCTGGTGAAAAGCTGCTGGAGCTGCAGACCTACAGCACAGCTCTTGCCCTGCTCCGTGGAAGAGGTCTCCCAAAGCAGTGTCTTGTCCATGTAAGAGCAGCTCTGACATGCACTTGCTGAGCCCTGGGTCATGTTAGCACTTGCTGAAAGGGAGATACTTGCTCCCCAGCCCCACCCCCCCCTTCCTGAGTGCATGGCAGCTTGCTCAGGGGCGATGGGCATCCAAGCGTGCTCAGATTTGCTGCCAAACACTCTGAGGTGGACAGTGCCATCCACACAGGGGCATGGGCAAGAAGGCAGCAGTGTCTGCTTTCCCCACACTCCCAGGACCCTGTGGCTGTACTTGGTCATGGGCTTGGACATGGCCCTGATGGCACTTCACCCCTTGTGAGCATGCAGCACCCAGAGCCTGAGTGACCTCAAGCAAAGACCCAAGCCTGGAGCAGGGCTGTCTGCTCAGCACTGAGCAGACACATTTCCTTTCTGCATTTCCAATTTATCATCAGCCCAAGGCTTTTATCCTCTCTCCTGGCCCCCAGCCACCACAGAGTGAGACTGTGACACACTGATAAACCTTTTCTCCAAACCCTTGCCTGAGTGAATGTGTGAATGCAGCAGGAGGCTGGGGCAAGGGCTGACTGGCCAGCTGTCAAGGGGCCACCTTCTGCAAACTCCAGCTCAGCGCTGAAGGGATGCTCTTCCCTCACCTCAAACCAGACCCTGGCTACATAGCTGCAAGATGGAGAGGAAAGGAGAGTTTTAGGCTCCACATCAGATATACCCTGCAATTCAGCCAGCAAAGGACATGCATTAAAGCTGTGGCAACTGCACACCTTCAAGACTGTGGCCAGTGTTGGGTGAAAGCTTTGGGATGTGACATCCAACCAGCTCAGAGTGCAGCTCCCTTAGCACAGGGGGACAAGCAGTGACATCTTGGTGAGAGGCTCCACTGGCAGCTTCACCACAAGCATGTCCTAGCCTGCTGCTGGATCACTGACTGACCTGAGCCAAGAGTGTGATGCTGCAGGAACCTTTGTCTGTGCCAGGAAATACTTAGAACAGAGAGAACCACCAAAGGGCTCAGAGGCAACAGCTGGGATCACAACTATCCTCCTGCCCAAGGATTTTCCTGACCTTTGCTGAGCCCAGTGCCCAATTCTGCTTAATAAACACCATCCATGGAGAGAAAGCCCTTCCAGAAGAGGCTCTGCAGCACAAGCCAGGGTAGCAGCACATCCTTCCCACCAACCAGGATCAGCAAATGCTGAAGGCAAGCGTGGGGCATGTTTCTCCTTAGCTCCTTGCCTGTGTCCACCAGCCATCCTCTGTCCCCCCCCTTCCCACATCTTGGCCACTGCAAGTTCTGTCTTGGGTTGTCTTGATCTGCTTGGAAAGCTTAGCTGCCATGAAGGCAAGCTGCTTGTCCTCTGGCTCCAATCTCTTACTGCAACGAGTGCCAATGGCAGTGTCACTATCAATTTCATAATGTTATTGGAGAGATGTGAAACTGGGCCAAGTCCCATACTCCTGACAGGCCATCAAAGGGGTGGGGATTGTGGGTAAGGAGACAGGAAAGGCAAAGGCTCCAGATCAATTAGCCTGACCAGGCTATCTTCCAGCCACATCACTCCCTGCTGACACCAGTACCTCCTGCCCAGAGCCTGTCTCCCCCTGTGCTGAGAAGGTTTTATTTTGTCCAGTGGTAACCAGAGCCCCTCCAAACCCAAAGAGCTGTGTGTCCCCCTCCTCCAAACACCCAGTTTACCAAATTCCCAGGACAGAAAGTTCTTCACAGAAAGAGTAATTGGCCACTGGAATGTGCTGCCCAGGGAGGTGGTGGAGTCACCATTCCTGGAGGTGCTCAAAAAAGGATTGGATGTGGCACTTGGAGCCATGGTTTAGCTGTCAAGAGGTGTTAGGCACAAGGTAATAGGTTGGACTTGATGATCTCTGAGGTCTTTTCCAACCTGGTTGATTTTATGATCTGATGATCTAATGGGCTTGTTCCAGCTCTAACTTCAAGTTCTTGTGGTGCAGCCTCCTTCTGTCCCAGACAGCCCCAAGAAACTCATCATCAGAATCAGTGTTTAGCATCTGCTGGTGAAGCAGTACAGAGCCCTGTGTGATGCTCAGGCATCTCATTTTGATCTACAACTCTGCTAGTAAAAACCAATGGACCAGAAGATAATGTCCATGCCATTGGAATGTGCTGCCCAGAGAGGTGGTGGAGTCACTGTCCCTGGATGTGTTCAAAAATGGATTGGATGTGGCAGTTGGAGCCATGGTTTAGCTGTCAGGAGGTGTTAGGACCGAGGTAATAGGTTGGACTTGATGATCTCTGAGGTCTTTTCCAACCTTCTTGCTTCTATGCTTTTGCTGTCATTACAGGACAGTCATTTTCAGCCCCCTTTATTTTAACTTAATATTCTGTCAAGATTAACCAAACAAAAACCCCAATATCACATTAAAAACAATAAACAAATTCCCTGCTCTGCACTGCTCAGAGGTTTCAAAAGGAAGGAGCATTGCAGATGGGAAGGACCTGGCACACAACACGTGGTTTGTGTCTCTGCTCTGCGTTTTTCTGCTTGGTTTGCTTTCAGGAACCTGCTTGGACACTGGAAGGCAGCTGGGCAGTACCACCATCTGCTTCTCATGTATGAATAGAATAGAGTAGAATAGAATAGAGTAGAATAGACCAGGTTGGAAGACACCTTCAAGATCATCGAGTCCAACCCATCAACTAATCCAGCACCACCTAAT
The DNA here is from genome assembly GCF_014839835.1 of Dryobates pubescens. Taxonomy (NCBI): domain Eukaryota; kingdom Metazoa; phylum Chordata; class Aves; order Piciformes; family Picidae; genus Dryobates; species Dryobates pubescens. The sequence continues at coordinate 5,142,802 of NC_071628.1, forward strand.
CAACTGAATCATGGCACCAAGCACCCCATCAAGTCTCTTCCTGAACATCTCCAATGATGGTGACTCCACCACCTCCCCAGGCAGCACATTCCAATGGGCAATCACTCTCTCTGTGTAGAACTTCTTCCTAACATCCAACCTCCCCTGGCACAGCCTGAGACTGTGTCCTCTTGTTCTGGTGCTGGCTGCCTGGGAGAAGAGACCAACATCCATCTGCCTACAACCTCCCTTCAGGTAGTTGTAGAGAGCAATAAGGTCACCCCTGAGTCTCCTCCTCTCCAGGCTAAGCAACCCCAGCTCTCTCAGCCTCTCCTCACAACAAATGGCTGAAGAAAGAAGGAGGATCTGCATGTTGCCAAGAATTTTTTGTAGCCTTACAGGGTAGGGGGTGAGCCGCTGACATTCTCCAGGCAGAACTGACTGAAAATGGACCAATGCTTTTGTGCTCAACTAAATGCTAGCTGCAACACTGATCCACTGGTGTTTCCCAGGATGCTATGGCTTACTCCAAAATGTATGGGCCTTGGTCCTAATGGTGATGGCTTTGCTTGAAAGTCAGAGAAGTGGCCCATGAAGTTAGAATAGAATACAATGCAATAGAATAGACCAGACCAGGATGGAAGAGACCTTCAAGATCATTGAGTCCAACCTATCACCCAACACCATCTCATCAACTAAACCATGGCACCAAGCACCCCATCCAGTCTCTTCTTAAACACCTCCAGTGATGGTGACTTCACCACCTCCCTGGGCAGCACATTCCAATGGCCAATCACTCTCTCTATGAAGAACATCTTCCTAATATCCAGCCTAAACCTCCCCTGGCACAGCTTGAGACTGTGTCCTCTTGCTCTGGTGCTGCTTGCCTGGGAGAACAGACCAACCCCCACCTGGCTACAACCTCCCTTCAGGGAGTTGTCGAGAGCAAGAAGGTCTCCCCTGAGCCTCCTCTTCTGCAGGCTAAGCAACCCCAGCTCCCTCAGCCTCTCCTCACAGGGCTGTGCTCCAGACCCCTCCTCAGCTTTGTTGCCCTTCTCTGGACACCTTCCAGCAACTCAACATCTTTCCTAAACTGAGGGGCCCAGAACTGGACACAGGACTCAAGGTGTGGTCTAACCAGTGCTGAGCACAGGGCAGAATGACCTCCCTGCTCCTGCTGGCCACACCATTCCTGATGCAGGCCAGGATGCCATTGGCCTTCTTGGCCACCTGGGCACACTGCTGGTTCATGTTCAGCCTACTGTCAACCAGTACCCCCAGGTCCCTCTCTGCCTGGCCTCTCTCCAGCCACTCTGAGACCTGCAGAGGGTGTCACTGCTTTGGGGGTTCCACCTGCCTCACTGAGACACTTATCAAGTCCAAGAGGGTCCTGTGAACAGGGATATCAAACAAGCAAGGGAGAAAAAAGATTGGGAGATGCAGAAGGGAAGAGAGAACATCTCCCCAGTCAGAGACCTTGCTGCATTGCTGATCCACCAGCCCAAACAACCCCTTTAATAAATTAGAGAGCTATTAATTGAAATGGCTTCCTCTGTCCCCACGCTGCCAGTTAATCTGTAATTCAGATGGATCAGTCAGAAGGCAAGAGTCCAGCATATAAAATGATTAGTTCCTCCAAGGCCTGGGGAAATTTCCCTTTCTAACCAGCCTAGCACATTCCCCTCCCCACCGGTGAGCTGCAGGCATGGAGGTGGCTCCCACCAGAGGTCACTGAGGAATGCCATTTGCATCTCAATGCCGGGGCTAGCCAATGCAGGGCCTGTCACTGCCTTGCTGGGTTGGCATTTCCAGGGGTGGGCTCTGCCACAGCCCTTGCAAGGAGCTTACTTCACACCTCCCGGTGCCTTCCTGCTCTGCAAGTCCTCAAAGGCTCGGCTCCCAGCCAGTCAGCCTGACACCAACGCTTTTCAAGACCAGAGTTTTTATGCTGCAAGAGCATAAATCATCAATTAAAGCAGATAGGCTGGTCTGCAGAAATGCAGCAGCTACCAATCCTGCCCGAGAAACGAGCAGCTGGTACCCAAAGCAAGGGTGGAGGCTGGGGCAGGGTACATCTCCTCTCCCCCAAGCGGAATCAGCCCCCGATCCGCCCCTGTCATTTGCAAGGGCAGCAGCTAACTGGAACTCTGGCCTCTGGCTGGAGGACACCAGTGACACAGAGCAGCTCGAGAAAAGCAATAGTGAGCAGGAGTTAACCAGATGGACATGCTGGAGAAGGTGGTTAGGAAACAGGGACAAGCCATATGAGGCTCTGTGTGAGATCAGAGGCACCTGAGCACGGTGCCAGCCAGCCCTGGAAGAAGCAGAGTCCAAATAAACATCTTCCCATAGCCAGGACACAGGCAGGAGGAAGGTGAAAAGCCTACTAAAAAGGACTCTTGAAAGGATGCAAGAGATGGGGCACCACAACAGTCACCCCAGGCATGGCTGGAACAAGCAACAGCCTGACATACAAAGGGACATTAGGTCTGGGTCATCAGAGTCTCATTTTGATTCTGCTGGTTCTTGCAACCTCAGTCACCAGCTTTGAAAGCATGAGAGTGCAAGAGACATCACCAGTCTCTGCCTCCCTACACACATTCCACATCCTGCCCACCAGCTCCTTCATCACCAACCTGAAGGCAGGTAGGAGGGAAGCTGCCTCACATTATCCTGAGTGCCATGAGGGCGTTCAGCACTTGCACTTACCTCTGTGACTAAGCACCACCTCCCTGCTCCACACCCCGTGCCCCCAAAGCACATCCCTTGCTTGGCAGCTCTGAGCTCACCACCAGAGACATGGCAACACACCCATGCTGGGAAGCCAGACCTGAAGATACAGAGTACAGAATTAACCAGCTTGGAAAGGACCTTAGAGATCATCGAGTCCAACCTATCACCCAACACCATCTCATCAACTAAACCATGCAACCAAGTGCCTCACCCAGTCTCCTCTTAAACACCTCCAGTGATGGTGACTCCACCACCTCCCTGGGCAGCACATCCCAATGGCCAATCTCTCTTTCTGTGAAGAACTTCTTCCTAACATCCAGCCTAAACCTCCCCTGGTGCAGCTTGAGACTGTGTCCTCTTGTTCTGGTTGCCTGGGAGAAGAGACCAACCCCCACCTGGCTACAACCTCCCTTCAGGGAGTTGTAGAGAGCAAGAAGGTCTCCCCTGAGCCTCCTCTTCTCCAGGCTAAGCAACCCCAGCTCCCTCAGCCTCTCCTCCCAGGGCTGTGCCCCAGACCCCTCCCCAGCTTTGTTGCCCTTCTCTGGACACCTTCCAGCAACTCAACATCTTTCTTGAATTGAGGGGCCCAGAACTAGACAGTGCCCAAGGTGTGGCCTAACCAGTGCTGAGTACAGGGGCAGAATGACCTCCCTGCTCCTGCTCCATCCACACCATCAAGGGAGCAGGAAGGAGGGAGTGGGACAAACAGCTCCCTCACCCACAGCAGGCTGATGAGGAGAGAGGGGGGGAAAGGGAGCTCCACAAGGTTGATGGCTTTGTAGTTGTGAGCAGCAAGTGTCTGCTGAGCATCAGACCAAGTGCCTCTTGCACCAAGGCCACTTCAGGCTGCCAGCGCATCCTGCAGCACACTCTGCCAAACCCACTCCCAAATTCACCCACCTGGAGGCACCCATTAGGCTGGCAGCACCCTACAGACCGTGGCCCCAGGGTGTGCAGGCAGCACAAGGCAGGCAGAGCTGCAGCAGCAGAGGCATCTGGACCACAACCAAGCCCCTTTCTAGAAGCAGCTATCAAGTCTCTGCAGAAGGAGTGGAACGGAGCCACTTTTCATCCTACCTCTCAAGGAAATCATCAGTGCTGTTATGCAGACACAATTATGTCTCCAGAGCCTTTTAACTGCAGCTCTTTAGGACTGAGTGGGCTGAGAGAAACCTACTCATGGGGCTGGCATCACTTGGCTGGGGAGGGACACTGCCACTGGCTGGGTGGCAGGGGAGGGATCACAACATAAGAGGGGCAATGGGGGAAGTTTCCAGGCAATGCCAAGGTGTCCTGGGGGACCTGCCTCTGCTCACAAAGGCCAGGCCAATCTCTCATCATCTTCTTGCAGAACTTCCTTTTCAAGAGAAACAAAATAGTAATAATAACAACAACCTAGGGGAGCTGCCTGCTTGCCTTGGGGCTTCTGTGCCCCCCTCCAGAGGGGACCAGGGCTCGCAGGCGGATGGCTGCCACGCGTGTCAGTCACAGCAGGGCCACGCAGAGCGGCATAAGGCTGTCTCGTCCTCAACACCTCTGTTCCCCAGGCAGCTCTGAGGAATGCCAGGATCCAAGCACTGGGCAAATGGGAGCACAGGAAGGCGGCTTGGCCATCGTTCTCTTGGACACCTTGCCAAATCCATGTGCTGAGCAGAGGGATCCAGGAAGCTCTTACTGTGGGACCCTTGAACTGCGTGGCACAGCCCTCTCTGAGCTTGGCAGAGCCAGACGGGGGCTGCTTTATCATATCTGCCATCTGCTTGTTTGCTTTGCAGTCCTCTGCTCCTCCTGGCTATGCTCAAAGACTCCTACCTGTTCTCCAAAAGCTTTGCTGGTCTCAGTAAACAAACCACAGGCAGGGATAAGAGTGGGGAGGGAGAAGGCAGGGGAGAGGTGGGGGGGAAAGAGGGAAAAGAATCAAAATTTAATTAAAGACACTTTTGCTTCAGGGCCTCTGAAAATTAGAAATTCATAAATCTCTTAGTAAATGCCCTGAGCAGTTGCTATGCCAGGCTGCCTACCAGTCCCACCAGGAGGGTCATAAAATGCAAGCACGCAGCTTGCTGCCTGCCTCCCTCCACCCTGCAACATCAGACACCTTTGAGCAGCCTGTCAAGCCCCTGACAAGTGTTTCTGCAACGAGGAGCTATCAATCTTCAGCACCATTAGCAGCATGGAGCAGGTTACTGCTCCTGATGTTTGCAGCCATAGCACAAGGGGAGGCAGAAGAAGGGTGGGACGTGGTGGGGAGAAACACCACGGCAAGATAGGACCACAAGACCCCTGGGATGTATTGTTGGAAGCACCAAGTTCTCCAGAAGCATATTTTCTGATGAGAATGACCAAAGAATAAGCCAAGAGGTCGATCCAGAGGCACTTCTGCACTCTAAAGAGAGCCCAGCTTCTGATGGTTCCCCAAGCAACCAGCCCAGTGGGGGTTTTCTGCCTGTCTGAGATGAAGCTTCACCAGGGATGCAGAAATGCTTTCAGGCCCAAATGTACTTCTCACAAAGACAGCACACAAAGGCAGGGAGCATCTTTCCACCTTAGAGTGGCAAGAACAAGCTGTTTCACAGTGTTCATCCTTCAGCATGCAGAGAGGAACAGCCTGAACGTCCAGCACACAGCTCTGCTATATTGAACAGACCTCTCGCTACAGTCTCTGGGACTGCTGTGAAACAGCACAGGTTTTGCCACTAGCTTGTCCTAGGAAGGCTTAGGACAGGGTAATCTGGGGTATTTTTCATCCTTTACTCAAAATCATAGAATTGCTAGGGTTGGAAGGGACCTCAAGGTTCATCTAGTTCCAAACCCCCTGCCGTGGGCAGGGACACTTCACACTACAGCAGGTTGCTCACAGCCTCATCCAGCCTGGCTGCAAAAACCTCCAGGGATGAGATTTCCACCACCTCCCTGGGCAACAACCAGTTACAACTCTGAAGATGTGAAAAGAGTGTGGTCATAGCATGTCTTGGCCCTTCTCTGCTAACAAGCAAGTGGTTGGTAAAGTAGTAATGAGCTTTTGCTGGCTTTCCTTCAAAGTGGGTATCAGAAGGTGAGAACAGAAAGTTTCATAGAGCCTTAGGTTGGAAGGGACCTCATCTACTCCAACCTCCTAACCATGGGCAGGGACACCTCTCCACTAGACTCAGCTGCTCAAAGCCTCATCCAACCTGGCCTTCAACACCTCCAGGCAGGAGGCAGCCACAGCCTCCCTGGGCAGCCTGTTCCAGAGTCTCACCACCCTCCTACTGAAGAACTTCTTCCTCAACTCCAGTCTAACCCTGCTCTGCCTCAGCTTCAAACCATTCCCCCTTGTCCTGTTGCTAGACAATAAGGAGTGATTAGTACACAGATGAATTCATTTGCTGGGCTGTAGCCTTGGCTGAATTGTAAGCAGCAAAATAATGAAGAGGTTAAAAGAAACTTTCCAAATCAGTCAACCCCTCACAGGCTACACTTTGAACTGTATCAGCTATTGACCCATTTAGTGACAGCTGTTTTCCAAGAGACTGAGCTGAGTGGGCTAGAGCAGTGTTGGTTACACCATGAAGTCAGGGCAGATAAAAGGGAAAGTCATCCATCAAACAGAAGACAGAATTCCTCTGCAGAAGCATCACCCACACAAACTTTTGCCATTCCTAGAGCCAAGCTGAGTCTTTCTAAGAAAAACATCCCATCCCTCTAGTTAAGCAGCTACTGAGCTTTTGCTTCAGATCATGAGGAGAAGCATAGAGAGCTGAAAACTGAGGCTGAAAACTTTCCCTTGTAATGGGAAAGCTTTGGGAGCCAGCCAGCTCCCCAGACCTTCCTGGCCAAATTCTCCAAAGCATGGTTTGGAACACCCAGGGTAAATACAGACTATTTGAACCAAATTCTGAACAGCCCACAGAGGGAGGATGTCAACAGTCCACTCTGAGATGTTGTTTTGCATTTCTAGGCCATCTGCTAGAGGATGAAACCCCACGAGGCAGAGGAGGCAGCACAACAGATGCCTCAGCTTTCAGTGGGCACCTGAGGACTGGAAGAACACAGGCAGTCCCCAAGGCTGACTGCCCCATGGCTCAGCTCCCTTCATCCTGCTGGATCAGGAACCCACAGGAGAAGAACTGGAGGCAGGGCCAAGCCGACCACTCTCCATAACTGGATTATGCTGGCTTCATTAAGCTCTCTCTTCCAAGGCTGCTCTCAAAATTGGAGATGCAATGCCTGGAAAGCTGCAGAGCATGGAGACTAGGAACTGAGCCTTCCCAAGAAAAAGCAGCAGCTCACCATGCAGATGTCAGCTCTGGCAGGAGTAGCAGCAAAAGGGACAAACAGTTCAGAAGAGGGCTAGGGAAATACAACTAGTGTGTGTCTCCCATTCCTCAGGAGCATCCTGATGCCAGCCCTGTCTAGGCACTGCTTGTGCATCCATCTCTCCACATCATTTTCCCCAGTATCTAAGTATTTGTCCACTTCTTGATCTGAGCAGTGCCTCGTTCTGTTTATCTTTCCATGAAGCTATAATGTTTGTCTCTCTTTAAAAGACAAGAGGGTCTCTTTGTTCCCCCCCAAAAAAGCACTCCCAGGAAAATGGTTCTTCCCTCCTGGGTCCTCCTTGTATTTCAGGGAGGTGGTGGGGTGGGATGGAGAGAGGATGGGCCCCCAGCACAGGGCAGCAGCAGCTGGGGGAAGGTGTGCAGGCAGGCAGACACATGCCTGTGTGCACAGAGGTGTGCGTGACCGCAGACATGCGGGCAGGGTTCAAGCTTAGAAGTGTGGAATATGCTGCCACAGGGTATTTCTTTCTCAGTGTAAGCTGGGATGGCAGCTGACCCAGCTTTCTCCTTCTACCTGCCTAGTCAAATCTCCCTCTTGCCATGGCACTCTTCATGCAGAAACACAGAAACCTGGCAAGGCTCTGCTCTCACTCACACCCCGATAACTTTGCTGGGGATGACCGTGCCTGGTGCCTCTCAATGTTTTGTTTCCTACAGGCAAGTTCACAGCTCTTGTCCTCACTCCTTGAGTAGGCAGCAAGGGCAGACCCTTAAGGAGTAAGCAGCAGAGACCACTACCCTCACAAGCACAAGCAATGAGCACCCCCAGACCTCAGGGAGAAAGCAGGGTGGGCACTCAGCTCTTCACCCCCCACAGTCCTTTACTTGTGGCATTGCCTTCTGCTTTATCCTCATCTTTTTTGTTCCCCTTGAAGAGTGCAAAAGGCAAACAAGAGCTTATAAATTATCAATTCTTGATTGATTTTGCTGAGAAAAGCACATAAAACAATTGCACAACAAAGGGAGAAGAATAATTTAGCATTTCAAGTGGGGAGCAGTGATGTTGCTGAGACAGCTTTATGTAGGCAGAGAGCTCCTGAGCCACCCAGCAGAATCACAGGATTGTCAAGGTTGGAAGGGAGCTCAAAGAGCAGCCAGTTCCAACCCCCCTGCCATGGGCAGGGACACCTCACACTGCAGCAGGTTGCTCACAGCCACATCCAGCCTGGCTACAAACACCTCCAGGGATGAGGCTTCCACCACCTCCCTGGGCAACCTGTGCCAGGCTCTCACCACTCTCATGGGGAAGAACTTCTTCCCAACATCCAATCTGAATCTATCCATTCCTAGTTTTGGTCCATTCCCCCCAGTCCTATCATTCCCTAACACCCTAAAAAGCCCCTCCCCAGCTTTGTTCAGATACTGGAAGGCCACAATAAGGTCTCCTTGGACCTTCTCTTCTCCAGACTGAACAGCCCCAACTCCCTCAGTCTGTCCTCACAACAGAGCAGCTCCAGCCCTCTGCTCATCCTCATGGACCTTCTCTGAGCAACTCCCTCAGTCTGTCCTCCCCACTGCAATCTCTTCCTTCTGCCCTTGGAAAACAGACAAGCAAACCCACCACCTTAAACCACAGAACCTCCTGCTGCCATTAGCACTCATCTGGTGGTGCAACACACCCGAGCCAGCTCCATGCACACAGGCTTCCACCAAAGAGATCCTGTGGCATGAGGAGCTTGGAACACAAGCCCTATGAGGAGAGGCTGAGGGAGCTGGGGTTGCTTAGCCTGGAGAAGAGGATACTCAGGGGTGACCTTATTGCTCTCTACAACTACCTTAAGGGGAGCTGTAGACAGGCAGAGGTTGGTCTCTTCTCCCAGGCAACCTGTACCAGAACAAGAGGACACAGTCCCAGGCTGTGCCAGGGGAGGTTTAGGCTGGAGGTTAGGAAGAAGTTCTTCCCAGAAAGAGAGATTGGCCATTGGAATGTGCTGCCCAGGGAGCTGATAGAGTCACCATCACTGGGGGTGTTCAGGAGGAGACTTGATAGGGTGCTTGGTGCCATGGTTTAGTTGATTAGGTGGTGTTGGATGATAGGTTGGACACCATGACCTTGAAGGTCTCTCCCAACCTGGTTTATTCTAAGATTCTGAGGCTCGAGGGCTGAGGTGCAGCCTGGGAGCTTAGCTGCAGCAGAGCAAGGCTTCTGCACCAAAGAGTACAACTTCCACCCCCAAAAGTGCATCTCAAACTCCACGAGCAGGTCTGCTCAACCAGTCTGCAGCAACACCTTGCTGCTGCCACCGCCGGTTCACGCAGCTGCGGTTTCCCCAGTCACACCTAGCAGAGACTTTGCAGCTTTTTGGTCTTCCATCTGTGGTCTCCTCAAAAAAAAGGAAAAAAAAAAAAAAACAAAAAGAAAAGAAGTCCTGCCAAACGTTCACAGCTCTAGAGCTGCTCCAGTGTCACATGCAAACTTTCTTTGCTGTGTGGGAAATGCCAGATTTCCATCCCCGCCCCACAGCCGGCGCCGGCAGCAGCACCCCGCTGGCTGCTAAAGGGCTGCTCGTGTCACGGCTCAACCATTGCACCACGACCACAAAGGACAGCAGAGAATGCCACAGAGCCAGGCATGCAGTTTTCAGCTGCTCTTTGTGGAGTTAGGGTAGAATAGAATAGAATAGCCTCCATGTAGAATAGAATTAGCCAGGCTGGAAAAGAACTTCAAGATCATCGAGTCTAACCTATCATCCAACACCATCTCATCAACTAAACCATGCAACCAAGCACCCCTTCCAGTCTCCTCCCAGACACCTCCAATGATGGTGACTCCACCATCTCCCTGGGCAGCACATCCCAATGGTCAATCTCTCTCTCTATAAAGAATTTCTTCCTAACATCCAGCCTGAACCTCCCCTGGCACAGCTTGAGACTGTGTCCTCTTGTTCTGGTACTGCTTGCCTGGGAGAAGAGACCAGCCCCCACCTGGCTATAACCTCCCTTCAGGGAGTTGGAGAGAGCAAGAAGGTCTCCCCTGAGCCTCCTCTTCTCCAGGCTAAGCAACCCCAGCTCCCTCAGCCTCTCCTCTCAGGGCTGTGCTCCAGACCCCTCCCCAGCTTTGTTGCCCTTCTCTGGACACCTTCCAGCAACTCAACCTCCTTCCTGAACTGAGGGGCCCAGAACTGGACAGAGTTTTCCAAATTCACAGGATGTTAGGGGTTGGAAGGCACCTAAAGTGACCATCAAGTCCAACCCCATTGCCAGAGCAAGACCACACAATCTAGCTCAGGTCACACAAGAACTCATCCAGATGGACCCTGAAAGTCTCTAGAGAAGGAGACGCCACAACCTCTCTGGGCAGTTTACAAGCCGACACAGGTATTGTCTGTGAAGTTAGGAGGAGAGAGCAAAACAAGCCACCACACACCCTTCAAAGAGCTCCTATCTAGGGCCTGAGACTTGCAGAGGGCTGCAGAGCACTGGTTGAAACCCAGAGCTAGACTGGCCCCTGAATGTGCCATAGAGAATCCTAGACTGGCTGAGGTTAGAAGAGGCCTCAGAAATCATCTACTCCAAACATGGGCAGGGACACCAGAACAGGTTGCCCAGGGAGGTGGTTGAGGCTCTATCCCTGGAGATATTCAAGGTGAAGCTCAACAGGGCTCTGGGCAACCTGATCTAGTTGAGGATGTCCCTGCTGAGTGCAGAGGGGGTTGGACTGGATGACCTTTGGAGGTCCCTTCCAACCCAGACCGTTCTATGATTCTCTCAACTAGACTCAGCTGCTCAAGGCCTCATCCAACCTGGCCTCAAACACCCCCAGGGAGGAAGCATCCGCAAGCTCCCTGGCAGCCTGTTCCAGAGTCTCACCACCCTCATGCTGAAGGATTTCTTCACAAGTCCCAGTCTAAGGCAGAGCTCTTACCTGCATCTTGAGCCAGCCACCACATGCTGTTACAAAAGCAACAATGATGAGTTTTGACACATTTTGCAGCTTGTTAGGTACATCCATTTCTTGCCATTCCTTCTGTTCTGTAGCTTTTGGCCACGGGAGCCCACTGTGCTCAACAGGCACACCAGTCCAGTAGCTGGAGTCTGGATGTAGGGCCACACCATTTGGTTGGCGGCGACGACGTTTGTGCACGTGTCTATCTCAGCCCTGGATTTCAAACCATCTGGAGCCTGTACCTGGGTTTAACCCTGAAGAAAACAAGCCTCTTCCATGCTGTCTAAACTTGGCTTGCTCCTTCTGCCTTTTACACACAGTGGTTTCAATTTTGACCACACAGCAAAAAACAGGGGGGAGGAGGCGGGGGGAAATAAAGAGAGCATCTATATTATTTAGAACTAAAGACGATGTTGAAAGAGGTGCTGGCTCATGGGTAAGAAATCATATTCCTTCACTGCTGCAGTAATGATCTGATTAGGCTCCAGTCCTACCACATCCTTCATGCACTAAGTCATCTTTACAGAGCTGAAGTCGCCTGAGGGTGAGGCTGGAGGGAGGGAGGTGCAGAGCAGGCTCCGCTACGATGCGGTACCAAAAAGGTTGTGCAGTGCCCCTCTGGCCACCTGGCAGAATGAGAGCTTTCCTTGGGCACTGAAGCACCTTTGCTGGGGATTGTGACAGCAATGGCTTTTAAGCAAGCTTCAGTTTCATCCCTCCATAACAATTTGTGTGCATATTTGGATGCTCTGCATGAGCTGGAAATCCATCCACCCTTTACGGTCTGCTATTTCCTCCTCCCCCCGCTCTCCCCCAGCCTTACACCTTCCTTGCAAATCTGCCTTTCATCTCTCTCTTGTTCCAGTTTCCAAGCTGTGTAGGAAACCAAAGCAGCATGCCAGAGCTGCTCCACCCAGCCCAGTTCCGGCTGCTTCTGCCTGGAGTTTTGGGATGGAGCCAAAATAGCCAATTCCATTTCATTTTTGCCTTCCCCCCCCCCAATCTTCAGAATTTCATTTCTTCTGATCCAGGCAACACTCTCAGCCAAAATTCCTCAGCAACTGCCCACCAGTATCTGCCCTCACAGGATCACAGTCTCAAGCTGCACCAGGGGAAGTTTAGGCTGGAGGTGAGGAGAAAGTTCTTCCCAGAGTTGTTGGCCATTGGAATGTGCTGCCCAGGGAGGTGGTGGAGTCACCATCCCTGGAGGTGTTCAAGAAGGGATTGGATGTGGCAACTGGAGCCATGGTTTAGTAGTCATGAGGTCTTGGGTGACAGGTTGGACTTGATGATCTTTGAGGTCTCTTCCAACCTTATTGATTCTGTGATTCTATGTTAGAGGTAGGAAGGGACCTCTGAAATTCATCAAGTCCAACCCCTCTGCCAGAGCAGGAGCATAGAATCTAGCACAGGTTGCACAGGAACACATCCAGATGGGGCTTGAAAGTCTCTGGAGAAGGAGACTCCACAACCCCCCTGAGGAGCCTGTTCCATTGGTCTGTGACCCTTACATTGAAGAAGTACTTCCTCATGTTGAGGTGGAACCTCCTGTGCTGCAGCTTACATCCATTGCTCCTTGCCCTCCTCCAGGCTTCACACTTGCCATGATTCAGGCTCCTCTAAAGCATCCTGAAAGCCAGCTAAGCTCCCCACACTAATGCTGCACATGAGTGCCATGACCAGTGTGAGCTGCAGGACAAGCTCTAAAGGTGTGAACCCAGAGCTCCTTCAGGAATGGCAGATGGAGAGACCATCATAGAATCAATAAGGTTGGAAAAGACCTCAAAGATCATCAAGTCCAACCTGTCACCCAACACCTCATGACTAGACCATGGCACCAAGTGCCACATCCAATCCCCTCTTGAACACCTCCAGGGATGGTGACTCTACCACCTCTCTGGGCAGCCAGACCCCTGCCCTGCCAGTCTGGGGGAACCACCTTTGTCCTAGGATGCTCATGCTAGAGGTGCTGCAACTCTAAAGAGCCTAGCAACCATCCCTGGGACCATCAGGTCTGTAGGGGTGATGCCAACTCCATTTGATAATGAGTTCAGAAGAGATTCTGCACATTTGCAGCAGCGGCCTGCCCACAGGCACAGCCTACAACCCCCTTCTAACCTGTACCCATACAGCTGCACCACAAACACCCCTGGCAGCCCCTGCATGCAGCTGGGACCATCTCTCATCCACAGAGGTGATGTGCAAATATTGATGCAATGTTTTCCCTGCTGCTGGTCTGCACCTTCCCTTCACCCCTACCAAAAATAAATCTCTCTCTTTTTTTGGTTGTTTTTCCTTTCCCTCTACCTTCTTACTTTTATATTGACTTTTTTTTCTGTAGCCAAGGAAATGCAGCCCTAAAGAAGTTGCAAGGACAAGAGAGGTGGAGCAAAGGAGATCAAAGATTCCAATTTAGTCTCCCCCATTCCTTGCAGAAATTGGCTATTGGTTGGCAGTAAAGCTTTAGTAGTAGGGATTAAAAGGCAAATAAAAGGATATTTTTTTTTCCTACTGAAGGATGTGTTTAACCTACAAAAGCCACAAGGGCAGGACCCTGCCCTGCTGACACCCAAAGCAAAGTGCTTTCTGCAGGTCTCAGACGTGAGAACAAATCACTGCCCACACCATGGTAGCACCTTCTGTGCACAGAGACCAGGGAGCTTTGCAGAGGCTGTAGGTGCCCTTGGTTTCCATTATAAAAGGGTGAGAGGAAGGCTTGAAGCCTGGGTCAGGAGCAGAGCCAGCAGGACAGCTCAGGTTCCCTAATGCCCCACCACCCACCTTTGCTTGAACACGGAACTTCCCTGGCCAGAGACCTCAGCCACACACAGCTCTGGGCCTGACAGCTCTGATGGATGTAGGCTGCTAGGAAGACTCCATCTCTTCCTCACCCCACCCCAGCAGGACAGGAATAGCATCACAAGTTCAAAAAAAAAAGAACATTCATCTGTTCCTGCAATTCAGGAGCTGAGACATTGGACCAAGAGGGCACTCCAGGCTGGTTTGTCTGGCTGCATGGCCAAGCTAAGGTGGCACAGCGTGGCTGCAATTTGTTATATGCCACCTAGAGCACAGCTCACACAGCCCAAATTCATATATTTTTAGAGGCAATAACGTAGAGGAAAACAAGCTTGGACCCTAGTGACTTCATGGCCAAAAATTACCAGCTGCAGCCTGACCCAATCTGTTCTCTGTACCCCAGCAGCACCGGAGGGCTGTGCTTAATGCCAGAGAACAGCACATTCTCTGCGTGCAGCTCAAGCTCCTTTATCACAGCCATTTGTTTTCAAGTCCTGGAGGACAAGCAGCTCTCCATGGGTCAGCAATGTGCCCATGTGGCCAAGAAAGCCAATGGGATCCTGGGCTGCATTCAGAAGAGTGTGTGCAGCAGCTCAAGGGAGGTTCTCCTTCCCCTCTACTCTGCCCTGGTGAGGCCCCACCTGGAATATTGCATCCGGTTCTGGGCTCCCCAGTTCAAGAGGGACAGGGATCTGCTGCAGAGAGCCCAGTGGAGGGCTACAAGGATGATGAAGGGGCTGGAGCACTGCCTGATGAGGAAAGGCTGAGAGCCCTGGGGCTGTTTAGTCTGGAGAGGAGAAAATTGAGAGGGGATTTAATAAATGTCTATACATATCTGAGGGGTTAGGGACAGTCAGGACGAGAGGGACAGGCTCTGCTCACTTGCACCCTGTGAGAGGACAAGGGGCAATGGATGCAAACTACAGCACAGGAAGTGCCAGCTCAACATGAGGAAAAACTTTTTCACTGTGAGGGTCACAGAGCACTGGAAGAGGCTGCCCAGAGGGGTTGTGGAGTCTCCTCTGGAGACTTTCAAGCCCCATCTGGATGCGTTCCTGTGTGTCCTGTGCTGGATTCTATGCTCCTGCTCTGGCAGGGGGTTGGACTTGATCTTCAGAGGTCCCTTCCTACCTCTAACATCCTGTGATGCTGCAAAGATTGATACCACAACCATAACACTACAGCAGGACAGGGCTAGGCAAGGCTATCACAGCAAAGGCTGCAGCCTGGGAACAGCACCGGCTCCAAAGCCCTCCAAGAGCTGCTTGCGCTGTGTGTCAGCACGGAAACAAATCACTGCCTCTGCCTCTATCCACACAACATCTTTCTTATTTTCTTCCACTTGTGAGCTCAAACTCAGCCAGATTCATTAGTTTAGGTCACATTTATGGCTGACACAGGCTGAGCAGCCACGGAACAGAAAGCAAGTTTGGCTCCTGGGCGTGCAAAAACCTTCCCGCTGCGTCCACTGGAGCGGAGGTCACGAGGCAAAACCAATTCACCAGGACTTAGCTGGTGCATGCCACAGCTTTGTTCCCAACCACAAAACACTCCTCAAAAACAATGGCTGAGAAAGTGCTGCTGCTCTTTAAACATCCCATTTCCCAGGGGTGTGCATGGGGTTATTGAGTGCAGGGGGGAGATAGTGGGGGGGGGGGGGGTGGGGGGTGGAGGAAGATTTCATTCCTGTTTGGGGATTCATTTGGCTGCATTTCCTTTCTCATCATAAGGGATGGGTTGGGTTGGGTTGGGTTTCTTTTGGTTTGCTTATGTTTTATTAAAGTATCCAGGGGCCTTTGGGAATGGATGCCCAGAGATAGAAAAAGAAATAATAATAATAATAATAATAAAAAGAAGTTAAAATGAAATTAGAAAGCTCCAGATCAGAACTTCTGCCTTCTGCGTGCAGATAGTGTCCCCAGCTCAAAAGGCTCAGCCTGACCACAGAATAAGAGTGGGTTGGGTTGGAAAGGACCTTCAAAGGTCATCTAGACCAACCCCCCTGCAGTCATCAGGGACATCCTCCACTCAGAGCCCTGTTGAGCCTCACCTTGAATATCAACAAGGATGGGGCCTCAACAACCCACCTAGGCAACCTGTTCCATTGTTCCACCAGCCCTATGGTGCAGAACCTGTTCCTCACAACCCATCTAAATCTCCCCTTCTCTGGTTTGAAGCCATTGCCCCTCTGCCTGTCACTGCAGTCCTTTGCAAACAGTCCCTCTGCAGCCTTCTTCTAGCCCCCTTCAGGTACTTCAAGGCTGCCATCAGGCCGCCCTGGAGCCTTTTCTTCTCCAGGCTGACCAACCCCAGCTCCCTCAGCCTGACTTAGCAGAGGTGTTTCAGCCCTCTGATTGTTTTTGTGGCCCTTCTCTTGACCCTGCTCCATCAGGTCCATGTCCTTCCCGTGTTGGGGGTTCCAGAGCGGCACACTGTATTCCAGGTGAGGTCTCCCCAGAGCAGAGCAAAGTGGCAGAATCACCTTTCTTGATCTGCTGGCTGTGGATCATTCTGACCCCACAGCCTTCACCCACACCACTCACAAATTAGTGTCCCCACTCACCCACTGGCCCTCCCCTCCAAAACTGGCAGCTCCTGCTATCCCCACACCTCTTGGAGCTGCCCAATGAATCTGGTCTGAGTGGTGAGAGGGTGCAGGCACTGGCACCTGTCTCAAGCCACCGTGCCAGCAGCTTCCTGTGCTCTTGCCCCCTGGGCAGCACATTCCAATGGCCAATCTCTCTTTCTAGGAAGAATTTCTTCCTAACATCCAGCCTAAACCTCCCCTGGCACAGCTTGAGACTGTGTCCTCTTGTTGTGGTGCTGCTTGCCTGGGAGAAAAGACCAACATCCGCCTGGCTCCAACCTCCCTTCAGGAAGTTGTAGAGAGCAAGAAGGTCTCCCCTGAGCCTCCTCTTCTCCAGGCTAAGCAACCCCAGCTCCATGAAGGCTGCTTTAGGAGTTCAGCCGCTCCTGTTCATGGAGAAATAGGGGGAAAAACACATCCCTTCCCTCAAGCTGCTGGAGGCAGCTGAGCACAGTTCCCTCCACCTGCCCCCTCTGCAAATCACAGGGATATTGTCACTAATTATCAGGCTCAACAAGTGAAATCGTGCCATTTGCTACAGCCAGGCTGGAGGAGCGGTGTGAGGAGCGGCGCTCAGCTCGAGGAGGAGAGGGGACGGTGGAAGGGCTCCTGGGTGCCGAGGGGCAGCCCCCTGGGTGCCCGGTCCCGGAGCAGGAGGGGGCCCCACCGGCAGTGTTGTTGTGTTTGCACTTCAGAGTGTTTGCCTTCCTTTGAATTTCTCTCTCCTTTTTTTTGTGCCTGATGTTTACTTCAAGCATCGCACTCTGAGGGCTTATAAAGAGGATTAAGTGGTGAGGAGGTCTCACGGAGTTAGGAGGAATTAATCAAGCGGTAATCAGAAAGGAAATTAATCTGAAGAGTTAATTAATCAGCCAAGGCGGGGAGACTGCAGCCAGCCAGCCCTATCACGCCTTCCAGGTTGCTGTTCCATGCACCAAGCACAGCACCAGGGAATGGAGAAGGTGGTTGGGGCTTTGGAGGGGATGCCCAGCCCCCCCTCCACAATTTCTAAGGGCAAAACAGAAGGCCAGAAGGTTTCCATAACCCTGCAGCCCACTGTGCAGGGACCTTGGTGGGGACATCTCCACCCATCACTGCTCATCATCTGTCCTCCTCAGCCCAGCTTGAAAAGTCCCCAGAGGCTGAGGCAGCCATTTCAGAGCCTCTTCCCATGCTCCTCTTACATCTTTCCTTTGGAAAAGGGATCTACATATCCTGGGGGTACCAGTTGATAGTAGGCTGAACATGAGCCTGCAGTGTGCCCAGGCAGCCAAGGCCAATGGCATCCTGGCCTGCATCAGGAACAGTGTGGCCAGCAGGAGCCGGGAGGTCATTCTGCCCCTGTACACTGCACTGGTTAGGCTGCACCTTGAGTCCTGTGTCCAGTTCTGGGCCCCTCAGTTTAGGAAGGAGGTTGAGTTGCTGGAAGATGTCCAGAGGAGGGCAACAAAGCTGGGGAGGGGTTTGGAACACAGCCCTGTGAGGAGAGGCTGAGGGAGCTGGGGTTGCTTAGCCTGGAGAAGAGGAGGCTCAGGGGAGACCTTCTTGCTCTCTCCAGCTCCCTGAAGGGAGGTTGTAGCCAGGTGGGGGTTAGTCTGTTCTCCCAGGCAAGCAGCACCAGAACAAGAGGACACAGTCTCAAGCTGTGCCAGGGGAGGTTTAGGCTGGAGGTTAGGAAGAAGTTCTACATAGAGAGATTGGCCATTGGAATGTGCTGCCCAGGGAGGTGGTGGAGTCACCATCACTGGAGGTGTTCAGGAGGAGACTTGATGGGGTGCTTGGTGCCATGATTCAGTTGACTAGGTGGTGTTGGATGCTAGGTTGGACACGATCTTGAAGGTCTTTTCCAACCTGGTTTAGTTTATTCTATTCTATTCTATTTGCAGCCCACAAGTTTTTGGTTGCTTAATAGGTTCTGTACACCCCATGTTCTCCTTCCAGCATCCTAAATAGCCTTTTCACTTCTCCATTGTTCAACCTTTCTAAACATGCACCGCTGGGGAACTCTTTCCCTTCACTCTGGTCTTGCTGCATCTTATATTTAGCTTTTCTTTTGCTTAATCTTTCCTCACAATGCATTCCCTGCAGAACCTTAATCGTTTTAGTTGCTCTTCTCTGAATTCCTTCCAAAAGGCACCAGGCAAAAAACTGTTGTTTGCCAATTTGCTTGCGTCCCTGCTGGACTGCATTTTGCCTCATGCCTCTTTCCCTTGGGGGGAGGCATTCCCTGAGCAAGCCACCTGATCAGGAGTGCTCAACCTTCCTTACAGCCTGAAGCCCTCGGGGGAAGAAAGCTCCCCAGGTCGCCAGGGTTCCCACACAACACATCTTTGAACTTACACAAAACCTAGGCCAGTTTGCAAAGGCATCTGAAATCTCATTAACTTCACCATTATTATTGCTGTTAGACTCTTTTTATGCACAAAGCAGACATTTTAATTGCCTGGATGGGAAGAGCAGCTTCTATTGTGTGTTTTAGAGACCACAAGCAAAGATTCATCTCGACTGGCTGCCTGCAACCTGTCTCCAGGGAGGTGCAGACAGGCCAGGGCTGAGCCCAGGGTGCAAAGGGTCATCCAGCAGCCTCAAACTTATTCCTTCAAAGCCTCTTCTTCAGAAAGCACAGAATCAATGAATTGCCAGGGTTGGAAGG
This sequence comes from Dryobates pubescens, assembly GCF_014839835.1. Lineage (NCBI taxonomy): Eukaryota > Metazoa > Chordata > Aves > Piciformes > Picidae > Dryobates > Dryobates pubescens. The sequence goes on from NC_071628.1 coordinate 5,161,761, forward strand.
GACCTCAAGGAGCAGCCAGTTCCAACCCCCCTGCCATGGGCAGGGGCACTTCACACTTGTGATGGTTTAACCCTGAAACTGTCACAACACTACAGCAGGTTGCTCACAGCCACATCCAGCCTGGCTGCAAAAACCTCCAGGGATGAGGCTTCCACCACCTCCCTGGGCAACCTGTGCCAGTCTCTCACCACCCTCCTGAGGAAGAACTTCTTCCTAACATCCAGTCTGAATCTACCCACTTCTACTTTTGCTCCATTCCCCCCAGTCCTATCACTCCCTGACACCCTAAAAAGTCTCTCCCCAGCTTTCTTGTAGCCCCCTACAGACAGTGGAAGGCCACAATAAGGTCTGCTTGGAGCCTTCTCTTCAAGGAGAGCCCATTGCTCCAGGTGGTCACCCCCTGATCACTGAGAGGTGCTTACTGGGGCTGCTGGTGTACAGATCAAACCTGAGCTTGGGCAGGCTGTGTGATCCCTCAAAACAAGAACCTCTTCCCCAGCAGCCATGGTGGTTAGGGAAACAGAAGACAGACCAAGGTTCATCTTGCAGAGCCAGGGCCACCTGCATGGTTAAGGGAGTGGAGAAGAAATGCCTGCCACATCTGGGCAGCACAGGCAAAAAGGGCAGCCTAGTAAAGATGATACCAGAGGATCGGGGGCATGAGGAAAGCAGGCACTGCAATGAGCCATGAGATTTATACCTTGTGTTAGATACACAACCTTCTCACATCCAAACTGTGTCATAAGAAAAGGAGTGGGGGTGGGGGTGGGGAAAAAGCTGCATTTCACAAGCAAGGATCTGTAGAGCTGAAAGCTGGCTGGGGAGGGTTGTGGTATGCAGAGGTGATGAATGACTGGAGAGAAACTAGCTGCAGTGAGGATGCTGGATGGGAGCTAGATGGTCACTCTCAGCAAATACTCCATCAGCAAAAGGCCTCATAAAGCAGCTACAGCAGCCTCAGAAGAAACCACATCCCCTCCACAGCTCAATAGCCATGCAGCTCTTAAAGCATTCTCTCACAGCCATCCCATTCCCTTCCCATCAGTTTTATTTCCAAGGAAGAAGAAGAAGAGATGCCTTCTGTCCTTGAGCAAATGCCACCCTCAGAGAGAAATCTCCCACATCACCTGAGGCTGGCCCTCTCCCTCAGTCATGAGCTGGGCTTTATTTCCCTTTGGGTAGATCAAGGCTATTTTCACACATTCTCTAGGGGAAAGGGGAAAAGTGAAAATACTACCTTGAAAGAAAAAGGGAAGAGATAAAAGCCTGCTGCTGCTGCTGCCTAAACCCAAGCTACATCTGCAGAGCCCAGGTGGAATGGTGAGCTCCCCCCTAACAGACATCCCTGTACATCCTGACCCAAAGAAGCAGCTCCCCCTGGATGCTCTTGTACAGGGAAATCCTGCTCTCCTCCCAGCCCTCCACACACTGCCTGGATCCATTTCCTTGTGACTGCTTCATTATCACTTCTGCTGTGACTGCCAATTATAACAAAAATTGATCTGGACAATTCACAGGCTGCCCAACACCACAGCCCTCTGACCACCAACAGGTACCCAGAATGCTGGTTCTGATCCTGGAAAGTTTCCCACTCAGAGCTGGGCCCTTGGACACTTGTGGTACCCCAAGAGGTGAGAGAAAAGAGATGCTGCTGCTCTTCTCCACACCAATAATGCCACAAAGAGGGCACATTTCCAGAGAGCAGAGCCTGCCTTTGAATTATCCCTCCCCTGCTGGCTCCAACAGAGACTAAGGAGTGCAGATCTAGTCCCCAGTGTGTGTGGGGGGAGGGGTGTGTGCCACTCTGTTCTGACTTTTAAGGGTGCAATGCCTTTTATTTAGGCTTTTCAGGTGGCAGCATTTAACCCCTTAGAATCACAGAATCAATAGGGTTGGAAAAGACCTCAAAGATCATCAAGTCCAACCTCTCACCCAACACCTCATGACTACTAAACCATGGCACCAAGTGCCACATCCACTCCCTTCTTGAACACCTCCAGGGATGGGGACTCCACCACATCCTGGGCAGCACATCCCAATGGCCAATCTCTCTTGCTGGGAAGAATTTCTTCCTAACATCCAGCCTAAACCTCCCCTGGCACAGCTTGAGACTGTGTCCTCTTGTTCTGGTGCTACTTGCCTGGGAGAAGAGACCAAACCCCTCCTGGCCACAACCTTCCTTCAGGTAGTTGTAGAGAGCAAGAAGGTCTCCCCTGAGCCTCCTCTTCTCCAGGCTAAGCAACCCCAGCTCCCTCAGCCTCTCCTCACAGGGCTGTGCTCCAGACCCCTCCCCAGCTTTGTTGCCCTTCTCTGGACACATTCAAGTGTCTCAATGTCTTTCTTAAATTAATAGAATAGAATAAACCAGATTGGAAGAGACCTTCAAGATCCTCACACCCAACCCATCATCCAACACCACCCAATCAACCAAACCATGCAACCAAGCACCCTATCAAGTCTCGTCCTAAACACCTCCAGTGATGGTGACTCCACCAAACTGGACACAGTTCACAGCATCCTACAGCATCACCTGTAACACATGCCTGGGTCACACAGAGCTGGGGATGGGTTAAAAAAACACCACCACACCCCAGGGTAAACTGAGAGAATAAACAACCTGCAGACTGCAAGCTGGGTTGTAAATATGTGCAAATAAATGCACACCCTCTCAGCTGATGCTATCAAATGCATTACTCCCCAAATCCCTGCAGAGCAGTAGACCATCTCAGAGGTCACATTAGCGTGGCAGTAATGCAATCCCATTCCCCAGCCCCCTCCTCCCTCTCTGAGCTTTCTAGGTTGATGTTTGCTCTCTTAATTTTAACCACCAGCCGTGCATCTCCGTGGCCCAGCCTGGGACCGCTTTGCTCAAGTGGTAGTAAACACATGGCTTAATTCACTCATTCTCCAGGAACAGAATGGGGGGGGGGGGATAAACAAAACACAGTGAAACCACCAAGCCTTTCCTGCATGAAATACATGAGTCCTCCAGTGCAGTGAGCTCCACAGGCTGTGCTGAAAGCTGCCATGACTAACTCGGGCTCGGGGAGCGACCGGAGCGGTAAGCGGAAAATCCGTGCGCGCCGCTCCTGGCGGGAGAAAAGCCTCCGAGTGGCACACAGCTCAGTGCCAGCCACACACTGCCTGAGCCCTCCTGCAGCTGGGCACCCAGCTCAGGCCTTGTTGCTCGTTCCAAGGCAAGGGACAGAGTCATTAGGAGGAAAGCTGGGCTGAGCGCTTAATCACGGGGAAGCAGGGAGGGAGGGGGAAGTAGCCAGCAAGGCAAGTTCCGGAGAGAGAAAGGATGGAGATGGCACAGGCAGGGGCTGCCATGGCCACTCTGCTCCATGGCCAGCAGCACTGGTCCACACAAGTCCTCTGCCAGCTTCTCCCAATGTGGCCTAGTTGGGGATGTCCCTGCTGGCTACAGGGAGGTCAGACTAGATGACCTTTGGAGGTCCCTTGAGGCCTGGACCATTCTGTGATTCTCCAGGGAGCCTGTCCTCTGGAGGAGAGAAAAGTCTTTAGAGAGTTGGGCCTCAGGATCACAGCACACAAAGCCTCTTGGAAGACTGGGTTTCATTCTCTGGTCCCAAATCCCCTTCATGCTGGACAGTGCCCTCCTCTACTCCCCCAAAGCTTTGCTGAGTCCTCTACAGATTTTCCCAGAGTTGAGGCCATTGTTCTTTGTTCACCTTCTGCAAACACATCCAATCCCTCTCTTTTTTTTCCCTTCCTTCCCTCTTCTGCTGCCTGCAGAAGTCTGTGCTTATGCATTCCCCCTTCACACCTCATCTCTTCTAGCTGGCAGGATAACAACAACGACAAGAAGTTTAATAGCAACATTCCCCACCAAAGAGCAGGGTGAAAGAGCAAAGGCAGCACTGCTCACGGGCAGATGCCAGAGAGATCTGCCAGGAACACGCATCTCAGGAGCCAACACAAGCTTAAACTTTACCCCAAGGCCCTGTGAGCCTCTTTGTGGTGAGCCCACCTGAACCCAAGCCACAGGGGTGGTCAAGATGCGCTCCTGCTCTTCAAGGAAGATGCTCAGGATGGCTTTTCAGGATGCTCTCACCGTGAGCACACTTTCATCACTGGGTCTTCCAGTCTTTGACAACATCTGATGGATGCCCCTGAGGCTCACTCTGCAGTCAGGAGTGAGACAGACACAGCTCCAAATTCTTCTGCAGCTGCCTAATAAGGAGCCCACCCCTCCTGGATGGCTGTGGAGGAAGTCTGCAGCGATTAGTCCCATTAAGCCTCTGTGAAAGCTACTCCAACATCAAACTGATGAACTATCCAAGTCAGACTTGTTAGCAGAGGATAAATGGAAATCCAGCCTTGGTGTTTTAACAGTCTACAAGGCATCATTTCTGCTTGGATGGCCCTTAGGCCCTTGCAACCGCTGGATGAGCTCATTCAGCTGTTGGGCACAGCAGGCAGCCCATCTCAGTCCCCAAGCCCATCTCTGTCCCTGTCTTCTCATCAAGCCCATACAGACTTACCCACACTGAGTTACTGTGAGCAAAGCTCTTTTTTTTTTTCCACCCCCTCTAGTTGATGAAACATTTCATTAAGCCCCATCCCCTGCTCCCATCATTCATACTTCAGCACTTGTTAGACATTAAACCCAGGATTGGCAGAGGATGTTAGAGGAATTTCAGCAGGATTTGTCTATTAATTCCCTTTGCTGGTTTTTTAAACTCCTCTGCTTAGAAAAACGCTGACACACATGTCCCTCGCAACAGGTAGCCACTAATGAAATTATCCACCAGCTGCTTTGCCAGTAAAGCTCAGCTGCTCTGGGAAGAAGAGCCCCAACCCTCCCTACCCCCCCAGGAGAAAAAAACCCCACTACAACTGAGAGGGTAGGGTTTGGAGCTCCTCTCACAGCTGACAAAGGCTGGAGCAGAGATGCATCACCAGGTCCTCATTCCTCCAACAGCACACACAGAGAGCATCTCCCCACCTCCCAAGCCCACATTTCCCAGGTCTGTGGCACAGGGAAAGGAACAACCACAGCAAAAGCCTAATTGTGCATTTGTGATAAGCCTCAGAACCAGGGATAAACTACCTCAAAGAGATAAGGGCTGCTCATTTCTTCATCCTCTAGGAGCCAATATTTACTAGAAACATTTCCCTCAGCCTACAACTCGTAGGAGATTGTGTCTTAATATCCTGAGGAGTTTCTTTGGTACCTATGACACATTTGACCCCCTGCACCTCAACAGCTGAGGCACGAGGCATGAGCGCAGGCAATGCTGCCTGCAGTGCTCCTGCTCACTCAAAACACAACTGGGAGTGCACATGGAATCATGGAATTGTTAGGGTAGGAAGGGACCTCAAGGAGCAGCCAGCTCCAGCCCCCCTGCCATGGGCAGGGACACCTCACACTGCAGCAGGTTGCTCACAGCCACATCCAGCCTGGCCTGAAAAACCTCCAGGCAGGAGGCTTCCACCACCTCCCTGGGCAACCTGTGCCAGGCTCTCACCACCCTCATGGGGAAGAACTTCTTCCTAACATCCAATCTGAATCTACCCACTTCTGGTTTTGCTCCATTCCCCCCAGTCCTATCACTCTCTGACACCCAAAAAGTTCCTTCCCAGCTTTCTTGTAGCCCCCTTCAGATACTGGAAGGCCACAATTAGGTCTCCTTGGAGCCTTCTCTTCTCCAGACTGAACAGTCCCAACTCCCTCACTCTGTCCTCATAGGAGAAGAGCTCCAGCCCTCTGCTCATCCTCATGGCCCTACAGGAAGCATGTCCAGATCCTTCCTGTACTAGGGGCTCCAGAACTGGACACAGTGCTCCAGGTGGGATCTCACTGGAGTGGAGTAGAGGGGGAGAATCACCTCCCTTGACCTGCTGGCTATCTTCTTCCAGACTCTGGACTGAGGAGTTTAAATTCAAATCTTCAGTCCTGCAGTAATTCAGGGAAGCAGTGAAATTTTGTTGAACCTGATCTGAGTGTGCTGGAGACATGAGGTTGGTAACTGCAGGCTCCCACGTGGTTCCGCCAGCTCTGCACTGGCACAGCACAGCCTTTGGCTCCAGGGAGATGGGTTTGTGTGGGGCTTTTTTTTTGCTTTGGTTTTACTGCTGATCAAGGCAGCTGTAGGTGCCTCCTTGATAATTTAAACTGGCAGAGCTGTGCTGGATTCTGTAGCAATCCACTTCTTCAGCAAGGCAACATCCTTCAGCAGCAAGTCTCAAAGACTGTGACGTCTCCAGTGGAGCTACGTCTATGGATCACACATCTCCCATAGCTCCTGGGCTTACTAGACCAATAAAAGAAAGCAAGATTCAGCCACCAACTTCCCAGCTCCCACACTGCTACCCAAAATGGGAAATGCTGCTTGCTGCTCCTTCCTCCTCCCAGCCTCCTCCAGCCTTCCCCATTCACACCTCAAATAAAGATGCAAGCGTTGCCTTCTCTCCTTCTCCAGCGCTCGAGACGTGCCAGCACACTTAGGAAATCATTAGTGCAAATTCCAGCCAAGATTATTTATCCTTAAAGAGCCTGCTCGACAGCAAATCTCCCTCCAGCAGCTCCCAGGCTCTGCAGCTCAGTGCAGATAAATGAGCACTCACCACCAGCTACTCACAAATTCATACAGCATCTCCCCACCTTTATTGGGCTGCGCTGCCTGCGCTGCCACACACACACGTGTGCTCCACGTGCGCAAAGCATGGGGGGAGAGGAGTTTCCACCTTCTCTACCTGCTTTGCTAAGGGTGCCATGAAGCATTAGGCTGTCAAAGAAGAGCCTGGGCTGCTTTGACACCTCTCCCTCATCAGTCCATAGCCTCATGCTTCCCATCTCGAGTCCTGTGTCCAGTTCTGGGCCCCTCAGTTTAGAAAAGATGTTGAGATGCTGGAAGGTGTCCAGAGAAGGGCAACAAAGCTGGGGAGGGGTCTGGAGCACAGCCCTGTGAGGAGAGGCTGAGGGAGCTGGGGTTGTTTAGCCTGGAGAAGAGGAGGCTCAGGGGAGACCTTCTTGCTTCCCCACTGCAACATCACTGAAACAATTCTGTGATCATGCTCTCCAAAATACACTGTAGGCAGAGGTGCTGCAAGGAGCATAAAGTTTTCAGAAGAAGAGCACACCACAGAAGAGAGCCTGGATGCCCTTCAGGGGCACACAGGGCTTTGTGAGTGTGTGTCACCTTAAACCTCACTGGGAAAAGGTTCTTGGGAAAAGCTCTCAAGTGCTGGGTTCAGGATTGAAGGTTCTCTGCTGAGAATGGAGGATCTTAAGGGACCTGTGGGTTGTCATGAATTTGCACAAAAGCCTAACAGCTTGGAGAGCCACACACGGGTAAAAATAATCATAGAAGAGAATCATAGAATCAATAAGGTTGGAAAAGACCTCAGAGATCATCAAGTCCAACCTGTCACCCAACACCTCCTGACTACTAAACCATGTCTCCAAGTTCCACATCCAATTCCCTCTTGAACACCTCCAGGGATGGTGACTCCACCACCTCCCTGGGCAGCACATTCCAATGGCTAACAGCTCTCTCCGTGAAGAACTCTCTCCTCACCCCCAGCCCAAACCTCCCCTGGCACAGCTTCAGACTGTGTCCTCTTGTTCTGGTGCTGGTTGCCTGGCAGAAGAGACCAAACCCCCACCTGGCTACAACCTCCCTTCAGGTAGTTGTAGAGAGCAATAAGGTCTCCCCTGAGCCTCCTCTTCTCCAGGCTAAGCAACCCCAGCTCCCTCAGCCTCTCCTCACAGGGCTGTGCTCCAGACCTCTCCCCAGCCTCGTTGCCCTTCTCTGGACACCTCCAAGAGTCTCAATGTCCTTCTTAAATTGAGAAGCCCAGAACTGGACACAGGATTCAAGGTGTGGCCTAACCAGTGCTGAGTACAGGGGCAGAATGACCTCCCTGCTCCTGCTGGCAAAAGGTAGGAAGCAGCCCTGCTTCAGCCTTACAACTTTGCTGATGAGGGCTTTTGGCACATGCTGCCATCCCATTAACTCCAATATCATCTTAATAGACAGCAGCAGCCAAAAAGCATTACTTGAAATCTTTAAGCAGAAATAATAAGCCCAAAATCACTTCTAAATACACCAGCAGCATAATAAACTCAGATGGAAGAGGCAGATAGCGAAGCCCAGATGTTTGGTTCTTAAGAATTAAGTAACAATACAAAGAAATAAAGACACACAACTAAAATGCAGCTGCCCTGCAGCAGCAGAGTGGAAGAAGGCTTCTGCAGACAGCCAGGAGTGGAATCAAGCTGTATCTAATCTCAATTTTGATCTTGACATTTTAGATCAGGGGAGACTGAGAGCAAACAGGAGATAGGAGAAGTAATATCATCTAAATGACAATTAGAGAAGACAAAAAATGTATCAACAGAAAGAAAATTCAATGAATGGTCAAAAGAGGCATGCAAATTCTGACTGGAAAACTCAGAAGTGTTTCATCTCCGGGTCCCACGCACAAAGGGACAGACAGAGCTGTTGGAGGGAGGCCAGAGGAGGGCCACAAGGATGATCTAAAGGCTGGAGAAGCTCTGCTATGAGGACAGACTGAGGGAGCTGGGGCTGTTCAGCCTGCAGAAGAGAAGGTCCAAGGAGACCTATTTGTGGCCTTCCAGGGTATAAAGAAAGATAGGGAGGGACTTGTTAGGGTGTCAGAGAGTGATAGGACTGGGGGAATGGAACAAAACTAGAAAGGGGTAGACTCAGATTGGATGTTAGGAAGAAGTTCTTCCCCATGAGGGTGGTGAGAGCCTGGCACAGGTTGCCCAGGGAGGTGGTGGTAGCCTCATCCCTGGAGGTGTTTGCAGCCAGGCTGGATGTGGCTGTGAGCAACCTGCTGTAGTGTGAGGTGTCCCTGCCCTCCATCCATCCCAGCAACGTTCCAGCTCTTCTTGCTTTGCATCCATTCTGATAAGCTGGGGTTGTTCAGCCTGGAGAAGAGAAGACTCCAGGGGCACCTTAGAGCTGCCTTCCAGAAGCTGAAGGGATCCTGCAGGAAGGCTGCAGAGGGACTTCTCATCAGGGTGTCTAGGGACAGGACAAGGGGGAATGGTTTGAAGCTGAGGGAGAGCAGGGTCAGATTGGAGCTGAGGAAGTTCTTCAGTACAGGGATGGTGAGACTCTGGAATAGGTTGCCCAGGAAGGTTGTGGATGTTGAAGGCCAGGCTGGATGAGGCCTGGAGCAGCCAAATCTAGTTGAGAGGTGTCCCTGCCTGTGATGGGGAGGTTGGAGTAGATGATCTCTGAGGTGCCTTCCAACCTAAGCTGTTGTATGATTACAGCAGGGTACTCAACAAAAGCACTCAGCAGCCCAACAGGCACGAAGTCACATCAGCAGATGCTGCCACCAATTTCATTCTGGGCTGAGAAAGTGAATGCCAAGAAGGTAGAGATGCTGTAAATCTGTAAAGACATTTCCCCTTTTTATTCACATCTATGCACACAACTTGCATTTCTTCTCCTGGCTGATGTGCAGGGGGAGAAAAAACAACCCAAGCAAACAAACAGAAGAGCAATAACACCAAATTTATACTAAAAAACCCCAGAAGCCAGAGGAAATATCAAGAAAAAAAATATTTAAGAGGCTAAATGATAACAGAATGGAGAAGATGGAGCAGTCTATAAAAGCAATTCACTACCTTCTTGGTCTTGTTTTCCCCTGATTGAATTACCAAATTAGTCAATGAAGACAAGCAATATATTTGGGCTCAGTAAAATATTTGATGGTGTCTCAGAAAAACAATCAATACCAAAATCATCAAACCAACAACAACAACAACAACCCCAACAGAACTTCCTTGGAAAATGAACTCAGGCTGGCTTGGACCTGAGCACTGTCATGCCACAGTATTAATACCAACTGCAAATGTGATTTGGGTGCCTCAGCCCTGCTAGGGCTGCTCTGGGTGGCACAACCATGGCAGAGCTTTAAGCCAGGGACTGGAGTTAAGACTGGGTTTATGGCACATCTGAAAGGAGAATAGAATGGAATAATATAAACTAGAATAGAATAAACTAGAATAGAACTAATCAGGTTGGAATAGACCTTTGAGATCATCAAGTCCAACCCATCATCCAACACCATCTAATCAACTAAACCATGGCACCAAGTGCCTCATCCAGTCTCTTCCTAAACACCTCCAGTGATGGTGACTCCACCACCTCCCTGGGCAGCACACTCCAATGGCCAATCTCTCTTTCTATGAAGAACTTCTTCCTAACATCCAGCCTGAACCTCCCCTGGCACAGCTTGAGACTGTGTCCTCTCATTCTGGTGCTGGTTGCCTGGGAGAAGAGACCAACCCCCACCTGGCTATAATGAAAGGAACCTACTAAATTAGCTGCTGGGTGCAGGTTTAGGGGGCCAGGTGTGACTGCCTGAGGTTCAACAAGTCCAAGTGTAAGGTCCTGCATCTGGGTTGGGCCAACCTCAGGCATAAATCCAGGCTGGGTGCAGAGTGGGTGGAGAGCAGCTCTGAAGAAAGACACTTAAGGGTGCATTGATTGTTGAGCAGCTCCCCAGGAGCCAGCAGTGCCCTCATGCAGCCCAGCAGGCAGCTGTGTGCTGGGCTGCAGCCAGAGGAGTGTGGCCAGCAGGGCAAGAGAGGGGATTCTGCCCCTTGGCTCTGCTCTGCTGAGACCTTACCTCAAATACTGCCTCCAGATCTGGTGTCCCCAGCATGAAAAGGACACAGAGCTGGTGGAGGGAGTCCAGAGGAGACCACAAAGATGATCCAAGGGCTGGAGCACCTCTGCTGTGAGGACAGGATGAAGGAGCTGGGGTTGTCCAGCCTGGAGAAGAGAAGGCTCCAGGGGCACCTTGGAGCTGCCTTCCAGTACCTGAAGGAATCCTACAGGAAGGCTGCAGAGGGACTTTGCATGAGGGTGTTGAGGGACAGGACAAGGGGGAATGATTTGAAGCTTTAGGAAAGCAGGGTAAGACTGGAGCTGAGGGAGAAGTTCTTCAGTAGGAGGGTAGTGAGACTCTGGAATAGGCTGCCCAGGGAGGTTGTGGCTGCCTCCTGCCTGGGGGTGTTGAAGGCCAGGCTGGATGAGGCCTTGAGCATCTGAGTCTAGTTGAGAAGCATCCCCTGCCCATGGCAGGGATGTGGGAGTAAATGACCTCTAGGATACCTTCCAACATAAACCATTCTGTGATTCTATGACTTTAGCAATTTTGGAGAGCCATCACTGATGTGGCTCAGTGACTGAGCAGAACTAACTCCCTTCTCCAACAGCTCTGCTATCTTCTTCAGAAGTCAAGCATCACCAAAGCCACAAAGTCACCCAGGCAGTGTGTCCCTTAACCAGCCTAGGCAGCAGTAAGGAAACCAAGGTGCAAACATCAAAACCAGGACACCTTCCACCTGCTCTAGTGGAAGGTGTCCCTACCTGTGGCAGGGGGGTTGGACCTAGATTATCTTTAAGGTCCCTTCCAACCCAAACCATTCTATGACTGAAATTAGAGCCCAGAGGAAGCCCTGCAGCCACTGAGTCAGGCCAAGGTGGATACCATGAGAATGTGCTGAGAGGCTCCTGAGCAAAAGGGATGCAGACCTGGCCAGCAGCTCCTACAGATCCCCACAGCCTGAGAGAAGAGGCAGCAATCAGCCCACCAGGACGAGGATCCACAGCTCGGATCTGCATCTCTTGCTGCACAGTGGGAAAAGCGTCTCAGCCCAAGGGCAGCAGCAGCAGCAGCTTTACCTGCCTCCCCAAGTGCCAGCTCCACTTAGTGTAATGATTATTAAGCCCTGTCAGCAGCTATGAAACCGATGGCCACAGCTCCACAGGCAAAGCGCTTCGCAAGCCGCCACCGCCGCGCGCAGGTTTTCATTATCCATCTGGAAAATTGCAGATGTCACAAGAGCTTTTAGAGCATCAAGACAAAAAGTCATCTTGTCAGCAGCAAAAGGGCCACTTCTCCCCCTGCCCCAGCCCCAGCAGCTGTCTCAGCACCGCAGGCTTCTGCGTCAGGACACCAATGCCACCGAGGAGCCTCGCCGGCAGGCTGCTCGCCCCGCGGCCACCACGGCACCAGCATCTCAGCCCTGCCACGTGAAGCCTGCTCTGAAGGGAAAGCAGGGAGAAGGAAAACAGTTTCTTCCCCTTCACACTAATTCACAGCCTCTTGGCTGAGTCTTGACTCTGTTAGGCTGGGAGGAGCTCGCTGTTTGCTGGGGGAGGAGAAGGACGCGCTGGGAAGTTGAAGATCATAGAATGGCTTAGGCTGGAAGGGAGATCATCTAATCCAACCTCCCTGCCATGAACAGGGATGCCTCCAAACTAGGCCACACTGCATCCAACCTGGCCTTGAACATCTCCCAGGGAGGAGGCATCTACAACCTCTCTGGACAATCTACTCCAGAGTCTTGCCACCCTCACAGTGAAGAATTTCTTCCCAAGATCCAATCTCGACCTATTCTCCTTCAGTTTAAACCTATTTCCCCTTGTCCTGTCAGTGGGCACTCTTGTAAAAAGTCCCTCTCCAGCCTTCCAGTAGGTTCCCTCCAGGTATTGGAAGGCAGTTACGAGGTGCCCCTGGAGTCTTCTCTTCTCCAGGCTGAACAGCCCCAGCTCCCTCAGCCCATCCTCACAAGAGAGATGCAGGTTCACTGGCACCAGCTTCTCCTGCAGCTGGTTCAGGTGGAATGAGAAGAAAGGCAGAGCATTTTTAGTCCCCAGCTCCAAGCAGGCTCACCTCTTTTCTCTGCTGTAGTCATATGGGTTTTCACCTCTGTGGTGTTTGCAGCTGCTGGAGCACTTTGCCTCGGGTGGCATCAACGGCAGATGTGGCAAAATTATGTTGCCAAAGGCCGCACTTCCCAACAGGGTTCTGGTCAAGAAGTGGCTTTTCCTTTTCCTGTGCTGAAAACCCCTCACTGATCACAAAGTGAGACCACTCAGCAAGATCAAAGCCACAAAAGCACCCCAACAGCAGGGTGAGTAAGATGCTTGGCTGCAGCATAAGGGTCTTGATGGGAAAAGAATCCTTTCCAGGAGAGGCTGCTAACTCCTGCAGCTGCTCTGATGTCAAGTAAAACAATGCAGGGAAAAGCCCAGCTAGCAAGTTCCAGCAGACACAGGGAGCAAAGAGGCCATGAGACACAGAAGATGGCCCTGAGCACCAGCTCCATGCTTTTCTCACACCACAAGCCTTAGAAGAGCAGGGAGATCCTGCAATCCAGCCTGGGTATGGAGCACAGCATGCTGAAGGCTGATGTCAGGGCTGGGGTGAGCTTGTGGGTGCACTGGGCATCATTCCCAGCATGGTGCCCCTTAACATACCCTGGTGCCTCATACACAGAGCCCAAAGTGAGACCTATGGCCAGTTTGTAGGTCCCTTTCCTGACCAAGGCATGTCTAGGGTAAGATCATCCCTTCCCCTGTGCTCCTTCGCTATCCAGGGTACCCAACTGGGTACCACCAGCTACAACTTCAGCACCAGCTGAAGGCCACTCTCCCAAACAGAAACTGGATTATAACCCTGCCCCCTTCAGACACAAAATATGAGAGTCCAGGAGGGATGATTTATTCCCCCTGTGCACAGAACACCACTCAGGTGCCTTTGTGTACAGACATTATCTTCTGGTCCATTGGTTTTTACTAGCACAGTTGTAGATCAAAATGAGATGCCTGAGCATCACACAGGGCTCTGTACTGCTTCACCAGCAGATGCTAAACTCTGAGTCTGAGGGTGATTTTCTTGGGGCTGTCTGGGACAGCAGGAGGCTGCACCACAAGAACTCGAAGTTAGAGATGGACCAAGCCCATTAGATCATCAGATCATAGAATCAACCAGGCTGGAAAAGACCTCAGAGATCATCAAGTCCAACCTATCACCCAACACCTCCTGACAAGTAAACCATGGCTCCAAGTGCCACATCCAGTCCTTTGAACACCTCCAAGGACAGTGACTCCACCACCTCCCTGGGCAGCACATCCCAATGGCCAATCTCTCTTGCTGGGAAGAACTTTCTCCTCACCTCCAGCCTAAACCTCCCCTGGCACAGCTTCAGACTGTGTCCTCTTGTTCTGGTGTTGGTTGCCTGGGATGCTCCAGCACTCTTTACCCTTTGCTTTCTCCAGCTGAGGGTTGAACAGTACATTTAAATGGCAGCTCCTGTCCATTCCCTTGGGAAGTTATTCTGCTGCCTCCAAATTTCTCGGCACTCCTTCAAGTACACTTGGCTCAGGTTCAAACCAAGCAGCACCCTTCTCCATCCTCTCTCCCTTTGTTTTCACAGATTCCAAATGCTTCCCTTGCCACTCCTGCCCTTTCCATGACAGTCACCTGTCTCTCAACCAAGCCTGAAGCTCTCCTGCTCCAGGGTTTCAGCACAGAGAGCCCAATCCCAGCATCCCTGGCTAAACACCACAATCCTATAGCGAGTCATGAGGTGACAAACTCAACCAGGGGCATCCTCCCAGAGGGCCACTTATCAGCATTAACAGTAGCAAAATCCTTTCCACAGGATAATTGGACAACTGCAGTCCAGACCAACTACAATTAAAATATTAATTACAGCCCTTTGCTTCTTCCCACACTGCCCTGCATCTTATTAAAGCCACATCAAAGTTGACACATAGTTGTTTGGTTGTTGGCTGCCTTCAGAGAGGCACAGGAGAGCACAAAGGGCACGAGGCTCGTGGAGATGTCTCTTTGTCAGCAGCCTATCCTGCTGCTGTACATGGTGCCTGCTCTGGAGATAAACAGAATTATGCCAGCTCTGTGCTGTCATGCCAGCAAAGTCACATGAACACAGATGGACAAACACCATCAGTCCAAGCAGCAAACACAGATTGGAGGCAGGCAGCAGCATCACTGCCACAGAGAGGAGCCCCCCGAGGATTAGCACCTCCTGCATGGACCTTGGGGCAGGCTGCTCAGGGGACTGAGCCTGGCTGTGGAAAAGGCAGATGGGGAATTGGGGCAACTAGATGAAGGACATACTGCCAGCCCTTCAAGATGAAGGAAGCAGGGGTGGCTCATTCTCACCCTCTCCTTCCTCAGGAGCAAGCCCAGCACACATGCAAAGGCAGAAGCAAGCTCAGAGCCACATGCAGCAGGGTCCCCAGTGCTGCCACATGCTAATGCTTTGCTGATGGAAGAAGCTGATGCTCCAAGACTGCAACAGGGAATAGCTTTAAAATGAACTTCAAAATAATAAGTTTCAACACCTTCCCACCACCTCAGCTGGGAGCTCACATCGTGCTGAGTCACAGGTAAGAGGAGGGTCACTCACACAGCTCTTTGTCACTGCAATGTGAGAAGCAGTGGTGAGAGTCAGCAGTGAGAGAGCTGCTAACACAGAACTGCCCTGGGCACACACCAGCTGTGCTGGGGGGGCTCCTCTGGGGCACCCCAGGCCCAGCACCCAGCTGGTGACTGGAGCAAATGTCTGCACCCATGAGCGAGGGAGGTGATGCAGGGGGAGGAAGAGCCTGCAGGAACAGGGCATGAAGGAGGCTGAAGGCTTTCTCAGGCCACCTGAAACCTACTGATGTGGCTGGGTTTATTTTTACTTCTTTTTTTTTAAACTGCTTTTAGTAGTTGTCTAAAATAGACACCTTGGGTTTGTAAAAGCCACTGGAATAGGTAATGGCTGGTCAGTGCACTTTACATTTCCCTCATAAATAATCTATTATTACTTCTGGGAGTGGGACAGTGTTTTAGTGCTGGAGCTAAATAAATCCTGCTCTGCTGCTAACCATTCCTCCTGCAGGGTCATTTGATGCCTCTCTCCAGCCTTCCTGGGTGCACCTCTCCAGCCAAGGGTGGTTCCATGTTCCTGCAGACAGCAACAAATGACAGCAGCCCCTATCTTTCAAAACCTTGCCTGGACTAGCACCACCTGGGCCCAAAGGACAAGGGGGCTGAGCATCAGCTGCTGGCTTGAGAGCAGAGAAGAAAGAGAGAGAGAGAGCAGCAAGTGCCACATCACAGCACCTCAGGGAAGAAGTGGGACCTCCAAAAGTCTTGCCAAGGAGCCCAGGGCTGCACAGCAGCTTTCCCTTGCTGCCATCACGCTGATTATGGACTGCATGTCTTAGCAGAGGGTGAAGCACTTATCAGTTTGAAGAGCTTGATGCTTTCTCACCTTGAAGGCACCAAATAAATAAATAAGTGACTGGCACTGCTTGCACTTCAGCAGAGTATAAACAGGTATTTATAGACAGAAGCCCCAGAGGAACCACATGCCCTTTCAATCCCCCTCCCTGGCAAATAAAAGCAAGTGATATCAAGAGTAAGAAGTACACCAAGGGGCTTCTCAAACAAACAGAAGGATACCAAGAGGTAAAAGCCCTGACCTGCAAGAGCCCTACTCGGTCACTCTGCCCACACATCTCAGGATGTGGCACTGATGGGCTGAGACACAACTGCAATCAGTTTTCTGCTTCCAGTTCATTAGTGTGGCCCACCAGACAGTCCTGAGCCCCTGTGCTTAGCCCTGGCTTTTCATGTGGGGCTACTTCTCTCCACTAGCTGAGCCAGCCTGGCTGATGCTGCTTGGCACTCTCTTTCCTCCTGCTCCCACTACGTGGCAAGCTCCCAGGAGGATGAAATGAAAGGACCCTGTGATCACAGATTCCTCCTGAGCAACTAACCCTTGAGGTGCAGGCTCTCCAGAGCTGCAGAGTGTTTCTCCTTGCCTGTACAGCTGCAAGCAGATAACCAGGGCAAAAACACAAGCAGTGCATGATTAGAGCCACACTGGGCCAGGGCAACGTGGGTCAGAACTGGGCCTCAACTGAAAGGTAGATCATGGCTTTTGGATAGATATTTATGCTTGTAGGTCATGGCTTTTGGGCAGATAGTTTTGGGTTTGCTTGTTCCTCCAGAAAGCTGCAGCAAGAATTGCATGAGAAGGAAGGAGGCCTGGGGAGGTGGTGGAGTCACCATCACTGGAGGTGTTCAGGAGGAGACTTGGTGGGGTGCTTGGTGCCATGGGTTAGTTGATTAGGTGGTGGTGGATTGGTTGATAGGTTGGACTCGATGATCTTGAAGGTCTCTTCCAACCTGGTTTATTCTATTCTATTAAATAAATGTACAAAGAGATAAATAAATTAATAAGTAATAATAATAATAAACAGAAAACCTCAAATCAACAGAAAGCAAACTGCCAGGCACCCAAAGGTAGCTTTGCAGGGGCTGGGCCTCTGGAATTGTGTGATAAAGGTAGCTTTGCAGGGGCTGGGCCTCTGGAATTGTGTGATGAGGGAGGAAAGAAAATAGAAAATAAATAAATAAGAGAGAAACAGAAACCTCTAAGGCAGCAAAAAGAGAAGCTCCATGCCAGGCACCCAAGATATCTTTGCAGGGGCTGGGCCTCGTGAACCAGAACCCTGGAGCTGTTCTGCAATCGACTCAGCAGACAGTTGCTATCTGTTTATGGGGGGAAAAAATGTTAATAACCCCCCCAGTTGTAATCAAACAGGCAACCACTTTACTTTAAGTACCTATTAACTAATGCTAAATTACAATGGAACAGCTCTGCAACTGCTTCTGACATCCACATGCACATTAGCAGTGCCAGCACTTTGATCAGGGAGGACATTCTGCCCTGTACTCAGCACTGCTGAGGCCACACCTTGAGTCCTGTGTCCAGTTCTGGGGCCCTCAGTTTAAGAAGGACACTGAGAGACTTGAAGGTGTCCAGAGAAGGGCAAGGAGGCTGGGGAGAGGTCTGGAGCACAGCCCTGTGAGGAGAGGCTGAGGGAGCTGGGGTTGCTTAGCCTGGAGAAGAGGAGGCTCAGGGGAGACCTTCTTGCTCTCTACAACTCCCTGAAGGGAGGTTGTAGACAGGTAGGGGTTGGTCTCTTCTCCCAGGCAAGCAGCACCAGAACAAGAGGACACAGTCTCAAGCTGTGCCAGGGGAGGTTCAGGCTGGAGGTTAGGAAGAAGTTCTTCCCAGCAAGAGAGATTGGCCATTGGAATGTGCTGCCCAGGGAGGTGGTGGAGTCACCATCCCTGGAGGTGTTTAAGAAGAGACTGGATGAGGCACTTGGTGCCATGGTTGAGTTGATGAGATGGTGTTGGGTGATAGGTTGGACTCAATTCTATTCTAAAGCAGATCCAAAAGCAATCAAGTCCTTGCCAGCTGTAACCCAATCTGAACCATTAGCTGGCACTGTCTCCAGCCCAGGAAGAAAACCTCACTTGGAAAGTACAAGGGTTGTTTTTAATCCCAGAGCCTGGAAAGTGGCTCAGCTCAGCAGAGCAACAAGTGCTCTTGCCTCTGGATTTGCTCTAGCATCTTTCTCCCCAGATCCTGGCAAACTCAATTTGATTGTCACTTTCTTTTTCTTCCCTTAAAGTAATGCAGCACCAGGAGCACAGCACAGGAATCTGCCTGAGCACAGGTTCCTTATCCCCAGGCACTCTCACATGGAATGGGAAACAAGGGAAAGGAGCAGGTATTTGTCCATCAACCTCCACACTTACACAGCCTCCACCTCTGTGCCATCCCAGCAGTTTTGTTAGTCCCAGGACTTCTCTCTGCTGTTATTACTGGTTTATGAAATCTCATTTTTGTTAGTCCCAGGACTTGCATGTGGGGTTGTGTTTGTGGGGCTTTTTTGTGTGTTTAAGCCCATGATGAAGCTTCATTTCCTGTCATCTGCTGGAGTTTCAGGTGTTCATCAGAAGACGTGGGTTTATGAGGCTTGTGGTGACAAGCCTGACCTTAGCAAGGGAGGTTTAAATCCCTGCACCTCTGCTGGTGGTCAGAGAATGTAAAACCCTGAGCCCAGAGTCAGAGCAAGCAATGACTGAGGGAGGGATGCCAGGCTCCTTCTGCCCATGAGCTCTCCCCCATCCCTTGCCCTGGACACAACAGTAACCCCAAGAGCTGTCAGTGTCTCACTCTGTTAAGATCCTGTTGTTCTTCCCACGCTAGCACAAGGTTTTAACAAGCATCACAGCTCTCCCTCTAGACACATCACCCTTCAGCAAGCAGCTGCAGCCCAGCCCTGCAGCTCCAGCATGTGAAGGGTGAGAGTCAGGAGCACAGAGCCAGGCTCATCTAAGCGATGCCCAGTGATAGGACAAGGGGTACTGGGGGCAAGCTGCAGCAGAGGAGGTTTCATGTGAACACAAGGAAGAACTTTCTCACTGTGAGGGTGACAGAGGCTGCCCAGAGAGGCTGTGGAGTCTCTCCCTCTGGAGACACTCAAAACCCTCCTGGATGTGTTCCTGTGTGACCTGCCCTGGGTGACCCTGCTCTGGCAGGGGGGTTGGACTGGATGAGCTTCCAACCCCTAACATTCTGTGATTCCCCTCTGCTGCCTCCATGATGCCCATGTACACACCACACTTCACAAAGTCTCTTTGCTTCCCATTTTCCTTACACCTCCATCACGCCAGCTCCAGTATTCCAAAGCACCCCTCAGGCTGCTTCAGCCCACCCCTCTCCCTGGCCCCCAGCTAGAGAAGCCAAAGTCAACAGGCAGCCAGAAAGGGGAATCTGCCCTCTGCCACCCCACACTAATGAATGGCCTCTCCTGAGAGAGCAAGGGGGTGGCACTGAGCCAGCCCCTGTGAGCCCAGCCAAGAGACACCAAGGAGACAGGAGCAGAGCACGTCACAGCCCCCCACACAAGGAGCTTTTGTTGGTGCCCCTGCTGCAGCCTGGGGCTGGCTCGCTTGGCAGCACCGCTTGGCTGCATCAGTAGCCAGGTCATAACCAGAGCAGCAGCTCTGCCAGGGCTCTTGGGCAGTGCTCTGAGGGTGTGCTACCAGCCAGAAGAGGACAAGATCAGAGGGCTGGAGTACCTCTCCTATGAGGACAGACTGGGGGAGTCGGGGCTAATCAGTCTGGAGAAGAGAAGGCTCCGAGGAGACCTAATTGTGACCTTCCAGGATCTGAAGGGGGCTACAAGAAAGTTGGGGAGGGACTTTTGAGGGTGTCAGGGAGCGACAGGACTTGGGGGGATGGAACAAAACTAGAAATGGGCAGATTCAGATTGGATGTTAGGAAGAAGTTCTTCCCCATGAGGGTGGTGAGACACTGGCACAGGTTGCCCAGGGAGGTGGTGGAAGCCTCATCCCTGGAGGTGTTTGCAGCCAGGCTGGATGTGGTTGTGAGCAACCTGCTGCAGTGTGAGGTGTCCCTGCCCATGGCAGCGGGGCTGGAACTAGATGATCCTTGTGGTCCCTTCCAACCCTGACAATTCCATGATTCTAGGTGTGGGCACATCATCCTCTAGCAGTCCTCCCCCCAGCACATGTTCCACGAGGCACAGAGAGTTACTTTCCAGAGGCAGCTGGGATGTTGGACATCTATCAGACATTAGGCTGCTTTTAAGGCTGGTGGGCAACCCAACAGGCTGGCCTAGGGGGGACTTTCCAGCCCAAAGTGACATTTTGGCAGTCCAAGCCTACCTCTCATTCTCTTTCTCTCTCTCTCTCTCTCTCTAAGAGAACCCCCATCTGCTTTATGTGCTAGCAGGCACAGAAGGGAAAATACATGCTGAGGCTCACAAGGTGCTTTGAGTAACACATCCAACACCAGCACACAGCGTTCTGCTTCTGTGTCTGAGACAAAAACAACAGGAAAAACCTGCTCTCCTGCAGGCCTGCCAGGCTGGGATTTCAACAACAAGTGGCAACACATCAGCTGGCAAGGAGCAAAACACCTCCTGATTCAGGGAGTGATGCACTTTCCCCCAAACACTCCTGCTTTGGCATTTAGTTTATTGGCTGGGGTTTTTAATTAGTATATGATAACACACTGGATGCCACACAGGAGGTGGCTCCTGCCCAAGAATTAACTGGGAATGAGGGACCCAGAGGAAAGTGCCAGCTAAAGGTGGTGTGGGGGTGGGTGACAGCTGCACTGTGCCCTGTGCAGGGGGGTCAGAATAAGGCAGAACCTGTATGTGAGCCCCTGGAAAAGCAGCTGAGGACCACTCAGGGAAGTGATTTGGTGACTTGGACAAAGACATCACCCCCACTGAGAGGAAAGCTTTCAGGAAGGAGGAATGGAAGATCAGTATCTCAGTATCACTAAGGTTGGAAGAGACCTCAAAGGTCATTGAGTCCAACCTGTCACCACAGACCTCATGACTAGACCATGGCACCGAGTACCACGTCCAGTCCCCTCTTGAACACCTCCAGGGATGGGGACTCCACCACCTCCCTGGGCAGCACATCCCAATGGTGAATGACTCTCTCCATGAAGAGCTTTCTCCTCACCTCGAGAGGGTGCTCAGGGGTCCTCAGCCCACTAGAGGAGTAAAAGAGGAGGCACTGTGGAAAGACACATGGGGGACACAAGACAAACATTAGCTTCAAGGTACCCTTGCCAGGTTGGGACTATCTGCAACAGCTCAGCTGAGACCCCGAAGCAACCTGAGGGGAGAGCAAGGCTGTGGAGTCATGGGTGTACTGAGCAGAGAGGAGAGAGAGAGAGAGCTGAGAAACTGCATTTTGGAAAGCATGGAGGGGACTGTTGCATTCCTTGTGGGGCAAGAAATAAGTCAGCTACAGCTTTCAGGGCAGACCAGAGCCAAGGAACTACCAAGCATGACAGCCACAGCAGGGCAATGGAAGGGCTGCATTTGTGTTGTGGGGAGGAAGGTGGTGAGGGCTGGCAGCAAAGAAGGCAGATACAGATTAAAGATGCAAAGCCTGGTGGCAGGGCAGTTGACAAAGGCACTGTGGCTACAAAGGATGTAGGGGAAAAGCAGGAGGCTCAGAGCAAGTAAGGCCTTGTGCAAGAGAAACTGTCCAGAGGGCAGGAGGATCTGCAGCCACCATCTGGTTTTAAAGATGTGTTTCATTCCTGTCAGCTCCAGCTCTCCAAAGCCATCCATAAAATTTTTACAACCTTTCCAGGGTTGTGATTTCATATCAGGATTGAAGGAAATACAGCATGATGAGAAGGAAAGCATGCTCTGCCGAGGGCCACAAAGATGAGCCAAGGGCTGGAGCACCTCTGCTATGAGGATAGGCTGAGGGAGCTGGGGGTGTTCAGCCTGGAGAAGAGAAGACTCCAGGAGGACCTTAGAGCTGCCTGCCAGTACCTGAAGGGTACAGGAAGGTTGGAGAGGGACTTTTCATCAGGAATGTCTAGAGACAGGACAAGGGGGAATGGTTTGAAGCTGAAGCAGAGCAGGGTTAGATTGGAGCTTAGGAAGAAGTTCTTCAGTAGGAGGGTGGTGAGACTCTGGAATAGGCTGCCCAGGGAGGTTGTGGCTGCCTCCTCCCTGTGGGTGTTGAAGGCCAGGTTGGATGAGGCCTTGAGCAGCTGAGCCTAGCTGAGAGGTGCCCATGGTGGGGAGGTTGGAGCAGATGATCTCTGAGGTCCCTTCCAACCTGAACCATTTTATGATTCTGGCTAAACATTTTTGCCTTCCCAAAACTGCACACACAAGTGCCCACCACAGCATCCCTCTGGCTTCTGGGAGGGCACAATATCCACCAGCACGCTTACCCAAGCACCTTTGTACACACACTGCACATCATCTCACCAAGTCTGGTTACTCACATAGAGCTCCTTCCCCTTTAATTCTTCCACTAGGGTCAGAAGTTGCTTTTCCTTTTTCACATCTGTATCTCTAAGCCTCATCAGTGGCAATACCCAGGGCACTTCCAACGTGCTGGGACAAACCCCTCCAGAAGGCATCTAACATCATTCCCCCTTTCACAGATGGGGAAACCGAAGCAGAGACAGAGGTTAAGTCAGCTAGTTGCCTATGGACACTCAGTGAGTCAGTGGAAGGGCTGGGAATTGATCCCAGGAACCCTGTCTTCCATTCCTCTACTCCACCCACCAGCCAGTACACCCCACCAGATGGTTCTTATCATTGGACATATGGACTAAATATTGCTAAGTTGGTGTAGAAGATTCACTATTTAATTAAATGTCCTGTCTTCTCTCTCCATAGGATGCAGAGGAGAAACTCCAGCCAGAATCCCATCTGGACCCACTCAGAAATGCCTTCTTAAACCAAACCAAGCCCTAGGAAGCACCAGAAATGCTCCCAAAGCTCTCAGCATGCCCTCCAATGCAGGTCCCAGCAAGGCCAGGAAAGGCTGCGACTCAAGAGCCTCCAAAGCATAGAATACATAGAATACATAGAATAAACCAGGTTGGAAGAGACCTTCAAGATCATCGCGTCCAACCCATCACCAATCCAACACCGCCCAAGCAACTAACCCACAGCACCAAGCACCCTGTCAAGTCTTCTCCTAAAAACCTCCAGTGATGGCGACTCCACCACCTCCCCAGGCAGCCCATTCCAATGTGCAATCACTCTTTCTGTATAGAACTTTTTTCTAACATCCAGCCTGAACCTCCCCTGGCGCAGCCTGAGACTGTGTCCTCTTGTTCTGGTACTGCTTGCCTGGGAGAAGAGACCAACATCCGTCTGTCTACAACCTCCCTTCAGGTAGTTGTAGAGAGTAATAAGGTCACCCCTGAGTCTCCTCTTCTCCAGGCTAAGCAACCCCAGCTCCCTCAGCCTCTCCTCGTAGGGCTTATGTTCCAAACCCCTCACCAACTTTGTTGCTCTTCTCTGGACTCGTTCCAGCAAGTCAAAGCAGCTCAGGTTAGTCAAAGCTTGGCTTCAAACAGTGTATGCATGAGCCAACAATTAGGCTGGGAACTACTTTGTCATGTGAAGGCTCTTCCTCCAACCTTCAATGGGCACCACCAACGCTGCCCAACTGGAGATGCCAGCAGAGTCACCAAAAGCAGATGGCAGAGAGTCACCCACTTTCTGCTGGCAGCAGCTCTGTCACTTCACCGTGCAGGTGTTGGTAGCACAGAGAGACCCATTCTGCCTGGCAAACATCAGATGCCTTCTGGCTTCCTAATCACTACCAAGGACACTTGAAATACCTCTTAAAGTGGTAATTCACGATGCAGAGGAGGAAACCTTCCAACAGAGAGGCAGCAGATGGGAGCCTTCCACATCACCGCGAGGCAGGTCAGCAACTGCTTTTGTGGCAGGGACCTTAGGAGCTTAGAGTAGTATCTTGGTTCCCATCCACAGACAGGCACAGAATGGGTCCAGCTGCCCTTCCAACAGAACCTAAACCAATTCCACAGCCTTCTCTACCTCCTTCACACACTCTGCACCCACTGTGATGCCAGGCAAAACCCACACACCACCAAGTCCATGCAGAAGATTTCATCCAAGATGACGCTACCCTGAGGGCAACTCCCTTCAACACACAGCTGGAAGGAGAAGGCTCAAAGCCCTGCTAGGCAGCCTGCAGTTGTGTGCTGCTAAGGAGAACACACACACACTTCTGCCCAGCAGAAGCACACAGAGGTGAGAACCACCACTCTGTCCATCTCCATCACCCCCTCAACAAACAGAAGAGGTTCGGACACCGTGCTCTTCAGAAGGCTTTGCACCCAGACTAACAAGGTAGGAATAAAACCACACCACCTTTCCACATGTGCTATAAGAGCCTGGCAGTCCTGGAAGGTGCCTCCTGCTAGAGGAAAGCAACTGCACTTACCTTTCATGCCAAACTTGGACCGCCGGCCGTACTTGTTGATCATAATGAAGAGGATGACCAAGAGGACACAAGCAAAAGCTGCCAGCCCAACCGCTATGGAAACCTGGAAGGAAAAAGCCTCAGAGTCAAGAGAGAGGGATTTGGCACTCCAGATTGGAAGTACAGCAACCTCCTTGCCCAGATAACCTTTCTGGAGGCTCCCACCTTCTGCTGCAGCACCATGGATATTGGCTGAGGAGGAATCTAGAAGCTAGAGCACAAGGCTGGCACAGCTTGGAAGCATCACAGGACTGATGATCTGGGGGGGGGTCTCCCTGTCAGTGATACCACTCTGGCACCAGCTCTCTCCAGCCTCTTCATTCATCTGCAAGGATAGGAGGTCCTCTGCTCTAATGCCTGGGTTCTCCCTTCACTGCATCACATCATGAGCCTCCAGTTCTGACATCACCACACCAAAGCTATACCAACCTGAGCTGGGATTACACAGGAGCAGCAGCAAACCCTTTAGGGAAGGGCAACTCTGTCTGCACCCAGACCTCCCTCAGGACAAGGAATGAGGGGAAATAACATACCACAACAAAAAAAAACCATGGAAGACATTAACTAGAACTGGTTTAGGTTTCTCTTCCCCCAAACTATTTGGTTTTCCTAAAGCCTGGAATGGTTCTCCTCATTTGTCCCCCAGTAGTAAATATTTATCCTACAACAGTGTCTGAAGCCCTTCACTGGAGTTGCAGCTCCACTGTGTCAGCGTACAGGCAGAGGAAAGAAAACCTCCTTGCCCTAAAGGGTTGACAATCCCAGGCTTATTTTAATATTTATGAATCTTTATTCCTCCAAGCCTTTGCTGGAGAGCCTTTTATTGCCTCCATGTAAACAACAATTTCCTTGGCTCTTGCCCAACTGCTCCCCGTGCTGGGCCTGGTGATGCATTTCGACTTTGCTCCCTTTTACAAAACTCCATTCTGCTCCTAACAGAAAAGGCATCACTTCACCAACTAATTTCATTTTGCCACTCTTTTCCCCCTTGCCTTTGATACAGCAGCTTCTAGAGAGGGCTTTTTAAGCATTATTTATTGTGCCACACTCTGGTTTTTCATCCCCCCCCCCCCCCATCGTTTGCTGTGCTGTGTATTTAATAACCAGTGCCCATGATTACTCCAAGCCTCAGTGTTCAAAGGCTTCACTTCAGTTACAGGAGATGTCCAGTTGGAGGTGGAGAATTGAAACCAAGGTGGATTGGGTTCTCTACCTCCTGTTGGTGCCTGGTGGGTTTCAAGATCATAGTATCATAGTATCAGTCAGGGTTGGAAGGGACCACAAGGATCATCTAGTTCCAACCCCCCTGCTACGGGCAGGGACACCCCACACTAGATCAGGCTGGCCAGAGCCTCATCCAGCCTGGGCTTAAACACCTCCAGGGCTGGGGCCTCAACCACCTCCCTGGACAACCCATTCCAGGGCTTCACCACTCTCATGGTGAAGAACTTCCTCCTCACCTCCAGCCTGAATCTCCCCACCTCCAGCTTCATTCCATTCCCCCCAGTCCTATCACTACCTGAGATCCTGAGAAGTCCCTCCCCAGCCTTCTTGTAGCCCCCTTCAGATGCTGGAAGGCCACAATTAGGTCATCTTGGAGCCTTCTCTTCTCCAGACTGAACAGCCCCAACTCTTTCAGTCTGTCCTCATAGGAGAGGTGCTCCAGCCCTCTGGTCATCCTTGTGGCCCTTCAAGATCTTATAAGCCCTCACAATTAGAGCAACTGTGGTTACTGAAACCAAGGTGGATTGAGTTCACTTCCTCCTGTTGGTGCCTGATGGGTTTCAAGATCTTATAGCCCTCACAATTAGAGCCACTGTGGTTACTGAAACCAAGGTGGATTGAGTTCACTTCCCTCTGTTGGTGCCTGGTGGGTTTCAAGACCTTGAAAACCTGCAGAACTGGAGCAATTGTGGTGACATGATAATCTCTCTCCCCACCTCCCACTCCCCTCTCAATACTTACACACAAGTATTTGTCTCTTTCTGCCTGGATCCTGCATGAGAAAGGCCATCTTGAGACCTGATAAACCAAAAGCTTCCCTTCCTTTTTCAGTTTTGGCATGGCCTGCACAGCAGGAGAGAGGGCAACCTGGCACTGACAGAATGGAGTCAAGGTAAATCTGAGTTTCTCACAAGGCTAAGCCTAACAGCTCAATAATGGCCTGAATCAGGCAGTTGCCTGTTTGTTTGCTCTCTGGGTGCTGCTTGTTCAGAGAGAGAATTTCTGACCCTGCCAGTAGCAACTTCACAGGATGCCTGCTTTTCAAAGAGATCCCTGGCTCCACTGCAGACCCAAGAGGTTCCTCTCAGTGCAAGCCACAAATCCTTCTGACTGTTGTCTCCAGTCAGAAAGGGAGAGATTTAGTTTTTTCCCACCTTGTAAACATCTCCAAACAGCACAGGAATGTAAATAAGAGAGTTGTCAACAGTTCTGCAGGGAAGAGGACAAGACTCACCCCAAAAGTGTCCTCCTCTGGTTTGTGGGTCACAGTGATGGGTGGGGTGGGACTCACTTCATAATCACCGACTGAAACCAGAAGACCAAAGACAGAAGATTCAGCAGGGCTCCCATGGGACTGCCAAGACACATCCCCAGTGGCAGTGTCTGACCTAATGAGATCCAGGTCACCCCTAACAGAGGCTGCAACTTCCTGTTCCACAGGGCACTAAAGCCAACTGTCAGAGAGCTCCTGATGCACATCAGCAGAGAAAACACTGAGCAGGACAATGCTGATGCCACTCCAACCTCACAATAAACACTGGAGTGCCTGAGCTTCTGTGCTGGGTGGCCTCCAGCCCTAAGGCATTTCCTGAAGTTTGCAAAAATCTACTGCTCTAAGAAGGGCTAAAACACAAGGCTGACTCCAGCAGAACTTGATCACAGAATGGCTTAGGTTGGAAGGGACCTCAGAGATCATCTACTGCATCATCATCTGCCTGGCAACTTGTGACAAGAGGGCATGGCATGAAGCTGTGCCAGGGGAGGTTTAGATTGGATGTTAGGAAGCAGTTCCTCATGGAAAGGCTAATTAGACCCTGGAATGGACTGCCCAGGGAGGTGGTGGAGTCACTGTCCCTGAAGGTTTTTATGGAACAATTGGATGTGGCACTCAGTGACATGGTCTGGTCTATGTGGGGGTGTTGGGTCATAGGCTGGACTTGATGATCTGAGAGGTCTGTTCCAGCCCCAATAATTCTGTGATTCTGTGAACCTCCCCACCATGGGCAGGGACACCTCTCAGCTAGACTCAGCTGCTCAAGGCCTCATCCAGCCTGGCCTTCAACATCCCCAGGCAGGAGGCAGCCACAGCCTCCCTGGGCAGCCTATTCCAGAGTCTCACCACCCTCCTGCTGAAGAACTTCCTCAGCTCCAGTCTAACCCTGCCCTCCCTCAGCTTCAAACCATTCCCCCTTCTCCTGTCTCTAGACACCCTCATGGAAAGTCCCTCTGCAGCATCCCTTCAGCCATTGGAAGGCAGCTTTAAGGTTCCCCTGGAGTCTTCTCCAGGCTGACCAGCTCCCTCAGCCCATTGTCATAGCAGAGGTGCTCCAGCCCTTGGATCATCTTTGTGGCCTCCTCTGGACTCACTCCACCAGCTCTGTGTCTCCACAGCTCTGTGTCCTTATCATGCTGGGGACACCAGAACTGGAGGCAGGATTGGAGGCTGGGTCTCAGCAGAGCAGAGTCCAGGGGCAGAATCCCCTCTCTTGCCCTGCTGGCCACACTCATTTCGATGCAGCCCAGGATACAATTTGCCTACAGGGCAAATGCAGGGAAAAGTCAGCACTTTTTCCAACCTCTATCAACTTCCTCTTGGCTTCCTGATTATTTTTTTTCTCCTTAGGAGCAATTAAGTCACAGAGGGATGGAGGAAACTGCAAAACCAAAACCCCCACAGCACGTAAAGGGGAAGGAGACACTTACTTGAGACAAAGTTGTCCGTACTCTCTGTGGAAAGGACAAAGAGAGAAGCAACAGAGTTAGCACAGCAAAGGAAGAGTGGTGTCATTCCCAACCCACCCCCAGGCACTCTCCACCACCCTGAAGTGCCCAGGAAACCAACATCTCATATTTCTGTCCTCTTGGGCAGCCATAACTGGAAATTGCAGTGCATGTGCCAGCGGGACGTGCTGGAGGGTCAGGATGGAGAGAGCAGAGGGGTGACTGGGCAGGGCCTTTGGCTGAAATAAGAGGGGAGGGATGCTACTGCAAGGCTAGAATGGAGAACAATTAGCAGCATGCTAACCATGCTTTGGAATGGTCCTTAGACAATCCTGCTGCCAGCAAAGCTCCCACAGACCCACTGGGCTCAGCAGGGCGGAGGGGAAAGGAGCAGATTTTGCCTTGCATGGCAGTGTTCACCAAGGACAAAATCCCACAAGGATGAGGGCCAGTTCCCAAAGAGCAGGGCCCAGTTTGGGGCAAGAGGTTACAGAAGACCTCCCTCCTCAACACAAGGAGGAACTTCTTCACTGTAAGGGTCACAGAGCACTGGAACAGGCTCCCCAGAGGAGTTGTGGAGTCTCCTTCTCTGGAGACTTTCAAGCCCCATCTGGATGTGTTCCTGTGTGACCTGAGCTGGATTGTATGGTCCTGCTCTGGCAGTGGGGGTTGGACTCGATGATCTCTTTGGGTCCCTTCCAACCCCTGCCATCCTGGGGTCCCCTGACCTCTTTCTCATGAGCAACTCCTGAAAGCCAACAGTGTCTGAACTGGGCATGGAGGCTGTGGCTCTCCCAGAGCCGCCTCTTGCCCGAGCAAACTCCTCCTGTCAGCCTCTTGACTGCTCCAGTCTATTCAGTAAAGCTCCTTCAGCTCTGCAGGCAGCTGAGGCCCCAGATGATGAGGTCTAAAGCTCTTGGTGACACTCAGTTTACATAGCATGAGAGTTAACATCAGCTTTCCCTTCTCCTGCCCGTGTAAGAAAGGGAGCCCCGTATTAACCGGAGTTTACACAGCGTGGCTGGCAGAGGGCTGCTGCAAGGACACCGAAATGGTCACACTGGAGGTCTGGAAAGGAAGCTTAAAACAAGCCCTGGGTGACAAAGAGGACTTTCCAAACCAGGGGGTGGGGAGACCAGAAAAAACAAAAAGCCCTGAAAAAAATATTTTGGTTTCAATCAAGCAGAAGAGTAACTTCCCTTGGCCTTTCTTCTAGAAAGAGGAGGCAAAAAATAAAGGGGGGAGGGGGGGGGGGGGGGGGAGGAGAGGGAAGAGAAACATTTCACTTGGAGACTGTTGTGTTTGGGGTTTTTTTACACCACTAAAGCAGGCAGAGCCTGGTTGTAAAACTCTTTCCCCCCTTTCCATTGATTTGATTTTTTTCTGCTGGACTAAGCAAATTCACCAGAAACCCACCACAAAAAAAAAAAAGAAGAAGAATAAAATGTCTTCCCAACTGAACCTTATTTTTTCAACATAGAAAACATAGCCAAGATGATTCAGTCAGCTGCAGTTCTCTGAGAAGCTCCCAAAGCACTGAACACTCCTCACAGTGGATATATTAACCTTTGTGGATTTGGGAAGGAGATGGCAACCTGGGGCTGAGATGCCAGTGACAATGTGCAGTGAGGCTTCTATCAGGGAATAGAATAGAATAGAATAGACCAGAATAGAATAGAATAGACCAGAATAGAATAGAATAGACCAGAATAGAATAGAATAGACCAGAATAGAATAGAATAGAATAGACCAGACCAGACCTTCGAGATCATCAAGTGCAACCTATCACCCAACACCATCTCATCAGTTAAACCATGGCACCAAGTGCCTCATCCAGTCTCCTCTTAAACACCTCCAGTGATGGTGACTCCACCACCTCCCTGGGCAGCACATCCCAATGGACAATCACTCTCTTGATGGGAAGAACTTCTTCCTAACATCCAATCTAAACCTCCCCTGGCACAGCTTGAGACTGTGTCCTCTTGTTCTGGTGCTGCTTGCCTGGGAGAACAGACCAACCCCCACCCAGCTACAACCTCCCTTCAGGTAGTTGTAGAGAGCAAGAAGGTCTCCCCTGAGCCTCCTCTTCTCCAGGCTAAGCAACCCCAGCTCCCTCAGCCTCTCCTCCAAGGGCTGTGTTCCAAACCCCTCCCCAGCTTTGTTGCCCTTCTCTGGACACCTTCCAGCATCAACATCTTTCCTAAACTGAGGGGCCCAGAACTGGACACAGGACTCAATGTGTGGCCTAACCAGTGCTGAGCACAGGGCAGAATGACCTCCCTGCTCCTGCTGGCCACACTGTTCCTCATCCAGGCCAGGATGCCATTGGCCTTCTTGGCCACCTGGGCACACTGCTGGCTCAAGTCTGTCCTAGGAGCCACTGTCCTGGATCCTAGAGAAGCAGGATATGGCAGGAGACATCTTCCCAGCTTCTAAAAACACCTTTCTCCTCTCAGCCTAAGCAGCACAATCTGGCACAGCAACAGGAGGTGGCAATCCAGAGGTGCCTCCAAAAGACATCGTCACAGATCCTTTGCCGTGCTGGCAGGAAATCATCCAGGCACTTTGCTTCCATTAATTAATTAAGACTAACAATTCTCATTCCACAGACAGTAAAACCTCTGCATGTGTGAATAGCTATGGGCAATAAACTCCCTGACTGAACCCCAGTGGGGAACCTTCCATCTGAGGTGTTTTCTGGAGGAATCCACCTTCAAATGGGGAATGACAAACACCAGCCACACCGAGTCTTAGTGGCAGCTGCTGCAGAGGATGGAGCAACAAACATCAAGGGAAACAAATTACATCCTGCATGGGGCTGGCAAGGTCTGCCAGGGTGAGGAACAGCTTGGGACTCCAGATCAGAAGAAAGAAAAGAGATGGGTCAGTTCCTGCAGAGAGATCAGGGCTGGAAGGGACCTCAAGGATCATCTGGTTCCAATCCCCTTGCCGTGGGCAGGGCTACTTCACACTAGAAGAGGTTACTCAGAGCCCCATCCAGCCTGGCCTTACAAACCTCCAGGGAAGAAGCTTCTACCACACGGTTCAGGATCAGTAAGCCTCCACACCACCACCACCCACAAGGTTGTGGCTGAAGCTGCACTCATGAGGGCAATATTTGACTCATGCCACACAACCCCCACCTCCCAGGGCCTCTGACACAAGAGGCTCTTCAAACATCACTCTGCCTTCCCACATCATGGCATGGCTCACATTCTGTTCCAAAACCAGCCCTCTGGAGCAGCAGACCTCTCTGCCCCCTTTTCTGGAGGTCCAGGACCTACTTAAGAGCTGTCCCCATTTCACAGATGGGGAAATTAAGTCACCAAGGTGAGACCTGACAGAGCTGAGACTGCAAACCTGTGCACCCCTCCTCACCCACCTACGTCTGCTAAGCTTCTCTTCTGCTCTAGCAAAAGGAAACAAACAGGTCATGGGGGGACCAAAAAGGGCATCATCCTCAGACCACAGATTTTGTGCTCCCATCCATACCAGCTGGTTTGTTCCATTGTCAGACCTTCAAGGCAGAGATTTGGGTTTGCACTTGCAGTATTTGACCTGTGGGAAAGCTCTGTGTACATATATGGTGTGATATAAATAATAAATGAGAGCACTGGGGGTATTTTGCTATATTTAGCAAGTGCCCTATTTTGCTGGGTTTTCTCTGGGCTGCAGGGGCCAATTTAGAGCTGCCACTTTCTCATGGCTTCATTCCTGAAGGCAGCAGCACAGATCTTAACTCCACGATGGCCAGCGTGGGGTTGCGACGGCAGAGAGCAGAGCGAGGGCTGCGATAAGAGGAGCGCGTCCAGCAGAGCCAGGGAGGTTCTCCTCCCCCTCCACTCTGCCCTAGTGAAACCTCACCTGGAATACTGCAGCCAGTTTTGGGCTCCCCAGTTCAAGAGGGACAGGGCTGAAACCAGCTTTGGGCTCCCCAGTTCAAGAGGGATCTGCTGGAGAGAGTCCAAGGGAGGGCTATGAGGATGAGGAAGAGACTGGAGCACTGCCCTGAGAGGAGGGGCTGGGAGCCCCAGGGCTTTTTAGTCTGGAGAAGACTGAGAGGGGATATAATATATGTTTGGAAATATCTGAGGGCTGGGTGTCAAGAGGGAGGGGACAGGCTCTGCTCAGTTGCACCCTGTGATGGGACAAGGAGAAATGGATGTAAACTACAGCACCTCAACATGAAGAGGAACTTCTTTCACTGTGAGGGTCACAGAGCACTGGAGCAGGCTCCCCAGAGGGGCTGTGGAATCTCCCTCTCTGGAGACTTTCAAGCCCCATCTGGATCTACTCCTGTGTGACCTGTGCTACATTCTGTGGTCCTGCTCTGGCAGGGGGGTTGGACTCGATGATCTCTGAAGGTCCCTTCCAACCCCTAATATCCTGTGAGATTCTCCATGCTCCTACAAGAGCACTCTCCAGTGGATAGGATAGGATAGGATAGGATAGGATAGGATAGGATAGGATAGGATAGGATAGGATAGGATAGGATAGGATAGGATAGGATAGGATAGGATAGGATAGGATAGGATAGGATAGGATAGGACTAAACCAAACCAGGTTGGAAGAGACCTCCAAGATCATCAAGTCCAATCTATCACCCAACACCATCCAATCAACTAAACCATGGCACCAAGCACCCCATCCAGTCTCTTCCCAAACACCTCCAGTGATGGTGACTCCCCCACCTCCCTGGGCAGCCCATTCCAATGGCCAATCACTGGCCATTGCTGCTGTTCTCAAAGGCTGGTTGCTGCAGTTCAGCCTTGAATCACACTGCAGGGTACAAAGGGGAATTCCAGGCAGTCAGTGAAGAAACCCCAGCAAAGGGCTGGGAAGTGACTAATTGAGCCATGGTGCCTTTTGTAGGCCTGTCACTCTGGAATTGCACATGTCATACCCAGAAAGCCAACAACCCTGGCACTGTTGCATCCTGTTTTAATCATTTCACAAATGCAAGCTAGAAGGGAAAAAAGAGAAAGAGAGAGAGAGAGAGAGAGAGAAGGCAGAATTGCATCACTCCAGAGGGCTTTCCTCTCTTTAGCTTCCAAAAAGCAATCCCATGGAAAAGAGCTTTCAAAAACAATTGGGCAACCTCTCTGGGACACCCCAGAGGAGACCCAAAATAGTTGGTCAAATTTCCCATCCTATTCCTGCTGAAATCCCCAAAGATGC
Source organism: Dryobates pubescens (assembly GCF_014839835.1). NCBI lineage: Eukaryota > Metazoa > Chordata > Aves > Piciformes > Picidae > Dryobates > Dryobates pubescens. Next base: position 5,195,394 of record NC_071628.1, read on the forward strand.
CTGGGGAAAAAAAAACCAACACCAAAAAATCCACTACAGAATGTGTTACACCACAAAAATAGCCAAACCACTTAGTGTCTCTCCTGGCATTAAGGAGTTATGACACCAAAGCAGGAGAACCAAACTGGTCAGAGGAGGCCTGCAGAGGTCACCTCTCCCAACCTGCTGTTCAAAGGAGAGGAACCAAACTGGTCAGAGGAGACCTGCAGAGGTCACCTCTCCCAGCCTGCTGCTCAAAGCAGGAGAACCAAACTGGTCAGAAGAGACCTGCAGAGGTCACCTCTCCCAGCCTGCTGCTCAAAGCAGGAGAACCAAACTGGTCAGAAGAGACCTGCAGAGGTCACCTCTCCCAGCCTGCTGCACAAAGGCCAGCAGTGCAAGGACTGCTGTTGGGATCACAGCAAGAGGTTTGGATTGCAAACAACCCTAATGACAAAAAACTGAATCTCCTACCTGGAAAGGGCTTTTCAAGGAAGTGTCCTTTGATGGTTTGGTTGGCTGAGCCCAGCTGGTTGGTGGCCACAATGGTGTAGTTGCCATTGTTGTAGTGAGTGGGCTTGTTGAAGAGCAGGCAGCCCTCGGACACTTCCCCTTGCTGGTAAAACTCCATGTGGATGATCTCCGTCTCCCGCAGGACCTGGCCGTTGTGCAGCCAGTGGAGGGTGGGGGCTGGGTTCCCATGCACTGCAAATGCAATGCAGTGCTCCAGGTGCAGCACTGGCTCCTCCAGAGTCAGGATGCGAGGGGGATCTAGCAGAGAGAATAGATGGCAAGGCTCACAGCACCGCTGCGCTCCCGCCGGGGCGCTGCGCACAGGGGAATTCGCATTACCGGGGAAAGCAACCTCCAAAGCCCCTTACTCCTCCTGCTCTTCCCATGGGTCTCTGCAAAGCAGCAGTGTGCTAAAGTCACAGGAACCACCCCATGCTCCCCAGAAGGAGGATCTGCACCACAGCCAGCTCTCTGGGCCTTCTGGGCAGAGGTACAAGTTAACAGCGGGGATGGTCCTTTCGCCAGCCAAGAAACAATGAAGCTTGGAGTTGTCCCCTTCACACACCTACTGCTGCCCTCCTTCCCTCAAGGGGTCACAGGGAGGCCACCTGCTGCTGCTGAGGAGGACACTGTGATGCAGCACTGCTGCATTACACATGTGCAAGGCACCCGTGGGAGCTCTCCAGTCACACTGGGCCACTTTTGGTTGCAGAGCTGTGGAAGCAAACCTCCCTCAGCGGCCGCCTGTCCTTGGGGGCTTGGGTTGCCTGAAGATCCCAGAGGAGTTCTCACCCACCCAACGCCCTCCAGGGGTGTTTTAATTAAAGGGGGGAGAGAGAGGGATGAGAGAAGCAGAGACTCCACCTGCAATTTATTGCATATGCATTGTCTTCCCCTTGGGGCACCCCAGGAATTGCAGTGCTGCTCTGCTATTGCTTTCTGAAACTCTATTTACAGCACCTGCTCGTGAGGTCCCAAGGCTGGCAAGGTCTGAAGCAGAAGAATAGAGTTTTGTGCAAAGCCAGGATACAAAAGGTCTTCCCTAAAACACTTCCTTTACTGACCCTATCCAGCTGCAACTGCAACCCATGAGGCATCCCCAAGGAACAAAAACAGTGCACCAACTCTGGCCCATCTTTTGGGAAACAGCCTTGAAGATCACAGAACCATAGAATTGTCAGGGTTGGAAGGGACCTCAAGGAGCAGCCAGCTCCAACCCCCCTGCCATGGGCAGAGACACCTCACACTATAGCAGGTTGCTCACAGCCACATCCAACCTGGCTGCAAACACCTCCAGGGATGAGGCTTCCACCACCTCCCTGGGCAACCTCTTCCAGTCTCTCACCACCCTCATGGGGAAGAACTTCTTCCTAACATCCAATCTGAATCTACCCATTTTTAGTTTTGTTCCATTCCCCCCAGTCCTATCACTCCCTGACACCCTCAAAAGCCCCTCACAGCTTTCTTGTAGCCCCCTTCAGATACTGGAAGGCCACAGTAAGGTCTGCTCAAGAGAAAAGGGTATAGAGCTAGTTGGAGCTGAGCAATGTTCTCCCAGCAGCACCCAGACACCCTGAACCACAGCGCTGTGTCCCAGCCACCTCCTTTCACTCACAAGCTCAGAGCTGCATGTGGCTTGTTCACATCTTCCTGGCAAGGAGGATTCAAAACAGGCAGCCACCTACACACCCAAACCCAGATCTCTTCAGCATGAAATTCCAGCCCAAGTAATGGGTCTGGGCAACAAGAGCAGGAGCAGCAGAAACCATCAGGAGCTGAGAGGATTACATGGGTGAAAACAAGCACTGCCATGGTGCTGGTTTAAGGTGTGCAGGAAAAGATGCTAAAAAGCAGAGCAAAAATCCCCTGCCTGCCTGCTGATCAGTCCCCTCTGAGCTGATCTGCACCTTAATCACCTCCATCCTTCAAGCTATCAATAGCCCTTATTGGGAAGAAGGTGAAAGCAGTAAAGCATCTGTTTCCCTTCCCCCTCCTTTGTCTACAGAACCCCATGGCTTCTGCCCTGCTCTTGGTGTGGGCTCACCAAGCCCAGCCAGGAGCTCACACTCTTCCTGGCAGGAGTGAATGTGGGGGGAGGGGGGGAAGAGATTTTTCCAACTACAGGATAAGGGCAAATATTACAGACACAGCAACAGATAGTAAATCTCAGCTGCTTGAGAGCACAAAGCTGTGTAAACTTCCTCTTAAGGTCAGGTTTGTGTTAAGTTTTATTAGAAAGCACAAAGAAAGTTTGGGTACCTGCAGCTGAAAGTGAACAGTTGGAATCTGACGTGTGCATGTTTACATGGCATTTGTAGGAGCAGGGCTGGGAGGAAGCTCTAAGTACCCCTCAAATCAGAGGCAAGATTCAGTGGCTTTAAGCAAGGGAGATATTTAACCCCTCACACAGCAGCAGGGAGGGCACCCCTGTGTCTGTAAACAGAGTTCTAATCCCACTGTGGCTTTTCCTTACTCTACTGGATCTTCCAAGAGATGAGTGGAGAGGGATCCACCACCAGTGAGAGACTTCCCTGCCCTAGGGCTCATGTGTGTATTCATGGAAGCAGCAGGGAAGCAAAAACACAGCTACTGGAGAGCTGTGCAGGGATCCTCCTCCTCCTCACTGCACTCAGCTCCTAATCCTCACCCACAAAACCAGGTAGCAAGTGGCCAAGCACTCAGAAGGTTCCCAGGGCAGCCCTCCAGCCTCTCTATAGTCAAGCTCTCTCCACTGCTACTTACAGTAGACGGTGAGCAGCACACTGGCATTGCTCATCCCCACCACGTTCTCAGCAATGCAGGTAAGCAGGAAGCCATTGTCCTCACTGGTGACATTCACCAAGGTCAAATTGATGGCATGAACGTTGGTCCAGTTGAGGTTGGTCTGAAAACCCCAGAGAGAAACAGAGACGGAGATCAGCTTCTGGTAGCTCCTTTCCTCCCAGCCGCTGCCCTCAGCAGGTGAGGATCACAGCGTTCCACCTGTGAGGAGGCTCTCCAAAGTCCAAGGGCAGCTAGGATCCACGTGGAAGGAGATGCTTCCTTACATGCCAATACACCAAGAGGGGAGAGAGCCAAAGTATTGTAGCACAGGGGAGCTGGGCTTGCCCCACAGAAAGCTTTCTGAGATGCCTGTGTCAGCTCCAGCTGCTGCAGACACCTCTGTAAACAGGGAGGTCCATGGCAGGAGACAGGAGCCAATTCAGCTGGGGAGCACTGAGACACAAAGCTGTCTCTTTGTGGTAGTTTCAGGCTATGCCTGTAAAGGTTTCTCACAGGTCTTGAACAGAGAGTAGTAAAAGGTAAATAAATCACTACTGGGTGTGAAAAGGAAAATAAAGATCATTCTAAACATGAAAAGCATAGAATCAATAAGGCTGGAAAAGACCTCAGAGATCATCAAGTCCAACCTGTCACCCAACACCTCAGGACTACTAAACCATGGCTCCAAGTGCCACATCCAATCCTTTTTTGAACACCTCCAGGGATGGGGACTCCACCACCTCCCTGGGCAGCACATTCCAATGGCCAATCTCTCTTGCTGGGAAGAACTTTCTCCTCACCTCCAGCACAAACCTCCCCTGGTACAGCTTGAGACTGTGTCCTCTTGTCCTGGTGCTGGTTGCCTGGGAGAAGAGACCAACCCCCCCAACTATCTCCCTTCAGGTAGTTGTAGACAGCAATAAGGTCTCCCCTGAGCCTCCTCTTCTCCAGGCTAAGCAACCCCAGCTCCCTCAGCCTCTCCTCACAGGGCTGTGCTCAAGGCCTCTCCCCAGCCTCGTTGCCCTTCTCTGGACACCTTCAAGTCTCTCAATGTCCTTCTTAAACTGAGGGGCCCAGAACTGGACACAGGACTCAAGGTGTGGCCTAACCAGTGCTGAGCACAGGGCACAATGACTTCCCTGCTCCTGCTGGTCACACTGTTCCCGATGCAGGCCAGGATGCCATTGGCCTTCTTGGCCACCTGGGCACACTGCTGGCTCCAGAGATCTGGGGAACCCCTGGCAGGTGCCTCGCTCTCGCCCCATGGGGCACAGGGCAGCACTGAAGCCGAGCAGCCCCTACCTGGTGTGTGTTGATGGAGTGGAGGTCGGCCACCGTCCAGTCGACGTCGGGCAGCGGCGAGCCCGAGCCGTTGCAGGTGATGACCGCGTTCTCCCCTTCCCGCACCGTCAGGTTCACGTGGCTCACGCTGATCTCAGGCAGGTCTAGGAGAGCCAAACACCAAGGTGCTCAGGTGGGCAGCAGAGTTTGCTACTTCCAGCCACAGGACACGTCTTGACCCAGATCCCACCAAGCCTGATCCCAAAACCAGCCTCCAGCACCCTGGGATAAAGTAGCAGGAGAGAAGAGTGTGGCTTTGCCCAGCTGAGGGAAGGAGAGGTCTTGGAGAGAAGGGAAAATGTGGGCACTGATGCTGAGCAGAGCCTCCCATCACATTCAGTTCCAAAAGCCAGTGTCCACTGCTGACTGCCCTTCCCTTCACACAATCCACCATTCCCATCTCTTCTACTCCCAAAGTAGCTGCTCCAGGGCAGTCACCTGGGATGGGAAAGTTGCACCTGCTGGGAGAGGATGCAAAGCATTCCAATTTCTGGGGACAAGGCAGAGCACCCAGCACTCTAGGTGAGGAAAATTTCTCTCTGGTTTATAACAATCAAGAGAAGATGACCAAGGCTGTGTCCTTATGTTAATTTCAGCTCTCCTAATAAAAGGTGCCCTTGTTCTTCCTTGGTGGTGGCAGAGGAACCCACCGATTGATGGTGCCTCTGATTTACACCACTTCCTCACTTGCCATCACACAGGTGCCAAATATCCTTGCAACACCAAACCAGAGCTGGTTGCACGAAGGGCAAAGACCTTTCTTGCACAGGGGAGGCCTTCTGGGCTCTTCATAGAGACCAGCTGATCAGGCAGGGCAAGGAAGAACTGACCAGCAGTCTGCTCCCATCACAGCATCTGTCCCAACAACCCAAAGCCATGGCCAGGGATACACAGCCTTTCATTGCCATCAGGGAGAAACACCAGGAGGGAAACACCATTGGACTGATTTGGGGGGGGTGCCAGAAGAAACCAGGCAGCAGCCAAGGTCTGGCAAAACTGCACAGGTGAGCAAGAAGCAACAGAGAGAAGATAACAAGGACGTGCGTGGTCTCTTCACATGGAGCCACACCAAGCTACAGCAGCCCCCAGAGCCAAAGGACAAAGACAAATGGGCTGTTGTTACAACATCCCCTCACTCCTCTTAAGGCTTGAACAGCAAGCCTCTCCCTCTAGAGGCAAGCAGACCAGCGTGGCTCCCTGCTCTTCAAGGAGACTCTGAGGTCAGAGGAGATGCTCACCCTGCACCACCAGCACGTTTGGGTTCTCAACTCAGCACCCACTGTCCCCTGCAGTCTAACACCACCACTGATGGAGTCACCTTTTCTCCTGTCCCTGATCCCTAAAGATTTAATTATTTCCCTCCCCACCCCCCTTCTTCTTTTAATCTTTGCAGATTATTCTTCCCATGTGGGGAGGAAATTACAGCACACTCCAATCTTTTCAGTCCATCCACAGGCAGGCACACTTTGGCCACTTTCCAGAGCTTACTAGAGGGGACATCATGAACTTGAGGGGAAATAAATAAATAACTAAGCCATGCAAACCCAAATGCTCGTGCTGTTTGCCTGCTACTGCTGCAGGGAATGAGCCCCCAGATTCCTAGGACAGAAAACAATCATTAGAAAAAGAGAAAAACCTCTGGGTTCCCTCCTGGCTTTTTCTTTTTTTCTCCCCCTAGCCTGCAAGTTTGACAGCTGCTTGCATACAGGCAGTTTAATTGTTCTGCTGAAGGTGCAGCTCCTTCCCCTTCTTCCCCTGCAAAGGATGCTTTCCAGTAAAGGCAGCAGCAGAGCAGGAACTGACACTGAGCAGACAGCTGATGTGTGAACAAGGTGAAGGAGGAAGAGGAAAGGATAATTTCTGAACATGCCTCACGTTGCTCCTGGGGCCACAGGACTCTCTTAAAACATCAGCAGGAAAGAGAAAGAGATATAAAAGTCACTGCTGCCTCTCCCCTACAGATATGGGCTTGCAGTTGAAGGGGGGTGGGGGGGAAGAATAAATGAAATATAGAAGAATGAAACAAAAGCAAATGGAGAGAGAGAGATGTATTTCCTAGGAGTAATTACAAAAGACACAGAGGTAGGGTCTTGTAACAATAAACTGTTAGACAGAAGAGGAGCAAGGTGAAACACAAGCCTTTCGATGCAGGCTCATCACTAGCAATGACACTGCAGGCTGAGGAATGCCCCACAGCTCCCAATCTCTTCATACACACACACAGCCCCACACTGGCCCACAGGCAGCATTTTGAATCCACAAACTGCCCCAAATCAGGGTAAGAAATGCCCCAAATGCCCCAATCTCTTCACACACACAAACAGCAGCCCCACACTGACCCAGAGGCAGCATTTTGAATCCACAAACTGCCCCAGATCAGTGTTAGAAATGCCCCAAATGCCCTGATCTCTTCACACAGGGAAACAGCAGCTCCACAATAACCCACAGGCAGCATTTTGAATCCACAAACTGCCCCAAATCCGTGTTAGAAATGCCCCACATCCCCCAATCTCTTCACACAGGGAAACAGCAGCTCCACACTGACCCAGAGGCAGCATTTTGAATCCACAAACTGCCCCAGATCAGGGTAAGAAGTGCCCCAAATCAGCCTCTCTCTTTACACACAAACAGCAGCTCCACACTGACCCGGAGGCAGCATTTTGAAACCACAAACTGCCCCAAATCAGGGTGTTAGAAATGCCCCAAATGCCCCAACCCCTTCACACACACAGAGAGCAGCCCCACACTGACCCAGAGGTTAGAAATGCCCCAAATGCCCCAACCCCTTCACACACACACACAGAGAGAGCAGCCCCACACTGACCCAGAGGCAGCGTTTTGAATCCACAAGCTGTCCCATCTTGTTCTAGCCCACCTGGTGGGATGCTGCCACCCCAGGCTCCCCAAGCAAAAGGTCGAAGCAGAGGCGGCAGATGGGGCAGCGCTGCCTCCTGCCTGGCCCCAGGAGTCCTTACCACACTGGGTGATGTTCATCTCCTGCAGGCGGATGGTGCCCGCATCCAGGTTCATGCAGTAGAGGTCCTGGTACTGCAGGCTGGCCTCGCTCTTCTCCTGCCAGAGCTGGATCCAGCGGATGTCACAGCTGCAGTTGAAAGGGTTCCTCTCTAGTTTCCTACGGGCAGAGAGAGCATGAGAAAGGATGGTGGGGTAGGGAAAGGACGAGCAGGGCCGTCACCTGGCCCCAGGCTCCCCAGGGAAGGCAGCAACCACGCAGCTGCGAGGGCCCCTTCAGAGCTAAGGGAGAATCGCCTGCGTGTGATTTGCCCGGGGTCTTCTGGCACTGGTTATCGACGTCTCTTCTGCCTCCAGAGACACAGGGGTCGCACACCCAGGGTTCACACAGCCGCCTCCACGCACGCACACAAGGTTTTACATCCCCCGGGGCAGCGCAGGGACGCGCACAGCACCTTGCACCGCAAGACCTGCACGTCCGCAGCTCGCTCCTGCAGCAGCGCAGGTACCCAACACATCCATCCCCCAGGAAAGGGGCAGGCAGCTCCTCACTGCCCTCAAGTATCGATTCACATTTGCAAGTCCCACTCTTGGACGTCCAAGAGCCTGCACCTCCAGCCCCTAGGAGTGCTGAGTGAAGCTGGCAGCTCTTCTCCTGAGCGCCTTGTAGGAACACAGCCTGCTGGTGACCCAGGACATGAGCTAATGAACAGGCTATAAATGCACTTTAATCAAATCAAACTGCACTGCACTGAGACCCTGCTGACCTGGGCCAGGAGAAATGGGGGGGAAAGAAAGCACTGCCTTTAATGTACTTCATTTAAAACACACTTACATGTAGTTTATATACCAGGAATGTTTATTATAATTGATCCCCCCCCCCCCCCCCTACCTATTAACAATTTCATTTACATTTTTAAAGCTCTCTACAGCTCTCTGTGGAGATACAATTAAGATCAGGGCCCAGCAGGAAGGAGTGGCCCAGTGCTCAGCCAGGGCAAACAGAATTACTAGGGTGGGTTTCAACAGCAACTTGAGAATCAAGAGGAGAGAGCCAGGCTGAAAACCAAACCATTTCCCCATCCAGCTGTGCAGCAAGAGAGAGCAGGGAGCAGAGGAGCTGCAGAAGGTGATGCTCAGCCACCCAAAAGCAGGAGGGCATCTCCAAAGATCAAACCACTGCCAGAGCCCTCCTGTCACACAGGCAGAAGCTGCCTTCCTGGTCTGCCCCACATGTTCCTGAAAAATTCATGCTTGCTTTTACAAGATGAATTCCACCAACTAAAAGGATTGGGAAACAGCCTTCCCAAACGTGCAGCTGCTCTTCCATCAATACAGGAGGAGGTGGAAGAGGAAAAGGGATCTTCTGGCAGCCCCCAAGGGGGTTAAATCCCCACCCTAATGGAGCCACTTTGACTCTTCTCATAAAACAAGAGGCCATCTCACGTCCTGCTTCCTCCTCTATTTTTAGAGCAAGCACCGAATTGGACCTCACTCTGGGGCTTTCCATTAGTTCCTTCCTTCCCTGTCAAAAGCATGTAAACTTTTGCAAGACAGGTACAAGGCTCAGACAAGCAGCTCAAAAGGCCAAAGCAGTGAATTTAACAGAGCAAAGCAGATTAGCACAGTAATTTGGTGGGACCTGAATGACAAGACATTTCCTGCCTGCTACAGTAGGTACTGTACAGGCTTTGCATCCTCTTCAGCGTGGCCACGAAACCACATTCTCCTCCTCTGGATTCTCCCAAGGTCACTGCCAGCAGCAGAGCATGGGAGATGGTACATGGGTAGGAGCCATGAACCCAGCTAAGGGCAGAGCAGGCAGCTGGAGCTCTGTGCTGGGATCCCTCAGGTTGCTGGGGGAGCTCAGAGGCAGCGGGGGAGCAACCCTGCTCCACTGCAAACATCCTGATGAAACAGGACTGGCAGAGAGAGCTGCTGTCCTAGCAGTTAAGGGCAGCTTTGGAAGTAATAGAGAGCAGCATTCCTGACCCATGGCTAATTCATGGAGGCCAGCAGCAGTGGGCTTCAGAGCAGAACTTCCCCACAGCCTACCCCAACCTCAGGGTTGGGACTTGCTCTAACCAAGACCCCCACAGGGGCTTTTGCACAAATTAACTTCCATCACCACCAGCTGGATGTGCCAAGTGCCACCAGCAGCTGGCATGGCCCAGTGGGTACAAGCAGCACCCATTTTCCCTAACACTCCTTGCAGGAGCACTCTTCACCTGCAGGAGATGCCCTCCCTCCTCCTTGGGTGCCTGCCCTGCCATGCAAGGTGGCTCTCTGGAGAGGTGCACAAAGCTTTCCATGCTCACACTGTCCTGCACCTGGCCAAAACCTGGACCTCCCTTTTCCCCCCCCACTCTGACCACCTCCCTTGCAGTGATCAGTAGGATCTGCAGCTCCTTCCAACTCTTTCTCCCATAACTTTTGTACCACATCTCCACTGACTATGACTCTGCTTGCTAAAGCAAATGTATTTTCCATCTCTGTAAGAAGAGGAAACACCTCAGGGGCAACATGGCACCCTTTGGCAAAACCACCATCAGACCAGAAGACAACAGCACAGGCTGCAGAGTGTCTCCCAGCACAGCAGGAAGGGCAAAAGCTGGTGCTGAAATGCACAGCAGGACAGCCAAGAGGTCTTTGCTGCTGTCATGTGTTTAGTAGTGCAACAGTGTCACAGGGAGAATGGAGGCAAAGGGCTCCTTCTCATGAGACATACCCAGCACAGCTTACTCCTGGGAGAGGCCAAGTAAACCCTTAGCCTGGAAATGCTGCCAAAGCAGTGCTTGGTTACAGGCACTCAGGAGCTGTGCACACTCCCACACCTTCTGAAGGCCCTGGTTAAAGTGAAGATGCCTGTGAGAAACAGCAAGGATCACAGCCTCAAGAGAGCCAGGCTCCCTGCACAAGCAAAGCTGCTCCTGCACCAAGGAGCTGGCCAAAAAAGGGACCAAATCTGCATAGGAGCCAGAGACATCCATCAGCCCCAGGTGCAGTGCAGTTATTGAGGCTGGAACAGACCTCTGAGGTCATCAAGTCCAGCCTACGACCCAACACCACCACAATGACCAGACCATGGCACCAGGTGCCACATCCAATCTTTCCTTAAACACCTCCAGGGATGTCGACTCTGCCACCTCCCTGGGCAGTCCTTTCCAGTGCCTGATTTCCCTTTCCATCAGGAACTGCTTCCTAACATCCAACCCAACCCTCCCCTGGTGCAGCTTCACACTGTGGCCTCTTGTCCTGTCACGAGTTGCCTGGGAGAAGAGCCTGTCCTGCACCTGACTACAGCTTCCCTTCAGGTGCTCCAGGCACAGCCCCTTCAGTGCAGAGCTTGTGTTTGGGACAGAGGACACCTGAGGCAATCCTGCCCCACACTCAGTCAGGGGAAGGATGGCAGAGCTGAAACCCTACAGCCGTGAGGTCACCCAGTCAGCGCTTCAGAGACAGTGATGCTGCAGGTGCCTGGCTGAACCCAGCTTTATTCCCTGGAGAAAGCTGTATCCACTGCCTCCCAAAACTGCCTGGAGACCCTACACAAGGGTGGACCAGTGCTGGAGAGAGAGGTCATCAACATCCCAGCGTGTGCTGGGACAGGCAGGACCTCATGCGTACACAGAGCAGGGTTTTATTCAGGCCAGGCAGTGAAATGAGACACTCCATGTCCCCAGCCATCAGCTGAAACAAAGCTGTCTGCAGCTCAAGTGTCTCAGAGGGCAGTGGAGAGCCTTGCCACACTTCTCCTGTCTCTTTTCATTGCCATAAAGCTGCTGCCAAGGTTTCATGCACTGGCAATTAAAACACTCTCCTACCTCGGGACCCAGACAGCTTCCCTGTGCCTGAGAAGCACAAAAAAAGAGCATCCAGCAGAGCAAGAACAAAAAAAACCTACTTCTGTTTTCCATTTCTATTTATTTCCCCAGAACCAGGGCTTCCCACAGCAGCCCAGCCAGGCACGAGTTCTTTCCAAACCCCTGCCACAATGGGGTGGGAGAGAAAGGGAAGGATGAAGCTGACAGAGGGGTTAGCTAATGCAGAGAGCAGGCAGATACCCACTGCCTGGCTACAGCTCTATCAGCAGGGCTGGGGGTGGCCATAAGTTTGGAATTCCAGGGGCACAGACCACGTGAAGCTGGACTTGGCAGCGTTAAGAGGGAGGCTGCTGTCCCACAGCCCCTCCAAAGCCTCTGGCTGCAGCCTTGCAGAAAGCTACTTGGGACAGTTTTAGGCTGCAGGGCAAGCTGGCAGGGACTGCTGGTAGTAGAAATGCTGCTGGGCTGAGCAGCAAGAGGGTGGCTACAAGGTTTTAGACAACCAGGGATGTAATTGGAAGCAGAGTCTTAGGTCTTTCTGGGAAGGAATTTCTTCATATATCAGCCCTGAGCTCTCTGAGGACATGACAAAGGAAGCCAAGGACATGACAGAGGAAACCAGCTGTGACTTCTGGATAAGAAAGGCTCTAAGTCCAATGTTTATGAGCTGTTGCACGTGTTAGATGCTTCCCTGTGCACACTCAGCTTCAGACTTAGGAGAGCTCTGCACACATCAGCCCGAGCCCTGCTGGTCAAGGTCAGCCTGTGCTGTGAGAATTAGGGCTGGAGTTACTGGAAACCATTCCAAGCCTTGCTTCTGACCAGGAGGAGAAAGATAATATTCTTTGGAAGTGTGCCTCATTTTTGCCATCCTTTCTTCAGTGAGTCAAGGCTGGGGGGGGTGGTTAAAAAACCTCAGCCCTGTTGAACAAGAAAAGCAACTCAGCTTTAAAGCAGCACCATCTTCCCAAGCTTGTGGTGCCTTGCATGCAGCCAGGCAGCTGTTTCAGGCCCCAGGCTCCCATTCACTTGCCTTCTCCCATGGTTTCCTGCTCTCCACTCTTCCATGTTTGCAGTGAGTGGCTTTGTCAGGTCTCACGTTCCCTGGCAATCTCCCTGTCACACCAGTTGTAGTTCCCCTCCTCCCAGCACTTCCCTGGAGATGATCCTCCCCTTGCTTCCCTTCCTGCATGCTCTGTGGCTCCAAGCTACCTGGTTGCAAGCTGCAGATTTGCCTGTGGTGATTATCCACCCTCTGGATCACAGAATATCAGGGGTTGGAAGGGACCCAAAAAGCTCATTGAGTCCAACCCCCCTGCCAGAGCAGGACCATACAATCTAGCTCAGGTCACACAGGAACACATCCAGATGGGGCTTGAACATCTCCAGAGAAGGAGACTCCACAACCTCCCTGGAGAGCCTGTTCCAGTGCTCTGCGACCCTTACAGTAAAGAAGTTCCCCTTTGTGTTGAGGTGGAACCTCCTGTGCTGCAGCTTACACCCATTCTTCCTTGTCCTACCCCAGGGTGCAGCTGAGCAGAGTCTGTGCTCTCCCTCCTGACCCCCAGCCCTCAGGTATTCATAAAGGTTTACTAAATCCCCTCTCAGTCTTCTCTTCTCCAGACTAGAAAGCCCCAGGTCCCTCAGCCTCTCCTCACAGGGCAGTGCCCCAGTCTCCTAATCATCAGTAGCCTTCTGCTGGACCCTCTCCAGCAGATCCCTGTCCCTGCTGAACTGGGGAGCCCAAAACTGAATGCAGTACTCAAGATGAGGTCTCACCAGGAGTGATCCACAGCTGCCTGGCAGCACTGAGGCACTGCTACCCAAAAGAAGGTGCAGTGGCGAACCACACTGCAGACCTGCATCCATTTGTCCCACCAACCCTCTCTGTAGGCTTGTCTCCCTCGAGAAGAGCAGACTCTTGCCAGCAGCTTTGTTCCCCTGGGATCTTCTGGCCTCTCCAGGACCATGTGCAATTGCTGCTGCTCAGCCTGCCTTCCTCAGGCTCATTGCTTCTGCGCTCTGCTGCTCCCCACCTTCTTCCTTTCCAGAGAGCTTTTGGCTCAGTTTCAAGTCCTTGTCTGATGTCAGTCTGCGACTCCCTTTCTAACTTTCACCAGTGCTTCACACTCTCTGTATGTGGGCCATGAATTCTCTCTCTCCTTTCCAGATTCTGGAAGTCTTCTTGGAGCTCAGTGTGCCAAAAAACTGTCTTCTCCTCACCCATCCTCTGCATTTCTAAAAAAACTACAATATTTCCCACTTTTGCACATTCATCACTAATTTCTCACTGCCTTGAAGATTTGGCTTTACCTCCTCAACAGGTCCCATCCTTCCAGCGCTCAGGACCGTGACCGCCCCGCAGCAGATAAAATGGTTTTAACAGGATTCCCAACATCTTTAAGGGAATGATTATTCAGAGGCCATGGCTCAAGGCTACACCCTCAGGCTGCCTTCTCTCCAGATCCAAAGTTGGGCAGGACAGTTTCGTTCCCCCAGGGAAGGACACTGCTGACACATTTCCCTGCCTCACTGACACCAACGTGCCAGTGGGTATCGGCTCAAGCATCCCTCTCCCATCACTCTTTGGGGAGCAGCATCACCACAGGATGTTAGGGGTTGGAAGGGACCTTCAGAGATCATCAAATCCAACCCCTCCTGCCAGAGCAGGGCCATAGAATCCAGCACAGGTCACACAGGAACACATCCAGATGGGGCTTGAAAGTCGTCAGACAAGGAGGCTCCCCAGCCCCTCTGGGCAGCGTGTTCCAGTGTGCTGTGACCCTCACAGTGAAGTTCCTTCTCCTTTTGAGGTGGAGCCTCCTGTGCTGGAGTTCATATCCATTGCCCCTTGTCCTATCACAGGGTGTCCCATCCCTCTTGACATTCAGCCCTCAGATAGTTATAGACATTTATTAAATCCCCTCTCAGTCTTCTCCAGACTAAACAGCCCCAGGTCTCTCAGCCTCTCCTCACAGGGCAGTGCTCCAGTCCCTTAGTCATCCTGGTAGCTCTCTGTTGGACTCTCTCCAGCAGATCCCTCTTGAACTGTGGAGCCTAGAACCAAGTGCAATATTCCAGGTGAGGTCTCACCAGGGCAGAGTAGAGGGGGAGGAGAACCTCCCTGGATCATGATGTTACTCTGGTACTGACCATCCTACTTGTGCTCACATGGATGGAGTATCCTCAGTACCAAGGTGCCCAGAGCAGACTGTTTGTCAGGAAGCCCCAGTGACAAAGCAGTTCTTCAGAGAAGATAAACCTGACTAGGCTCTGACTCCAGCCCAGCCAACAGCAAGCCAGACTCTGCAGGCACATGCGTTTGGAGGCGTAACCTGATCCAGAGCTGCTGCCAGGGGGTAGTTTGCCAAGACCCCTTCTGCAGTATGATGACAGAAGAGGTCCAGCCAAGGCTCCAGCCCCACGCAGTGCCAAGCCTCCCCCCAGCACACCACGGACGCCACTCATCACACCAGTGCTGCTTTCCCACCCTGCCACCTCTTCCCACCAAGCAGCCCTGCAGTCTCCAACCTCTAGCTGTGTTTCTTCTCTCATCAATCAGGGTTTGTTGTCTCCAAGAAAACTGCTCTGAGCACAGCTAAGGCCAGAGCCAAGTCACTCAGCTCCTTCCTGTTTGCCAGGCTGCAGGGTGCTGGGGCTCTGCTGACACGAACCAGAGGCACTCCGAGCCACACCAGCTTCCCTGTCAGGGGTGCATTCTTCATCAGGGTGGGGACAAGTACACCTTGCTGCCAAAGCAGCCTCTCAACTTCCTTCATGCTTGGTGTTGGTATTTTTCAGCCTGACTTGGAGTGGCAAGAGGTGGAGGTGCCTGAAGAAACCAAATATCATAGAACAGAATAGAACAGAACCAGACCAGGTTGGAAGAGACCCTTGAGATCATCAAGTCCAACCTGTCACCCAACACCATCTAATCAACTAACCCATGGCACCAAGGGCCTCATCCAGCCTCTTCCTAAACACCTTCAGGGATGACGACTCCACTACCTCCCTGGGCAGTACATTCCAATGGCCAATCTCTCTTGCTGGGAAGAACTTCTTCCTAACATCCAGCCTGAACCTCCCCTGGCACAGCTTGAGACTGTGTCCTCTTGTTCTGGTGCTGCTTGCCTGGGAGAAGAGACCAACCCCCACCTGGCTACAACCTCCCTTCAGGTAGTTGTAGAGAGCAAGGAGGTCTCCCCTGAGCCTCCTCTTCTCCAGGCTAAGCAACCCCAGCTCCCTCAGCCTCTCAAAGAAGCCCTGCTGGAAGCATTCCCATTCACCTGCAGGCTCACCCTTTCCCCAGGCCCTGCCAGCACCTCCAGCTCAGGACCGCAGCCCCCTTTGCTCCTCCGCTCTTGGGGGTCTCTCTTGGGTCCCAACCATCAATCAGAGTTTTGCCAGAGGGTGCAATGACAATAAGTAAAGGTCTAAGGATACAAATGACTCATGCTATTAAAGCTGAAACCTGAGCCAGGCTGGGGAGGTAGGGATGAGAAATACATATATATTTTTAAAGCCATAATCAGCCAGCAGACAAATTCCAAATTCAGCATTTTCACTCTGCAAGCCAGAGTGCCCCCATCAGAAGGGCATTCTTCTGGTCTTCTAATATCACTATTAGCTGGGGTTTTTTTCCCCCCCCATTTAACAACCTGACAGGAACAAAACAGGCTGCAGCAGCACCACTGATAACACACTTACTCCCACGTGAAAGACTGCCTTTATTCTTTCATAAGTCACTTCCAGCGTGCAGCTCTCTATTGATCATCGGTGAGGATGAACGGAGCTTCCCAAGATCCTCCAGCACACATCCTACATACATGCATTTATTTAGTTGCTATTTCTTTCTTTATTTATTTATTTTTAGCCCCACCAAGCAACCACTTCTAAAACTCAACCAAACAGGTCAGCAGGGCCAATGCTCCACTGATTCCGCGGCCGCCTGCTCTCCAAGCGCGGCGTTGAACGCTCCGTCAATAATGCAGCAGGCCTGAAGGCCACCGCTGCCCCAGGGGAGACACCATCTCATCTCCCACACAGGAGCTGGGAGGTGCCTCAGTGGCTAAAGAGCAAGGGAGTCATTCACCTCAAAAGCAGGGGTGTCTCATAAAGGACATCTGCCAGCTAAAGAAAAATTCATGGAATGGAGGGGAAGAGAATGGAGGGGAAGAGAATGGAGGGGAAGAGAATGGAGGGGAAGAGAATGGAGGGGAAGAGAATGGAGGGGAAGAGAATGGAGGGGAAGAGAATGGAGGGGAAGAGAATGGAGGGGAAGAGAATGGAGGGGAAGAGAATGGAGGGGAAGAGAATGGAGGGGAAGAGAATGGAGGGGAAGAGAATGGAGGGGAAGAGAATGGAGGGGAAGAGAATGGAGGGGAAGAGAATGGAGGGGAAGAGAATGGAGGGGAAGAGAATGGAGGGGAAGAGAATGGAGGGGAAGAGAATGGAGGGGAAGAGAATGGAGGGGAAGAGAATGGAGGGGAACCAGACCAGGTTGGAAGAGACCTCAGAGATCATCACGTCCAACCTATCTTCCAACGCCACCTAATCAACTAAACCATGGCACCAAGAACCCCATCCAGTCTCCTCCTAAACACCTCCAGGGATGGTGACTCCACCACCTCCCTGGGCAGCACATTCCAATGGCCAATCTCTCTTGCTGGGAAGAACTTCTTCCTAACATCCAGCCTAAACCTCCCCTGGCACTGCTTGAGACTGTGTCCTCTTGTTCTGGTGCTGGTTGCCTGGGAGAAGAGACCAACCCCCACCTGGCTACAACCTCCCTTCAGGGAGTTGTAGAGAGCAGAAACACTCAGCGCTGCCTCAAGGAGCAAGTAATGGAGGAGATTCACTGGAAATCTGGCCTAGGAAGTACTTCTAAGGTGTTCCCAGAGTTAGTCAACCATTTACCACCCCAAGCATGACTTGTTCATCATCCTGACGTTAATTAGCCAGCTGCTGTGAAGTTAAACTGAAGCAGTTCTGCTCCGCTGCTCCCATAGCCGGGAAACCCTCCCCAGGATGGGGCTGCCCAATGGAGTTTTAGGCAATTCTTCACAAGCTTCAAAAAAACCCCAAAGATAAAAATACAGCTTTGTTTGGAAATCAGTCTTCCTCCTCTCAAGCCTCCCCACCTCTCTCCTCCCAGGAGACACCTCCAGGGTGGGGACTTACAGTTCAAAGAGCCGCAGGGTCTGGAAGAGCTGCCATGACAGAGTGGTGAGCCGGTTCCCAGAGAGGTCTCTGCAAATTGACAAGGGAAAAAGGAAAAGGGGAGGGGAGGGGAGGGGAAGGGGGGGGGGGGGGAGAAAGGAAGGAAAAAGAATTCATGGTAAATAGTTCCTCCTGCACAGGGCCCTACCGCCTCTGCAGAGCTCATCGTCCTCCTCGACGGGGAGGCTGTCAAGCAGTTTATGACCCAAGCTTAGATTTCATGATGAGAGATTTTAATGAGGACAAACCCAAGTGGAAGTTTCTTTTTTCAACATGGTTTTTATCTTCCTTTTTTTTAATCCCCTTTTTCCTCCCCCACCCCTCCCTCAAGGAAGCAAATGGTTTATTATCCTGCTGCAATACACAGGAAGGAAAAATAAAACTCGAAGACAGCAAGATATGGATGGTTGGTGCTGAGGAATCAGAGAGTCACAGGATTGTCAGGGTTGGAAGGGACCTCAAGGATCACTCACTTTCAACCCCCCTGCCATGGGCAGGGACACCTCACACTACAGCAGGTTGCTCACAGCCACATCCAGCCTGGCCTATAAAGCCTCCAGGGATGAGGCTGCCACCACCTCCCTGGGCAACCTGTGCCAGGCTCTCACCACCCTCATGGGGAACAACTTCTTCCTTACATGCAGTCTGAATCTACCCATTTCTAGTTTTGTTCCATTCCACCCAGTCCTATCCCTCCCTGACACCCTCAAAAGTCCCTCCCCAGCTTTCTTGTAGCCCCCTTCAGATCCTGGAAGGCCACAGCTAGGTCTCCTTGGAGCCTTCTCTTCTCCAGACTGAACAGCTCCAACTCCCTCAGCCTGCCCAGTCTATATCAGTGCTTGGGATTGCCCCAACCCAGACACAGAACCTTGTATTTGGTCTTGTTGAACCTCATGAGGCTGTCATGGGCCCACCTCTCCAGCCTGTCAAGGTCCCCCTGGGTGGCATTCTTTCCCTCCAGCATGCCTGCTGCACCACACAGCTTGGTGTCACCAGCAAACTCGCTGAGGGTGCACTCAATGATACTGTCCATGTCACCCACAAAGATGTTGAGCAAGGCTGGTCCCAGGACTGATCATAGAATGGTCTGGGTTGGAAAGGACCTCTAAAGGTCATCCAGACCAACCCCCTCTTCAGTCAGCAAGGGCATCCTTATCTAGATCAGGTTGCCCAGAGCCTTGTTGAGCTTCACCTTGAATATCTCCAGGGATGAAGCCTCAACCACCTCCCTGGGCAGCCTGTTCCAGTGTTCACCCTCACAGCAAAGAATCCAGAGCTCCACCAACCATAAGCAAAAAGAACAATTCTAATCCAATAACTTAATTGTTCTTGCTCAACTACAAACCTCGTGCTAAAAATAGTAACAGGGCTGTTCAGATGCCAGCAGGATGAGTACCAGAGAGTGCTGTCACACGAGCTGCAGTAGCTGTGTGCTCGCAGTGTCCCTCCACAGCTGCGTGCTGTTTGCACCCAGGGGTATCGCCGCTACGGCGGCCGACAGCTCCCCATCCCTCTCTCCATCTGCTCAGACTGGCAAAAGCATAAATCTCCTCTACCTGAGAGAGCTTTGCAACCCAGCAGACATCTCCTCCTCAGATGAGAGGATGAAAGAGTGTAAAAGCAACCAAAGTATTAAAAACAAGAAGGGTGGGGTGGCGTAAGAAACGCTTAGGGCAGAGCCCAGGGTTTCTGAAGGCATGAGAAGGTAAGGGGACACTTTGTGCAGGGGGAAGCCTTCCTGGGGACACCTGGCCAGCCTGAGGGCTACCAGCTGACAGACCAGCCCATGGGGTGAGCAGAGGGATGGGTGGTCACAAGCTCTAGCAGAAATCCAAATCCTCCTTTATCTCTGCTGGCCTCCAGAAAACACAGAAGGTGCTGCCCTGCATCTTCTGCTGAACCCAGCCCCATCCACATCAGCTCCCTCCCCACTGCAAGCCACCTGGGTGGGCTTCAGGCAAGCAGGGCAGCCTGGTGCAAGGCTGCAGATGCCCTCCTGCCTCAGCCCTGCTTACTGGCAAGAACAATGAAGGGCTGGAGGCATGAACTACCTGGAGGTTCATTAAATACCCAGCTGGCCAGAAAGGAGGTGTGGGACAGGGTGGCACAGAAGTGACCATGGGCAGCACTGCCATGCTGGGCTCAGCCTACAGGCCCTGTTTGATCTGCAGAAAGACACTAAACCCAAGAAAGCATATCCTGGAGTGGCTCCTGCTTGTGAAGATCTGAAGCACAAGGACCTGGGATGAGAAATTCATTTGTTGCCTTACAGCAGGTTCCAGCAAGGGAAAAGCTTAGAATCATAGAATGTGTTGGGTTGGAAGGGATCTCCAAAGGTCATCCAGTCCAAACTCCCTGCAGGCAGCAGGGACATCCTCCACTAAAACAGGCTGCTCAGAGCCCTGTTGAACCTGACCTTGAATATCTCCAGGCATGAAGCCTCAGCTACCTCCCTGGGGAACCTGTTCCAGTGTTCCACCACCCTCATGGTAAAGAACTTCCTTCTAATATCCAATCTAAACCTATTCTCCTCTAACATCAAACCATTGCCCCTCATCCTATCACTGCAGGCCTTTGCACAGACCTTCTCCATCCTTCTTGTAGCCTCCTTCAGGTATTGAAAGGCCTCTATTAGGTCTCTCTGAAGCTTTCTCTTCTCCAGGCTGAGCAACCCCAGCTCCCACAGCCTGCCCCACCTATTCCCACGTAATGCTATGAAGCCCAAAACTCTGCAGCTGGGAGTGGAGAATCCTGCAGCTGATGCAGCAAACCCTTGTCCCAAAGGCTCTCCAAGAACCTGGCAGAGGAATAATAGAATAGAATTAACCAGGTTGGAAAAGACCTCAGAGATCATTGAGTCATCCAACCTATCATCCAATACCATCTAATCAACTCAACCATGGCACCAAGGGCCTCATCCAGTCTCTTCTTAAACACCTCCAGGGATGGTGACTCCACCACCTTCCTGGGCAGCACATCCCAATGGCCAATCACTCTTTCTGTGAAGAATTTCTTCCTAACATCCAGCCTAAACCTCCCCTGGCACTGCTTGAGACTGTGTCCTCTTGTTCTGGTGCTGCTTGCCTGGGAGAAGAGACCAACCCCCACCTGGCTACAACCTCCCTTCAGGGAGTTGTAAAGAGCAAGGTGGTCTCCCCTGAGCCTCCTCTTCTCCAGGCTAAGCAACCCCAGCTCCCTCAGCCTCTCCTCACAGGGCTGTGCTCCAGACCCCTCCCCAGCTTTGTTGCCCTTCTCTGGACACCTTCCAGCAACTCAACATCTTTCCTAAACTGAGGAGCCCAGAACTGGACACAGGACTCAAGGTGAGGCCTAACCAGTGCTGAGCACAGGGGTAAACTCCAAGAACCTGGCAGAGGAATAACCCCAACCCCCACAACAGCCCAGCTCTCGCCTCATCCCGTTGTGGCTCCGCTTCGCCTCAGACCGTCCCCGCCGCGGGAGCCACGGCTACCTCGTTTCACACCAGCGTCGCAGCCCACCGCTCCTAAGGGCCGGGGGCAAGCTGCTCCCAGCCTCCCAGGAAGTTCAGCTGGGTGGCAAAAAATAGCAGGTGGAGCCAAGAGAGGGGAAAATAAAAATATGGTGAAAACTCCCTCTCCTCATCCACCCCGGAGGCACCGAGCACCTGGAGACTTCGCAAAGACAGATGAAAAGTAGGAGGAGAAGGAGCAGCTCGCTGCTACTGAAAAGCAAGACAGCAAACTCCCTCCCCCCCACCCCCCACCCCAGCCCACTGAGGAGAAGGAAGCGTAAAAGAGGGACGCATGAGAGACAGCAAGATGTGGGAGAGAGGCAGAGATGCAGAGGAGGGAGTGAAGCTCGCTGGAATGTCCTTTCTCAAAGGTCATGTTTTGCTACATTAGGCAGAAATGTCAAGAGAAAATTGGATTCTGAAAGGGAAGGGGGGAAAAAAAACAACAGGCTTGCCACGCAAATCAGGGGATCAAAAATAGCAGGATCGTGTTATTACGATTTAGGACACACAGGCATGGAGCAAGGAAACATCCTCACTAATGCAAGGAGCTCTGCCAGGCAGATGTTCTCCACTCCTCGGCTCCTGCAGTCCCTGGAAACCAACTCCTACTGCCTCCGCCCTCCCCCAGGCAACGGCCCGCAGCAAGCGGCAGGCGGCTAGGAGACAGATCGTCGCCCGCAGGCCTCCTGCAGGACACGCTGGGCTCAAAGGGCAAAGCCTGTGTCTGACTCAGCCTGACCATCACCTCCACAAGGCTGGTCGGGGAGACAGGCAGCAATGGCTCCCTTTCAGATTGGCCAGGGCGCAGGGGAGGAATGCCTTTGGTGTTGGAAACAGACACCTTGGACCCTTCACACTGTCAGAACACAGAATTAACCAGGTTGGAAAAGACCTCAGAGATCATCCAGTCCAACCTATCACCCAACACCATCTGATCAACTAAACCATGGCACCAAGAGCCCCATCCAGTCTCTTCTTAAACACCTCCAGTGAGGGTGACTCCACCACCTCCCTGGGCAGCACATCCCAGTGGCCAATCTCTTTCTGGGAAGAACTTCTTCCTAACATCCAGCCTAAACCTCCCCTGGCACAGCTTGAGACTGTGTCCTCTTGTTCTGGTGCTGCTTGCCTGGGAGAAGAGACCAACCCCCACCTGGCTACAACCTCCCTTCAGGCAGCTGTAGAGAGCAAGAAGGTCTTCCCTGAGCCTCCTCTTCTCCAGGCTAAACAACCCCAGCTCCCTCAGCCTCTCCTCACAGGGCTGTGCTCCAAACCCCTCCCCAGCTTTGTTGCCCTTCTCTGGACACCTTCCAGCAACTCAACATCTTTCTTAAACTGAGGGACCCAGACCTGGACAGTAAGGTCCTTGCAACTGAGCCTTGCAAAGCTCCCTGAGCTCAGTACAGGGGCAGGAAGGGGATGCACACATAAGCACCCATTCAAAATGCATCCTTTCAGTCAGGGAAACTCCAAAGGTCAAAGATGTCAGGATTGGGTTTCCATGTGCAAAGAATACCCCTGCTGACTTCTGCTGCAAGTGAGGGAGAGCTCCTAGAGAGAAAGCTCCCTGCACAGCACTGATCCTCCCCAGAACAGCTCCATCCTGTGCAGGATGGGACAGGTTTCCCAGGGAAGATAGTCCTTGGTTGTGTAATGAGAGAAGGTGCACAGTACATGAGCACCAGAGCTGGAGCTCTGAGCTCCAGCACTTTGCAGCTCCTCTTTGTGCTCCTGAAGTTATCCCCATGATCAGCCCTTGGCTGTGTGCTCTTAGTTTTCCCAGTGGAGTACAAAAGGGGACAAACCTGGGAAAAATCAAGGCCCTCCCAGGCAAGACCAATCTTCTCCCAGCTCTAGCTGCCCATTCTGTCTTCCCACCTTGGAAATATCCAAGGTTCAAAGGCTGTTGTCATCTCCAAATGGTTTGAAGCTGAGGAAGAGTAGCTTCAGACTGGATCTGAGGAAGAAATTCTTCAGCAGGAGGGTGGTGAGACTCTGGAATAGGATGCCCAGGGAGGTTGTGGATGCCTTCTCCCTGGGGTGTTGAAGGCCAGGCTGGATGAGGCTTTGAGCAGCTGAGTCTAGTTGAGAGGTTTCCCTGCCCATGGTGGGGAGGTTGGAGTAGATGATCTCTGAGGGCCCTTCCAACCTGATTCTATGAAATCCCTGTTGTTTACAGTGACCAGAACCCCCAGTCTCCTCTGCCCCTGGCTGGACAGTGCCAGTCCTTTCTCCCTGACCCATCTGCTTTCCCTCCAACCCAGCTGCATCTCTCTACCCATTGCTCTCCAGCCACTCCAGAGTACTTTCAACATCCTTATCCATGCTCAAATTTCCTATGATCTTCCCCACTTTTACATCCTCCCATCTCACCCCAGGGTCCCAACAAGAACTGCTGCTCCTAGTCTCTCCTATCTGCTCCCAAAAACCCTTTGCAAACTTCTCCCCTTCAAATAGGATCAAAGGCCATCCTGTCTATGTAAGAAGACAACCCAGAGCAAAATCTGCCCTTTGACAAAGTCTCTTCCCCTCCACAAAAGGAGGGTCCAGGGGACTCAGTAACAGGAGCACCACCATATTTTTTCTAGCTTAGATAAAACCTTTCCCCTTCACCCCTCTTCCATTGCCTGAGGGTTTTTATTTGTAACTAGAAAGAAAGAATGAATTAAAATAAGAATAATAATAATATTTCAGCCAGGCACAGACATCCAGCACAGACAACTTCAGCCTGAGCAATTAACATTTGGCAGAGTGATGGGAAAGTGGAAGCAGCCCTGTATCAGAGCGTGCCAGACAACCCTTGGAGCAGCCTATGCATCAGCTCCACCTGCAATAAAACACAGCAGCACATCACATAGCAAGGAAACAGGGGAGAGAAGGAAGCAAAAGGCCTTCCCTGCATGTTTCTCAACAGCAGACAGAAGCCTGCCTCTCTCAGGGCAGACCCACCAGCAGCACTCCTGGAACATATGTGAGCTGCTGCTTTGCCACAGGACATTTTCTCCATCACTCACAAGATGTTGTTTTCCGTGGCAGCAGTCTTTAGGCATAGCTGCCAGGGACCTTTTTGCCTCTGGAGCAGGTTTCAAAGGAGTTGGGTAGGGGGAAGGAGTTGGATGAAGCTCACCTGGCCCAGCTCCAGGGCACCAGACGTCCAAACCCACTCCTGACTCGAGCTGGATGCCACTCCCCTCTCCTGCTGCCATACCAGCAGGGCTCCCAAGCCTCCTGCTTTGCAGGTGGCTCATCACACCATGTCTGCACCAGCCTTCCTCACCAGCAACCCCACACACACCTCAAAGGCAGGTTGTCACTGCTGAGTGACAGCAAAGTCCCAGTTCTTGCTCCCTCCCTACATTCACCCCTCCTCCTCCTCCCTTTCAGGAGGGGAGATGCTGTGTCCTGCACGCTCTTCCCACAGAGCAGAGCGGAGACCTCGCTGCTGAGCAGCAAGGGAGGGGAGATGCCCATTGCCATTTTGTCCCAGCAGATGAATGACAGCTGGGGCCACAAGGGTGCATCTGGTGAACAAGTTCCTGCATTTAGAAAGAGATGGGTGGGTGTGGGATGAAAACAGGAGGCTGGATCCACACAGCCCACAGCGAGCAGACTCCAGTGCAAAAGGAGCTGGCACATCTCCCCTCAATTACCCAGCAGCCAAAAGTGCTGCCACGATTAAAGCCATTTCTACGCAGCTCAATTAAGCCAGTTACCTCAACTAATGACACCAACTAAGCAGGAGCCCCTGTAATTAAACTGAAAGCTGTATTATGCAGCTCAGCCCAATGCAATGGCAGAAAGGCTGCTGCTGGGGTGGCACCCTCGGCACCTGTCCCTCCTCCACACATCTCTCCACCCGCCACTCGCCCTTGTTTCCAACCTGACACATTTACTTCTGCATGGGAGAAGTTTTTCACACATTTTAATAACATGGTGCCACTCTGAAAATCCTGAGCAGGGAGGGATTAGCTGTGCAGAGCAGCTGGGGCTGAGGGAGCACAGCAATCAGAGGCAAGATGCACATTCTCAGCTGTGCTCTCTCCAGTGCTAGGTATGCTGATGGCACCCTTACTATCCCCTGTGCTCTGGGCACAGTGGGTGCTTCCCATCACCTCACAGCTCACTGCAGCCTTGGTTAGGTGCTAGTGGCCACAGGAAAGGAAAACATTAGCATGGTTGTGTGCTGTGGTGGGTGTAAGGGTAGCTCCATCCAGGCTTCACCTCTGCAGCGAGTAAGCTGCTAAGGCTTTGGGTCTGAACCAGATGAAAGTTGGAAAGTCATTCTGGGGTTTGTCCCTGTCAGATAACTCCAGTGACCTCTAAAAGCAAATTTACAGTCCCCATCCCCAGCCCTGCCCCCTGCTTCCTCCTCCCTTTCCTGTTTAGTAAGCAGCTTTGCTCATTAAGGGAAAAAATGTCCTGTCCTCCCTTAATGAAGGTGCTAAAATTACCCCAGCAAGTCCCAGAAGCTCTGACAGCACAGGCTCCCCACAAGACAGGCTCTGCAAATATTAGACTTGACTGAAACCTCCCATAGCTCAGCACAAAAGGCCCAGCAGGACACACCTGAGATGGAGCCTGCAAGAGCACCAAGCAACGCCAAGCACGTGCAAGCCTTGCGTGCTTGCAAAG
This sequence comes from Dryobates pubescens, assembly GCF_014839835.1. Lineage (NCBI taxonomy): Eukaryota > Metazoa > Chordata > Aves > Piciformes > Picidae > Dryobates > Dryobates pubescens. The sequence goes on from NC_071628.1 coordinate 5,221,134, forward strand.
CAGAGTTAGCAGAGCAGGACACGGTGGTAAACTGGCCACGGAGAGTTCAGAGCTGCCAGCAGCCCTCCCATTTACACAGAGTCACAGAATCAAGACCTCCAAGATCATCAAGTCCAACTGATCACCCAACACAATCTAATCAACTAAACCATGGCACCAAGCACCCCATCCAGCCTCTTCCGAAACACCTCCAGTGATGGTGACTCCACCACCTCCCTGGGCAGCACATTCCAATGGCCAATCTCTCTTTCTGGGAAGAACTTCTTCCTAACATCCAGCCTGAACCTCCCCTGGCACAGCTTGAGACTGTGTCCTCCTGTTCTGGTGCTGGTTGCCTGGGAGAAGAGACCAATCCCTACCTGGCTACAACCTCCCTTCAGGTAGTTGTAGACAGCAATAAGGTCTCCCTTGAGCCTCCTCCAGCCTAAACACCCCCAGCTCCCTTAGCCTCTCCTCACAGGGCTGAGCTGGAGACCTCTCCCCAGCTTTGTTAGAATCATAGAATCAACCAGGTTGGAAAAGACCTCAAGGATCATCAAGTCCAACCTGTCACCCAAGACCTCGTGGCTACTAAACCATGGCACCAAGTGCCACGTTCAATCCCCTCTTGCCCTTCTCTGGACACATTCAAGTATCTCAATGTCCTTCCCAAATTGAGGAGCCCAGAACTGGACACAGGACTCAAGGTGTGGCCTAACCAGTGCTGAGTACAGGGCAGAATGACCTCCCTGCTCCTGCTGGCCACACTGTTCCTGATGCAGGCCATTTGTGCTCCCTGTCCTGGCTCAGCACCAGGACCTCTGGAGGAATAAGACAGCTTACAGAGGTTCTCCAGCCACAGCCTGGCATCACCTACAGTTCTGCTCCTCAAGCAGCAGCTTAACATCACCCAGGTCTTTAACTGACCCCAAACACAGCAGCATGGAAAGGACTCCGAGGTTCAGTCTCCCTCTGCAGGGCTGGGCAGTGTAATTAACTCCTTTCTCACATCCACAGACACTGTCCTGTGCCTTGTAAAGCATACATCACACAGCACGTCCCAAGACATGATCATCTCATTCCCCACACATTCTTTCTTGTCCTAGGACTGGAGCCAGAATTTGCAGTAATTTCCCAAACTCAAATCATCCTGCATCAGTGGAGAGCAAGAAACCATCATGAGTGACCCAGGAGAAGAGACCCTGCCACTCCCACCACGCACACCCACTGACCCTGGAGGAACAAGGGCAGGGGAGGAGCCACCAACCCCTCTGCATTTCCCAGCTGCATGACCTTGATTTGTCAAAATCCCAGCTGCCACTGCAACAGGGCTGAAGGAGGTGGAAGGGGCTGGTCTCCTGTATTGTTCTTTGAACAAGAGATTGCAAAACCAGAAGTCACAGAGGAGGCAGGAGGGCGTTAAGGCACCACGCCTCTGTCAGCCGGCTCCCACCGCCAGCAGCGCATCTGCCCCACGCCTCCCCTCCCGCCGCCTCTGCCAGCAGAGCAAGCCACCTCCTGCTGCTGCCTTCAGCCCACAACACTTTGAAGGCCACTTTAATAAAGGCCATCTCCAGCCCCATGATGCTTCCACACCCTCCAAAGTCATCTCTTCTGAGGCATCTCCCAGCTGCAAGAGGCTCTGTTTGGAGCCGATTGGCTCCTCGGAGCTTGTTGTTGCTCACAGCTTCGGTTCAGCACATGGCACAGATGAGAAGTCAGCACCAGATGTGGGTAATATTGTCCCTTATGTTTTGAGGCGGATCAGATGCAGGGATCTGGCCCTCTGGACTACACTCATCTCTCCCTTGCTGTGTGCAGTTTCCGTTGCTCTGCTCCAAAGACATCTGGGCTCTCTAAAGACTGGAGGAAAGGTTAAGAGCTGGGGCAGCCCTGCAGTGGCTTTCCCTTTGCCTGCCAGCTTCCCTGTAGGGCAAATTCCAGCAGCATCCGTGGAACACACCAATCTTCTGCTCAAGGAAAAGAAAAATCAACCAGGAGCCCTTCCCTGTGGCTGCCCTCCAGCAGCTGAGACAGCCTCATGGCTCCTCTGCTCCCAGCCCACCTCTCCTCTCCCAAGCTGCAGTAATTTTAGATCCATTAGGCCCAAGAACGTGTCTGCGTGCTGGGCTTCTCTCCCGCTTCAGCATGCAGAAACACCACCAGAGATGAGTGCTGATGGAGAACATGGATTGCCAACTGCTGGTCCAGCAAGGGGAGGAGTTTATCCTGCCTGTTTGCTTCAAATTATGTGCTTCTACAAGCTAGGAACACAACAACTGGGGAATTGCCTCCTACTCACTGGTTTCCAGTGGACCCAAAGCAAACCTGATGGCTCTGTGAAAGAGAAAAGAGCTCTGTGCAGCAGCAAAACACAGCTCAAGAAGACAGCACAGGAAGGAGAGTTGTGTCCAAGGGGCATTTCCCAGCATCTCTGAGTACAGAGTGACATCAGAGCCCAAACTCCTGCCCTCCCAGGCTCCTGCATGTTTCCCACAACCTTCCTTTATCAATGCACTGAAGCAGCAAGGACAGATGCTCAGGAGGTACCATCCCAGCTGGGGGGGAGGTCACCCCGAATGCACAGACAGGCACTGGGAAAGTTGGAATAGGTCCACACAAACCTCAACTCCCACACATCAAGCACAGAGGCACTCGGACAGGGTCACAGAATCACAGAATGGTCTGGGTTGGAAGGGACCTCTGAAGGTCAGCTAGTCCAACTCCCACACACAGTAAGCAGGGGCATCCTCAACTAGATCAGGGCCTTCCTCTCCCTCCTGAGCTAGAGCTATGTTCTCAGCTGTCACAGGGCCCTTGCTTTGAATTCATATGAAATATAATTTTTATATAGAATATAAATTAAGATATAATTCATTTGATTAAATCACAGAATTGTCAGGATTGGAAAGGACCTCAAGGAGCAGCCAGTTCCAACCCCCCTGCCATGGGCAGGGACACCTCACACTACAGCAGGTTGCTCACAGCCACATCCAGCCTGGCTACAAAAACCTCCAGGGATGAGGCTGCCACCACCTCCCTGGGCAACCTGTGCCAGTGTCTCACCACCCTCATGGGGAACAACTTCTTCCTCACATCCAATCTGAATCTACCCATTTCTAGTTTTGTTCCAATCCCCCCAGTCCTATCCCTCCCTGACACCCTCAAAAGTCCCTCCCCAGCTTTCTTGTAGCCCCCTTCAGATACTGGAAGGCCACAATTAGGTCTCCTCAGAGCCTTCTCTTCTCCAGACTGAACAGCCCCAACTCCCTCAGGCTGTCCTCATAGGAGAGAAGCTCCAGCTCTCTAAACATCATATATATATATATATATTCCCTCCCTACTTAGATGCCCAGAAATCAACAAGCCCTGAATAATCTCAAACATTGCTCTTGTGCAAAGAGGTTAAGTGAAAAGTAACAGTTGGGTCTGAGCCCAAATTTGCTTGCCATGGGGAGGGATGCCAGAGGCTGAAATGGGCTGGGTCAGTGCTGAGCGCTCTGCAGAGCCTCTGAGTAAAGGAAGGGGTGCAAGTATGACTATCCAGACACACATATATCTGCATCTCCCAGCAACAGCTAAACAACAGGGCATAAGGCAGGCTAAGCTCTCGGCAGACACTGCTAAATGGTTTCCAATTAATTAACTGATTACATGATAGAACAGAAGGGGATTCAAGTGAGTGCTGTTGACCTTTAAGAATAATTAATATCATCAGGATCACAAAACTCATCCAAGAAAAATAATTAGGAAGAGTCTAATATTGCCTGCAAAGCCACATCCAAAGGGGAGAGGAAGGGTCTGCTTAATTCAGAGGCAGTTCCCAAGTATTTGCTAGCAAACCCATCTCTCCCTTACACCAGTTGCTACCACCTGCAAGAGCTCTCACACACACTCTTCCCCACCCCAGTTAACCCTCTGCCTCCCTTCCAGTTCCATTTTCCTCATCACCTTTTTCTGTACCCATCCCTGCCCTTCTACTCCATTTCAACCTTCTTTCCTAATGACCCCTTGCTCCAATCCTTTCTTGCACTCCTCCCTCTCAAACTGGTTCCTTCCCCTTGTACAGCTGCACTTCATCCCCTGCTCATCTTCAGCCATCCCCAGGCTCCATTCTCTGCCTTCCTGTGCCTCAGGAAGGAGCCTGAGGTCTTTCCATTAGACATGGATCCACTTTTTAGTTCCAGTCACCTCTGGCAGCTTCATAGGCTGACAGAAGGCAAGCACTACACATAATCCCCTGCCCCCCCAAAAAAGCCCATCCCTGCTTTTCCTCAGCAGTCAAATCCCAGAGGCTGGTCTGGGAAGCAAAGGCAAGCCATGCACAGCAACAGGAAGAAGTGAAAGATGGGGAACTCCTGACTCTCTTTCCCCCCATTGCACTTCACCAAGCATGTGAATACTCCCACCTCACTCTCTTTTCCTTGCTTCTCTTTTCCCAGTTCACTTGGCCAACAGGTCCTGCACAGGAGAAAGGCTGAAAAGCCACCGAGCCAAGCAGGCAGTGCAGTGGTGGAGCTTTGCAAGGAAGTCCACTTGGAATGTGCTGGAAGGGAGGGGGCATGAACAGCCAACGTTCCTTGAGAGGGAAGCATGAAAACCACCCACCCCCTCCCACAGCCCTGCAATGAAAGCCACCTTTGCAGCCAGGAAATAAACTTCCTGTGCTGCACGTTATCATCACTAAAACTTCTGTGGCTTGACACTTGACAAAGTTATAGATAAAAGGAGAAATGCTCTTCCAGGGCTTGGAAAAGCAGGGTGCTGCCCAGGAGCTGTGTTTATACCAGCTGATGAAAAGCGACCCTGCCGTTAGCCTGCAGGGCTCGGCCCGCCCCGGCGGTGAGCACAGCTCCCCGCACCCACAGCGCAGGGGGCCTGGGAGCAGCATCTGGATGCAGGGGGCAGTGAGCTGGCGCGGGGAGGGGCACGGGTGAGGAACGGGGGACCAAAGGGACCACTCTGTCAGCCAGTGGAGATGGCAGCTGCCACCTCCCGTGCTGCGCGGAGGCCCCCGGCCACAGCAGGGGGTGAGGCTGATGCGCTCCAGCTATGCCTCATCAAACGGCAAGGAAAACATTCAGCCTGGGAGACAGACAGCAGCAAGCAGGGAGCTGCCTCACGCCAGGCTGCTGCTTCCCTCTAGGGACCCACGGAGCGGCGATGGGAAGCAGGGAGGCCTGGAGCGCACCTGAGCAGGGCCATCGCCTCCTGAACAGAAACGCTTCCGTTTGCAGCGGCTGAGCACACGGGGAGGAGTAATGCTCTGAGCGGAGACCTGCCTGCAGCTACACCTGAGCGGTGTGGTGTGATGTGCTTGATCACAGCCCCAGGCACGCTTGGCTGAGGGGGCAGGCAGCTATTGGTGACTTAATACCGTCAGAGGCCAGCAAAGCCTGCTTGCTACACTCCTCGCTTATAACCGCTCCAAAAGCAGAAACACGTTTTGGTCTTTGACAAGAATGGCTGGACACAGCAGGTCCATTTCCCCTCCTCTTCTCAACGCCTGACCCACTTAAAAAAGGAGAAGTATCTTTCACCCAGCTTTTATCTTCCAATACTGGGCACTGAAGAATGCTTTCAAAGGAGAAGACTAATCACCACCAAGCACTGAGTGCTTCAGACTGCAGCAGGCATTCTTTCATTACTCTGAGACAGCAAATTACCCACAATTATCAACACGCACAACTGGATACAACAAACATTGAGCCAAAGCTCAGGGGTTGTGGTTTCAGCGAGGCTGGATGACAGATCTCCTGGAGAGCTGCTCGTGTGAGGAAACCCACAGACAGCAGCAGCGCCGCAAGATGACTCCGTTCACGTTGCAGAAGGAAGCCAGCGCCGGGAGCCACCGCGGCTCAGAAAGTTTGCACTGCATCTGTCAAACAGGCAGCTCAGCAGCCTGGCTCCCATGCAGGAGAGACAGAAGAAGAGCGGCAGAGCTGGCAGTGAAACCAGGCTGATCACCCCTCAAGGTGGGCTCACGGCTTGATCCAGCCTGCACACGCAGCTGCTGTGCACAGCCACTGCTCCAGGCACCGCCCTGGGGTGCTTGGCTAGGCCTGGAAAGGGAATGAGTTTGTTCCAAGAGGAGCACAAAGGAGGCACAGGCTGCCTGCAGGGAGACCAAGCTGCAGACCAGGGCTGAGCAAGATGTAGGGAAGAAGGCAGCTTCAGTGTAGAGAGGGAGGCTGGATCAGAGGCCAGGCTGCGAGCAGAGAGGCCTGAGAGGGCTGGACAAGGCTAGAGGCCAGGGCCCATGCTGCAGGCGGGGAAGTCAGAGCTGGCACAGCTCTGGGCAGGGAAGCCCAGCTGCAAGCAGCGAACTGGACTGGAGGCAGGGGAGCCTGGAAATCTGGAGGGTGGGAGGCAGGGATGCCCAGGCACAGGCAGGAAAGCCAGGTCTGAGGCTGGGAAGCTCAGCTACAGGCAGAGAGGCTGAAAGGTTAATAACGGTGAAGGGGGGGGGGGCAGTGCAGGCAGGACCCCGGCGGGGCGGACAGGGGCAAGCGGCAGCGGGGCGGGGGGGGGCCCTGTCCGTGGTGCTGAAGCTCTGCCCCGAGGGCGCACGGCGCAGGGCACGGCCCCGCCCCACGCCAGCTGCGTGGGGAAGAGCCACGGGAAAGGCCACAACAGGTATGAATCATCCTCATCCTCAGTCATCAGCAAGGCCACAGCCACGGTCACCCTCAGCTCCAGGGGAAGACAAACCTCTGGGTCATCCCGGTAGCCTCGCAAATATCCCACCGACTCCTGCACCCAGCGTAATTCACGGCTCATCCCTTCACAAACACAAACAAGGGGGGGGCTGAGGGGGGGTTGTCTCCCATTCACCCAGCCTTGTGGTATAAAGTTTTATAATTGCAATAAAACACAGGGCTGCCTAACTCGTGACGTTTAAATTCTTGCCTAGTCACACACCATCATGAATTAATGTCCCATCATTCATGCCCTGTCGTGGCTTATTGCTCAAACAGCATATGATTTTAAGGTTTCTGTTTTTCTGCCCTGCTGCTTATTGCCTGTGCATCCAAAAGGGGGGAGGGGGGGAAGCCCAAAAATCAGCCCTGAAGTCATACTGTTAGTAAATCAGTATCATGGGAAGAAACATCCCAGGCAAGAACACTTGTCCAGTCACTTAAACTTTCACACATCCTGCCATGGTTGTTCACACTGTCTCCCCCAGCAGCTTTTGAGCAGGTTTCCACATCCCCAGGTCCACCCTGGGGAGGATCCTCTCCAAGATCACCTCTCACATGGGCATCAGGCAAGCAAGACATGTGTTGCACTGCATGTAACCAACTGAGCCACAGGGTCTGGGGAGTAAACAAAAGGGACAGCCAAAGGCTGTGTTTTTCTGGAGCACCTCCCTGCTTCAGTGACCTCATAAGTCTAGGAACAAGATCTAGTCCTCTTCATACCCACATCTCCAGAAATCAGCACATTCTCTGCTCAGGTTTGGTGAGGTTGAACCAAGACACAACTACAACTTAACTTCAGGATCGCATCCAAGAGGAGTGGTTACCCTTTCTTTGAAGGGAAGCTCACAACCAGGCATCCATCAAACCACTGCTGCACAGCAAGGGCCAGAATCACAGAATTACCAGGGTTAGAAGGGACCCAAAGATCATCCAGTCCCAACCCACCTGTCACAGGGGATGAGCCCCTCAAAAATCCCAGCTTTTACCCTAATCCTGAAACAAGGCTTGTAAAGAGACACACAAACACACAGCCCATATAGGAACAGCTTCCAGGACCTTTGCAAAACCACAGCTGCCCATCCCACATCTGCCAAAAGACAGCTGCTCAAATTTCTGTCTCATAGGCACATAATGCAGCTGGAAAGAACATCTCAGTATGTGGTGACAGCACAAGGGGCAGGGGTTTGAAGCTAAAGCAGAGTAGATTTAGGTTAGACAATAGGAGGAAGTTCTTTACAACAAGGGTGATCATAGAATCATAGAATCAATAAGGTTGGAAAAGACCTCAGAGATCATCAAGTCCAGCCTGTCACCCAACACCTCATGACTAACTAAACCATGGCTCCAAGTGCCACATCCAATCCCTTTTTGAACACTTCCAGGGATGGTGACTCCACCACCTCCCTGGGCAGCACATTCTAATGGCCAACAACTCTCTCTGTGAAGAACTTTCTTCTCACTTTGAGCCTAAACTTCCACCTGGCACAGCTTGAGACTGTGTCCTCTTGTTCTGGTGTTGGTTCCCTGGGAGAAGAGACCAACCCTCTCCTGGCTACAACCTCCCTTCAGGTAGTTATAGGCATCAATAAGGTCTTTCCTGTGCCTACTCTTCTTCAGGCTAAACAACCTCAGCTCCCTTAGCCTCTCCTTACAGGGCTGATGAGACACTGAAACAGGTTGTCCAGAGAAGCTGGAAGACCTCAACCCTGGAAGTGTTTAAGACCAGACTGGATGAGGCTCTGAGCAACCTGGTGTAGCAGGAGGCATCCCTAGCCATGGGCTGGAACTAGATGACTTTTAGGGACCCTTCCAACTCAAGCCATTCCACGAATGAGCCTGTGAAAACATTTCACAGGAAGGAAGGCTGGAAGGAGAGAGAAAGTGAGAGCAAAAATCCTGAGAGCCCAGGTACCAGAGTGACAGGGCTAAGAATGTGAGCAGGCAACCACTCTGTGTGATAGTGTTGTAATAACTCATCTCACTTTGCAACAGCACCCTGGAATTCAAGGCCAGGTTTCCCTAGAAACCATACAAGGTGTTATGCTGCAAATAGATCAAATAAAGAAAGAGAAAACAAATGTCAGATTCCAGATTTTCAGATTGGGAAAAAAAAACCCCAAACTTGAGGTAGGACAAGTCTTGCTGCAAGGTGCACAGTGCTGGAGTTGGAAACTTTCTTCCTTGGGTTCCACCAGGGGAAACATCAGTCACAAACTCGCTGCTCTGCCTCCTCTCGCAACACAATGAATGCTCCACAGCCTGCAGCCAGGCATTAGTTACCCAGCTCTCTGAATGCAGGTCAAATGGTTTCCACCCAGCCTGAAGGAAAGCCACAGACCTGCAGGAAACTGATTTCTTTCCTGGCCTCGTACTCAATGGCTGGTGAAAAGAAAACCCAAACACAGGACCTACCTCTGCCCTCTGTCGCTGCAGGAAAAGGAAGAGCTGCAGTTAAATGCTTCTCAGTCACTTGTGGTAACTGGGAATAAACAGGCCACCAAACCACTGCTGCTGATCAGCATATCAGCAAGGACCTGCACTGTACTGGCATCCAGGAGACAAAGCAGGAGGGGAGCAGAACAAGCAAGCTTGTGGAAGCAGAGGGGAGGTCACTGCTGTTTATTTTAGTGGCTGCACTCTAAGCGTTTCAGAGGAGACCTGGAGACATGCTGGGGAAGCACCTCTCTGAGCAAATCACAGCGCAGAGGCCTGCTCCTAGAAGGGGCCAGAGCAGAAAGATCCTGAGAGTACAAATGGAAATCAAAGTGTACCCAAGCTGCCTGCCTGCCTGCCAGGGAAGTGGTTGAGTCACCATCCCTGGAGGTGTTTTAAAGACGTGCGGATGTGGTGCTCGGTGACGTGGTTTGGTGCTGGGCTTGGCTGTGCTGGGTTAACAGCTGGCCTCCGTGATCATAAAAGGTCTTTTCCAGCCCAAATGATTCTGTGATTCAACAGAAATTAAAGGCTGTTTAAACCATTCTCATGCTTCTTATTTTGTCTGTATTCATGGGGGGTGGGAAGCTCCTATTTAGTCCTTTGCAAGTGCAAAATATAAACCACTGAACTATCAAGGAAAAGGTTTAGGTAAATGTGGTTTAATTCCCCCCCACACCCCTCTCAGCAAGCTAAGAGCTGCCATACAGTCATAAACTGTGCCCCAGCTGATGCACACAGACTTGTTAGGCTGCACTGGCTCAAGAGCATGGACAGGAAATCAAGAGCAATTAACACATGACAGTTTGGGTTAGGAGGAGACTGCCGGGATGGGTATGACAGCAGCGCAGTGATGAAAGGACAAAGCAGGCAGAAACCGTCAGGAAGGAGGAGGAAGGACATGGAGAATCAAGTGAAGGGTGGAAGCAGTCATGGGGCCTGGAGCTGGTTACAGCAACAGAGCAAAAGAGAGACAGTTGAACCCAGCTGTGCACTTAAGAATGGCTCTAAGAGGAAGGCAGTAGCTTATTAATTACAAACCAGGAGAACCCTCCAGCCATGACTGAGAGGCAACAGTGCTACACTTGTAATAGGTCAGTGCTTGAGGGCTGGGTCTAGATGACCTTTAAGGTCTCTTCCAACCCAAACCATTCCATGAGATTTTTGTTTATTACTTCACTTAGTGTAAGACTTCAGTTAAGCTCCCAGGCACACAAGGCAAAGGAGGTGAACCTTGCCAGCCTTGACAGAGAGTTGCCTGTGACCCTGTGAAAGTGCACAGACCTGGGTTGCTGGAGGGCTTCAAGTGCTGTCCTGAAAAAGTGCTGAAGAGGGCACAGAGCAACTCACCAACTTCATACTGCCTCAACCACCTCAATTTTCAGGGCACACAGCCCTGTTTCTTTCCTGTCAAAGCCTGAAACCATAACACATCTCTAGAAACTCCCACATCACAGGCTCACAGGATGTCAGGGGTTGGAAGGGACCTCTGGAGACCAACCCCCCTGCCAGAGCAGGACCTTAGAATCTAGCACAGGTCACACAGGATCACATCCAGATAGGTCAAAGCTACAAAGTACATCCAATACCAGGATGCCAGTTCACATGACAATGCACAACTGCCATGAGCCCAAGCATGACACCAAAGCTAACCCCATCCTCAGAAAACAGCACAACCTACAGAGGAGACTCTTGGGAGACTCTATGCATTAAGTCCACCTCAGGTTTGCCTGTAAAAACAAGCCCATGGAATAGAATAGAATTAACCAGGTTGGAAGAGTCCTCCAAGATCATCCAGTCCAACTTATCATCCAACACCATCTAATCAACTAAACCATGGCACCAAGCACTCCATCCAGTCTCTCCCTAAACACCTCCAGTGATGGTGACTCCAACACCTCCCTGGGCAGCACATCCCAATGGCCAATCTCTCTTGCTGGGAAGAACATCTTCCTAACACCCAGCCTAAACCTCCCCTGGTGCAGCTTGAGACTGTGTCCTCTTGTTCTGGTGCTGCTTGCCTGGGAGAAGAGACCAACCCCCACCTGGCTGCAGCCTCCCTACACGGAGTTGTAGAGAGCAAGAAGGTCTCCCCTGAGCCTCCTCCTCTCCAGGCTAAGCAACCCCAGCTCCCTCAGCCTCTCCTCACAGGGCTGTGCTCCAGACCCCTCCCCAGCTTTGTTGCCCTTCCCTGGACACCTTCCAGCAACTCAACATCCTTCCTAAACCGAGGAGCCCAGAACTGGACAGTAAGAACTCAAGGTGTGGCCTGACCTGTGCTGAGTACAGGGGCAGAATGACCTCCCTGCTCCTGCTGGTAGATCAGCCAGCTCAGTCTTTTCCCTGGCAAAGCAGCTCCCTGCACATTTCCTGCCAGCATCTCCCAGATCCTCCTGGATCCTCACTTTTTGGGAGCAAAGCCTGGCAGGGTGGCACAGAGGGAAATGCCTGTCAAGGAGAGGCGACCCAGCTGCACCGTGCTCCAAACCCAGTTACGCACAGCACCCAGTGCTCCGAGGCCTCCATCTTTAAGACCCTTGGATGAAGGCTGAAAGAGAAACCTCGGTCCTCAACCCCATCTCTACTCTGGCAGGCAGAGCCCCTCGACAGGATCTGCATCTTGGCCAGCCCACAAACCAATGTAGTGCCCGGATAAAGCTGCGGCAGGCGGTTTAAGAAGAGCCTCTGGAAAGGCAGACAGGAACGGCAGTTATTAATTTCCTAAATAGAAATCTGACTGCTTAAAGCCTTATTTAAAAGTGTGCCTGTCTCCATAATTACACAGCCTTAATTTGTTTTCTCTGCTACACAATAAATAAGGTGTGCACAATTACCTTCTGCAAACACACAGCAGTGCCTCCTGACTGCCTGGCTGAGTACGCAGCCGCCCAAGGAAGCGTTCAGAGGGAAGCACAGGCTCTTAAGTGCCTGCTTCCCAGCAAAGGGGGACTCAGCCTCTGCAAATGCCAGCTTGCCTAGCACAACCTGCTAGGAGCCTACTCTTCTGCATGCTCAGCTCTGCTGTCACACAGCCAGCAAAGCCTGGATGCTTTGGCCAGCAGCAAACCATCTCCTTGGCCTCTCCTGTGCACTGATTTCTGGTGCACTGGGATACCGAGCTCTCCTGACGACTTTCCAGGGATGGGACAATGTTTTATTCTTCCTTACAAGGCACTACAACCACCTTTTATTATTCATAGACTCATAAAATGGCCTGGGTTGGAAGAGACCTGCAGAGGCACTCAAAGAATGGCCTGGGTTGGAAGAGACCTGCAGAGGCACTCAAAGAAGGGCCTGGGTTGGAAGAGACCTGCAGAGGCACTCAAAGAAGGGCCTGGGTTGGAAGAGACCTGCAGAGGCACTCAAAGAAGGGCCTGGGTTGGAAGAGACCTGAGACCTGGTTGGAGTAGATGAGCTCTAAGGGCTCTTCCAACCTAATCCATTCTATGAATAGCAGAGAGTCCTTGCCACAGGCAGGGGCACCTCACAACTCTTCCTCTGCCTCTTTTCATTATACCTGTAGGATATTGATATCCTCATGACTTGCAATCCTCCATTAAGCCCAAATAAATTGTCCAAAGCATCCTGGTGTTCCTGGAGGAACAGGAAGAGTGGGAGTAGGAAAGACCTTTTCCCTCAGTGAGCTGTGCTCAACACAGCAAACAAGTATTCAGATGGTTTGTGTGTCTCAGATTCAGGAGCCACATCATCCTAAGGTTTTCTTGCAGAGCCTCAAGCCAAACACCTTCTAGAAACACCAAACATTTCCTAGGGCCACCTGCATTGCCTGCTAACCAGCTTCCACAAATCTTGCCTGCAAGATCTTGGGTTTCCCACAGCCTAGACCTGCTGGTCCTTGCATCCAGTGCATGGTGCTCTCCAAAACAATCCCTGTATTAGCCAAAGGGCTGACAAAGCTGCACAGAAATGGGACCAAGAACCTAGCAATGCAGCTCTGCCCAGGGAGACCACACTCAGTGAGGGCACAAAATGACACTGAACAATATCCATCCCCATTCCACTTCTCCTGGAAGGAGTTGACATTGGAGCAGGCTGCCCAGGGAAGTGGTTGAGTCACCATCCCTGGATGTGTTTAAAGGTCATTTAGATGTGGTGCTTGGGGGCTATGGCTTAGGGGTGACCTTTGCAGAGGAGGGCTAATGGTTGGGCTTGATGATCCCAAGGGTCTTTTCCAAGCTGAATGATTCTGTGAGTTATCCTCTTCAAAGTGCCAGCAGAAGCTGTAGATCCACACTGTAAAGCCCACTGTTACCTTCTGAATTCATTGCCTCTATCAGCAATAGGCTTCACAGCACTAACCCTCAGATGAGCCATGGAGCCCTAACTCTCCTCATTCAAGGAGAGGAATCCAAAGCTATTTCTAGATCCAGACCTCTGGCTCCCAGTCATCCACTGCTCCTCCACTGATTAGCTTGGCCTCAGGCCCCTTACACTTACACAGCTAATTTCAAACCTTAAAGGACTGGCACAGCTCTGCCAGGCTGCACTTGGGGGACATTTTGGAAGCTACCTCTCAGGCAGCTGAATGCTAAATAGTCCCTTCATGGGTTTCTCACTTTTCTTCCCTGGCTGTGAGGGGGAAGGGGAAAGAAAAACAAATCCTGAGCCAAACCTCATCCAGAACCATTATCTTAACCAACCCCCCTCCCCCAAACCTGAGCTCCTGCAATTAGAGCTGGGATAAGTGATCTGCTTGTGATTGCACAGCTGGGGTCTGAAGATAAGCATGTGCACAGAGGAAGGGCCAGAAATAGAAGTTGCTGGGGGAAGGCAGAGCTCTCTGGCCCATCTGAGAGGAGGAAACCTTGATGAAAGGCACAGGGAAAAACTCACTTCAGGAGGAGGCTGGGATTTAACCCAGATGGGGAGAGAAGAAGGAAAATACAGCTTTTTGAGGCCTGAGGATCTGTACCCAAGCTTCACGTGGGAAATGCCTGAGGCTGCTCAGATCCAGCTTGCAGCAAGTGGCTAGCCCATGGCTCTGACCACCCAGGGCCACCCCTCCCTGGCAGTGAGGCTTCTCTCTCATTCCTAAGACATGTTTGACATCTTATTGACTTGTTAGCACCTACAACCATCCCAAAAGCCAGCAAAGAAGGAAGGAAAGCAGTGGCAACACGTAGTGGCGACGGGCCCCCAGCCCCACACCCAGCCAGCTGCAGCCAGCCCTGCCACAAGGAGGCTGGGGCAGCATCCCTGGCTCCTGTCAGCTACTGTACCTCGGTACAGCTGCCCAAGCCTTCCAGCAGAGTGACATTTCCATTAATCCTTTTATCCCTGGCTCACCCCAGCAGCCGCTGCAGCAAACGCGTCAGGCCTTCAGCAAGCTGAGCTCCCCGGGAGGCAGCGCCTGCAGAGCAGCTGAGGAGGCACCTCAATGCACTTCCAGGGTGCCATGGCCACAGAGGGGACCCTGGGTGGCACACCAGGCTGCACAAAGCCCCACCAAGAGCCTCCCCCCACCTCCAGAAAAAGCAGTCTGGCCGCAAGGGAGCAGTGGCACTGCGGCTGGAGAGCCTCTGGGGAGCAGGAGGGAGCCAGCAGCCCTGCACGGCACCAGGTCTCCATGCTTGGCATCCACCACGGGGGACATCCACCTTGCAATTACCCACACTGCCAGGTCCCAGGCACAGCATCAAAACCCAGTGGGCAAGCACTAACCAAATAATACACTAAACTTGCCTCCAGCATCAAAAAGGCAAGGAAAGAAAGATGTTAAGAACACGATCAATCTCACACGGCCCAGGCAGTAAACAAACACATATTTCATCAGCACAGACCGACCTCAACTCTTGACACAAGATGGATGTGGGGTTGGTTGTTGGGTTGGTTGTTTTGTGGGTTTTATTCCTCCCAAACTCAAAAGTCATCTCCAAAGCCAGGAAAAGAAAAGAACCCCAAACACTTGTGGAGGAAGCAACACCAAGTGGATGTGTACACACACACACACAACCCCCAAGCCAGCCTTACATGGCCTCCTAAACTCCTCCAACAGCCAAAGGGATTTCAGCAGGAATCAAATGTCAGTTGCTTTAGCTGCTAGAGAAATAAACAGCACCACTGACACCCATTCCCCATTACAAACCATCCCCCCCACCCAATTAAGAGAGGTATAGAGAGGGAAGGCTTCTGAGGAACAAACCACTGCAGCCAACAGCAGGCAAACACTACAAATCAAAACGGGAGGGCAGGAAGCAGGGAAAATCCCAGTGGTCAGCATTAAGGAGGGCTTAGGAGGACCTAATACACACTTCTTTAAACTGCAAAAAGGCTTTTGCTGTCCCTTAACTATTCATGCCCTTTGGTGCTGCAGAGCTCCTGTTTAGCAAGCACTTTGCTGTCACTTAGCAACTCTAACTGCTTCGCCAAAAAGGAAGCTTTTGGGGGGGGTTCAGTCTCCCAGCAGACATCAAAAGGCAAATCTACCTTGCTCTGCAGGTGGCATCTATCTCCCTCCATCAGGAACATGCCCATGTCGACGGCCACATGCACCCACCGACTCAGTCCCAAGAGGACACAGTCTCAAGCTGTGCCAGGGGAGGTTTAGGCTGGATGTTAGGAAGAAGTTCTTCACATTGGAATGTGCTGCCCAGGGAGGTGGTGGAGTCACCATCCCTGGAGGTGTTTAGGAAGAGCCTGGATGAGGCACTTGGTGCCATGGTTGAGTTGATTAGATGGTGTTGGGTGATAGGTTGGACTTGATGATCTCAAAGGTCTTTCCCAACTTGGTTAATTCTGTTCTATTCCAAGGGATGCACCGTGGCTGCTTGGCCTTGGTTTCCACAAAGCAGTACTACACACACTCTTGAGGCAGCCCAACAGCTCATGCCCAAGGCTGGGGCCTCTCACCAACCCCTTTTCACCTTCCACATCTATACTGGAGGCTAAGGAGGGTTTGCTCTCAGACAGAGTCACTTTAAGAGGCTGGGCAGCAACTGACTTGAGAGCAGCCCTGAAGAAAAGGGCTTGGGGGTGCTGCTGGATGAAAAGCTCAACAGGAGCCACCAGTGTGTGCTTGGAGCCCAGAAAGCCAACCAGAGCCTGGGCTGCATCAAGAGAAGCACAGCCAGCAGGGCAAGGGAGGTGATTCTCCCCCTCTACTCCACTCTGGTGTGACCCCACCTGGAGCACTGTGTCCAGTTCTGGAGCCACTAGTACAGGAAGGATCTGGAGGTGCAGAAAAGGGCCACAAGGATGAGCAGAGGGCTGGAGCTGCTCTGCTATGAGGACAGACTGAGGGAGCTGGGGCTGTTCAGTCTGGAGAAGAGAAGGCTCTAAGGAGACCTAATTGTGGCCTTCCAGGATCTGAAGGGGGCTACAAGAAAGCTGGAGAGGGGACTTTTGAGGGTGTCAGGGAGTGATAGGACTGGGAGGAATAGAACAAAACTAGAAATGGGTAGATTGAGATTGGATGTGAGGAAGAAGTTGTTCCCCATGAGGGTGGTGAGAGACTGGCACAGGTTGCCCAGGGAGGTGGTGGCAGCCTCCTGCCTGGAGGTTTTTCAGGCCAGGCTGGATGTGGCTGTGAGCAACCTGCTGCAGTGTGAGGTGTCCCTGCCCATGGCAGGGGGGTTGGAACTGGCTGATCCTTGAGCTCCCTTCCTACCCTAACAATTCTATGATTCTCTCTTTCAATCCCCTGCAGTGCCTTGCACAGTGGCCTGAAGTTCAGGCTTTCCTTTATCACTTGGGAACAGCAAATGCATATCCAGAAATGCAGTCACTGCCCTTGGCCTCAAGGATGTGGGAATTCCCCAGGAGACTGCACCTGCTGGCTAATGATGTTCCAGCAGCTGGACACTTATACAACATCCCATGATAACAGGTCTCCAGTTTGGTGGCACAGAAACCTCCCTACCCCAGGCTAGCTGCAGAGAACAGTTTTAGGAATCAATTAGAAGCAGAGCTGGCAGCCCTGTGGCCCAGGGGTTGTTCTTTAAACAACCTGCCTTTTGGTTAAAAGCTAATGAGTAGGGCAGGCTCTGGCTGCATGCTGGGGCATGGGGGCACCCAACAAACCCTGCAGAAAGGGAAATGCAGGGCTGCTCTCCAAGCAAGTGTTTGTTAGAGGGGTGATCAAAACCAGACCAGTTAGTAGACACTGAAACCCATCAGCAGGAGCTTGCCCCATCCTGTCCTGGGGCCCATCACAGAATGGGAGGGGCTGCAAGGGACCTCATCCAGTCCAACCCCCCTGCCAGAGCAGGGTCACCTAGACCAGATCACACAGGAACTCATCCAAGCTGCTCTGGAATCTTTCCAGAGAGGGAGACCACAGCCCTCCTAATACACCCCAGGACACCATCAGCCTTCTTGGCCACAAGAACACACTGCTGGCTCGTGGGCAACCTTCCATCCTCTAGGACCTCCAGGTCCTTTTCCCCCCCTCACAGCCCTCTGTGCCTTGGTTTTCCTTCTCCCCTCCTTTACCACACCTTCCTCTCCTTGCCCATCAGCATCCCCTTTCCCTCCCACTGCTCTCCCAGATGGACACTGAGGACCCACTTTGGGGGCTGTCCTTTGCCCAGGAGCAGAGGCACTCACATGTAGTGCAGGTGAGGGTTCTTGGCAAAGGCGCGGGGCTGGATGTTTCGTAGTCCTGAGTTCCTGATTGTCCTGCAAAGAGATGCAGAAGGGCAGTGATGGAGGCAAGGGTGACAACTGTGCTAAAATCCTACCCTCAGCAGCTGAGGTATGCTGGAGGCTCTCATGCCTCCCTCCCCACCCACCCAGGAGGCACAACTCTCCCCAGGCAGCTTCTATGAAGGGCAAGCAAAGAGGAAATTGGACTTCACAGCTTCATCTGGTGTGGAGACAGCACAGGCTCAGCACAGAGGGGCTGCTGGGCAAGACTCTCCCCTCCCATCCACCAAGGCTTGCTGAGGTGGCCCAGAGCATCTCCTGCTCTTCCTCCATCTTCTTGAGCAGCACTGCCTGGTCCCACAGCAAATGGAAGCCTCTGCACCAGCAGCTCCTCTCCCTCAAAGCCTTCTGCTGGCACCTCTGACGAGGAGAGGCATTTTGTGCAGGGAGTTATGGACACTGGACAAGCTCCCACCTTGTTTTGGAGCTGCATCAGCACTTTGACTAGGATTTACTAATACCTGCTGCAGGCAAAAGTATGCTCCACTCCAGTGCTGCTTTCTTAGGTGAGAGGGGAACAGCAGCCAGCCTGCTTACAATGTGTGTGTGATAAGAGCACAGCTTGCTGGGGCTTGGTTATCGAGTGCTCAGCAAAGCACACCTCTCCTCCAGCCTGCAGGCAAGCTGAATCTGATGTAAAGCTCTCAGGGAAACACCTGAGCAGAGTCTCTGATTAACCCTGAGCACCTCATGCAGGCAGCACCCAGGGTGTTCAGAGCTCCAGATAGGGCAGTTGAGAGATGGGGTGGTACTCTCACTTGCCTGAGTTTCCCAAGCACCTGGCAAGTCCTTTCCACCTCAGTTTCCCCTCCAAGAGGCACAATGTCAGCCTTCCCTGGTGCTTGGAAGGCTGTGCAAGGAGATGCAGTTCCCTTACTGTGCAGCACCCCCACGGTGGCAACTGTGCTAAATGAGGACCAACAGCTCAGCAATGAAGGATCGGTGGAGACAGCTGGAATTTCACATTGTGGAGCTGAAATGAGTCAGAACAATGCACAGGCCCAGAACCAGAAAAGTGGGGGAGAAGAGAGGTCAGGATTGATGTGTGTTGACAGAGCTGCCAGGAGCTAGCAATCTTCCCTCTCGCAGACCCAGCAAAGACCAAAACCACTTCATCTCTGTTGTGCACAGTCTCCTTGCAGAGCCAGCAGCTGAAACAGGCTCTGAGCATGGTGGGTGGAAAGACTGGAGATGGAGGGAAGCTACAGCTCTGTGCTGGAAGGAGTTGCCCACATGCTGTTCTCCCCAACACACAGGACATACTCACAGCCTCTGGAGTCCTGTGTACAGCTCCATGTCAACAGCGTTCAGCGTCTGCAAGTTCTTCCAGTTCTCTATGTGTCTGTGGAGAACAAAGACAGGCTCAGCTGGGGCACAACCAGGTGGCTGCACTGCCTGTGCAAGGGACAGCACACAGCCACAACTCATCATGTCCCACCATGCAGCTCCAAGTTTCTTCCAATCTCACTTCAGCCAAAACCTTCTTGCAGCAAGGCTGGGACTGGCCCTGCACAGGCTTCAGCATCCCAGCCCTCAGACACACAGCAACCTTCTTGCAGCAGGGCTGGGACTGGCCCTGCACAGGCTTCAGCATCCCAGCCCTCAGACACACAGCAACCTTCTTGCAGCAGAGCTGGGACTGGCCCTGCACAGGCTTCAGCATCCCAGCCCTCAGACACACAGCAACCTTCTTGCAGCAGGGCTGGGACTGGCCCTGCACAGGCTTCAGCATCCCAGCCCTCAGACACACAGCAACCTTCTTGCAGCAGGGCTGGGACTGGCCCTGCACAGGCTTCAGCATCCCAGCCCTCAGACACACAGCAACCTTCTTGTAGCAGGGCTGGGACTGGCCCTGCACAGGCTTCAGCATCCCAGCCCTCAGACACACAGCAACCTTCTTGCAGCAGGGCTGGGACTGGCCTTGCACAGGCTTCAGCCTCCCCACCCTCAGGCACGCACAGCAACCTTCTTGCAGCAGGGCTGGGACTGGCCCTGCACAGGCTTCAGCATCCCCACCCTCAGACACACACAGCAACCTTCTTGCAGCAAGGCTGGGACTGGCCTTGCACAGGCTTCAGCCTCCCCACCCTCAGGCACGCACAGCAACCTTCTTGCAGCAGGGCTGGGACTGGCCCTGCACAGGCTTCAGCATCCCCACCCTCAGACACACACAGCAACCTTCTTGCAGCAGGGCTGGGACTGGCCTTGCACAGGCTTCAGCATCCCAACCCTCAGGCACACACAGCAACCTTCTTGCAGCAGGGCTGGGACTGGCCCTGCACAGGCTTCAGCCTCCCCACCCTCAGACACACACAGCAACCTTCTTGCAGCAGGGCTGGGACTGGCCCTGCACAGGCTTCAGCCTCCTCACCCTCAAACGCACAGCAACCTTCTTGCAGCAGGGCTGGGACTGGCCCTGCACAGGCTTCAGCATCCCCATCCTCAGACACACACAGCAACCTTCTTGCAGCAGGGCTGGGACTGGCCCTGCACAGGCTTCAGCATCCCCATCCTCAGACACACACAGCAACCTTCTTGCAGCAGGGCTGGGACTGGCCCTGCACAGGCTTCAGCATCCCAGCCCTCAGACACACACAGCAACCTTCTTGCAGCAGGGCTGGGACTGGCCCTGCACAGGCTTCAGCCTCCCCACCCTCAGACACACACAGCATGCATCAGGCTGCCCAAACAAGTCATTTCTCATGGTGCCTTTTATTCTGCTCCTGCAGTGAGTCAGGAGAGCCAACTGCCATGGTTCTACCACCAGCAGTAACATGGCTTGACCAAGTTTCACGTGTGGAAGGTGCAACCAATCCATTGGACATCCTTAGCCAGGTCGTTTCCCCTCTCCTGCAGGTTAGTTAGAGAGAGAAATGACGGAGATAGCTCACACAGGAGAACTGAATGCAAGTAAAACTACTCCAAAGCAAATGCATAAATAAAGAAGGCCCTAAATGGGAGCAGGAAAAGCCAGAGTCACATTTATCCAGTCTCTTACTCCAGGAGACAAAGAGTCTCCTGGTCTTTGCTGGCTGGAAGTGCTGCCAAGCAGGAGAGCAGCAAGCTCAGTTTGGAAACCAGGCCTTTTATTATGAATCCCTCAAGCTGCCTGGGGCACTCTGGCAGGTATGTTCCAGAGAACAAAAACAGAAATAGATCTGTCACTGCAGGATCATTACTCAGTAAATATTAGAGCCAGGAAAGGTGACAGAGTGACAGCCCCAGAGAATGGGGTCCCCTGTTATCAGCAGCACAGGAGTGCTGCTGGCAGCGGCGCAGCCGGCTGGACGCGGCCATGGGTCTCCCCCTAACAAGCTGCCACTCTGTGTGCTGGAGGAAGGAGCTCAGTCCTCATCCCCAGCTTAAATCACTTCTAGGCCACTCAAAGCTTCCTCCCAGATGAAACTCTGGCATCCTCCCACCCTGAAACACAAATATTTTTCAAGAGGAGCTTTGCTGGAGAGCAGGTGGAGGAGGTCTTCTCTCCAAGTGAGCTGAGAGGGAGAACAAAACCATCTGGCTGGTTCCCTTAGACAATGTGTGAATGAAGCCTAACTTTGAAGCTAATGACCAAGCTCAGATCTGCCTTGACACAAGAGCTGGCTTGAGACTTGGCTCTGGAGGAGGGAAACGCTTCCCAGAGGTGCAGAGCCGGGGTGATGAGCCAGCACTGAGAACCGCCCCACAGTGCCACGATTCTGGGCAAGAACTTTGGAGGGCTCTGAGGTGAGCAGAAGAGAGACCTTTGGCAGCTTCCAGAGCAGCCACAGGGGCCACATGCTCCTCCCCCAGCACTTTCCATGCCTTGTGCTTGGACAGGAACAGACAAATGAGCATGGCAGAGGAACACAGACCTGTTTGAGCCATATTCCAAACAACAGCCAGCCCAAGGAAAGTACAAAGCCTGGACTAGACCTAGACATATTGCTCAGCTCTCACCATGCAGATCCAAGAAAAGCAGAGAGCCACAAGAGTCTCCTCTGCTTTCCAAGTGTTCCATAATTGCCTGCAGACCCTGAGGGGTGAGCATGAGGACGCCGCAGGACAGCGCAAGCTACGGCTAAGCCTCAGAGACCTGCTCATGGCTTTGGAGAGCCTCTGGCCCAGGCAGACGAGAAACAGGACATGGTTACAGCCACTGTGTGCTCCCTGCCAGTGCCCAAAGCCCTTCTGAATGCCTGCAGGACAAAACACAGGCTAGGAGGAGTCAGTCAGATTTTCCACCTCACTGAAACCCTTCTGATACAGGGCAGGGGAGTTTAGGTCTTGGGTCATCAGACTGCAGGACTGAGCTAGGCTAGAAACACCAGCTGCTTCCCATGTGCAACTCCTACATACCAGAAGAAAGAGACCTCTAAGAGAGGTCTGGACCACAAGCCCTGTGAGGAAAGGCTGAGGGAGCTGGAGTTGCCTAGCCTGGAGAAGAGGAGGCTCAGGGGAGACCTTATTGCTCTCTACAGCTCCCTGAAGGGAGGTTGTAGCTAGGTGGGGGTTGGTCTCTTCTCCCAGGCAACCATTGGCAGAACACAAGGACACAATCTCAAGATGAGCCAGGGGAGGTTTAGGTTGGATGTTAGGAAGAAGTTCTTCCCAGAAGGATTAATTGGCCATTGGAAAGTGCTGCCCAGGGATGTGGTGGAGTCACCATCCCTGGAGGTGCTCAAAAAAGGCTTGGATGTGGCACTTGGAGCCATGGGTTAGCTGTCAGGAGGTGTTAGGGGATAGGTAATAGGTTGGACTTGATGATCTCTGAGGTCTTTTCCAACCTGGGTGATTCTGTGAAGAGAAAGAGCAAGCATGGCATGAAGCAGGGGTGGGATGATGCGAGTGTACCACCAGGGCATGCTAAAGCTACAGGACCCAAGCAATGACCTTCGGAGAGGGATGGAGCAGCCTGGAGCCAGGAGCTAAGGAGCAACCACAGCTGGGAAGGAGGTGGCAGCCAGATTGGCTCTTGTTTTATTGATTGGGTTTGCTAAAAAAAGCCAAGGTTATTTTTGACCTGACACTCAAAGCCATGTGGGCAGAGAAAGACCTGAGCTTGTTCCCAGCAACGTGCACAGGCATGACTTTCTGATGACTCAGCATTAGGTCACAGAGGTCTTGGAGGCACCCCCATGGTCAAGCCCTTCAGAAGTGACATTACACTAGACTGCAAACACATCCTCCACAGCTTGTGTTGCAGCCTCCCAAACGAAGCCCATGAGTTTCCTGAGCCAGATGTGCTTTGGTTTGTTAACAGAGGCACAACACCCATGCTGCTGCCTCCAGTTCTGGTGTCCCCAGCATGAGCAGGACACAGAGCTGGTGGAGGGAGTCCAGAGGAGGTCACAAAGATGATCCAAGGGCTGGAGCACCTCTGCTATGAGGACAGGCTGAGGGAGCTGGGGTTGGTCAGCCTGGAGAAGAGAAGACTCCAGGGGCACCTTGGAGCTGCCTGCCAATAGCTGAAGGGATCCTGCAGGAAGGCTGCAGAGGGACTTTTCCTGAAGGTGTCTAGAGACAGGACAAGGGGGAATGGTTTGAAGCTGAGGCAGAGCAGGGTTAGACTGAGGCTGATGAAGAAGTTCTTCAGTAGGAGGGTGGTGAGACTCTGGAACAGGCTGCCCAGGGAGGCTGTGGCTGCCTCCTCTCTGGGGGTGCTGAAGGCCAGGCTGGATGAGGCATTGAGCAGCTGAGTCTAGCTGAGAGTTGTCCCTGCCCATAGCAGGGAGGTTGGAGCAGATGAGATCTCTGAGGTCCCTTCCAACCTGAGCCATTCTCTGATTCAATAAAAGTGAGACACAAGAGAAGCAGGAGTGGACATAAACACACAGCCACCTCCTGCAGCCCAGCAGCTGCTTTACACAGAGGGCACGAGAGGGAAATAGCCTCCTCCCGGATAAAGGGAACAGTTAGCAAGGGACTTGGAGTCCTTTAAGCTACACAGGCACTTCCCATCTCTGGGACTCCCAGAAATGGCTCTTTCCCTTTTTTATTTTAATCTGATTTTTCAACCCAGCAGGAATGGCACATTGCTCCCAGAAGTGACAGATCAATTCTGCCTCACCAGCACCTCAAAGATGCACCACCAACAACATTTTCTTTGGTTCCCTGTTGCTTTGGAAAGCAGAGGGTAACTCTGTGCTGGCTGAGTTCCCCTGACTCCACTTTTTAAATCAAACAAGTCTCAAGGAGTCAAGTTGTGATTGCAGAGCTGGCAGTGGTTGCACAGGAGAGCAAACCAACCAAGCAAGAGAAGCTCCAGCCCTAGAACTTCAGGTCCTCTTCATAGAATCATAGATTTGTTAGGGTCAGAAGGGAGCTCAAGGATCATCCAGTTCCAACCCCCCTGCCATGGGCAGGGACACCTCACACTACAGCAGGTTGCTCACAGCCACATCCAGCCTGGCTGCAAAAACCTCCAGGGATGAGGCTTCCACCACCTCCCTGGGCAACCTGTGCCAGGCTTTCACCACCCTCATGGCAAAGAACTTCTTCCTCACATCCAATCTGAATCTACCCATTTCTAGTTTTGCTCCATTCCCCCCAGTCCTATCCCTCCCTGACACCCTCAGAATTCCCTCCCCAGCTTCCTTGCAGCCTCCTTCAGATCCTGGAAGGCTACAATTCGGTCTCCTCAGAGCCTTCTCTTCTCCAGACTGAACAGCCCCAGCTCCCTCAGTCTGTCCTCATAGCAGAGCAGCTCCAGCCCTCTGCTCATCCTCTTGGCCCTTCTCTGGACACCTTCCAGCACCTCCAGATCCTTCCTGTACTATAGGGGCTCCAGAACTGGACACAGTGCTCCAGGTGGGGTCTCACCAGAGCAGAGGGGAGAATCACCTCCCTGGCCCTGCTGGCTGTGCTTCTCGTGCTGCAGCCCAGGCTCTGGTTGGCTCTCTGGGCTGCAAGTGCATATTGCTGGCTCCTGTTGAGCTTCTCATGTCCTTCAGTACACCAACGAGCTCCCCCTCCTCTCTATCCAAGGTCTTGCTCACTCTAGACATTTTATATCCTCCCAGCTGCTGCTGGAGACTGAGACCTTCCCTTCTTCCCTGCCTCAGCTCATTGAGCTGGCAGGAGCACGGCTGCTGACTTCATGCTGAATACAGATGTGACAGCCCCCAGCCCTGCCCTGGGCTCTGCAATCAGGTGTTGAGAGCTGACTTACAGCCAGTGGGTTACTCCCTCCTCCATGCAAGCATCTCTGAGCATACATGGCTGTGGCATTGCTCAGTTGTTATTGGGGTGAGCTGCTCCTCTTGGCACAGCTCTAGGAGTAACACTGGAGCTCACAAACCCTGAAGAGCTCACCATGTGCACCTCCACCTAGACCCACTTCCAGCTTCTAACTGAGGCTGTATGAGATGCATCCCTAGCAGATGAGAGTGCTCACTCTTTTTTTTGTGGGGGAGAGATGGAGGGGAGGGGGTGGCTGTTCAAATCTTTGCTTCCTGTCTGTTTGGAGGGTCCTGCTGGCCCAGGTCTCCTTTCTCTGCAGAGCTGCCTTTATACCATGCCCTTGACAGAGCAATCAAAGCCCACTTAGGAGCAGATAGGGCTTTGCCCTCCCAATCCACACCATAACACTGCACCAGAACTCCCCTGCTCTCCCCATTTCTTACCCACAAGCATTCTACATCTGTTTTCTCACAGCAAAACTGTCTTTGCTCAAGCAGCTCTTTTCCTTTCCCAGTATTTCTTCTTCCTCCCTCAACAAGCCAAAGCCAGACCCACCCAGCTATCATTTCTTAGTTACAGGAGGCCAGCTCTTCCAAGGCAGCACGTCTGTACCAAGCAATGAAGTGCAAGGCAAACTGCCTCAAGTGCCTTGAACAGATCCTAACTCAAGCCCCAGAAGTGGTGCAGATATATTGCTGAGGCAGAGTCCTGCTGGCAAGGTTATTTTGCTTCTGGTTTCAGCCCCAGCACAACTGGCACTCACACATGGTGACCTAAGCAAGGAGCACTGTGATAGGCACCCTAATGCTATTTTCTTCATCAGCTTATTTAACTCCTTCCCCCCCACCCCACCCCTTGAATAAGGGTGACCAAAAACCAGAAACCAGAGAGCAGTCCCTGGGAAGTCTCACTTGTCTGACAGCAAGAGCAATTCTCCAGGCACACTGGAGACACCATGACTTGCAGCCCCATCAGCCTGGAAGCATGTTTTCACCTCAGAGTGGAGCATTTCACCAGGCTGTTTCCAATTGACAAGATTCCCTAGCTGGGAGCAAAAGCTCCATTGCACCCACACTTGCATTCAGCCCACCTCATGCTACAGACTTTCTTGGTTTCACTGCTGCAGCTCTTCCCCTTGGCCAGCCTAACTCAATTTTGTGTTCCCACAGCACTGTGTCAGCAGCAAAACCCACGAGCATCCTCCTGCCTGTTTGGGCCACTCACAGGATGTTAGGGGTTGGAAGGGACCTCAGCAGATCATTGAGTCCAACCCCCCTGCCAGAGCAGGAGCATAGAATCCAGCACAGGTCACCCAGGAACACATCCAGATGGGGCTTGAAAGTCTCCAGAGAAGGAGACTCCACAACCCCTCTGAGCAGCCTGTTCCAGTGCTCTGTGACCCTCCCGGTGAAGAAGTTCCTCCTCCTCTTGAGGTGGAACCTCCTGTGCTGTAGTTCATATCCATTGCCCCTTGTCCTACCACAGGGTACAACAGCGAAGAGCCTGCCCTCAAGGAAAGCAGAAACCAATATCACTTCCATGGATCCTCAATGATTATTTCCTCTTCCAACACCTCCCACCACCATTTGCCCATTACCCAGCTCTTAGAATCATAGAACAAACCAGGTTGGAAGAGACCCTCGAGATCATCAAGTCCAACCATCTAATCAACTAAACCATGGCACCAAGCACCCCATCCAGTCTCCTCCTAAACACCTCCAGTGATGGTGACTCCACCACCTCCCTGGGCAGCACATCCCAGTGGCAAATCTCTCTCTATATGAAGAACTTCTTCCTCACCTCCAGCCTAAACCTCCCCTGGCACAGCTTAAGACTGTGTCCTCTTGTTCTGCCACTGGTTGCCTGGGAGAAGAGACCAACCCCCACCTGGCTACAACCTCCCTTCAGGGAGTTGGAGAGAGCAAGGTGGTCTCCCCTGAGCCTCCTCCTCTCCAGGCTAAGCAATCCCAGCTCCCTCAGCCTCTCCTCACAGGGCTGTGCTCCAAGATCATCCAGTCCAGCCCATCACCCAGCCCTATCCAATCAACCAGACCATGGCACTAAGTGCCTCATCCAGGCTTTTCCTGAAGATCTCCAGTGATGGTGACTCCACCACCTCCCTGGGCAGCACATTCCAGTGGCAAATCACTCTCTCTGTAAAGAACCTCTTCCTAACATCCAGCCTGAACCTCCCCTGGCACAGCTTGAGACCTACAGCAGCTGGGCTATCCTGTGCCTCCTCCAGAAAAGCAAACCACTGATGATGTAATGCAGCATCACATTAACCTCTGACCACAAAAGTCATCTCCCTGCTGAAGAAATCAGTTGCCTTTCTATAGGAAAACCTGGGGTCAGCCTGACAAAGGCTAACTTTAGAGACCAACCCTGCATCTTATCTCAGCTTCCATCTACCTGCATCTTGTTGAAAGCCAGAGAGACCACTGCAGTCAGCTCACCTGCTGCATCCCAGCTCAGGGCACACTTGTGAAGCCTGAACCCCTCTTTGCCAGGTTCTGCAGCTCACAAGCATCACACCTGTGACAGTTTCAGGCTATGCCTTTAGGGTTGCCAATCTCACTTGCCAATCCCAGGCCACTGCACAGTAAGGTTGCACTTGGTGATCCTGAGGGTCTTTTCCAGGCTGAGTGTTTCTGTGATGTTTGGCCTCGCATCACAGACATCAGCAATTTTGTTGCCTGTATGGTCACCAAGCCACAGGGTTTGGGTTTCAAAGTGGTCCCCAGAAATAGCAGGACCTTGCTGGACTTGCTGGTGGGGAAATGGTAGCCATTGAGGCCATGAGAATGGCCATTTCTTTCCTTCCCAGAAGGAGTTTGACACCTTCTAGAGACCACACAGCAAGCCTGCACTGCCCCCCTGGCAGCCCAGTGCCAAGGCAGCAAGGGAGGCTGGAATATCCACTGGGATTTCAGCAGTCACGCTCCTCTCATCCCACGTGCATCAGGCAGAGGTGAAAAACAGCCTCTGATGCCAGTTTACCAAGTGATTAGCTGGAGGCTGTTTAATGTGCCTGGCCTTCCTTCGCCCTGCTCACACAACAGGGATAACACTGAGCTAATCTCCCTCAGCTTCTCGAGCGCCGCGGGCAGCAGCTCAGGAAAAGGTACTCCATCAGCACCAAGCGTCCCAAAGCATGTGCTGTGCACACATCTGCTACCCAAGCCTACCTGCCTGGGCCAGCCCAGAGGGGAAGGGCTTCCCAGCAGGCTGTCAGCAGCTCCCTTCACACCCCCCTTAGAGCAGTGCCACCCCAGTGCCACGGCTCGGGTTCGGCTGCTCAGCAGCAAGTGAATTGTGCACCAGCAAGCAGGCTGCACCCCACAGCACACACAGCTCTACACAGATCATGGAATGGCTCAGGATGGAAGGCATCTCAGAGGTCATCTGCTCCATCCTCTCCACCATGGGCAGGGACACCTCTCAACTAGCCTCAAGGCCTCATCCAGCCTGGCCTTCAGCACCCCCAGAGAGGAGGCAGCCACAGCCTCCCTGGGCAGCCTATTCCAGAGTCTCACCACCCTCCTACTGAAGAACTTCTTCCTCAGCTCCAGTCTAACCCTGCTCTGCCTCAGCTTCAAACCATTCCCCCTTGTCCTGTCTCTAGACACCCTCCTGAGAAGTCCCTCTGCAGCCTTCCTGGAGAATCCTTTCAGGTCCTGGCAGGCAGCTCCAAGGTGCCCCTGGAGTCTTCTCTTCTCCAGGTCAAACAACCACAGCTCCCTCAGCCTATCCTCATAGCAGAGGTGCTGCAGCCCTTGGATCATCCTTGTGGCCTCCTTTGGACTCCTTCCACCAGCTCTGTGTCCTGCTCCTGAGTGGACACCAGAACTGGATGCAATATTGGCAGTGATGGTCTCAGCAGAGCAGAGCATACACACAGGAAAGGCAGGCAGGAGTGTTTGACTCCTCTCTCTGGCAGGGCCACAAGAACATTGATTTGTCACCCAGGCACATCACACCTCCACCATCCAGGCAGCAGCATTCACTTTCAATTACCTGATAGCTTTAGCATTCTAAACAAGCCTCCTGGCATGCCAGCTCCACACCATGCAAACAGGAGTTTGGTTGCAAGGGTAGAAGAGAGAGAAGATGCCCCTTAAAACATTTGCCCAGCAAGACCTGCCTCCTCCCAGCAGAGCTACTGCAGAGGGTGCTGGGAAGCCCTGGAGCCTTGGGAAGCCAGGGACAGCCCTGGCACCCCCAGGGCAAAGCAGGGCTGCCGTGGGGACTGCCAGCTCCTTTCATCCATCCCTTACAGCCCAGGCAGGGCTGAGGAAGCCATAAAGGACCCAGCCACCTCTCAGAGCATTTTAAAGGCACTTATTGCCTATATTTAATAAGCAGAGGCACGAAGGACTTGATTCCCTCAATATGGAAGGTATAAAAGTGAATTGGTAACAGAGCATTAAAGGCAAGCACAGCTGAATAAAGACTTGCAGGGGCAATGCTGTCCCCATTTAAAGTGGGCTCTCCCTTCCCAACAATGCATGGAAAAGTCACCCAGCAGGGGCTAACTTGGCACCCTTAAGGATAATTTGAGGTCAGTGGGGGGGTATAAAAAAGGGTGGGGGAAGGGGGGGAGAGAAAGCAAATCCAGCTTTGTAGGAACAATTATGAGCAGAACCCCACAGTGTAATTGGGATTTGTCAAGGTAAGGATCATAAAACACAGCACTGTGACACTGCTCCCTCTGCCCTGGCAGAGCTGCTCCTCTTGCCCAGGCTGTGCAGGGCACACCAGTGCTGCAGAGGACACGAGTCCCCATCCCAGGAGGGGGACATCCAACCCAACCATCCAAACCAGATTGAGTTGGGCAAAGGGAAAAGCCCCCCCCACCAGTGCCCTCAGCTGGGGAGTGGGTGGGAAGGATACAGCCATGCCCGAGCTGCTGCAGAGTGGTGTCTCAACAGTTCTGGGCCCCTCAGTTTAAGAAGGGCATTGAGATATGTGTCCAGAGCAGGGCAACAAGGCTGGGGAGGGGTCTGGAGCACAGCCCTGGGAGGAGAGGCTGAGGGAGCTGGGGTTGCTTAGCCTGGAGAAGAGGAGGCTCAGGGGAGACCTTCTTGGCTGTCTACAACTCCCTGAAGGGAGGTTGTAGCCAGGTGGGGGTTGGTCTCTTCTCCCAGGCAACCAGAACAAGAGGACACAGTCTCAAGCTGTGCCAGGGAAGATTCAGGCTGGAGGTGAGGAAAAAATTCTTCCTAGAAAGAGAGATTGGCCATTGGGATGTGCTGCCCAGGGAGGTGGTGGGGTCAATGCCCCTGGAGGTGTTTAAGAAGGGACTCCTCTGCTTAACCTCCAGAAGCCTTCAGTTCACCCCAAGACAGCTGCCACATCCTGCACCAGCTCTGGCCAGTGACTTCTGGAGCAGAGAGCATCCCTGCCAGGGACAATGTGTCAGTATTACTAGAAGACAGGGAGCTGCCTGGGCCCAGCATGGACAGATTGCTGCAGCACCCAGGCAGCAGTATGTTCCTGTTATCACACACTACAGCCAAGGTTTTTCAGGGCAGGAAGAGTTATGTCCAGCCAGTTGCTTTCAGAAAGGCAGAAGCAAGTGGAAAGAGCTGAAGAAGTGCTGTGGGCAGCAGTGCAATTGCCATCACAACAAAACCCCTCCTTCATATCTCATCACTATGCCTCAGCTAGTGCTGGGAGAAAGCAGCCCTGGAGTCCTGAGCAAGAGCTGAGGTGTCTGAGATCACCCCAGTACTGAGAAACAAACCAAGCACCCCCCTCAGAGATGTGCAACAGAGCAAAAGCTTCAGGAGGAAAATCTCAAGGGCTGCACAGGGAGCAGGATGGAGGGGACAGTACCCCTGGGACATCTCTGCACACAGGCTGGGCTACTGGCTCAGCCCCAGCTGCCTGCCCACCACCTCAGCTCCTCCCAGCTGCTGTAGGCTGCCTTAGAATCATGGAATTGTCAGGGTTGGAAGGGACCTCAAGGATCAGCCACTTCCAACCCCCTTCCATGGGCAGGGACACCTCACACTACAGCAGCTTGCTCACAGCCACATCCAGCCTGGCTGCAAAAACCTCCAGGGATGAGGCTTCCACCACCTCCCTGGGCAACCTGTGCCAGGCTCTCACCACCCTCATGGGGAGGAACTTCTTCCTCACATCCAATCTGAATCTCCCCATTGCTAGTTTTGTTCCATTCCCCCCAGTCCTATCATTACCTTCCCACATCTCACTTATTGCCTGTCACTGTGATCCCTGCACAGTCTTGGACACCACCTGAAGTAAGAAAGCATGAGACAGGAGGAGCAGCTTAGTCTTGCAGATGTGGAGGTAAATACACAAATCCAACTGCCTTAGGGTGAAGTACCGGCAAGAGCAACCCCTCCACCTGCAGCATCAGCCACAGCTCACTCTCCCCTTTGCCTCTCAGTGGCAGACTGAAAACCAATGGTATTTCCCCAAAAGAGCATTTCTCCTGTTACTCTTTGCAGAAGAGCCAGCAGAGCAAGTCCTCTGTGCCCACAGAGGTGCTTCTCACCATCAGACACAGATCTGGGGTACAACAAGCAGAAGCTCCTGCTCAGGACTGCTGATGTCAACCTGTGCATCTCTAACCACACCTCTCCAAACCAGCCATGCAGCCAGCTGGGATGAGAATCACAGGATTGCCAGGGTTGGAAGGGAGCTCAAGGCTCAGCCAGTTCCAACCCCCTGCCATGGGCAGGGACACCTCACACTGCAGCAGGTTGCTCACAGCCACATCCAGCCTCCAGGCAGGAGGCTTCCACCACCTCCCTGGGCAACCTGTGCCAGTCTCTCACCACCCTCCTGGGGAAGAACTTCTTCCTCACATCCACTCTGAATCTACCCATCTCTATCTTAGCTCCATTCCCCCCAGTCCTATCCCTCCCTGACACCCTCAAAAGTCCCTCCCCAAGGGCAGAAAAACCCCCAATACCCCTGGGAGTTTTCCCTCTGCCCAGCACAAACCTGAAGGTGAGGCTGCACCCTTTGCTTTCTATAAGGGTGCAGGAGACCAACAGAGCTCCCATTTGAGTTAAGCAGGCAGCCCAGGCACCTGCCATGCCAAAGGAAAGGATGCTTTTATCCATGGGATTTCACAGGCAGTGCCAGGCAGCAGGGTGCAGCATTTTGTGGTCTTTTAAAGATCAAATGGCATTTTAGAGAGCAAGCAGCACCCTGGTCAAGAAAAAAATGGCCTTCAGGAAGCATATTCTGCCTTATTAAACCCTCTCTGGAACTTCAAACTGGAGGTCAGCTTCCTTCCATCCCCAGATGGGGTGCAGGGCTTTTCAGAAATTAAAATCTATAAATTGATGGAGGCAGGCAGAGCTGCCAAGCTCAGCTCCAAAAGGCAGCTGGAGAGCACAGTGCCTCCACACAGCAGCGAGACAAGGAGGTCTACCAAAGGTGAAGGATCACCAGAGCTCAGCTGGGCAGGAAAAAAAACCTCTTTGTAGAGAGTGGTGACAGAGAGCATGTGGTGGAAAGGAGCCCCCTGAAAACTCCCAGGGCCAAGTTCAGGAAAGATGCTGAGATGCTGGAAGGTGTCCAGAGAAGGGCAACAAAGCTGGGGAGGGGTCTGGAGCACAGCCCTGGGAGGAGAGGCTGAGGGAGCTGGGGTTGCTTAGCCTGCAGAAGAGGAGGCTCAGGGGAGACCTCATTGCTATCTACAACTAGCTGAAGGAAGGTTGTAGCCAGGGGGGGGGTTGGTCTCTTCTCCCAGGCACCCAGCACCAGGACAAGAGGACACAGTCTCAAGCTGTGCCAGGGGAAGTTTAGGCTGGAGGTGAGGAGAAAGTTCTTCCCAGCAAGAGAGATTGGCCATTGGAATGTGCTGCCCAGGGAGGTGGTGGAGTCACTGTCCCTGGAGGTGTTTAGGAAGAGCCTGGATGAGGCTCTTGGTGCCATGGTTGAGTTGATGAGATGGTGTTGGGTGATAGGTTGGAGTTGATCTCAGAGGTCTTTTCCAACCTGGTTAATTCTGTACTCTGTATGCTGGAAGATGATGTCCTGATAGAGCACATTAGCTCAGCTAGGGCCCAGAAGGGAGCTCTGCCAGGGGCAGGCAGGCATTGCACCTCATGCTGGGCTTGAAGACAGGAAAATGGATGGAGCTGGAAAAGGAGGAAATAAAACCTCTCACGAAGTGGCTGTTGCAGTGATGTACAGTGCTGGGAATGAGGGGGAGGGAGGCAGAGTCCAGCAAGAGCAGACACGAGAGCCAGAGATGGAGCTGCACAAATGCTGTGGCAGGATGGGGCTGCTGAGGTCCTCAGCCCAGACCTGCTGACTGCCCTGACCCCTGCCTGCTGCCACCCTCCCACACAAAGCCACTGGAATGCTTTCCAAAACCACAGGCTCCAGGGCAGCCTACATTTGGGAGCTTTTCCACATCCACAGCAGCTTCAGCTCCAATCCTGTTTCAGTGGAGCTGCACATTTTGGGGCAGGTCCTTCCCACTGCTCCCTGTGCCTGGGTTCCAAAAGCAGCACAGAAAACAGAACTTGGAGCAGCAAACCACAGGTGCCAAAGGGTCCCTTTGCTTCTGCCCAGTCACAGGATGTCAGGGGAGGGAAGGGACCCAAAGAGATCATCAAGTCCAACCCCCCCCTGCCAGAGCAGGACCATACAATCCAGCTCAGGTCACAGAGGAACACATCCAGACAGGCCTTGAAAGTCTCCAGGGAAGGAGACTCCACAGCCTCTCTGGGCAGCCTGCTCCAGTGCTCTGTGACCCTTACAGTGAAGAAGTTCTCCCTTGTGTTGAGGTGGAGCCTGCTGTGCTGCAGCTTACATCCATTGCCCCTTGTCCTATCCGAGGGAGCCAGTGAGCAGAGCCTGGCCCCTCTCTGTCCCATGGCCAGCTAGTGGCTGAATCCAGAGCCCTCCCTCACTTCCCCATCCCACCTCACCCTCCTCCATTCCCTCCCCACAGCTCCACCACTCCTGCAGCAGGGCTCATGCCATTTCCAGCTTTCCCACACATCCTGAAGGGCAGGAAAGCCACTGCCCAGGCAGGGGGAGGCAAGAGCCAAGCTTTCTTGGACTCAGATCCCGCTCCCACAAAATGTTTGTTTTCCCAAGCAGCTCCCAGGGAGCCTGAGCCTCGATTCTCCAGTGCTTTGGCTCCTCAGATGCTTAGGAAGCTCCAGCAAGTGGGCTGCCATGCCCAGCTGGGCTGGCCACAGGCCAGACTCCCAGCCTCTCTGCTCAGGATGGCCATGGCCAGAGGAGCTCCAACCTGCAAGGAGACTTGCCAGGGTGTCCCTGTTTCCTCCATGGCATCTGGCTGCCCAGCCCACCAGCTGCTCCCTGTAAAGCCAAAGGACCAGGCAAGCTTCCCATGGAGTCTATTTTGAGCCAACTGCCATGACCCCCCTGGTCCTGTATAGAGTCACAGAATTGTTAGGGTTGGAAGGGAGCTCAAGGCTCAGCCAGTTCCAACCCCCCTGCCATGGGCAGGGACACCTCAGAGTGCAGCAGGTTGCTCACAGCCACCTCCAGCCTGGCTGCAAACACCTCCAGGGATGAGGCTTCCACCACCTCCCTGGGCAACCTGTGCCAGGCTCTCACCACCCTCCTGGGGAACAACTTCTTCCTCACATCCAATCTGAATCTCCCCATCTCTGGTTTTGGTCTCAGCAGGTTGCCCAGAGCCCTGTCAAGCTCCAGGGAAGGGGCTTCCACCACCTCCCTGGGCAACCTGCCCACCACCCTCCACCACCCTCATGGTAAAGAGCCTTATAAATCACTGCCAGCTCTGCCTGCCCTCCCCAGCAGCAGTGGAGGGGCTCCTCCATCACCCATGTGAAGGTGTCAGACCCCTTCTCCCAAACCAGGAAAACAACCAATCCAAACCTCCCCCCTCCTTTTGCCCCCTCCCAGCCTTTTCCCAAACACCAGCTTGCTCTTGGGGCAGAGGTGGGAGAGCAGAAGCATCACCCAGGAGCAGACAGATGCAGACATCAGGACATGGAGACTCAGAGCCCCAGGCTTCCCAGCACAGCAGGGCTTTTGTGGGGAGGCATCTGGCTCTGAAGAGGAAAAGCTAACCAGCACACCTCTAAACATGACACAGGCAGGAGGAGGCAGGGGAGGGAAGAAAGGAGAGCAGGGAAGGAACAGACACTTTAAAAGCTCCTCTCCCAGCTCTTTACTTTGTTCATATAAATGGGGGGAGAGGGGAGGAAAGTGCCTTGAAAGAAATGTTACAGGAGAAGACAGTGACAGCCAGAGATGCTGCTGAGGGGGTTGTTGTTGTGTCTGAGCTGATCCAGCTACACACACAGCATAGCTGGGACCACTTCTACCTCACAGCACGGCTCAGTCTGCTCTCCCTCCAGGTAAAGCCCTAACTGAATGATGGAGAAGCCTCTGCTCGTGCCCAGCACCTGGACAGACAGCAACCCCCACAGCCAGGGCTGGCCAGCACTTCAAAGCCAACCACCTCAACCAAGCCCCTGCCCTTTGCTCCTTCACTAGGGCCAGAGGTGGGCTGACACTCTCCAAAACACGTTGTGGAACAACCATGCTTTGCTTTACATCAGGAGCAAGGCAGGAGCACACAGCCTGAGTTACTGCAGCTTGCCCAACACAGAGCACCTCATTAACCCAGGGCTGACATCCCCATCCTTCACCAGCAGGCTTTGCTCACACCACCTGAAGTTGTTCTTCATTAGCAGTTCTTACAGAACACAGAATTAGCCAGGTTGGAAAAGACCTCAGAGATCATTGAGTCCAACCTATCACCCAGCACCATCTCATCAACTCAACCATGGCACCAAGTGCCTCATCCAGGCTCCTCCTAAACACCATGCAAAGCTTGTGCCCAGCATCACATTTCCAAAGCTCTCTGCCTCAGAAGCCCTTTTAGATGTTTCCCTGGCTCCCAGTGAGAGCACAAGGCAGAGAAGGAAGCAGGAGGAGGACAGAGGGGTTGGCAGAGCTCAAAGCCAAAGCAGCCCTGGGATGAGGGCTGCAGATCCCTCTCCCCAGGCTCTGAGCTGACACAGCCCCCAGCACTGCTGGAATCCCCTTGGCAGCAACGAGCACAACGATGCCACCAGCTTGGGGAACCACCCTGTGCACCAGCAGCTGTGGCACCAAGAGCCACAGCACACCCCCAGAGCCACTGCAGGCACCATCTTCACACAGCCTGGCCCTACACAACCTGCCCCTTCCCCAGCCCCAGAGCCACAGCTGCCCCACAAGGGCATCCCAGCCCTCCCCAAGCAGCACAGCCCAAGGAGCAGCTCCAGATCCCCTGTTTCCAGTGGTGAGGGCATCACAGCTGCCTGGCCACAACATCCCCCACAAAGTACACCCAGCCAGGGGACTTCTCCTGGGGGGCAACCCCCACACAAGTGACCACCAGCTGCTGCTCAGGAGTGCTTTCAGCTGGGCTGGGTTGGGCTTCTCACATCTTTCCCCTATCTCCCCTTTGAACAATGCTGTAGTTGCTATGGAAATAGCCTCATCAGTATGGGTGGAGCATAGCAGCACCAGACCAAACTCCCTGTGGCTCCCAGTTGCTACCAGTGCCTAGGAACTGGCAGCACTGGAGGTTAGGCCAAGCTGCACAAGGCTGGGGGGGATATACCCTGAGCTTAAAGCAACACTTGGCACCAATGGGTGAGTGAGACCCAGCTGGAAGTCAAGAGCAGGGAGATGCAATTCACCCAGGGATAAAGCAGGGGGGGAAAGACAGATATTAAAAGAAGAAAAAATAGAATAGAATAGAATTAACCAGGTTGGAAAAGACCTCAGAGACCAGCAAGTCCAACCTCTCAGCCAGCACCATCTAATCAACTAAACCATGGCACCAAGTGCCTCATCCAGCCTCTTCCTAAACACCCCCAGTGATGGTGACTCCACCACCTCCCTGGGCAGCACATTCCAGGGGCCAATCTCTCTTTCTAGGAAGGACTTCTTCCTCACCTCCAGCCTAAACCTCCCCTGGCACAGCTTGAGACTGTGTCCTCTTGTTCTGGTGCTGCTTGCCTGGGAGAAGAGACCAACCCCCACCTGGCTACAACCTCTCTTCAGGGAGTTGTAGACAGCAAGAAGGTCTCCCCTGAGCCTCCTCTTCTCCAGGCTAAGCAACTTCAACCACCAAGGGGGATACACCCCCCACTCCCCTACTCTCCAGCCACCTGGGGGGAGCCCCCTGCCCTCTACTTCAGCCACTGGGGGGGAGCCCCACTCGAGAGCCCTGGCAGCAGAGCATTCTGCTCTCACACCACCAGCAGATCCCTTGCTGAAAACGCCGGCAGAGCCTTTGCCTCCTGCGCCAGCAGAGCATGGAGCGAGGCAGCAGGGACCAGCTGGGGAGGCAATGCCTCTGCCCCGTGGCAGGCAGCGGTGCCGAGCGCCCACGAGGGGGCCGAGCGCCCCGCTGCAGGGGGGACGTGTCTCTCACTGACACTGCATTTGGGGCAAGTGCTAAGCGCCCTCGACTCCACCAACCCCACCTGGCTAGGAGAGAGGGAGGCTGTGACCCCCCCTGCCTCCAGCTGTGCCCTGCAGCTGTGTGCAAGCTGCTGGTGTCCGTCACCTCGTGCAGCCCCGTGACAAACAGCGGCCCCACGAGCGACGGCGGCAGGAGGCTCCCCCAGCCGCAGGGAGGGACACAGGACTCTGCCACTGCTGAGCACCCTCCCCAGGGCATCCCCAACCTAAGAGCACTCTGCCCAGGGAGGTGGGGGAGTCTCAAGCTGCGCCAGGGGAGGTTTAGGCTGGATGTTAGGAAGAAGTTCTTCCCAGAGAGAGAGATTGGCCTTTGGAATGTGCTGCCCAGGGAGGTGGTGGAGTCACCATCCCTGGAGGTGTTTAGGAAGAGGCATGATGGGGTGCTTGGTGCCATGGTTGAGTTGATTAGATGGTGTTGGGTTGGACTTGATGATCTCAAAGATCTCTTCTAACCTGGTTGATTCTATTCTATTCTAAACAGCAGTTTAACCCTGATGCCAGCCTAGGGCCCCAGTAAGGAGGTTCTGAGCTGTGTGGTGGACAGCCACATCAGCTTCTCAGCACTCATCATGGCCCACCACACCTGAAACTGCTTCCACAGCATCACTACATGCTTGGCAACAAGCAGGCTCTAGAGGTTTCCCCAAGAACATCTCACGGAGTGGGGATCTGCCATCATTCAACACCGATGCCACCAAGCCGCTCTGACAAAGCTGCAACATCCTCCTCCAGCAGCCCCTACATGAAGCCAGTGGAGCTGGCACACAGCACATCCCACCCTCTGCTCTCAGGCCCACCTGCAAAGGGGGAAGCATCAAACTGCAAGGGGCATGTCTACCTCAGGAGCCATCCATATCTTCAGCCTCCAAGCTTGAAGGCTTTGCCAAGAGGATGCACTCCAGAGAGAGGGACAGGATCAAGAGGTTACCAGGCCATACAGGCTTGGCCAGAGATGCTGTAACCACGAGCCTGCACTCTGGAACTGTCCTTTCCCATCCAGATTTAATGAGTTCCAGACCTAAAGCACAAAGCAGCAGCCAAAATGCTTCCCATTCTGACAGTGTTGTCCCATGGCTAGGGGACACAGAGCCTCTCTTGCTCCCTGCTGGCAGAAATCTCACTGTACCAGCCCAAAACCTTTTGCTCCCCACTTTTGAGGGGCTCTTGTTGGAAGGAGTTACAGGCAAAGCTGCCTGCAGAGCAGAAGGCCTCTCTACAAAAGCAAGACACAGCCCCAGACTGGCCTTGCTTGCACCAGGGACAGCAAAGCCAGGCTGGAGCCAGGGAAGGAGCAGCCAGCTGCCTGTGGTGCTGTGACACTGCTACCTCCCCCTTGCAACGTTCTGCCAGCACACATCCCTCATGCAGCACCTCCTAAGTGAGAGGCTGTGCAGGCCAAGCTCCCATAGTCCTTTCATCCTCTATGGCCAAAAGGTGACCTCAGCAACGGAGCAGGGACCACCCTTAACAGTGAAAACAAAAGCACAGCCCAAGAAAACAACTTCTCATAACCTCATCCTGCCACAAA
Organism: Dryobates pubescens; assembly: GCF_014839835.1. NCBI lineage: Eukaryota > Metazoa > Chordata > Aves > Piciformes > Picidae > Dryobates > Dryobates pubescens. The sequence goes on from NC_071628.1 coordinate 5,260,077, forward strand.
ACTTTCAGCACACCTCAAGAAGCACAGCCAGCAGGGCAAGGGAGGTGATTCTCCTCCTCTGCTCTGCTCTGCTGAGACCCCACCTGGAGCACTGCATCCAGTTCTGGAGCCCCTATTACAGGAAGGATCTGGAGGTGCAGAAAAGGGCCACAAGGATGATCAGAGGGCTGCAGCTCCTCTGCTATGGGGACAGCCTGAGGGAGCTGGGGCTGTTCAGTCTGGAGAAGAGAAGGCTCTGAGGAGACCTAATTGTGGCCTTCCAGTATCTGAAGGGGGCTCCAAGAAAGCTGGGGAAGGACTTTTGAGGTTGTCAGGGAGGGATAGGACTGGGGGGGATGGAACAAAACTAGAAGTGTGTAAATTCAGATTGGATGTGAGGAAGAAGTTCTTCCCCATGAGGGTGGTGAGACACTGGCACAGGTTGCCCAGGGAGGTGGTGGCAGCCTCATCCCTGGAGGTGTTTGCAGCCAGGCTGGATGTGGCTGTGAGCAACCTGCTGTAGTGTGAGGTGTCCCTGCCCATGGCAGGGGGGTTGGAACTGGCTGATCCTTGAGGTCCCTTCCAACCCTGACAATTCTATGACTCTATGATCTCTCAGCTTCCACCTCTTCACCATCTTTCCCCCAGCCTGAGCATCCCTGAATACACCTCAGCAGCAGGGATGCTTTGGCAGCCCCGGGGGCGCCGCTGCTGGGCAGCTGCCGGGAATACGAGGCAGCAGAGCAGCGTTTTTGGGGGGGCTTGCTTCTGAGTGCTGCACCCTCCCCCCCAGCACCCTGAGACCCCCAGCAGAGAAGCCACCAAGCTGCACCCACTGCCTGCAGAGCAGCACAACACAGCCCAGCACCTCGGATGCAAACTCTCCACAGCCAACAACGGCGAATGAGATTACAACAAATATAAACTAATGATACAGCTGTCAAGACAGATTAGACTGCACAGTGTAAAAAATTGCAGGGCTGTTTAGTCACAACAATATAAGATTAATTTATCAATACAGCTTATGTGGCACTGGAGAGATAGCAAATTGAATAAGTGAATCCTTTCTACACCTTGCGCGAGGAGGGAGCCTCAAAACCCGATGGGAGAGCAACTGCGGATGCCAGCGAGGATGCACAGCCTGGCATCGATCTGCTGGAGCTGATCTGAGACATCCAGAAGGTTCTGCATCCCCATCCCAGCCTCAGAGGACAGCCACACGTGCCACCTGCACACACGGCTCTGCACCCACGCGCTCCAAGAGGTGTCCAACCCCTCTGACGAGAGGGATGCTGCTGAATCAACACACCCAGAAGTTGCTGCTGCAGGCAGGAACTTCTTGGCCCCCTTCTTCAAGCTCCCCCAAGTCCAGCATTGAAGGACTCGGGCTGCCTGCATTGCCTCACCTTCCAGCTCTGTCCCAGTTACAGCCTGGAGGTGTGTTGGTGCAGGCAGCGATCAGAGGCAGCCATCCACCACGCCAACACGTGCAAAAATATGCAACAGCCACCTCCCCCCTTGAGGGCTAAGCCCTGGCAGACACAGGCAAGCTTGCAGACCTGAGAACATCTCTCCAAGGATGGCTAAAAAGGCAAGAATCCAGCCAGCAGGTCCTGAGATGTTTCCCCTATCCACCCTAGAGCTTGTGCTCAGACTGCCAGGTCCTTAGGAGATGCCTTCCCCTACCCATCCTGCAGCTTCTGCCCAGACTCCCACAGCCTTAGGAGAAGCTTTGCCCTATCCATCCTATCTTCTCCCAGGCAACCAGCACCAGAACAAGGGGACACAGTCTCAAGCTGTGCCAGGGGAAGTTCAGGCTGGAGGTGAGGAGAAAGTTCTTCACAGAGAGTTGTTAGCCATTGGAATGTGCTGCCCAGGGAGGTGGTGGAGTCACCATCCCTGAAGGTATTCAAGAGAGGATTGGACGTGGCACTTGGTGCCATGCTCTAGTGGTCATGAGGTCTTGGGTGACAGGTTGGACTTGATGACCTTTGAGGTCTTTTCCAACCTTATTGTTGATTCTGTGATTCTACAGCTTCTGCCCAAAGACTTCCAGATCCCTAGGAGATGTTTCCCCCATCCATCCTGCAGCCTCTGCCCAAAGACTTCCACAGCCTTAGGAGATGCTTTGCCCCATCCACCCTGCAGCTTCTGCCCAAGGACTTCCACATCCCTAGCAGATGCTTTGCCCCATCCACCCTGCAGCCTCTGCCCAAAGACTTCCACAGCCTTAGCAGATGCTTTGCCCCATCCACTCTGCAGCCTCTGCCCAAGGACTTCCACATCCTTAGGAGATGCTTTGCCCCATCCACCCTGCAGCCTCTGCCCAAGGACTTCCACATCCTTAGGAGATGCTTTGCCCCATCCACCCTGCAGCCTCTGCCCAAAGACTTCCACATCCTTAGGAGATGCTTTGCCCCATCCACCCTGCAGCCTCTGCCCAAGGACTTCCACATCCTTAGGAGATGCTTTGCCCCATCCACTCTGCAGCCTCTGCCCAAAGACTTCCACATCCTTAGCAGCTGCTTTGCCCCATCCATCCCACGGCTTCTGCCCGAAGACTGCAAGTCCCTCCCCCTCTCCCCCCAGCAGCAGGTCTGTATGGGCTCAGCTCTCTCCTAGGTTGCCATCTGGGGGTTAGAACTGTGGCAGTAAATACCTAGCTGCAGAGCTAATGAGGCCAGGTTTGGCTGTGTGAAGGTGAGAGCCGGGCGGCAGCGCGGCTGCGAAGGAAGCGCCAGCTTCTATAAATATTGAAATCCGGTAATTATCATCATTAAGGACGAGTTGTGATTTAGCTGGAGCTCAAAAATCTCAACAAGTAAGAATGGCATTTCTTTTGCCACAATTAGAACAGCTAAAAATACCTCCCAAACCTTGCCTCCTTCGGCCCCAGCCCACCGCTGCCGCCGCCACCCACCCCGCAGCGAGGCTCAGCGGTGGGCAGGGAGCGATGGCAAAGGAGGGACTTGCACTAAGGTCTGTGGGGACCAAGGTTTTGTCCCATGCCTGGGGAACACAGAGCCTCTCTTGCTCCCTGCTGGCAGAAATCATAGAATCAGCCAGGTTGGAAAAGACCTCAGAGATCATCAAGTCCAACCTATTGCCTAATACTTAACACCTCCGGACAACTAACCCATGGCTCCCAGTGCCACATCCAAGCCTTTCTTGAACACCTCCAGGGATGGGGACTCCACCACCTCCCTGGGCAGCACATTCCAATGGCCAGTTACTCTTTCTGGGAAGAACTTCCTCCTCACCTCCAGCCCAAACCTCCCCTGGCACAGCTTGAGACTGTGTCCTCTTGTTCTGCCACTGGTAGCCTGGGAGGAAAGACCAACCCCCACATGGCTACAACCTCCCTTCAGGCAGTTGTAGACAGCAAGAAGGTCTCCCCTGAGCCTCCTCTTCTCCAGGCTAAGCAGCCCCAGCTCCCTCAGCCTCTCCTCACAGGGCTGTGCTCCAGACCCCTCCCCAGCTTCGTTGCCCTTCTCTGGACACATTCAAGTCTCTCAATGTCCTTCTTAAATTGAGGAGCCCAGAACTGGGCATAGTTGTACCAGCCCAAAACATTTTGCTCCCCACTTTTGGGGGGCTCCTGTTGGAAGGAGTTACAGGCAAAGCTGTCTGCAGAGCACTGAAGACCTCCAAGAGGTCAGTGTGCTGGACAGGCAGACACCTTCATGGATAAACATGCTGGAAGACCTCAGCCTTCCCGACTTGTACATGCAGGGCTCAGCTCCTAATACAAAATCCCATGAGAGGCACCACATGCCCTACCTCTGCAAGGTGACCAGGGGCCATCACACCCCTCTACAAGCCTTTAAACACGAAGGGACTCCGCCATCCTCCCCTGGGAGCCCATCTGCACTCCAGCTGCCCCCAGCAGTTTCCCAACCTTTTTTCCCCCCACCTCTGTGGGGTGCAGGCAGATCCTGCAGCACCTCGAGGCAGCAGCCAGCGCTTCTCAGCTTCCCACCCAAGCCCACAACCCAGGAGAACACCCCCAAAGCTGCTGCCCCCCAGCACCCAGGCTCATCCCTTTGTCCTTGCTCCATGACTCAAGATTTCCCCCCGCAGAGACGTGCCCAGCTCCTGCGCCCAGGGATGTTCTTTCCGGCAGTCACGGTGAATGTTTTCCCTGCCTGCTGGATAATATCTGGAAAGGGGCCATGAAATGGGCAGCTGAGCAGCTCCCTGCTGTGTGGGGGCGAAGACTCAGAGGTGCCAGGTCCCCAGCAACAGCCCAAATATTCCTCCCAGCCCCACAGCACTCCACCTGCTTCACCCCCAGAACACTCCCAGCTCCCTACAACAGCACAAATATCCACCCCAGCCCCACAGCCCTCCACCTGCTTCACCCCCAGAACACTCCCAGCTCCCTACAACAGCACAAATACCCATCCCAGCCCCACAGCCCTCCACCTGCTTCACCCCCACAACACCTCCAGCTCCCTACAACAGCACAAATACCCACCCCAGCCCCACAGCCCTCCACCTGCTTCACCCCCACAACACCTCCAGCTCCCTACAACAGCACAAATACCCATCCCAGCCCCACAGCCCTCCACCTGCTTCACCCCCACAACACCTCCAGCTCCCTACAACAGCACAAATACCCACCCCAGCCCCACAGCTCACCACCTGCTTCACCCCCACAACACCTCCAGCTCCCTACAACAGCCCAAATACCCACCCCAGCCCCACAGCCCTCCACCTGCTTCACCCCCAGAACACTCCCAGCTCCCTACAACAGCACAAATACCCATCCCAGCCCCACAGCCCTCCACCTGCTTCACCCCCAGAACACTCCCAGCTCCCTACAACAGCAAAAATATCCACCCCAGCCCCACAGCACTCCACCTGCTTCACCCCCAGAACACTCCCAGCTCCCTACAACAGCCCAAATATCCACCCCAGCCCCACAGCCCTCCACCTGCTTCACCCCCAGAACACTCCCAGCTCCCTACAACAGCCCAAATATCCACCCCAGCCCCACAGCCCTCCACCTGCTTCACCCCCAGAACACCTCCAGCTCCCTACAACAGCCCAAATACCCATCCCAGCCCCACAGCCCTCCACCTGCTTCACCCCCAGAACACTCCCAGCTCCCTACAACAGCCCAAATACCCATCCCAGCCCCACAGCCCTCCACCTGCTTCAGCCCCAGAACACTCCCAGCTCCCTACAACAGCCCAAATATCCACCCCAGCCCCACAGCCCTCCACCTGCTCCTCCCCAAAATGCCTCCAGCTCAGCCCAGAGCTTCTCTGAGGGGAATTTGGCCTCTCTGATTTTTTTCCTGCCCCCCCTCTTGCCTCTGAACTCTCTCCAGCTGGTCAATATTCCTGTGATAAAGTATCTCAAACCCAGACACATTATTGGGGGGGCAGGGGAAGAGGGGTTAATTACTCCTATTTTTTGGGGGGGAGGGAGGGATTTATTCTTATTTTTTGGGGGGGGGGGGGTTAATTCTTTTTTTTTTTGGGGGGGGGAGGGGGTTTAATTCTTATTAGGGGGCTTTATTCTTATTTTTTGGGGGGGTTATTCTTCATTGGGGGGGGGCAGAACCTCCTCTTCATTGGGGGGGGGGGCAGAACCTCCTCTTCATTGGGGGGGGGGCAGAACCTCCTCTTCATTGCGGGGGGGCAGAACCTCCTCTTCATTGCGGGGGGGCAGAACCTCCTCTTCATTGCGGGGGGGCAGAACCTCCTCTTCATTGCGGGGGGGCAGAACCTCCTCTTCATGGGGGGGGGGGGGGCAGAACCTCCTCTTCATGGGGGGGGGGGGGCAGAACCTCCTCTTCATGGGGGGGGGGGGGGGGGGGCAGAACCTCCTCTTCCTGGGGGGGGGGGGGGGGGCAGAACCTCCTCTTCCTGGGGGGGGGGGGGGGGGGCAGAACCTCCTCTTCATTGGGGGGGGTAATTCTTATTTTTTGGGGTGGGGGGGACGGGACATTTTTCTCTCAGCTTGGAATGCCTTAAAGACCAAACCCCAGCTTGCAGCCTTGCTCCCCCGGCTCCCCTCTCCCCCCCTTGCCCCCCAGCACCTCCCACTGCTCTTTGCCGAGGGCCCTAAGCCAGTTTTCAAGTCCATTTGGCAGCCTCGCAGCCAAGGCAAACTGAACTCATTTTCAGAGCAAGATTTGGCCAGACACTATATCAAATGCTTTGCTAAATCCAAATATATTAGGATTTCCACGTTCTGCTCAGCCACTAATTTTGTGATTCCATCAAAAAGGAGGGGGGGGGAGGGGGAGAAAAAGAGAAAGAAAAAGCAATCAGGTTTGTCTGGCAAGATTTATTCTTCCTAAATCCCTGCTGTTATTGCTCATGCTTTCCTTATCCTCCAGTGCTTCACTTTCTTAATGCTGCAGGGACTGGAAGCATTTGCTGGGAAGTTATTTTTTTGGGCTGGTTGGGAGGATTTGGAGCAGCCTGGCTCTGCTCTTCCCCCCTGCCCCCTGCCTTCCCCACTGCTGGGAGCATCCCTGGGCTGCTGCAGCTCACATCTCCTCCTTGCAGAGGTTCAGGGTTGGAAGGAAACTCAAGGAGCAGCCAGGTCCAACCCCCCTGCCATGGGCAGGGACACCTCACACTACAGCAGGTTGCTCACAGCCACATCCAGCCTGGCTGCAAACACCTCCAGGCAGGAGGCTTCCACCACCTCCCTGGGCAACCTGTGGCACTCTCTCACCACCCTCATGGGGAAGAACTTCTTCCTCACATCCAATCTGAATCTACCCATTTCTAGTTTTGTTCTATTCTCCCCAGTCCTATCACTCCCTGACATCCAAAAAGTCCCTCCCCAGCTTTCTTGTAGCCCCCTGCAGATCCTGGAAGGCCACAATTCGGTCTCCTCAGAGCCTTCTCTTCTCCAGACTGAACAGTCCCAGCTCCCTCAGTCTGTCCTCACAGCAGAGCAGCTCCAGCCCTCTGCTCATCCTCATGGCCCTTCTCTGGACACCTTCCAGCACCTCCAGATCCTTCCTGTAATAGGGGCTCCAGAACTGGAGCCTCCTCCCTCCTTTCCTCCTGCCTCCCAAAGAGTGGTATCATAAGGCCAGTGTTAATCAACACCTGGCCTCAGACTCAAGACACAGAAGAAACACTGAACCAGTAACAAACAAAAGAAAACAAAGAAGAAAAAGAAGAGACTGCTTGGCAGCAGGAGAAGGGTCCAAAAGGAGGCATCCAACTTGGGCAAGCCCATGGCAAAGCCCCAGCAGTTTAATGGCAATGCCTGAAGCAGCCATCCCAGAGCACCACCTGGTTTCTCTTGCAAATAGAATAGAATAGGATACATAGAATAAACCAGGTTGGAAGAGACCTTCAAGATCATCGTGTCCAACCCATCAACCAATCCAACACCACCCAAACAACTAACCCATGGCACCAAGCACCCCCATTAAGTCTCCTCTTGAACACTTTCAACGAGGGTGACTCCACCACCTTCTGGCAGCCACCTTCCAGGTGAGCAGGCAGAGCAGAGCCACAAGAGGCACTGGCCAGTGCCTCTCCAGGGGACACAGGTGGTCCCTGCACCTCTAGAAACCAAACCCTCCAACTCTCTCAAGTGGCTGAGGTGCTCCTATGGGTTTGTGGCTTGCACAGAGGGGTCAGGCAGGGCTGCAGTGCCCCTGCCCCAGGCTGGAGCCTCAGTTTTCCTCTCACACCTCGGTGATTTGGGGCATCTGGAAAGCAGCATCAGCAGGCACTCGGATCTCCTGCAGCTCTCTCCTCCACAGGCTGCCCAGCAGAAGGCCTAAAATCCCCGTGTGCATGCAGCAGCTTTGCAGACAGCATCACCCCAAACCCCTTTGGTGACCCCACCGTGGCTCTGAGCACGCATCCTCTGCTGTGTGCTTTGCTGGGCTCCACGGGAGCAGGGCAGAGCTCCCACAGCGCAGGGTCAGCTCCGGTCCCACTCGTTAGGAGGCAGCGGCGTGGGAGGGCAATCAGTTACAGCTCACTACACCCACGGGCACAGCCAGCCTCAGCATTGTGCACACCAAACACCACCCTCTCTGGGTGCCAGGTGTGTGTGCACCCTCAGGGCAAGCCATCCAGCCACAGCAAAGCAGCACAGTGCCAGCCCGGAGCGAGGCTGAGCCGCCCACACAGGCCAGGACGTCAGCTCTAGACACAGCCTTTCCCATGGAGACACCAACAGCTCCTCTTGCACTCCCTGGCACGGCCCAGCTTGAGCACTGGGGCCAGGGTTATGGCCATCAGCTCCCTCACTGAGCTGATGCCCCCGTGCTTGGCTTTGCACACCTCCCCTGAAGTCAGCTTTCTGCCAGCCCCCTTGACCGCAGCTCCTTCCTGCTGTCCCACATCACAAGGGGGAGAAAAAACACAGCATGGTCAGCTCAGAAATGGGGCACACCCCCCCAGCAGCAGCTCAGGGGATGCTTGACCACCACCCCCCAGCAGCAGCTCAGGGGATGCTTGACCACCACCCCCCAGCAGCAGCTCAGGGGATGCTTGCCCACCACCACCCCCCCCCAGCAGCAGCTCAGGGGATGCTTGCCCACCACCACCCCCCCCCAGCAGCAGCTCAGGGGATGCTTGCCCACCACCACCCCCCCCCAGCAGCAGCTCAGGGGATGCTTGCCCACCACCTTCCCCCCCCAGCAGCTCAGGGGATGCTTGCCCACCACCACCCCCCCCCAGCAGCTCAGGGGATGCTTGCCCACCACCACCCCCCCCAGCAGCAGCTCAGGGGATGCTTGCCCACCACCCACCAGCAGCAGCTCAGGGGATGCTTGCCCACCACCACCACCCCCCCAGCAGCAGCTCAGGGGATGCTTGCCCACCACCACCACCCAGGCAGCAGCTCAGGGGATGCTTGCCCACCACCACCACCCCCCCAGCAGCAGCTCAGGGGATGCTTGCCCACCACCACCACCCCCCAGCAGCTCAGGGGATGCTTGCCCACCACCACCACCCCCCCAGCAGCAGCTCAGGGGATGCTTGCCCACCACCACCACCCCCCCAGCAGCAGCTCAGGGGATGCTTGCCCACCACCACCACCCCCCCAGCAGCAGCTCAGGGGATGCTTGCCCACCACCACCACCCCCCAGCAGCTCAGGGGATGCTTGCCCACCACAACCACCCCGCAGCAGCAGCTCAGGGGATGCTTGCCCACCACCACCACCCCCCCAGCAGCAGCTCAGGGGATGCTTGCCCACCACCACCACCCCCCCAGCAGCAGCTCAGGGGATGCTTGCCCACCACCACCCCCCAGCAGCAGCTCAGGGGATGCTTGCCCACCACCACCCCCCAGCAGCAGCTCAGGGGATGCTTGCCCACCACCACCCCCCCCAGCAGCTCAGGGGATGCTTGCCCACCACCACCCCCCCAGCAGCAGCTCAGGGGATGCTTGCCCACCACCACCCCCCAGCAGCAGCTCAGGGGATGCTTGCCCACCACCACCTCCCCCCAGCAGCTCAGGGGATGCTTGCCCACCACCACCACCCCCCCAGCAGCTCAGGGGATGCTTGCCCACCACCACCCCCCCCCAGCAGCTCAGGGGATGCTTGCCCACCACCACCACCCCCCCAGCAGCTCAGGGGATGCTTGCCCACCACCACCACCCCCCCAGCAGCTCAGGGGATGCTTGCCCACCACCACCTCCCCCCAGCAGCTCAGGGGATGCTTGCCCACCACCACCACCACCCCCCAGCAGCAGCTCAGGGGATGCTTGCCCACCACCACCTCCCCCCAGCAGCTCAGGTGATGCTTGCCCACCACCACCACCCCCCAGCAGCAGCTCAGGGGATGCTTGCCCACCACCACCAGGGACCTCTGCTGCCCACAGCTCCTGCAGAGCTCACTGAAGGGAGCTCGGTGAAGGGCACAAGGGAAGGCAGGCTGCAGCGTGAGCCCAAGCACTCCCCGGACAAGTGGAGCTTTCCCTCTTAGCTTTGGCTATTTTTACACATCAGAAACATGTCCTGGGGCAGCAGCCCTCTCGGGGAGCCCTCCAGAGCGCTGGGATGCATGTGGTCAGGCACAGGCTCCACCAACACCCTCCGGACTGCACCCAGCTGGCTGCAGCCCAGGGGCTGCAGATCGCAGCCCTGCTCTGTCCTGCTTCCCGCAAGGGGATGAGCTTCCCCCACAGGCGGCTGCACTGAGCATCCTCCAGCAGCTCCGGCTGGCAAGCGAGTCCCAGGGGAGCCGTCGGGAGGGATTAACCCATCCTGGGTCAGCAACCCTCCATCACCCCATCGCTGTGGCCCCCTACATCCCCCCTCAAACCCCCCCATCCTCAGGATTTACAGCAGAGGAGCAGCAAGGGGGCTGGCAGCAGCAAGCTGACTCATGGGGAGCAGGAATTAGGGGGAAGGGCCAGCTCAGGGCAGGTGGAGCAGAGCAGGAGGCGATTTACAGGGTCAGGAGCAATTGGCCCAGCAGGTAGCAGCGAGGAGGCAAGGATGTACAGGGCCAGGGGAGAAGTTCAGTTGCTGGGTGCTCATTAGCAAATGAGTGTCTCCTCCTCCTGGCCACTGGGACCAAGAGAGGGGCACAGGAGCAGACAGACTTGCAGGGAGCATCCCCCTTGCTCGGGAGGTCACAGCATCAGGGACCCTTCCTATCCCAGTGGGGCTGCACTCTGCAGCTGGTTTCTGCTTGGTCACAGCATCCTCAGGGCTGTTTTAGTTTGTCCCTGTCCTGCCACCACCCTGAGGCCAGGCTCAGTCCCTCCAGAGAGCCTACAAAGAGCAAATCCTGGGCCATCTCCTGCTGGAAATGGAGGCCCTTCCTCCTGGCAAAACCCCCAGCCCCTCCCTGCCAGGGTCTGATCCAGCCCATCTGCTGGCTCTCAGGCAGCATCTCTCCCACTGCCAAGGCTCCTCACTGTCTGCCAGGCTGGCAACTGGTGGGCAGGGGTCACAGTCTCCCTCCCTCCATCCCATGGTGGGGCAGCCAAGCCAGCCCTGGGGCCACCAGCACAGACAAACACAAGTCATGTTACCCAGGCTCCAGTCTCATTTTCCAGCTACTTCTGGCACCCTGGTCTGAGGTTAAGCCCAGAAGTGCAGCCCTGAGCACATTGGTCTGGTCAAGTAGATCCTTTCCCTGTCCTACCACATCTTCCTCCCACTCCTGAAATGCAACAGGGCTGGCAGGGGCTACACAGCTCAAGCAGACATGAAGGGTGGCAGCATGTGTGGGTCTCCAGCTGTTCACAAGCCTCCCAGCCCAGGCTCATCCCTGAGCTGGCAGGTGCCAGGCTGGGCACAGACACACCTCACATCTGGCTGCTCATGCTGCCAGGTGTAAACCTCAAGGGTTACAAGTGCAGGAAGAGGAGTAGAGAAGTACACAAGAGTAGCTGTCCCAGCTCTGAGACTCTGGTTGCCACACTGACAGCATGGAATCAGAGAGTTGTCAGGGTTGGAAGGGACCTCAAGGACCATCCAGATCCAACCCCCTGCCATGGGCAGGGACACCTTGCACTACAGCAGGTTGCTCACAGCCACATCCAGCCTGGCTGCAAACACCTCCAGGGATGAGGCTTCCACCACCTCCCTGGGCAACCTGTGCCAGTTTCTCACCACCCTCATGGGGAAGAACTTCTTCCTCACATCCAATCTGAATCTACCCACTTCTAGTTTTGTTCCATCCCCCCCAGTCCTATCCCTCCCTGACACCCTCAAAAGTCCCTCCCCAGCTTTCTTGTAGCCCCCTTTGGATCCTGGAAGGCCACAATTAGGTCTCCTCAGAGCCTTTCTCCTCTCCAGACTGAACAGCCCCAACTCTCTCAATCTATCTTCACAGGAGAGGTGCTTCATGCACCTGAGATTCTCTTCTTGGTTTTGCCTGAGAGGAGCCCAACTCTGCTGCCTACCACCTTCTCTTCAGTTAAACAGCCAAAGAGGATCGAATCTGGACTGTGATTTCTGAGCAGTTTGTCACAATCTGATTATCCCCAAGCTCCTCTGCCCTGTGTGCTTGAAATCTGCCCAAGGTATGCAGGAAACCTGGGGAAGGAAAGGTGACAGAGAGAGACAGCTTCCCATCAGAGCACACCACACCTCCCAGGGCACTCGGGAAGCACAACAGGCACCACTCTGGCCCCAGGAGGTGCCAGGACCAGCTCAACTTAATGCTCAGGAGCAAGCCAGGAAATCCTGCTGCCCCCTCCCCAGCCCTGCACTGCCTCTGCTCCCCAGTGGTGGCACAAGTTACTGGGTGCCTGTGCAGGAATGATGTCTGCAACAAACACATCATGGCTGGGGGACCAAAGCTTGGACCATGGCAGCAGGAGGGTGGCCCAGGGGGATGAGATGTCAACCCACATCTTACATGCTCCTATAGTCACTCTCCAAAAGGACACCAGGTCTGGTCTCCAAAGCTGGAGAGGCTGGCTCTAGGAGAGCCCAGGATGGAGAGAATTCACTCAGGGGTTTCCTCTCAGTTCACTGTCCAGACACTTCTCAGATCCCTTGTTAAGTTGGAGAGGCTGGCTCTAGGAGAGCCCAGGATGGAGGGAATTCACTCAGGGGTTTCCTCTCAGTTCACTCTCCAGACACTTCTCAGATCCCTTGTTAAGTTGGAGAGGCTGGCTCTAGGAGAGCCCAGGATGGAGGGAATTCACTCAGGGGTTTCTTCTCAGTTCACTGTCCAGACACTTCCCAGATCCCTTGTTTTGCACTGGGTAGCAGGAGCTCATGTGCTTATCAAGTGCACTCCTCACAGGGGACCCTCAGCATAGGGACCAGGTGTCACTAGAGGAGGGAGGAAAGGTGGGGGAAGGGCTCCAACCACTGACCACAGACACCCATGCAAACCTCAAGCACTGCCCAGCCCTGGCATGGCATAAACAGGATGAAGATCAGGTTGTGAGCAGCCTCCAGACAGCAAGAGACGTGGGAGGGATGGCAGCTTTGCAACACCAGCAGGGTACAAGTCACAAGCACAGAAGATCCCAGGTAACATGCCAGTGCTCTCAGGCATGGGCTCAGCCCTAGCAAAGTCCAGCTGACCCTGCAGACCCTCAGGGGCACCTCCCCAGCAAAGAAACATGGGCAGCATCCCAAGCAGCCTGGCTCTCACCTCCAGGGAGGCACAACAGCAGCATCCAGCCCTCCAAAGATGCCCAAGCCAAGACCTGGCCACCACAGGCAGCAACAGCACCACTGCCCTCACCCCTCTAACCCCAAAGTTTGACTAAAGCTCAGGAGGATCTTGGCTTTTATAAATCTCTGCCTTTTAATGATGGCTTCAAGGCTGGGAGAGGAGAGAAAAAAAACAAGGGGGAAAAAAAAGGCCCATTACACTCGGTGAATAAGTTAATGGGGCAGAGAGAATCCATTTCAAAGCCACCCCAGGCTATTTTCCTCTGGAGCTAAAGCCTGAATAAGCAAAAAGGAAAAATTAAAACTGTACAATGCTTTGCCAATAAATAACCCCCAGTGTAATCCACTGCCAGGCAGGCCTCCCTTTGCACAGATAATAGGATGCAGAGCAGTTGCAAACCACCTCCCTTTGCAGGGACCACCACCTCCTGACTGTAATTAGCTGTGCCCTGGCAGGAACATCCAGCTCCTGCCTGGCCCCTTCCACCTGCTTGGGCTACCAAGGATCACCTAAGTGCAGCACTTGGCCACACACTTCCCCAGCAGTGCCCAGGTGGCCAAAAAGGCCAATGGCATCCTGGCCTGCATCAGGAACAGTGTGGCTAGCAGGAGCAGGGAGGTCATTCTGCCCCTGTGCTCAGCACTGGTCAGGCCACACCTTGAGTCCTGTGTCCAGTTCTGGGCCACTCAGCTTAGGAAAGATGTTGAGATGCTGGAAGGTGTCCAGAGAAGGGCAACAAAGCTGGGGAGGGGTTTGGAGCACAGCCCTGGGAGGAGAGGCTGAGGGAGCTGGGGTTGCTTAGCCTGCAGAAGAGGAGGCTCAGGGGAGACCTTATTGCCCTCTACAACTACCTGAAGGGAGGTTGCAGGCAGGTGGGGGTTGGTCTCTTCTCCCAGGCAAGCAGCACCAGAACAAGAGGACACAGTCTCAAGCTGTGCCAGGGGAGGTTTAGGCTGGAGGTGAGGAAGAAATTCTTCGCAGCAAGAGAGTTTGACCACTGGGATGTGCTGCCCAGGGAGGTGGTGGAGTCACCATCACTGGGGGTGTTTAGAAAGAGCCTGGATGGGGTGCTTGGTGCCATGGTTTAACTGGTTAGATGGTGTTGGGTGATGGGTTGGACTCGATGATCTCAAAGGTCTTTTCCACCCTGGTTGATTCTATTCCATTCTAATACTCTTGCTCTGAGCACACATCCCTGCTTTGCTACCTCCTTTGCCCCAGCTCTCCTGTCTCTTCCTGCCCCTTCACCCCATCACAGCAGTCCTGTGGGGTCATCCCTCCCCCATTCATTAGAGCCCACACACTGCAGGTCCTCCCCAAACACTTAAACACACAAAACCCAACCAAACCCAACCCCCACAAGCAACCAAGAGCATGTCCCAGAGGGGGGGCAGAATAAAACAGCAATCCCTGCTTGCAAATGTTGATCCCACTAGACACAGTTTGTTTACTATTTAATATTTAAAGATGCTAATTAAATCTCTGAATAAATAAATCTGTGTTACCCCTGCCTGTTGGAAGGCAGAAATCCTTCCCTGGAGGCCAGGGCAGCCCTGAGCACCACGGGTGCTGGGCAGCCTGCCCAGGGCTGGGGGCAAGCCTGGGGCACTTGGCCTGAGGATGCCACCACCACCCCTCCTGGATGCAGCATGGAACACCACCAGGCATGGCTCAGGCTGGAGACATCCTGGGCTTTGGCCACTAAGCCCCAGATGAGAATGAGGGCAGGGTAAGGCGCAGAGGGAGGAGGATTTCCAGGCAAGGTTGCCCAAAGCAGCGCCTCCTGGCCCCAGGGTTGTGTCCCAGCTGTGATCTGGGAACCAAGGGCTCCAGACAGGCACCACCACACATCCCCATAGCCCTCCACCAAGCAAGCAGCCAGGGCTGCTCCAGGGACCAGCTCCAGGCAGCCTCCTCCCTCCCAGTTGAGGCAACCCAGCACAGCATCCTACCTGAGAGCCTCCCTGCCTCTGCTCCTCTTCCCAGCACCCCTGCAGCTGCCTGCCCTCCTCACCCACAAACCCTGACACCCCTCCATGCCCACATATCAGATGTCCCACCTGATCCCTCTTCATCCTCCTTAGACTCTGCTCTCTCCAATCCACTCCAGGTGTACCATGAACCTTGTTCTCAACCCCCCCAGGTGCCAGGTCCCTGTTGTGCAGGCTCCCTCTGAGCCCAGCCACCACCCCTGTGCCACATCCACACCTGCACAGGTTCCCTGAGCTCAGGTTTTGCTCTGATGCCCCCAAGCACAAACTCCAGCACCTGCCCTGACCCGAAGTGAGGGGCACAGCATTTGCAAGGGGGCACAGGGCTGCTGCTCTGACACTGCCCCAGCTCTCTGACACTATGGATAGATCCAGAGCCTGTGTGAGGCTCAAACTAGGAAACAGGGCCCAGTAGCATTCAGCCTGTCTGAACTGGCATGAGGAGAGCCCCAGGAGGACAAGGATGCTCTCCAGAGGCTGGGAATGCCAAGTATCCTCGGCCCTGTGTCCCACTGAACTTTGCTTGCTGCCCAGGCTGCTGAGCAGCAGCCACCAAGTGACTTTCAGTGCATTTTTCCTAGAACATATTTTGGCTGGAACACCACAGGCAACAGCAGACAGCCAAAATCAGGACCCACACTGCCCCAGTAGCACCCAGCCACATCCTAGAGGAAAGAGGTCCAGGGGACACAAAGAGACCTTTCCAGCCACACAAGCCAGGGAGCTCCCCAAAGGCAATCCCATCTGTGCTGGCATGGGCACAAGGGATGCCCAAACTGGCCATGCCTGCCTAGGTTAGAAGCAGGCAGGAGGAGGGCTGTGGTCCAAAGCAAGGGCAGGCAGCCCAGGGGAGCATTTGTACAGCTGGATCCCAGACCAGAGAGCCAGGACTCCTTGTTCCCAGCTCAAGCCACTGCACAGCACTTCCATTGGGAGCATGGGATGGAGGATGAGGCCAGAGCTGTGCCAGGAGCGAAAGGGAGGCCAACAGCTGGAGGCATCCAGAGTCTCCCTGATGTGGCTTCATGTCCCAGCAGGGTCAGGAGTTAGAGCCTGGCATAGCTGTGGCTTAGCTGAGCACTCATGCTCCTAATTTATCCTGGCAAAACCCTGAGCATGCAGGGTCCTCAGCAGCACTTGGATTCCCAGCATCTGTTTGAGCATTTCCACATTAGCATTTCCTAGAGGGAACAGCCAGGGGAGAGCTCAAGGAGAGCTGGGTAAGGGACAGCCTTGCACAACCTAGAAGGAGAAGGAGGAGGAGGATTGCACCACCCTGACATCTGCTCCTACCCACTTTTCAGTCCCCCAGAGACAGACATCAAGAGAGCCAGTGCCCTGTGCCCTCCTTGGCACAACTGAGCCCAGTGCAGAACCATAAGAGAGCTGCAAGGAGGACAGCACCTGGGCTCAGCATCTCCCTGCATCCTTCCCTAGATCCCAGGGCCATTTACTTGTCACTGCAACAAGCACCAAGGTCAAGGATGAGCACCCTGAGCAACCCAGCTGTGCTATATGGCACCATCACACTCCCTTAGGGATCCTTCCTGACCTCTCTGCTCCACTGCTGGGACTTTTGGGTTTAATTAAACACTTCTCCATTCCAGGCAGACCACAGCAGGAAGAAGGGGAAAGTAGGGTGATGGCACATGCTGGAGAGGGGTACAGGATGGGGACAGTGACTAACAGGCTCCTTTATGTCCTGCACAGGAGCCCTGGGTGGCAGCTGGAGGAAAGCTGGCTGCACACATGGTTCTGGCTTCTCCTTCAACTCCCCAACTGCTATGTCACATGGAAACAAGCTAAAAATACAGCACACATTTTCCTGGCAAGCAGGGACCAGGTCTCACACAGAGGGCAACAGGGCAGAGCCTTCAGTCCCACAGGGCCTGAAAACAAGGTGGCACATGGAAGATGGGGATGCACAAAGGCACATGCAAAAGGGCAGCTGGAGGAGCCCTTGCCAGCTGGGCTCTGACTCCAGTACAGCCTTCCAAGGGGAGTCCAAAAAGATTTTAGTGCTCTTCAAAGGAAGTCCAAGCCCCAAGCAATAGCACTGCTCTGTCCCACATCCATCTCTCAGCCCTCGACACACACCTACCCCAACGCCACGGTGCTGGGGCCCCTGTTTGCTGCTGAGCTGTGGGACCACTGGGTGTCACAGCCCTTCCACCACCCTGGCAGCACATGGGGATGGTCATCAGGGAGACAACCAGCCCATCTCATCTCAGGACCAGCTGCCAGAGAGAATGGGATCTCCCTCAGCACATGGAAAGTGCTGAAGGATCTGAACCTGCTTCCTACACCCACCAGGCCTTTTTCCATCTCCTATCAGGCTCTCCTCAGCCTTTCACCCTTGGGGAAGGGCACATGGTTTCTTTAGCCTTCCAACCTCCATCCCACCCCTAGAGAAAGGGATAATAAGAGAAGCAAAGAGCATCAAAGCCATCCTGGGGGCATCCAGAGACAGCTCCCAGCCCTTGACCTCTTGCCTCTACGCCCAGGATTTTCCTGGGGACACTTCTCTTGGATGTTCAACACAGCAGGACTGACTACCTTGGATATCCCCCACTCCATTCTTGGCCTGGCCTTAAATCCTGGCCACTGATGGGCTGAAGGGTCTCCAACCCTGCTCTGCTGCTTGCAGGCCAGTGGTACCAGTGCTCCATGCCTCAGATTCCCCATCAGTAAAATGGGCAGAGCTGTCAGGGGCTTACTTGCAGACCACACTCAGCCAGAAGCTGGTGGGCAGACAGAATCACACCACCCCAGCCAGGCATCTCTTGCCCAGCGCTTCAAGCAGCCCAGAAACACCTCCCCCACACCACACATGCTCTGGGTGGGTCAACCTCTTCCAAAAAAAGAGGCTGCAAATCCCCCCAGCCGGGCTGGGGCTGCCTGGCTTGTGGCACTGCTGGAAGAGCTGTGGTAAGCGAGGATGCACTGACTGCATCCTCTGGCAGCAGCACAGAGCAGAAAGCTGTGACCCAGCACCCAGCCGCGTCCCAGGTGACCATCTGGCAACCGGGTGTCCTCCCAAGGACCGGGATTCTGAGGTGGGGAGCAGGTGGCAGCCCAAGAAGGGTAGAGCAGAGCAGCAGCGACACCCCGGAGCGAGGGCTCTCCTCTCCGGCAGTGACACCAAACCAGCGGCTGCCTGACCCCTCAGCCGCTGCCGCCCCGCTCGGCTGCCACCCGCCCCGGCGGGCTGCCGGTGCCGGTTCGGGGCTCGGCGGAGCCGGCGCAGCCCGCAGCGGGTCCCGCCGCGCCGTCCGCCGCTTGCCCTCTAGCGGCACAGCCGCCCGAGCTGGGAAAGCGGCAGAGGGATCGGGAGCGGTGTGACAAGCAGGACCCGCGAAGGGATTGCCCCCCTCTACTCGGCGCTGGGGAGCTCGAGTACTGAGCTCGGCTTTGGGTCCCTCGCTACAAGGACATCGAAGTGCCGGAGGAGGTCCAGAGAAGCGTCTGGAGAGCAGGGCTTGGGAGGAGCAGCTGAGGGAACCGGGATCGCTCGGACTGGAGAAGAGGAGGCTGATGGGGACCTTTTCACGCTCTACTACTCCCTGAAAGGAGGTTGTAATGAGGCAGGGGTTGGACTCTTCTCCCAGGTAACAAGTGAGGATGAGAAGAAAGGGCCTCAGGCCGCACCAGGGGAGGTTTAGGTCGGATATTAGAAGAAAATTCTTCACTGGCAGGGTTCTCAAACAGGCTCCCCAGGGAGGTGGTTGCATCCCCATCCCTGTCCCTGGGGGTGCTCAAAAGAAACAGAGATGTGGTGCTGAGGGACATGGTTTAGCACCAGACCTGGTGTTAGGTAATGGTTGGACTTGATCTCAAAGGTCTTTTCCAGCTGAAATGATCCTATGATAGGCTGGGGCTGAGCCAGGATCCAGCTGCCTCAAGGTAGGCACAGGGCAGAGTCTCAGCTGGAGGTTGTGGCACATCCACAGAGCTGCTCATCTGCAACACTCCTGCACAAACAGCCTCTGTCCAAAACAGCCTCACGGTGCTGGGAAAGAAACACAGGGACTAGCCCTGGGCATGGTCCTCCAGCACATGGAGCATCATGTGGGGCAAATAGGGCTGCTGCCCCCCATCTCTTCATGTGGAGCATGAAGTGCCTGCAAGATCCTGGGCTTCATCAAAAGCCAACAGGTCAAGGGAGGGGATTCTCTCTTTACTGGTGAAACCCCACTTGCAGTGCTGTGGTCAGCTCTGGAGTCCTCAGCACAGGGGAGACATGGACCTGCTGGAGCAGATCTAGAGAAGGCCACACCTCTGCTATGGAGAAAGGCTGAGAGGGTTGTTCTGTCTTAAGAAGAGAAGGCTCCAAGGGAGAGCTTATTGCAGCCTTCCAGCATTTCAAGATGGGGACAGTCTCCTTAGCAGGGTCTGGTGCAACAGGGCAAGGGGTAATGGGTTCAAACTGAAAGGGGGAGATTTGACTGGATAGAAAGAAGACATTTTTTACAGTGAGGATGGTGAAACACTGACACAGGTTGCCCAGAGGTGGTAGAAGCCTCATTCCTGTTAACATTCAAGTTCAGATTGGATGGGTCTCTGAGCAACCAGATCTAGTTGAAGATGTCCCAGCTCACTACGGAGGACTTGGTCTAGATGACCTTTAGATGTCCCTTCCAACCCAAACCATTCTATGACTCTAACACCCAACCACCATACACAAACTGCAGCCTCTGAGCAAGAAACCACAGCACTGCTTCATCAGGGGCTTTGCTGTGCACCCCTGGGTGCAGAGGGGAGAACAAGAGAAGACCACAGCCTGCAGAATGATGTCTTGCCTCTATGAAACACCAGTCTTACACCCAAAGCATCCTCAGCTCTCCATGACCAGGGAGTCAAACCAGCAGACAGCTGACTCAAACAGCCTCACCCTGTGCAGGATGAGGACTGAAATGCCACGTCGCCTTGAAACCATTTTAATCACTGAATTCTCCTGTCCAGCCAGCAACTCAGGCTCCATGTTCAGCTCAGAAAAAGCTTGGGAAATCCTGGCAGGCACCAAAATTATCTCCTCCCTGAGGAAATACCTGGTGTAGGCCATTAGCAAAGCCAAGTAATACAAATATGGTTGGGAAGCACTTGGAGACTCTAGAGAGATCAAGCACAAGGAGGGCAGAGACAGCAGCAGATTCTGCCATGTAAAAGGCAGGAGCCTCTGCCCAGCAGGAATCCCAAGTGCCAGGCAAAGTGGGACTGCAACTCTGAGTACCTGCTCAGCATTAGCTCATCCACTGCTGAGACCTGGTCCCGACAGTCAGCTGCTCCAAAAGCCACCTTTCAGAGCCCAGCTGCCCCAGGCCTTTCTGCTCTGCTCCCACACACAGCCTGGAAGGCTGCAAAACTGCTGGAGGTCTCAGACATCACCTGTGCCAGGAAAGTTACCTCCCTTGAGAGCTGGCCTTAAGGGCAGGACAAGGAGCCAGCAGCCAGCCCAGGGGATGCACCCAGCCCTGTGTGCCCCTGGTACAAGTTTTGCTGCTTTGGTGCACAGGGCAGCACCCACCATGGACCCAATCCGGATGGAAGTGGAACAACACAAGGACAGCCAGGACCAGTGCTCACAGCTTAAAGCCTCTCTAGAGCATCAAGACCACATCTCAGCCTACCTCCTTGCTCCAAACATCTCTGCACCCTCTTCTGTCTTCACAGCCTTGTGCTACACCCACTTCCCCCATCCTTGCACCCTTTGGGACAGCCACACTGCATGCACAAGAGCCCTACAACACAAAGCTGGGCTGAATTAGGGACCTTCTGAATAGCCTCTGCACCAGCCAAAGGAGAAACAATGGGATGGGAAGCTTTGGAAACGCTGAGCCCTTCATCCCCGGAGAGCAGCAGCACACAGGGCACGCTGTGGCTGAATCACAGAGAGGGGGAAAGTTTGTGGTCTGTTGTCTGAAGCAGTCACCGACTCGAGCATCACGGGAGCCCCCTGCCTGGCTCCTGTGCCAGGAGCAAGCTCTGCTGCTTCCAGGAAGATGCCTTCCCCTTCCTTCCCAGACGCAGGTACGCACAGACCCCCTCGGTGCCTCGGCTCCTCCCGTGCCGGCAGCGAAGGGGTGGCTGCGGCTCCGAGCACCCCCTCCCGGCTCTCCCCCACGCCACGTGCTGCCAGCTCCCGCGCAGCGAGTGGGGGCTGCGCTGTCGCTCACCCCCCACCAGCACCCGGCTCTGACGCGGCTCTGCCACCCCCGGCCAGGCCCACGGCATGAAGCGGATGCTGCCGTGGGCTGGTGGGACAGCCCGACAGGAAAGGATGGAGCTGCTGCTGCTCTTGTCCACGGGAGCTCGGGCGGGGGGAGGTGGGGGTGGGAGGGGGAAAGATGCTTCCCCCGGACCCTGCAAGCGAGACCCTAAAAATCCTACATCCCGCAGCACTCTGATGAGCCACCTCCACCTCCTCTTGAGCGGCTCTGAATCCTCCCCGCCTTGCTGAAGGCGGCTAGGAGCCGCAGAGATAACCCCTGCGGACCCACTCAGCGGGGGCAGGCTGCCACCAGCAGCCCTCCCGCCCCATCTCCCCTCGTGGGGCCGGCTCAGAGGCAAAGCTCCACGCACCTGGGCTGCCTCCCTACCTCAAGGGGTGACAAACGCAGGCCAGCACCGCCGCCTGCCTGGCAGCATCTCCGCAGTGCCATAGCAACAGCTGAGAAGTAGGGAGGCCCAGATGGCAAACTCCTCCGTCCGTCCTTCCCCACGCTCCGTGCCGGTGCACGCAGGCGCTGCCCACGCTGCCAGAAGGGAAACTCCCCGGCCCGCCCCAGCGCGCAGCACTCCCTCTCACCCCCACACACGGCCGAGCCCGGCCCCCCTGCGCACCAGGGAGACCCCCACCGTGCCACGGACGGCGACCCCCAGGGTGGCAAACACCCCCAGGCTGCTTGGTGTGCGTGCCACGGAAGCCCCAGGTGAAAGTCCTCCCTGTGCACCTGAGCTTTCTGAAGGAGGTCTTGCAATGGATGGAGCCCCACGTGGCAGGGGTGAGGCTGGGTCAGGGTGGGTGAGAAACCAGCAGCAGCAACAGCAGCTGGAGAGAAGGCCATTGATTAGGGGGGGTGCAACAGGAGGCTTGATGATAGGATGCCACACTGCAGGCATCCATGGGGCTGGCCTGCCCTGCCAGCACTATAGGCTGAGTATCTCCTGTCCTCCTCCTGTTATCCTTGTCTCAGGGGGCTCATCAGCTCAGCTGTCTCCACAAGTCACACCTGGCTGGGGACACAGTAAAGACCACCCAGCTGCACGATGCGTGGGCATACCCCAGGCCCCACAGTCACCCTCTGCCCAAATGTGGGCAGGGAAACCCAGCGTCACAACCCCAAGCTGGAGACATCTCAGCCAAGGTCCCAAGCTGGCCCCACAGCTAGACAGGGCCCTTGGCAGTTCTTGCAGGAATCTGTGTGCAGAGCCACGTCCCCAGGGATGCAATCCAAAATTGGATACATTTCTGGGCAAGCTGGGAAAGGGCAGAAAGACATCAGCCAACCCATCTTCCATCTCCATTTCAGGGCAGGAGGTTCCTGCCCTAACCCTGCTTCACCATTAACCTGGCACTGCCTGGATTTACACAAGTGATGTCCCCCCCCAGCCCAGCCCAGCCAGGAAGCCACCAAGCCCTGACAGCAGCCACTCCACTCTCACCAAAAAGATGATGGGTGAGAAACCAGAAGCAGCAACAGCAATTGGAGGGAAGGCCATTGATTAGGGGGGGTGCAACAGGAGGCTTGATGACGGGATGCCATGCTGCAGGCATCCATGGGGCTGGCCTGCCCTGCCAGCACTATAGGCTGAGTGTCTCCTGTCCTCCTCCTGTTATCCTTGTCTCAGGGGTCTCATCAGATACTGAGATGTGAAATAACACAAAGCTCTTGATGGCTTGGCCCCAGTGCTGGGGGAGCCTGCCTGGATGGGGTGAGATGGCATGGTGAGGCCTCTGCCTGGGCTCAAGGAGGTAAGGTGGACAAGGTTTCCAAACCATTTCACACTGCTTTCTTCCTCCAGCCCTCCAAATGGGCCCTGGCAGCCTTTCATCAGCACCACCCAGGCTCTGTTTTTGCAAGGCTGAGCTCATCTTTCAGACATGAATAAGGCTCTGCTTGGCCCCAGGGTGGTGAATTCTCCCCAGAAGCAGGATGGAGCAGAGACCTCCACTTTCTCCAGGGCCTGTGGTGAAAACCTGGCTGGAGTATCACAGACCCCAGCCACAGGACTAAACCTCCCCTAGTCACCCCTCAAGCCCAGTGGGATATGGTTTTTTGCCTACTTGCTGCCCACAAATGAGGCAAGCTGCCTAAGGAAGCCAAGCCCTCACAGCATGGCAAGCAAGAAGAAGCACCAGATGAATCAGACCCACATGCCAGGAGTGATTCAGTGAGGACCAAGCTGGTCTTCCATGCACCTCTCACCCCAGCCCCTGTGGTCCCTGTGGTGGAGGGGCTCGCAGGAAGAGGTCTGACATCAACCTGGAAGGATGCAGGACCTGATGCCTCCTACACAAGAACAATCCCCCTACACCCATAAACATCCCTCACAAACCAGTGTTGCCTTCCCAATAAGCACAGAACCCTAGGAAAAGTTTTAACTCATGCTCACTCTCAGCCCCTCAAGGTGTTTTGGGGTTCAGCCCAGCCCCCTCAAGCCCGAGGAGTGAGGCATGGAGCCAGCAATGATGCAGGGGGTGATGGAACATGCTTTGCTCATGTGGAGCAGAGATGCATACAAATTCCAGCAAAACCCAGCACCTTCTCCTCCTTCCCCAACTTAGGAGAAGCTCCTCTTCAAAAGGAAAAAAACCCACCACAACCCCCAACATCTGTTTCTGGGGTCCTCCTTTTTCCTCTTTCTTTTTGTGCCCCTCTCCTTTCCAGAGTGCTTATCAGCATTTTTCCCATTTCAAAGCAGTCAAGACATCCTCCGGGCACAAAGCACTCACGTAACACTACCTCCAGCAGCAGTTCAGATGTGTGTCTCTGTGTGTGCCTCTGACAACGCACGCTCGCTCACGCTGCCACCTTCCAAACCCTTCCCAGCCTTTCCCTCTGCTCCCTGCCCACCAAAGGGTTAAAACCAAACCACAACAAACAGCAAGCACAGGAGAGGGGGGGAAGGCGAACACGAGTTTCTCTGACTTCCTCGGCATCACCCACATCTCTCCAGCATGGGAGAGAAAACCGCTCCAGCATCACGATGCAGGATAAATATGGGGCAGCTGGAAGGGGAGCGTTGCGTTAGTTTCCCCACGTACTTTCCTCCCCGCGCCCTGCTGGGTTTGCTAGCAAGGTGCAAACAAGGCTTGGGGTTGAGGGCCGGCGGTACCCGCTGGGAACCTGTTTGGGCATCCCATAAACGTGTAGGCAAGCAGGGAAAGCGGCTCCCATCATCTTTACCCAGCAGAGGTGACAAGCAGAGCTGCGAAAGAGGCACTGCAATTACTCCATAGCTCTGCTGCAATCGCACTGTGACCAAAAACAGCCTCGGGAAGAGACCCAGCAAAACCCACTCCCCTCCAGGCAACCGGGCAATCGAGGTGGGGGGGGGGGGGAAATAAAGAACCCTCCATTACTCATATCGAACCTTGCTGCGTTTAACTGCCAGAATAAAGGATTCCACCTCTTCCCTGCTCAACTCCCACTGCCAACTTGCTCTGGGGGCTACATTTCCCTAAATGCTCACATTTCAATTAGCATTAGAATAATGAAATGGCTCAGAGTTCATCACACACACACAAAAATGTACTGGAAAATAAAGCGATTGGAAGAGATGAGGAATCATTACTCCCCCCCCCCCACACACACACAGAGAGCATGATGGATTCAGGAGAAGGAAATATTCCCTTCTCTCGACTCCACGCTGATGAGATTAACATGGGCTTCCCTAACCGCCTCTCCAAACAAGGATAATGCAACTTCAAGTTGATTTTCCAGATAAACAAGCATGCAAACAAACGCAAAGTGCTCAACTAAAAATATCTCCCTGCTCCGATGCTTCTCCTCACCGCCACCACCCTCAGACCAAAACACACAAATCCTCTCGCAGCACCACAGCGAGGGGCGAAATTACAACAATGTCAGCTAAATAAGCTACTTAAGGGACATCTCGCTGTCCTATTTCCTTCTTTCTTGGGTTGTTGTTTTTTTTTCCTTCCTTTCCACTCCCCTGAAAAAGGCAAAGCCGCAGATCCCCAGCTACACTCAAGCCAGAGAAGGGAAGGGAGCATTTTCTGGTGTGGGGAATGACATAAATAAATAAATAAGCACATTCTAACCAGGTCCAAAGTCTCGGGGAAAAAAAAAAAAGAATAAGACGCTCAGAACTTGCTTTTCTTGCCCAATTTGGGTAAATATGTGCCTGTGCATGGCTCTGGCGTCCTTTCGCCCCCCCACCCCCTTCCCCCCCTCCCCTTGCAGAAGCAAACAGTTAAAGGAAGCAGCAGCTTTAGCATCTTCGCCTGCTGCTCGCTCTCCTGCTAAGGAATCGGATCTCATTTACTTTATTCCTCTTAAGCCTTGGCCAAACTGTTGCTGGGCTTGTTATTTCTTTTTGTCGGTTTGGAGACGGGGCGAAGGAGGAAAAAGCCGGATCTGCGTCTCCCCGCTCGGCGAGCCGGGCTGAGCAGTGCCAGGCAGCGCAGCAATGCCGAGGGCACCTGAGCCCTGCACCGGCGGCCCAGCCCGCGCCCTGCCGCCGGGAGAGCCCGGGGGCACCCCCACTTACATGGAAGTGATGTTCCTTGAGATGTCCGTGATATTGATGCTCGTGTTGCCATTGCTGCTGCCTGAATCTTGCCCTTCCAAGAGAGGGAAGAGGTTCCCATCATCCGGCTTCTTGCAATTGATGTCTGTCTTGCTGCAAAGACAATTAGCAGGGCAAGCCAGCACCGAAAGCAGATAGTCTCCCCAAATGCTCCAAAGCAAAAATACCCTCCAGAAAGTGCACTTGGTAGGGCAAAGAGAGACATCCATCTCCGATTGCTGCTTCTAAAAAAGAGGAGGAGGAGGAAAAGGGGGATGGAGGGAGGGGAAGGGGGGGAAAGGGGGAAGGAAACAAAGAGAGAAGGAGGAAAAAAAAAACCAACACCAAAACAAACCAAAAAAAAAATAGGAGGGGGGAAAAAAAAAAAAAAAAGCCACACCAAAACCTCAAGCGATCAGATGCAAAAATCCTCCAGCAGATGAAATCATGCTGGCAGCTGGCTGGGAGAAGCTGTAGTTCCCGCTCCGGCAGCGGCAGCGGGCGGGGATGGATGCATGCCGGCCCGGCCGCCCGCCGCTCCCCGCCAGCCGCTCCGGAGGATTGCAACGGGAGGCTGGGGAGGCAGCCGCGGAAATAAATAAATAACAAAAAACGGTGCGAAAGTCACCAAGTCCCACCTACTGGGCAGAATTAAAATTGACACACCTGCAAAAAAAACACACACAGAGGGAGAGGAGGGGGCGACCTCCCCTTCCCATCGCTTCCCTCCCCCGGCCTGGCCAGCCCTGCTGCGGCGGGCACACACACACACACAAAAAAAAATCAGGGGAGGAGGAGGAAGAGGAGAAGGAGGAGGAGGAAGGCTTGCAAAGCGAGCCGGGCTCTGCAATAAAAAGGATTCCCCACCCCCCTCCCTCTCCGCTAAAGCCAGTCTAAGGGAGGAGAGAGTGAGACGGGGGGGAAAAAAAAACCCACCCCAGCACTGCCGGAGCCCCAGTTCAGCCCCGCCAGCGAAGGAAAAGTTGCAGCTAGGGTTAAATTTGTGCTGGGGGGTGGGGGGAGAGCAGAGGGGCTCTGGCTCGGCTCCGGCTTTCCCAAGCTCTTTCGCCTTTTGGAGGAGGAGGACGATGCTGCCTTTGGCTTGGTCGTTGGGTGGGTTTCACCCTCCACCCCCCTGCAATCCGGACACAAGGGCGGAGAGGAAAGAAAGATTAAATGGAACTGGAAGAGAATAAACCCCAGTGTGGATTACAGCGATGGAAATAATATTTTTGGTGATTTTTTTTTTTTCCCCCCCTTTCCCCTTTGGAGGATCCTAGCGAGAGGCAGCTCAGACGGCTGGGTGGGAGGGGGGGGGGGGCGGAAAAAGCGACTGGAGAGCACCCAGGAAGGACTTTCTAGAAAAGACACAAACGCGCACACATCTTCCCTCCCCCCGCCCCCCCCCCCCCGCCTCCAAAATGCAACGGAGACTCAGCCGGCTGCCGGGAAGTGCAGGACAGGAGCACCCAGGGTCGGGGCTCCCCCGTTCTTCCCTTCTCCCCCCCCCCCCTTCAGCAGATTCTGCAATCAGACATGCAAAAAAAAAAATGGGGGGGGGGGGGGGGGGAGGGGGGGAGCAAGCCACCGTGCGAGAGGAAGAGTGAAGTGTTGAAAAGGCTGAGCTCAGAGCGCCGAGATGGCATCGGGAGAGCAGTGAGTGCGAGCTGAACAGCAGAGCGAATTAAGATGCATGGTGCATTTTTGGCAAGCACAAACCCAGGCAGATCAGAGCTCTGCTTAATTTGCTCTGCTCTTCCACGGCGCTTTCCTGCATGCCTTGCCTTTTCATTTTTTTTTTTTCCCCCCTCCCTGCCGCCCCCCCTCCCCGTGCCGCCGCTTCCCCCCCCCCCCCAAGAGTTTCATGCCTCTGCTCCTCTGCACAGAGACACGGCGATAAAGGGACAGTGCTGCAGGCGGGAGCAGGGGTGAAAGGAGGAATTACAGGTGTAGGACTCCAAATATCTCAAGGAGTTGCTTCTGCCAGGCACAGGACTTAAGCACAGGAAGGAGAGACAGAAGAGTCTCCTCCCTGGCAGAGCTAAGACTTCCAGGCTCCACTATCTCCCCCAAGTCATCCCAGTCCAGGAGAGGCAACGACCCTTGGGGATATAAAACTGATGCTAAACAACTGTGGGGAGGATTTGCAAGGGGACTTCAGACGCCCAAACCCCTTGGTGAGGAGAGGGGTGCCCACCACCACACTCACAGGGAGCCCATCACTTGGTTATCTCCTTACCTCTTGCTGCACAGCAGTGTTGCAGGCCCTGGGAACAGCAGTGATGTGCTGAGGGGCTGCACATTCTGGGGTGCCAGACCTGCTCCCACAAAGACTTCAGGGGTGTCAGGCAGTTTCATCACAGCTCCTTCCACCAGGGCTCCCTAAGAGAAGCCAGGCTCCTGCTCTAGTGCGTATATACTGAAGTGGGAGGACTGATTTCTTGGTGAGCCCCACCTGCTTCCAAATCACTGAAGTGAAACACCTGCATCCCAAGAGGTCACCAAAGTGCTGGGCAGGGCAAGGAGGAGCAGCACACCGAGGGTGGTGGCTCCCCATCTCCATGAGAAGCACCTGGCATCCTCAGGCACCTGTGCACTGATCATGACTGGGAAGAGGAAAACATCCAGGCATGTTTTTTCACTCCTGCCTCAGTTTCCTCAGCCACATCAGAGAGATGTCACTCTTACAGTTCAGCACTGCCACCAGACTGGAGAAGGCACTGGTGGAGGGCACTATGTCACGTGCCCTGGCCCAGGGAGAACACTGGGCACCCAATAATGCCCAGCCAGCATGTGGGATTGTCCCTTGGGAGCACAGGGATGTCACACTACCTGCAAAACCAGTCCCAGCCTCCTCCTGGCACTTGGCATCGATCACACCATTGCATGTAAAACCAGTGAAAGGCCATCAGCCTGCCATGGCATGTCACCACAGTGCCAGCCACAGGATGGGAACACATCCAGGGGACACTTCCCCTACCCGGGGGGCCCTCTGCAGTCCAACAGCAAAAGGCTCTCCTCCAGCAGATCAGCTCTGGGGCACTGGGGGGAGCCACTGTCACCTATGGAGGCGCCAGGGTGGCACTCCATGGCACCCACCCCACCCACCTGGGCGCCAGCTTCTCCTGTGTCACTGTTCCTGAGGATGTGGGCTCAGCCCCAGGCCTGAAGCACAGCATAACTGCTAAGGAAGCCCAACCCTACCCAGAGAAGCTTTTGAGTCCTCCAAGGCAGTTACAAGCTTGGCACACTGCTTGGAAAGATGATGTTTAACCTGCAGAAAGTTGGGGAGGTCTCAGGTCAACTGTCCTGGGGAGGGGGAGGGACAGGACACTGGAACCAGCCTGCTCCCACCCTACTGTACCAGCCAGTGCCAGGCAGGCCCCACTTCAGCAGCTGATGAGAAAGTTCTGTGCCAAAGCCTGGCTTCCTCTGCCATTAATGGATACAGCCACTGCTCAAGGAGGAAAGTGCGGGAAGGGGAGGAGCAGGAGCACCCAGCTGGGTGCCCAGAGGGTGGGTGGAAGGTAGGCAGGAAAAGAAAGGAACCTGGGGACTGTTCATCCTCCCCACTGCAGGCTGCCAGGTGAGTTCCCTGGCAGAAGAGACCATAACACAGCAGAAGTCCCTGCCACAGGGAGCAGACAAACCACCAACTGTCAGCCAGCACCAGAGCTGGGCAGCCCCTGGTCCTGCTTCCTACACTCAGCACCACCACAGCTCACTGGTCCATGGGCAGAGGGAAGATGATGCTCAGCTCAGCAAGGGCAGCTCTGCTTCTTGCGTGTCCAGACCCTAAAGGGGACAGGAGGATTTGGGAGCTGCTAGTGGTGGGAATGTGCCATCTCTGCCTCCATCCCTGTCTCCATCCCTGCCTCCATCCCTCACTCCTGTCCCTGTGCAAGGGGGAGGCAGGGGAAGGGCATGAGTGATGGGGCTGTCAGATCGCAGAGATGGTATCTGGAGCAGAGGCCTTGCCATTATTGCTCTGAGGGATGCTGGCAAATTGCTCTTTCAAGAAGCATCTCCATGAAGGATGAAATCAGTGCCTGCTGTGAGAACTCTGCCCCACAGGGGCTCGGGGGCTGGGTTTCCTCTGGCCTTTGAGAGTCTCCAGAAATTCCATGGGAAGCACTCAGCCAAGACTAAACCTCAGTTTCTCTGCGGAGAGGTCCCCATCTCCCCCTGCCCAAGCTGCCCCCTGCATGGGGACACAAGCAGATGAAAGAGGGAGGCTGGGGGGTGCCTGGGGGTCCCCTAGCCACAGGCAGAGGTGAAGGCAGCTGTGTTGTTTGTATTTCTGCTCTTCCCACCTACCTGACTGCCTTCAGCACCACGCTCTCAGGCTGGCCGTCCCTTGGGAGCAATCTTTGCTCCCACCACACCGCTTGCCAGGTAAAGGCTCCCCAGTGCACTGCTTGCCTCCCAGGGCCAGCAAACACTGCAGCCCTTTGGGGTATGACCAGAAAGAGAACCGTGGTCCCTTATCTGCTCAGTCATCACAAGCTCCAACGTCCACTCCTGCCTCTGATCTCCGTATCGATCGGGCAGGCCCCCGCTGGGGCACGCACCGCCCTGCTCCCTGTTACCAGAAGAGCACTTGCCACTCGCTGAAAATGATGAGCTGACACTTTTCTAGCCCCCCTCTCGTCCAGAAGGAGCTGAAAAATCTGCCTACAGCAGGACCACTTTGCACCTCTGAAACGCAGCCAGCCCCGGGGCAGGCAGAGCTGCTGCTTGGCAGCACTCAGCGCTGCTGGGCAGCGGCGCAGGGTGTGAGCTCTGACAGGAGGGGTGGGGAGGAGGTCTTCATCCCCTGCATTAGGAGCTTGGCTGCAGGTTCATGCACCCCTTTGCAGAGACACCCTAGGAAGTGCAATTTTGGAGAGGGTCCAGCTTGCAGAATGAACACCTGGGAGCTGCTGCCAGCTTGCAGGGAGGGGGTCAGGGCTAGTTCGGGGGTACAGCATCCCCCCCAGCATCACTGGCATGAGCTGCAGGAGGCAAATATCATCTCCTGCCGAGCCAGAAAGACATTTGCCTCTCACCTGAGCTGTGTAGGTACACAAGCATCTAAAGTGTTGCTCCTTGTTCCCACCAGCCTGGGAAGAGCTCGGGAGCAGCACTCACTGGAGTGCTGCTTGTCAGCAGGAACAGGGAAGGTCACATCCTGTCCATGGGTCAGCCTGCCCTGGGAACCTGCAGGGAGAGGGGCAGTGGAGGGCACATTTGGGCAGCGACAACTGTGTGATGAAAGGTGAAGTTCTCAGCTGGGGGAGGTGTCTGGAGAGCAGCCAGCAGTAGGAGCCTCCAGCCTTAGGTTGTCCTTCTCCATACCGTGGGCATGTGGGGACAAGGACAGGATGAAGCCATTCCAGCAGATGTTCTGTTCATAAACTCTCCAAGGCTGATAAGAAAGTGTAAGGGAAAGCATCTAACCAGGAACTGTTTGCTCCAGCACACAGTAAAAAAAAAACAAACCAAAAACCAAACAACCAACCACAAATTCATGAGGCAACATATTCAAGTGAGGTCTAAAGAAACAGGCCTGTCACAAAGATAACAAATACTGCTGGGCTTGCATTCATTGCTAGGACATGAACCCATCTCCCACCTAGGCAGCTCCTGAATTAATGTATCTAGCCAGGGAAAAGGTCTGGTCAGGGCTGTAATGTCCAAGAGATGTTCTAGGGAGGGTGGCTGAAAAAAATAAGAGAGCCAAAAAAAAAAAAAACCCAAAAGACTGAAACAAAGGTCTTGGAAAGCCTAAGGAATGGGAAGGAGAATGATGGGGAGCAGAATAGAGCTGCCATCAAGAAATCAAGGCAGAGCTTTGATCTGCCAACGATGCCCTGCACAGGGCTGGTCCATCTCCCACCCAGAGGAAAGGCAACTCCGAGAGCTGGGCGAGGAAGCTCCAACAAGGGTGAGGCTGCAGAGCCTGAAGGCAGCTGCTGGGAGAGGAGCTGAGGAGAGGGCTGCAAAGGAGTCCCAGAAGGCACTGGAAATAGCCATGCTGCAGGCAGATAACAGGATTTATAGTCCCAGCATTGTTCTTCTGATGCCCTGCCATCTGCACGTCTCCAGGGGCACCGTACATGCTCAGAGCTGCTTTGGTTGTGGGCACAAGTCAGGAAACTCCTGATGTGAGCTGTCAGGGCCATGCAGTGGAGGACACAGCCCTTGGCAGGACAAAGGAGCAGAAGTTTCCATCATGTTCCCCCATGATTTTCCTCAAACCAAGCCAGTGCCTTCAAAACTCCCACGTTCCTAATTCAGTCTCTGAAAGTACAAGTGGAACATGTGGGATTTTTTTTGGGGGGGGAGGGGGCAGAGAGAGCCTGGAATATCCCACAAGGCAGGACCTTGGTGTAAGGAAAATTGCTTTAGATGTCAAAAATAATCAAAAGGAAACAACAAACAAAAACCTTTCCTCATTTTCAAGCACAATGTCTAAGACTAAAAGGAAGAGCTAAGCCCATGCCAAGCTCGCTTCTGGCATTGCAGCTCATTATCCCAGTGTCCCTGTCCTCCAGCTGGGCACCTACAGGCACAGCAGCATCCCTCCCCATCACAGCATGGTGTGAAGAAGCTCAGGCTGCTGCTGAGATGCTGGGGAGGAAATGGTGTGAAAGGAATAGTGGCTGTGACACATGCCTCATCGGAGAGGTAACAACGCTCGTCTCGGGCCCCTACCAAGCTCCCAGGTTCAATCACAACTCATTGGAGAATCAATTCCTCCTCACCCTCAGCTCTTCCCCACACAGACACATGCACAGAAACACGCTCCACAAACCCTGGCTGCCCTGGTGAGGAAATTAAATTGCCTTTAAAGAAGCTCCCCAGCCTGTTTATGCCTCCAAATCTTTCACTGATGCTCCTTCCTAGGGTCTCTGTTGGCTTCGAGGAGAGGTGCTGGAGCAGGGTTAAGCAGGGAAGAAACTAATCTCACCAACACTCAACCCACCATGCAGGGAGAAGTGACCGTGCTGACCCCAAAGGGACCACGACCCGCAAGACCTGGCTTGGCCAGGAGCCCTGGGCTGAGCAAGCAGGACCCCAAAGCAAGCAGGACCCCAAAACAGAATAGAATGGAATGAACCAGGTTGGAAGAGACCTTTGAGATCATCCAGTCCAACAATATCTAAACAACTAAACCGTGGCACCAAGCACCCCATCCAAGTCTCTTCCTAAACACCTCCAGGGATGGGGACTCCACCACCTCCCTGGGCAGCACATCCCAATGGCCAATCTCTCTTGCTGGGAAGAATTTCTTCCTAACCTCCAGCCTAAACCTCCCCTGGCACTGCTTGAGACTGTGTCCTCTTGTTCTGGTGCTGCTTGCCTGGGAGAAGAGACCAACCCCCACCTGGTTACATCCTCCCTTCAGGTAGTTGTACAGAGCAAGAAGGTCTCCCCTGAGCCTCCTCTTCTCCAGGCTAAGCAACCCCAGCTCCCTCAGCCTCTCCTCACAGGGCTGTGCTCCAGACCTCCCCACAGCTTTGTTGCCCTTCTGTCCCAGCTACCTCACTCCGCTCTGCAAGTGAATGAGTGATGCACCCCCTGTGTTCTCCTACTTTGACAACTCTCTAGCATCACCTGAAAGCCAGAGCTCCTGGAGCACAGGGTGACAGGCTGGCAGCAGCTCCAGCAGGAGGACCATGCCTCAGAGCCCTCATCTCTGGCTGCTGCCACGCTCATTTCTCAACGTGGGTTTTGCAGAGTCACGAACAATCCTGCTAGCACTCAGCATCTCACCTCTCCCTGGCCAGGATGGCAGCAGCTGGGGCTCAATGGCGTCACTGTGCTGTGACCCCTTGTGCCAGACTTTCCAGACACGTGCTGGGAGCTGATGCTACCTTACAGGAGGGGATCATGCTGTGGGAAACAGCTACGATGTGCACTGCTCACCTGGGGGGAAAGGGGAGGCTTGGTGGGGAGCTCTGCTTTGGCTCTGCAGGAAAGTCCTTCACCATTGCCACAGGGCTGGGCTAACAGGGATTAACCTGGGAGACCTTGGGGCACAGTAGGTGCTGGTGGGGATGAAGAGCTGCTGCCCTCAAGCTTGGGCGTGTGGTCCCCAGCTGACCTTTCTAACACTGCTCTCAGCCCCTGTGAGCTGCAAGGGAAACCGAAGGCAGGAGCCCGATGTGTGAGCAGTGGCAAATGTCCTGCCAAAGTGTCTGCAATAAACAAATCAATAATTAAGGGAGGATGTCCATTAGCCTTTGAACACACTCCAGGTAAAGCTTGTTTCAGATGTTCCAAGGAAAATGTGTGGGGTGAGCAAAGGGGGGGAGGCTGCAAAGGGCTAAGGGGTGCAGGAGGATGGGGTGCAGGTCAAGGGTGAAGGAGGAGGGTGAGAGCTGTCAGGCAGGCAAGTTGCAGGATTAGGGATGTGTGGGGGAAGCAGCCAGCTGGGGAAATCAGCCTCAGAAGAGGGATGTGTGCATTTGCAGGGGCTGGAGGTGATGTGCATGAGCAGGCCTGCAGGTGTGCCAGGTATAAAGTCCGCATGCTGGAGGTGAGAAGTGAGGATGTGCCCTGAGACACCATGGAGGAGCTGTGCAGAGAAAGCACATCACCCTTCCCATGCCTGGCAGGCAAAGTCCCACCACAAGAAGTCTGGAGAGGAGAAGAATGAGAGGGGATTTAATAGATGTTTATCAATACCTGAGGGCTGGGGGTCAGGAGGCAGGGGACAGGCTCTGCTCAGCTGCACCCTGGGGTAGGACAAGGGGCAATGGATATAAACTACAGCACAGGAGGTTTCACCTCAACATGAGCAGGAACTTCTTCCCTGGGAGGGTCACAGAGCACTGGAGCAGACTGCCCAGAGAGGTTGTGGAGTCTCCTTCTCTGGAGACTTTCAAGCCCCATCTGGATGTGTTCCTGTGGGACCTGTGCTGGATTCTATGCTCCTGCTCTGGCAGGGGGTTGGACTTGATGATCTTCAGAGGTCCCTTCCAACCTCTAACATCCTGTGAGCCTGTGATCTTCTCTTCCTCCACTAGTGGTGGTGCTCAGAGCCTGCTCCAGCTCCTGGTGGGTTTAGGCCACCAGCCTCTAGTGGATGTTGGGTGAAAGTCGCATGAGGGAAGCGCTGCTCAGCCCCAGCCCTCACACACAAACTCAAGATCACTAAAGCCAGGTTGTGCACCGTGGCTCTGCCCAGCTGAGGCTGCTGCTGACTCACAAACCATCTCCATCAGGTGAACAAAGGGTCTCAATGTCTGCACCTAAAACAGCTGCCAAGTTTTCCTCTCCCTGAGCATGCAGCCCTTTTGCTTGCCTACTCCTGCTTGGGTCCTCTCCATCCATGTCCCTTGCTACAGATCACTGCCTCCCCAAAAGCAGCCTTGCCAACCTCACACTTACCTGTTCAAGGCTCAAGGTGCCAAATAAGCTGCCAGCCTCCTGTTCAGCCAGCCCCAGACCTGCCATGGTTTAGTCATGGGGTCTGTGGTGACAGGTTGGACTTGATGATCTTTGAGGTCTCTTCCAACCTTGGTGATTCTGTGATTCAGCTCAAGAAAGCATCCTACGGTGGGAAATGATCTCTCAGGTTATGTTGGTTGGTGTTAGGCACCAACAGGTCGAGCTCCATGGTCCCCACGTTCATCTAGGACACACTGCCAGAGTAGGAAGGCAGAGGAGGACACTAGCAAGCCCTGCAGATGCCTGGGCAACAGTGCCATATTGCTCTCCACACTGGCACCTCTATCATCCCTGCCCTGCCAGTTTTACCCCCAACAAGGGGGGAAAAAGAAAGCCCAGGATCCCACAGTGCTGGCAAATCTATGCTCTACTAGAAGAGGCAAGCCCCTCACACCTTCCAGGCCAGATCTCAGCACTGAGCAGCTCCCTCTCTCACCCCTCCAGTTTGACAAGAGGCTCTCCCCATCCTCCCGGAGAAAGATCTGGCTGACATGATTAATGCCTACTGCATATCCGAGCTGGCTCGCCACAAGCCTCTGCATCTGGGCTAGTGCTGGAAACCACACAAGAGCATCAGCTAATGTGAAACACAACCCACCTGCTCAGCGGGGTGGGGTCCCCAGGGCCCATCTTCCCATTCCCCACGCAGCCCAGCGCCCGCTCCCCCTGCCAGGCAGTGCTGCGGTCTGTGATAGCTAAACGCATCAACAGCCGACGGTGCGGCAGCATTAACCAAAGCCCTGCCAGCCCTGCTCCTCCTGGGGCGCTGGGGAGCCTCTGCAAGGCCCTGGGGAGGGATGGAGACAGACTTCTGCCAGCCAGAGCTGCTCAGCCACCCGCTGCAGAGCTTCCAGGGGAGCCTGAGCCGATCCCCAAACCCCCCCAGATCTCAAGCACTGGAGAGTTTTCACCCAGCAAAGAGCTCCCACTACGAGGAGCTCTCAGTGAACCACTTGTGATGCAGCTCAGCTGAGTAAAATAAATAAAAGTGACTAATGACTGATTAAATATTAAAGGATCCCTTTCTGTTTTGCACACACACAGAGCTCTGCAGGCAGCTGAAATCAGGAGATGGTCCCCACAGCTCCAGGGGCCAAGGATGGCTCAAGTGTCACCAGGTCCTTCCTTGTGCTGCGATGGGAAGCATCTGGATAGACCTCTGCCTGCCACCAAGGCAGGGGAGGTGGGGCCAGCAACTGTCTTCATAGTATCATAGAATCAGTCAGGGTTGGGAGGGACCACAAGGATCATCTAGTTCCAACCCCCCTGCCACGGGCAGGGACACCTCACACTAGATCAGCCTGGCCAGAGCCTTGTCCAGCCTGGTCTTACACACCCCCAAGGATGGTATCCCAACCACCTCCCTGGACAACCCATTCCAGGGCTTCACCACTCTCATGGTGAAGAACTTCCTCCTCACCTCCAGCCTGAATCTCCCCACCTCCAGCTTCATTCCATTCCCCCTAGTCCTATCACTACCTGAGATCCTGAGAAGTCCCTCCCCAGCCTTCTTACAGGCCCCCTTCAGATGTCTTCTTCTTTGGCTGCTCACATGCAGGCTATCCAAAAGGAGCTTCTGCAACCCAGACAGAGAGGCTGAGCCTCCAGACCATGCTGTGCCAGCCATACCTGTCTGTGTGCACAGGCATTGCTGTGCTGAGCAAGCAGATTTGGCAGCAGTTGCTTCAGCGTGCTACAGGGCTCCTCTCACCTCCCTCAGGGATCTGCCAGAGCCTTACAGTGAAGCTATGATAAATATTTCCTCCTGCTGCTTACTTCTTTCCACACCTGTCCAGCCAAGCCCACACCATTTTGCTGACCCCAGCAACTGATCTCCATTCACTCCTCTTGAGGCACATCTCACAGGATCACAGGATGTTAGGGGTTGGAAGGGACCTCTGAAGATCATCAAGTCCCAGCCCCTGCCAGAGCAGGAGCATAGAATCTAGCTCAGGTTGCACAGGAACACATCCAGAGGGGTCTTGAGAGTTTCCAGAGAAAGAGACTCCACAACCTCTCTGGGCAGCCTGTTCCAGTGCTCTGTGACCCTCCCAGGGAAGAAGTTCCTGCTCATGTTGAGGTGGAACCTCCTGTGCTGTAGTTTATATCCATTGCCCCTTGTCCTACCCCAGGGTGCAGCTGAGCAGAGCCTGTCCCCTGCCTCCTGACCCCCAGCCCTCAGATATTTATAAACATCTATTAAATCCCCTCTCAGTCTTCTCCTCTCCAGGCTAAAAAGCCCCAGGGCTCTCAGCCTCTCCTCATAAGGCAGTGGTCCAGTCCCTTCATCACCCTGGCAGCTCCCCATTGGACTCTCTCCTGGCCTCCTGGAGGTCCACCTCCTGGTGCTATTTGTCAAGCCCACCCACAACACAGAGTGCTGCTGTGGTTTCGGTGGGTGAGATGCACTGGAGAGCAGGGAGCAGGCTGGCTGTGGGTCTAGCAGCCCTGGGTGCTCTAAACCCAGATCCACCACTCTGTTCCCTCAGGGAGAGCAAATGAAACACACCCCCAGACACCAACCAGAGCAGCTGTGCTGCAGGACCCAGGGGGATGTCATGCTGAGCAGGAGGAGAGCATGGGACTGTATGGTCCAGGGTCCAAGGCGTGCAGCTCAGATGCAGGGGCCCCAGGCTGAGCAGGCAGCACGCCTCCATGGGGTAGATACACGTGAAGAGCACATGGTGGCTTCACAGGCAGCTTGCACTGGGAAGAAGAGACACATTTTGGTATGAAATAATTCCCTCAGCACCATCTGCTTGTTTGTTCCATCCCCAAAAGCCCGCTGGAGAGGACCATCCTGATCCTAAACACAACTTGCTTCAGAGTTACTGCAACTAGGCAAGAACACTTGGTGCTAGTTCTGTCTCTCCTTTTTGTTTGGTTGATTGGTTGGTTTTGGCAAGGAGGGGCCCAAGAGGCACCACAGCACCACACCTGCACCAGCCCCATCTCTGCAGGACCCCAAGGAAACTACTGTCCCATGCCTGTCCCTTCCCCTGCCACCCCTGGTGCTGACCTGTTAGAGGGGAGGAGAGCTCTGCAGAGGGACCTTGGCAGGTGGGCAAATGGGCAGAGACTAAGGGCAGGAGATTGAACACATCTGAGTGCCAGGTTCTACACACTGACCACAACAACCCCAGGCAGTGCTACAGGCTGGGGGCAGAGTGGCTGGAGAGCAGCCAGGCAGAAAGGGACCTGGGGGGACTGATTGACAGCAGCTGAACAGGAGCCAGCAGTGTGCCCAGGTGGCCAAGAAGGCCAATGGCATCCTGGCCTGGATCAGGAACAGTGTGGCCAGCAGGAGCAGGGAGGTCATTGTGCCCTGTGCTCAGCACTGCTGAGGCCACACCTTGAGTCCTGTGTCCAGTTCTGGGCCCCTCAGTTTAGGAAAGATGTTGAGTTGCTGGAAGGTGTCCAGAGAAGGGCAACAAAGCTGGGGAGGGGTCTGGAGCACAGCCCTGGGAGGAGAGGCTGAAGGAGCTGGGGTTGCTTAGCCTGCAGAAGAGGAGGCTCAGGGGAGACCTTATTGCTCTCTACAACTACCTGAAGGAAGGCTGCAGCCAGGTGGGGGTTGGTCTCCTCTCCCAGGCAATCAGCACCAGAAGAAGAGGACACAGTCTCAAGCTGTGCCAGGTGAGGCTTAGGCTGGATGTTAGGAAGAAACTCTTCATAGAGAGAGTGATTTGCCATTGGAATGTGCTGCCCAGGGAGGTGGTGGAGTCACCATCCCTGGAGGTGTTTAGGAAGAGGCTGGATGGGGTGCTTGGTGCCATGGTTTAGTTGATTAGATGGTGTTGGGTGAGAGGCTGGACTTGATGATGTCAAAGGTCTCTTCCAACCTGGTTGATTCGATTCTATTCTATTCTATTCTATTCTATTCTATTCTATTCTATTCTATTCTATTCTATTCTATCCTATCCTATTCTCTGGCCAGCCACAGCCCCTGCCCAGACACAGAGGGAGGCTTCTGGGTTGAAATCCTGGTTATTAGGAACTCAAAGGGAAAGGAGAGAATGAGTGCCAAATGGCAAAGGATAAAATCAATATGGGGAGAGCTGTTATTTAAGCTTCTGAGCTCCGGGGTATTGCAAACGTTGGAGAGCAATGAAATAAAAATGATACATAAAGTGACAACCTCATCATGTCTCTATCACTGACGCCCTCAGCAGCTGTTTGCTCTGAACAACAGAAGTAAATCCAAATCTGTGCCTGCTGCCCAAGGCTGGCTGGCACTCCTGAGGGGGCACTTTGTGATCAGAGAGAGAGGAAATTGCAGGGTATCTTTGCCAACCGGAGCAGTTCTGACCTCCTTTGGTCCCCATGCCCTGGAAGACCAGAGGTCTGCACAGTCAGCAACCCACCCCATGGACCAGCTCTTCTAGAGTAGTGTAGAATAGAATAGAATAGACCAGACCAGACCAGACCAGACCAGGTTGGAAGAGACCTTTGAGATCATCCAGTCCAGCCTATCACCCAACACCATCTCATCAATTAAACCATGGCACCAAGCACCCCAGCCAGTCTCTTCCTAAACACCTCCAGGGATGGTGACTCCACCACCTCCCTGGGCAGCACATCCCAATAGCAAATCACTCTCTCTGTGAAGGACTTCTTCCTAACATCCAGCCTAAACCTCCCTGGCACAGCTTGAGACTGTGTCCTCTTGTTCTGGTGCTGGTTGCCTGGGAGAAGAGACCAACCCCCACCTGGCTGCAACCTCCCTTCAGGTAGTTGTAGAGAGCAATGAGGTCTCCCCTGAGCCTCCTCTTCTCCAGGCTAAGCAATCCCAGCTCCCTCAGCCTCTCCTCACAGGGCTGTGCTCCAGACCCCCCCCCCTCCCAGCCTCGTTGCCCTTCTCTGGACACCTTCAAGTGTCTCAATGTCCTTCTTAAACTGAGGAGCCCAGAACTGGACACAGGACTCAAGGTGTGGCCTCAGCAGTGCTGAGCACAGGGCACAATGACCTCCCTGCTCCTGCTGGCCACACTATTCCTGATCCAGGCCGGGATGCCATTGGCCTTCTTGGCTGCCTGGGCACACTGCTGCCTCATGTTCAGCCTACTATCAACCATTCCCCCCAGGTCCCTCTCTGCCTGGCTGCTCTCCAGCCACTCTGCCCCCAGCCTGTAGCACTGCACGGGGTTGTTGTGACCAATGTGTAGAAGAAGGGCTTGGGTCTTGGCTGCAGGTAGAGCAGACCCCATGGCCCATCCCAGCAACTTCAGGGGTGCAGGCTGGCAGGGGGGCTGCCTGGGCACAGGAGGCAGCCGGCTGCCGTGGGCGGGACCTGCCCTTGCAGGACGCCGTCCCTCGGCTGGTTGCGAGCCGAGCCGCGCCGCAACGGCAGTGCTGGGGAGAGATCTGCAAATCAGGAGTGAAAACACCAGGCTAGGGTGCAAAGTGTCCTTTCCTTGCCTCAGAGTTCTTCCTGACACCCTCTTATCACCCTTTAAAGCTTCCCCACACCAACACATAGCAGTAACAGTTTTGTTTCTCTCTACTGGTGGAAAATAGAGGTGATGGGTTGTTTTTTTTTCCCTCCATCCTTCTCTGCCTCTCCATCATCTCTTCTCCTCCTGGCCAGACCCTGGAAGCTTGTCAGCTCTCCCAGCTCTGCCTGCAAGCTGCTTCTCATTGCCAGCGCCCCAGCCACGTCCTCCTGCATGGGTCTGCATGGGTGTCAGCGGTCGGTGTTGGGGTGACATGGGTGTGTGTCCCCCCCAGCTGCTACCTGGGACCAGGCTGGGCTGCTAGACGAAACAGATGGGGACCAAGCCACGAAACACAGCGCTTTGGGAGGCAGAGGGACACCTCGGAGCACGCAGCGCTGAAGCGCCGGGCTGCGGGAGGATGCTGCAGCGTGGGGGTTCCACTGCCACCTTAGGGAGAGCCAAAGAAATGCTTAACCTGAGCGCGGGAAGCGGTGCCGCTGTCGCCTTGGGCTGAATACTGCAAGGCCAAGGCAGAAGTTTAACCTCGGCAGCAGAGTTGGGGATGCTGAGGGAGTTAACCCCACTTAGGGCTGCGCTCTGCAGCCGCCGCCACCGGAGCCTGGCTCTGAGGAGCAGCAGAGCCTTGGGCACAGCCTGGTCGCTGCAGCAACCACCCAGCCCCACCGGCTTGCTGGAGGGAGAGGAGCATCCTCTAGCTCCCAGGACATCGTTTAACCTCCCTGAGGTACTCAGAGGTGCTCTGGCAGAGCGCAACACGGTGCCAGAGCTGGACATGGCAGTGTATCCCCACCGGGGCTGGGGTGGCCAGGTGGATGGGGACAGGGAAAGGACAGATGCTCTTTTAATCCTTGCTGGCCTCAGCACAATGTCCCTGAGCCTAGGGAAACCTTTTCTGCCCAAACTGCCTTCCCTGGACTTGTTCCACGAGCTTTGCCCACCTTCTCCACCTCCTGTAGTCCATCCTACAACTCCATCACCAGCTCACAGCCACTGAAGTCCATGCTCCAGGACTATGGTTCTCTCCTACCCTCCTTCCTGCACCCAGCCCTCAAGCAGCAGGAAAAAAATGGCAAAGGAAAAGGAGAAAATTTTGGACTGTGAGCTTTCTGAAGGAGATTAGAGATCATTGCTGCTTCGAGGGGGAATATGGGACAGCAGGGACAGGACAGGGAGGCAGGGATGCAGAATGGGGAATGCTGACAGGATGGGATGGGATGGGATGGGATGGGATGGGATGGGATGGGATGGGATGGGGTGCTCAGAGGCAGAAGAGAGCTTTGCTCTGTCTGGAGAGCTATGAATCTGGTTAAGGTCAGGGCTGCAACAGCAGCTCTGCAGGGCAAGGAGCTACTGACAACCACATCCAGAGAGTGAATGTGGGCCAGTGGAAGTGTCTAGAGAAACCTGAGAGCATTGCCCACTCTCTGCTGTCCCTCATGCTTGCAGTTTTTCCTGCTTTGAGAGAGAGCTGGAAGGTCTCAGGTGAAGCCACAGACACTGCCTAACCCACAGTTTCTTCCAGACCTTCCAGTGTTCCTGGATTTTGATTCCTTCCACCTCCTCCATACCCTTCATCTGCATCTCTCCTGGTAGTGCTCAGCTTCTGCACGTGCCCCCAGTTGCAGATGCAGCACAGAGCATCTCCCTGGTGGGTGCCTGCATTGCCCTTCCTATACTGGAAACGTTGGGAGCAGGGAACAAGAAGAAGAAAGGAAGAAGAAAGAGAAGCTCAAACCCAGCCTTCAGCTCTGCCTCCATTTTTGGTGAAACTGCAATTAAGTGGCAACAAACCTGGGGAAATCAGAGCTTTGCCCATTCTGCTCTACACAGGGACTCAATTCCCAAAGCAAGGGATGCAGGAGAGGCTGGGAGTGCAGGAAGAAGGAAGATGCATCTCCACCTATAGACCTCCCAGAGCCTTAACCCAGGGGCACTGAGAAAAGCTGAGAGAAACTTGCTGGATGGAAGCCTCCCTGCAAGCAGCAGGTTAAGACAGGTTTCCTTGGATACAGGGAGCACTCCAGCTGTTTAGCAAATGGCCAAGAGAGAACTCCAGCCTTGCTTTACAAAACAGACAGGGACTAATGCCACCCTCTTCTGGCTGCAGGGCAGCTGGGGAGAGGATAATAGCAGGCCAAGGGTACACCAGCTGGGGAGGGGGTGCTGGTGCCCACCAGCCCGGGGTGTAAGCAGGGTGGGGTTGGGCTC
Organism: Dryobates pubescens; assembly: GCF_014839835.1. Taxonomy (NCBI): domain Eukaryota; kingdom Metazoa; phylum Chordata; class Aves; order Piciformes; family Picidae; genus Dryobates; species Dryobates pubescens. Next base: position 5,302,992 of record NC_071628.1, read on the forward strand.
TTGTCCTGCCTTGATTCTCAGGCTGGTCCTTTGCAAAGGGCTCATGTCTAATGAGTGGAGGAGGAAGGTCCAGCATTAGTCCAGTGGTCAGTCCATCAGTGCTGATGAGCAAGGTTCCTCATGGATGATTCAGTGCCAAAGAAGGTGCTGAGGGATGCTCTCGTGCCTGCATTCACATCTCCAAGTGTGTCCCACGAGCAGGCAGGCAGCACCTTACAGCCTGCCAAGCTGCCCAGCCAGGAGCTGTGAGGGGCAGCTGTGTACAGAGGAGACTCACTAGAAGCATCCCTACCCAGAGAGGTGGAAGAGTTTTTCCAAGTAATTAAGCAAGGAATGGGAGCTGGGAGAAGCCTTGTGAGGAGGACATGACATGCAGCTCCGTTCATGGCTGAGAACACGGACTGCAAACAGCTCCCGCAGGACACACGAGATGGAAGGAAGGAACTCATGCATTAGAAAAGGGAGCAGGTCTTCTAGCCTTCAAACTCACCCTACAAGCCTGGACTCCAAACTCTGGAGGATGCCAGGAGACACAAGACTGTTGGGGAGGCGTTGAGACCACGGCAGCAACGCTGGAAAAGGTTCCTGGCGTCCCTTTGTGTCCGTGGCAGAGCAGCAGACTAAAGGCAGCTGGGAAAGGGCAGATGAAGTGCAAGCAGAGTCCTGTTCATCTGCTGTGGCGCTTTCTCCAGTTGCAAAGTGGCTATTTTTGTTGGAGAGGGCTAAGCTGAGGCCAGTCTGCATGGGAGATGAGAGTGCCACCAGGACAGCTGGGCAAGAAGGGCTGCAATTTGCCTGCCCTTCAACAGGAACCCGCCGTGGCTGCTGTAACTGGAAGGGGGAGGCACACCACTGGGCATGTCCCTGCTAGATGCTTCAGCTACCACAACCCAGCAGTTCCCAGTTGGGTGGCAGAGAGCCCTGCTTGGGCTCCCCCAGCTATTTTTCAACTCTGCTGCATCTTTCCCTTCGCTTCACCAAGTCATCGTTAGGCAAAGGCTCGGAGATGGCACCAGCAGCAACACAAGGGAAGGCAAAGCTTCCACCCCAGTGCACTTGATTTGACAATGCAAATAGCTTGGGATAGGCAGTGCATAACTATATATTATTAAGCAGCAATAAATGAACCAATTTCCTGTACTTGCCTGGTAGGGAAGGGAAGGAGGATTCAGGAAAGACCCAGAGAAGCAACAGCCTGCTTCACTCCCTCCTCAGCTCGTCTCTATCCAGTGGCTCCTTGGCCCTGGGTGCTTGAAACTGATCCAATTAAGGCTCTTTGTGCATTTGGGTAGAATAAAATAGGGGACAATTAAACCTAATAGAGCTCAAGGAGTTGTGTCCTACCCTTCTTGTGCTTTCTTGTTCCTCTTGCAGCTTCCCACGAGATGCCAAGCAATACCTGATGGATTCAAATAGGGCAGGGTTGAAGGATTAGGCTCTGGAGAGGCCCAGATGGCCAAAACCCCACAGGGAAGGTAGAGAAAAGGAGCTCCCATTCCTGCATTGGTCCAGAGAGCATCCCAGCTGCAGGGAGGTCTTGGAATAGGGAACATGGGGAAAGTATTTAATAGGGGTGTCCTCAGTTAGAGATGGACTCCAGCTGAAGCTAGATGGAAAGTAAATGCTTTGCTCTATTGAAGACACTTGTGAGCTCACCATGCCTCTGAGGACACAGAGAAATCCCACAGGATCCTCTTGAAGACTGCTCCTGGAGTGAAGTGGCAGTGAGGTGCTCCCAGTGCTGCCACCAAAGAAGTGGAAAAGGTAAATGTACTCAACAGGCACTGCCACAGAGAGACCTCACAAAGAGCCAGTGCCATGGGTGCACATCCAGGCTTCTAGCAGCTGCAGTGGTAGGAGGAAGCACCAGACCTTTGGGTGACCTACTTGCACCACCCTGAAGCATTTCTCGCCAGCAGGGTCTCTTGTGCACACAGCAAAGGGATCACATACATCATGTCAAAGGCAGGGCTTAGGACCTGAGAAGTTAGGTGAGAAGAGCTGCATTTCTCCCCCAGAACTGGATGAAGAGTGTGTGGTTATGAGCATGGCCATCAATGAACCACAAAGCCTTTTAGCATCCATTATTTGCAACAGCTGCTGAGCAAACAAATGTGACCACATCAGTCACTGGGCCCAGCCCCAGATGAAAGCTGCTGGCATCAGCCCATGCCTCCCCCCAGGAAAGAACAGCTGACCCTGAGGGGACAAGCCCATCCCCCTCTGCCTTCTGTAGGCTTGTCAAGAAAAGACAAAATGGGGTCTCTCACCTCTCCTTCCCCCTGTCATGCTCCCTTCAAGAGGGTCACCATGCTCCTTGGATGTTAACTGCAGGCTACATCTTCCACCCCATGGCAGCAGAGGAGGTCCCACTCCTGGGCAGGTTTGGAAGACACAAGCACGTCCTCACCAGCCTCCCGTTTCCAGCCAGCAGCATGGAGCATCTGAGACCCTCACAGTGGGCACCAGCACTTAGAGGCCAGGTGCAGGGGAGGGCCTTCCTTCAGCCCTGCATCACCTGCACTGATGTGGAGGAGCTCCAAGGGTGGGTGTCAGCCCACTTGGGGGGGGGGGGCAAACAGAGGAGGCTCTCCTGGGCACCTGGGGCTGGCATCAAGTGTGCAGACACTGGGGCTCTCTTGGCAGAGCAGAGACCCAAGAGCCCTGCAGGTGCCTCTTCCCAACCACAGCCCTACCCTGCTTTCAGAGCAAAAAGCTCACACTTTGCCTGCCCCCCTCTGCCTGTTTAGCCCCAGGCTGCCAGCTTAACAGGCTTGCTTGTTTCTTGATCTGTTTATTGCATTGCTCTTTCTTTTCTCCCTCTTCTCTCCCTCTCTCTTTTCCCTTTTGCCTTTCTTTTTTTTCCCTTCTTCCTCTTTTTAATACATACATACACACACACACACATACACACAGGAGTTGTGCTGCACTTCTTGGTAAAGCACTTAAATCCATTTTAATGCCCCAGTTCTGCTCCTCAGTGACAGGCTGGTGGTTAGTCTAATGCGTCCTGCTCACCTCGGGGTTACTAATGAGGTCACAGCAAAGGCAATCTCCAAGCTGAATAATTCACTAATCAGATGCTGCAGACTCCAGGGGTAGAATTTATTTCTGACACCTAAACAGCAAATGGGTTTGTGTGGGGCACACACACACACGTGCACAAGGGCCTGCACAAATGCTTCTGCTCTTTCTCTTTCTCCAGAGCTAGTTTGGTTTGGGGGGGAGGGAGGGTGGGGGCTTGGTGCTGCGCCATGCATTTAATGATGGGCCTCACCACAAGGCAGGTTGGCTCATCCTGAGCTCAGGGCATCAAGGAACTAGTAGGGTGGGCATGGGTGAGGAGGAACTAGTGGGATGGGCATGGACTTGGGCATGAGCAAGGAGAAACTAGTGGGATGGGCATGGAGGAACTAGAGTGATGGGCATGGGCAAGGAGGAACTAGTGTGATGGGCATGGAGGAACTAGAGTGATGGGCATGGGCAAGGAGGAACTAGTGTGATGAGCATGGAGGAACTAGAGTGATGGGCATGGAGGAACTAGTGTGATGGGCATGGAGGAACTAGTGTGATGGGCATGAAGGAACTAGTGTGATGGGCATGGAGGAACTAGAGTGATGGGCATGGGCAAGGAGGAACTAGTGTGATGGGCATGGAGGAACTAGAGTGATGGGCATGGAGGAACTAGAGTGATGGGCATGGGCAAGGAGGAAGCAGTGTGATGGGCATGGGCAAGGAGGAGCTAGTGTGATGGGCATGGAGGAACTAGTGTGATGGGCATGGGCAAGGAGGAAGCAGTGTGATGGGCGTGGGCAAGTGCATTGGGCTACTCACACTGGCTGCTTGGGTGTGATAAAGGCAAAGATTTGGAGACCAAGGCTCACTCGTGCCCTGAACAGAGATTATCTGCCACCAGTTTTCTCCTGACCTTAGCCTTAAGGGATCTGCAGGGCCAGGCACCTAAAGGGGCTCACCATTGGCTGAGATACAGAGAGCTAAGGAGTCTTGGGATGAAGGGCTGAGGATTTGGGTTCATTTTTTCCATCTTTGTAGCTGAAATATAGCAAAGCCTTGCACTGAATCACAGCATCCAGCCTGGGGAGGGTCTGGTGCTGGCCTTGCTAAGCTTCCACTCAGTCCCCTCTAGGATGAGCCTCCCAGATCTCCACTCACCTCTGCCACTTTCTGTTATCCAAATAGCATCCTGTGAGGTCCCTCTTGACCCTTTCCTGTATTGGAAGCAATGTCCTGTACTTCTAACATGCAAGCCCCAAGCATCTCCAAGAGAGGATACAGTAACAATCCAATTAATTAGTATTGCTAATAATAAAAGGCAGAGGGAGGCATTAATAATAATTAACACTCTGCACTCCTGGAGGAGGCAGAGGGCTCAGAAGTTTTGCTTCTCTGTTGTTAAGCCAGAAACCAGGTAGCTGTTCTTACAATACCTGCTGGGTCCTCAACTTGGGGGGCATGCTGGCCTTCTTGGCCACCTGGGCACATTGCTGGCTCATGTTCAGCCTACTATCAACCAGTACCCCCAGGTCCCTTTCTGCCTGGCTCCTCTCCAGCCACTCTGACCCCAGCCTGTAGCACTGCTTGGGGCTGTTGTGGTCAATGTGCAGAACCTGGCACTTGGATGTGCTCAATCTCCTGCCCTTGGACTCTGCCCATCTGCCCAGCCTGGCAAGGTCCCTCTGCAGAGCTCTCCTACCCTCTAACAGATCAACTCCTGCCCCCAGCTGCACCAGAATCTTGCAGCCAGTGCTGGGGCATGAGGGTGGCATCAGAGGGTGAGGTTCAGGGGTTTGGGGGGAGGGAGGGATTAGACCTGTTGCAGAGATCAGATGGTTCTGGGGAGGGGGTATGAGGGTGATGATGATGATGACTCTTTTGTTGATCCTCTTTCCATTAAAATTCACTTATCCACAGTTTCTCTCTGCCTGCATGGGATGGGGGAATGGCACCAAAGAGGTGCAAAAGGATTGCTGAGTCCCAGGGAGCACCAAGCCATCACCAGGGCTAAGACATCTCCAGTGGTGAGGGAAATCATGGAGGGTGACTCCCCTGTGCCCTTTCCCAGAGGAAGCAGCTCTCTCTCTGCCACAGAGGGGCTGTGTTTTTCCTGAAACGTTCCTCCTCCTCCTCATGGCTCTTCTGCAAGAGAGGCAAGGAAAGTCTGGAGCCCTCTGGGTGGCAAATGGCTCTGTGGATGGGAAGTGCAGGGCCTGGAGATGGCTAAGGTCTGTCTGAGGAGGATCTCATCAGACACAAGAGGACTGTGCTACCTTTTCCAGCTGGCTTTGGGCTGGGCTGGGAGGAATAGAGGGCACAGATCTCTTTCAGAGAAGAGCAGCTCCCTGTCAGAAGTGAAAACTGGAGCTGCTCTGAAAGGAGGTGCTGAAGACACCACGATGGAGCTGGCTGCACAGAGGGGCCCAGCCAGGAGTGTAGCTGAAGGAGGAATAACTGCTGGACTTGGCTCCAGCATTGCTGGAAGCTTCGTGTCAGCCAGAATGTTTCTTGGAAACAAGCTGGTTTCCACAGCCAGGAAAGGTGAGAGGACACAAGAGAGAGGGTCTGCAGATGGAGCATTAGGGATGTGGGACACTCAAGTGTCTAGGAGGGAAAATAATTGAAGCTGAGAGATTTGAATCTGCACTCTCCAGCCCTGAGCCAGTGCCCTACACTCCAGCACAGCCTTCACCTCCCAGCAGCTGAAGGTGTGGGTTTCCTCTGAGAGCAGAGGTGGAGTTGGCTTTCTCACCCTGTGGCCAGCTCAAGCAGCTTCACATCTAAGTGCTCATCTGGGAGGGGGGCTGCACAAATGAGCTGGCTGGTTTGGCACATCCCAGCTTTCCTGGGGAGCCAGCAGGTGATGCTAATCACAAAGCCCATGCACACTGGCTCCAGAGGTGAGATGCAGAGGAGGTGGCTTGGTGTGTCACCAGGTTCCACAGCCTGGCACTGAAGCTCCACGTGCAGACCCTTTTGATAACCCATCCTGGTGTGAGATCACAGGGTCACAGGATGTCAGGGGGTGGATGGGACCCAAAGAGATCATCAAGTCTAACCCCCCTGCCAGAGCAGGACCATACAGTCTGGCTCAGGTCACAGAGGAACTCATCCTTGGAAGTCTCCAGAGGAGATGCTGCCATGCTGGACTGAAGAGTGCCAGGTGCTGTGCTAGCAGCACAGGGGGTTGTGGCTCTTCAGAGAAGTGTAGAGCTCCCCCCAGTTCAGGGGCTCAAGAGGAAGAAGAGTGGAGCCAGAGCAGGCACAGCTGGTGGGCTCCTTGCTTTAGACATTCACAGCCCCAAGCAGGGCAGAGCAGCCTGGTGGTCACAGAGCTCCCACCCCCCTGCCCTGAAGCAGGGGCAAATGAGTTCACCCTTGCCAGCAGCCACCCTCTGAAGTCCAGCTGTTCCCCTGGGGTGAGGATCACACATGGCCCACGCACAGGGCAAGCCCTAGGATGCAGCATGAGCAGGCAGTGAAACTCCCTTGCTGCTTGCCTTTGGCAACGGTTTGGTGCTGGTCCCTTTCTTGCAGCGGCGGCAGCAGGGGCCGGGCTGAGGCAGCAGCAAATCCAGGGTCCAGGCGAGCTGCTAACACAGCAGCCACAATGGCTGGGTGAGGAAATGTCTCGGCACTAGCCACGACCTGACAAGATGCCTCCTCCTCTGAGAAAGGGTCCACAGCAGAGCAGTGTAAAGCCCAGCACGGCTCGGGGGAGGAGGGAAGCGTGAAGGGAAGAGCGAGAGCAAAACCCAGGCAGATGTCACAAGCACAACAAGGTGGTGAAAGGGAAACCTCAAGCCTTGGAGAATCGAAGAGAAAACAGCCCTCACCAACTGGAGCAGTGTGCCAGGGGCCAAGAGAGCCTCCTCTGAGTGCCAGGCACTGCCAGGCTCCCCACCCAACTGCTGAGCAAGATTATGTGATAAATGATTGCATTAGTCCGGACAGCTTCTCATTTTCCTCCAATCTGGCCTGTCTGCCCTCTTAGCACGGGGCTCCTGATAACATTTCTCCCTTCACTGACTTCATTTTTCCTGTTAGGTTGTCAAGCTGTCAGGGGGAAGAAAGGAGAAGCATGGACAAGGCTGTTAGTGTCTGTGCTCCGGGAACGTCCTGTGCCTCTGCCGTCCCTCTCCTCCCTGCCCCTTCCCAGGCAGGTGCCTGCCCAGCCTCCACCCCTCCTCCTTGGAGACCTCCCTGGGCACCATGCATATCCCCCACTTCAGCTCACAAGACAGTGGCTGCTGCCTCTGCCCCTGATCCTGCCAAGGATGCAGAGAGGGGTTGGGGTTGTAGAAGTTCAGGTCGGAAGGTGTTCTGCACACACTCTCCAGGGGGAGAGTCTAACACCCACAACAGTTTGAGGGGGGGAAAGGCTCATGGCTGCTGTGTTGGGGTGCACAGATGATGCTTATGAGCCCTTCTGAGTGAAGCAGATGCTCCTGTCCTGGCTGATTGTTGTTGGAGGGAACCAAACTGACGGTGGGAACCAAGCCAAGCCTGTTCTGGTACAGCTTTCTTCTTTTCTCCACAGCCTGCTTGATGTTTCTGCTGTGAAGACAAAATGGAGAGGTTGGGGGGAAATTAGTTTTCATCAGAGGTTGCTGTGGAAGGTTCAGCTTGGCACCCAGGCAACCAGCCCTCCTGGCAGCCAGTAGCACCATGGAGTGGAGGTGGTGGAAGCTCCAGGGCCCTCTGGTTCAGACCAGGGACATGGTTAGGTGAAAGAGCTCCAGCAGCCAGCATAACCCCAGGTCCCCTTAAGGGTTGGGGTGATGATGGGGGGGCAGGTGGGTGAGCTTCAAACTTAGCCTGATCTGGGGGAGAGACACACAACCAGAGCTTTGCACCTGGATCTCTCCTGGGTTCTTCAGGCTAAAAAAGGTAATAGGATAGGACAGAGTAGAATTAACCAGGTTGGAAGAGACCTCAGAGATCATTAAGTCCATCCTATCACCCAACACCATCTAATCAACTAAACCATGGCACCAAGCACCCCAGCCAGCCTCTTCCTAAACACCTCCAGGGATGGTGACTCCACCACCTCCCTGGGCAGCACATTCCAATGGCCAATCTCTTTTTCTATGAAGAACTTCTTCCTAACATCCAGCCTAAACCTCCCCTGGCAAAGCTTGAGCCTGTGTCCTCTTGTTCTGGTGCTGGGTGCCTGGGAGAAGAGACCAACCCCCACCTGGCTACAACCTCCCTTCAGGTAGCTGTAGACAGCAATGAGGTCTCCCCTGAGCCTCCTCTTCTGCAGGCTAAGCAACCTCAGCTCCCTCAGCCTCTCCTCCCAGGGCTGTGCTCCAGACCCCTCCCCAGCTTTGTTGCCCTTCTCTGCCATCCCGAGGGCATGGAGGGGCCTTCAGCCCTCCCTTCCAGCCGCCCTCCCCTGCATTCCTTCATGCCAACGCAAGGGTTAACAGCCGTTTGTGATCACATTAGCGAGGCAGTTTAATTCCGAGGAGGCTCGTTCCCTGGGCTCACTCGCTCCCTTCCAGCGCATTGCAATGAGCAGATCAAACAGCAGCAGTTCCGAGGCGGAGATCGATCCGGGACGAGGGCAGCGCATCAGCGAGCCGGGGCCGCGGCCGGCAGCCGGCTCTGCCCGGGGAGATCTTTGCAAACCTCGTTAAGGAAGGGCTGGGCTATCGGCTAGCAGGGAGGGGGGGCTGCAGGCAGGACAGCACAGCCCGGGGATAGAATAGAATAGAATAGAATAGAATAGAATAGAATAGAATAGAATAGAATAGAATAGAATAGAATAGAATAGAATAGAATAGAATAGAATAGAATAGACCAGGTTGGAAGGGACCTTCAAGATCATCGAGTCCAACCTATTATCCAGCACCACCTAATCAACTAACCCATGGCACCAAGCACCCCATCCAGTCGCCTCCTGAACACCTCCAGTGATGGGGACTCCACCACCTCCCTGGGCAGCACATCCCAATGGCCAATCTCTCTTGCTGGGAAGAACTTCTTCCTAACATCCAGCCTAAACCTCCCCTGGCATAGCTTGAGACTGTGTCCTCTTGTTCTGGTGCTGGCTGCCTGGCAGAAGAGACCAACCCCCACCTGGCTACAACCTCCCTTCAGGTAGTAGTAGACAGCAATAAGGTCTCCCCTGAGCCTCCTCTTCTCCAGGCTAAGCAACCCCAGCTCCCTCAGCCTCTCCTCACAGGGCTGTGCTCCAGACCCCTCCCCAGCTTTGTTGCCCTTCTCTGGACACCTTCCAGCAACTCAACATCTTTCCTAAACTGAGGGGCCCAGAACTGGACACAGGACTCAAGGTGTGGCCTAACCAGTGCTGAGCCCAGGGCAGAATGACCTCCCTGCTCCTGCTGGCCACACTGTTCCTGATGCAGGCCAGGATGTCATTGCCCCTCTTGGCTGCCTGGGCACACTGCAGGCTCATGTTCAGCCTACTATCAACCACTACCCCCAGGTCCCTCTCTGCCTGGCTGCCCTCCAGCCACTCTGACCCCAGCCTGTAGCTCTGCATGGGGTTGCTGTGGCCAATGTGCAGAACCTGGCACTTGGATGTGTTCAATCTCCTGCCCTTGGACTCTGCCCATCTGCCCAGCTTGGCGAGGTCCCTCTGCAGAGGGTGCCAGCTAGGAGACCTGAAGGGGCAGAAATTCCATTTCTAGGGCCTGGGAGGCTTTTCAGCCTCTTGAGCTGCACCTTGTGGTTGCCTCAGGATCTCAGCCCTCTGTGGCAGGAGCAGGGCACCCTGCAGCTGCCTGCCCAGCTCCAGCCAGAGCCTCGCCAGAAGCGCTGGCTGCTCAGGAAGCCCACGTCTAGCAATTAATCTCCCAGACATCTCCCATGTCTCTGTATCTTCCTTCTGAGCTGACCCCTCGCTCCAGCTCGGAGTTTTTCTCCTCCTGAGTTATATTTCAGCTGTCGACTCTGCAGAGATGAAGTGTGTGGAGATTTTGCAGGTCCGCCTTGATTCCTGCTGCCGGAGCCAGGCTTCAGCGGCTTCAAAGGCTGCAAACGGGAGTATTGACAAGCCCAGCAAGGAGACCCATCAGCAGGTAAAAGAGCTAAATGGGCTGTCTAATCAGGGGGTGCAAAAAAAAAGCAGCAGCCTTTCGGGGTTTTCTTTTGCTGATTTCTCCACGCTGGCCTCTTGCCTGGCCTCCAAAGAATCCCTGAGCTATGGGCACACGGTGTTGGAACCATGCCTCAGCCCTCCCCCAGCAGCCCAGCCCAGCCCCAGAAGGGGGCTTCCTCCTTGGTGTCAGAAAGCCAAAGTCACAGCATCACTGGGGTTGGAAGGGACCTCCAAAGGTCACCTAGTTCAGTCCCTCTGCAGTGAGCAGGGACATCCTCAGCTAGCTTGGGTCCCCTTTTCTGTCCTGTGCTTGGCACTTTGCATGGAGCAAGAGCCAAGAGACCATGTCCCAGGTCGCTCAGCTGCCCCACCATCTGCTGGAGGGTAGAGAGGCTTTGAATGTTTTCCAGGAGGAAGGGATCCAGTGTGGATCATCCAGCTCTCCCAGCCCTTCATTCTGCCCCTCCAAGTAGCAGATGACCCCTTGCTCAGAGCTGAGCCTTGGGGGAAGAGTGACCAGCAGTAGAGGCCTCTGATTGCCAGAAGATCAGCACAGGGCTTTGCCTTCCTTCTCCAAGACAATGTGCAAAGTGCAAGAGGTTGGGCTGTGACTCTCAATGGCTCCAAGAGAAGACTGCAGCTAAGAGGTTCCTTTGGGCTGGGCCATACCTATCAAGCCCTGAGATCATAAAACATCTCCAGAACCTGTATTGGATGGAGATGGACCCCAGGATGCCCTCTGTTGCTTCTCCCATTTCCTCAGCAGCACAGCATTTTGCCAGGATCAACTCTAAAGTGCCACCAAGCAAGTGCAAGTACAGCTTTGCTCCTGGAGACCTGGTGGAGGTCCTCATGAGTGTTGCTACTGGGAGGCTTGACCTCAGATTTCCTGGCTCAAGCTGAGGTGACCTCCACTGAGCCTGGTGCAAGCAGTGTGGAGGTTGCCAGAGCTGTCTGCAGGAGCTCAGAGCCAGTCAAATGCTTTGGCCCAGAACCTGGCTAAATGGTTCTCCCTTTGGGCTCAGCTCCCTCCTCTCAGAAGTCCTCATCTTCCACAAAGAGAGCTTTACTGTGAATGATGTGGAATGAGCCACATGAGACACAGAGGCTCTCCTGAGAAACATTTAGACTGAATCTAGGCTCTCCACTGAGTCAGTAACAAAGGTGGTGAGGAAAGGAAAGGAAAAAGAAAAGAAGAACAGGAAAAAAAGAGGAAATGTTCTGAGAGGGGAGGGGGAAAAAGCCTCTCTCAGAGCAGACATTTAATAGTGTGGTCATAAAACAGTGGAATAAAAGAAAGAACATGAAATAACCACAGCTGCTGTCAGCTTTTCTACTTCCTGAATCACCTCCACTTCTGGGATCTGTAAGATCCCATTGATTACTTAGGCTTGGGTGATTGGTTGGACTGGATGGGCTTGGAGGTCTCTTCCAACCTGGTTGATTCTGTAAGCATGCACTGGGGTGGTCCAGCTAAGCCCATCTCTCCTGGGTAACCACCTGGATCATCCATGCTGCTTTCTCACACAATCATCAGGGTTGGAAGGGACCTCAAGGATCAGCCAGTTCCAACCACCTCACACTACATCAGGTTGCTCAGAGCCACATCCAGCCTAGCCTTCAAAACCTCCAGGGATGAGGCTTCCCCCACCTCCCTGGGCAACCTGTGCCAGTCTCTCACCACCCTCCTGGGGAAGAACTTCTTCCTAACAGCCAGTCTGAATCTACCCACTTCTAGCTCCCCAGCCCTTCTCCAAACACCCACAAATAGCTGGAATTCTCCAAGCCCACCATCTAGGAAAGATGTTGAGGTGCTGGAAGGTGTCCAGAGAAGGGCAACAAAGCTGGGGAGGGGTCTGGAGCACAGCCCTGGGAGGAGAGGCTGAGGGAGCTGGGGTTGCTTAGCCTGGAGAAGAGGAGGCTCAGGGCAGACCTCATTGCTCTCTACAGCTACCTGAAGGGAGGCTGTAGACAGGTGGGGGTTGGTCTCTTCTTCCAGGCAACCAGCACCAGAACAAGAGGACACAGTCTCAAGCTGTGCCAGGGGAAGTTTAGGCTGGATGTTAGGAAGAAGTTCTTCCCAGCAAGAGAGATTGGCCATTGGAATGTGCTGCCCAGGGAGGTGGTGGAGTCCCCATCACTGGAGGTAGTTAGAAAGAGACTGGCTGGGGTGCTTGGTGCCATGGTTTAGTTGATTAGATGGTGCTGGGTGACAGATTGGACTCAATGATCTCCAAGGTCTCTTCCAACCTGGTCAGTCCTATCCTATTCTCTGTCTCAACAAGGGCACACTGGTCCATGGAGCAGCAACGGTTTCAGATGTCCTGCTTGTGCCTACACAGAGGTGGTTGTGTGGGAATGGCACTCTTTGTGGGAGAGGAGATATTTCCCTTCCAGAATAATTCCTCTGTTTGGAAGCACACTAATTAGCCTGGAACCAAGTGGCTGGAGCATCCTCACGGGCAGCTATTGTGGAGTAGCTGATTCTGTCACAGCTATTCTGGGCAATTTCCTCTCACAAACAGACCAGGAGATTTAATTTGCCTTCTTTCCACCAGCAGATGAAAGGTCTGTGCTTACCAACCCCCCCCAAATTATCCCAGCCTTCCCTGGCTTCTGACTTCTGAATCCTGGCTTCATTGTCCTGAATTCTCCCCATTTTGGGACTCCCTGAATACCTTGGGTTTGAAGAGGGGGAGACAGAAATCAGCAAGATTTATCCCAGCAGGACTCTGGACCCTGTCCAGAGGGTGAGGTCTAACCCAGCATAAATTAACCCAGACAATGGCAAGTGAGGACAATGTTCTGAGCATCCCATGAAGACATGAGTGAGGGATTGCACAATGCCTGTTTACCAGACAAAGGGAAAGACAGAGTGGAAAACCCACCCCAGAGCCAAGAGGCTCCAGGAGCAGAAGTGCCCTCTCTTAACTCCCACTGCAGCTTGTCAAAACATTGTGCATTTCATTAGCCTTTAATTAAGTTCACCTTTCCCCACCATCTTCAGATGGCAATGGAAAAGGGAAGGGGAAGAAAAAAAGGAGGAGAAGAGAAGCTCATGGAGCTGGGAGGACACTGAGGGCTTGTTTTGTGCAGCCTTTAACTCCCAGGTGCCCCAGGGATGGGCACGCTGGTGAAGATCAAGACAGCTTCTAGCACAAAGGTAACCTTCTCACCTGGCTCTTAAGTTCTTGGCTGTGAGGGTGGTGAGACACTGGAAGGGGTTGTCCAGAGGACTTGTGGATGCCTCATCCTTGGAAGAGTTTAAGGCCAGGCTGGAGGAGGCTCTGAGCAAGCTGGGCCAGTGGGAGGTGTCCCCACCCACAGCAGGGGCGGTTGGAACTGGGTGATGTTTAAAGTGTCTTCCAAGCCAAACCATTCCCTGATCCTTTTGGCATCTTCTTCTTCTGAGGGTTTCTTTCAGCTGGCTCCACACACAGCAGGTCTCACAGGTATGGGGAGGGAGAGCAGACAGGAGACACAAGAGCAGTTTCACACCAAAGCAAGGGCGATGTGGGGAGGACCAGCTGCTCCAGGGAGATGAAGCAGAATTTGGCTTCCGCTGTGGGTCCAAAAAGGCTCAGTGAGTGTTGCCAGCCTGGAATGGCTGAGGATACCTGGGACATAGACCCACAGAATGATTTGGGTAGGAAGGGGCCTCTAGAGATCACCCAGTCCAACCCCTTTGCAATAAGCAAGGGCATCCCCAATTAGATGAGGCTGCCCAGAGCCCTGTCCAGCCTCACTTTGATTATGTCCAGGGATGGGACCTCAACTCCCTCCCTGGGCAACCTGTTCCAGTGTTCCACCACCCTCATGGTGCAGAACTTGTTATCATAGAATCACAGAATGGTTAGGGTTGGAAGGGACCTCAAGAATCATCCAGTTCCAGCCCCCCTGCCATGGGCAGGGACACCTCACACTGCAGCAGGTTGCTCACAGCCACATCCAGCCTGGCTGCAAACACCTCCAGGGATGAGGCTGCCACCACCTCCCTGGGCAACCTGTGCCAGGCTCTCACCACCCTCATGGGGAAGAACTTCTTCCTACATCCTTGTTCCTCACAGGTCCATGTTCTTCTGATGATGAGAATGGAGCATTGCAGGGACAGCAGGAGACAGCCTGGGAGGTAAAGGGCTTTGGAGAGCAGAGGCCAAACCATTCACTTGCTGCTTGGTAAAAACACCACCACTCTGCTTTCACTTGTACCTGCTCTTCCCAGCCATCTGTCCCACTTTAAGACAGTTCCCTTATCATAGGGATTCTTGATTAAGAAGGTTGGAAAAGACCTCAAAGATCATCAAGTCCAACCTGTCACCCAACACCTCATGACTACTAAACCATGGCACCAAGTGCCATATCCAGTCCTCTCTTGAACACCTCCAGGGATGGGGACTCCACCACCTCCCTGGGCAGCACATTCCAATGGCCAATCTCTCTTTCTATGAAGAACTTCTTCCTAACCTCCAGCCTAAACCTCCCCTGGCACAGCTTGAGACTGTGTCCTCTTGTTCTGGTGCTGCTTGCCTGGGAGAAGAGACCAACCCCCACCTGGCTACAACCTCCCTTCAGGGAGTTGGAGAGAGCAAGAAGGTCTCCCCTGAGCCTCCTCTTCTCCAGGCTAAGCAACCCCAGCTCCCTCAGCCTCTCCTCACAGGGCTGTGCTCTAGACCCCTCCCCAGCCTCGTTGCCCTTCTCTGGACACCTTCAAGTCTCTCAATGTCCTTCCTAAACTGAGGGGCCCAGAACTGGACACAGGACTCAAGGTGTGGCCTGACCAGTGCTGAGCCCAGGGCAGAATGACCTCCCTGCTCCTGCTGGCCACACTGTTCCTGATGCAGGCCAGGATGCCATTGGCCTTCTTGACCAGCTGGGCACACTGCTGGCTCATGTTCAGCCTACTATCAATCAGCACCCCCAGGTCCCTCTCTGCCTGGCTGCTCTCAGCCACTCTGCCCCCAGCCTGTAGCACTGCCTGGGGTTGCTGTCACCAAAGTGCAGCACCCAGCACATGGACTTGTCGAATGCCAGCCTGTTGGCCTCTGCCCATCTGCCAAGGTCCCACATTCAAGAGTCTCAAGGTCCTTCTTCTTTCAAAAGAAATCCTTGCAAGCCCAAAATGAAACAAAACAAAACACAACCCCCCCCCCAAAAAAAAAGAAAGAAAGCAAGCAAACAGAAAGAAAACCAAAACCCAAAAGACAATGAAACCTATGAATAAATAACCCCCAACAACTCAACAATTTGTTCCTCCAAGCTGGGCTGCTGCCTTCCTGGCCCTGATTTTAGCAGAGTGGAGACAGGCTGTCCTGGCAGAGGGATTTTTCCCATCTTGAGACCGATTTGAGAGCTGCACAATGCCTCCAGCTCCCCACGGAAGGAAGGATATTTGCATTCCCTGCCCAGGTTGAGGGTGTTTTCAAACACTGTCTCTTCATGGTCTGCCTGCTGCAGCACCAGGCATGGAGTGAGGGATGGGAAGGGGTGCAGAGGGCAGTGGCAATCATCAGCAGTCTGATTTGCAAGGAGATGTTAAGAAGGGCGGAATCCATTTCGCCTGCCTGAAGCGGGGAGCTGAGCATCCATCCACAAAGCTCTGCAAGGGCAGGAGGCAGGTGCTGGGGAAGATGGAATCTGCTCTAGAGGTAGAAGGAGGGGAAAAATCAAGGAATCACAGAATGGCTTAGGTTGAAAAGGACCTCAAAGATCATCCAGTTCCAACCCCCTCGCCACAGGCAGGGACACCTTGCACCTGTCCAGGTTGCTCAAGGATTCATCCAAGCTGACCTTCAGCACCTCCAGGGAATCACAGAATCAGAATCACAGAATCACCAAGGTTGGAAAAGACCTCAGAGATCATTAAGTCCATCCTATCACCCAACACCATCTCATCAGCTAAACCATGGCACCAAGCACCCCATCCAGGCTCCTCTTAAACACCTCCAGGGATGGTGACTCCACCACCTCCCTGGGCAGCACATCCCAATGGCCAATCTCTCTTCCTGTGAAGAATTTCTTCCTCACCTCCAGCCTAAACCTCCTCTGGCACAGCTTGAGACTGTGTCCTCTTGTTCTGGTGCTAATTGCCTGGGAGAAGAGACCAACCCCCACCTGGCTACAACCTCCCTTCGGGTAGTTGTAGAGAGCAATAAGGTCTCCCCTGAGCCTCCTCTTCTCCAGGCTAAGCAACCCCAGCTCCCTCAGCCTCTCCTCCCAGGGCTGTGCTCCAGACCCTTCCCCAGCTTTGTTGCCCTTCTCTGGACACCTTCCAGCAACTCAACATCTTTCCTAAACTGAGGGGCCCAGAACTGGACACAGGACTCAAGGTGTGGCCTGACCAGTGCTGAGCACAGGGCAGAATGACCTCCCTGCTCCTGCTGGCCACAATATTTCTGATGCAGACCAGGATGCCATTGGCTTTCTTGACCAGCTGGGCACACTGCTGCCTCATGTTCAAGGTCATGCAGTCCAACCCCCTCTGCACTCAGCAGGGACATCCTCAACTAGATCAGGTTGCCCAGAGCCCTGTCCAGGCTCACCTTGAATACCTCCAGGGATGGGGCCTCAGCCACCTCCCTGGGCAACCTGTTCCAGTGTTCCACCACCCTCCTGGTGCAGAACTCATTCCTGACATCCAATCTAGACGTCTGCCCTGCTCTAGTTTGAAGCCACTGCCCCTCACCCTATCACTGCAGCCCTTTGCAAACAGCCTCTCTCCATCCTTCTTGTCCCCTTCTAAGCCTCTTTCCCCTTTCCCCCTGTCGTGATGAGAGCGTAGAGGCGAAGCTGTGGCACACACTGGGGGGGGGAGGAAAAAAACTCCCCCAACCAATCCCTTCCCATCTCATTCCAGTGCATTAATAATGACACTTAATAACTCCTGCTTGCTAGCCTCCATATTTGTGTGGGATCTGTGACAGGAGGAGGACTGGCCAGGCTTCCTCAGCACACGCAGTGTGGCTGCCCCATATGTCGTGCAGCTTGCAAAAAGCAAAAGGGGAGGGGGGGGGTGGGGGACAAAAAAAGAAACAGAAGAAAAAAAGGAGAAGGACAAACAAATGGCACTGGGAAAACACAAAAATCATCCAGCTCCTAGTTGAATTTCAAGTTGCTGATCAACAGTAAGGGCTGTCAGAGCTGGAGAGCAGGGTCTTCTCTCTCCCTAGTGGGTATAAGCAGCAGACACTCATCGTGGCTATGGTATCCTTGGGGGGTGTTAGAAGGGCTGTGGTTAGTAGGTCCAGAAAGGTTCTCCTCCCCCTCTGCTCTGCCCTGGTGAAGCCACACCTGGAATATTGTGTCCAGTTCTGGGCCCCTCTGTTCGAGAGGGACCTCAGGGAACCGCTTGAGAGAGTGCAGTGCAGAGCCACAAAGATGCTCTGCACAAAGGCAGTGGAACAGCTCCCTGTGAGGGGAGGCTGAGGCAGCTGAGGGCTCTTGAGCCTGGAGCAGAGGAGCCTGAGGGGTGCCCTCACTCGTGGTGATAAAGATGTGCAGGGCAGTGCTGGGAGGACAGAGCCAGGCTGTGCCCAGGGATGTCCAGTGACAGGACAAGGGGCACTGGGGACAAGCTGGAGCAGAGGAGGTGCCACAGGAACAGAAGGCAAAACTTCATCACTGTGAGGGTGCCAGAGCCCTGGAGCAGGCTGCCCAGAGAGCTTGTGGAGTCTCCTTCTCTGGAGACTTTCAAAGCCTTCCTGCAGGATCCCTTCAGCCACTGGAAAGCAGCTCAAAGGTCCCCCTGGAGTCTTTCTTCTCCAGGCTGAACAATCTCAGCTCCCTCAGCCTGTCCTCATAGCAGAGGTGCTCCAGCCCTTTGAGGACTCCTCTGGACTCCCTCCACCAGCTCTGTGTCCTCCTCATGCTGGGGACACCAGAACTGGAGGCAGGATTGGAGGTGAGGTCTCAGCAGAGCAGAGCCAAGGGGCAGAATCCCCTCTCTTGCCCTGCTGGCCACACTCCTCTGGCTGCAGCCCAGCACAGAGCTGCCTGCTGGGCTGTAGGAGGGCACTGCTGGCTCCTGGGGAGCTCCTCAGCAACCAACACCCCAAAGTCTCTTTCTTCAGGGCTGCTCTCCACCCACTCTGCACCCAGCCTGGATTTGTGCCTGGGACTGGCCTGACCCAGCTGCAGGACCTTGCCCTTCGAAGTAAGGAGGCAAGGATTGAAATAAAGGTGACAGCATGGTGCTGGGGAAGAGATGCTGGGATGTGATGATTCAAAGCTCTACCTACAAGATCTTACTTAATTGGGCTAAAGCTGCCTTGCCTGCCACACAGAGCTGGTGCTGAAAGCAGTGTGTCCAGTGAGCCAATTGCCTTTTGATTCTGCTTGTTAATATTCCTCATGGAAAAAAGAAAGGAGGAGGGGGGGGAGGGAAAGAAGGGGGGGAGAGAAAGGGGGAGGGGGGGGGAAAGCTATCACTAGATTTTTTTTATCAGGTTTCAACCACTCTGCCTGATGTTCAATAAAAGCAAACCTATCTCTGTTAGAGATGAGTAGCCCTTAACAGAACAGTCATTGCCTGCAAAGTAACCTCTAAGCACCTGGCTGTCTCTTAAGCTAATGCAGGCAGAGGATGGAGAGGAAGCTGCAGTCACTTCTGTAGCTTTGAGAAATGGAGCCATTGCTCTTAAAATTCAGCAGCCAGCCACAGATGCTTTGATTGGTTTCATTGATGTTGCTGTTTTCAGTATTCTTGAAATCACTATCAGTCACCTTCCCCCAGCTCAGCTCAGCTGCCCGAGTCCCCTCGCAGGCAGGAGGAGGGGAGCAGCCAGCCTGTGCTTCAGGCACCGGCATCTGGCACCTTCTTCCCACCACTGATGAGCAGAGCAGGAAGCCCTTAAACCTTCCCTTTTGAGCAGCTGCTTCAGGAGAGTGCAGCAGGAGGCACTCAGGTCCCAGCTGAGGGTCTGGGCAGCGCAGTGGGGCCAGCTAGCAGGGCTGGTGTTGTGTGCAAGCTCTCAGTGTGCCACTCCTAACCATCGCAGCAACTTGTGTGGGGACATCTGTGCACACAGAATCGGCCTCAGGGGTTGGAGGGGACCCTGAAAGGTCATCCAGTCCAACTCCCCTGCCAGAGCTGGGTCAGAATGCAGAATTAACCAGGTTGGAAAAGACCTTGGAGATCATCAAGTCCAACCTGACACCCAAACCATCTAATCATAGAGTCAACAGGGTTGGAAAAGACCTCCAAGATCATCAAGTCCAACCTGTCACCCAACACCTCATGACTACTAAACCATGGCACCAAGTGCCTCATCCAGTCTCTTCCTAATCACCTCCAGTGATGGTGACTCCACCACCTCCCTGGGCAGCACATCCCAATGGCCAATTTCCCTTTCTGGAAAGAACTTCTTCCTGACATCCAGCCCAAACCTCCCCTGGCACAGCTTGAGACGGTGTCCCCATGTTCTGGTTGCCTGGGAGAAGAGACCAGTCCCCACCTGGCCACAACCACCTAGAGCAGGTCACACAGGAAGACAACCAGGAGGGTTTTGAATGTCTCCAGTGAAGGAGTGCACCTGAAGTGTTCTCTCTGCACATCTCTGGGTGTGACTGCATGTCATAGTGTGATGGTTTAGCCCACCCACACCACTCCTAGCTTAAAGGCACAGCCTAAACTGTCACACTGCAGCAGCCAGGAGTGCCCTGAAGGTGACAAACCATCCTTGCAATCCCATCCCACCAGGAGACTGGCAGCTCTGTGTGCCTACACCTGCAGATGCATCACGTGCTGAGGCTTGCCATGACCATGAGCTCTCCCACTACAACCACCCCAGCAAGGTGAATTCATAGCCAGGATGCTAACACAGGCAGGGTTTGCCTAAGCCTTTTTGATAGAGCTTTTGGAGGCCTTTGGCATGGCAGCTTAAGATGCCCCCAGCCTCTGTTGAGAAAGCAACAGAGATGTCCCTGCAGTGCCATCCTCCTCCAGGGACCACCACCAGGCTCAAGAGAGACAACACTCAGGATACAGAGCTGCAGGATAGCCAAATAAGGAGGACACACACAGGTCCACCACAGCCTCCCTCCACACACCTCCATCCCTCTGTGCTCTGGGCCACATCAGCAGGGCAGAACCCCCTGGGTGAGAGGGGGGTGGCAGAGCCCAGCCAGCGAAACACACACACACACGTACCAGAGGGAACCTGAGCCCTCCCCACGCAGCTCACACAAGGGCTGCTCCCCACCTTAGGGGCTGCAGGATTTAGGGCACCCCTGGCACCTACTGCAGGAGTGAGAAGCAGCTGGCAGCAGCTGGTGGGGGGGCTCTGGCTGCTGGCAGATTTCCACACTAAGGCCGCGAGCTCTCATGTCTCACTCGAGAGCCATAAAACAGGAGAGGGTGGAGGCTGTCGTGATAAATGGGGCATAAATCACACCCTCCCCTCCTCCTTCCCCTTCCTTGGGGGGGAGGGGAGGTGCTGCCACAGCCTTGCCCCTAGCCCTGCTCCAAGATGCTCAGACAGGTCCTCTTCTGCCTGTGCAGTCAATTAGAACTTCATCAGAAATCAATTTGCGAGGCCCAGCTGAGCTGTACCTATAGATCAGGGGATGCCAAGTGATTATTACACTAATGGAATATTCCATTGATTAATTGAATATTTAAGCCCTGAAATGTAAGCCCCACTGTCTTATCCACAGCTTGTTATGGAGCTGAGCAGCAGAGACCTTGCACCAGCAGGAAAACCTCAGCTTGAGTCTTGCTCTTTTCGAGGTCCTGGTCACCACAAGCAACATCTTAACCTCCCTGAGGGGTTCCTCTTGCCTGTGACAGCACAAACATCATGTCTTACCTTTTCCAGTTGGGGTGGGCTTGGACCCTTGTCCTGGCTTGGATGTTATGCAGAAACTGCATCCTGGGTGACAGGTGAGAAGGTCCATGCAGAGTAACAGCCACAGCTGCACGTGGACTAGTCAGGGAGGTGGAAAAGGTGCTGCTGGGGCCACTGCCTGGACTCCTGCCCAGGGTTCTCCATCTGTAGCCAGGCAGCACCCATCAAACCCATCTCTTCCTCCCATGCAGCTCTCCAAGGAGCTCTGCCTTTCTCTGCCTGTTGCACAGCTCTAGCTTGGCTGGCCCAGCCCCATCCCGGGGGCTCTGCTGCTCCTCTTCCTCAAGCCCAGCGAGGAAATCCTGGGTGGTTTGTTTGCTTGCCTACACACAAGCAGATGGCAGTACTGCAAATCATAGCCAGCAGGTCAAAAAGGCCATCAGAGAGTTTTCCAAGCTCTCCTACCCACAGCCTGAGAACTTCTCCACACCACAAAAGCCCCAGGGGTCCAGAAGGCAAAGGTGGAGAGATGCCTCCTGCCTGGGGCTTCCGGCTGTGGTGCACAGAGAGGGCCAGGTTACTTGTTTGGAGAAGCACCTGGTTAAGTGCTTTGTTGGATGAAGGCCATAATGACCAAGAGAGAGAAACAAGATAAAGCTGGGGGAGAAGGGAGGGATGAGAGCAGGGAGGGGAAGAGAAGTGGGTTGCAGCTGGAGCAATCAGCAGGGAAGAGCCCAGCCGTGGGCTGAAGAACATTATCCCCACATTAACTCAGCAGAGATCCATTAACCAGGTGAGCAGGAGAGGTGAGCCCACTCCTCTGCATAGAGCTCCTGCTCCCATGCCAGGCAGGCAGCTCTCTGTCCCTCACTTGAGGAGCACTGGCTGCCAGTGCCCAAACCCTGTGGGCTGGCTGCTGGAAGCAGGAGACATCTGCCTGTAGCGGGTTAGGAACCAGGCAGAAGTTCCACCTCCAAACCACAACACTGACCCAGAAAGGTGATCCCCATGGCAGATGTCCAAAGGACTGGAGCCCTTTTCATTCTCACTAGAGGGGCTCCAAGCACCCCCTCAAAGGCTTCTTCCAAGCAGGTGGTAGAAGCTACACCAGTGGTCACTGTTTTCACAGAATTGATTGCAAGGGTGAAACTGGACTCTTCTTCCCATCTGCTGCCTGTCTGCAAGACCTAAAGCCATGGCTCCCATAGATGGCAAGATGCTCATAGGCTGCCCTTTGTTCCCACCTTCCCTTCTCCCAGGGCACAGCATCTGTCCAGGCTGAAGGGAGCAGGTGGAGAGCAGCCACCACACCTCACCCCTGGCTGGAGAAGATCAGGTGCTCTCTTTGCACCTCATTTCCTTCTTTGCACCTCAACTTCATTTCCTTCTTCGCAGTGCTTTGGTCATCACTGGGGACTCCTGGTCTCCACTACTGTCCCCAAGGTGCACTGAGGTCTTTGGCCTAAGCTCTGTCAGTGGAATCATAGAATTGTCAGGGTTAGAAGGGACCTCAAGGAGCAGCCAGTTCCAACCCCCCTGCCATGGGCAGGGACACCTCACACTACAGCAGGTTGCTCACAGCCACATCCAGCCTGGCTGCAAAGACCTCCAGGGATGAGGCCTCCACCACCTCCCTGGGCAACCTGTGCCAGGCTCTCACCACCCTCATGGGGGAAGAACTTCTTCCTCACATCCAACCTGAATCTCCCCATGGTGATGGGAAGCAGCATTTGCTTTTTTTTTTTTCACCTCTTTGTGCATGGTGGTTTTTAGTTCTGAAGAGGGATGTAAAAGTAAATGGAGAAGAAAAACAGGTATTGATGGAAGAGCTTGAAGGGAGAAGAGTGCTTCTCATCTCACTGAGAGACCTGACCTTTCAGTGGTAGCTTCAAGAAACCTCAAGCAAATGTGCTTTGCTGCAGGTGAACTGTTGGGAGTTGTCATCCCCTCTCTCAGGAGAGCATGTCTAGACACTTACTTAACTTGCAAGCTCTGGGTGTCTTGGAGACCTGAGGAGTCCCCCAGCTGGTGAGATCAGGCTCTGAAAAGGTGCCTGAAGTTGTGGTGCTCAATCTTTTCTCAAGCAGCGGATCCCCCTGAAGCCCAGCACTGGATCCCCCTGAAGCCCAGCACTGGATCCCTCTGAAACCCAGCACTAGATCCCTCTGAAGCCCAGCATTGGATCCCCCTAAAACCCAGCATTGGATCCCTCTGAAGCCCAGCACTGGATCCCTCTGAAGCCCAGCCCTGGATCCCCCTGAAACCCAGCCCTGGATCCCCCTGAAGCCCAGCCCTGGATCCCCCTGAAACCCAGCACTGGATCCCCCTGAAACCTAGCACTGGATCCCCCTGAAGCCCAGCACTGGATCCCTGCAGGAGAGGGCTGGCAGTCCCAGGCACGCTGCTGACACCAGGAAGGGAGGGAGGGAGGGAGGAACTGGATGGGCAGCAGAGGAGGCTGTGCCGTTGATTAAGGAGAAACGAGGTGCAGGGTGATGGAGGACCCGTCCTGCCCACCTGGCCTCAAGTTTCCTTCTTTTCTCAGCCCTGGAGGGATGTGGGAGGTCCATAGAAGAGTATTAACAGCAGCAGGGTGTGGACACACACTGGGGGAGGCATGCAGTCCATCCAGACACTGGCCTCCCCTCCTGCTGTGAGTGGAGCAGGAATCTCTTTGGCAAGCCCTGAAACGCAGCCCCAGGGGCGGAGGGCAGCGGGAGCAGCCTGCAGCAGGCTGGCCGGGACAGGGTACCGCAGCCAGGTCACACAGCGGTCACTGCTGCCGTGGGGAGGAGAGATAAGATCACTGCAGCAGGCTCTGCACTGCATGGAGGTCAGATGCTGTCCCCGTGGCCCCTGCCTCCCCCACAGCCTCCTGCCACGGGGCAGCTGCAGCCTCTGAGTGCCCATAAACACACAGACCATCTTCCTTCCCCTCTCTGCTAAGAGTGCAGGCATTGATTTTAGAAGCAGAGCCCACACCCTCCTCCCCACAGAGGGGTGTCTTGTACAGAAGGCACAAAGCCTGGGGTGGTTCTTCCATCCTGGGCACCCTGCATGCAGAGCAGCAGGCAGGTCTCCCTTCTCTGCCTTCCCCAGCCTGCTCAACCTCCCCAGGGACTCCTCAAGCAGCAGGGAGCCTGAGTTGGGGCTGTTCAGTCTGGAGAAGAGAAGGTTCTGAGGAGACCTAATTGTGGCCTTCCAGGATCTGAAGAGGGCTACAAGAAAGCCGGGGAGGGACTTTTGAGGGTGTCAGGGAGGGATAGGACTGGGGGGGATGGAACAAAACTAGCAGTGGGTAGATTCAGATTGGATGTGAGGAAGAAGTTGTTCCCCATGAGGGTGGTGAGAGCCTGGCACAGGTTGCCCAGGGAGGTGGTGGAAGCCTCATGCCTGGAGGCTGGATGTGGCTGTGAGCAACCTGCTGCAGTGTGAGGTGTCCCTGCCCACGGCAGGGGGGTTGGAACTGGCTGCTCCTTGAGGTCCCTTCCAACCCTCACAATTCTATGATTCAATAATCCTACCAGAGTCCCACAAACTCTTTCCATCCCAGCCTTGCTGGATGAGACAAGGCAGGGGGAGAGGAGGCAGAGACAGAGTCCTGCCCACTGCAGCCCCACAGCAGGGACCCTCCTCCTGCCCGGGACCCGCAGCTTCAAACCTAGAAGACAAGGAGAACAAACAGGGGTATCAAAGCCGTGGCAGGGAGATTTCAGACTGATAAATATTTCAGTCTGACAACTATTCCTGTCCTTGAGTGTTCATTCATCAAACTCTCAGCAAGGCCTCCACATCCCAGGCCCATAAATACCAAGACCTATTTCACCAACTGCTTTCGACGTGGCCAACACCAAGCGTGTGCAAACCTGTGACAGATCAGCCTACATCCTTGCATATTGAGGTGTAATTTATTGGTGCCACTAAAAGCTGGGTTCAAACACAGCCCTGTGGCAATCACAGCCTCTGAGTGTGTGGGATCCTCTGGGGAGCTGCTGGCACCTCGTGTAGGTAGGACTCCACACAGCACCGGTGAGACGAGCAGCCGTGGTCTTGCGTGCAGGGAGAGTTTTACTGCCTGCCTGTGGAGGGAAAATTTGACCTCAAATCAGCAAAGGCTGTGTGCTGTCAGGGGAGGAGAAATGTTGGAAGCTTGGAGCTGTGGCAGTCTCCACTTTGCAGCGCTGATGGAGTTCCTGCCAGGTGCTGCACCGGCTCATCCCTGACACCTGCGAGGGCTGTCACAAACCGCAGCGGGCAGGCATGGGCCCTGCTGCCGATCCTCAGGCTCCTGAAGGACTCCAGGGACAGGGGTTTGTGGGCTCCTTGATAGTTTTCTCCTTAAATTAGCCCCAGACTCTTGCATTGCCCAGATGCTCCCCGTGTGATGGAGCGGAACCAGGAGCCTCTGGCCGAGTGCCCCTGTGGGAGGGGAGCGCAGAGCCCTCCGTTGCACCACATCCCTGTTAGTGATGGCCTGTGATGAGGAAGGGGAAATTTGCCCTGCTCCTGTCTGTCCCACGAACAAATTCATCCCCAAAATCCTT
Organism: Dryobates pubescens; assembly: GCF_014839835.1. Taxonomy (NCBI): domain Eukaryota; kingdom Metazoa; phylum Chordata; class Aves; order Piciformes; family Picidae; genus Dryobates; species Dryobates pubescens. The sequence goes on from NC_071628.1 coordinate 5,328,401, forward strand.
ACACCAGCCCCAGGGCTGCGCCATCCCCGTGCCGAGCAGCTGCTGGGCTTCTGGATTCCCACCTCCAAGCACCATCTTGGCTGCAAGCTCTTCAAGCACAGCCGTTGCCTACTGGGCTCTCTTAAGTACATTTCATTCATGAATTAAGTCCCTGACAGCCCATATCTCTATGATCAATATGTTTGTTTATTAGCAGCAGCTGCTGTGTTTTAGCAAAGCTGGAGGGCTCCAGCAGCAGCAGCAGCAGCAGCAGCGTGCTCTAACCGCAGAGCAGGGGCTTGGGCCGGGCAGGAGAAGGACCTCCTGCTGGCAAATGGGAGCTGGGCTGGATAAGATTTCATGCTAATGACCCTTTAATTGAAATCACTGCTCAGGACAGATTGCTCAGCTCGGGGATAGCTGCACTGATGGCTCCTGGTTTGGCCACTCCTGAGATGAGTCCATTAGCTCAGCAGTGGGGAACAAAAGCCAGCGTGAGGGACAGAGTGAGGCTGTCCAGCCCCAGCAGAGCTGATCTGCGCACCCAAGGAAGCCCAAGTCAGCAGCTGCTGCAAGTGGAGACCCACACAAAGAGAGGGAAGGCTGTGCAGCTTGCTGGACCTTATGCTTTAGCTTGGCTGTGGCCCAGGCTAGATGTGGCCCCTGCTCCCCCATTCTGTGAGCAGGATTGTCCCCATGTGGCCAGCAAGGGCGATCAAGACTCCTAAGCCTCGTCTGTAGCTTTTCCTTCACTCCACCTGCCTTTCTGTCTCACTGCATGGATGTTGCAAGGCAGGAATGACTGTGTACCCAGCACATGCTAGGCAGGCAGGTGGACAGCAGAGAAGAACAGGAGCTGGACAGAAGGGGAAATCCTGGTCTCCTGCATCCTTGTGCAGGTGGCAAAGCAAATTCCCTCTTCACTTTGCCTTCCCCTGCCATAGCAGCAAGGGCTGCATTGCCCAGGAACCCAGGCACAGGCAGGGCTGGTCCTGGCAGCGCAAGGCAGCAGCTCGGGATGAGCAGGAGACCCACATTCACCCCACCTCTCAGAGCCGTCGGGGGGTCTATGCCCTGTAAAACTGGAGACCCTTCCCCACTGGGCAGGCTCCAGGGGAAGAGCAGAAGACGGCTCCCCTCCCTGCAGGGGCTGGGGAAGCTGCGCTGCGAAACTCAGGGCTGGCACAAAGCCCTCAGCAGCCCCTGGGATGCTGCTCCGAGGTAAGGCTCCCGGCTCCGGGCACCTGCCTCGTTCCCAGCCGGGAGAGAGCTTCCCCAGCCCTCGGGAACCTTGTGCATCACAAGGTTTGTGCTGGGCTGGAGAGAGCTAACGAAACCTGGGCTTGTTAGACGGCAGGCAGCTCTTCGGTGCCTGTTCTGTAAGTGGAAACGTTGCTGCGCGTCTCTCGCAAGGCGGAGAGATGTCTGAGCGCACAGCGAGGAGGGTTACGAACCTGCTTTGAATGCATTTATTATTCCCATTAATTACTGTGCCTGCTAAAGAGGACCAGCTGTTCCAGGAGGCTGTGCTACCAATTTATCAGGAGAAGATTCCACCAGAAGTCGCAGAGAGTTTTCCTCTGAACTTGGGAGGATGGGAGCTGGAGGTTTTTTAATTAGAACTTGTTATTAATGGGAACGTAGCAAATTAAAAATAGGCTCCCTCCCCTCCCCTTCCCCATTAGATGAAGCTCTGATCTCAATTAGAAAGATCAGGGAACTAACCATTGAATGGGAATTACCGAGATGAGAAGTGATTGAAAGACAAAAGGCAAAAGAGGGAGGCACGAATCGAGAGAATGGAGATGGGGAGGGGCAGGGCTGGGAAACAATGGGCAGAGGCTGGCAGAGGCTGCCTGCAGCTGCTGGGTGTCACGGCCTGGCCAAGAGCTGCTGGCTTGCTGCTTTCCCCTGGGGTGAGGATGCTCTCCCAGGGCTGCTGCTAGCGGGGCCTGTCCCGTTTAGAGCCAGGGCAGCTCATGGCTGCTGGGGCTGGGGCTTGAGACCTGCTACTGGGCATCGTTTGTACCCCAGCTTTGCAGGCTCAGCAGAGTAGGGCCACAGGATCTGCATTTCATGGACAGTTTGGGGCTCCCCAGCTTAAGAGGGGCAAGGATCTGCTGGAGAGGGTCCAGCAGAGGGCTACAAGGATGGTTAGGGGACTGGGGCTCTGCCCTGTGAGGAGAGGCTGAGGGACCTGGGGCTTTCTAGCCTGGAGAAGAGAAGACTGAGAGGGGATTTAATAACTGTTCATAAATATCTGAGGGCTGGGGGGTCAGGAGGCAGGGGACAGGCTCTGCTCAGTTGCCCCCTCTGATAGGACAAGGGGCAAAAACTACAGCACAGGAGGTTCCACCTTAACACAAGGGGGAACTTCTTTACTGTAAGGGTCACAGAGCACTGGAACAGGCTCTCCAGGGAGGTTGTGGAGTCTCCTTCTCTGGAGACTTTCAAGGCCTGTCTCGATGTGTTCCTCTGTGACCTGAGCTGGATTGTATGGTCCAGCTCTGGCAGGGGGGTTGGACTCTATGATTTCTTTGGGTCCCTTCCAACCCCTGCCATCCTGTGATCTGCATAGGAAGGTCAGGTCTCTCTTCTCAGGCTCAGGGCTATCTGGAGTGGGTTTGTGCAAAGCCACCAGCAGAGGAGTGCAGTCACTGCACCTGCAAAAGTGTCTCATCTCCCCTCCTCTCCTTCCAACCTTCCTCACATCTCTCCTCCACCATCCCTGTATAGCCACAGCCTGAGCATCCTCACCCCAGCCTCTGCCCTTGTGCAGGCTCTGAACAAGGCTACATCACACCCCCAGCTCTCTAGTCTTGTCCTGCAGGTTCCCTAAATCCAGCAGCTTTGAGGATGCCCTGAAGCAGCTGAGGTCTCCACAAGAAGTGATCCAATTGGTCCCCAGGCCCTCCACCCTAGGAACTGTAACCCCACCACTGAGGCATGGAGAAGAGGCTGGCTGCAGAATCAGTCCCTGCCCTGTCTAGGTGGGCAAGCAGCAGGCAAAACCACCTGGTGTGGGGTGGGTAGAGGGATTTGTGTTTCATTGGGGTTTTGCCAGTCCCAAAAACAGGTGGTCAAGAGCCACACCTGGGGTGATGTGAGGCAGCTGGGTCAGACCAAACCCAGCTCCTGCACCCCACTGCTTGTAAAACTCACTTAAATGACCTCTTCATGAGAATCTCATCTGCTCCCCTCTCTGGGCACCTGTGGGGCAGAGCCCCAGCCTTTCTTCCAGCAGCTAATCCCTGCCCTATTCTAGGGCAGGCAGGGACCTTGGGCTGAAATTGCAGCCTTGCTTGCTAATTGCTGCATGTTCTCTCTCCATAGGTATATCATTGCCAGCAATTAGCACAAAATCCTTTCCCACTCTTGTTAAGTTCCTGTGCTGCAGTTAAATACTCCCAGATCCCATTTAAATGATTTCAAATGCAATTCATTCTGTCTCGTTAAATAATTCCACAGCAGTGGCTGTCGTCTTCCCCTCTCTGTTTTCCAACAGCCACTCTCTCCCAGGAAGAATGCAGCTGAAGAATGGACAGGAGGAGGGGAGGGGAAAGCAATAGGGAAGCAGAAATTGGGAGTCCATCCTCTACAGCCACAGTTTCACCTCTCTCCCCCTACCCCCATCTTCTTCTCAGGCACAGACCTCTTCTGGGAGCTGCATGATGAGCTGTTAGGGCCCAGGGAGAGCAGGTCAGGCCAGGGCTGTGCCTGTGGCATGCTGAACCAAGCACAGGAGGCTTCATTGTGCTTCTTACTGCATTTTCCTGAGTCTAGGGCTGAGGGGCAGTGAGACAGCAAGCAGCTGCTGAGGTGCAGCTCACAGCACCCTAGGGAGAGCCTGCCCCTTCCCTGTATGTTCCTCCCAGTTCTAAACCTTCTCCCTCCTTCCCTCCTCTTTTCCTTGCTGCATCAATCACCTTCTCCCCCCACTGTCCCCATGCTGCTAGCCCAGTACCCCAGGGCATTGCCCAGCTCTCCTACAAGATGTGATCTTTACCTTGACTCCCACATTAGCTACAGAGGTAACGGAGAGGAGAAGCCAGGATGGGCTGAGCTCAGTGCCTGCCTGTTTTCACCCTCTACACAGCATCCCATGGCCCTTGTCTGGCACAAGCCACAGGACATGGTCACAGTCCCAGAGCCCTACCCTTTGACCAGGGCTGCAGGCCACCCCCAAACACAATCCTCCTGTTGCCCTTCCTGACATGTCTGCATTACATCACCTTTTGGTTCCATCTCCTGCTGCCACTGCCAAGTCTCTCACTTACACTGCACACTTCCCAATCCTGGATGCTTGCCTCCAAGCCCCAGTTCCTGGAGACAAGTGATTCAGAGAGACTCTCAGCTTTCCATTTATACTGGGGGGGAAAAAATGGAAAGGAAAAAAGGAAAAAGAGGTTTTAGTTCTTGTGGCTGGGGGGGGTGGGGGTGGGGGTGGGGAATAAATAAAAGCTGTGAGTGTTATTTGAGTGCAACCTACTGGTTCCAGAGCCAGGAGGCAAGTGGAAAGAAAACAGCATTTAATAGCTTTCTTTGCATTTGGAGAGCAGACTGGTGAGCTCTGAAGGGCTGGGGTCAGCAGTGCAGCATCTGCTGGCCCTCTGCTCTGAGAGAAGAAGGAGCCAGGCTTGCCTCCTTGGACAGACCTTTGTGGCTCCACAGCCAGGGCTCTGCTCACCACAAGGAGGGATGTTGCAGCAGGGAAGAGCTCCCCCCTCCTCATCAGGAATATCCAAAGTCCCACAGCAATTGAACAGCAGCTTCTTATTCCCTCCATGACCTGCATGAAATGCTGCTGCTGCTGCTTGCTAAATTTGATGGCTAACTCGTTCCCACCCAGAGACATTACCCCAAGTGATCTCCATATGCAGCCTGATGAGTTGGTGGCTTTCAATCTGCAGTCCTTGAGGCCTGGGAGGGGGCCAGCAACTGCTTGCAGGGAGCTGTGAAAAGGTTGCAAAGCAAAGCAATTACCTTGCTGCCATTCAGCAGTCCAGGTTGTGTTACTGGGGGAAAATTTGTAGCAGTCCTTGAGTTGATGAAGCTGAAAGCCACCGTGCTAACTGCTTCGAAGATCCTCTGGGATGAAAGGTGGGAGAACAAGGGAGAATCCTGTCAAGTGGAGGGCAGCTGGCTGGGCTGCACAGCAGCGAAGGAAGAGAAGAACCCAGGAGTGGAGGGATTCAGAGGGTTCAAAACAGAGCTTTGTGTTTATTCCTGGGGGGGAGCATTTGTTTGTTTATGCCAGAATGAGTTTCAAGCCAGGTGGTGGAGGAACTCCTCAAGCCACTGTTTCAAGGGTGGGAGAGGGCAACATCAAGTGTTCAGAGTCAATGGGCCTCCTGAAAAGCTTGGATGAGAAACAGGAGTTGGGTCAGATGGGAGCCTCTGCTACAAGGGCAGGCTGAGGGAAGCTGGGGTTGTTCAGGCTGGAGAAGAAGAAGGCTGCAGGGAGACCTAATAGCAGCCTGCCAGTACCTGAAGGGGGCTACAAGAAAGACAGAGAGAGACTGTTTGCAAAGGCCTGCAGTGAGAGGATGAGGGACAATGGCTTCAAACTAGAGCAGATTTAGATTGGATGTTAGGAGCAAGTTCTGCACCGTGAGGGTGGTGGAATGCTGCAACAGGTTGCCCAAGGAGGTGGTTTGGGGCCCATCCCTGGAGGTATTCAAGGTGAGGCTGGACAGGGCTCTGGGCAACCTGCTCTAGTTGAGGATATCCCTGCTGACTGCAGAGGGGATTGGACTGGATGACCTTTGGAGGTCCCTTCCAGCCCAGAGCACTCTATGAATTAGTGTTCAAAGGGGTGAAAGCAAACCCAAACCCACATCACACCGCCAGCCAGCACAGGAGAGTTTGCTACTGCAAATCGAGCTGGCTACCTACAGACCTCAGCCTGGGATGCCTCCTTCTTCCCTGGCAGCCTTGGCATTGCAAGGATGGCCCTGGAAAACAAAAACAAAGCCCTCAAAAACCAAATGGGGCAATGCAGGGGAAATCTCTACTGGAAAAAAAATATGTGTGTGTCCCCCATCTGTTAAACAACATTCAGGTGCTCTGCGCTCAGGCTGCCTCCAGATTTATGCAGCGATGGCTTTGGGAGGCAGATTGCCTAGGAGAGGAACAGATGGACACAACAATCCTCCTGTCCAAGTTCTGCACCAGAGCTGAAGAAGTTTGTAATCTGGTTCTTATTTACAGAGCCAAGGCTTCAAAAAAAATATTCAGCTCCCTCTGGTGTGCCTCGCTGGGCAGCTCAGGAGGCTGAAACCCTCCTGGGTGTGCTGCCCCTCCTGGTGTCCCAGCAAGGGCTGCTTTGTGGATGCAAGGATGCTGGGAGGATTATTTTCTGCATGGGCATCCACTCGGGTCGAGAATGTGAGCCAAAGATAACAGGGCAGCTGAGCTGGAATTTCCTCCTCCTCTGTCGACACCAGAGAATCTTTTTCGGGGGCGTGAGCCAAGCCTCACAACCAACTGGTGAGCAAAGGCTCTGCACTACCCTGAACCTTTCATCAGTACAAAATTCGCTGTAGAAGGCATTTTGTGGAAGCAAAACAAAAAGCTCGGTCACATCAACATCTTCGCTCCCCAGCTCTCTGTTTTCTGCCTCTCTGTCGTCGTTCAAAGGACAACAATGCAATTGTTAATTACAAGCTGCTTTGGATGCGTGAGAGAAGCTGCTTCAGAGCCAGCCAGAGGCAGGAACGCCGAGAATACGCCCGAGTGCCAAGCCGCTCGAAAGGGCAGAAAGTCCCCTTGTAATTAAGGCTGATGCAATCGCGGTTAACAGACAGCAGAGGTGGAAACAGTTACCTCGCGTCGCTTTCCTCTGCCGGCTGCGTTCCGCTTTGGACTTAGGTGGGAAAATGCTGAGACATCAAGGGAGCGCTTTGCATTTCAAAGAAGTTCATGCATGGAGTGATTCGTTAGTGCGCTGCGCCGGTGTGTCCCGGGGCCCGCGGAGCAATCGGCGGCTCCCGCTGACAGCCGGCGCTCAGCTCCTGCTGGCAGGTCGGGAAGAGGCCAGCCTGGAGCCTGGCAGCTCGGCCTCGGTAGGGAAGAAAATGGAAGTGAAGCTTGAGGCAGCAGTTCCTGCTCAACAGACAGCTGCTTTCCCCGGCTCTAGGTGATCTGTTTAATCCCTTCCTGCTCCAGCCCACCCTGGGGAAAGCAACCGCAACAACCTGCTGAGGAAAGGGAAGCACACGGCTGTAAACAGAGAGGGAGCCTGGATGTGGGATGTGTTACAGGTGTGGAGCGAGGCATGCACAGCACCCCCCGTGGATGCCGGGAAAGGCAGGAGCAGGCTCAGATGCAGGCACACAGATGTGCACCACGCACATATGGAGACAGCAAGCTCCCAGAGGAGGGCCAGGCAAGTGGCACACGGCAGCTGTGAAGCAGCAGCTCGCAGCAGAGGGATGCTCAGAAGGTCCTGGGAGATTCCTGGGTGTGATGTGCTGCTGTGTTGCACACTCATAGCTTGCTGCCCAGCAGAAAGTTTCATCTGAGTAGGATCAACCTACTCCAAGTCCACCTGAGGCTGGAGATGCTGGGGAGGATGGCAGTTCACAGCAGAATGTGAGGCACAAGAGGGGGGACAGTAGCTGGGGTCTGGAGAGGAGCAGGGAGGAGAGAGAAAAACCCAAAACAATAAATATATGAGAGACAGAGTGGATTAAACACCCAAACCCAAGGAGGCCTTTGGACAGACCCATGTGGTTGGTCATTTGGAAGGTCCCAGGAGGCCGGGACAGCTTGCAGCACCAGCTCACAGGCACCTGCTCATCACCAGAGGAGGACTGCAGAACCTGGTGGATTTGTACCTGGCCAGCCAGGGTCAGCCATGCCACTGTCACCTCCAGCTCCCCTGTGCTCTTCCCTGCCAGCACCCTTGCCAGAATTTACCAGCACCCCGTGGCCAGAAGTCTTCTCCTGCAGGCTTGCACTTCCACCCATCCTGAAAACAGGGCAGCTGCCTGCTTTGCAGCTGAAAGGCAGCCTGCCTTCACTTACCAGATGGGCTGAGGCCAGTTGGTAGGGAAGGAGGTAACTCCAGTAAGTGTCTGTGGTTACTCTCTTCTCCAGTCTGCTGCCCACACAGTCCACAGGACTTGGAAACTGCAGGCTGAAGGGGCTGGCAGGTAGGACTTCTCTCATGGCTCCTCTCACATTGTTCCACACCTCTCAGCCAAGGCTGCTGCTGTTGGGACTTCTCTTCAGGACAGCCAGCCAAGCTACCTTCTCACTGTCACCTCTTGGAAAGTAATCGAAGGGGAAGGTCTCTCTGCTCAACCCTGCTCTGCTCCCCTTGGAGCCCCCCTGGAATGCTCTCAGCCCCACCCTGACTGCTTCTTTCTCTCCCTGTCCTAATTTCCTGCCCACATTGGCAAGCCAAACTTGCCCAGGTCGCTTTGCTCTTCCCTTTCCAGTCCATCTCATTGAGCTTCACCCACCTGCCTTGGTGCTCCTCTGCACCCAGCTCCTCCTCCTCATAAAAGAGTGCTCAGAGATGTGTTGGCACCATCGCAGGGTAACACTCCTGTGGCTCTGCCCCACTCCTGACCTCATCCCAGCCACATGTCCTCACATCACTGGCTGCAGGTGTGGCCCAGCCCCTTCTCTCCCAGCAGGCTGCAATGCTTCCAAGCTGGCTTTCCTCTGGAGCAGGAATCACTGCGCCACCATTGGTGTCCCCCAGCCAGGAGACTGCCTGACCCCGACCCAGCCAGGCAGTTACTTTGTCCTCCTGGAACCAACAGCAAGGAGCAGGCTGGTCAGCAGTGACACCACACCCAAGCTGGTGGCTGTCCCCTGGGCTGTGGTCTCGCTCCACATGGTGGCTCTGCTCCTCCTCCTCCTCTGCTCACAATCTTCCTCCTACGGAAGCGGTGACTAATGCTGATGGCACAGGCTGCTCTCCTGCATCATCCCGGCTGTGTGGGTGTGCGAGGGTGAGGGAGAGAGCAGCGAGAGCGGGGAGCACGCTTCTGAGACGGGCTGCAGGAGCCTGGGGAGGAGGAAGGGGGAACGGTGAGAGAAGGAGCCAGCCCGGGGACCACGAGGGCTGTTGGGGTCCCTGGCTGGGTGCAGCAACAGTTGCACACGTTTAGGTGGCACTTCCCAGCAGGGCATTACTCCTGGGTGAGCAGGGGCACAGACTTGGAGGAGCTGAAAGCACCGAGTACACGGAGAAGACTGGGACCTCTGAGTTTCTCTTTCATGAGAATTAGAGCAGGAGGCCAGGCAGAACTGCTGAGAGCCTTAGGGCAAGTCGTGCCCCAGCCACCTGCCTCTGTTTCCCCCGGGCAACACTTTGCTGCAGTCACTGCACTCACAGGCTAATATCCTCCCACCAGCATGGGGCAGCTCCAGAGCTTGGTAGGACACAGCTCATGAACACCAAGTCATCAGCAGCCACTGCACAGGCTGATGTCTGCCTGTAAGGAGGTGGAGGTGCTGCCCAGGCTTGGCACAGCATCTCCCACTGTCCCTTTAGTGGTCTGCTCCACTGCCCATGAGGGGTCAGACCCCCAGGGAAAGGAGCTGCCCTCTTGGGTCAGACACTTGTCTCCCTCAGCAGTCCCACCAGTCTCCATTTAGCCTCATTACTCACACTGCTTGGTGGCTCCTAGGAGAGACAGGGCAATGAGGGATGCAGGATGTTAAGTAAGGCAACCCCAGGAAGTCAGATCCATGCAAGCTCTCAACCCAGTCATGGTAAAGTGACTTGCACTGCCTTGGTGCTTGGGTGCTCAACCACAATTCATCTGTGTATGACTGCACTCATGGGAGCCTCAGGTAGTGCTCCTAAAGGCTGCAGGTCTCCAGCCTTGCTCTGCCGGAGGACACAGCCAGTGCCTGGGGACCACAACGCTGCTGCGATCTCAGGCTTCGGCTGCACGCAAAGTCCCAGGTACGGCAAACCCCCACCCGCAGGGTCTGCTGCCCCCTCAGGCCAGTACATTAGATCACTTCTGGCAGCCGGAACCCGGTCCCAGGGGGCTCCTGCCCCGTCAGCTCACCTTCCATCCATCACCTGCCCCCGCACCCGCACGGCTGGGGCAGCCTTTCGCCCTCCTCCCTTCTGGTCACCTGGGCGCGGGGAGGCTGTCCCCCGGGGCGCCAGGCAGCGCTCTTCACCGAGGCGGTTTAAGGACGCCCCTGGCTGGCAGGCGGCCGTACGGTCGGGTTTTTACCAGCCCGCTTCGGAGCGGAGGAAGGGGGAGAGCTGCCGGGGCCGTGCCGGCGTCCCAGCGGGCCCCGGCGCCCAGCGCTGCCGACCGCAGCCCGCCGAGCCTGGCGTAATGGCCTGAAGAGCAGCGCGGAGAGCCCCAGCAGCCTGCTAATGTGCAGGGCAGACAGCGCTGCTCCTCGTCCCCCCTCCTCCTCTCTCTGCCACAGCCCTGCCCAGACGGGGAGCCCAGGCGGTCTGGGTTTCTCCCCCCCACAAGGAGACCCCTCGCTCCGAGCCCCATGCTAGGGATGGGCGGGGTGGTGGGGCCAAGCCGGGGGAAGCCTCTGCTCCCATCTTTCATCACCCCCAGGAGCTGCTCCATCACGTCTGCTCACTCTCCTACCCATGCCGCCAGCTCCATCCAGGCTGTGCTGAGGAACACCATGTCCTGGAGCAGGATCAGGCCTCCACAGGCAGCTTGGAGGCTGGGAATCAGATAAATGATTCTTAATTACCTGTGCACTGGATGAAGCCCATGGGGATGAGAGTGATGAGCAGGGAGCTGGACCAGCAGCTGCCAAAGAGGGAAGTTCATTGCTGGAGATTTGAGCTGCAATGTTATGGAGCAAGTGCCACTGCAGGTGCACCTAGCAGGCACCATTCCACATGCTGCATGCCCGTGGGCAGGGACAAGCCACCTGGTGGGACCCTCCTGCACCTTTTCCTTCTGCAGTGTTCCTCACACAGACCCTGCATGGGGCTGGAAATGGCAGCTTGTCTCAGCAGATATTCTGAGGCAATGAAGGCTGGCTGGGAGTGCTGGAAGGAGAAACCATCTGTGGGGCTCTGGAAGAAAATGAAGGCAGGAGACAGAGTCCACGGCCACAGTCTTGGCCCTCCCTTTATCAGGAGAGTGTTGTCTTCAAAGGGGATGGGGATGAATCCAGAGGGCAGAGGCGGAGATCCCTCACCAAGGTCCTGACCAGATCTCACCAGAAACATCCTGTGGGACAGCAAGGACAGTTTTAGGGATGCTGGAGAAGTTCAGGCCTCTCTTTGCAAAGTTTCAAGGCACAAGAGTCAGCAAATATCAAGGCACCAGGTCAGCATCAACATTGACTTAGAGGAATTCTCAAGACCTGAAGAATCCCCTCAAAAGCCCCCAGACCTCAGAGCCTGTCATCAGCCCCATGAGCCCCACTGGCAGGTTTCACTGCCCAGCAGCAGGGGCAGTTTGTCAGATAAACCTTGTCCTGTAAGCAGGAGGAGGCAGCCCCACCAGGAGGTTCATGGCAGTTTGACGTACCTACTGTCTGGATGGGAAATACAGTCCCCACAGGCACCTCCAACTCTGAAAAAGGACAGGAGAAGCATCAAGTCCTCCCCAGTTCTTGGCATAAAAGCACTAATAAAGGAGGAAGCAGAGCACCTCAGCCTGGGTGGCAAGGACAGCACTACTGCCAGTGCAGCCCCATGTCCCCAGAGTCCTCCAGTGAAGGTTTTCATGCACCCAGGCTCACCATGACCTGTCCCTCTGACACTTCCCATCCTTAACCACCCCAGAACATTCATCCATTGCACTGGGGATATATTTCCCAGCTAGCCCTCATCTGCAAGAGCCTCAAGGCTTTCACAGCTGCTGCACCACAAAGCATTCTCCTGGCTTCTGCATGAACATCTGCCTCCACAAGAGAGTGGTGAGGCACTGGAATAGACTGCCCAAAGAAGTTGTGGGTGCCTCATCCCTGGAAGACCAGGCTTTGAGCATCCTGGGTTAGTGGGAGGTGTCCCTGCCTGTAGCAGGGGGGTTGCAACTAGATGATCTTTAAGGTCTTTTCCAACTCAAACCGTTCTATGGTTCCAACAGAGCCTATAATCACCCAGCAGATGTTTGATCATCAGGCTAGATGCAGGCTGGAAGCTGCTGCCAGCCAGCTCAGCAGCCCTCTGCACCAACACCTCAGAGGGGTCTGTCACTAGAAGAAGGCTGGTCAAATCCTGCTTATCAGATGGGATCTACCAATATCCCTGCTCACAGCAGTGTGACTGCAGGGTTCTTTTGTTAACTGATGACACGAGGCTGAAATGGAGATGAGGGCAGGGAAAAAATCCCACAAGAAACCTCTCATCAAAACACAGAATCCCAGAACTGTCAGGGTTGGAAGGGAGCTCAAGGATCAGCCAGTTCCAACACCTCACACTACAGCAGGTTGCTCAGAGCCACATCCAGCCTGGCCTTAAAAACCTCCAGGCATGAGGCTTCCACCACCTCCCTGGGCAACCTGTGCCAGTCTCTCACCACCCTCATGAGGAAGAACTTCTTAACATCTCATCTAAATCTCCCTTCCTCTAGCTTGGCTCCATTCCCCCCAGTCCTATCATTCCCTGGCACCCTAAAAAGTCCCTCCCCAGCTTCCTTGTAGCCCCCTTCAGGGGCTGGAAAGCCACCCCAAGGTCTCCTCGTTTGAGTGCGGGACAGGAAACAAAGCAACTCAGCCCCCAGGGTTCCTTTATGCCTTCTCCCCAGAAACTTTGGGGAGGTGGCTCGTGGGTGTGCCTACCACTTTAAGGACTCCTCCAATGACACATGGCCTCACCTGTCATGGTGCCAAAGCCCCTGAATGTCGGTTTTAATTACCCCGAATATTTCACTTTCTTATGCAGAGGCATAATCAATTATCTTATTTAAAGGCATTACGATAATGTGTGTGTAAAATGGAGCCATTCCCTCTATTGCATTAGGTTCTCTAATTATAGGAGAATGTTTGGAGCTAAAATGTCAGGCTGTCAGCTGGCAGGCTGTGTAATTCATGATCTGCATTCTCCAGCACTGAGGGGAGCTGACAAAAAATTGCAGCCAGTCCTTCCCCGCTGCTTCAGGCCTCCAATCTGCCTGCTCCGGAGGGGAGGGTGGCAAATCCCACCTGGTTCCCTGCAGCACACTCAGTCCATCCCATCCTCTCGCAGGTGGATGATCAGAGGATGGCTTAGGTGGAATGGGACTGTAAAGATCATCTGCTCCAACCTCCCTGCCTCTCCACTAGGTCAGGCTGCTCATCCAGCCTGGATTTCAGCACCTTCCAAGAGGAGGCAGCCACAGCCTCCCTGGGCAGCCTGTGCCAGAGTCTCACCACCCTCCCACTGAAGAACTTCCTCCTCAGCTCCAGTCTAACCCTGCTCTGCCACAGCTTCAAGCCATTCCCCCTTGTCCTGTCTCTAGACACCCTCCTGAGAAGTCCCTCTGCAGCCTTCCTGCAGGATCCCTTCAGGCACTGGAAGGCAGCTCTAAGGTGCCCCTGGAGTCTTCTCTTCTCCAGGCTGAACAACTTCATTAGCATTTGAGCAGTAGCACTTTGGAGGCAGAACAAAACCTGCATGTGGGACTTCTTCCAGCTGGTCCCCCCAGAGTCTTCTCTCCTCTAGAGCTGCTGAAGATTGAGGTGAGAGCTGATGCCTGAAGCTGCTATCTTGTGCCTAAGGGCTGCTCTCCCTCTGAAGAACGTGGGCAGAGAGAAGCTGGGGGTGTTGGTGCAAGGGGCACGGAGCAGGGGTGCTGCTGGGAGGCCAGGAAGGCAGGGCAGGGGCTGAGCCTGCCTGCTGCTGCCTGCCTGCCTTCTGCTCCCTCTCATTCATCAATGCAACACCCCCAGCTCCTTCAGCCTGCCCTCATAGCAGAGGTGCTCCAGTCTTTGGATCACCTTTGTGGCCTCCTCTGGACTCACTTCACCAGCTCTGGGTCCTTATGCTGGGGACAGTATTCAAGATGAGTTTAGAGCCCAGAGACTCTAAAGCAGAGCCGGGGGAGGGGGGTGTTCCTCAGAGTGCCTGGAGAGCAAGTGTGGGGTTATGCATCAAGCTCTTGGGCAGTGTGGGGCTGTTGGAACATGATCATGGGCTTGGCCAACCTTGTGGTGCCACCTTGCAGGAGCAAACCCAGGCACCAGCAGTGTTGGAGGCAGGAGGCAAACCCACCAGGGACTTTTAAGAACACCCTCATCTGAATTACGAATAATGAGAGCCCTCCAACTCCCAGTTATTAAAGCAGAGGGATGAGATAAAAATAGGCTGCTTGTTTCTTGGGAGCTTGGGCCTGCCTTGGAGCACTTGAGCACCGAGTGTGAGCAGCCTGGATGGCTTCACTGCCTGCGTTTAGCAGGGGAGTTCATGATCACATCCAGGCTGGCACTCCTCGGTGGTCAGCCACGCTGAGCAGAGGGAGGAGAGAACCCCCTTTGACCTGGGAAGTGAGGGAGGAGGAGCTTGGGGGTGTTGGAAGCTATGAAACGTTCTCAGTGAAAGAGCAGTGCTGGGGGTGGGGGAAGGCTGAGACAGGACTGAAACCGGGCTTGTTATCAGCTCAGGAGGAGGGGCAGTGAGAAGCATCGCCCTGGAGGTGATACCTCAGCAGCAGCATCACAGAGGGGACGGTCCTGATGAAAGAAAGACAGCTTGTGGCTTTGTCATGGAGCAAAAGGGATGAATCACCCAGGGGAGCACCGCTGCTTTGCCCAGCTCCAGCTGATGCCCTTACTCAGGCACCTCAGGACCAAACACACCACGCCATGCCCCTGGCTGTGGGCCCTGCAATCTCCTGGCCAGCCCCTGTGCCTGTGTCCTGGCTTTCACACCAAGGCCCCTGCTTGATTTTGTGCAGGGAGCTGGTTCTGTGCAGCAGAGCAGGACCTGAATGCTCCCTGGGCTTTTCCTGCACCACCTCTGCCTCCCGGACTCGCCGGTTCCCGGCACCACCTTCCCCTCGCGTGGGTATCCTAATGCAGGCACCGGCCCCAGAGCTGCCAAGGATCTGCACAGTGCCATTAAGAGGCTTATTAAATAGTGATGCTCCAATTTAACACCTATTAGGCAGCGTGGTGCCCTTTAGCAGAGCGGGAGAACCTGCAAATGGAAGGCTGGGCTCCCAGCAGAACCCCGAGTGGCTGAGTTTAACTTTATGGCTCCAATTAGAGGAGCACTAAAGCAGCACCGGTGCCGTGGATTTATTAACACTCATCCCATCCCCAGGCTGCTGCTGGCCAGTGCTAGCAGTGGGCACAAGCAGGTGCTTTGCCAGCCATGCCTCTGTGCCACAGAGATGAGGAATTCACCCCCCCTCCCCAGGGGAGGTTCAGGGGAGCTTCTAGGGAAGGGATGTCATCGAGCAAAGGGGAGAGCAGAGGCTGAACCCACCACTGGTGGTTGCTGTGAATCGAGATGCCTGTTTTGGAAGGGGTCTTACCAGCAGGTGAGAGGTTAAGGTAAAGCAGGGCAAAGCCTCTCCAGGTCTCAGTTCTTCCTTTGGTCTGGATGTGCAGGATGAGGAGCGCGGTGGGAGCAGGATGGAGAGCAGAGGCCTTTGCAGGCAGTCTGGAGCAGCTTAAAAAGCCTGCTTGTTCCAGGAGGTTTAGAGGCAGCCTTTGCCTAATAAAGTGATTTCTTAGCATCTCACATCACCCTGATTACTTGTCACAGCAACGAGAGGCAGCTCTCGAGCGCTGTGCTCTACAGCCCAGCCAGCAGGATGCCCATGGGGAGAATGGAGACTTGGGGTCAGGCATTCCCACCCCTCAGCCCCAGCACTTGAGGTCATTTCCCCACACACCTGCTGCTTCCCATTCCCTCATCACAGCTCCCCAAGGCTACAGCCCAAACACCTCACACAAAGGGCCCCTCTTGCCCAGGTCGTGTTGTTGGCAGGAGTCTTTGCCAGCTACATGCATGAGAACAGTGTTTCAGCAACCTGCTGCTGCTCTGGGACTGCAAATGTCCTCTCTCCAGGACAGAGGAGCATCCCCAGCCCTGAGCTAAGGAGGGTTGGGGTGAGGCAGGACAACAGGACTGAGCAAGACCCTGCTCTGGACCCTCCAGCAGCACATCATCCCCTATAGGGCTGCAGCCAGCCTCTCACTAAACAGCCCCTGCACCGGGACAGCAAGCAGGGCAGCTCCTACCTTACCATCCCTCCCACCCTTCTCAGGCTGCTCTGGAAGCCCAGGAAGGATTTTGCTGCTGCAGTTTTTCCCCTGTCAGAGCTAAAGAAGAGAATAGAATTAACCAGATTGGAAGAGACCTTCAAGATCATCCAGTCCAACCCATCACCCAACACCTTCTAATCAACTAAACCATGGCACCAAGAGCCTCATCCAGCCTCTTCCTAAACACCTCCAGTGATGGTGACTCCACCACCTCCCTGGGCAGCACATTCCAATGGCCAATCTCTCTTTCTGGGAAGAAATTCTTCCCAACATCCATCCTAAACCTCTCCTGGCACAGCTTGAGACTGTCCCCACTGCTGGCTCCCTACCCAGTGCCCTCAGCAGGCTGTGCTGTCATTTCCTCCCCATGAGCAATGCCTAACAGCTCTTTCCCCCCACCCCCACCTTGCTTCATTCAAACAACCAAACCAACCAACCCATCCCAGGCCTTTGTAACCAGAGGGAAATTAGTAGCAGGTGAAAGCAGATTTTAATGAGACCAAACTGTTCCTAATGCAGCTCAGGAACAGCTTTTTGTTCCCCTCCCTTTTGCTGTTGTGTGATTCGAGTGGGTAAAAGGCAATAATTAGCACGAGGAGCACTTCTGCTTTCCCTGAGCAAAGCACAGGTCTGACAGAGAGTTTGTCCCAGGCATGTGTGTCCCCACTTGCTCCCTCATGGAGCTCCCATCAGCCATCCTCTGCCTGTTCCCCATGAGCTGAATCCAGCCCTTTCTGGTGTGAGATACTTGCCAAAGTGGGAATTTCTCAGGCTGAAACCCAAAAGGCAGATTCATAGAATCATAGCATCAATAAGGTTGGAAGAGACCTCAGAGATCATCAAGTCCAACCTCTCACCCAACACCTCATGACAACTAAACCATGGCACCAAGCACCCTACCAAGTCTCCTCCTAAACACCTCCAGGGATGGTGACTCCACCACCTCCCTGGGCAGCACATTCCAATGGCCAATCTCTCTGTCTGGGAAGAACTTCTTCCTAACATCCAGCCTGAACCTCCCCTGGCACAGCTTGAGACTGTGTCCTCTTGTTCTGGTGCTGCTTGCCTGGGAGAAGAGACCAACCCCCACCTGGCTACAACCTCCCTTCAGGGAGTTGGAGAGAGCAATGAGGTCTCCCCTGAGCCTCCTCTTCTCCAGGCTAAGCAACCCCAGCTCCCTCAGCCTCTCCTCCCAGGGCTGTGCTCCAGACCCCTCCCCAGCTTTGTTGTCCCTCTCTGGACATATTCCAGCAACTCAACATCTTTCCTAAACTGAGGAGCCCAGAACTGGACACAGGTCTCAAGATGTGGCCTAACTAAGATCAACCACAAGCCCCAAAATCTCCAACCTTTGGGAAGCAAAAAGTCCCAAGTGGTGGCAGCCTCATCCCTGGAGGTGTTTGAGGCCAGGCTGGATGTGGCTGTGAGCAACCTGCGGTAGTGTGAGGTGTCCCTGCCCATGGCAGGGGGGTTGGAACTGGCTGCTCCTTGAGGTCCCTTCCAACCCTGACAATTCTCTAAGTCTGGGTTTCAGATGAAGCTCCTGGACAGGGTCACACACTCCCCAGGCAAAGCTACACCTCCCTGGCCACTTGACTTGAGCTCTTCAGCTCCTTTTGTTCCTCCTGCTGCTATTTCCTCTGTATTTGTTTACATGAAGAAAACCCCTTTCCCCCCACCCCCCCTTTACCCATTCCCCAGCTCTCCTCACACATTAGAGGAACATTATGGGATATTTATAGCTCAGCTGAGCTTGCTAAATGCCTTCTTCTAGGAAAACAGTTCATCAAAGTGTCTCTTTCGACTCGGTGTTTAATCTCTCTCTGCCCATCTGCCGCCGGGGCCGGAAGCCCAGCACCACCTGAGGGCGAAGGGGCACCGAGGGGCACGGCTCAGGGTGGGCACATCGCCTGGCTTCGGCAGGGAGCAAGCGCAAGCTGGCTGTGAAGCCAGCCCTGCTGCTGCCGTGCCGGGCAGCCCTTCAGCGGCAGTGCGCAGCAAAACCTCCCCAGAGCCGCTGCACAGCGAGGCTGGGGAGGGGTCTGGAGCACAGCCCTGTGAGGAGAGGCTGAGGGAGCTGGGGTTGCTCAGCCTGGAGAAGAGGAGGCTCAGGGCAGACCTCATTACTCTCTACAACTCCCTGAAGGGAGGTTGTAGCCAGGTGGGGGTTGGTCTCTTCTCCCAGGCACCCAGCACCAGAACAAGAGGACACAGTCTCAAGCTGTGCCAGGGGAGGTTTAGGCTGGAGGTGAGGAGAAAGTTCTTCCCATAGAGAGAGATTGGCCATTGGAATGTGCTGCCCAGGGAGGTGGTGGAGTCACCATCCCTGGGGGTGTTTAGGAGGAGACTGGATGAGGCACTTGGTGCCATGGTTTAGTTGATTCGATGGTGCTGGGTGATAGGTTGGACTTGATGATCTCAAAGGTCTCTTCCAACCTGGTTAATTCTATTCTAACCCAGCTCCTAGCTCAGCTGAACACCCCACTGCTGGGGCAGCTCAGAGGGGAATAAAGGGACTTGCAGAGAGGTTTGCCTTGCCCCAAGGGAAAACTTGGAGCAGTTGTGTGTGGAAGAGAAAGGATGCTCTGTCTCTGCAGGAAGGCAGACCAGCTTTTTAGCTGGTTGCCCCTGTTTGTCACACCTTGAGCAATGCAGAAACAGCCTCCCCCAGGCCACACAGAGCCACTGTGCAGCCTGCCAGGAGAGGACATCCCCTTGGCACAGGGCACACTGCTGCACATCCCCCCTTGCATGGGAAGTCTGGCAGCTCTGACAAACTTTGAAGGCAGATCTTCCTGCTCACAGGCTGCCAGAGCCAGCTGTTAAGGCTTGCAAAGCAGGGAGGGGGACACCCCTGAGCATCCCACAGTGATGTGTGGAAGCCTCTGCTGGTTTTTCCTACCAGGGATCTGGATGGTGCCACTCAGAGCACAAAGCTTTTCTCACCACCCAAGGAGAGAGCTCCAAGGCATCCTGCTCATCCCTCTCTATCCCCAACCTGTGAGTGCATGGCCAACAGCTCCTCCTCTCCCCTTGCTCGTAGTATCTGGGAGGGGAAGGTCTGAGATCACTGTGGCTTTGTTGGCAGGGCTGGCAGCCTCTCCATATTTGCTTGGATTGAGATAGAAATGGAGCTTGATTTTCCCTGGCTGACTCAGTTATTTGTTGTAGGAATGAGGCATGTGGGAATGGATTAGACAGGGGAAAGAGATTTCTCTTTCAGGCACTCTCCCTCATGCCCTGTGCCATGCTTTCCTGGTGTGGCTTCACATCACCACTGACCTCTCAAGCTCCTTTCCGTGGCTGTCTGGTCACAGGGATTTTCCCTTGGCAGAGCTGTGTCTCTAGCCCCAATTTCTGCAGTGTTTCAGTGCACA
Source organism: Dryobates pubescens (assembly GCF_014839835.1). NCBI lineage: Eukaryota > Metazoa > Chordata > Aves > Piciformes > Picidae > Dryobates > Dryobates pubescens. The sequence continues at coordinate 5,347,918 of NC_071628.1, forward strand.
GAAGATTTACCCAGCAGTAAAATCATTTCTCAGTCTGCTCCCCACCCATATTCTTCTCCCTCCCTCAGTCCCCCTCAGTCTGGAAACCATGCAAAGCATTTCAGGGGTCCTTCAGCTGTGCCTGCAGTGATCTCCCTGCCTGAGGAGCTGCCAAGCTCCCTTCACCCTTCCATCTGTGCAGACCAGGAGCTGCACATAATTCTCTCTACATCTCACCCAAATCCTTCCCACCTCCCTGCTCACAGCAGGGCCCTACATGGACCAAGGAGAAGAGCAGCACCACAGCATTAACACCTGGCACTGCCCACCAGCTCTGGCATGTCTACAGTCCCCAGCCCAGCAGCACTGCTTCCTCAGAGTCTGGCACCCCTGGGCTTCCCCCAGTATCCTCAGCCCACCTGAGGGCAAACAGGGCCCCCCCAAATCCCTGGGCACACCACAGGCAGCAAAGCCCAGGTCTGGCTCCTTAGCATCCCCTCAATAGCACCTGTGGGAAGCTTTCATGGACAAGCCATAAAATCCTCCTGTCTGCAGCACTTGACAGGGGCAGAGGGTCCTCACAGCATCCCTAAAGCCACAGCACACTCTGCAGGCACTCGAGCCACAGCACTGACCCCAAGCCCTCTGCCTGCTCCACCCCAAGTGGTGGGGCCCGAGCCCTGGCCACCCCCTGTGCCCCTGGGCTGCAAAGGAGTCATGCCCACAGCCCTGCCCAGGAGGCACTGGGAGCTGAGGTCACATAGAGCTCATGTCCACAGACACCAGTGGACAAAGGCATCACACAGAGCCCACTGCACCACCCTCCCCCCCAGGGCAGCACCCCCACACCGCACCCTCCTGTTGCAGCCTGCTGGGTGCCTGGTGCCTGCAGAGAGGTTGGGTGGCTGCAGGCAGCCGCCAGGGAGCTCTGTCCCTTCCCTTGCTCACCCCAGCTGCAGGGCTGCAGCTCAGCACAGCAACAGCTCCTCTAATCCTATCAGCACACACATGCTTTATAGCACTGCCACCGCTCCCTGGCAGCGCTGCTAAATCACCCCTGCAGTGGTCTCCATCCCTCAGCAGAGCCCCAGCCCCTCTCCCAGCCCTCTGCTGAGGTTGGAGGCATTGCAAGGTCCTCCCCAGCACTTCAAGAAAGTTTGCTACAGGGCTGGCTGGCAGGGGTAGGGCAGGCTGGGGGCACCGAGAAGAGCCTCCAGCGAGGACAACTCCACATCAGCCTTTCCATAGTGCTCCAGAACAGCCTGCAGGTGAAGGGGTAGGGGGAAGAGGACAGGAGAGACAAAAAAACCCCTGCCAAAAAGATTAAACAAACATAAAACCCACCCCAAGCCAAGCCAACAGACCCCAGAGAAAAATAAGGAGGAGCTGAATAACCTTACCAAGAAAAGCAGAGCACACACAGCCCAAAGCTCCTTCCAAACCCCTTGCCTCCCTCCAGGGCTTTTTATACCCTGCCCAGCTCTCCCAGAACATGCCCAGTAGCTGCTCCCAGCCCCCCAGGGCAAACTCCCCGTTTAAAGAGCCCACAGCAGCTGCTGGCTGGTCACAAGTGGTGTCCCCCAGGGCTCTGTGTGGGGGTCAGCTCTGTTTAGCCTCTGTGAACGATCTGGATGAGGGGATTGAGGGCACCCCCAGCAAGTTTGCAGATGACACCAAGCTGAGCAGCAGTGTTGATCTGCTGGAGGGTGAGAAGGCTCTGCAGAGAGATCTGGGCAGGTTAAATTGCTGGGCTGAGGTCAACAGAATGGAATTGAACAAAATCAAGCAGTGAGTCCTGCACTTTGGTCACAACAACCCCAAGCTGTGCTCCTGGCTTGGGGAAGAGCAGCTGGAAAGCAGCCTGGTGAGAAAGGATCTGGGGGTGCTGGTGGACAGCTGAACATGAGCCAGCAGTGTGCCCAGCTGGACAAGAAGGCCAAAGGCAGCCTGGCCTGGATCAAAACCTGTGTGGCCAGGAGTAGGGCAGTGATGATGCCCTTGTACTGGGCACTGGTGAGGCCACAGCTTGAGCACTGGGTTCAGATCTGGTCACCACAGGATAGGAAAGACATTGAGGGGCTGGAGGGTGTCCAGAGAAGAGCAAGGAGGCTGGGGAGGGGTTTGGAGGGCATCATATGATGAGCAGCTGAGGCAGCTGGGGTTGTTTAGCCTGGAGAAGAGAAGGCTGAGAGGAGATCTCATTGCTCTCTACAGCTACCTGAAAGGAGGTTGCAGTGAGGCTGGTGCTATTCTCTCCTCCCAAGTAACCAGTGACAGGGCCAGAGGAAATGGGTTTGAGCTGTGCCAGGGGAGGGTTGGGTTGGACATGAGGAAAAACTTCTCTAGTGAGAGAGAGGTGAGGGGTTGGAACAGGCTGCCCAGGGAGGTGGTGGAGTCACCAAGAAACTGCAGATGTGGTGCTTCAGGACATGGTTTAGGGGCCGTGGTAGCTGGGTTATGGTTGGACCTGCTGATCTTCAAGGTCTTTCCCAACCTCAGTGACTCTATGGAGAGCAGCTGTGACTCCTCACCCCTCTCCACACACCCAAAAAGCCTTCACCTCAGTAGTTTCACCTGTAGAAACCAGTTCCCAGCTCCTGGTCAGCCCCCTGTCCCAGTGCAGGGAAGGAGGCCAGAGCTTGGCAGCGAGCAGCTGCGTTTCTGAGCAGAGCTCTTTGCGGGCTCCTGATCCCTTCCCGCACGCTGCGCAACCACAGCCTTCCCACCTTGGAGCAAAGGAGCTGGGAGGCAGCAGAGCCTCTGAGTGATGAAGCACTGCAGCACAGGCTGCCAGGAGCCACCCAGGATGCTCCTAAAGAGCCATCAACAACGGGAATCTGCTGCCCAAGCCCCGTGTGGCAGGGAGCCCTTGGCTCTGCTTCCTATCGGGGAGGCTGATGGCCAGGAGAGCCACTCTGGGGTGTCCCAGGGCTGGAGCAGTCCTGCTGATGGTGGAGCAGTCCTGCTGATGGATGCCACGGAGTGACTTTTGGCTTCTGAGGAGCCCCCCCACCTAAAAAAGTGTTTGGGTGGTCTCTGGAGACAATGAGAATGCTGGGGGGGAGGGCTGGGGAGCTGGGCTCTAGGGAAATCTGGCTGCATTAAGTCCTCAGCTGCCAAGGAGGATGAGTGGGATGGCTGCTGGCTGCCTGCCTGCAGGCCCTGAGCCCTCAGAGATGCCTGCGTGGGGGCTGAACCCCTTGCTCAGCTTCCACCCCCTGGTGGAGGCAGAGGGCTCCCTGGGGATGCTGCATCCTGCGAGGGGAGCTCAGCATCCCTCCCCAGGGGTGCCCCCACACCATCCCCCGGCACAGCCTGCATCTCCCAGGGGCTGGCATCCTCAGCCCCAAACTGGTCCCAGATGTGGAAAAACCAAGCAGCTGAAGCAGCACAGCTCAGCCCCGTGGGGATGTGGCTGCTGGAGGGCCTTCTGCTGGCCCTGGCCACCGCCACTCGTGCCTCAGCTGGGCTGAGCAGGGGTTCAAGCACGTGTGCCTCTCACAGGGAGTTAAAAATAGAAATAACAACGACCTCTCCTCTCTCCTGCCTGCTTGGAGAAATAGCTTAATTAGTTAATAAGGGCTTTAATTTGTTGTGGAGCTGTGTGAAGGACTTGCAGAGGGCAAGCGAAGTCAATAAGTCAAAGCAATGAGCCTTAGAGGTAGGCTGGGGGCAGGGGGGGTCCCTCCTGTGACCAGCCACCTCCCACTGAGACCCAGCTCTGCCTCAGCCAGGATTGGCCAGGCCAGGCCTGAGGAGCTTCTCTTGGTGGTGAAATGGTTGTGTCCCAGTGGACAAGCTGGGGCAAAGCAATGCTTTCTGCTTTACTGAATGATTTCTGCCCACCTCAGCAGGGCAGCTGCGTCTCAAGCAACAAGTTGCTGGCCCCAGACGCAGCAGACTTCCCTTCCCTGCTCTGAGATGTGGGGCTCCCAGCATCCCCCCAGCACTGGGGAAAGGCAGGGGGGTGACCAGAGGCCAGCTCCTTATTGCTGTGTACTCAAACCCAGGGGCCCTGAAGCTGCTGACTCCTGAACATGGACTTCAAAGACTCTCTCTCCAAGGGCGCTGGGCTTGCACACCTGGAGAGACCTCCTGTACCTCCCACTGCCTGGGTCTTCCATGCTCCTGTCCCAGCCATAGCAGCAGGACTTGGACTCTCTCTGGCTAGCCTGGCCAGCAAGCAAGTGGCCAGGCAGGGCAGGCACTGCCTCAGCAAGCCCCTGCCTGAGGTGCCATGGTCTAGTCATGAGGTCTGTGGTGACAGGTTGGACTCGGTGACCTTTGAGGTCTCTTCCAACCTTGGTGATACTGGGATACTGTGATAAGAATGACCTGGCAGTTAGTGTTTATCCACAGGAGCACTGCAAGTGGCATGAAATGGGTCTTTATGTGGAGTTTCTGCCATGCTGCACAGGAAGATTCAGCACTCCTCATGCCCAAGGGCAGGACAGGGGACAAGGACCCTGTGACAGCAGCCAGGATGCTCCCCAGCAGTTACAGCTCTCAGAGATGTCCCTTACAACTCTGGGACCTTGATAAGGGTGAGCTCTTAGATGGAGCTGATCAAGGGGGAGGAGGAAGGCAGAGATCTGATCTTAGCCTTTGGCACAGGCTTGCAGCCTGTTGAAGTACAAAGGGCTGATGGGCAAAAGCTGCACACAGGTGTGCAGGCTGCACCAGCAGCTCATCCACCCCCTCTCCACCTCCTCTTCATAGAATCACAGGAACACAGAATGCCTTAGGTTGGAAGGGACCTCACAGATCACCTACTCCAGCCTCCCTGCCAAGGTCAGGGACACCTCTCCACTGGACTCAGCTGCACAAGGTCTCTTCTATTCTGATGCCCACATCTCATTCCTGAGTGGCTGACAGCACACTGCTGAAGCTTTTCTTTTTATTTAAGGTAGTCCTAGGATATATTTTAGCACAAAACATTCCCAGTGTGCACTGCCATGAATGGACACTCAGTGAGCCTCTAAACCCCCAGCTGAAGTTAGCCACCCTGGCTCCTGGAGCCCTTGTGTGTCTGTTTTCCATTATGGACTTAGATACAACCTGAGAGGAGGTTGTAGCCAGGTGGGGGGTGGTCACTTCACCCAGAACAAGAGGACACAGTCTCAAGCTGTGCCAGGGGAGGTTTAGGCTCAAGGTGAGGAGAAAGTTCTTCCCAGAAAGAGGAATTGGCCACTGGAATGTGCTGCCCAGGGAGGTGGTGGAGTCACTGTCCCTGGAGGTGTTCAGAAAAGGATTGGATGTGGCACTTGGAGCCATGGCTTAGTTGTCAGGAGGTGTTGGGTGGTGGGTTGGACTTGATGGTCTCTGAGGTCCTTTCCAACCTTGTTGATTCAGTGATTGTGCATCAGGCACCACCAGGCAGCCTTGCTGTTGGCTCTGGACGGTGTCACACAGCAGCACTCGATTCAGCACTCTGCTTTGTCAAGCCCACGGTGCCCAGGCTGGGCTCCCAGACAGGTCCCTTTGACCCTACCGAGCACCAGCTGATTTCCCAGCAAAGGGTCAGTGCTGGGCTGCTGATGGAGCCAGAGCTGAGGAAGGCTGCCAGGGTCCATCCAGAGCCACATCATGAGATACCAGAAGAGCCAAAGGCTTCTCCCCAGCCAGCCACGGCAAAGCCCCAGCCAAGCTGTCTCTCTCCTCCCCTACGGCTGCTCTCAGCGTCCTTTTTGGGTGTCGTTATAGGTAATTCCCTGCTTGATGTCCCTTCAGAGGTGGGGGAGGGAAGCAGCGTTTCAAGACAAGACAAAAGGGCTCTTTCTTCATCAGCATTAACCTCAGGCAGCTCTGGAGAAAGATTCTAGGCAATTAGTGGAGCATAAGAAGATTTATAATTGAAATCTAGTTTGTAGCTCTACAGGAGGCTCCCTCGAAAGGCATTTCTCAGACACCAGGAGAAAAAAGACAAGGGAGAGAGAGGAGGACTGGGGGAGGCAAGAGAAAAAGGAGAGAGGGAGGCAGAGGGGGGGAGAGGGAACTGGTTAAAGAGTTAGAAAATCTCCCTGCAAACTCCATTTAGTTTAACATTGCATGATAGCTTTCATAATTCAGAACAAAGTGCAAAGCTCTTTAATGAGGCCATTAATGACCCTTTAATTTACTCCACCAGGGCTGAATTCATAAAACATTTATGTTCCATTTACACAGGATTTTCCTCAGCCTCTTCGGGGCAAGTCACCATGGCAGGGCAGGTGGGAGGCAATAGAGGGCTCCTCTCCTCTCTTCCTGCTCTTCTTCACTCCCCCCCCTGCCCCAAGTGTGTCTTTTAATTCTGCTCCAGAAGCTGCAGGCACCCAGGAGGGGGAAGAGCCATCTGTGACCCTTCTGCCTGGTAAACAGATGCAGGGAGCTCCCTTGTGCCTCTGCTCCAGGAACAATGGAACTTTTGAAGATGAAGGTGGGTCACCCACAGCCAGCCTGCACAACCATGTCTTCAAAGCCCAGCACAGCACAGCTCCACTTCATTACCTGCTGGGCTGGGGACACCTCACTTGCCAGCTCAGGTGTGCTTTTGGGATGGCTCTGTTGGAATCATAGAATCAATGAGGTTGGAAAAGACCTCAAAGATCATCAAGTCCAACCTCTCACCCAAGACCTCATGGCTACCAAACCATGGCACCAAGTGCCACATCCAATCCCCTCTTGAACACTTCTTGCTCCTCACCTCCAGCTTAAACTTCCCCTGGTGCAGCTTGAGACTGTGTCCTCTTGTTCTGGTGCTGCTTGCCTGGGAGAAGAGACCAACCCCCACCTGGCCACAACCACCATTCAGGGAGTTGTAGACAGCAATAAGGTCTCCCCTGAGCCTCCTCTTCTCCAGGCTAAGCAACCCCAGCTCCCTCAGCCTCTCCTCACAGGGCTGTGCTCCAGACCCCTCCCCAGCCTCGCTGCCCTTCTGTGGACACATTCAAGAGCCTCAATGTCCTTCTTCAATTGAGGGGCCCACAACTGGACACAGGACTCCAACCTCCTGTGCAGTAAGCAGGGATATCCTCAGCTAGATCAGGCTGCCCAGAGCCCTGCCAAGCCTCACTCTGAATTATCTCCAGGGATGGAGCCTCAACCACCTCCCTGGGCAACCTGTCGCAGTGTCCTCTCAGGGTGCAAGACTTGTTCCTAACATTTAGCTTCCCAGCCCATTCCATACCTTATAGGGTGATCTCCACAGGTCTTGGGCCTCTCCATGACTGACACCCACTTGTCATCATAGCTGAAGAGGGAGAGGTCGAGGTAGGGGCTGCCACTGTAGGACTGGGCACTGATGGGGAGCTGGCCCAGCAGCCTCCGCACGGCCTCCGTGTGCCCTCCGTACTTGGCATTCACGATGGTGTCTTTGAACCTGCAGCAGTGTGAAGGAGTTGACCTGAGAGCAAGCCTGGGGGAGGTATGTCCCACCACTTTGGGTGGTGATGGAGAAAGGGATGGAGGGGAGGCTTGAAGGATGCAGGTGCACAAGTGAGTGCTGAGGCTGCTGATGCTGAATGCCAAGGAGAAGGGGCTGGAGTGGGAGCTGCTGTCCCAGCTGAGCAGAGGTGACTGCCAGGCCTCTGTGACTGAGTCTTGGCACAGAATATATCTGGTTGGGAGAGCCCTCCAAGATCATCCAGTCCAACCCTCCTGAAGGGTCAGCACTAAGCCAGGTCCATGCTACTTGAACACCTCCAGGTGTCAGCAGCACAGAATCATAGAACGGTCTGGGTTGGAAGGGACCTCCAGAGGTCACCCAGTCCAAGCCCCTCTGCAGTCAGCAGGGACATCCTCAACCAGACCAGGTTGCCCAGAGCCCTCTTGAGCCTCACCTTGAATTTCTCCAGGGATGGGGCCCCAACCACCTCCCACCTAGTGTTCTCACCACCTCTTCTCCCTGCAGCTCTTCCTGGTTTATTCCAAAGACCTCACTCCCATTTCTTCAGGAAGTGTCAGTTTCTAAGCAGCTCCAGAGGAACACACCACAACCAAAGACAAGCCATTAATCATCCCAACTGGGTTCATAACACCTGCAGTTTGCATTCACCAGCCCCCTCACCTGCTCCCTTGGCTTCAAGGCTGTTACAACACTCCTGGCCTGCTTTTGTCTGCGACCTAAGGCAGGTCTCTTGCCCAATATCCACAGCAAACTCAGGAGGAAAGAGGCTGGCACAAGAATCAGCCTCCCTCTCTTGCAGAGAGGAGCAGGGAAGATGCTCCCAGTCTATGGGGAGAGTAAAAGAGTTGGAGCCTGTGGGAGAGCACATCAAGAGTCAGCCCCTGTAATGTCTGAAAATGACAGGAACAGTCCATGCCTGAAGGTCTGCAGGGCTGGGTCTCCCTGCAGCATGTGTCTGGTAAGGTGTGAGGACAGGAGTTCAGAGGCATTTTATTTGCCATACCAAATGTGCCCTTCCCCTCAAATTCAGAAAAGGACTTGGGGGTGCTGGTGGAGGAGAAGCTCAACAGGAGCCAGCAGGGAGCACTTGCAGCCCAGAAAGCCAACCAGAGCCTGGGCTGCAGCAAGAGAAGCAGAGCCAGCAAGGCAAGGGAGGTGATTCTCCCCCTCTACTCCATACAGGTGAGACCCCACCTGGAGCACTGTGCCCAGTTCTGGAGCCCCTAGCACAGGAAGGATCTGGAGGGGCTGGAAGGTGTCCAGAGAAGGGCCACAAGGATGAGCAGAGGGCTGGAGCTGCTCTGCTGTGAGGACAGACTGAGGGAGCTGGGGCTGTTCAGTCTGGAGAAGAGAAGGCTCTGAGGAGACCTAATTGTGGCCTTCCAGGATCTGAAGGGGGCTCCAAGAAAGCTGGGGAGGGACTTTTGAGGGTGTCAGGGAGGGATAGGACTGGGGGGGATGGAACAAAACTAGAAATGGGTAGATTCAGACTGGGTGTTAGGAAGAAGTTCTTCCCCATTAGGGTGGTGAGAGCCTGGCACAGGCTGCCCAGGGAGGTGGTGGAAGCCTCATCCCTGGAGGTGTTTGCAGCCAGGCTGGAGGTGGCTGTGAGCAACCTGCTGTAGTGTGAGGTGTCCCTGCCCATGGCAGGGGGGTTGGAACCGGCTGAGCCTCGAGCTCCCTTCCAACCCTGACAATTCTCTGGTGCCCAGGTCCAGGCTGGTTTGTCAGCCTCATTTCCTCCTTCCCCCTTGGTTTTGCTGACGCAGGTTAGAAACCTGAGGGCCCAGGGAGGTAGTGACACCACTTGCATCTGTGTGGCCCGTGAGTCACCCTCCTCATTTCACAGCTAACAGGGCTGCTGACACTGATGCCCTCAGAAAGGGCCCAGCAGCCTCCCCCCCTGGAACTACCTGAGCTCCCGGCAGCTCTCTGCTCACCGCCTGGCTCCCGTGGGCTCTGCGGCGTGCAGCAGGGCTCCGCGCACCAGCTTTGGGCTTCTCGCCTTACCTCTCACTCCAGGGAAAGGAAGCAGAGAGGAAGATTGCTTCACCTGCCTGGCTCAGCTGTGCAGAACTGCAGGGCAGGGCAGGGGGAGGTTTGTCAGAAGGCTGACATCACAAAAAGAAAAGGGGGGGAGGGAAGGGAAGGGAAGGGAAGGGATGTTGAACATGGGCAAGAAAAGCAAGAGCCAAACCCTCACAGATACTCACTCCAGGGGAGGGAACTTCACCCTCAAAAGTGAGCTAAAAGCACCAGGACCCTGGCAGGATCAACAGGGAACTGCTCCTGGTTCAAGCCCGGTGTCCACAAGGCAAGTGGTGCTGCAGGAGAGCAGTGAGCTGGGAGGGGAGGGACCCTGCAGCAAGTGAAGGAGGCAGCATGGAAGGGGCTGCCCAAGGGAACAGCACAGTGGGCAGCAGCAGGTTGTCCACTCTGCTGCCACACAGGGCTGCTCCCCACCCTGGGGCAGAGATGGGATGTGCCTAGGTGGATGCACCTAAGCTTTTGGGGGGCAGGAGGAGATGAATTTCCTTGCTGAAATCACCCCCAAAGGAAAATGGAGAGGCAGGAGGTGTGAAAGCAGCAGTTCTAAGCCCAGGGATGAAGCTGGCTGCCCCCAGGGCTGGGATGGTTCCTGGGACGTTGTCCTGCACTGTGACAGCTGACTGACAGAGAGCAGGGAAAGGACCCAGGTCTGGGCAGCACAGGGACCTGCTGCTCTCACACAGAGCTGCCTACAGCCCTGGGTGCTCCAGGGGCTCTCTCTCCCTTTGGCTCCAGCAGCAAACAGCTGTGGGCAGCTCCAGAGACACCAAGGCAGGGACCCCATCCAAACTGGGCCCTGGCTGGCTTGCTAAGCACAGGCTGTTAGGACCACATGGGCTCCTCTCTGGGCTCTTCCCTGGGCTCTCCCTGCTGCATTCCCCTGGGAGCATGAAAAAACACAACCCAATGGTATGAATTAGAGGAGAAAATACTGCCTCAAAATCAGAGCTTGCACTCACACACAAAGGCTCTGAGGCTTCCTAACCCCTCAGGTCCCTCCTCCTCCATTCCACTTTGCTGCTCAGCACATCTCCACCTACAAAGAGCACCTCTAGGGAAGCCTGCAGCTCCAGTTTTGCTTTGGTTACCCATGCTGAGCCCGTGGCCAAGCCACACAGGGTCAAGACTTGCAGGCTATGAAGCACAGACAGGCTCCAGAGCTGCCTACATCTACACCAACTTCAAGACTCCCAGACAGCTCACACACCTCCAGGCCTCCAAGGGCAGAGACCTCACAGCTGCTGCCCTTCAGGGCATGCAGTACTTGAAGCCAGCAGAGACACCACCTTCACAAGGAGCTTTTCTGTTCTTAAGCTAAGGCCAGAAATGCACAGTTTCAGCCACAGTGAGAGACCCCTGCACACATACCCATGAGTGACACGAGCTCCTCTCAGCAGTCTGAGAGCTCTCTTCACTGCTGTAACTGAAAGCACAGACACCTGAGGACCCTCGTGTGTCCCCTCCCCTTCTGCTGCTTTAAAAGCCCCAGGGGAGTGCAGCTGAAACATTTGAAGCCTCAGTGTGGTCACTACCATGAGCTAATGCTCACAGGGTGTCTGTCCTGTTGGTGGTGTTAATGCCATCTGAAAATCAAGGTGGTTTCACAGCACACAGGAGAGAGGATCAGCCAGCAGGGCAAGAGAGGGGATTCTGCCCCTTGACTCTGCTCTGCTGAGACCTCACCTCCAATCCTGCCTCCAGTTCTGGTGTCCCCAGCATGAGAAGGACACAGAGCTGGTGGAGGGAGTCCAAAGAAGGACACAAAGATGATCCAAGGGCTGGAGCAGCTCTGCTGTGAGGACAGGCTGAGGGAGCTGGGCTTGGTCAGCCTGGAGAAGACTCCAGGGGCACCTTAGAGCTGCCTTCCAGTACCTGAAGGGATCCTGCAGGAAGGCTGCAGAGAGACTTTGCATGAGGGTGTCTAGAGACAGGACAAGGGGGAATGGTTTGAGGCTGAGGCAGAGCAGGGTTAGAGTGGAGCTGAGGAAGAAGTTCTTCAGTGAGAGGGTGGTGAGACTCTGGAATAGGCTGCCCAGGGAGGCTGTGGCTGCCTCCTGCCTGGAGGTGGAAGGCCAGGTTAGATGGGGCCTTGAACACTTGAGTCTAGTTGAGAGGTGTCCCTGCCCATGATGGGGAGGTTGGAGTAGGTGACCTCTGAGGTCCCTTCCAACCTGAGCCATTCCATGGTTCTATGGGTAAGCAAGGGGCTACCCATCAGTGTTTGACAGCCTCCTCCAGCCTGCCCTGGCAGAGGTTTTCACTCCCTTTCCTGCCAGCTGTGTCCCAGCACTGCCAAATCCCCACCTCCAGCAGCAGCCACAGCCAGTTCCTTCAAACCCATCCCCCAGCCACTGCACAGACACAACCTGGAAATAACCCTTCCAGGAGTGACAAAGTAATAACCACATAATTACACAATTAATTTCTTCTTTGGCATTAATGAAAAAAAGAGAGAGAGAGAAAAAAAAAGGGGGGGAGAAAAAATGAATTTGTGTTGCAAAGGAGGAGGAAAATCTATCCAAGGGTTTGTTTAATTAGAACTACAAGGTATTGAAAACCCCAAGTAATTGTAATGATCCAGACAAGGCTGCCATTGCATGGTTAGTAATTAATGAGAAGAGAGAAGAGGAGAAGAGAGAAGAGGAGAAGAGAGAAGAGGAGAAGAGAGAAGAGGAGAAGAGAGAAGAGGAGAAGAGAGAAGAGGAGAAGAGAGAAGAGGAAAGAAGAGAGGAGAGAAGAGAGGAGAGAAGAGAGGAGAGAAGAGAGGAGAGAAGAGAGGAGAGAAGAGAGGAGAGAAGAGAGGAGAGAAGAGAAGAGAGGAGAGAAGAGAGGAGAGAAGAGAGGAGAGAAGAGAGGAGAAGAGAGGAGAAGAGAAGAGGAAAATTAAACAGGTTGGAAGAGACCTTTGAGTCCAACCTATCAGCCAACACCATCTAATCAACTAAACCATGGCACCAAGAGCCCCATCCAGCCTCTTCCTAAACACCTCCAGTGAGTGTGACTCTACCACCTCCCTGGGCAGCACATCCCAATGGCCAATCTCTCTTTCTATGAAGAACTTCTTCCTAACCTCCAGCCTAAACCTCCCCTGGCACAGCTTGAGACTGTGTCCTCTTGTTCTGGTGCTGCTTGCCTGGGAGAAGAGACCAACCCCCTCCTGGCTGCAGCCTCCCTTCAGGGAGTTGCAGAGAGCAATAAGGTCTCCCCTGAGCTTCCTCTTCTCCAGGCTAAGCAACCCCAGCTCCCTCAGCCTCTCCTCCCAGGGCTGTGCTCCAGACCCCTCCCCAGCTTTGTTGCCTTTCTCTGGACACCTTCCAGCAACTCAACATCTTTCCTAAACTGAGGGGCCCAGAACTGGACACAGGACTCAAGGTGTGGCCTGACCAGTGCTGAGCCCAGGGCAGAATGACCTCCCTGCTCCTGCTGGCCACACTATTCCTGATGCAGTCCAGGATGCCATTGGCCTTCTTGGCCACCTGGGCACACTGCAGGCTCATGTTCAGCTCCTGTCAACCAGTACCCCCAGGTCCCTTTCTGCCTGGCTGCTCTCCAGCCACTGACCTTTTCTTTAAAGGTATTCATTTCCATTCTGGGTGTTTGTATTTCCTTTTTGTCTTTCCCCCCTCCTTGCATTCCTGTGTCCAGGGCACACAGATCACAGCAGGAGTTATTGCCTGATGCCTCAGGTAGCAGCCTGGCTCTGCATGCAGGCAGAGCTGCTACATCCTCACCTCTCACATCCCAAACCCCACCCAGGAGTGGGTGGCTCTGTTCCTCCTCAACCTCCTTCTGTCCCTAGCAGCCACTGCCCAGCCAAGAGCCCAACGCTGCTGTTGGTGAAGATGTGCAGGGCAGTGCTGGGAGGACAGAGCCAGGCTGTGCCCAGGGATGTCCAGTGACAGGGCAAGGGGCACTGGGGGCAAGCTGGAGCAGAGGAGGTGCCACAGGAACAGAAGGCAAAACTTCATCACTGTGAGGGTGCCAGAGCCCTGGAGCAGGCTGCCCAGAGAGCTTGTGGAGTCTCCTCTAGGGACTTTGAAACCCTGCCTGGCTGTGTTCTGTGTGCCCTGCCCTGGGTGACCCTGCTCTGGCAGGGGGGGTTGGACTGGATGAGCTTTCCAGGTCCCTTCCACCCATCCAGCATGCTGTGACTGTGTGAAAGCTGAGCAATGGTGCAAGCTGTGGCTCCAGGCACTGGGACAGGGCTGACAGGCAGATCAGCCACCTCCTCCTGTGGAGGGTCTCAAGGAAGAGGCTGTTAGCTCTGTGCTATATATATAGATTATGCTTATAAGCCCTGCTGCTAACCAATGTTAGATATATATATATATAATTTAAGTATTCATGTATTCATAGCTGTAAAGGCCTTTCCCTCTACTTGAGCTAAATTGTCTAACTGTGACCTGCTGTCCCAGAAGGCTTTTTTATTCTTCTTAAATGGGTACTGAGATGATAGCACTCTGTGGTATTAGGTGCAGAAGCCTTCTGGAGCAGACAGGAGAAGATGGATGGTCCTGTTGAGGCTCAGCAAAGGAACCAAGCCCAGGAGAATCCAGCAGCTCTGCAGCAGGGCTGGCTTCAAAGCTGAAAAATCAGCTAGGGGATGGGCTGTCACTCGACCTTGTCCAGCCCCCAGGGAGGTGCAAGGACCTCCTGCACCTTTGTGCCTCTCTGCCCAGCCAGGGGATCACTGCAGGTCATGCCAGTGAGATGGGTTGTGGCATATGGTGTGGATCCCCACCAGCATCTCTGGGAGGAGAGAGAGAGAGAGAGACTTGACACCATGGATAGCTCAGAGAGCAGGATCCTCCTGCCTGGGGGTGTTCAAGGCCAGGCTGGATGAGACCTTGAGCAGCTGAGGCTAGTTGAGAGGTGTCCCTGCCCGTGGTGGGGAGCTTGGAGCAGATGATCTCCGAGGTCCCTCCCAACCTGAGCTGTTCTGTGATTCTATGAGTAGAAAGGCAGCCTGCAGCCTCCAAGTACTCAAAGGAAAAGAACAACCTCAGTGATCTACTCTGGAACCTCTGGGAGCTGAGAAAACACAAGACACAAACCTTCACACCTGACAACTGGCAGCTCCCCTGCTCAGGTCTTAACCTTCATCCAAAGCCTGGGGAGCCCTCTGACTGCTGGCTTTGATTCTCATGGTCACACAAGCAGCAAGAGGCTGAGGGAGCTGGGGTTGCTCAGCCTGGAGAAGAAGAGGCTCAGGGGAGACCTCATTGCTATCTACAACTACTTGAAGGGAGGTTGTAGCCAGGAGGGGGTTGATCTCTTCTCCCAGGCAACCAGCACCAGAACAAGAGGACACAGTCTCAAGCTGTGCCAGGGGAGGTTTAGGCTGGATTTTAGGAAGTTCTTCCCAGCAAGAGAGATTGGCCATTGGAATGTGCTGCCCAGGGAGGTGGTGGAGTCCCCATCCCTGGAGGTGTTCAAGAGGGGATTGGACGTGGCACTTGGAGCCATGGTTTAGTTGTCAGGAGGTGTCAGTTGGACTTGATGATCTCTGAGGTCTTTTCCAGCCTTATTGATTCTATGTTCCTAGCCCACCTGTTCATTCTCAGTCCCTCAGGGGTGTCTTGGGTAGGGATCAGGGGAAGGCTGGCCCCGAGTGCTGGGGCCGGAGCGCTGGGGCCAGGCTTCGCGGCGCTGGGCAGAGATGCCGGTGCCCCCTCGCCGGCTCTGGTGCTCCAGTTGCTGCAGCACAGTCAGGGTGGCAGCAGCAGCAGCGAGCTGGCTGCTGGCTCTTCTGCTGGTGCCAGATGGTGGATGAGATTAAAAGAATTTGATTTTCAAATAATCCATAAACCTGGCTGAGCTAATGTCGTTTCCTAGGCATTATCTTGTAATCCCGGGCAAGGAAACCTTTCAAAGCAAAGAGCCTCATTCTCCCTGCCTGCAAGGACTCTAACAAGCTACAGATTATCTCCTGCCTCTTGGAAGGTGCTCACAGGGGACCCACAGCACCCAGAGTGGGGCACAGGGGCTGCAGCCCTGGGCAGGTGCCTGGGGAGAGGACGCGCAGCCCCCCGGCACCGCCTGAGCTTCCGAGGGGTGGGAGCGGTGCACAGCAGGAGCCAAGGACGCCTTGAACTCGGATCCCTGCCTGGAAAGGGAAGGATTTTGCCACTCCTGCTCCCCAGTGGTGCGTGGAAGCCCGTGCTGCATCACTGGGGCAAGAGAGGAAAATCTTCCCCTCTAGGTAAAGGCACTGCCGTGGCCACTGGGGGATCGAGCCCCAAAGCCCAGCCCAAGGAAACCAAAGCTGTGCCGGCGAGCAAGTGCCACAGCCAGCCTCTGGGGACTGCACTCCCTCTCACCAGCTGATGCCACAGCCAGCCCCTGGGGACTGCACTCCCTCTCACCGGCTGATGCCACAGCCAGCCCCTGGGGACTGCACTCCCTCTCACCGGCTGATGCCACAGCCAGCCCCTGGGGACTGCACTCCCTCTCACCGGCTGATGCCACAGCCAGCCCCTGGGGACTGCACTCCCTCTCACCGGCTGATGCCACAGCCAGCCCCTGGGGACTGCACTCCCTCTCACCAGCTGATGCCACAGCCAGCCTCTGGGGACTGCACTCCCTCTCACCGGCTGATGCCACAGCCAGCCCCTGGGGACTGCACTCCCTCTCACCGGCTGATGCCACAGCCAGCCCCTGGGGACTGCACTCCCTCTCACCGGCTGATGCCACAGCCAGCCTCTGGGGACTGCACTCCCTCTCACCAGCTGATGCCACAGCCAGCCCCTGGGGACTGCACTCCCTCTCACGGGCTGATGCCACAGCCAGCCCCTGGGGACTGCACTCCCTCTCACCGGCTGATGCCACAGCCAGCCTCTGGGGACTGCACTCCCTCTCACCAGCTGATGCCACAGCCAGCCCCTGGGGACTGCACTCCCTCTCACGGGCTGATGCCACAGCCAGCCCCTGGGGACTGCACTCCCTCTCACCAGCTGATGCCACAGCCAGCCTCTGGGGACTGCACTCCCTCTCACCGGCTGATGCCACAGCCAGCCCCTGGGGACTGCACTCCCTCTCACCAGCTGATGCCACAGCCAGCCTCTGGGGACTGCACTCCCTCTCACCGGCTGATGCCACAGCCAGCCCCTGGGGACTGCACTCCCTCTCACCAGCTGATGCCACAGCCAGCCTCTGGGGACTGCACTCCCTCTCACCAGCTGAGGGGCAGCATGTGGCTGAAGCCTGGACCCTGCTGGCTACCCCATCACCACCCTCTCCAAAGCAAGTGCTGCACAGCTGGCCCACAGCAAATTCATCCCCAGGCCCAAACGCCTATCCCCACCCCATATGAACATAGCCCTCCTGCACCCCCATCCCTCCCTAACCCCTGTGCCATGCCCTGGGCAGCCCTCAGCACCCACCCCCCATCCTCAGAAGCTGTCTGCCTGCTCCCTGTCTCTTTCTCTGCCCCTCCGGTTACTTGTCAAGCATCCACAGACCAAAGGTGACCTTCTGCAAGCTGCTGGGATCCTTCAGCGTGCAAGGCACCAAGCTTTGGGCACAGTGGCCAAAAAACTGTGATCCTTTCTCCCTTCTCCCACACCGGAGCACTCGAGAGCTAGAGCAGGAGGCGATTTTGAGGGGGAAAGGAACGCAAGCTCCACGGCTGGGATTCCCCAGTCACCTCCTGCCATCTAGTGCCCAGCACCGAGCTGTTTCACGGGCGGCGAGTGACATCCAGCTCCATCCTCAGGGGAATTTAGCTCTTTAAGTAGAGCTGGTAACATTTCCCCAGCACTGGGGAGCTCCTCACTGTAGCCAAGGCCACAGAGAGAGAGAGAGGTTTGGAATCAAACAGCCCAAATCCTGGTGGAAGGAAAACACCCTGGGAGAGAAGGGAGATGCTGCTGCGTGCCTGCCTGGGTTGCAATCAGGATGCCCAGCTACAGCAAGTGAATTAAATGCATCACATCCTGCTCCACTGCACTCTGTCAGCTTCAAGGTTGTGGCAGCAGCAGCAGCAGCAGCAGCAGCTCTGATCAAAGCACTGCACAGAGGCACCGTGTCAAGAATGCCACAGACAGGCTAAAAATAGGGAGACAAATGGAAGCAGAAAGGAAAGGGGCAAAGGGTGAGGCTTGGCAGCTGTGTGAGACACTGAAGACCTACAGAGAGCAGGAAACAAAAATGCTCCAGAAGCACTGACTGTGTGAGTGGGGGGTTTGGGGGCTTGGAGCTGCTGCTGGAGTTTTCACCCCAGTTCAGTCCATTGGCAGCCACTGCAGAAAGAGCTCAACTGGGGGCAGCCTTTGGGTTGGCAGCAGCAGCTGCTGATTTGGAGTGGTTTGCAAGCCTTCAGAGGCTGATGCTCTCCCTCCTCTTCAGGGGAGGTATCACAGAATCATAGACTTGTCAGGGTTGGAAGGCACCTCAAGGATCAGCCAGCTCCAACCCCCCTGCCATGGGCAGGGACACCTCACACTGCAGCAGGTTGCTCACAGCCACATCCAGCCTGGCCAGCCTGGCCAGGGATGAGGCTTCCACCACCTCCCTGGGCAACCTGTGCCAGTCTCTCACCACCCTCATGGGGAAGAACTTCTTCCTCACATCCAACCTGAATTCTGTGCTCACCTTAGGGGCTGGGCATCTGGCAGCTTTTTGTCCCTCTGAAAGAGATCTGATAGCTACTTACCCCCAAAGGCAGGAGAGAGCAGGCAAGGCAGCTACAGCTCCCCCCAGCCCTGTTTCCAGGCAGGGAAAATGAAGGAATAGGAATTCCACAGGGGTCTGGGACAGGCTGCATCCATCCTGTGAACTGCTTCCAGTTCCTGGCAGATCAGGAGCCTCTGGAATGCTGCTGGAAGGGCACCTTCTGCTGTGCCACGTCCCCTGCTTCTGTGCAGGGGACAAGGCTGGATGCTGGGCTGGGAGCACTACTGGAACAGGATCAGAAGAGGGAATCCCCACAGGTGCCACCTCCAGCAGTCACCCTGAAGTGTTGAATTCACTGCCCCTCCACAAAGGACATTTGGGGGGAGGGGATCAGACTCCTTCCAATGCCCAGCCTCCCTCCTCAGCCTTTCTCACTTGGCTGCCCACTCCCCATCCCAACCTCACTGCTTCCCTCAGCCTCCTCCAACATTTCCAGCCCCTGCCATTTGCAAGGACCACAGCTCAAGGTGGCAGCTGCTGGTTTGCAGAGGCTCCAGCACAAATGGGCTGCACTGGTCATTGGGAACAGGCAGGCAGGGCAGGGCAGCAGCTCAGAGAGATGCAAGAGCAGATTTCCTGATTAGCACAGGGCTCTGATTTCCTCCAACCCTGCCAGAGCAGCAATAGGGGCGACATTAACAAAAGGATTACTCAGAATTCAAAAGCAAATGGGATTTGTGACCCATTATATTAACTGGGGACTGGGCAAAGCTCTGCAGAGAGAAAGAGCACTGCCAGCAGGTCACCAAACCAATTATTAAAAGCTCACAGATCAGGAAGCCAGATAGATAGCCAGGCAGCAAGACAAATTCCTGCTTGCCTGCAGAAGCAGGGGGCTGCCTGAGCCCCCCTCCCAGCCCAGCCTGCTGCTCCTGGGTGCCCATTAAAGCTGCATTAGATCCAGTTACTTTCCCCAGTCACTCGCTTCCCCCCAGGGGTTTCATGCTACAGAAGAACACTGGGGAGGGTCAAACCTGAGAGATGTAAAGGACATCATTCCACTGATGAATGAGAGGGAGCAGAAGGCAGGCAGGGAGCAGCAGGCAGGCTCAGCCCCTGCCCTGCCTTCCTGGCCTCCCAGCAGCACCCCTGCTCTGTGCCCCTTGCACCAACACCCCCAGCTTCTCTCTGCCCACGTTCTTCAGAGGGAGAGCAGCCCTTAGGCACAAGATAGCAGCTTCAGGCATCAGCTCTCACCTCAATCTTCAGCAGCTCTAGAGGAGAGAAGACTCTGGGGGGACCAGCTGGAAGAAGTCCCACATGCAGGTTTTGTTCTGCCTCCAAAGTGCTACTGCTCAAATGCTAATGAAGTTGTTCAGCCTGGAGAAGAGAAGACTCCAGGGGCACCTTAGAGCTGCCTTCCAGTGCCTGAAGGGATCCTGCAGGAAGGCTGCAGAGGGACTTCTCAGGAGGGTGTGTAGAGAGAGGGCAAGGGGGAATGGTTTGAAGCTGAGGGAGAGCAGGGTTAGACTGGAGCTGAGGAGGAAGTTCTTCAGTGGGAGGGTGGTGAGACTGACACAGGCTACCCAGGAAGGCTGTGGCTGCCTCCTGCCTGGGGGTGTTAAAGGCCAGGCTGGATGAGCCCTTGAACACCTGAGTCTAGTTGAGAGGTGTCCCTGCCCATGGATGGGAGCTTGGAGTAAATGATCTCTGAGGTCCTTCTGAGCTGTTCTGTGATTCTCTGAGCAGAAAGGCAGCCTGCAGCCACCAAGTTCTCAAGGGAAAAGAGCAACCTCAGTGATCTACTGTGGAACCTCTGGGAGCTGGGAAAAAAGAAGATACAAATCATCCCCTCCACCAACAACCCTGCCTGGTGCCCTTCTGCCTGCCCTCTCAGCAGGGCCAGAGGGGAGGGGAACAGACCATGCAGAGCTGAGCCAAAGCCCCTGAGTTTCAGGATCTGGGATTGTTTGTAGCTGAGGGCTTTTAGATACTATCAGCTGCAGGTGGAGGGGGGGGAAAGAAAGAAAGAAAGAAAGAAAGAAATGCTGTTCCAATGCAGGCTGCAAGCAGGAGTTGGTGTTTTAGTGGAGGACAGCACAATAATCTCAGATCCCAGACAAGACCAAGCTCCACACACAGCTGCTACCTGCAGGAACAAAGGCCTGAGCCCAATACACACACACACACACAAAAGGAGGAGGCTGTTGGTTGTGATGTTTTTCAGTGCTGGAGGGAGCTGCACCCCCCCTCAGCACAGGCAACATGCAAAGACTTGGAGCTTCAGTGAGACAGATGAAGAGCTGCCTGGGTTTGAAGATCAGCAAGCTTCCAGCAAGCTGCTTTTTTTTCCCCTCCCCTCTCTTTTGTGCTCCTGGTTTTGAGAACAAATAAGCAGCAATTCAGCAGCATTTTAGATCCTTTGCAAGTTTTGTTCAGAGAATCACAGCATGGTAGGGGTTGGAAGGGACCTCTGGAGATCAGCAAGTCCACCCCCAGCCTGTTAAAGCAGGACCACCCAGGGCAGGTCACACAGGAACACATCCAGAGGGGGCCTTGAAAGTCTCCACAGCAGGAGACTCCACAACCTCTCTGGGCAGCCTGCTCCAGGGCTCCAGTAGCCTCACAGCAAAGCTCTTCCTCGTGGTTAGGTGGAACTTGCTGTGTTCCAGTTTGTGCCCATTGCCCATCACTGGGCACCACTGAAAAGAGCCTGGCCCCATGCTCTTGGCACCTCTCCTAGCCATTGATCAGCACTGAGATGCTCTCTCAGCCTCCTCTTCTCCAGTCTAAACAGCCTCAGGCCTCCCAGCCTCTCTCCATCAGAAGCTCCAGTCCCCTAAGCAGCCTTGCAGCTCCTGCTGGACTCTCTCCAGTAGTTCCCTATCTCTCCTTAACCCACAACTGCTCTGGCAGAGGGGTTGGGCTCAGTGATCTCCAGAGGTCCCTTCCAACCCCTAACATCCTGTGAACTAGACAAAATACTCCAGATGTAGCCTCAGGAGGGCAGAACAGAGGGGCAGGAGAACCTCCCTCAACTGGCTGGTTGCAGTCTTAACACCCAAAACGTTGCCAGCATAACAAGACCTACCCTTGGGGTGGGAAAGGGGTCAGAGCCCTTGGCAAAGGGCATGCCCAAGGCCTGTGCACACAAAGCTCTTCTCAGGAGTTGCAGCCAGCAACAGCCTGAAACAGAGTGGCAGAAAAAAAATCCCTGTCCTGAGCTGACTGCACCCATGGCCCCCCAGGCTGGTGGGGGAAGGACTCACCTTGCTCACAACATGCATTTCCAACTGCTCCTCTGCAGCAGCTTTCAGCCCTGGAGAAGGCAAGAGCCTCCCCTTCAGACAAGAGCCAAACAATCAGCAGTTCTGGGGGGCAGGTATCCTGCTCTGCACTTACTTCCTCTTTGCAAGGGCTCTCTGTGGCAGACACAAGCTCCTTGCCAGGCTTGCAAGGGTGCTTCAAGACCCCAGGTTTTGGGTTGTGGGTAATTTACAGCCAGTCTGCAGCTCCCAAACTGCCCAGGGCTAGGGGTGAAAAAACCAGAAAGGAGGCTGCTGTGCCATCTCCCCACCCCAGTGGCTTGTGGAGTGATTAAGGATGGCTTTAATTTGAGACCTGCAGCTCAACAGCTCCCAAAGGGTTGATAAAATACATATAGCAATCCCCAGTTCCACCTCTGGAGGCCTGACTCTCTCCCAGTGATTAACAACAGCTATTTCCTCCCTCTCTGCCTGCCCCTGCAGAAGGCAAGGACCAGCCAGCACTGGGCCCACACTCTGGCTACCAGACAGCAGCAGTTACAAGCAGAAAAATAAACCTTCAAGAAGTAGAACCAACCCCAGAGAGAGCTGAGGAGCCCAGGATAGATCTTCTAATAAACTGGGGCAGCAGGGTCAGGCTACCTGAGGCAGAGCCAGCTGGGCTGGGTCAGCAGTGCTGGCCTCATGCACCAGGAGAGGGCACTGAGAACTCCCCAGGGCCACATTCCAGCCAGCTCCCAGGGGGCAGCAAAGGTAGGGCAGCCTTTCCCCAGCAGGAAAAACGAGCCCCAGAGTGCAGAGCTGCTCTGCTTACCCTCCTTCAGTGTCTGCTGCTGTAGCTTTAGGTTCAAGAGGCAGGCAGTGTGGATGGGAAGGCAGAGCTCAGCTCAGAGGAAGAGCTGCTGACTGTTCCTTGTGCATCCACGTGCTCCATGGTCACCACACATCACAGGCTCCAGGCTAACAAGCTGTAAATATCCCAGGTTCCCTCTCCCCAGCTTTGTGGCCAGGAGGGTCTGTTCCCAGCAGGACAGCCCTCCAGGTACCAGAGACAAGCATTAACCATTGCACAGAAGAAACCATTTGAGCTTGAGACTTAGGAGTCTGATGAGGAAAGTGAGCCCCCTGGGTACCACAGCCCCAGGGAATTGCACACCTGGGAGAGGAGAAGATCACAACATGCACTTCCAAGGAGGAGGAGGAGGATTCAACAAGAGCAAAGAACTCCCTCAGGAAAGCTCCACTTCCAAGTCTCAGTTGTGATATTTATTGAGTACAGGCCCAGAGAAGAGAACTGGGAAATAAGGCAAGGGCAAATTATCCTCCAGAGCCCAAGTTAACATCTGACAGACACAGACCATGCAAAGCAGCAGCTGTGCTCCTCCCTGGAGCCATGTCCCACACCTTTCCCATCTGCTGGAGCACAGCCTGCTGCTTACAAGTCCAGAAGGAACCGATTCACTTTCTTCAGGTACTCTGCCTTCAAGTAACCTCCCAGCTCCTCCTTTGTGACCCAGAGGCAGTCTCTCTTCAGCTCTGCCTGGGACAAATCACTGCTCTGGAGGAAGGCTTTGAAGAAGAACACTTTGGCTCCCAGGTTGTCCTCAGTCCTGATGGCCCTGGGGAATTTATACTTGTAAACCCCATGTGGTGCGTTCCCCAGGGTTTTGGCTTGAACGTGGCCTCCTGCAAGAGCCCAGCAGTGCAAGAGAAAGAAAACAAGGCATAAGAGCACAGAACAACAGGGCCTGCTCCTCTGAAGGAATGCAAAGGCAGTGTGAGCCACTCCTTCTGTGTGGTAGGTTGAAATTTCCTCCCCCCCACTCCCCCCCAACATTAGCTTTGCCCAGCCCAGCCCAGCTGGAAGGAAATAGAAGCTGCATTTACAGGCAGAGCTACAATCTCTAGTGGAATGCAATGAATGTGTACAAAATAGACAGGGTTTACCATATTTACAGGTATTAACAATTGATAAACAGCACAAGAACCCCTCTGGTCAAAGACCAGGGGAAGCTATTAGCTTCTCCTTTCCTGCCCCCCTGCCCCTACCCCTCTGTACAAAAGGGAGAAGCAGAGAAAGCTGCTGGTAGACCAAACCAATGCAGCCAAGGTCAAGCAGAAGCAAGGCAGTATCTCCCCAGAGCAAAGAAGCAAGAAAAGAAGAAGAAATTGATTTGCTACAACCAGTTTTAAGTTCCTTATCTTTCCAATAGGAACAAGAGGACCCAGTCTCAAGCTGTGCCAAGGGAAGTTTAGGCTTGAGGTGAGGAGAAAGCTCTTCCCAGAGAGAGCTGTTAGCCATTGGAATGTGCTGCCCAGGGAGGTGGTGGAGTCCCCATCCCTAGAGGTGCCCAACAAAGGATTGGATGTGGCACTTGGAGCCATGGTTTAGCTGCCAGGAGGTGTTGGGTGACAGGTTGCACTTGATGATCTCTGAGATCTTTTCCAACCTGGTTGATTCTATGATTCTCAAACTACCACATTCTGCTTAGCAGAAATCTGCCAGCTCTAAGCAAGCCTTCTGCCACTTGTCTGGAGCCCAGTGAGTGCTCTCAGTGAGAGAGGTTGGGAGAGGGGCTCAAGTTTGCCAGCCTGCAGTGCAAAGCAAGGCCACGTGGCTTTGCCATCAGCCAGCTGCTACAAGAGGGCAGGAGAAGCCATACACTTGGAGCAAGGCCAGATCAATTCAGGGGACATCAGCAGTGCAGCTGCTGGCAGCCAGAGATGTCCCAGCTCTCAACCTGCAGCCACGTCAGCCCTCCACGCACCGCAGACACCGTGACGGTACAGAGCGGATCGCTCGGGGTCACAGCTCCTGCCAGGAGCTGACCCCACTGAGCTCCCTCCCTCTGCCAGGAAATGCCTTTTCCCAGCAGATGGGGAGCAACTTTGCTACAGCAGATGGCAAACATCCCTCAGGTAAGGCAGAAGAAAAGGAAAACCCCTAGGAAAAAGAGGAGGGAGATCAGGCAGAGGAGGACAACCCCTGGGACAAAGGAGGGAGATGGGGCACAGAAAGAGAACCCTGGGACAAGAAAAAGGGAGATAGGGCAGGGGAAGAAAACCCTTGAGACAAGGAGAAGGGAGATGGGGCAGGGGAAGAGAGCCCCTGGGACAAAGAGGAGGGAGATGGGGCAGGGGAAGAGAACCCCTGGGACAAAGGAGGGAGATGGGGCAGGGGAAGAGAACCCCTGGGACAAAGAGGAGGGAGATGGGGCAGGGGAAGAGAACCCCTGGGACAAAGAGGAGGGAGATGGGGCAGGGGAAGAGAACCCCTGGGACAAAGAGGAGGAAGATGGGGCAGGGGAAGAAAACCCTTGAGACCAAGAGACGGGAGATGGGGCACAGGAAGAGAACCCCTGGGACAAAGAGGAGGGAGACAGGGCAAGGGAAAAGAACCCTTGAGACAAAGAGAAGGGAAATGGGGCACAGGAAGAGAATCCCTGGGACCAAGAGGAGGGAGAGCCATGCAGAGAGCAAACTACACACCCAAAACCGTAGCCATGGCTCTCTCAGCTGTGCTTCGCAGTGTCTCTCCAGGCTGCCATTCTGCTTGAGGCAGGAGCCACAGCTCCTGGTTGCCAACCTTCTGTTTGACCAGAAGCAGCAGGTTGCTGTCCAGCCTCCTGTCCAGCGACGTCCGGTTGTTGCTTTTGTCAGCATCTGCCAAAACCCAACACCCCCTGGAGACAAAGGCTCCTGGCAGCACTGCCCTGCTCCCCTGGACTCATCCCCTCTCTGCCTCTCAGCCCTAGCACACAAAATGTGGATACACAGAATACAACAACCCAGACAACAATGCTCAGCCCCTCTAAGAAGCCAGGGCAGGATCCAGCTGGAATCCAGAGTCTGGTTCCCAGAAGGGTTTTATAGCAAGCAGCCTGGACCTCTCTTTTGACTAAACTCAGCAGAAGCACTGAGTGAAACCTGGGAACCAAGTGAGTAAGCCTGGAAACAGCAGCCACCTTCACCCTTTATCTCTGGTGAGGCTGAATGCCTACATCAGTGCAGCATGGCAGCAGTGACTCCCTTGCTAGCCAGGTCACTCCTCAGGTACCAGCAGTGCTGCCACAGAGTCTCTTTCAACAAAACCTCAAAGCAATGCCTCCCCTCCACCAAACTGCACTCAGCTGCCTGAAAAGGGCCTCAGCAAGTGCTCTCCTGTACTGCCCTGCACTCTGCTGTGCTTGGCAAGCACTCAGGGTGCCCTCCCCCTCCAGCCTGTACCTGTTAAACGTGGAGCAGCTTCAAACTGCAGGAACTTCTGTTCCCATTTCTCCTCCAGGTCTTGAGCCATGATGACAGTTTTGCCAGGTCCTTCATCAACATCATCATAGCCACTCTCCTTCCTCCTCCTCAGCTGCTCCTCCTCCTGCATCTTCCGGATTTCATGGTCTGAATAGCAGCTTTTCTCCAGCTCTATCTAGAAGAGCAACACGAAGCAGCCTCAAGCCACCAAGCGCCAGGAGCTGCACTTGGCAAGCACAATTCAGTTATTTCCACCTCAGCAAAGGCAAGACGATGGGAATTTGCCCGAGAGAGGGCAGGACTAGCCCGCTCGCAGCAGGAACCTCTACCACCGTCAAGGAAGCTGCCAAGATTCGCGACACCAGGCGCGGGCAGCAAATCGCGCCGAGCGCTCGGTGTCGCGAAGTGACGTTACCCGAGGTGCCCTCATTCCGGTTTCGGACACCTCCTGGGGCTGGCAGACGCAAGCGGTGCCCGGCAGCACCTGAGGCGCTGCTGGGTACTAGCCACGACTCCCAGGCCCGCAGGTTGCCCTGTCGGCCAGGCCTGAAGCCGCCGCTTTCCCGGCGGCAGGCCACCCCGGTGCCCCCCGTCTACCTGCCCCATGAGGGCCGCCATCTCTTCCTCGTCCTTCGTGAGGGGCTGCGTGATGCGGGGCAGCCTCAGCAGGCACATCGCCCCGAAAAGCTTCCAGGGCCGAGGCGCGGGGGCGGTACACAGCCACCGACCCCAGCCCAGGGCTCGCTGCCCGGGCGCCGCCATCACGGTGGCGCGCGGCCCACAATGCACCGCGGCAGCCACCTTTCCCCCTCGCTCCCGTCGGGCTTTGCGGTAACCTCGCCGCGGGGAGCTCGCGGCCGCCGCCATCTTTCCTCCCCGGCTCCCGTCATGCTTTGCGACGACCTCACCGGGCGCGCGAGCGGCCGCGGCCATGAGCGCGGCGCTGGCGGTCGCCTGGCAACGGCTGCTCGGAGCGGCCCGGGGGTGAGCGGCGGGACCCCACCGGGACCGGGCCGGGCTCGGCTCCCCCGCCTCGCTCCGGGCTGACCGCCTGAGCCCGGCCGCCTGCACGGGAGGCCCCGGCGCACCCCGCACACCTTCCCCGGCCCCGCGGCTCGCCCTCCCTCTCCACACCCCCGCTCCTCTCACTGCCGTTTCTTTCCCGCAGGAGCTGCGCTGCTACCCTCTGCCGCGGCTTACACACCGGCCCGAGCAGGCTGCAGGAGCTCACGGGAGCGGCGGCGGCCGCTCAGGAGGCCGAGAAGCAGAGCGTGACCGAGCTGAGGTGAGAGGGCCAGGCCGCGCCGGCAGGGCTCGGCCGCTGGCCTCCTGCTGCGAGGGTTTATCGCCTTCGGCCGAGGAAGGGAGAGGTATTGACTTAATCATAAGCACAGCTTGTGTCTGTCGGAGACCTGCTGGCTGCTTTCTTTCCCCATATGAAACAGAACTTTGGGTTCAGGCTGGGTGCCAGCAGAAGCTTCTTTACAGAGACAGCTCTCAAACACTGGAACGGTCTGCCCAGGGCAGTGCTGCAGTCACCCTCCCTGGAGGTGTTCAAGCAGCTCTGGACCTAGCACTCAGGGACGTGGTTTAGTGTTGAGCCTGCAGTGCTGGGTTCAGTGTTGGACTGGCTGAGCTTGGAGGTCGCTCCCAACAGGATGTTGTCTCTGTGTGTGTGAAAGTTTAAAGAGCAAGTGCCTGCTAACTCTTGTTTTGCTCCTCAGCCCTTTGATCCTGCAGAGGAGCTCCATGAGGTGGGATGGAAAGGTCTATGAAGAGATCCCAATAGCTCACATCAAAGCTACCTACAACAAGTAAGCAAAGGAGCTGCTCCATTCCTGCTCTCATGCAGAATGAAAGCCTCTCACACACACCTGGGCTTTGCCCAGTGGTTTTGATGAAAAGGCTCAAAAGGACTGGGAAGATAATACTGAATTCAGACCTCAGTGCTGGTCAGGAAGCAGAGCTGTCCTTACAGTGCCTTTAGCAGCAGTCTAATGGTTTTTAACACATTGGCTCCATTCTGCTATGAATAATTTGATGCTCACTGCTTCAGTGGCAGGTTTCTTCCAACCCTCTGCTCCAGCCCTGTTGTTAAAACATTAATTACGTTCTCCAGGGGCTGGTTCTTTCCTCAGTGATGCCTGATACAACATTTTACTGTTTCTTTCAGCGTTTTTAAGGTGTAGAAATGCTTTGTGCATTAAACAGCAGCTGCAGGATGCTGACAGGGAGATAGGTCTGGAAGGGCGAAGCGGTATCTGAGGTGCACCTGGATAAAGTTTAGCTGATCCAGCAAGGTTTTGCCTCCTTGCTCAGATTCTCTAGGGTGAGCAGAGGGCCACTGCTAGCAGGTCTCATCTAAAGGCAGTGATGAGTTAGGGTGGCTTGGAGGAGGGAGACAGGAGCCCTGGGGCAAGCCACAGCGGTAAGGTGAGCAAGAAGAAAGTGGACAATAAAGCTTGGTTGTAGCTTCTTCCTCTTGCCCCTCTCTTTTTGTAGCACCCACATCCAGGTGGTCAGCTTTGACAACAGGCCCTTTGCCCGCACCTCCTGTGGCACAGAAGGCTTCCAGAATGCCAAGAAGGGCACTGCCATCGCGGCACAGACCGCGGCCATCGCGGCAGCAACGGTGAGTCTGCGCCGACAGCCCTCAGCCTCCCACACGGGAGCACAGGCTGCCTCTCCCCACACTGCCTGGGTACTGCCCTGCTCCCAGGCAGCAGCATGAGCTCTGGCCCTTTCAGGCTGAAGGAGCTGGGGTTGTTCAGGCTGGAGAAGAGAAGGCTTCAGGGAGACCTAATAGCAGCCTGCCAGTACCTGAGGGGGCTACAAGAAGGCTGGAGAGAGACTGTTTGCAAAGGCCTGCAGTGACAGGACGAGGGACAATGGCTTCAAACTAGAGCAGAGCAGATTTAGATTGGATATTAGGAACAAGTTCTGCACCATGAGGGCAGTGGAACACTGGAACAGGTTTCTCAGGGAGGTGGTTGAAGCCTCATCCCTAGAGATATTCAAAGGGAGGCTCAACAGGGCAGCCTGATCTAGTTGAGGATGTCCCTGCTGACTGCAGAGGGGGTTGGACTCAATGACCTCTGTAGGTCCCTTCCAACCCAGACCATTCTATGATTTGCACTCAAGCAGCACACTGCTGCTGGCTGGCAATTTCATCTTCACACAAAGCAGGTTGGAAACAGCAGGTCCAAGTGCCCAGCTGTGAAATGTAACTCAGCTTATCCTCAGTACCAGCTTGCACAGCTTCCTTTTTCTAAGCTGTCCTGGATGGTTTGGAAGTCTAGCCCCTGAATCAGCAGCAGGTCACTTTCTGTACTGTAGGGGCTCAAGGAGAAGCTTTAATTATAGAATCCAAATTGTCAGGGTTGGAAGGGACCTCAAGGATCAGCCAGTTCCAACCCCCCTGCTGTGGGCAGGGACACCTCACACTGCAGCAGGTTGCTCACAGCC
The DNA here is from genome assembly GCF_014839835.1 of Dryobates pubescens. Classification (NCBI taxonomy): domain Eukaryota; kingdom Metazoa; phylum Chordata; class Aves; order Piciformes; family Picidae; genus Dryobates; species Dryobates pubescens. The sequence goes on from NC_071628.1 coordinate 5,376,922, forward strand.
ACATCCAGCCTGGCTGCAAACACCTCCAGGGATGAGGCTTCCACCACCTCCCTGGGCAGGCCTGTGCCAGTCTCTCACCACCCTCATGGGGAACAACTTCCTCCTGCTGTCTAATCTAAATCTCACCTCCTCTAGCTTGGCTCCATTCCCCCTAGTCTGATCACTACCTGACATTCTAAGAAGTCCCTCCCCAGCCTTCTTGTAGCCCCCTTCAGATACTGGAAGGCCACCATAAGGTCTCCTGGGAGCCTTCTCTTCTCCATATTGAACAGCCCAACTCTCTCAGCCTCTTCTCATAGGAGAGGTGCTCCAGCCCTCCAAACATTTGATGTTTGCTCTGTGCCACAGAGCTGCTGCTAACAGTTCCAAGTCAAAGAAGGTGATGTCCTTGCACTTGTGGTTTCCAGCTGCATCCAGTTCACTGGCATTGTTTTTAGAAACAGCCATGTGGGTGCCCAGGTGGCAGGAGAAGAGGAAATTGGCTGCACCACAGTCCTCCTTACAGCAGAATGAGGCCAGGTTAAACTGAAAATCCTCATCCTAAATGCAGTGGAACTCATTCCAGCCTTTCATGCTGGAGGTGGTTTGGTGCCACTGCTGGCCAGCACCTTATTGCAGTCGATTCTGAGAAACAGAAGATCATCTTCACTGTTGGTCTGTGCTCGTTGGAGCCTCTTACCAGCTGCATAGCTCTGCTTGAGCAGCTGGACTCTGTCCTGTGTAAGCTGTTGATTGCACTGGCACACAAAGCGAGGGGCCCGGAGGAGCTGTGTCCAGGTGGTGGCAGCACGGCTCTGCTATGCAGCCCCTGCTTTGCAGCCCCTGCTTTGCATTTTCAATTTGCAAGCCCCTGGAATTTTGGCACTGAAGGTGTGGACTCCTGCACAGCAAAGCTAAAGCTTGACTGCTTTCCTCATTTCCCCTCCAGAAGGAATCCACTGAGCACAGGAGAGAGGTTGCTGCCTCAGAACTAACTCAAGGCTGTTTTCCCTTCCCTGTTAGTCCTTTGCCACATCAGTCACATACACATGGGCATGTCTTCAGCCCTAGCTGTAGGTAACAGTTTGCCCTTCAAGCTCTCTGTCTGCAGCACTGACAGGCTAGCACAGAAGTTCTCTTCAGCCTGCCATAGCTGTATCCAGGCCTCCTTTTCTCCTCGTGTCTTTGTGCAGCGATCCCCCAGCGTTGCCTTCTGTATCCATTACTACCTACCCTTTAGTTTTACTTACAGACTACTATGATAGTGGGTCAGAGGGGAACAAAAAGACTCCTGGGGAGCCAGAGCAGCAGTAGTTACATCAAGGAGAACACTAAAGCATTGTTCTTGTCACAGAAAGCACGTGGGAAGGGTGTGCTGCACGTGCGAGTCGTGGTGAAAGGACTGGGACCGGGGCGCAAGGTAGGTGTCAGCATCTCCTGCTTTTCTTTCTCAGGCATCCTTCCAGGGGTTTGAAATTCAGGCTGCTTCTCCTAACTTTTTTTTTCCTGAAGAATTAATCACTCAGGCACCTAGTAATGAAAATTCAGAATCACAGAATTCTGCTCAGGTTGGAAGGGACCTCAGAGATCATCTGCTCCAACCTCCCCAGTCGTGGGCAGGGACACCTCTGAGTGAGATTCAGTTGCTCAAGGCCACATCCAGCCTGGCTTTGAACACCCTCAAGCAGGAGGCAGCCAGAAAGGCTCAGCAACCTCCTACTGAAGAACTTCTTCCTAAGGTCCAGTCTAACCCTGCTCTGCCTCAGCTTCAAACCATTCCCCCTTGTCCTGTCTCTAGACACTCTCAGGAAAAGTCCCTCTGCAGCCTTCCTGCAGGATCCCTTCAGCTATTGGAAGGCAGCTCTAAGGTGCCCCTGGAGAACTCTCCAGACTGAACAACCCCATTAGAATCTGATTAATAGCACTTTGGAGGCAGAACAAAACCTGTACTTGGGACTGCATCCAACTGAAGTGGGGAAATTGCTGGGAATGCTGAAGGAACCGGAGCAGAGAGGCTTAGCCTGGGCTTTGTGATGCAGGTTCCTTACTGCAAAGTCCAAACCATTGGGACAAGTTGATTTTCAGACCAAATTCTTTTTTCCCCTGAGCTCTTCCCCTTTCTCTGCTGTTCCTGTGTTGATAACCAAGTGTCACCTGCTGTCTTCCAGGCTGCCATCAAGGGTTTGACCATGGGGGGTCTGGAGGTCATCTCCATCACTGACAACACCCCGGTGCCACACAACGGCTGCCGCCCGCGGAAGGCCAGGCGGATGTGAGCGGGGAGGGGAAGCGACACTCAGCTTCCACCAGCAGCTCCTGCCACAGGGACTGGGCTGAACCTCACTCCTGGGAGGGATTCTGCAAAGCCACCCTCCCTGAAAGCAGCTGTTGAGGGCAGCTTGACAAGACAGATGATCCTGGGCCTTAAAGGCCGGGTAGGTGAACTGCCTTCGTGGGAAGCCTCTTCTGTACCAAGGCTGCTGATTAAAATGTTGGTCTTTTGAGAGCCATTCCTGCTGTGTGCCCAGAATTAGTTTGGATTATTGCTGCCTCTCAGCTGTGCTTTTCCTCTTACCCCACCATATGTGGCTCTTGCCTAGCCCTTTGTGCTATTACTGCCCTCGTTAGGTGAAAGAGGAGCTCGAGGTCTACGTTTCCTTCCAGTCGCTTGCAATAAACAACTTGCTGGGCTCACGTCATCTTCCTTCCCTCTTTGTGTCACTGCAGACATTCAGAAACAAGCTATGGGGTAACTCTTCCCATCCCCCAGTTTGCAGGGCTCAGTGTGCCACAAGAGGCAGCTCACTCCCCTTCCCACTGCACTCCAGAGCCATTGTTGGAGCTTTGTTTCACCCAAGCTGTAGCTGGCCTGCCGGTGCCACTGGCAAAGGGCAAGTGCCAGCCCTTCTGAAGAGGCTGGGACAGTGCCAGTCCTGATGCTTGCAGGCTCTGTGGTCTTGTGCACCACAAACTGGATTTCCTGGGGTCCTGGGGAAAGCAAGCAGGGGGTTAGCAGGCCTGAGGAACAATGAAATGCTACCAAGGAGATGTAAAACACTTAAGCCTTGAACTGTACCTCTATATCCACAGGCAGCAGGAGCTAGTCATGGGTCTGTGATGTATTGTTGCCATTCCAAATCCAGCCAGAGAGAATTTCTGCCAAGGAAATACATCTCAGGCTCTCTGGAGCATTAACTGGGGACAGTAACAGCAGTAACTGAGTCGAGATTGATTTCCTGGATGGCAGAGGCACAAAGGGCACCTCCTTGAAATCCATGCTGCCAGAGAAGCCCTGGCTGCAGGCAGCGCGCCCTGGGTAAATACTTCACCTGTAAGCAGAGTGCTTTGGTGCAGCCAGCATTTCTGTCACACACCCAGAATCTTCCTTTCCATTCTTTTTTTCTTTCTGTTGTTCCTCTTTAGTTTCTTAAATTGCATATTTAACTATTCCTCTTCAGAGAGAGGGAACCATGGCAACAAGGCAGTGAACCTCCTTGGTGGGGCTGAATGGCAGACAGCAGGCTTTGAAAGAACTCAGTCTGCTGAGAAGAGCCTTTTGAGTTGCAGTTGACAGCAAAGAAGAAAACAAGAACTGGATGAATCCCCTACCTTACTCCAGCTGTCTGAGTTTGACTAGGTTGGCTTCAAGGGAAGTTCCTTCAGCTGTCACAGATTTGACAGAGAGGAAAAGAGGTTCTTCCATGGATGTTTGACAGGCTGGAAGAGCTTCCCCTTCCTTCCAGAAAGGTGGCTAAGCTTCCAGTGAGTTCTGAGCTGGCAGGCTTGTCCCAGCACACCACCACCACCAAGCACCACCATCCTCTACCACAAGCTGCTGGCTGCATGGATGCTGAAGTGCCCACAGCACATAAAGGTGATAGGACAAATGGAAAAGTCAGACTGGGAAGAGATCTGTGGTCCTCCTGAAATTCAGGGAAGAGCAGGTGGGTGACTCCAGAGTCAGAAAGCAGCAAGGAGAAGTCTTTGTCCTTTCCTGACCTTGACTCAAGGCTGTGTCCTTTGTGAAGGCTCTCCTGGTTTCTGAGCATTTGGGAACATCTTAGGAAGTCTGCCACTGCATTGCCACTGCTCACTCAGCAGCCTAGTTCTGGTAGCTGCCTCTGCTTCTTCCTGCTGAGACCACACCTGCAATACTGTGTCCAGTTTCAGGCTTCCCAGTTTAAGAGAGACAGGGAGCTGCTGGGGAGAGACCAATGAAGAGCTAGGAGGATGACTGTGGGGCTTGAAACCTCTGCTATGAAGAGAGACTGAGAGCCCTGGGGCTGTGTAGTCTGGAGAAGAGAAGGCTGAGAGGGGATCTGATCAATGCCTGTCAATATCTGAGGGGTGGGTGTCAGGATGAAGGTGCCAGGCTCCTTTCAGTGGTGCCCAGTGACAGGACAAGGAACAACAAGGAGAAGCTGGAGGTTCCACCTCAACATGAGGGGACACTTGCAGTGTGGTGAGGGTGATGGAGCCCTGGAGCAGGCTGTCCAGAAGTTGTGGAGTCTCCTCTAGAGACTTTCAAAACCCATGTGGATGTGTCCCTGTGTGACCCTGCTGTGGCAGGGGACTCAATCCCTGGAGCTCCCCTTCAACCCCTACCATTCTGTGACTCCTGCAGCTGACATCCACATAGCACTCCCCAAGCTGGACAGAAGAACCTGACACAGATCTGTACAGCACCACACAACATTCACCTTCCAAGCCCCCAGCTCTGCACACCCTTCCCTGAGCTCTCCAGCACTGTGCTTCACTGAAGTCACATTTTCCACCCCCCTTCCCTCCTGGCCTGTCAAATCCACCCCCAGAGCCACATCTTCACTTCCTGCTGCACTGCTGGTTGTGCAGCACCTCCTGGGCCTCTGGGGCAGTGCTCAGCAGCATGGGGAGAGCAGAGCTGCACAAAGCAACTCTCCCACCTCCTGCAAGAGCTTGTTTGCTCACCATACAGTGAAAGAAGTCTTCAAACTCTCTATTGTTGTTGGGCTTGCAGGGAATTAATAGACATCAATAGCACTTAATGATTTCCTTACCCTTCAGGTGAAGTGATTAATTAAGGGCCTGGGTTTAGTCAGCCCCTGGTGTTTACCAGTTCTAATTGCCTTTTTTTTTGGGCACCTGGGTGGAATGCTCTTTTCTGCTGCCTCACATTCCTCCTGAGCAGCAATTAATTTGCTCATCAGTAGCAGGGCCACAGCATCGGCACCCTCATTAAGGTCACACCCTCTCCCTTTGGGCTCCCCCTTTGCTTTGGGACATTATTTGTTCTTCCTCCACTCCCAACTTCTGATTTGCTGCTCTCAAAGAAGCCTTTTCTTTTTTTTTTTCTCCTTCCCATGGAACAAACTCAGAAGCTGCTGCTGGCCACAAAGCTTCAGACTCACAGAACCGACCAGGCTGGAAAAGACCACAGAGATCATCGAGTCCAACCTAGCACCCAGCACCTCCTGGCAACTAACCATGGCTCCAAGTGCCACATCCAATCCCTTTTGAACACCTGCAGGTGTTCACCACCTCCCTGGGCAGCACATTCCAATGGCCAATCTCTCTTGCTGGGAAGAACTTTCTCCTCACCTCCAGCCTAAACTTCCCCTGGCACAGCTGGAGACTGTGTCCTCTTGTTCTGCCACCAGTTGCCTGGAAGAGACCAACCCCCACCTGGCTACAGCCTCCCTTCAGGGAGTTGGAGAAAGAAGGTCTCCCCTGAGCCTCCTCTTCTGCAGGCTAAGCAACCCCAGCTCCCTCAGCCTCTCCTCACAGGGCTGTGCTCCAGACCCCTCCCCAGCCTTGTTGTCCTTCTCTGGACACCTTCAAGTGTCTCAATGTCCTTCTTAAATGGAAGGACCCAGAACTGGACACAGGACTCCAGGTGTGGCCTAACCAGTCCTGAGTACAGGGCACAATGACCTCCCTGCTCCTGCTGGCCACACTGTTCCTGATGTAGGCCAGGATGCCATTGGCCTTCTTGGGTTTAACCCTGGCCTCTCAGGGGGTTTTGCCCTCCATCTCCAAACACCACCCAGAACTTCCTCTGAAATTTAGGGGGCGAAGCACAAAGCATTCTTCTGACTGACAGCTGAAACGTGGCCTCAGGTCTGTTTACCTCTTCCTTGGGCAGTCAGGCTAATTCAGTTACCCTTCCCTTGGACAGGGATGGCACCTGGTGACTTGGAAAAGCAGCCCCCAGCCAGGGCATCATTCAAAGAGGAATCACTGCCCCGTGCACAGCAACCAGGCTCTCCAACTAGAGCCCAAGCTGCTGAGCTGGTGATTTACTGTTTCTTCTGCAAGCATCTCAGTGACAAGAAGCAGGCAGCCAATTTCAATCCCTTTGTGAGATTCAATTAAACCCTTAATTAAGTGATGTCAGGGGCCTTTAGCAGCTGGCTGGGTACACAAGCGAGCAGGGAGAAGGGGACAGACCCTGCAGTGCCAGTAAGCCCTAGCAGCAGGGGGCAGGGGTGGCTCACCGCAGCCCAGCTGCGGCTGCCGGGGGACGTCTGCAGAGGTTTTCGCTGCCTCCCCCTCTGCTGCAGGAGCACCACGTGAAGAAAGCAGGTCGGTGAATAGGTGTTTATAACCCTAAAGCACCCCTGGGAGCCTTTGAGAAGGAAGGGGTCAAGCCAGGCGATGTTTTTGCACTCAGCTAATCGCGGTGCTGCTTTCATGCCCGCCGGCCCCAGCCGACTCCTCTTCCTCTCCCCAGCTGCCCCTCTGACTTGAGCCCACGACCGCCCGGACCAAAAAGAGACCGAGGACACTCAGATTGGTTCTGTGCTTTGCCGAGGCTCTCCTCACCCCTCGAGAGGCATTAATGGGTACTCAGCAGCAGTGGGGGCTGCTCAGAGGCTTTTCTAATGAACTGCCTAATAGCATCCAAGTTCCTGCGCTGCTGGTGAAGCAGGGCTGCGGGGTCCTCTTGGGGAAGTGCAGAGGGGAGCCAAGCCTCATGCTCTCCTCTGCTTTGGAAGCCGCTCACACCTCCTTTGCTGTGTGCTCTCCAAGCTCCCCCCTGCGCTAGTGACACTTGGCAGGGTCCTTTTATTTCTCTGGAGTTCGGAGCTCCCTTCCTACGCTCACATTTCCCGAGCTCTGCACCTGGACCCAAACCTCTTGGCAGCTCCGGAGCCCTAACGGCCATTGCCTGGCAGAGCTGCTCCCGGCAGCAGCTCCCCCACTTGTTTTTCCCCTCCAGAAAGCAGGCAGGAAGAGTTGGGTGCGAGGGGCTGAATGCTAAGCAAGGATACAGGCAACAAAAAGAGGGCAGTGAGAGAGGGCACAGAGGGGAAGATGCAGGAAGAGAAGACACCACCGTAGAAACCTACCCAAACCAACACAGACTTTGCTCAGGTTGAAATAACCCAGCTGGTGAGCCAAGGCTCAGCACAGCTCTCCACTCTGGAGCTGGGTGTCTCCTCTTTGCTGTTCTCTCAGCCAGACCTCCAGGAGAGGAGCACAGGGTGGCCTTGCTTGGGAGCCCTCCCTGCTGGCACAAGCAGCTCTTTGGGGCTTTCACTTCACCATCGTAAAGATGGCATCCCAAAGCTCTGTTTGGAAACTGCTCCAAAGCCCCTCCATGTGGCATTATCGCTCCTCAAAACCTTCCTTCCCCTTCCAAGCTGCCTCCCAAGTCCCTCCTCTGTGCCTGGCCACTTTCACCAATCATTTTGCAAAGGCAAACCTGAAGCTGGAGCAGCTGGATTGATCCCCACTGTACCTCCTGGCCACATCACTGAAGAATCCAGCTTTGGAGCCTCTCTCCTCTACACAGGAGCAGGCCAGGCTTACACACACACACACATCACTCCAGGTAGCAAACAAAACTCAAAGCCCCTGGGCAGGACACAAGCATCTGTTGAATCCCTGCAGCAGGTCCCAAGATGAGGTGGATGGAGCAGGACTCTTGATCTGATCATGCAGCAGCCTGCAGGCAAACAACTTGGCTCTCCTAATTGCCAGCCATGGCTCTCTCAGCCCCTTGCCAGCACCTGGATGCTGCCTTTCGTTCTGCTCAACTGAATCCACAGAAGCAAAGGATCAATTTACTGAGCTGCCAGGGTCAAACTGACCAAGCAATGCAGATGATTTTGGATGGCCCAGCCCTCTGGGCTTCTCTCTGATGCCAACAGCCCAGGAACAACCTGCCCCAGCACCGAGACACGCTCACAAACGATCTGCCCTCAGACACGGGTGTAAAACCAGCCCTGTCTACCAAAATCCCTGCAAGAGCAGCAGTGCAGCTGGCTGGGGAGGTGCCCTGCCTGGCAGTCACAGAACAGTAGGGGTTGGAAGGGACCTCAAAAGATCATCCAGTCCAACCCCCCTGCCAGAGCAGGATCACCCAGGAGAGGTCACACAGGAACACATTCGGGCAGGGGTTGAATGTCTCCGGAGAAGGAGACTCCACAACCTCTCTGGGCAGCCTGCTCCTGCAGCGATGCTGCAGCCAAGGGCAGTGTGAAAAATGGGACAAACCCTGCTGGCTCTCAATTAGCTGCAGGGCAGAGCTTGCTCTCCCCAGCCCTTATTTGAGACAGCAGGTCAGCACTAACATCTCCTTCAAACCTTGGCCCCCTCTGGGGAAGAAGCCGGCACGGGCAGAGCCATTTTCCGAGGGTTTCAGGGGTGGAAGGCAGGATGAGGAGAGATTAAGTTGGACTTGGCTGCCCAAAGCCAGGCAGGCTGCAGTGCAGAGCCACGCTGCCGACGTGACATTTGTCTGCCCTATGTTACAGGAGCCCTTGTTTGGCTGCCGGCTGCCTCTGCTCCCTGACAGAGAGGGATTTTACCAGCATTAAGGGCTGAACCAGGGGCCCACCTACACTGCTGCTGCAGGGATCAGCACAACTCATCTGCACCTCAGCCTGACCTCAGGACCAGCCCTCCCCCCCCTTGTAAACCCCCAGCAGGGCAGCAGCAATGAAAGCTTCCTCCGGCGCCGGCTCTGGGACAGGGTGCCAGGAGCGTCCCGGCCGCAGGGACAGAGCTGCAGTACCCCACAGGCTGCGTGCTCAGCCCAGCAGCACGGCCCAGGGCTCACCACTGGTTGCCAGAGGGGTGCCAAGCTGCCCCTGTGAAGGGTGTGATCCCTGCAAGCGGGTTGCTGGGCACAGCAAGGCCGTTTCCATGCCGCTGGCTGCTTCCCTCCGTTGCCATGGGGACGGCGCCGGGCGCCAGCCGGCCGCAGGCAGCAGGGTGAGGACCCATCCCTCTCCCTGGTGCTCACCGAGGGCAGCAGGTACATCTAATCCAGCACTGCTCCGCTTTATGCCTCCCAGCAGCACCCAGCAGCTAGCAAGTGATCAGCACAGCAGCTGCCAGCGGGCACTGGGAGGGCCCCAGCGCCGCCCACTGCCCCTATTAACACCCAAAGCGGTGTCAAACAGCACCCAGCTGGCTCTGGCAGGGCTTCCCTGCCACCTGCCTGGCTCTCACCTCCCCCAGGCCTCCCTGCACAGCTGGTGCCTTGCATCCCCCTGCTCCAGCAGCCCCAGGGCTGGGCTGTCCTCTGGCAGGGCTCTGGATGTCAATGCCGCTGGCACATCCTTGCCAGCCCCATCCAAGGCAACCAGAAGATGCTGCCCAGTTCATGCTGCACTGGGGTGGGGACAGTGTGCTGGGCCACTCAACTCTCTTGCATGGCTCTGCCTCCCTCCCTGAGGCTGTCACAACACACCTAGAGGACACTGGGAGGCAAGAGGATGAACCTGTGCAAGAGCAGCCTTCAGAGGGCACTACCAAGAGCAGGGGCTGAGGGACTCCTCTGGGCAAAGCCAGGGCTGCTTTGGCCTATGCTTAGTATCTCACAAAGCTACTGGGAGAAAGAGGTCGGCCATGGAGAGCAGAAGTGCCACATTCCTGGCTTTGAAAATGCTGAACTCAAGCAAGTTCTGTTACTCACACAAAACAAAGTCCTACAAAGACCTCAGATCATACCTGGACAAAGCAGGATGCAGAAGATGCTGGGGGCTCAGCAGAGCTGGCCACACCTGAAGATGCTGGGGGCTCTGCAGAGCTGGCCACACCTGAAGATGCTGGGGGCTCTGCAGAGCTGGCCACACCTGAAGATGCTGGGGGCTCTGCAGAGCTGGCCACACCTGAAGATGCTGGGGGCTCTGCAGAGCTGGCCACACCTCTCCATTGCCTTGTTGCAGGTTTTGTGAGGTCTTCCACAGTGGCCAAGTTGTGCTGCTCCTTCTCTAGGAAAGCTGCCTCAGGAGACACCTCTCCCTATGGTACTCCTCCCTCTGGCTTGCCAAGGGCCCTGGACACCCACCTAAAACTCTCCTCAAGTATTTGTTCAGGTGCACTTGGAATCCTCACAAAACCATGAGCAGGCAGCAATCACCCTGTTAGCAATCCCCTAGGATGGGCCCTAGGAAATGGTTTGGCTTCTGGAAGGAAAGAAACACAGTAAAGAAAATTCCTTCTGCACAGATGCAGCAGAGCCTGTGGGCCTGGGCAGTGTCCTCCACTCCTTGTTAAGCGGGCAAGAGCCAAGGTGTTACCCAGATGCTGCAGCACAGCCCTGCCTGGCTGGGGCTAGGGGCACTGTGCCCCCTTTTCACTTCTCCTGACACACAGGCCCACAGCAGGCACCCACCACTGCCTGGCTTCCCAATGGCTGGTCTAAAACTGGTGCAGGATTTTTCACCTGACAAGCCACCAGTCACAGGATGTGCAATTCAGGGCTTTTCCTGCATCAGGGTTTGGGTTGTTTTCAACCCCCCCCCTGAGAACTCTGAATTCAGAGTGCAGCTCTTCCCGGAGAGAAACAAAAGGCACAGCAGAGCTCAGCCAGCGTGGTGGGCAGGTAGTGCCAGGCTGTGGCTGCTGCAATGACCAAGCCTACACAGCTCAGCCCACATCCCCTGCAGCTCTGGAGCAGGCTAAAGAGAGGATAAAAAACAATAAAAGCCCTTTCTCCATTCCCTCCTCCTGAGGAGTACCCAGCCAGAAAAGCTTTTGCCACCACCAAACAAGACAGGGAAGCACAGGAACTGAGGCACATCAGCTACCTGGACTCTGAAACTCAGGATGCCAGGCAAAGCAAACCCACCAAATCCTGCCCACAGGAGCAGCCACTTGCTCTGCCAGCAAGCACCTATCTGATAAAGGCTCACAGAAGGATGAAAAGTGGTCAGAAGGCCACGTGTTCCATTGCCACCCAGCCTTTAGCATCTCTCTGCCCACAGCCCTGAGAGGCAGAAGCCCAGCAAGACAAAGGACACAAACAAGGAAGACAAAGAGGCTTTTTACAGCAGCAGCAGCCTGCTTCTTCCAGCTGGGTCAAAAGGACCAAAGGAAGCATGATAGACACCAGCACTTGAGCAAAAGGAAGGTCCTGTAAGTACCCTGACAACATCAGGGAGATAAATCAGGGCCAGCAGCTCAGCGCTGGGAGGTTAATTGAAAGGAATCTTTAGCATTGGTGGATACCTGAGTCTGCTTCTAACCCTGCTCCTGTGGCTGGCTGAGAAATATTGCAAGGGTCCTGCTTTTACTTCTTTTGGGTTTGCTTGTTTTTGGGGGAAAGCAAAGGCAGCACAGGATGTAACAGAAGAGAGGACTCTGCTGCCAGTCAAACGTGGTTTCCAAGTCAAGCAGCTCCTTGTACCTTAGTGCCTGTCTGAAAAGCCACAGGCTCAAGAGCTTTCTGATGGGGCTCAAGGTCTGCAAAGGAAAGCACCAGGCACCAAAATGGAGGAAGGCTTCAAAGGAAAAGTGGCTTTCATGCCCAAGATGTGCACGCTGAGAGGAGCGAACACCAAAGGGATGCTGCCAGCAGCAGGTTACAAGGGGATCCCAGGCTTCGGCAAGGGTCTGTCCACATGTTCCCAGCCACAATGCTCTGCAAAGCTGCACCACGGCTAGGAGCAGCATGCAGTGGAGAACCCAAGGCTCTTTCACCCAGTCTAGAGGCAGTGGACAGGCAATGGCTCTTCTGCCCAGCAAGGGGCCTTCAGCTTTCATTGCTGGATCGTGGATCATCAGCAGAAAGCGGCCACAAGATGAGACAAATGCCACAAATGGGTTAAAAGGAGGAGGCTCTGGGTGGAAGCTGGGCTAACAAAAAGAAACAAAGGGGAAATCAGAACTGAAAGTGAACAATTCCCTCCCCCAGCATCAGCTCACACAGGCAAGAATGTGAGAAACCTGCAGTAAGCACAGAAATGCCTCAGGTAGGAACAACAAATGTATTCCAAGTGCCAGGAAGAGGCAGCAAACCAACATGTGACAGACCTGAGCAGTCCAAGGCAACCCCCCCACCCTGCCCTCTCTTCCTTAGCAAAAGGGAATTCCAACCTGCATCATTCTGGCTTGGGGGGGGGGAGACAGAGACAGTAAATCAGGCTCTTAAAGCAAATTCTGTTTATTCCATTTTCATCCAGCCTAGGGCAAGAGGGAAAAAAAAAACAACAAACCCAACAACAAAACAATACCAGGTAGAAAAACATCTCCCCTTCCCTCCCTCCCACCACCCACACATACACACACACACACACACACACACTTCTTTTGCCTCTTAAATAAAGGAACCAACATTTCAAGCATGAGAGACTTCTCTTTCAACCCCCCCCTTTTTTTTTCTCCTGTAACAAAATTAACTCTGTTGTAGATAGAAAAATGCAGCAGCCAAGAGCAGAGGATCTGCTGTGCTACTCCAAGGCAATTAGTACCCAGAATGATCAATCAGTTTGTCTGCAAACAGCATAGGAAAATACTTAGCACTTACCCAGCACTTTGTGGGGTTGGTTTTTTTTTTTACCCATCCACCAGTCTCAGAGTGGTTTACAAAAGCTACAAATATGGTTTTGGCCTCATTTAGAGAGAATGAAAACACCAGCTGGAACAGGAAAGAGATCTGTCCCCAGACACAGAACAATTTAATAGCAGAACTAAGAACTGAGCTCTGCTCTCTCAGCCCCCAAGTCCAACGATCTGCGCTGTGCTCTCTGCTCCACGCAAGGCAGCTGGAATTGGGCAGAAGCCCCTCCACAGCAGAAGTGCTGAAGGGGTTTATGTTTCTGTCACTAAGCAGAGATCTGATGGCTGATTTTAGTAAGGACTGTGACACCAGTCTGGGGTAGAGCTGCTGAGAGCTTTGGGAAAGGAAAGTGGAAAGGGGGGAGGGGATAAAAAAAGTCTCATCCAGGAAGCGTGAGCAAATGGGAGAGGTGCAGGAGGAGGCAAATCCATGATGTACAAATGTGCAAATGATTCTCCACGTGGAGCTTCAACTGAATGTTTGAGGAACAGATCACAGGATAAAGCCTAAAGCCTTGCCAAATAGTGTTATTAGATGGAGAGGAGCCTGGGGCTGCAGCACGCCCGGCCTGACGCTTCCTCTGTCAGCAGCCTGCTGACCCAACGGACCTGAGAAACCAACAGTGCAAACAGCAGCACAAGAGCAGTGAAGTACAAATGCCTTACCCCAGAGGTGTGTTTAGCAAGGCCAGGAGACAGAAGAATTAAGAGGGAAAGCTGATTGCAGGCCCCTCGAAGCCCCACCCCACTGCTTCCCTAGCGAAACAAACGCAGGGCTCCCAGGCTGCTCTTCACAGGCACCAGGCCACATCACTCACAGCTCGTTTTGGTCCACAGAAGATACCCACAGGGTCCCTTGAAGTGAAAGGTCTCCCAGGCATAAGCACCAATTTTCTAATGCCCCCCTCTGCACCTCCTGCAGGGCTGGGACAAGAGGAGGGCTCCAGCTTCCCACACAGACCTTGAGGTGCTGGGGTGGCTGCACTGCCTGCTGGGCCACACTCACACAGCAGGCTGTGGGCAGGAAAACCCAAGTGGTGGCCTACAACCCAAAACTCCACCCCACCCAGGGGGGAAAGGCAGGCCAGCATCCTCACCAGCCCAGGGTGGCAGGCAGCAATCCACCCAGGAGTTTGTTTTATCAGCAGCAGCATCAACACCAGCACCAAGCCACCAGCCAGCTGTGCTTTCAAGCCTGGGGACAGCAAATTGGGTTCTCACAGAGAACAGGGGTAGGTCAGCAACCTGAGCCAACCAGCTCAGCTCCCAACTGCCAAGCTGCAGCAATGCACCTGAATTCAGGTCTCCTCCTTCCTTTCTGGGCAAAGCCACATGCTACCAACTCTTCACACTCACACTTCCAACGTGCAGGAGGATGCCTGCAGCTGGGTTTCCCCACCTCTGGGCAGCAGAGCTGGCAGATGGCCATGAGGATTCACCAACTGGGCTGCAGAAAAGTCCTTCCAACATCAGCAAGGAGCTGCTGGTGCTCCCCACACGCCCTTCCCAGCCACCCATCTTCCTTCTGTGTCCACCTCCTGGTGCACTGGAGGCACCACCAGCTGCCCTGGCTTCCTGGTGCTGAGACACCACCTTCCACTCTGGAGCTCTTCCAGATGCTAAGGCACAAAGACTAAGCGACTTGCATAGAGTCAGGAGCACAGCTCATGTCCCTCCCCTGCAGTGAACTTCTCACACCTCTTCTGCCTGACCTCTTGCATATTAAAACCACGTGAGCACATTGTGCAGATAAGAACAGGACTTCAGCTAGCACTGAAGACACAAACAAGGGGTAGCTGAACTGCTAAAGCCCTCTCCACGGCTCCCATCCCTTCCCCGTGTGCGTGTCTCAGCAAGGCAGCAGAGCACCAGCACAGGACGGAGCACTCCACAAACGTGTTGCAATGCTCCACCTTTACCACCCTAAGAGCTTCAACAGGGGAGCAAGAGGACAAGGAAAGCTGCCCCCTCCCACCCCCCACCCCGGGGAACACCAGGAAAGCTGTGCCCTTCCCGCCCCCCCCCCCCGGGAACAGCAGGCAAGCTGCCTCAGCTATGCCTCCTTCACCACCAGGAAGAGGGCACAAGAGCAGCGATGGCTGCGGTGGGAGCACCGCGGTACGGAGAGGGTGGGAAGGAACATTCAGACGCGCAAGGCCAGCGGATCCGCTCCCCCCAGCTGAGGGCCCCGCGGGAGGCTGGCAGCCCGGAGCTCCCGAGTCGGGGCGGTGCTTGAGCCCAGCGACGGTCGGGTTTGCGGGAGGCGCCAGCCCGCGGCTCCGGAGAGCCGGAGCCAAGGGGAGCGGCCGGCCCCGGCCGTGCCCCCCGCCCGCCCCCCGCTAGGTGCAGCTGTGCCTCATGTGGAAGTTGACCACGTACTCGGCGTTGGTGCGCTGCACCGAGATGGCGAAGGGCTCGAAGGGGTGGAAGGTGAAGGCCACCAGGCGCCGCACGGTGTGGTTGATGGGGCGGCCCAGCAGCCCCGCCTGGATCTCGAACTTGAGCAGCCCCGAGTCGCGGGCGTAGAACCTGCGGGCGACACACACGGCGCTGACGGCTCCGCGCAGCCGCCCCCCGGGCACAGCAAGCGGGGTGGGGGCTGCGCCGAGGAAGTTTCCCCCCCTCCAGCTCTTGCGTAGCAGAACGTAAACGAATTGCTACTGGATGGAAAGATAATCAGACTCACAGCACCGACCAGGCTGGAAAAGACCGCAGAGATCATCGAGTCCAACCTCGCACCCAGCACCCCCTGGCAACTAACCATGGCTCCAAGTGCCACATCCAATCCCTTTTTGAACACTTCCAGGTGTTCACCACCTCCCTGGGCAGCACATTCCGAAGGCAAATTACTCTTTCTGGGAAGAACTTTCTCCTCACCTCCAGCCTAAACCTCCCCTGGCACAGCTTCAGACTGTGTCCTCTTGTTCTGCCACAGGCTGCCTGGAAGAGCCCAACCCCCACCTGGCTACAACCTCCCTTCAGGGAGTTGTAGGCAGCAAGAAGGTCTCCCCTGAGCCTCCTCTTCTCCAGGCTAAGCAACCCCAGCTCCCTCAGCCTCTGCTCACAGGGCTGTGCTCCAGACCCCTCCCCAGCTCTGTTGCCCTTCTCTGGACACCTTCAAGTCTCTCAATGTCCTTCTTCAACTGAGGGGCCCAGAACTGGACACAGGACTCAAGGTGTGGCCTAACCAGTGCTGAGCACAGGGCACAATGACTTCCCTGCTCCTGCTGGCCACACTGTTCCTGATGCAGACCAGGATGCCATTGGCCTTCTTGGCCACCTGGGCACACTGCTGGCTCTTGTTCAGCCTATTGTCAACCAGTACCCCCAGGTCCCAACTCTCTGCTCTTTGTCTTGTCCCATGTAGAGGGGGGAGCAAAGGGAGCAGGGTGGGGGAAGCTATCAGTAGGCACCTGGTTATACCTGTACATATTGCATATCTTATTCACTGCATTCCATATTTAGATTGCAGTTTTGCCTGTAAATAGAGCTTCATGTGCTTTCTAACTGAGCTGGTCTGGCAATTTCATGTTGAGGGGAAACTTTCAACCCACCACACAGTCTTCCTGCCCATGGCAGGGGGGTTGGAGCTCGATGATCCTTGAGGTCCCTTCCAACCTTAACAATTCTATGATTCTTCAATCTCTGGAACTCTCCCAGGGGCAGGTCCATAGCTGGCTGGCTCTTGGCTGTAAAGAGAACTCCCTCCTCAGGCAGCTTGTGTAGAGAAGGCTAATTTCATTTTAGTACCATCAGGGAGAGAACTCTGCCTGCCATTTGGTGAGGCTCTGGAATAGGCTGTCCAGGGAAGCTGTGGATGCCTCCTGCCTGGGAGTGTTCAAAGCCAGGCTGGATGAAGCCTTGAGCAGCTCACACTCTGTGTGAGAGGTGCCCCTGCCCATGGTGGGGAGGTTGGAGTAGATGAGCTCTGAGGTCCCTTCCAACTTGAGCCATTCTGTAATTGATTTTAGTGAACATGACTTCACAAGGGGGAACAAGTTTGGTCCAGCCCCCATCTGTGCTGGCTTTTCACCCCCAATGCAGGCTGCTCCCCTTGACCCCTAAGGCAGATCCACTGTACAGAACAGAGCTCATTTCCCTTAGCAAATGCCTTTACTCCAAGTGCAAGACCACCCTTTCCCTCTCCTGCTGCTGCCAGACAAGCTTTACCCTGCTGCTCTTCTGCCTCTTCATGTCCCCATTCAGTTGGGGAAAGTGAACAGCTGGACCCAAGTCTGCTCAGGGTGCCAAACTGCACACCACAGCTCAAGCAAGGCTTTGCAGCTCCTTCTAGATTTCCATCCAAAAAAGCAGTAACAAAACAGGCTGGGCAGGAAGTGCCTGGTGGATCACACTCAACAATCAGAGCAGGTGCAGAGGCCAAGGGAAACTTCTCATCCTTCTGCTGTCACCCACAAACCTGCCTGTGGGTCAAGCTCCCTGGTGTCTCCCACCAGGTGAGTTCTGGAGCAGAGCTCCAGCACAAAGCAAACAGCACCAGGGGGCTGAGGCAGGAAGCTCTTTGCTTCTTGAACCTTCCCTGCAGGCTTTGTGTAACCAACCTAAGGCCAGGTAACACTACTGTCCTGTGACTCCCAGCCTCCAAGGGCTTGGTGGAGGTTGCTGGATGTGGAACCTTCTCAAAGCAGCTGGGCTCTAACTCAAGCCCCCGCAGCCCGAGGCTGCCTTAGCTCCCCAGCCCATTTCAGCTGCCCTTCCAGTTTCAGGCACAAAATGGCCATTTTGTCTCCCAGCTGTTCCTTTTCCCCACCATCACTTAGTCCATGTGGCTACTCTGCATTTCCCCCTGGTTTTTAACTCAGGGAATGCTTTTAATCTCCGAGCTCATCTCCCCCCTCCCCTGCCAGCAGGGCGATGCACTCAGCGCTCAGCCTGGCAGAAGGGGTGATGACAGAGAGAGGCAGTGCTGCTTCAGGAGCAGACACACTCCACATTTTAACAACCCAGCCCTATTGAGAACCTCATGTTCTTCCTGGAGGGCCACTCTCCTCTCCCTTCTCCTGAATCAGAGTGCCAGGCAGCCCTGCCTGAAAATTGCACACAAGAACCCAGCGAGAGAGTCACAATCTTGGTATTTGGCTTTTCAAAAGGCCCTTTCCCTCCCACACAAGGCTGGCTATGCAGAGGGTCATTCTTTAAATAAAGCACAGTCCCTTGTCTGCTTCTCTCCCTCTCTCCCTCCCCAATTCACAATAATTTACTCCTCAAGATGAAGCTCCCTGTAATCTCCAAGATGTGCTCAGGTTGGTATTTTTAAATGCAGTTTTAAAAGAGCTCTGCAATCAGAGGCCATTTCCATGGGCTCTCACTCTGGGGATGAATTAGGCACTGCAATATACAATTGTATGTCAACAGAAACAGCAAGAGCAGCCTTTTCAAACTCCATGAAAATGGAAGAGTTAGCTGCAGACCCAATTTTTTTTTTTTTTTTGGTTAAATGGCTCCTTGTTAGCCCTCCAGATGGATTTTAGAGACCCCCTACCACAGGGAAGGCTGTGTTAGAGCCTCTTCCTCTCAAGTGCCATCATTTCACCCACTGGATCTCTCTTCAAGCCTCCTGAAAAGCCACTGGAAGGCGGTGGTGCCGGGGAACCTGAAGCCCTTCCTGCCCGAGGGCAAGCCAAGCGCTGGTCTTTCAAGCAGCCAGAGCTGAGGGTTGACCCTCCTGGGCTGCAGGAAGGCACAAAGGGTTAAAAGGACACCCAAGACCTGGAGGTCTTCCTGTCTTCACACAGATTGGGACACTTGTAGCTTCAGAAGGCTTCTGCATTCCAGCCAGTAATAGGACTTAGGATTACAAACGCTGTGGCCCTCCACCTCCAAGCCCTCCAAGCACACCAGGCAGCAGCGGTTATTTCGTTAAGCCTTTTGCTTTGCATGGGAGAAAGGCAGCGGAAGGGCTTCAGCTGCTGAACGGTGAAGGTTAACGCCTCAGCTTCTGCTTACTTCTCCCCACCACCCCACCCCCCCCCCCCCAAAAAAAAAAGCCAGGAGCCCCACTGCTCAGAGGCACTATTCAGGTCCTAATTGACTCCGCACAGCTTTTGAGCTCTAAAAGCCCTGGCTCTGAGCTGCCGGGTTGCTCAGGGCAGGAGGGAAGGTGGGACTTGGCTTTGTTTACTACAAAGACTTAACCGCAGCAAACGACTGCGGTTTGGCTCCCTTTTGTCTGCAGGAGCCCACGGGCAGGTTGGCTGCTGGCAGACAACTGCTGCCCTGCAAGTTTTTCCCAACGTCAAGCGTGGCAAGGGGGAAAAGGGCAAGCTTTTCTCGGCAGATAACATGGGAGCTGGAGATCAAACCGAATCGTACAGGCAGGAAAATTCAATTAAATATACATAATTTGGGAATTGAGTGCCCAGGAATAATCAGAGCTTCCCTGCCACCTGAGTCGGGGCCAAGGGAGACATGAAACCACTTTTTGAGAGTGCACTGATGGAAACAGAAGTTGGGAAACCGGCCAGAACGGCCTCCCTAGGCTGCCTGAGCCCCCAACGTGTGTGCAGTCACTAAACAAAGCACTTAGGCACTGCAGGCTCTCTTTGTTTCCAGAGCATAGGTTTGCTTTTGCAGCACTCTCTAAGTGGAAGGATTCTTCTGCCTGGAGAACCCAGCCTCTCTGAGAGCCTTTCAGCCTGGAGATGGTGAGGTTTTAACCACTGCTACTCGCAGCCAAGAGATGGAAATAAACAGACCTGGGGTTTCTACGAGCAGCATTGCAAACCTCCCCAAGCTCTGATTTATTCCTTCTGCCAGCATCAAAGACCTGGGCAGAAGAGGCAGAAGACTGGCCCTAAAATTCCCACCAGAGCAACAAATTTCCTGCAGCTCCCTGAAAGGAGCATGGAGTACAGCTCCCAGGATGAGAACTGTAAGTAAGGGAAGTCTGAAAACAGCTAACCCCACCCCCCCTAAATCAATGCCACAAGCACTCCAAGCAACACCTCAGCCAGCTGCTCTTCTGCTCACAGGACAAACTAGCTCAATGCACAGGCTCAAAGGAGCAGGAAAGAAGGCATCCAGAACAGGATCACTCTGCAGCATAAATGCAACAAAAGGAGGAGGAACAAAAGCATTCACACAGGTGAGGCTCAGGCTTCACAAGCCAGTCCCTCCCCAGGACAGCTGAAGGAGAGAGGACCTGAAGATCCCTCCTACAGGTACAAGTTACTGCCAGGAGAGAGGCAAACTTTGTGGGACTGCTGAAACAAAGCCTCTAGTGAAAGGATTTCCTAAAAAGGTCTCAACCTGCTCCTCTTCCCTGCCCATCTGACAGCACAAGGGGCTGTAGAGCTACTCTCACACTGCTCTGCTCACATACAATGGGCTGGGTTGGAAGGGACCTCCAGAGGTCATCCAGTCATAGAATCAATAAGGTTGGAAAAGACCTCAAAGATCATCAAGTTCAACCTCTCACCCAAGACCTCATGGCTACCAAACCATGGCACCAAGTGCCACATCCAATCCCCTCTTGAACACCTCTTTCTCCTCACCTCCAGCCTAAACTTCCCCTGGTGCAGCTTCAGACTGTGTCCTCTTGTTCTGGTGCTGCTTGCCTGGGAGAAGAGACCAACCCCCACCTGGCCACAACCACCATTCAGGGAGTTGTAGACAGCAATAAGGTCTCCCCTGAGCCTCCTCTTCTCCAGGCTAAGCAACCCCAGCTCCCTCAGCCTCTCCTCACAGGGCTGTGCTCCAGACCCCTCCCCAGCCTCACTGCCCTTCTGTGGACACATTCAAGAGCCTCAATGTCCTTCTTCAATTGAGGGGCCCACAACTGGACACAGGACTCCAACCTCCTGTGCAGTAAGCAGGGATATCCTCAGCTAGATCAGGCTGCCCAGAGCCCTGCCAAGCCTCACTCTGAATTATCTCCAGGGATGGAGCCTCAACCACCTCCCTGGGCAACCTGTCGCAGTGTCCTCTCAGGGTGCAAGACTTGTTCCTAACATTTAGCTTCCCAGCCCATTCCATACCTTATAGGGTGATCTCCACAGGTCTTGGGCCTCTCCATGACTGACACCCACTTGTCATCATAGCTGAAGAGGGAGAGGTCGAGGTAGGGGCTGCCACTGTAGGACTGGGCACTGATGGGGAGCTGGCCCAGCAGCCTCCGCACGGCCTCCGTGTGCCCTCCGTACTTGGCATTCACGATGGTGTCTTTGAACCTGCAGCAAAGCAAGGAGCAGGTTTTACTCACAAAGGCCACAGGTGAAGAGCTCAGCTGAAAGGAACTGAGAAGGAAACAAACTGATAAGCACAAAAATAAAACCCCCAACCAAACCACCAAGCCAGCAGCAGTGTGAAGGACTGGAGCAGCTCGTTTCCCGAGATGATGGATGGCAGCAGCTCAAACCTCAACCAGTCCTGGTGACCTTTGTTTATCCTCCCTCATCATTACTGTTTCTGCTCTGGAAGTTCAAACTGACAGAAGGACAACGCTGCCTACCCACAAGGTCTGGCCCCAGCTGCTCTGCAGTACAGGAAATGAAGAGGATCAGGAACAGGGAGAGGTGGATTAGCAGCTAATCAGTCAAGCCAAGCTTTACCACGAAGCCTGGCAAAAGCATAAGCAGAAGCCAGAGGGTTTCCCAGTAACAGCTGAGTGCTTAATGTCAGCCTGAGAATCTCCCTCTCTCTGGCCACTACATGTGTAAAGGGAGAAACCTTAGCTCAGGAGGAACCTTGACAAGAAGCCTAAATCTCTTCAGAAACTACAGCAAGCTGAGAAGTTCTTCCTGGAGGAGAGGTTAAGCCAGGCTGGATTTCTCTTTCTAAGGAAAAACTTGAGCTTTTCATGTGCAAGAGCAGCCAGCTGGATGTCACACATGAAGGAGGGTAAAACAGTTCCCTTTGACCAGGAGCACTCAGCCAAAAGCTCTGTGGATTATGCTTCATCATACTTTGCTATGGAAATCAAACCCTCCTGATGCAGGCCCTCGTGGGCAAGGGGCTGAGAAGATTCCTCTCTCTACTTCTACACAAGGCAGGAGCTGCTCCTCAGGTGGCTGTGGTGAGCCCTCTCATTCTCTCTCCCACAAAGCATTAAGGATTTCCTGACAGGCAGCTCTAGAAAGTTACAGACACAGCCAACTTGCCCTTCCTTCCCTGACGTCAAGCTAGAATCAACAGGAGCCTCATGCCTCTAAGTGATTGCCAAGTACCCTGGATGATGTGAAACAAGTCACTGGGAGAACAAAATACCCTGAGTCACCCAAAAATGTATTCCAAGAGGAACAACACTCTGCCTCATTAAAACCACAGCTGACTGCTAAGAGCATATTCTAGAAACCCAGGTTATTTTGATACCTTGCTCAGCTGCCACAATAGGGAAATTCATCAGCCCAGACCTTTCTCCTACCTAGCACAGCTTGATGAGACTCAGAAGCTTCTGATTGATGGTGGAGAAAACACTGCAGAAGAGTCTGGTGCACACTAAACTCAGGGAATGCCACTTGGCAAACCACATTCCATTGGACAGCACTAACACCTTGACTAATCTTATCTGCAGGGAGCAGAGCTGCTGGGCAGGAACACTTTGGAAAGCTCCAGCAGAGTTACTGTGGAAGGAGAGCTTTCTCTCCAGATCTCTCTTCCTGCTTGCCACTGCTTTGTTCCTTCATGCTACAAGACAGATACTGTGAGGACAGGCTGAGGGAGCTGGGGTTGGTCAGCCTGGAGAAGAGAAGACTCCAGGGGCACCTTAGGTATTGTGCTGGGCTGCAGCCAGAGGAGTGTGGCCAGCAGGGTGGGAGAGGGGATTCTGCCCCTTGACTCTGCTGAGACCCCACCTCCAATCCTGCCTCCAGTTCTGGTGTCCCCAGCATAAGGAGGACACAGAGCTGTTGGAGTGAGTCCAGAGGAGGACCACAAAGATGATCCAAGGGCTGGAACACCCCTGCTATGAGGACAGGATGAGGCAGCTGAGGGTGTTCAGCCTGGAGAAGACTCCAGGGGCACCTTAGAGCTGCCTTCCAATAGCTGAAGGGATCCTGCAGGAAAGCTGCAGAGGGACTTCTCCTGAGGGTGTCTAGAGACAGGAGAAGGGGGAATGGTTTGATGCTGAGGCAGAGCAGGGTTAGACTGAGGCTGAGGAAGAAGTTCTTCAGCAGGAGGGTGGTGAGACTCTGGAATAGGCTGCCCAGGGAGGCTGTGGCTGCCTCCTGCCTAGGGGTGTTGAAGGCCAGGCTGGATGAGGCCTTGAGCAGCTGAGTCTAACTGAGAGGTGTCCTGCCAAGGCAGGGAGCTTGGAGCAGATGATCTCTGAGGTCTCTTCCAACCTGAGCCCTCATATGAATAGGAGATGAGATGCATGAGGCTGGGAGATGGAGCATGTGGAAGGCAGGGTGGCTGGGGGGTGGCAGCAGCCCCCAGCAGCCGGCAGAGAGCGCACTGCCGAGGGCTCACCGGCGCTGGATCTGCCTGGCAAAGTTGTTGCTGGAGGCGGAGCAGGGGAACTGGACGGCCTCGCTGTGCAGGGTGGCGTTCCTGAAGAGGTCACAGAAGTTCTCAAACAGCTCCAGCAGCTCATCAGACGTGTTCTCAAACACAGCAATGACCTCTGTGCTCACCATGTTGTACACCACGAAGAAGGAGGGCTGGGGAGAGAGGCAGAGGCAGCAGTTACCAGGGAGGGCAGAGGTGGGGGAAGCTCTCCCACTTCCTTCTCCCCCCACGACACCACAGCCCCTAGCCCCAACCTCCCTGCAGCACAGGAGAACCTCACAGCCCCACACTAATTCATTCTGCTCTTCAAATGCCTCAACAGGAACCAAATTATCCCCCTCTTGACTGTGATTATTTAGGAAGCCAACCTAATAGGCTTCCCATTTCTTTCGGCTCAAACTGGCTGTCAAAACTTCTGCTTTCTCCTCCTCTCTGCCCTTCACCAAATCCAAAACACTTCCTGAAGGAGCCAAATTCAATTCTTACTCCTGCTGACAGAATTATTTGCAATCCAGAGCTAGCTGGCCACAAATTATTGCTGTCCTTTGTGGGGGAACATTATTTTCTTCCACCTTCTTAATATTTCCATCACCCAGAGATGAGTCTTTTCAGTCTGCTGTGCACTACACTACTGCTCACAAAAGACTGTGCCCTCCAGGTACCCTGCTGGCACAAAAAGGGGAATCAGAGACATTAATGTCTCCATTCAGGCCCAGTGTCCTCCTGAGAAAGGGCTCAGGTACTGTGCTGGGCTGCAGCCAGAGGAGTGTGGCCAGCAGGGTGAGAGAGGGGGTTCTGCCCCTTGACTCTGCTGAGACCCCACCTCCAATCCTGCCTCCAGTGCTGGTGTCCCCAGCATAAGAACACAGAGCTGTCGGAGTGAGTCCAGAGGAAGACCACAAAGATGATCCAAGGGCTGCAGCACCTCTGCTACGAGGACAGGATGAGGCAGCTGAGGGTGTTCAGCCTGGAGAAGACTCCAGGGGCACCTTAGAGCTGCCTTCCAATAGCTAAAGGGATCCTGCAGGAAGGCTGCAGAGGGACTTCTCCTGAGGGTGTCTAGAGACAGGACAAGAGGGAATGGTTTGATGCTGAGGGAGAGCAGGGTCAGACTGGAGCTGAGGAGGAAGTTCTTCAGCAGGAGGGTGGTGAGACTCTGGAATAGGCTGCCCAGGGAGGCTGTGGCTGCCTCCTGCCTGGGGGTGTTGAAGGCCAGGCTGGATGAGGCCTTGAGCAGCTGAGTCTAGTTGAGAGGTGTCCCTGCCCATGGTGGGGAGGTTGGAGCAGATGATCTCTGAGGTCCTTTCTAACCTGAGCCATTGTGTGACTGGCAATGGCAGTGCTTCATGACATGAAGGAGCAAGAAATTCAGGAACAAGGTGACATTGTGGCAGCACACCTACCTCAAAGGGCAACAGCATTGCCATCCCATTGAGAAAGGGCAGATTTAATCCTTGGTCATCAAAGGCAGCTTTTGTCAGAGACAGGAAGGCTGACACATCAGCACCCCACAGCCAGAGCCTGCCTCTCCTCCAAAGGGAGCCAATTCCCATGGTACATGCACACATCTGCTTAAATCCCCTGTCAATAAAGGCCCTTGCTGGATGCTTCACCTCCCCTCCCAAGCAATGCTCAGGGATGATGGCAAGCACACTGCCCACCCCACCCACTTGCAAACATCACAAGGGTTTGTTTGGTTTACAGCCCCAAAATAAAACTGTGATAACACAAAGCCAGCCCCCACACGTCAAAAGGAAGCACAGCAGATGAGGTTACTCACTAAACCTCTGCCTGAGGGAAGGGAAGCCCTTCTGAAACACAGGGCTGCAACAGAGCAAAATGAGGGGAGACAGCAGGAGAAACTCTTTCCATCCCTGGCAATTGCAGGGAGTGTCCTCCAAGCTTAAAGAAAAATGGTCCTTTCCCAGGTCAAGATGCAGACATCAACAGGAAGTCCCTGAGCAGAGAACTGCCCTCCCTGCAGCACCTGGGACGCCAGCAAAACACCAGCACAGCTCAAGTGGCAGGAGCTGAGTGCCACAGAAGTCTCACAGCAAAGCTGGCAGGTCCAGCACCACCAGCCCAGAACAAACCCCCAGCCCCACATCAACAGGATTCACTTCAGATCCCCCCAGGGATAAACAGTGACTTCCTTCACCTTCTTGGCAGAGAGGCCAGAGGGAAGAGCCTGAAATTGGGTGAAACCTCAAAGGCCTCTCTGACAGATGAAAGCAAACCAGGATCTTTCCATGTTTGGTGAGCCAAGTTTTCAGCAGCAAGCCCTAACCCAGAGCATGCATTCAGGCAGCTCTGCAGAGACTGCTCCACATCTGGAATGATCTCCTGAAAGAGCTGAGCAAAGAGCTGCTCTTCCTCCAGCACAAAACACACTGCCTGAGGAATGCTGCAAGCAACCCCCAACCTGCACCTCAACACTTTGCCAACCTGGTTAATTCTGTTCTGCTCTCAGGTGAAGAGAAGCAAGAGCAGGTTGCAGCAAAGCAGCACAGAAGCCTTGGGATCTGCAGCAGAGAGCAGAGCCTACCACAAACATCCGCAGCAGGGTCAGGAGCACCATTCCAGCGATCAGCACCCAGCAGAATGCTGCAGGCCACTTCCACAAAGCTTCAGTGTTCCCATGAATGGGTAAAATGTATCAGATGAAGGCTGACCTGTTCCATCCCAAAGGAACTGCCCCAAATGAGCACTACTGAGGAGAAAAACAGAAGAAACCAAGAGTCCTCTGTTGTATCCTGGGCTGCAGCCAGAGGATGTGGCCAGCAGGGTGAGAGAGGGGATTCTGCCCCTTGACTCTGTTGATACCCTACCTCAAATCCTGCCTCTGCTTCTGGTGTCCCCAGCATGAGGACACAGAGCTGGTGGAATGAATCCAGAGGAGGCCACAAAGATGATCCAAGGGCTGCAGCACCTCTGCTATGAGGACAGGCTGAGGGAGCTGGGGTTGGTCAGCCTGGAGAAGACTCGACTCCAGGGGCACCATAGAGCTACAGCTGAAGGGATCCTGCAGGAAGGCTGCAGAGGGACTTTTTCTGAGGGTGCCAAGCAAGGGCAAGGGGGAACGGTTTGAAGCTGAGGCAGGTTAGAGCTAGACTGAATCTGAGGAAGAAGTTCTTCAGTAGGAGGGTGGTGAGACTGTGGAATAGGCTGCCCAGGGAGGCTGTGGCTGCCTCCTGCCTGGGGGTGTTGAAAGCCAGGTTGGATGAGGCCTTGAGCAGCTGAGTCTAGTTGAGAGGTGTCCCTGCCCATGGTGGGGAGGTCAGAGCAGATGATCACTGGGGTCCCCTTCCAACCTGAGGAAGCATTAGACTAGGGCAATACAAGAACAACTGCCTATTTCTTCTAGGATCTTATGTCCTGGATCTGGCAAAGACAGGGAGAAAAAGAAGGGTATGGAAGGAAAACAAAGATCTAAGGAGTAATCAGACCTGGATGCTGCACTGGAGATTGATTACAGTATCTTGCTGAACACTTTCTAGAGCATAAACCCCAGACTGAAGGAGGAGAACAGGTTCAAAACAACATCCTTCCCAGCTTCAGAGCTCAAAACCTGACTACCACTCTCCCAGGAGTAAGAGGAGATGATCAAGCTGCAGGAAGGACCCAGCAGTGACTGAGCTATGTTTGCTCTTATTTGACTTCTTTAGTGCTTAAACTGAAAGGAGAAGCAGTTGGCACATTAAGTAGATCCAAGAGCTGCTACTCCAGTTCCAAGAGATCATAAACACTATGAAGCCTGCAAGAGTAAGGATGTAGGCAGGCCACAAAAGGCAGTTCTCCTGGGGGAACAAATGAAGGCTATTATAGCTGAAAGCCATGCTTGAAGGTAGAGGAGAAAAGGGAGAGACCACCTCTACAGTCTAAGTGTAGTACCTGAAGAAGCAGCTAACATAAAATTAGCTGGGGATGTGGGAGGGCAAGAGGGTTCTAAATGTATCTAGCAGGAGAGGGAACAATCCCTGGAGAAAGGGGAAGGGATAACCACATCAGATCATTTCCCTCTCCTTTTTAGTGGAGAAGGAAGCACTGAAATGGAGAACAAAAGGTAAGAGAGGTATTCAGCATCAAGAGGTGTCAAACCTTCCCACAGTGATGCACACAGAAAACAGACATCTAGGGAGCAACAGCTGCCTTCCAGCACCTGAAGGGATCCTGCAGGAGGGCTGCAGGGGTACTTTTCATCAGGGTGTCTAGAGACAGGACAAGGGGAAATGGTTTGAAGCTGAGGCAGAGCAGGGTTAGACTGGAGCTGAGGAAGAAGTTCTTCAGTAGGAGGGTGGTGAGACTCTGGAATAGGCTGCCGAGGGAGGCTGGGCCTGCCTCCTCTCTGGGGGTGTTGAAGGCCAGGCTGGATGAGGCCTTGAGCAGCTGAGTCTAGTTGAGAGGTGTCCTGCCAAGGCAGGGAGCTTGGAGTAGATGATCTCTGAGGTCCTTTCCAACCTGAGCCATTGTGTGACTGGCAATGGCAGTGTTCCATGACATGAAGGAGCAAGAAATTCAGGCACAAGGTGACATTGTGGCAGCACAGCTACCTCAAAGGGCAACAGCATTGCCATCCCATTGAGAAAGGGCAGATTGGTGGAGAGGTTGGAGTAAACAACCTCTGAGATCCCTTCCACCCTGAGCCATCCTATGGTTCTCCAAAGACCGAAGCCCAGGGGATCCCAAACAACATCCACAGCCCCTGCTAACCAGGGCAGCTCACAGCACTGCACCTGCCCCAGAGCAAGCAGGAGGGAGGCAGGCAGTACCTGGGAGGGATCTGTGACCCGCAGAGTGACCACGTCCTCGCTGGTGTACTTGATGAACAGGTGGTTCTCATCCAGCAGCTGCATCTTCCACATGCGCAGCTGCCGCAGCTGATCGAAGTACTGGAAGAACCTCCGCTTGGCGATAGCGCTCCCGTCCTGCTCGGCCCTCCTCCACAGGTACACCAGCAGCCTGTGCTTCAAGGAGTTGATGAAGGGCTCTTTGTAGGGGTTGGCCATCCCCGTCTGGCTGTCCCGCTGCACCTCGGGGTACACGGCGGACAGGGTGAGGAGGTCGTCCTCGTAGCAGAAGCGGCCGATGGTGCGCACGTCGATGAAGGTACCCTCGGGCGTCACCTGGAAGACGTGGATGGTCTGCTGCTGCACCGAGAGGATGGCCAGGATGTTCTTGTAGAGGTACAGCCCCTGGTTGTGGGACAGGATGACTTTGTCGCACTTGAAAGTCCGCGTGTCGCAGAGCCGGCCCGTGTGGAGGTCGATGATGTGCAAGGAGTAGTCCTCCAAGGGGGAGCGAGGGTTGGGGGTCACCGACTCGCTGTTGCGGTAGACCTCGAAGAAGGGGGGGTGGGGCTCCTCGGGCAGGTAGGCAGCGGAGCCCACGATCACGTAGCGGCAGTCGTCCGTGAACAGGCTGCACTCCCGGTTCAGGTGCTCCCCGTTGGAGGCCACGTTGGTGATGTGCAGCAGGACGAAGAAGCGCTCGAAGAGCCGCCCCCGGATGTTGACCGACCGCTGGTCGTTGCCGTTGGCCAGGATCTCCCCCTCGTAGCCCTGCAGGAGGTCTTCGGCCGCCTGGCAGCCTTGGTACTCGTAGATCTCCAGGGAGGTCTGGTCGGAGGAGAAGGCGATGAAGTAGCGGCCGTCGGGGGAGAACTTGCGCAGGAAGCAGGGAGGCTTCTCCACGTTGACCACGGTGAAGTTGGGGAAGACGTTCTGGTGGAAGACGCGCACCTGGTGCCAGTGGGTGCCAGCCTTGCCCGAGCTGATCCGGCGGCGCTCCAGGCGGTGGATGACGTTCTGGTTCTGGATGCGGCGGGGCCTGATGGTAGGGACGTCATGGTCCATGGTCACGGCTCTACTTCATCTTCCCCCTGCCAGGGAGACACCGCGTCGTGCCCTGCGACTCCACCGGGGGCAGAACTCAGGGCAGAGAGCGCCTCTTTGCACAGAGGAGGCGGGGGAAGGGTCCCACAGCACCCAAGGAGCTGAGAAGTGCAGGTATGCCTCTGGAAAAGGGGGAGCTGACGCAGGAGGGCAGCGAAAGAGGAGGTGGAGAGACCTCAGCGGGAGGTACGAGGGAAAACAGGAACTCTGAGACACCCCCAGTGTGCCAGGGGGTGATGGGACCTGCAGGCTTGTCTGCTGATGAGGGACACGTAGGAGAGGATGGGAGGAGCTGGGGAGGGCGGCAGACACAGGTAGGCACCAAGGGAATGTAGGGAGACCCAGGCACCAGAGAGGGGAGACAAGGATGATCCAGACCTGCTCGCTGACGGCAGGGGGCTGCTTGGAAAGGATGGAGGGGGCGGGCTGAGTGGCACAGGAGAGCTCACTGTGAGGCCTACGGGCCTGCCTGCTGAGCGGCGCCGTAGAGAGCCTCACGCACCCGGGGGCTGTGGGGACACACAGAGCTCCAGAGGATGCCTAGGAAAAGCTGCGGGCCCGCCTACCGCCGGCCCCCAGATTCTCCCCCTCCTTTCCGGAAGGCACACGGGGGAACTGAGGGCCGCGGCGGCCTCCTAGCCAGGCGAGGACTCCGGGAAAGGGGCACACGGTGGGGCCAGGCGCGGGGCGGGAGGAGGCCGCGACTGCGCTCACCGCTCAGGCCCGGCGCTGGGTGCCGCCGCCGCCGCCGCTCACTTTATGGCGGCCGCCATCTTGCCGCTACCGCACGACGACGACGCGGCGCGACGGGAGGGGCCTCGGCCGACTTCCGCTTCCGGCCGCGGGGCCAGCGAGGCGGTGGGGCAGGGCCAGAGTGGCAGCCAGGGGCAGCTTGCGCACCCTGGCGGCGGGAGGGGCGCGCCCGGGCCCCCGCTGCACCCGTGCGGGCTGCTTCCCCTGCACCCTGAGCAGCCCTCCCCGTGCCCTCTGGAATCCCGCACCCATCCTGCACAGGTTCTGCAGCCCCTGCACACCTGCTGCACCCATTCTACACCCAGCCTGCACCCACTCTGCGCCCCCCAGTGCTCATCCTGCAACCCAGGCACCCCATGCATCCTATCCGATCACCTCCTGCACCCATTCTTTCCCCCTATCCCTGTACCACAGGTACACCCTCCACCCTTTTGCCCCCCTTCACCCTTCCTGCACCCCATCCCAGCACTCCCTGCACCCATCCTGCACCTTGGCCACCCCATCACAGCATTCCCTTGCACCCCTCCATCCCCAGGAATCCCCTGCACCCCTGCACCCGAGTCCCCACTTGGGGACACCCAGGGGACATCAAACCTGCTGCCAGCCAGCATATTGAGGTGCACCTCAACCCTGGCATCAGCGGCAGAGATGGGGGTCACTTCTGGGCACCCCCTTTGGGCTTCTCAAGGGGATTGAAAGCTTTTTGCTAACCTGGGCTTTTAGCAGCATCCCGCCTCTCACACCGTGCATTAGCGGTGAGGGCAGCTCCGAGGGGCACTTGTCCTTCAAAGGGAAGGAAGGAGGAATGTCAGGGGGCCCTTGAGATCCATCTGCCAGCCTCTCACCAAGGCGGAGCTGCTGCACCAGCTCTTGGAGCCACTCAACCAGTGGGCACAGGAGCTGGGAGCGGGTGGTGTGAGGCAGAATGCTCAGCCCAGGGTGCTGGAGAGACTGCTGGGTGCTCCCCCTCCCTGTGGGTGCACCCCATTCCTGTGGGGTGAGTGCACCCCGTCCCTGTGGGGTGGGTGCACCCCATTCCTGTGGGGTGAGTGCACCCCATCCCTGTGGAGTGGGTGGCCCCACAGGGATGCAGCAGCTGTACTCAGCCAGCATTGGGCTGGGATGGAGCAGCCATGCTCCTTCCCCAAAGCTCTGGTTGCAATTCCCATGTGAATCCCAGGGATTCTCCATGTGTCCGGGGGTATGCTTTCGGGTCCCAGCAGCAGCAGG
Organism: Dryobates pubescens; assembly: GCF_014839835.1. Lineage (NCBI taxonomy): Eukaryota > Metazoa > Chordata > Aves > Piciformes > Picidae > Dryobates > Dryobates pubescens. The sequence goes on from NC_071628.1 coordinate 5,408,013, forward strand.
TGGAGCAGTACCCCATTGCCCCAGGCAACGGGACCCGGGTGGCTCCAGCTGCCTGCTGGAGGCTGGTGGTGGAAGGCAGTCTGCCTGGCACCCCTGGCAGGGGACCGTGGGGCACCAGAGGACCCTCAGGAGGACCTCCTTGCCGTTCCACCTGCCTGCCCCCTTCCCATCTCACACCCAGCAGAAGAGACACGGGATGCACCCAGTACCCTGTGTCCCTTTCCCACCTCCCCTCTGGCTCCCAGTTGCCGAAGGCACGATGACAGGACTGAAAATGAATGGCCCCAGTGTCTCTCTTTGTCTCTCAGCCTCCCGCCTAATTAATTGAGATCCACCTTAATAGGATCAAACTAAATACCAAAGAGCATCCAACCACACAGCAGCTGGCAGAAAAACAAGCGCCCGGCACACACGCACCGCAAGCCAGCTCGTCGGACAAAAGGGCCATTAAGACAGCAGCAATTAGTGCTTCCGGAGCTAATCACTTCAGCACTACAACCTCCCCGTGGCTGCGGCCCCCCTGGTGCTGGGGAGGGGGTCGGGGGATCCTCATTGGAGCAGTTTCATCCATCGACAGGGATCTGCATCACGTGAAATAAATCTCGTGGGCACAAGGCTCTTGGCGAACTTAGTCCCTGCTTATTTTGGTCCGGCGGGGGGGGGAGGGAGGAAGGTGGAGGGGTCGTGGGGTCAGACCCCCAGCCTCAGGAGGATGCCTGCCCCAGGGCTCCTGGGGATGTTTCACCAGGCTTAATCTCCCACCTCCTGCGGCGTTTCGTGCCAGTTCTTGGTGGTCCAGCTCTGTGGGATGCGTGGCAGTCCCCATCCTTGCCTGCTGGGCCACAGTGGGGAGGTGAGGTGTCCATCCACTTGTCCCCAGGCAGAGGGGAGACAGCGAACTGCAGAGCCCAGTGTGCTGATTTGGGGCTGGCACGACTGGGAAAGGAGCACAGAGGTTTCTGGGGACTGGTTCAGTGGGTTGCTGGTCTCTTGCAGCTTCACAGAGCAGCTGAGAGCCCATGCCTTTGGGTGCCATTGGGCTGGGTTTGATGGCAGAAGTGGTGTTTGGAAGGCAGTCCCTGCTCTCCACAGCTCAGAGCCTGCAGCTGGGAGGCTGGGATGCTCCAGGGTGTCCCTCACCCAGCTGATCCCTTGTCCAGCTCTCAGCTCCCTGCTTCGGCTGCTCCCCTAAGCAAACTCCCCTGGCTCACCCTAGATGGCCTCAAGCAAGAACTGAGAGGTTCCTGCCCTGGGGGTGGGGGGCAGTCCTTTATCCAGGCTTTGATGTGAGCCTCAGCACCAGAGTGCCACCAAGCACACCACTGCCCTGCTAGTGCCACATCCTTCTCCAGCCTGCTCCTTCAGAGCCAGCAGGTGGGCTAAACAAATGAAATGATAAACTGTAGCCTATTTGGGCTCCTTTAGATCATTTCTCTCGTTCCTGAAGCAAAGACCCTTCTGCTGCTCGTGCTCTGCTTGTTTACCAAGAGCCTCCTGACTGGATCCCGTGGCTGCTTTCCCAGGATTAGAGAGGGTGTGGAAGGAGAACGGCGCTGGAGAGATCACAGAGGGTGGGCTGCTCCCGTCCTGGCTTCTCCACCAGCACAAAACCACTGTGAGGGAAAGCTGAACCATCTCCTCGGAGGGATGCTTACAGAGGAAGCAAACCTTCACCTCCTGAGCATCTCCATCCCCCTGCCATGGCTGCTGAGCTGGGTCACTGTTGCCTTCTCTGTTGTGCTGAGGCCAGGGACTAAAAAAAATACAGGTTTGTTTGGGTTTGGTTTTAATATAGGTGGAGGGTAAAATCTGCACAAGAGCCTGGCATGGGGAGCAATGCTTCAGCTTTGAGCTGTGGTGCCTCAGTCCTCCCCAGGCCCCAGCATGTGCAGGGCTGAGTGTGGCCGCTCTGCAGGGACCAGCTGCTCCCATGCTGTTGTTTGGGGTGGTTTATTTTCAGGGTGAAGCATCCCAGAGGTGGCATCAACAAACTTCAACTGGGGGAACTCCTGTTGGTGTGAGAGAAGAGGAATGAGAGCAGAGGGACACCCTGGATGTCTCTCATTGTGACAAAAAACCCCACCACCACCCCAAGGATGTGATTCAGTATTTAGTTCTCCCTCAAGCCTGGGGGGGGGTTTGACTTCTTTCATGTTTGCAGAGTTTGGGGTCCCCCTCCCGTGGGGATCCATGGCTATGCTGCACAAGGTGTTAGAAAGAGCATGAAAGGGTCCTGCCCACCGTGGCCAGGAGCTGTGGCTCCCCAGCCCCACTGCAACCCTGTGCCCCCTGCCCCCTGCTCTCCCCACCCTGGACAAGTCTCACCAGGATCAGGGTCCATCAGAGCCAAGTCTGCAGGCTGCAGCACCCTTCACAGCACCAAGGAAACCTTTCTTTGCCACCAAAGCATCCCTAGCTCTGGGTTTAACTGCTGCCAGGGGCTCTTTATGAAGTGGAACTGGGCAAGTTTTGGAGGCTGTTCATGGGATCACCACCATCAGGATGTGGTCTGTGGGTGTGGGACTGGGCTCCCCTTTTCTTGCCCCTGGTGTTGCTTCTACTTGCAGGCAAGATCTGATTGAACCACGTTCTAAAGCTCTGCTGGCCTGTGCAAAACAGCTTGTTGCAGAGGCAGAAGCTGGGGGCTCACTGGGGTGCCCGGTCCTCCCGGGGTGCCCTTGGGGACAGCTGAGGCTGGGTACCACCACTGGGTAATGGAGATCCTCTTAGCACAGGGGACAGGCAGGGGCCAGCACCCTCCTGGGTAGGAGGACAGCAGCACCCAGGTGCAGCAGGGTGGAGGCACCTGGCTGCTCCTCATCCTGTGGCGAGAGCTGGACCTGCCCACAGCCAGCTCCCCGTGGTGGGTTACAGCCTCACCCCCTCCCATGCACCCACCACAGGATGACAGCCCTGGCCCCTTCGTGCTGCCCGAGGGGTGACAGCCCTGTCCCCTCCCACGTACCCACCACAGGATGACAGCTTTGTCCACCTCATTCCATCCACGGGGGTGACAGCCCCATGCCATCGCAGGCGACAGCCCCGTCCCCCCACCCCGTGCCACCCGTGGGGTGGCAGCCCTGTACCCTACGGTACAGCCATTGCAGGGTGACAGCCCTGTCCCCGCCGTGCCATCCGTGGGGGGTGACAGCCCTGTCCCCCCCAGTGCCAGCCGTGGGGGGGCAGCCCGGCAGCCTCCTCCCGGCTGATGCGCAGTGACATTTGCAATCTGTTGCCATGGGCGCTCGGGGACTTTTGCTGTGGAGGGGGATCGCGTTTCTCCCCCCTCCTCCTCCTCCTCCTCCCCTTCCTTCCCTCCCTCCCGATGACGTCATGGATGACCACGGTGGTGACAGGGCCACCTGTGGGCTGGTGAGGGGTTTAAAGAGACAGTCTGCAGCTGCAACAGGAGCCCTGGCTATTGTCTCCGCACCTGAGAGCGGGGAGACCTGCGACCCCCATCCAACCCACCCCATCCATCCCACCCATTCCATCCCTCCATCCATCCATCCATCCATCCATCCATCCATCCATCCATCCATCCATCCCTCCATCCATCCATCCCTCCCTCCCTCCCTCCATCCCATCCCCGCATCCTTTGCCTCCACCACCGCAGCTCTTCCGGGACCGGGGCATCCTAAGCTGGGTCCCGTATCCCTTCCCCATAGAGGCTCCTCCAAGGTAAGGATGCGCTCCGTGCCCCCCATATCCCACCGGGAATCCCTTGTCTCACCGGGCACCTCCTGCTTCACCGGGGACCACGGGGGGCTGCAGCCTCCAACGCCACCAGCGGCATTCAAGGCTGCAACCCGCCGTGGTGCCCCCGGCATACAAACATCGAACAGGGTGCCCCAGCTCAGATCGGCCACTTCTGTCCTCCACTGAGCCCCTACCTCCTTCCCCACAGCTCTGGGTAGGACATGGGGAATTGTTCCAGAAGAAAAGACAGCCTCTGGGACAACAAAACCCCCCAGGTGGCATAAAGAGGTTGAGATCCTCCTGCCCGGGGTTCCCACTGAGGTCTGGGGGTCGACAGGGTCTTCATCCCTTGCCGGCTGTCATTGCCAGACCACCTCAGGAGATAGCCCATGCTGGGTATCTGCCTTCCTTTCACACCTCCCCCACCCAGGAAAGAGCCTTGGGCATCTTCTTGTCGCTGTTATGGTCCTCATCAAGGGGATTCTCAGAGCTGATACCTTGCTGGACACCTGAAACCCACCATGGCCAAGCCCTGAGGGGCCACGGGTGATGCTAGGAGATGTGGGTGATGCCAGGAGCCATGGATGATTCCAGGAGACACAGTGCATGCTGTAGGAGCAGGCAGAGGCAGGAGAAGAGCAGCAGCCCTCCTCATCGTGATGGGGGTGGGGGGAAGGACCACCTTTGCCCAGTCCTCGAGGCTTTGTCCCAGTGTCCATTAGGGGCAAGCAGGAGGTAAGTGCCTGTGTTTGGTGTCACTCGGGCATGCAGGCAGGAGAGGGGCAGGAAAAGGTCTGGGTGCTGGGAGAGCCTGGGAGAGGAGCAGAGCAGAGATGGGGGGGGAGGGATTGGTGTGTGCATTCCCAGCAAGAGGAAGGCTGTGTCCCTTCCCACAGGACATACCCCACTGGTGACCCTGCAGGTCACCAAACTCAGCAGATCTCACCAGGCAGCCCTTGAGGGTCTTCCTGAGCCTGCAGCTAGCTGCCTGCAGATCCACATCCACTGGAGCCTGATGGACTCCCAGCAGCTACAGAACCGCTGGCACCACCAGGGTGGCTGTGATGGGAGCAAGGCAGCTGGGAAAAGCCTCATGGCTGGTAGCCTGAGTTGCCTCTGCAGGCTTCCCAGGGGCAAAAAGCAGGGGGACAAGGGGTAGGCAGGGAAGGGGACCGTGCTCCAGCACCTCTGTGGTCCATCCTTGAGGACCTGGGCAAACTGAGGATGCAGCTGCCCACAGTGCTCTGGGAGAGAGAGAAGTCTGCTGGAGCTGGGCTCTGTGTCCCACTCCTGCAGTGCTGAGAGCTGGCAGAATAAACAGCAGCAGGTTTCTGCCACCCATCCCTCCAAAGATGCAGAGGGCTTGGGCTGGGCCTTGGGTTTTGGTGGAAGAGGCAAAACCCAAACTGCCTGGTAGGTGGAAATCTGGGTGGCTTTGGTGTCTGCTCCCCTGGTAGCAGCTGAAGCACAGGGACACATCCTGTCCTAGCCTAGGAGATCTAGGGGGGGACACCCACGGTGCCCTGTGATGCTCTGCTGCCAGGGGTGCACTCTGTGGGTGCAGCCAGCAAACTGGGGACCTGTGGCTCCACTCAGCTCCCCAGCATGGCATGGGGCAGCCCTGGCTGGACCCACCTTGCTTCAAGGAGCTTTGGGGAGGCTGGGGCTGCTGCTATGTGGGCAGGTCCTGAGGAGATGCCTAGAGGGGGGTGCAGGGTTCATGACTAAGAACTACCAGGGGGGGCTTAGCTCCCAGGTGTGCTGTTGTGGGGCTCATGCCCACCCTGCACAGTGTGTGGGGGCTGCTTGAGCAGCAACCACGGAGCGCAGGACTTCATTTAGGGTTCAGGGGCACAGGCTAGGGCTGCCTGCTCCTTCCAAGGTGTGAGTGGAGCTGAATGGGGCCAGGGTGACTCTGGCCCATGCAGATGGATGCAGGGAGCAGGCAGGGGATGCCCAGCACGCAGGAGGAGTTGTGGAGTAGCGAGCGCTGGCTGGCCGTGCCTGATGGCCCAGGGCTGTGCTGCCTGGCTGATCCTCTTCACTGCTTCCAAACCCTGTGAGAGCATGGCAGCAGGAGAGGGCTCATGCTTGTGCATGAGGACACCCAAACACACACACAGAGGCACAAACAGACACATCACACACACACACACACACACACACACACACACGTGTTGTACCCAAACACGCCGTGGCGCATGAGCCGGTTACGCTCCTGCCCCCCTCCCCCCCACACTTCCAGCAGGCTCTTCCAACTCCCCCCATTCCCACAGGAAACTCTTCCAGCACCAGGGATGGATAATGCCACCAGAACACAGGCTCCTCTCCTGACCCTCCTGGCAGCCTGAGAACTCCCTTGGCTGGCTTTGTAGGCTTCAGCTGGAGGCAGAGCCTGAGCTCGAGGCTCGGCGCCTGCTGGCCACTGGCTGACTTGAGCAGGGATGGGGGCTCCAACCAGGATTTCTCCCAGTGGTGAATGAGGCTGAGAACTTGCTTTGGTGGCAAGGAGCCCAAGCCTTTGCCTGGGAGAGGCAGAGTTAAGGTGAAGTGACAAATTCCACCTTCAAGACTCCTCCCTGGTCTGTATTTTCTCCTCGAGGTCTGAGCCCACCCAAAGACTCTGGCTGCCACCACAGGCTGGAGCACTGGCTTCCTCTGGTCAGACACCCAGAAGGGATGAAGCTGCTGGCTTCCACACTGCTCTCAGTGTGCTTTGGGCTGGACTGTGCTCAAGCCATGGAGGGGAAGGTGAGGGATTAATGCCACCAGGCAGTAGGCAGCCTCCCCTGGTGCCAGCCCCGCTCGCTGTGTGCACGCAGCAGGCGCTGGCTGCTCAGCAGCAACACGCAGGCTTTCCCAGCACAGCTCCTTAACCCTGCTAATTCCCTTGTTTTCTCCTGCCAGGCCCACGGTGCCCCTGCCAGGGGGTGGCTTGGAGCCTGCTAATTGTGCTAGTGAGCTGCAATGTGTCTCTCTGTCACCAGGGTGCTATTCTCCGGGGTTGTTTTAGAGGCTGCCGGCCCTTGCCCAGCAGCGTGGGGCAGGGCAGTGAGGGGCAGCAGCCCTGGCACCTTCTCCTTTACCATCTCCAGCTAAATTATTTTGATTCAGGATCGACTCCCTGGCTCCCAGCTCACGTTGGGATGTGGTCTCAGGGTGATCCTCAGCACAGCACAGCCCTTCTCCCATACCTGTTTCCCTGCTGGGAAGGCACCAAAGGCACGGTGCATGGAAGGACTACCTGAGCTCACCTAACCCCCTCCCAGCCATAAAGTTTGCATCTCCAAGGCCGATTTTGAGGTGCCAGAATTGCTCTGGAGATGCCAGAGCCCATCCCTGAGCCAGCCTCCTGTTCCTCCTTCCTCATCCAGGGGACACTCAGGGTGCCAGGAACACCCCAGAGTACCCCTCACCTCCCACCTCCTTCTTCCCACCTCCCGTCCCCAGGCCATCTGGCCACGCTCATCCATGTTAAACAAATGCTGGAGTCTATTATCAGGCCCTTCCTCCCCCTTCCCCCCCTGGACAGATGGAGGCTGAGCACCCCCAGAGCCCTGGCCCACAGCATTCATGTGTGTGAATGAGAAAATTGAATTATTTATGGCCAGGCGAATCAGGCTGGCGGCTGCCGAGGCCCGGCGGAAAGGACTCCATTACGTGGCAAGTACCTGTTGCTATGGAGCTGGGGCTCCTTCCCCGAGCCCCTCACCCTCAGCTGCATCCCTGCCTGCCCCCTGGCCTGCCCTCATGCTTGTGGGGCTGGGATGGACACCGAAGCCGAGCACGGGGCTGCCTGCAGCGTGCCTGGGCTGTGGGTGTTTTGCTCCCTGCGCTCTGCTCACTCTTCCCCCAGCGCAGCTTGGAGGTCACCCCAAATCTCCCCACAGATCAGAGCAGGACCCCAAGTGCAATGTGGGGACGGTGTGATGCCAGCAGCCACTGCTCCCTGGTCACCAGGGTCTGCAGCACGCTCAGAAACCGCTGGGAAGAGCTGGGGTGGGCAGCGGTGGGTCCAGTGTGCTGGCACAAGATGAAGGGGGGTGGTGACTATCAGCTCAGACCCCTGAACTCTCCTTAAACCTCCCACCTTCAGAGCTCACCAGAGGGAGCTATGATTTGGGGTCACTCACTCTCCCCATGGCCAGGCAGAAAAGCAGCTTTGCAAGAGCAGGGCCCCTTCCAAAGCCTCCTGCAGTGCAGCTGCTCCCCAGGGACACCGAATCCTGCAGCGATGCTCCGAGACGTGCTGGGGCATCCCTCCTCCCCGCTGTCCCCCCCAGCTCCTCCTTGGCCAAAAAGTAGGACATTGTACCCACTGGGGTGCAGCCTCTCCCTCTTCAGTGGCAGCCTGGGTGAGGCCAGGCTCCTGGGGACCAGGAGGGGATGGGAGCCGGCAGCCCCCAGCCCTGCGTGGCAGCGGCGCAGGGACTCCCGCTCCCTTCTCTGCAGGGCTAAGAATAGACTCCAGCTCTGCTGCTGGCGCTGAGTGGGCTCTGCTGGGCTCAGAGGAATAAAAAGCAGGCAAAGGCTTATTTTAGTTGCTGCAGTCGGCAGCTGTGGCTCTGATGTACCCAACGAGCAGCTTCACACTCTGTTTACCCTCCCGCAGCTGGGAGCAGAGGCACCGTTGCTCCTCCAGGCTCCAGATGCCCCCCTGCCATGCTTCCAGCCTCAGCACTGAAATCCCAGCTGGCTCCCAACCTTTCCTCTGGCACACCCAGCTGCTTCCCCACCTCCTTTCCCCACGCTACCACGATGAAGATGCTCCCCCACAGCTCCCCGCTGCACCAGCCGCTGCTGGGGGCGGGGGGGCAGCAGAGCCTTGCTGAGATGCTTGGGGCTCGCATAGGATCCCAGGGTGCATCCTGCTGCACAGGACACAGCGGGCTCGTCCCCACCGCCTGAGATGAATGAGGATTGCAGGCATCCCCCTGGCTGAACGAGGCATCTGCCTGGGCTGCTGCAGCGGGGAGCTGGCACACGCCAGCCACAGGCTGCAGGCAGAAGGCCGGTGGGGGGGAAGCACCCGCCCCGGGAGAGCAGCTGTGGGTCCCTGTGCCTAGCTTCACCCCCGAGGTAAAAGGAAGAGCAAGCTAATTGTTGCCATAGCTACGTGAAGTGGCCTTTCGGAGGCAGCCGCGTCATCCCTGCTGTCACAAGGTTAAGGCGGTGGGGAGTGGTGGTGGTGGTGGTGGGGAAGGGGTGGGGAGAGAGATGTGTTTCCTTTGGAAAAACCATGGCAACAGCTATTTCTAAGGGAACAGCTGTGCACGGTGAGGCCACGGGGAAGGGGCTGGGGCGTCTCGATGCCAGCCCTGCTCTGAAGGTAGCGCTGCCAGGTCCGGCGGCTCTCCGTGGCCCCGCGGGTCCCCAGAGGCCCCTTCCCGCAGGTGGCAGGGCTCACCCAGTGTCTCCCGCGGTGCCATGGGCACCAGTGAGACCAGCAAAGCAACATGAAGCCGCTGCAGTTTGCTAGTCGTGGGCAACCCCTCCTAACACGTCCCCCCTGCTAGGGCAGAAAGGGATGCCGGATGTGTGGGGCGGCTAGGACCATCCCTCTGCTGAGAGCAGGGCTGTGACAGCTTGGCCAGAGCAAATGCACCAAGGAAAAGCCCCAAAGGAGAGCCTGAGGCTAACCAACAAGTGGCATGAAGTTTGAACAGCCATCATGCAAACGCTGGTGGGGATGACGGGCATGGACTCCGCATCGCTGGAGCTGGTACAGCTCGGGCTGCTAAAATGGTCTCCCGCACTCATGTGCCCACTTCTGATGGGGGCTGCTGCTGGAGGGGCCCAGCCTGAGGACAGAAATGGGAAAGTGCTCTTGGGGCTGAGAAACACTCAGGGAGGCTGGCCAAGCCCTGGAGACGCAGAGGGGTGAGGAATCTGCACCTCGTGTCTGCTTTGCCACGGCCAAGCGGAAGCAGAAAGGAGAAGATGTTGGTCTCAGCCACAGCTTTCACCCTGGCTCCTGTTTCAAGACATAGCTGGAAATGATCTCTTTGCAAGACAGACTCTTAATTAAGACCATTTCCCTGAAGGAAGCCAAGATGGAGAGCTTCACTTCTCAGTATTCCAGCACTTTCTGGCATTGGTTTCCACACCAATTAGGGCACAAATTAGTCCCTGGGAGTGCGGTGCAGTCGCTGTGCTCAGGGGAGGCTCTCCAGCACACATGCCATCTTCTTCCAGGAAGATGGGTGGCAAGCAGAGGTGGGATGGCTCCATCAGGGACAAGGAAGGGGCAATCATGGTTCTTGAAGTGCCAAAGGCTGTTGCCTTTGGCTGGGGTAGGACCTCAGGACTGGAGCAGAGTCAGCAAGAGTGTTTAAGATGTCTCCATGAGCTGAGTGTGCTCCTTGGCCACTGGACCTTGGCATGACTTGGTGGACAGCTGGACTCTGAGGCTAAGCATTGGGACTCAATGCTGGAAAATCTTCAAATGGCAGGAAAATGGTGACAGAAAGGGTAGGAAGAAGAGCAAGGAGCCAGCTGCTCCCCAAGGTCTTCTGCAAGATCCTCATCACCCACCTTTGCTCTCCAGCAGGAAGGCTGATAGAGGACAGGGGCTTCCTCCAGCCTTGGACTGTGGCTGTGCCTGGCCATCCCAAGCCCCTACACCAAGGAAGAAAGGTAGGAGCTCCCTGATGGCACTGGAAAGAGAGGAAGAGGGATCTGAGCATGAGATGCTCAGCTCTGCACCCTGCTGTGGCAGCACCCAACCCCAGGGTGAATGGCAAGGCTAGCATGGACTTATGGTTTAAGAGTGACATCTTGATCTTGAGATTGGGTCTGGACAGTCTGCTGCTCAGGTCTCACCCCTGACACAGTTGTGGCTCTGTGCCCATCCAGCTGCAGGTGAACTCGTCCTGGTTCACTTTAGCCCAGAGGTTTTTGAAGATGCAGGCAAAGTGGAGGAGAAGGAGGGTCCACAAAGGAATATGCAAAGCCCTCTGGGCAGCAGCTCAGCCACTCTGTCCCTGTGGAGCTGCTGGGGCTGTAGGAATGCATTGCACGTGGCTTGGGGCTCCTGCAGAGAGCAGGGGTGCAGCTGGCCAGCACGAAAGGGAGAGCCTGGACAGCTGATGGATGGCAGAGCCAGCACAGGGAGGAGCAGACAGCTGGAGAGCTGGCAGAGAGGAGGCTGAGAGGAGATGTCCAATGGCCACAGCTGGCTGCTCACATCTCTCCAAGTGACCTGGGGAGTGGGATCTCATGGCAGCACCAGGCACCCTCCCTGCTTTCCTTCTTCATCCTCTTGGGAGGGGTGGGAGACTGCTGTAGCCCTGTGGAGGTGCTGCACAAAACTCGATGCTTCAGCCAGAACCCTTCTCAGTGATCTCAGTTCCCCCCACTGCCATGGAGCCCCTTTTGCTGAGCCCCATGGGGCAATTAGGGCTGGTGCCTCCTGCTCCATCAGAAATCTTGTGCCTGTCTCTACCTCCATGGCACTCAGCGGATCTGGAGGTGCTGCAACATGTCCAGAGAAGGGCCACGAGGATGAGCAGAGGGCTGGAGCTTCTCTGCTATAAAGACAGACTGAGGGAGTTGGGGCTGTTCAGTCTGGAGAAGAGAAGGCTCTGAGGAGACCGAATTGTGGCCTTCCAGTATCTGAAGGGGGCTACAAGAAAACTGGGGAGGGACTTTTGAGGGTGTCAGGGAGTGATAGGACTGGGGGGGGGTGGAGCAAAACTAGAAAAGGGTAGATTCAGGTTGGCTGTTAGGAAGAAGTTCTTCCCCATGAGGGTGGTGAGAGCCTGGCACAGGCTGCCCAGGGAGGTGGTGGAAGCCTCCTGCCTGGAGGTGTTTGCAGCCAGGCTGGATGTGGCTGTGAGCAACCTGCTGTAGTGTGAGGTGTCCCTGCCCATGGCAGGGGGCTAGATGATCCTTGAGTTCCCTTCCAACCCTAACCATTCTATGATTCTGTGATTCTCCCTAAATATTCCTGATTGCCAGCAAACCTTCTCCTTTCCCGTGGGCATGGCCCCCACGCAGGGACCAGAATTCTGCTTCACCTTGGACCTGCTGCCCACTGCCTCCTGCCTGCTCCAGCTCCTTCAAAACAGCACCAGGAGCCCCGTGAGGAGCCGCCTGCCCCTGGGCCGTGCCTCCTGAGCTCCTCTAAGTTAGCAGCCCTCCAAAGCACTGCACAGCATTTGGTAGCCTCACTCTTCCCCATCCCACCTGATGTACCCGTGGCTGTCCTCATTAGCCACATAATTGGCTGGCAAACACAAAACAGGCCCTGACAGGGTTGAAGGAAATTGGTTTAAAAATCTGAAGCTGCACTCTCAGATGTTGCTGATGAGGGGGCTTTTTGCTTGTTGGTTTGTTTGTTTGTTTGCTTGCATTCACACAGCACCCCCTGGAATAAGGAGAGAGAACTCTGCTGCAAAAAAGAGAGCCCAACCACCTCCTGCTGTTAAAGATCAGCTTAGGGAGAAGGTGGGGTGGCAACACCAGCTTGGGGAAAATCCAACCCCTGCGTTGGTGGAGCATGACTGCAGCTCCACTTGGTCTCCTCTGATGCACCAGGAGGTTTCCAAGCAGCAAAGGTGGCATTTCCCCACCGGTGCCCATGCTGGCATGGCTGCCCTGGGAGAGGTTTAGCCACCTCCCGGTGGATTACCAAGAGGTTCCCTCCACTCTCACCAGCAGACAACAGGGCTGAGTTGATGGAGGCAGCGGTGAGAAATCTAATTAACCTGTGGTATGTTGTTTAATTTGCGCAAAGTTGTTGTGGTTACTCAGCTAGAAACTCCAGCCCCAGCTCTAATGACAGTGGCTTGCATGGCAGCAGCAGAGAGCATCCTGGAGGCGGGCAGCCACCTCGTGCTCACCCTTGAAGGTGCCCTCAATTACGCCTGGAGCGTTCCAGTGGTTGCCTCCATCTGCTTCTTCCGTGGCATTTGAGACACTTTTCTAGCTCCAACCTTTGGAACAAGCACCTGTGCTGTTTCTCTGCCTGCTCTGGCATTCAACCCTGCTGCAGCAGCTTCCAAGGAGCAGCCTTCAGGACCCAGCAGTGTCAATCTTTGGATGGCACAAAAGTCCTGGAGATGGCTTCAGGTGGCTGAGTTCCCGCTGCGGCTCTTAGGCTGTAATTATGTTCAAGGCTCTTTGCTTTGGTTATCTCTTGCTGCTGCTGCTGCTGCTTGGAGCAGCTGCACAGACATTCTCCTCAAGGCTGAGCTCCAGGTAGCTTCCCAAGAAAAAGTGAGGCCTGATATTTAAACCAATTCACCAACTAGCTCCTGAAGGCCAGTTGCCCACTGTATGGTATTTTGAAGGGCAGGAGGAAGCCCTGACAAGTTCTTTGTGTCAGCTCAGTGAGAAGAATAGGAAGAGAGTCAGATGTCATTCAGCAGCATCTCTTCCTAGGCTAACCTTCCCCCAGGATCCTGGAGCACCCAATAGCTCCCCTGTGGTGCTGCACAGAGAGCACCCTGGAGCCAGCAGTGCCTTCAGAAGGGTGATTCTGAGCCTCAGCAACTCCCTCAGCTCGCACCAAAGCTCCGTGGCCCCTCTGTGACCACTATGAGAGATGCAGACACATTCACACCCTGCAGGGAGATCCCTCCCACGGATGGAAAAGCTTTTAACCAGCTCCTAGAAGCCCCCTGGTTGCCTGGTGAGGTGAGGATTACCAAGAAGGGACTTGAGAAAGAAGACTGTCCCTGTCTGGGGTCCATCAAAGCCAAGTAGGCTGAGGTCCTGCTGCCACGAGGTTTGTAGGAGCAGGGACCTCCAGCACTGAGCACCAACTGGTGCTCCAGGCATCCTGGGGATGTGAAACGCAAAGACATCTTGGCAGCAATGTAAGGCTACACCAAGCCCTCCTAGATCCACAGCATCCTCCCCATGGCCCACAGCAGCTCACTCCTGCATTTCAAAGGCACTTCAGCCCCTCTGTCCAGTGGGAATCCTGGAGACCTTGGGTCACTCCTCCTTGGAGAGAAGCTGTTCCTCCAAGCCAGCCATGCTGGAAGTCCAAGAAGTGCCCAGTGTGGTCATGCCCAGAGGCTGCCCACCGGCAAGGCTGGGATCCCCATCGAGTGGGACTCCCAGCACGCAAACCTGCATCTGCAAACAGCCTTCCTGGTGGAGTCCAAGTGCAGGGAGGCAGAAGTGCCCTCAGAGCAGGGGCAGCTCAGCCACCAGCAGCTGGAAGGACATGCCGAGAGCTTTGCTGTCCCCACAGCCCCGAGCTCCGCAGCCCTTCCCCTTCAACCTGAGAGCAAACCCCGGGGCTCTGGGCAGCAGCAGTGGCCATGGAGGGGAAGAGGAGCTCAGTTTGGGTTTTTCTTTCTTTCTTCCTTCCTTTCTTTTCTTTTTAAAAGAGACTTTTAAAAAAACGTTAAAAGTGGCAGCGCTGGCGCAGGGTAATTATCCCTCTGTTCCAGATGAAATACAATTAAGGCAGCTCTCAACGAGCCCCCGGGATATTGTGGTTTACTAATTAACAAGCGGATATGCTGTGGCCCCTGTCATGGCAATTACAGCGTGAGACAGGCTTCAGGAGCTCTAATTACACCTCAGCCCCCGACGCGCTGCAACACGAATTAACGAGGGCCCCGGCTGGCTGCAGCCAGAGGCTGCAGGGATGGGGATGGCAGGGACAGGGGTGGGGATGGAGGTGACAGGAGGGGGATGGAAGGGGACAAGGATAGCGATGCAGGAGAGAAGGATGAAGATAGAGGGGACAGGATGGGGATGGAGGGGACAGAGATGGGGATGGAAGGGACAGGGACAAGGATGGAGGGGGCAGGGATAGCAATGGAGGAGAAAGGAATAAAGATAGAGGGGACAGGAACGGGGATGGAGGGGACTGGGATAGCGATGCAGGAGAAAGGGATGAAGATAGAGAGGACAGGATGGGGATGGAAGGGACAGGGACAAGGATGGAGGGGGCAAGGATAGCAATGGAGGAGAAAGGAATAAAGATAGAGGGGACAGGGATGGGGATGGAAGGGACAGGGACAAGGATGGAGGGGGCAGGGATAGCAATGGAGGAGAAAGGAATAAAGATAGAGGGGACAGGAACGGGGATGGAGGGGACTGGGATAGCGATGCAGGAGAAAGGGATGAAGATAAAGGGGACAGGGATAGCAATGCCAGGAGAAAGGGATGAAGATAAAGGGGACAGGATGGGGATGGAGGGGACAGGAATGGGGACGGAGGGGACAGGGTTAAGGATGGAGGAGAAAGGGATGAAGATAGAGGGGACAGGATGAGGATGGAGGGAACAGGGATGAGGATGAAGGGGACAGGATGGGGATAGGAAGGGGCAATGGTTTTAAGCTAAAGGAGGGTAGGTTTATGTTGGACATTGGGAAGAAGTTCTTTACCATGAGGGTGGTGGAAACACTGCAACAGGTTGTCCAGGGAGGTGGTGGAAGCCTCACCCTTGAAGATATTCAAGGTCAAGCTTGGTGAAGCCCTGAACAACCTGATCTAGTTGGAGATGTCTTTGCTTACTGCAGGGGGGGGGTGGACCAGATGATCTCTAGAGGTCCTTCCCAACCCAATGAATGCGATTCTGTGGCAGGATGGGGATGGAGCAGACAGGGATGAGGATGGATGGAACAGGATGGGGATGGATGGAACAGGATGAGGATGGATGGAACAGGATGGGGATGAAGAAGACAGGGATAAGGGTACTCAGTGCAGCTTTGAGCCTGGGGATAGCAGTGCACATTGCAGGACTGGGAGGATGCAGGGAGCGAAGTGGAGGTAAAACACACCATGGCTGCCTCGGAGGAAAGAGAGCAGTTTGTGCTTTGCAGAGCTGTGGTGTGATGAGATGAGTGGCATTTGGGATGACTGCAATGAATAGCAAGTATCAGATCTCCCCCTGTTAATTCCCAGACCAATAAAGCTGCTGTTAAGGAGTCAGATGGGAAACACTCAACGGGGTGTTTGACTGCTGACAAACAACCAGGCCTCTTAGAGCCAAGGGGAGTTTCTTTCTGACAAACTGTTTACTGGGGCAAGTTATGCCAGTTTCAAGTCGAGTTCAGCTAAGAGCTTTGGCCAGGTGGGAAGGAGGAAAGGAAATAAAAGGAAGAAAGAGCAAAAAGCAGTCAGGATTGTTGCAAATCCAGTTTGGGCATCTTGCACTTACACAGAAAAAGAAAGGGGGGGAAAAGAGCTGTTTCCTTTCAAAACCTTTGCAAAAGCTCTAATTAAAGCAAACTACAGACCACACACCTAACGAGGACACTTTGTTTCTGACAAAATGAGGCAACATTTATCAGCCTTGGCTGATAATTATCAGACTTCCCCCTGCTCTTAGCCCAGCTGCAGCACAGGCTTCCAGTGGCATCAGTGTGCCTTCGGGGTTTCTTGCTCCTGCAGGTAGCTGAGGAGGGATGTCAGGCTTTGGGGTGGTTCTTGGGCAGGCAGGACAATATGGGGAGGCTGAAGCGAAGGCCCTGGGCTTTGGGGCTCTCTCTGGCATCAGGTGGGGATGGTAGCAGCAGAGTTCAGGGGCAGCCCTTGCAGGGGATGGAGTCTAACAGTGTGGAAGTGCACAGCAGCTCTCTTGTTTGCTCCTGGTTGTGAGGGAGGGCTGAGACGAGGCAAAGTGGGGGGGGGGGGTCCAGACTAAGTCCCATCCAAGCATTCTGTCCCTGTGCCCTGCAGAGAGAAAACCCTGCACAGTCCCCACTGGCAGCACCCAGAGCACGAAGCCACCAGAGGCGACCTCCAAATGCACGAGCGGCGTCTGGGGAGGGCTGGGGGGGGGAGGGAAGGCACAAACCTCTTCACACATCGCTCCCGAAATAGATCTCATTAACCACCGCAATTAACACGAGCCAGGCCCTCTCTCCTCCTTGTCACCCCAGCCAGAGCCATACATCAAAATAACTGTTTATTGCACAGCAGGCAGAGCCCAGCTTATCGCTGCAGACAGGAAATTGCTGGGCAGAGGCTGCACGTTCCACTTTTAATAAGTTTGGCAATAAAGCCTCTCGTCAAACGAGGCCACGACAGGGGCGATAATGAAGCTTCCGCCCGGCCCCCTAATTGCTTACTGCTCTCCTGGGGGTGAGCCAGAAAGCTGGGAGGTGAAGGGGGGAGCCGCAGCGTCTGCCCTCACCTCCTGCTTCAGGAGCAGCCCTCCCGAGCCTCAGCAGCATCCCCGGAGCGCTTTCACCTGCTGGGGTGTGGAGGAGGAGGGGCCCTGCCCGTGTCGGAGGGATGTGCAGACACCACGAAGAGTGGAGGAGGTGATGGAGGATGAGGGAGGCTGGTGGTGCTCCAAAGGAAAGGAAAAGGTTTTCTGCCTTTAAGCCCCATCCCTGGAGGTTTTTAAGGCCAGGCTGGATGTGGTCAAACTGATCTAGCGTGAGGTGTCCCTGCCCATGGCAGGGGGGTTGGAACTAGTTGGTCCTTGAGGTCCCTTTCAACCCTGACAATTCTGGGATTCTGTGACTATTAGCACTGAGCAGTCTTGAAGGCTGTGCAGGTGCTGTTGCACCCAGCCATCCCCATCCTCAGCTAGGTCTCCTGGAGGTTTGCACAAATGTGCTCAGGCTGAGGAACTCAAAGACCAGCTACAGCTGAAGCATGGAGGGCATAAAGCAGGGATGAGGAGAGCATTCAGTAACTGTGGCCCTATGGACACTCCTCTCTTCTTCACAAAGGTCCTCACTGATGGGAATTGCAGAACCCCCTGGCTTCTGTGGCCAGTGTTAGTGCACACAAACTGCTTGCTTGCCTGTCCTTTAGGTTTAAGGTGCTTGAGCATGAGCCTGAAAGATGTCCCAGTCCCAGCTGAGCTTTGCTGAGCAGAGAAGTCAAAGACTAGCCAAGCACTGCAGTACGAACCACTTGGCCCCCTTCAAAGGAGACTGAGGCATGGCACAGGGGAGGTCTTGAGGGACCCACTGTGATGGTTCTGCTGTGGAGCAAGAGGGCTGCAGCACTCTGAGACCCACCCTGGCAAAAGCCAGAGAGTGCCACAGTGACTGTCTGTTCTGGTGTCCTCACAGTGGTGACCTCAGCTCAGCAGCTGGCACTGAAGGATGGTGGTGGTGTTTCCAGGTGTTCCCTTCATGGTGAGACTTTCTTTCTCTACAGGAAAACGAGTCCAGCAAGGGACTGCTCACCGCCCTGGTCTTCATCTGTAGCTCCTCAGCCTTTGCTTTTGGCAGACACAGAAAACTAACCCTGCTGCAAACCTATTTGGGATGATGGGAGGCACTCAAGAGGGGCTTTGTGGGGTGCCCTAAACCATGGGTGGGTGACAGAGAGACTCCATGCAACCAGCAAAGCCCAGGAAAGTGAGACTGCCCCTTATGACGCATGGGGGCAAAGCTGAGTCCTTGCTGCCTTCTCCAAGTTACCTTATCCCTGAGCTCCTCATTCCCACCAGCATTCCTCACAACAGAGAAGGAGCAGAGAAGTCCAGGATGGGAATTGGCCCAACCAGCCCTGCAAAGATGAGCTCCAGCATTGCAGTACCAGGAGACAAAAGCTGTGTCCAGGCTGAGTCTGGAAAATGAGGCAGTTTAGAGTCACAGCAGGAACGAGCTGGCACTGTTGGGGACTGCTGGCTGGCAGCAGGCTCCTGGGCAGGTGGGAGGCTTTGTTCACCCACAGCATCACTCCTGGGGAGCTTACCTGGAATTACTGATCCGCATTCATAAACATGATCACATTAATTGGCTGCTGTGGCCACAGCCGTCATCTCCTCCCAGAGCTGGGACTTCATCTCCCTCCTTACCCTGGTGCCTAAAAGCCTCTGTTCCTGCACTCAGCATCTCAGCCAAGGACAGAGAATTGTCTGGGGAAAGGAAAGAGGCAGGGGACAACTGAGTTCATGAGCCTGGAGCTGGTGAGAGACACCCACTGCCACCATCTCTGCTCTGCAAAGCAGCATCTTGAAAACAAACCAGAGACAAGGGGAGCGGGAGCTCTGCAGGAAGCCCTGCAGCTCTGGGCAGCAGTGACACTGGGGATGGACACCTTGGCTGGAGACCAGCTATTACAGCAGGAGCAAGGGCCAGGTGGCAGGACAGGGACCAGGTCCCAGCCGAGGACAGAGCCACCCAGGCTGCTCTGCCTGGGCTCAGGCTGGCGCTTGTCTGGCTTGGAGCGAGGCCAATCACTGCTAGTAAATTATTCATCCCCCAAATGTAGGCAGTTATTCCAGACATGCTCTGCCCAGAGTTTTACAGATTTCCTTATTATTTCAAATTGTGCAAACACCACAGGAACCTCTCCTGGGCTCAGGCGCTCTCTGCTTTCATCTCAGCTCCCTGCTCATCTGCCACATCCGAACAGGGATTTCTACCATCTGCTACCAAACTCTCCAGCCCCAGCGAGGCCACAGGACCTTGTAGAGATGAGAGGCATCTCCACAGAGCACAAGGCTCCTCCCAAGGGAGTGGGTGCAAGCTGTAGCCTTCTTATGACCGGGGTCCTCCCCTGGTGCTTGTAACTCCAGGCAGGCTCCAGCACAGACCCCAGTAGGAACAGCACTGCCTGTGTTTGTCCTCACACTTGATGGATCTTTCTTGCATCTTTTCCCAGGGGGAAATTCTTCACTGCTGCTTTTGCCCTGCAGAAACTGAAGCTGGAGATGATGTGAGAACCATCTTATGATAACCCAGAGGTCAGCAGGATGAGAGGAGGCCACAGTGCTTAGATGAATCCATTGAAAGCTATTTGGATTTTTTTTCCCCCCACCTCCATCTTTTTATCTGGGATCAGGAAGAAAAAAGGACACTGCTGTTCCATAGCAGCCTGGGCTACTGTGGCCTTGCAAAACCACAGAAGGGGTTTCCTTTTCTCTCCATATGCTCAGAAATTCTCCTGATCAGGTTTGTTTGGGGTTCTGTTGGGGGTTTTTTTTGTAGCCATGAGGGTAAAGCTAAAACTTCACACAACCAAGGGGAGCTGCATGCCCCTTGCAAAACATGAAGCCTAGGAAAGAAATTGTCACCAAGCAAGGATGAGGGGAGGTGAAAGGGTTTACTGTGGACAAGCCAAGACTGGTTAGACTCAGGACTACAACAGCAACACATCCAGGGAGAAGGTATTGACCGAGAAGCACCAAACACTTGAGGCACTTGACTCCTCTGTCCCAAGGGAAAGACTCTTCTCCCACAAAGGAGAAGGGCAGCCAGAGATTTCACCTCCTTATCCAGCTGGATCTGGTGGAGATATGCCACAAATAACATGATCCAGCTTCTTTCATGCTGTGGCTCAAGTTTGCTCCTGTTTGTGCTCACGTGGTTGCTCAGTGGTAGAAAAATGGGGCAAAAAGTGATCCAAGCAACCCCAGCTCCTATCTGCAGGAGCTGTGCTGCACAGGTTCACCACAAGCAGTAGAAATTGCTACACAGAGACCTGCCTGGGCTCTCCAGCAAGTTATTGTGGGCCACTTGAACTAACTGCTCTCATTAGGGGGGTTTAATTAACTGGGATGGAAGCCACAGACACAAAACACAGAGCGAGAGATTCAAGGAAGAGGCTTACCAGCCAAAAGGAGAAACAACCAACCAACCAAAAACCATAAAAGGAACAGGGTGGGGGGGAAATAGCAGGTTGACCTAAATGTCATCTTTCTGACCAGGCAGAAGCTGACAGGTGGCAAAAAAACCCACACCAAAACAAAACAAAACTAAGGGAAATGACATGAAAACACTTGTGTGCATCCCCTCAGGCCCATCTGGGTGGCAGGGAAAGGGGATGCTCAGCCTGGGGTGCCAGGGGACGAGGACACCCGCGGTGCCTGGCTCCCTGTGGAAGACTAGTGATTTTGTTGTTGTATGGCTCATCCCACCACAACAAGTCACAGTCTGCCCTAGGGCGCAGGGCCTCTCCGGCGATCCGCAAGGCGTGGGGACAAGCTGGGGGCTGGCTGCGACCCTTCTCCGCTTCTGACCACCTCAGCCGTTGCTTTTGTGAGTTTCCAGAGCGAAGCAAGGAGAGGCCGGTCTGAAACCCTACCCTGCACCTCTTGCCCCAGCCAGAGCTGCCCCTCACAATCCAACACGGGAGAACCCGGAGGATGCAAACCCACTGCCGCAGTGCCTCAGCCCACCGAGAGCGGGCAGTGTGAAGGTCTCCAACAGGTGCAGCCATGTCCACAGGGTCAATAACAGAGCCCAGCGAATGCACAGCAAACCTGCACCTCACTGGTGCCAGGCCAAGCTCCAGGGCATGAAGCTGGGTGCCGTGGTGCGCAGCCCAAGCCCAGGGCACAGAAGGGTCCCTCGCCATCAGGGCCAGAAGCGGGACAGGCACAGCAGCATTCAGATACGGGATAGAGATACCGGCAGCAGCCCCGCCCTCGCCCCGCCCCCTGTATGCAAACGACCTCCGCGGCGCAGCCAATGGAAAAGCGGAGGGCGTGTCCACGGCGGGACTTGCCCGGGCATGTGAGCGCGGCGCTTCCGGGCCGGACACGTGGGAGCTGCGCCGGGCCCGGCCGGCACCGGTGGGTCGGGGGGCAACCGGGATCGGGGGAAAGCAGGAACCTGATGGTGGGCAGTGAGGAGGGGAAGGGCTTGGGAGCGGGTAATGGGGCGGGCAGGGGGCTCGGGCTGGAAGCGAGGCGGGGGGGGCCCGGGTAGTGGTCAGACAGGGCCCTAGGGGGTGGATAATGTGGTGGGCAGGGGGGAGCAATGAGGTGGGCAGGGGGCTGCGGATCGATGAGGGGGTGGGCAGGGTCCTGAGACCGAAAATGGGTCAGGCGGGTGCTGGGCAATGAAGGGACAAGGGCCTGGGGACTGGGTGTGGCAATGTGTCCTTGATTCTCCTCTTTCCCTGTCCCATAGCTCCTGTCTACAGCGCAGGAGAGGGGATATGTCGCGTGGGGGGGGTCTTGCTTTAGGGCATGGGGCATGCCCCTTCCTGACAGAGGGGCACGGGGGCTGCATGGCACTCATGACCCCTTTGCCCACTTCAGCAGGGATGCCTCCTGGCAAAGGGCAGATGACCCCACTACAGCCCACCTTGAAGGTCTCCACACCCACCCCCCATGGCACCGCTGGCCCAGCTGCAGTGGGCTGCAGTCAGCTCCCGGAGGGCCCTGGCTTGCCGCAGGGTCGCAGCAAGAAGAAGAGCCGTAAGCACCAGCGCTTCATGGAGCGCCGGGCACTGCTGGAGCAGAGGGGGCTGCTGAGACCCCGCAAGCGCCCGGGCGGCCAGGCCCCGGCGGTGGGGCCAGAGGCACACAGCGTGCTCACCAAGACGGACGGCACCGTGGCACCGCGGTGTGGGAAGGTCCCCAAGCCCAAAAAAGTCGTTTCCCCATCCCTGTCCCCATCCACCTCTCCAGACAGCATAGCCAGGCACCACTCTGTGCTGCTGTCCCAGGGCAGTGGCAGCGCCAAGGGGGTGCAGACGTCCTCCCCACTGCTGCGCCCCAGCAAGTACGTGGCCATTGACTGTGAGATGGTGGGCACCGGTCCTCAGGGCAGGCTGAGTGAGCTGGCACGGTGCTCTGTGGTGAACTACGAGGGGGATGTCATCTATGACAAGTACGTCCGGCCCGAGCTGCCCATCGTGGACTACCGGACACGCTGGAGTGGCATCACCAGGCAGCACATGAAGAGAGCCATTCCCTTCAAGACTGCCCAGGCAGAGGTGAGGAAAAAAAAGAGAGAGAATCCAGGCTGTGCTCCCTGCCAGACACGAGTTGGGGTATTTGGGGGTTTGTGCTGAGCTGCTCTGATGCAGGGGTACAAGCACAGGGAGCCTCTGAAGCTGTCTCCTGGGTTGGTTTGCTTGTTACTGCTCCATTCTGGGTACCTCAAAACTAGAAGTGAAGGAACACAGAATGGTTTGGTTTATGCCTAACTGGCATTCCTTTTGCTGCACTGCCTGTCTAACCCTTTCTGACACTTCCAGATCCTGAAGATCTTGAAAGACAAGATTGTGGTAGGACACGCAATCCACAATGACTTCCAAGCCCTGAAGTACTTCCACCCTAAAGAGAGGACCCGAGACACCAGTCAGATCCCTGTGCTGAAGCAGAGAGTTGGGCTCCCTGTCAAGGCTAGTGTCTCACTCAAGAGCTTGGCCAGGCACCTGCTCCAGAAAAACATCCAGGTGGGTACCAGGAACCCTGAGATGAGGACCAGTTCCTGGGTTTACTATGAGCCTGTGTCCTGTGTCAGCCTTGTCTTGGTTCACCCCATCTCCATAGATGTGAGATGGAGTTGAACCTTATCCTGTGTATGATCAAGCTGGGGCAGCCCAGGGCCTCCCAGGCTGACCATTGAGCACCTCAGTAGAATCAGAGTGGTTCAGGTTGGAAGAGGGACCTTAAAAATCACCTAGTTCCAACCCCCCTGCAATAAAGCACTCCAGAAAGTGCTCAAGAGATTCCTGCATCTCCCTAGCTGCATCAAACCATTGCCATCTCCAGCACCCCCAGGCCTTGTGTCCTCCCAAGCAAGCAGACAATGTGACCTGTGGGATTTTTGCCACCCCTTTTATCTAACCAGGCTTTTCCTCCTTTGCTCAGGTTGGGCGCAAAGGGCACTCGTCAGTGGAGGATGCTCAGACAGCCATGGAGCTCTACAGACTGGTGGAGGTGCAGTGGGAGACAGAGCTGGCCTGCAGCCTGCCCCCCCGGCCCCCCAGCCCCATCACAGACCCCACTGCGGACAGCAGTCACTACATGGATGACCAGTACTGGCCCACAGACCTGATGACAAGTGGCCTATGATGGGGGGCAGTGTTTCCTCCACATGGTTTGGGCCATCCTGGTGCCTTCAGCTATTCGAGGTGGAGACAGCTGCTGACCTTCCAGGGGGCTTGTGCCCCGTGCGCTCTGCCTAGTGCCCAACCCTGTTCAGGGCAGCAGTGCAGGGGAGTCAGACACCCCCAGCCCTGCTCAGGGAAGGAGAAATGGTGGCACTTGGACACTGGCAGTCTCCTGAAGATGCTGTCTGCAGCTTCTTGCTGTCACACAGAAGCAGGAGCTGTGACTGTGCCGTGTTCATCTGTCATTTGGTGCTAGGGGATGAGCAGGGTCCTGGTGTCAGCCTGGAGGAGCCCCCACGGGTGTGGAATGACTGCACTGGTGGGCTGGGGCTGCCAGGACACCTCCCATGCCCTCAGGGAAGGGAATGTGCCCATGGTGGGCAAGTGGCAAGTCTTTCAGTGGGAGGACTGAGGTGTCTTGCTGATGCCCAAAGGCTGCAAACCATCCAGGGCTGGTTGAGCAACCAGTTTCCTCCTCATTTGCTTTGCACATTGAAGAAACTCTAGGTCTGATCAGTGTTGAGCCTGAACAAGGGTGTGGGGTGCACTTCATTTTGAATGAACTATGCCCATAATTGTCCCAGTTCCAAATTAAAAATGGTTCTTGCTGATACCCTGTGTACATGTTGCATCCTCTCATCTGGCAGCTCTCCACGAGGGAGAGGGCAAGGATGAGGTTGGCAAACGGCTGCCTGCCTACCAGGCCGTGCCCCAGGGCTTAAAACCCACTGGCAACCAGGAGAGATGCTTGGAGTGGCCTGATGGTGGCTGGAGTAAGCAGCTCCTTGGGATAAAAGCTGGTCCTCTCTGCTCTGGGTGAGTCCCTGTGAAAGCAGGAGAGCAGGGGATGGGCTCAGACAGGAACCTGTGGTCCAGCACTACCAGCTGCGTGGAGAAAGCATCCCAGTGCAGGAGAAAGTGTCCTGCTGTGTCACCCTCCAGCAGCTGGGCTGTCCCAGCTCCAGGAGCTCCCCTTGTTAATGGGATTTCCCACCCTATGCCTGGGATCTGGGAGCAAGAGCTGTGCCTATTCTGCTGGCTGGGAACGGTGCTGAGCCGTGAGGTGGTCTGCTGGCATGAGGTGATGGTCACCTTTAATGGCTCTGCCTGCAAGGCTGCTGCTGCTTCACGGGTGATGGATTTATGTACCTGTGGCTGGACAGCTGTAGTGTGGTGTGGGGCTGGGCACAGGTCTCATGCTTCCCTGGGCAGCAGAACAGCCATGGTTAGGGAAAATCCCTATTTTATTGGGGTTTTTTGCTGCCCCCCTTAAGGCTGAAGCCACCCTTTTAGCACAGGGTCCCCCGGTCCTGGGCTGAGGTGGCCGGAGGGCAGCCACAGCAGAGCATGGGCACAGCAGCCAGCGCCGAAATGGAGGCAGTGTCCCAGGCTATTCCCAGCGGCTGGGAGGGGGAAGGAGAGCTGAGCCCCAGCCTTGGGAAGCGGCCAAGGCAGCCGGGTGACGCAGGCACACCTGACGCACACATCAGGGCCATTACAAGAGGCGTCTTGCACTTCCCATCTTAACTCCTCCCTGCCCGGCAGGGGAAGCCGGGGACAGCTCGGAAACACTTCAAAGCGTCGGGCACGTCTAAAAGGCTCTGCCCTGCTGGTGGCCCAAGCACAACCATCCTTCAACAGAAAGAACAAGCTGGGCTGCGCCCTGAGCTCATGGTCCAGGCACTCTCCACCAGACCTGGCAGGAAACATGGCCCCACAGGAGGTCTTTAAATCCTGCTCGTCCCGGTTTGTCCCCAGCACGTTTCTGATGCAGCAAGCTGTAAAACACAGCCAGCACCACCCTCTGTGTGGGCTCCAGCTAAGCTGAGCCTCAGTGTGATGTTTGCAGTATCAGCAGGACCTGGCAGGGTAGGGGAGGGACCTGATCCCATGGAGAGACCTGAACCCCATGGAGGGATCTGAACCCCGTGGAGGGACTTGAACCCCATGTGGCACACAGGGGATGCAGAAGGAGCACAACCAGTATGTTTGGGTTTTTTTTTTCTCTGTGTCTTTTATCTACCATTTCCACCTCTCCTGGGATGACAGGAGGGAAGCAAAGCTTTAAGAAAGGAAAGCTCAGCAGGTTGGCAGAGCCCCTATCAGAAGATGGTGGCATTCCAAAGCCACTGCAGCAGTGTTGTCTCCTGCTCCCAGGAAAGCAGCCCCAGTGGAGGGATGCTTTGCTCATGGCCCCTGTAACTGTGTTCCCTCAGGGGGTAGATGGGTTTGTGGGGAGCTTGCACGGGGCACTCCATAGCTCCTGACTTGCTTGTCCACCTCTCGTTGCTCTCCCTAGCCCTCCGTGTCTCACCACCCCATAGCTCTGACTTGCCCCATGATGGCTTGATGTGAGACACAGGGGTGTTGGGGTGAGGCTGGAGAAAGATGCAAGAGGAGGTGGAGGGCCACAGGGTTTTATCAGCCTGTGAGTCAGCCTGCCTTGCCATCAGCAGCGGCGAGGGGAAGGTGTAATTAGGGGAACAAAAAGCCATTCCTGAGGACTATCCAAACACTTCCGTGAGACCCACTTCCAAAAGCAAGCCTGGGCTGTACTCCAGGCAAGGGACAGATTTCTCTGAGCCCCCTATCCCCTGTGATCCATCCAGGCAAGCACCATTCACCACTTCTGCACCCACTGAACCCTTGGGGAGCTAATCAGGATCTTCACAGGCGTCTGGGAACGTTCACCTGTATGCCAAGGAGCTGCCGTGGTTGAGAGCAACCAAGCGTCGCTCTGGTTCATCACTGGTGCTCGTGGTTGGGAGGCTGAGCATCTCCAAGCTGGGCTGAGCTCCCCATTTATGTTAAGTTTCCTGATCACTGAGAATTCTGCAGAAAACTCATCAGCTATCTCCACAACCCTGAGTAATGATTAACAGAAACCCACAGATCCAGCAATGGGCTTTTCTTCTTTTAATCAGAGGGAAAACATTGTCAAATGAGGTTTTGTTGGGTTTGGTTTTTTTCCAGCCAGCTGCAAGGGCAGGTAACTGATAAGCCTGTCATTGGAGTGGGGCTGAGCCAATGGGAGCTGATGGTGACAGCTTTTACTTCTGTCTAGCAACAGCTTCCCCTTGAGTGGCAGACGGCAACTCAATGCTTCCCCTTGCTTTTAGCAGGCTGCCCCTTCCTGCCCCCCTGTTACACGGGGGGTTTCGTGGGGGACACTCAGAAACTTGAGTTTTGTGTGGCTTGTCAGGGGGTTTCTGCAGGGTTTGGTCTCTGCTTCTATCCTGCAAGCCAAGAGCTTTGCAGAAGTGGATGCATCCTCTGTGCCTGCTCACATCCTGGGCTCCGCTCGCACCCTGGGCTCCGCTCTCACCCTGGGCTCCGCTCGCACCCTGGGCTCCGCTCGCACCCTGCCTGGTTTCTGCTCTGCTCCTGCTGAGCAGGCGTCAGACACCCATAGGGTGCTTGAAATTGTGCCACAGCACAACTGGTACACAGCTCAACTCGCTAACTGTTCCAGGAGCCCCTGCAACAGGGATGTATTCAGCCCTTCTACCCGGCGCTGCCAGCGCCCAGCCGTGCCCCAGCACCTCTGCTGGCTGCTGGCGGCTGTTTGCATGGGGGGGGCCTCACCTAGGAGCAGCATCCTCAGATCGAACACCTGATTCACCTTGCTGCTGGCTCTGGTTGTCACAGTAGGTGTGGTTGAAGGGCCATGCGAGCTCCAAACGCCTTGGAGCGGAGCAATGCTTATTTCTCCTAACAGCCTGGAGCAAGCCCCTAACCTGGGGCACTCTGTCCCCTCACTCTGGGGACACAGGGGGATGATTTGCTCTGTTTGCATGCAAAGAGCAGAGAGGCTTGGCTCGGGCAACTCACCAGAGACCAAAAGCGGTGACAGAGGAGGGAGGAACCCCTTCACCCCCTGCCTCATCCGTTAACCCCACCCACCATCACCACCACTCTTCCCCCCCCCAGTAAATTAGAAGGCATAAAATTACAGCAGGCAGCTATAAATTAAAATCTCAGGAGCCTTAATAGCCCTTTTGGCCAGAAGCAGCGGCTAGGTGTGATGTGGGCATGAATAGGTGCATCTGGCAGCCGCTTAGCACGCCGGCTGCGGGCGGGGGTGCGTGTGTCTGTGTGTACGGGTGGGAGCCACCAGCCGCTGCCCGGATTGGTTGCAAAACCCCTTCCCGACCAATGCCGGGGACCAGGGTGGCCTAGCAACAGCCTTTCCCTAATGAAAAACAAGCCACTTAACCGGCTTGACTGTCTGCAGATGAGAGGGAGAGGCGCAATTCTCGGCGGGCTCCATCGTCCCCGGGGAGCTGGCCCCAAAGAGGGGATGCAAAGACTGCCCTGGACAGCCTGGGGTGGCCCGAGACGAGCACCCCTCTGGGTGACAGAGCACTGGGACAGGCTGCCCGGAGAGGTTGTGGAGCCTCCTTCTCTGGAGACTTTCAAAACCCACCTGGATGGGTTCCTATGTGACCCTGTCCCAGGTGATCCTGCTCTGGCAGGGGGGTTGGACTCAATGATCTGTGGAGGTCTCCTCCAGCCCCTACCATTCTGTGATCCTGTCCTGCTCCATGGGTGTGTTGGGTGCAAGGCAAGGGTCTGCTGCAGACACAACACGAGGAGAAACGTTCTCCCACTCAGCTCCATCACCCTGTGCAGGCAGCCTGGGTGCAGGGCTCGCCTCCAGCATGTCATGGGGATCCCCAGGGAAGGCACCCCACAGCCCTGCACCCATGAGGTGAGCTGGGGGCTGGATGACAAGTGGCTGTGGTGGCCTTAAGCTACTGAAGATGTCACCTTTGGGGTAGGAGGAGGTTGTGGGGTGCAGTGCCAGGGGCATGCAGGGCACTCAAGAAGATGAAGGGTTGGTCACCACTGTGATCTTACTTGGAGGTATCACCTTCCTTTTTCCCTGCCTTGGGATTTTTCTCCTCCAACAGCTGCCCAGGGAAAGGGCTCTGTGGACATCAGAGTCAGATGTGTGAGCACTAAGACCAGGCACTAGTGACGGAGCCTCTGTGAGCCAGATCACAAAATGACCACTGGTCTTATGGCTGAGGGGACCAGGAGCTGGCCCTGGGGCCAGAGGTGTGAGGACAGGTTGCAGGAGGCAGGCTGGGAGCTGGGGGACCATGACAGAGGATGTTGAGGCACAGCATTGCTTTTGGGCTGCAGAAACACCTCTTCCTTCGGGAACAGCAAGCTGCAGGTCCTGCACCTGCCTAGAGGCAATCCTTAGTATCAATACAGGCTGGGAGGTGATGGGATTGAGACCAGCCTTGTGAAGAAGGACTTGAGGGTGCTGGTGGATGAAAAGCTGGACAAGAGCTGACAATGTGCCCTGGCAGCCCAGAAGGCCAACCATATCCTGGGCTACATCAAAAGCAGCATGGAGAGCAGATAAAGGCAGAGGATTCTGCTGAGACCCCCACCTGCAGGGCTGTGTCCAGCTCTGGAGTCATAGAATCAGTCAGGGTTGGAAGGGACCACAAGAATCATCCAGTTCCAACTCCCCTGCCATGGGCAGGGACACCCCACACTAGATCAGGCTGGCCAGAGCTCATCCAGCCTGGGCTTAAACACCTCCAGGGATGGGGCCTCAACCACCTCCCTGGACAACCCATTCCAGGGCTTCACCACTCTCATGGGGAAGAACTTCCTCCTCACATCCAGCCTGAATCTCCCCACCTCCAGCTTCATTCCATTCCCCCTAGTCCTATCACTACCTGAGATCCTGAGAAGTGCCTCCCCAGCCTTCTTGTAGCCCCCTTCAGATCCTGGAAGGCCACAATGAGGTCACCTCAGAGCCTTCTTTTCTCCAGACTGCACAGCCCCAACTCTCAGTCTGTCCTCACAGGAGAGGTGCTCCAGCCCTCAGCACAAGGAGGACATGGAGATGTTGGAGCAGGGTCCACAAAAATGATGAGAGGACTGAAACACCTCTGCTGTAAAGGAAGACTGAGAGAGCTGGGGTTGTTCAGCCTGGAGAAAAGAAGGCTTTCAAGAGACTTTATTGTGGCCTTTCAGTGCTTGAAAGGGGCCTACAAGAAAGATGCGGACAGAGTTTTCAGCAGGGTCTGTTGCAACAGGACAAGAGGTGATGGTTTCAAGCTAAAAAACAAAGGTGGGGGGAGATTCAGACCAGACAGAAGGACTGACAGTGGTGAGACACTGGCACAGCTTGCCCAAACCTGTGGTGGATGCTGCATCTCTGGAAACCTTCAGGGTCAGGCTGGAGAGGACTCTGAGCAAACTGATCGAGCTGCAGACGCCCCTGCTCACTGCAAGCAGGTTGAGCTAGGTGACCTTTAAAGGGCCCTTCCAACCCAAAACATTCTGTGATGCTCACTCCAAAGGGAGTTCTGAAGCTGATCTGAAGGCACAGCTCATTCCTCCTGCTCAGAGCCGGCCCACAACAGACCTGCCCCCCACTCGAGAAGCACTGGAAATAACTCTGGCTTGGATCTGATTTTTTTTTCCCCCAGTCAAGAAAACACAATCACCTGGATGTGCCCAGGGCCAGGGCAGAGCACCAAGCATGGTATGTCTGCTGCAAGGCAGGGAGCGTGCTGAAGGCTCCTCTTCGGGGGAACCCGATGGAAATGAAACAGAAAATAGCTGGACTGTGGGAGAAAGCACAAAACGTGACTCTCCACCCCTCTCAGCTGCTCCCCCCTGGGGAGCCCTCCCTGCTCCCCCCGCCCCTGTTTCTGCCCGTGTCGGGTCTGTGCAGTGCTGGCTGTTCACTAGATGGTGCCCTCGGGCTGCTGCTTCCCGAATTCTCCCCTCCCGGGGCTGGGCGTGGGACAGGGTCCGGAGCTGCCCCTGGTTCCCAGCCTGTGTTTTAGGCAGGTCACAAGCGCGAAAGGAGCCTGAAAGTCACTTGCATCGCTGACCTAAATCCCCTCGTCGGGGGCTTCAGGCTCACGGATCACTAATGCACTGCAAGCAATGGCCTCTCTCCTGTATCCCGGCTTGCTGAATCCCCCAGTCGTTTGTCTTTCCAGCACTGTGAAGGTGCTTTGCACTCCCAAGAAAGGAAGAGGAGATGGGCTGGGGAAGAAGACAATTCCACAGTGAATGCATTGGAGTAAAATAGCAACTAACTGCCACCGTCCACAACTCCACCACCAACTTGTGCACAGGCAGGGGGGAGAGAGGAAGAAGAGCAGCTAACACACAACACTGTCACCAGGAGGGTATTTATTAATGTAGAAATGTAAATCAATAAGCATAAAGCTGCTTTAGCTCATTCCTCCAGGGAGGAGCCCTGCCATGGAGCAGGATATTTAGCCTGGAGAAGAGGAGGCTCAGGGGAGACCTTCTTGTCCTCTACAACTACCTGAAGGGAGGTTGTAGCCAGGAGGGGGTTGGTCTCTTCTCCCAGGCAACTAGCACCAGAGCAAAAGGACACAGCCTCAAGCTGTGCCAGGGGAAGTTTAGGCTGGAGGTGAGGAGAAAGCTCTTCCCTGAGAAAGTTGTTAGCCATTGGGATGTGCTGCCCAGGGAGGTGGTGGAGTCACCATCCCTGGAGGTGTTCAAGAGGGGATTGGATGTGGCACTTGGTGCCATGGTTCAGTAGTCATGAGGTCTGTGGTGACAGGTTGGACTTGATGATCTTTGAGGTCTCTTCCAGCCTTGGTGATTCTGTGATGTGATGGGACAGGGATGAAGAGCAGCTGTGGGGCTGCCTGTGGGCCTGGGGCAGGAACAGATGGGGCTGCTGCAGGTCAGCTCTGGGGCCTGTTAGCCATCCTGGGAGGTGGCTGTTTGCATTTGACCTGGATAGAACAGAAACTCTTTCCCTTGTATGAAAAAGCACTCCTGCCTTTAAGGCAGGAAAAAGTCCCAGCTGCTAGTGTCAACTAAGACACACAAGACCACTCTGTGGTGGCACTGGAGGACATGTTGGCACCCCCCTTAATCTTCTGGTCTTCTAAAACAGCAGAAGGATGGAAAAGCTCAAAGCCAGAGCTACACAGAGCAGCATTTGTTATCATTTTAAAGACAGCATTAATTTGCAGGTCTGGGTGAAAAAGTTGCTCCCAAAAAAACAGCCTTCTTGTTGCTGCTCATCTCTGCTCTCCCCCAGGCAAGCCCTGAGCCCTCAAACTGCTCTCAGTCTCTCAGGGCTGTCCAGACATCATGGTCTGAGCCACAAAGGCCAGGGGCAGCTCCTAGTTTTTGTTGTGTTTTGGGTTTGTTCCTTTCTTTGTTGGGGTTGGGGGGGTGGTGTTTGGGTTTGGGGTGGGGTTTTTTTTTGGGGTTGTTTTGGTTGGGGGGTTTTGTTTGTTTGTTTGTTTGTTTGTTTGTTTGTGGAGGTTTGTGCTTTTTGTTTATTTATTTATCTTGCCTGGGGGTCAGTTTGGGTACAGGGCAGATTGAGCTGGAAATACAGGGTGAGAAATGATGTTTGCCTCCAGCATCAGCAGCCCCAATGGCCTGGAGAGAAAGACCTTGCTGATGAGACTCAAGGAGTTAGTGTCAACAGGAGGCAGGAATGGTCCTCTTGGTTCTCTGGTGTCATTGCCACCAATAAAAAGCTGTAAAAGAGGGCAAATAAAGGGCACTCAGAGGCCTCCATGCATGGAGTCTCACATTTTGGGAGCAACTGCTTGCAGAGGCTGCTTTTAATCTTCCAGGTCTCACTCACTGGAGGAAAGCTTGGCCAAGTCAACCTATCAAACTGGGAATTCAACCCCAGGTACCTGTGTGGAGGCTGCTTTTCAACAACTGAACCATGCTCCTGCCTTGGATAGAAACTTGCTCATCCAGCCTCCAGGAATGGCACCTTCCTCCCTGCTGACTCCCACCCTGAGAAACCTTTACCTCTAGGCAGAGACTTCATGCCCAGGGGCCTGACCATCCACTACCTTCAACCCTGCAAATAGTCCAGCACCTGGAGAAACACTGAAGTAAAGCTGCACCCCCTGGTCAGCTCTTGAATTCACATTTGTGCAAGCTCAGAGCATCCCCTCAGGAGCTTTGTAGCCAATGCTACAAGGAACACACTTGTGTCTTCCATGTTTACTTGAAGTAGCTCAGGAGAAGAAAAAAGTGCAGTGGGTAGCCAAGTCTCTGCCTGCCTGCTCAAACAGCTGAACTTTTCACTGAGAGAGCACAGGTGTCTGGTTCTGGCCCATTTCAGCAGGTTTCCCAAGCTCACAAAGAAATCAGCAGAGAATAAATCTATTAGTTCATACTCTGATGAAAGAATAGGGACACAAAGAGGGGAGAACCCAGAGAGCTGTCTCCTCCTCCATCTCCAAGCCTTCCCTCCTTCAGGTTGTCCTAGATGGATGCTAGCCAGGACAAAGTAGGCTAAACCTGAGCCCCAGTTTGTATCCCTGTGTCACAGTCACTTCTGTGGCTCTCCCAGCTGTGCCACAGCTGCCTTTGCTCAGAGGCTGACCTTGGGCTGCAGCCTGGCCCAGCTTGGGCTGATGGCCACCACTTGTCCTGGGCAGTGGGAATTGCTTGGCACAAGTGGGCTCCATCTCCTCTAAGAGCTTCTTTGTCGGCATCAGGCAAGCTCCAAGCTCCCCAGGAGGAGATGGGAGCTGTAGGTGTGGGGAGAGGTAAAGATGAAGCAGCTGATGGGGAATGGGTTTAAGGGGTGGAACTTTCCCTTGCACTGCCTCTAAACGCGTTCCCCACCTCAGGCCACCCCTACCTTCCCCCAGGGTACCCTTTTCACCTCCTGACAGCTCCATGCAGGGGAATCATGGCAGCAGGACCCCCAGGGGCTTTGCCGGGCTCCACCAAGGGGATCTGAGCACACCCTCAGCCCCTCACAGGGCGCAAACACCAGACAGGGGCACAACCAGCCATCCCCTAGCCCCACGACGGCCTTCAAAGCAGGATCGGGATCAATCCTGGCTGCTCGCATCCCCCGAGGCTGGAAAACAGCCGTGCCAGGAGCAAGACACTGCGTGTGTGTGCGGCTCCTTGGCCCCGTCCCTCGCCCCGGGAGCGGGGCTGCCCCGCTCGGCAGTGCCGATAAGGGGCCGTTCTCAGCCGGAGCTTTATGAAACTGCCTTTCATGGGCAGCACAGAGGCCGGTTGTTCCCGGGGCCAAACCTCCCCTCTGCTCCGCTGCTGCCCGGGCTGCTGGGGCTGCTGCAAAGCCGCGGAGGCCGTGGCGAAGGAGGAGACTCGGGCAGGGGCTTTACAGCTGGCTGCGCGGCGAGCGCCGCGGCGGCGAGGAGCGGAGCCGCGGCTGCGATCTGGGGCGGGGGGAGAGGGCGGCGGGGATCTCGGGGGAGAGAGGGCGGCAGGGATTTGGGGGGAGTGGGCGGCACGGAGGCAGGGCTGCAGCCGCCTGACGCCAGCCCCACTCTGCGGCCTGAGAGCCTTCCAAGGCGCCGGGCGAGGTACAGATGTTCCCATTGTGCATCTTGGGAGCCTTCTCGGAAAACTCCAGCAGCTTCGTTCCTCAAGCTGCCTGTTGAGCTCCAGCTCTCGAGTTCCTTGGTTCTGTTGTGTTGGGGGTTTTTTGTTGGTTTTAATTAATTTATTTATTTTTTTTTAATCATATATCAATTTGGCAAAGAGCTTTCTCTCTGCTGCATTTCTCTGCCTCATGCCAACCTCCCCAGGGTTTTAAAAGCTCCCTCCCCACTTTGTGTCCCCCACTCTTTTACGAGCAATTGTCACCATCCCAGAGCTTGGCACTAGTAGGTTCCAGTGCAAAGCAGCCACTGCCAACCACAGCCTGCTGTGTGTTGCAGGGGCTGGTTAGTGGGGTGAAGCAGATGGGTGGAAAGGCAAGCTGCACTCCAGGGATCCTGTGAACCAGTTCTGCTCTGGTACTGCCAGGCATTTGATGCTAGAAGTGCACATGACCCCCAAGGCTGCTCCCTGACTCGGTTTTCCTACCACCTGAACAAGTAGTGTCACAGTGGGGAGAGGAGGGGGTTGCAAAACACTTTGAGATCCTCAGTTACAGGGTTTTTTGTTTCCCTCCCCTGCTTCCTATGGGAAAAAGCAGCAAAGAAGGGACATCTGAAAGACTTCAGCCCTCACTCAGCAGGAGAGGCAGCTCTGAAAAAAACAAGCTGAGAATGGAGCTAAAAAAATGATTGAAGGATTTGGGGAAGAATCAGTCTCTTTGAGCAGAATCAGGGCCAGGAATCAGAGCTGCAAGGGTCCTTTTCCTGCCTCTAGCCCCATTGCTGACCAGGTTTACAGTGTGCAAGTTCCCTGCAGGCAGAGGGACTGGCCAAAGCCTTGGGTTGAACAGAGAGACTTGAGTGTAAGAAGAAAGGATAATAAAACTCTCTTAAGACTTGCTCTGCTCCAGTGTCTCTACTTACCCTTGCTTAGAAATCATGTTGACTGAGCCACAAAGCACTGCTGGTTCCCCATGGCTGAGGGTCCTGAAATCAGCCTCTAGGTCCAAATGCAGCAGGAGGGCAAGGAGAAAGTGCTGCAGCACTCTCAAACCCTCATCCTGGCCTGAATCTTCTCGAGTACAGCATCTTTAAGGTCAGTGATGGATCCAGGTGTAATTTAGATAGGAACAATAGCTTAGGAGCGAGGAAATCACCCCATCTCTCCTAGCCAGCACTGACAGCTTATGGAGAAGAGGGCAGTAAATGAGATTCAGCTTCCCAAGAGAAACAAAAAAGCAACGCCACTTAGAGCCAGAAAGCAACTGAAAGGGCACATTTGTAACAGGAAAGATGTTTACAACCACCAGCAGCAAGAGAAACCATGTCTTTCAAAGGCAGTGGAGGCAGAGGGCATCTGTCTTTCAAAACAATCAGCAAAGGGAATCTGAAAAACAAACACAGCTCTCTGAGGCATTAAAGACAAAGCAGCAGCCAGTGGAAGTCACCCTCAGATCGTGAGAGCATCCAGAGGAGGGATCACGTCAGGAGGCACACCAGCAGCAAGGTGAGGGACAAGGCTGGCAATGGCAGGAAAGGCAGGGCTCCTGAGAGCCCCTTTGCTGGTGACAGACTGCCTTGGGAAACTCCAGGCCAGGGAGCTTTAATCTGCTCCTGCAGATAGGCTTTTCCTTATCGGCTTCCTCCTCCAGACAGATGGCCCTTGGGGCTGCTGAGCCAGCACGTCCCCCCCACTCTCTTGGCAGCAAGAGGAAGAGGGCAGCTCGGTGCTGCCATCAACGTGGTACTGATTTCACACTGCTTCACTTTTTAGGCTCCCTAAAAAGCATGGAGCAAAACTGTGGGTAGCTCCCAGCCAGCCTCCGACATCAAACCCCCCCATGCCCAAGTGCACTTGGGGCACCAAGCCACGGGTATGACCTGGAGCAGTGTCCTCTGCTCTCCAGTGTAGGAACCTGGGTCTTACAGAGGCTCTTCTATAGATTGCAGATTGCACTGAGATTGCCCAAAGTGTAGCCTCCACCCCACCATGCCCATCTTTGAGGCCCCTGTGCCTGGCCAGAAGCTGTGGCCCATCCACCCTCCCCGCTCTGATGTGCACCCCAGACACAGAATACGGGCAGAGCAAGATGAGGAGGATACAAAGCTCTTTCAGAGACAGTCTCACTAAAGAGGGACTCACTTAGGTAAGAAAGGAAGGCAGGGAGAGCCCCACACGACAGCTTTGAGATGTCATAGTGGAGGACTTGAGAAGCACCTGTAGGATTAAGGAGCCAGGCAGAAGCTTTGAGAACACCCCCAGCTCCTAAATGATGAACAGGAGCCAGCTCCCTTCCTCTGACACCTCCACCCCTTCTGAAGTCTGGCTCCCCTCCTAAAAAGCCAGCAGTTTTAAAGAGAAGCCGAGGGAGAAGGAAGCACCTTCCAGCAAAGAGCAGGTGGGCATGCACATCCTACTGCTGGTCATTAAAAGTAGCTAATAATCTCTTCTCTTTTTTTCTTTTCTTTCTTTTTTTTTCCCCCCTTTCCAGCTCAACTAAAGCTCTGTGTATAAGTAGATAAGAGGCTTACATGCCCAGGAGGCTCAATTAATGCTCTTGGTTCGCACAGCCTCAGGTAGAAGGCGTTGCTGACCCCAGGCTGCAGCTACCAACTGTTTAAGCAATCGCTTGCTTTCAAGTCCTTCTAAGCCAAAGGCTTTTATTGTGAGGTATTCCTCGTCCTCCCCATCTCTGCAGCACTTCAGCACCATTTCCCCTCACTCTACAGCTGCTGCCCGTGCAGGGATGGTTTCTCAGCCTTCCCTCCCCCCATCACCTAAATCCTCACAGACAAGGAAGAGGGCTTTGACAACCCCCCGACTCCTGAGATGCTGTGAAGGGCTGTGCTGGCCCACCAGCAGCCTCTGGCCTGTATAAAGCAGGAGCTGCCTCTGGTGCTGCTTTAAGTGAGTGTGTGGGAGCCCAGGGTGCCTGGAGCAGGGCTGGGCTCTTTTCCTCATCTGAGCCTGTCAGTCAGCCTTGTTCACTCCGAGTTGGTTTTAGCTGCCTGCTCTTCTGTAGTCTCATCAGAGCAGAAGCACTTGGGAAGCAATTTTATATATATGTATAATTTTTTTTTCCCCCTAGAAAAATGTTAGTTGAGCTGAGAGCTGCTGTGGAACTCCCCAGGAGTTTCTGTGTCTCTCAGAGGTGGCTCTTAGGCCTTGTCCTGCTCTATCAGCAGGTCCTGCAGCTACTTAGTGCTTTTTTTTTTCATCACTTACTGCCTGCAGCAGCAGGGTTTGGGGCTGTTTCTTTTCTAGGGCTTATCAAAGGAGCAAGGTGTCCTTCACTGCTGAAGCCAGAAGGACAATTGAAGCAGGAAAAAAAAAAAGAGATAATAACAACCCAGAGATGCTCTTTGAGCTTCTGGGGGAATGGCCACGGCAGAGAGCTGCAGCATAAAAGCTCTGCTAGTAAAACAGGTACAAGAGGAAGTACCAAGAGCCAGAGATGCTTAGAGGCACAGCTGCTGTGAGCTGGATGCTCATCCAGCAAGGGAACAGCAAAGATCAGCAGAGCTGGGCAAGGCTGTGGTTGTGGCTGAGGTTTGCAGTGTGCCAGGCTGGGTCCCTGTGGTCTTCCTCCTGCTTTTATGTCTCTGCATCAACAGGTGCCAGAGCATCCTAAAGGTGTACAGTGTGAGGCAAGTGGCCTAAGTGGAGGATGCTGTGAGGGTGTGGTCAGGAAGCACAGCAGTGGTGAGCAGGGGGTTCTGCTGCCTCTGTGGGACATGGGCAGCTGTAGGTGGCACTGCCCAGAGCACTGACTCTGCCCTGGCCACATAACACGAGTGTCTGTCTGTCCCTTCCTTCTTCATGGGTTGGGGCTGTTCCCTGACCCAGCCTTACAGGCTTTGATCCCTTCTGGCATCACTGATGATGCCAAGGGGAGATGACTTTCAGACAACAAAGGTGTTCAATTCCCAGCCATATGCTCCACCACCAGCCCACCCCACCTGGCAGCTGATCTTACTCCTGGATGGGGGAACCTGGCCTTGAAGTATGTGAGTGCTGAGATGCACCCTGTGCTTCAAGCCAAGCTGAAGTGCACACTGCCCCTGTGCTCCTGTGTCATGCTCCCAGGTTCATCCTCTGTGTCTAAGCTGATGGCCATTTCTCAAGCCAGCACACACCCTGCCCCTCCTGCCCTGCTCCTCTCCTCCAGCTCAGCTCTTCCCATGGAGTCTGCAGAGGACAATGTGGGCTGAGCTCTGCTGGCTGTCATGGCAGGGAGGCTTCAACAGCATCTACACTAAATGGAAGATTAAGTGCTCTCTCTGCTCCTGAAAGGCCCGTTTAATTCACTTTCACCCTCTCTTTCCCCTCCCCCAGACCTCCCTGGCATGCAGGACACAGGGACTTTTATTACACCACTGAAAACCTTGAAGGGGACTGATCTTTCCATTTTTTTCCCCTTTTTTCCTGTTCAGACCCTTAGAGCAAAGTCTCCTCTGATGGGCCACTAAGCTTACGTGCCTGCTGTCACAAACAGGCAGCTCTGACCCCAGCACAGCCTGCCAGTGGGTTTGCTTGGCCAGCATCTTCTTTGAGCTCAGGCTGCCCCAAGAGCTAGCTTGGCAAGGGGGACAAAGATTGTCTCTTGCTCCTTGGTCCCCATCAGCATCTTGGAGGGACCTGGCAGAAGCCCTAAGGATGGCAATAAAATGCATGGGAGGCTGCAGCCAGCCTGGCCTTGGCCTTTCTTCCTCTGTTTCTTTCTGTGCTGGGCTATCAGCTGGCTTCTCACAAGCTCTTAGCACCTGTGGCAGGGCACAGCTGCTTCATGAAATAGTTGAGATTCCAGAGATGTCTGAAATGAATTCAGCTTCCTTGGTTTGTGTTGGGAATGCTGAAACCCACTGCACTCTGGGTCTGTCCTGCTGGAAATGAGCTTCCCTCTGCTTTGTCCAGGGAGCAGCCAGGCAGCTGGGCTGGGGGTTTATTTAATGATGAAAAGCAGACTGTGGGGAATGTGAGGTGCCATGGGCTCTGTAGGCCTGTGTCTTCCTCTGGCTCAGCTCAAGAGGGAGTTTGTATCCCTGGCCTGGAGAAAAGAAGGCTCCTGGGAGACCTCATAGCAGCCTTCCAGTATTTGAAGGGGGCCTGCAGCAGAGCTGGAGAGGGACCATCTAGCAGGCTGCTAGATACTTAACTGAAACCTCTCTGGATCTGCCTCATTAAAACCATCTGGGAGGAAAAAAAAAGCTTTCTCTGCATGAGCAGGGAGAGCTGTATCTGCCTGTCTGGTGGGCTTCCTACCCCAGAGAGGCTTTCCTCTATTTACTGCCCTTTACCAGGAGGCTTTCAGACGAATCCCGCAGCCCCTGCGTGACTTGGAGGCACTGCTTTGTGTCCAGTGTCCCCCCATCCCTTCCCTGAGAGTTACAAAGGTGCTGATACAACGATGAAGACAGCTCTGCACTGCCATAATTGCAGCTTCTGCAGCACAGGAGGGCATCTGGAGAGACCTGCTGCTGCCACTGCCTTCCAGCCCTGTTCCCAGCCCTCTGGATTAAGCCAAGGTTGTGTCCTCGCAGAGGTCCATGGCGAAACTCCAGCTGAGCTAAAAGGTCTCGAGTTTCTTATTAGGAAATCTTGCTGAAGGTACAGTAATAAAAGCAGTATTTCTGAAAGGCAAGCAAATGCCAAGCAAGAGGAGTATTTTCTCCTAAAGACATGCCAACAATGAGAAAATCCTCAGTCAGGAAAGAGCAAGAGAAACGCTAAGCTGCTCGGAATCAGGTGGGGCTGTCTCCAATTAGCCTGGTGCAGCACATCTGGATTTTCTTTTGTTGCACTGACATTTCTTTTCCAGCAGGCACAAATGGCCAGCCTGGCTTTTATTTCTCTCTCTGAGGCTGTCCCACCTCTCCCAGCCCTCAGTCCTCTGGCGGTTGGGCTTCCCTGCTCTAAGTGGGTGAGGTGTCAGCTCTCCGGGGCTGGGCTCTGGAGAGAGAGTTGTTTACCACAGGGAAGGTCTGGCAGGTGGATCTGAGCAGCCTAAAGAGGATCAATGGGCTTTGAACACCTGAAACTTTCTGTTTCAGCATAACAGCAGGCTTTGAAGATCAAGAACTCTTCCATAAGGTCCATGCTGTGGGCTTACTCAAAGGCTCCTGTAGATCTCTGGCTCTGCCATGGAAGTTGCAAAGGGACCACTTCCCATCCACCACTCTACAAGCTCTTGATGGAAGCTTCAGGCTGTGAATAAGAGCAGAGCTTCAGAAGAGCCTGGCACACCCACCATCTGGATAAGGCACATTGGCAAACATCTGCCTTTCAGGGGTAAGAAACCTGCCAGCCAGTGGCTTACTAGAGACTTTTGCCTTTTTCCCTTGCCCACTGCTTGACAATAACCCCACAGCCTTCTGCAGACTGTGTGTTTGTTTGAAAGAAGCTCCTGAACTCCTTCCCTCCCTGGGTGTCTGACTGGAGATCATCTGCAGTGTCCAAGCTGCATTGCTTGCTGCGACGGGACACGGGTCAAATAGCTTTCTCCAGCTCTCACTCCAAACACCCTCTCCTAATATTTGCTTTAAAAAACACCAAAATAATAACCACCCCCCCCACTCTTTCCATGCCCATTCTGCCAGTAATTTCTCTTACTGGAATCTCTTGTAGTTGAAGTGCTGTCAAAGGAAGAAAAATGGCCCAAATAATTTTATTCCCTGGTGTTATCACGCACTGGCTGCTCCCTCCTGGATGTGCCCACAGTGAGGCAGAGCTGGAGTAGCCAGCAGTAATTACTACTATGGTGCTGCTAGCAGCCTTAAAAGGCATGGTGGTTATGGGCAGGAAAGCCTGCAGCTAGCAACCAGGTCCAGTTTATGCAAACACAACCTGACTCACAAAAGCCATAGTCAGACGGAGAGCTGAGAGCTCCTTCTGTCATCCAGGATCCTTTCCGGCTGAGCTCTGGGATGAGCTGGAGCCCGGGCTCTACGCCCTACCAAAGCATGCTCTGTGTGTCCCAGCAATGCAAGCCCCTCTGTTTCCTTCCCTGAGGCCAGCCCGAGGTTGTGCACACACCACAGGCTCCTCTCGCCACTTAACCAGCCGCAGGACAGCAAGCAGGGCTGAAGCCCAAGCAGCGCTGAAGCCCAAGCAGCGCTGGCCACCGTTAGAGCAGCACTCCTGAAGGACTGCTCATTTTCAAAGCCTCCAGACACATGGAGAGGACACTTCTGGTTCCAGATCTGTCCCACCATGGCAAGGTTGTATCCAGAGAAGGGCAACAAAGCTGGTGAGGGATCTGGAGCACAGCCCTGTGAGGAGAGGCTGAGAGAGCTCGGGGTGTTTAGCCTGGAGAAGAGGAGGCTCAGGGGAGACCTTCTTGCTCTCTACAACTACCTGAAGGGAGGCTGCAGCCAGGTGGGGGTTGGTCTTTTCTCCCAGGCAACCAGCACCAGAACAAGAGGACACAGTCTCAAGCTGCACAGGGAGAAGTTTAGGCTTGATCTTAGAAAGAGAGATCGGCCATTGGAATGGGCTACCCAGGGAGGTGGTGGGGTCAGCATCCCTGGAGGTGTTTGAGACTGGATGTGGCACCTGGGGCCAAGGTTTAGTTGATTAGATAGGGTTGGGTGACCAGTTGGACTTGATGATCTGGGAGGTCTCTCCCAGCCTGGTTGATTCTGTAATTCTGTGAAAGCAGAACTGTCTATCACTTGCCCCAGGCACAGTCCCTCAAGCCCTCACCTCACCCACTCACCCTGTAGCAAAGATGACCCTCCCAGTGCTCTGGCTGTCCAGAAGCAAGCTGTGTCTGACCATGCCTTCGAAAGTGACAAGAAGAGGAGAAGAGGAACCTGAGGAACCTGAGCTTGCTATCACATGCTGATGTTCTCCTGAGCAGCACCCCTGCCTACAGCCAAGTGACAGTACATCCAGCAGCCGGTGCTGGAGAGCTGATGCAGGGTATCTGCTTGAGTCACAGCCACTCTGTTCTTCCTGCCCCAGATAAGTACAATCTCCTTCTGGCCCTATCTTCTGGGGGAAGCAGAAGGAAAGCAAGTCTCCCAGACCCAGATTCCAGAAGTGTTCACATAGCAGAGACGTGACAGCAGCCTGTGTCTGCAGAAAGGATGATCGTGCTGGGTTCCCTTCCTCCTGAGATCCCTGGTGCCTGGCACGCTATCCTTGCAGCAAGGAAAATTATCCTGCCAGTATCTCACTCCTACCTCTTTTGCACAGCATTTTTACCTTCCCTTCATTCAGGGACAGAGCTCTTGGTTGACAGCTCAGGGAAAACATCTGCTAGCAGTGGCAGCAAGGCTTCAGTACCAAGTGCACAAAGCTGGAGGTCTGAGGGTGGGGTACTTGGTGGATAAATTTGAGGTAGCTATTTGGTGGATAAATGTTTCAGGGCCATCAGCTGAGTGGGAGAGGAGCTGAGTTTGGGTATCCTGAAATAGAACAGAACAGAACAGAACAGAACAGAATAGAATAGAATAGAATAGAATAGAATAGAATAGAATAGAATAGAATAGAATACAATACAATACAATACAATACAATACAATACAATACAATACAATCAACCAGGTTGGAAAAGACCTCAGAGACCATCGACTCCAACCTATCACCCAACACCATCTAATCAACTAAACCATGGCACCAAGTGCCTCAACCAGTCTCCTCTTAAACACCTCCAGAGATGGTGACTCCACCACCTCCCTGGGCAGCACATTCCAATGGCCAATCTCTCTTGCTGGGAAGAACTTCTTCCTAACATCCAGCCTAAACCTCCCCTGGTGCAGCTTGAGACTGTGTTTACTCCAGGGCACATAAAAGACGTGGGGGTGTCCCACACCACCTACAGTAAGTCCCTAAGTAAGACCAGCCCCCGAGCTGGCCAAGATGTGGTGGAGGGCCTGGGCTGGAAGATCTCTGTACACAGAGCATGGAGAAAGTGATGTCTGCTTTGGGAAAGCCATTGCCCTGCACCTCTGGGGAGAGCTCAGGAGGAGCAAGGAGGAGCTGGAGTCAGCTCCTCAAGTGGGTCTCACTGCACCTCTCAGGCAGGGCCAGGGCTGCATAACCCTCCTGAAATGCTTTAGTCCTGGGAATGCAGCAGGACAATGCTGGTGTCTCCTCCTCAGGGTTTCAGAGGAGCTGAACCAGAGGCCAAAGCAAAGCAGGGATTGCTGTCAATGGCTGCACTGAGTGCTAGGGCAGGGAGAGCACAGAGCCGCAGGGCAGGGAGAGTGAAAGGGGGCAGAGTGTGGGTGTGTAGGCTAATGAAGCACTGGGAAAAGGGGGCAAGGCTGGGGGAGATCTCTGCTGAATGTGTGCAAATGGCCCAGATTGGGAGTTTCCACTCAGAAGTTCTTATAAGGTGAGAATTTTGGCAGAGCTTCGTGGCTCCCATGGTAACCTGTGGAGGACGGAGCCAGGATGTCTGGGGAAGCAGATGGCAGTGGTATGGTTTAGAGTTCCTGTAGCTGCCCCCTCGTCTGCGTGAACTGGAAGCCTCTGCCGTGACGCAGCATGCGGGGAGACACCACAGCCCTTGCCAAGACCACCTGCCCCTGGGAAAAAGGGGGGCTGCTGTGTGCAAGCTCTGCCCTGGGTGCTACCCGGCTTTCAGCATCACCTTTCAGTCCTGCTCACAGAGCTCACCAGCAAAACCACTCAAACACACACCTCTGGGACCAGCTGAGACCTTCTGGCAGCTCCACGCACGCTTGAAGCTCAGCGCTGCTCTGCTTCTCCTGGCCAGCTGGTGTGGGACAGACAGGAGGGAAAGCAGCAGGACAAAAACGAGAGATGTGGCCACACCTTGAGTCCTGTGTCCAGTTCTGGGCCCCTTAGTTTAGGAAAGATGTTGAGTTGCTGGAATGTGTCCAGAGAAAGGCAACAAAGCTGGGGAGGGGTCTGGAGCACAGCCCTGTGAGGAGAG
Source organism: Dryobates pubescens (assembly GCF_014839835.1). NCBI lineage: Eukaryota > Metazoa > Chordata > Aves > Piciformes > Picidae > Dryobates > Dryobates pubescens. Next base: position 5,451,712 of record NC_071628.1, read on the forward strand.
GCTGAGGGAGCTGGGGTTGCTTAGCCTGCAGAAGAGGAGGCTCAGGGCAGACCTTCTTGCTCTCTGCAACTCCCTGAAGCGAGGTTGTAGCCAAGAGGGGGCTGGTCTCTTCTCCCATGCAACCAGCACCAGAACAAGAGGACACAGTCTCAGGCTGCACCAGGGGAGGTTTAGGCTGGATGTTAGGAAGAAGATCTTCCCAGAAAGAGCTGCCCAGGGAGGTGGTGGAGTCACCATCCCTGGAGGCGTTCAAAAAAGGATTGGATGTGGCACTTGGAGCCATGGTTTAGTAGTCAGGAGGTGTTAGGTATTAGGTAATAGGTTGGACGATCTCTGAGGTCTTTTTCAACCTGGTTGATTCTATGCTTCTATGACAGAACCAGAAGATGCCACCAGTTCTGGCTGCATCCTTCCTGCTTGCCCTCTTCTGGAGTCTTAACAGTTGTTCCTTTTTCAGTTGGTTTCCCCTTTCCTTTCCCTCCCTGTGCCTGCTCCAAGCCACCTCTCTGGTGTTGCTTGCATGTGTTTTAGTTATTGATTGATTTCAAATGTCATTTATTTATTGATTGATTGATATCAAATGAAAGGGCTACACAAAGAGGAGCCCCACCAGTGCCAGGCTGAACTCCTGAAGCAAGCTTTCTCTTCCAGGGGGAGACCCCCAAACACATTGGGTGGTGGATTGGGCCACCAGCTGATACTCAGCTCCCCCCCTCCTCCCCCTTTCTCCTCCTGTATTTCAGATAGGTTTCTCTTTCTCTCTTTCTTTCTTTTTCTTTCTATTTCTTATTTATTTATTTATTTATTTATTAAATGTCTCTAAAAAGACCAACAGATTGCCTCTGAATGACCACACAGTGGAATCCCACAAAGCTCCCATTCATGGCCCAGCACCTTGTACAATCCCAGAGGTGCAACAGAAAGACAGCTCTTTGTAAACCAACCTGAGTGAAAAGGTCAGTGGCCATAAACTCCCCCTCCCCTGCTTTCCTGCAGGGTTTGGGGTTTTAATAGCAATCAGGGCTTTTTTTTTTCCCCTCCCCTCTGCTGTCCTAAGGAATAGGCCTTTTGAAGGGTGAGGGGGAAGGGCTTTAACCTGGAACAGGTTGCCCAGGCAGTTGGTAGAAGCCCCATTCCTGGAGGTGGTGGAGTCATTGTCCCTGGCAGAGAGGATTGGATGTGGCACTTGGTGCCATGGTTCAGCAGTCATGAGGTGTTGGGTGACAGGTTGGACTTGATGATCTCTGAGGTCTTTTCCGACCTTATTGATTCTATGATTCTATGATTTCACTTTGAAGGACTGCAGGGACAGAGCTGGATCATGCTGGGACATCATAGAATCAATAAGGTTGGAAAAGACCTCAGAGATCATCAAGTCCAACCTGTCACCCAACACCTCATGACTGCTGAACCATGGCACCAAGTGCCACATCCAATCCCCTCCTGAACACCGCCAGGGACGGTGACTCCACCATGTGATGTGCCCCAGGACCCTACTGCTGCAGTCTCCTTTATCCCCTGGAGCTCTTGGCTGAATGGATTAGCCCTGGCTTGGTTTGGTTTATGCTGCTGGCCTTGAAAATCAGGCAGGTACCTTGGCTTGAAAGTGAACTGGAGTTGGAGAAACCTCCTGCAAAAGCTGACCATGGATGTGGTGTCTGAGGGAAGGCAGGCAATGGAGTTGCCTGTGGTTAAGAGTCCTGAAACCAGGCCATTTGTTATGAACAAATGAACAGCCAAGTCCCCACAACCTCAAAAGTCTCAGGACTTCCAACAACATCTTCTCCACTTGTTGGTCTGACCTTCCCACCATGAAAAAAGCTGCCCTGGATTGCTTTTTAGTCTTCTGCTGCTTAGCTGCAGTGTGTGGACAGCAAAAATCTCTCCTCTTTCTTCTGCACTAACAAGAGGCCATACAGGAAGGAATGCATCCAGAAGAAGAAGAAGAAGAAAAAACCCCAAAACAAAAGAGAAAAGGTCATTGTGGACAGAACACCCAGGTGGCCTGAGCCTGGGTGACCACCTAACATCTACCTATCTCTCCACAGTGACAGAGCTGGAAAGGTAATTAGGTCTTTTCTAGAGATCCAGGTGGAAAGACAGGTGGAGCAACTTAGCTTTCCTGCATCTGTGTGAAGGCAAAAAGTGTCTTCTGCAAGCAGGTTCCTCAACCAGAAGGTTCTGAAGAGTCTCTGGACATCACTGAACAAAGGATGTGGAAGGCTGGGCCAGTGAGCCCTGTTAGCAGACACCCCTCAGATGTTTGCCCAAATAGGAACAACTTTTGCCACCACCTTGGACTTGTAAGAATTGACCTGGATGCTTTCATCTCTCTGAGTGGCAGCTGGAAACTGTAGAGCTACTGATTCTCATCATTTGGTTATTGATTCTGAGAATTTGCCTAATTGTGATAATTTTCTGCAACACATTTTTACAGGAGATGATTAACTGGTTCAGCTTTGTAGCTGTCTCAAAACCTGCAGCAGAAAGCCCAGGCTAAGCCTCTCTGCTCCAGTTCCTTCATCATTCCCAGCAATTTCCCCCCTTCAGTTGGATAAAGTCCCCAATACAGGTTCTGTTCTGACTCCAAAGTGCTGTTAATCAGATTCTAATGGGGTTGTTCAGTCTGGAGAAGAGAAGACTCCAGGGGCACCTCAGAGCTGCCTTCCAATAGCTGAAGGGATCCTACAAGAAGGCTGCAGAGGGACATTTCCTTAGGGTGTCTAGAGACAGGACAAGGGGGAATGGTTTGAAGCTGAGGGAGAGCAGGGTTAGACTGGAGCTGAGGAAGTTCTTCATGAGGAGAGTGGTGAGCCTCTGGAACAGGCTGCCCAGGGAGGCTGTGGATGCCTTTTCCCCTGGGCTGTTGAAGGCCAGGCTGGCTGAAGCCTTGAGCAGCTGAGTTTAGCTGAGACGCATCCCTGGCTGTGCTGTAGAAGTTGGAGTAGATGATCTCTGAGTTCCCTTCCAAGCTGAGCCATTCCATGATTCCCTGAACTGAGCATCATTTACTGTCTCAGAAGCACATCTTTATTCAGGAGTTACCAGGAAAAGCCTCCAGCTGCCCAGGGCAGTAGGAGGGTGGGGATGAGGGCAGGGGAGCGAGCGTCCATGCAAGCACGCGTTCCAGCGAGCTTCGAAGTTCAAGTGGCCACAACCCTACCCGCTCAGCATGGCTGGAATAACAAGGTTATTTAGGTTCTCCTTTAAAAATAATATCATTTTCCAATCATTTGAGCATATTTAAGGTGTTTAAGCCCTTGTTAATATCCTTTAGACCTGCCTTTCACACACACACACACGCACACCGCAGAGCCTTTCAACGAAGGACTGGTTTTAATGAGCTTGGAGGTAATCTTGGGGGTTTCAGCAAATAAAATAAAAGGTTTCACTAATTAAAGATATTACAACACTGAGGCTGGTCTTTTCTCTCCACTGCTTTAATTAAAAGGCATCTTGGGGGGAAGGTTTCGAGAGCCGGATCCAAGTGTTGTTTAATGATCCTGATGCTGAGGGCAAAAAAAAACCCCTCCAACCCCCCTCCCCCCCCCCAAAACAGCAACAAAAAAGGAACAAGCTGTTCTTGAAAGAATTTTGTCCAGCAGATGCAGGGAGTGGGAAAGGCTCAGCTAAGCCAACGAGCCGCTGGTTCAGGTGGTTGGATCTGAGCAAACTCTTCACAACAGCGACAAGGGGGAGCATGAAGCGGAGAGAGTATTGTTCCATCCCTGTTGCCATGGAGAGCAGGGTTAAAATCGTCGTGCTTTTGAGTTCAAGAACAAGGAGTAAGCTTCTTAGGTCCCTGGAGAGCAACCACAGTGATGGCAACTCTAGCCCCATGCTGCCGGCTGCACATCCCTTCAGTATCCATCGCCTCTGCAGGGGCTCGCGCCTCCAGCCAGCCTCACGGTGTGCCAGCCGAGGGGGTTGTGCACTCCTCTGGCAGCCCACACCACCCCTGCTACGCTGGTGAGGTGCAGGGGAGAGGAGCAGAGCTGGCATTTGGTGATCCCTGCGTGTTCACCGAGAAGAGGCAGGCTGTGTGTCAGTCAGGTTAGCTGGCTGCAGGAGATGGTGTGAGTGCTCCCTCCAGAGCCCTGCTGCGAGTGCTCCCTCCTGAGCCCCTGCTGCCTTCCCTGTGTGCCAGTCTCGGATCAGCCTCTTGGTGGAACATAGGCATGGTTTCTTTGGTGGAAAACCAGATACAGTCACAGAGTCACAGACTGGCTTAGGTTGGAAGGGACCTCAGAGACCATCTCCTCCAACCTCCCTGCCATGGCCAGGGATGCCTCTCAACTTGACTCAGCTGCTCAAGGCTTCATCCAACCTGGCCTTCAACACCACAAGGGAAGGAGCATCCTTCAACAGCACAAGGGAAGGAGCATCCACAACCTCCCTGGGTAGCCTGTACCAGAGTCTCACCACCCTCCTACTGAAGAACTTCTTCCTCAGCTCCAGCCTAACCCTGCTCTGCCTCAGCTTCAAACCCTTCCCCCTTGTCCTGTCTCTAGACACCCTCAGGAAAGGTCCCTCTGCAGCCTTCCTGTAGGACCCCCTCAGCTATTGGAAGGCAGCTCTAAGGTGCCCCTGGAGTCTTCTCTTCTCCAGGCTGAACAACCCCAGCTCCCTCAGCCTGTCCTCACAGCAGAGGTGCTCCAGCCCTTGGTTCATCCCTGTAGCCTGCTTTGGACCCACTCCAGCACTGCTCCTTCCTCTTTTCCCTCCCCTCACTCAAACTTGTGTTGATGAGCACCTCTTTTGTGACTAAAATCACGGAAGGGATTGAGGTTTGTTAGAAAGCTTATGTTTATTCTTGAAGGCTCTTTTAAACAATGATGCCTAACCCAGTTAGACATGAGTTGGCACAGTGAAGTGGGTTGGAAAGATGCCTGATAGCAGAGAGGAACAAATAGGTGGAGGCTGGCAAGATGCAAACTTCAGCTGGCTTTGCCACTAGGAACATTCCAGGGCCACCCCACCCTGCACCTCCTTTCCCCCCTCCTCCTCCTCCTAAACACTGCTTGGACAAAAGACCAAATCCCAGCCCACTTTGCAGTGGGTACCAAATTGCACTGTGTCCCTCTCTGCTTTAACCCAAATCCTGCTCCCTTGACTTTGAGATGCTGGAAGGCAACAGGTGGGTGCTAGACAGTAGGGAGGAAGAGGTCCTGATCCCCACATAGAGCACTAGCTGAGGAAGAAGAGCATCCTGAGTGTCACTGCTGTTGTCCCTTTCAGTGAACTGGGAAGGGTCAGGGGTTTGCTTTTTCCCATGGATGGAAGCAAGCTGCTCACTGTAGGTCCCTTCCAACTCAAATTACTCCTGTTCTAATCTAGTCCATTCCACTCCATCCTATCCTATCCTATCCTATCCTATCCTATCCTATCCTATCCTATCCTATCCTATCCTATCCTATCCTATCCTATCCTACTCTACTCTATTCTGTTCTATTCTCATCTAAACTCTTTTTCTTTGGCTAGCACAGGGGTTCTGATGACCAGGACCTGAAGGGGGGTTGTAGCCAGGTGGGGTTGGTCTCTTCTCCCAGGCAACCAGCACCAGAACAAGAGGACACAGTCTCAAGCTGTGCCAGGGGAGGTTTAGGCTGGATGTTAGGAAGAAGTTCTTCCCAGCAAGAGAGATTGGCCATTGGGATGTGCTGCCCAGGGAGGTGGTGGAGTTACCATCACTGGAGGTGATTAGGAAGAGACATGATGGGGTGCTTGGTGCCATGGTTTAGTTGGTTAGATGGTGTTGGGTGATAGGTTGGACTTGATCTCAAAGGTCTTTTCCAACCTGGATGATTCTATTCTATTCTATCCCATTCTATCCTATTCTATTCTATTCTATTCTATTCTATTCTATTCTATTCTATTCTATTCTATTCTATTCTATCCCATTCTATTCTATTCTATTCTATCCTATCCTATCCTATCCTATTCTATTCTATTCTATTCTATCCTATCCTATCCTATCCTATTCTATTCTATTCTATTCTATTCTATTCTATTCTATTCTATTCTATTCTATCCTATCCTATCCTATCCTATCCTATCCTATCCTATTCTATTCTATTCTATTCCAATGGGTGAAGGCAGGTAGAGAAGATGAAGACTTCTCTGGCATTGACCTGAACAGATATCCACAGCTCTGACCATGGGAGAAGAACCACTCCTCCACCACTCATCACTGCATGTCTTACCTTCCTCTGGGTGGAGGAGCCCTGAGGGGCTCTGTTGCGGGGAGTGTTGTGCAGCCTGCTCACGAGCCATGGAAACACAAAGGACAAGATGGTAGAGGTCTGAACCTCAGCTTCAGTGGAGGACCTTGTCACCAAGCAGCATGAAGGTTCATTCACTCATCTTTCCCAGACTATAAACCCTCTTTTCAAAGCCTGGCCCTCCTGTGTCTTTACTGGGGTTGAGAAGTGACACAACTTCCCCACTCACTCACTCACCCACCCGCATCCCTCCCACACGTCCATCGAAGGCCCAGCAGCAACTGCTAAAGGGTGCAGGAGGCACCAGCCCCTTCTGGAAAATGTTAAGCTTTTCCTGTCTGATAATGCTCAGCTAAGCCTGGAATTTTTTAGTGTAAAGAAAAAAAAAACCAAAAAAAGGAAAGGCCTTTTTTCCACACAATTTCTGGGAGGGGTCTGCAAAGAGGAACTCGTCAGCCACAGCTCATGACTAATGTGATATAAAAAGCTCATGCTTGGCAGGATTTTAGGCAAGGGACTGTGTCAGGACTGAGGGTATGCTTTTATGTGCAAGGTTATATTTAGGATTTGTAGACTACAGAGTGGCAAGGGGGGGGGGGGGGGGAGGGGGGGAGGGGGGGGCAGGAAGAGAAGAGAAGAAAAACACCAAAGAATGGCATCAAGGAAATCTGGTGGAATCATAAACCGTGAGAATGCAGAGCCTGAGTCATCAGCCCAGCCCAGCCAGCAGGAGCTTGGGATTTATTCCAGCAGAGCTCACAGCAGTTCATCCATTTGTTGGTGTTTGGGGTATTTCCTTAGCTTGAAAGGAGTTTGTGCTTCCATGTTGATGGATTTACCGAGGCAATAACTGCAGCGTGTGAGAAGGAGCGGAGCAGTAAAATGGTTTCTGCACTCTTAGAAAAGAGACTTCAAACTGGCTCCTTTGGAACTGTGCTTCCTCCTCCTGGCATGGGTGCTCTGAAGATATGAATCCTCAGGAATCTGGCAGTTGCTCAGATGTGGCTTTCCACGTGGTGCTTCACACCCTCCTAATCTGGGGCATGCTGGTGTTCAGGAGACAATGTGTCTCTGGCTGCTAAATATTGCTCTAGAATACAAAGTGCCCCATGACCAGATAGAATCATTGAATCAATAAGGTTGGAAAAGACCTCAGAGACCATCAAGTCCAACCTGTCACCACAGAGCTCGTGGCTAAACCATGGCACCCAGTGCCACATCCAAACCCCTCTTGAACACCTCCAGGGATGGGGACTCCACCACCTCCCTGGGCAGCACATTCCAATGGCTAACAACTCTCTCAGTGAAGAACTTTCTCCTCACCTTGAGCCTAAACTTCCCCTGGTGCAGCTTGAGACTGTGTCCTCTTGTTCTGGTGCTGGTTGCCTGGGAGAAGAGACCAACCCCCTCCTGGCTACAACCTCCCTTCAGAGAGTTGTAGACAGCAAGAAGGTCTCCCCTGAGCCTCCTCTTCTCCAGGCTAAAGCATCCCAGCTCAGCATCAGACTGTGACACATCCACCCTCTGATGGAGTGGGTCCAGAGGAGGGCCATGAAACAATTAGAGGGTTGGATCACCCCTGCTGCAAGGACAGGCTGGGGAAACTGGGATTGTTCAGCCTGGAGAAGAGAAGGCTCCAGGGACACCTAATAGCAGCCCAAAGGGGGCTACAAGAAGGATGCAGACAGAGTGTTTACAAAAGCCTGCAGTGATCTGATATTTGGCAATGGTTTGAAATTATAGAAGAGCAGATTCAGATTGGATGTTAGGAACAAGTTGTGCGCCATGAGGGCAGCAGAACACTGGAACAGGTTGCCCAGGGAGGTAGTTGGGGCCCCATGCTTGGAGATATTCAGAGTGATGCTCAGCAGGGCTCTGGGTAGTGGAGGATGTCCCTGCTGACTGCAGAGGGGGTTGGACTAGATGAGCTTTGGAGGCCTCTTCCAACCCAGACCATTCTAGGATTCTGTGATTCTCTTGTGTCAGCTAAGAGCCTCCCAAAGGGTAGTGGTGGTCTTCATGGCTCCTAGATATTGCACTGGTTGAAGGTGGGAGGGCTGTGTCTAATGACCTTGTGCTTGTGGCAGGACTGTAGGTGTATGAGCTGGATGTTTTGACCAGAGGACAGAGCTCAGCTGGGACAGGAACATGCAACAAACTCTCTGATCCTTGTGTCCTTCTGCCAGCTCCAGACCCCTTGTCCTCACCTCTCTCAGTACCCATGCACACTGCCCCCCTCCACCTCCTGGGGCAGACAGTCCCTGGAGTCTTTCTCTTTCTAGAGGTATTTAAGAGATGTGTAGGTGTGCTTCTTAGGGACATGGCTCAGCGGTGGGATTGCAAGCTCTGGGTGAGTGGTTGGACTTGATGGTCTCAAAAGTCTCTTCCAACCTCAACAGCAGTATGGTTCAGTGGTTCTGATTCAGAAGATCCCACCACATCTCCCTTCAGTCAGGCTGCCATTCCTATCCCAACTTGGCCATCCCCAGCTTTATGACAGAATCACAGAATTAGATTAGAGTAGAGTAGAGTAGAGTAGAGTAGAGTAGAGTAGAGTAGAGTAGAGTAGAATAGAATTAACCAGGATGGAAAAGACCTTTGAGATCATCAAGTCCAACCTACCACCAACACCATCTGACCAACTAAACCCTGGCACCTGACTCTTCTGTGCAGCCTGTAGGGACTTTTTGGGACACATACAAAAATCTGAGCATGTCTTCAAAGAAGTGCTGACAGCAGAGGCCACAAAGAAAGCTGAGAGAGAAGTCCTCACAAACTCTTGTGCTGTACCTCCAAAGCAGCCCTGATCTAATGACTTCACCCTTCGTCTTTAAGAGACCTCAGCAGGTTGCAGCTGGCTAAGCTGAAGCCTGAAGCCTGTCTGCATTTTTAAATGGAGTAGATGTGTGGGTTTTTTGAGCCTTTCCTCCTGTTGCACAGCCTGGTGGGTCAGGGATGATCCTGGCAGGCACTAAGCGTGCCTTGTCTAACAGTCAAGGTGTACGCTCAGCCCGCAGCAAGCAGGACAGGCGAATGGTGCCAAGGGTTGGCTGAGGTAAATTTGCCTTGCAGTAAAACCATAGTGCCTCCTCTTCAGCCCTGCCTCGGGGCTGAGGAGCATAATAGGTTTCAGTTACTTTTATTTTGGGCAGTGAAGACAAGCCCCTTGTCATAGCATCTCAAGGGACAGTCAAACACAAACTGTCCATGGCTCCAACCTCCCTCTGACCGAAGGGCACGTACGACACCTAAGAAGAGTCTCTTTCTTCGTGAGCCAAGACACTGCCAGAGTGTCCTCCACGAGCAGGAAGGAGGGATGGGGCAAAAGAGGGTTTCAGAGAAAGAGATGAGAGTGGTGGTGGTGGTGGTGGTGACATTTATTTCAAGACCTTCCTGATGAAAGACCTGCCCATGCTGTGAGGCCTCATTCATGCCAGCTCAGAGCTGGCGTTCCACCAGGGCTTAATCGGGTGCAGAATGAAATCAGGCATTATGAGGAGATGGGTGGTTGTAATTGAAATAATAACATAAATATAATTGAAATATAAATATATGCATGCACACACAAACACAGACACTGTATCAAACCCTGGTGGGAACAACAATAACCTTTTAGCTCCGCAAGCCAGCTTCCCCTATTCCTGGAGCCGCCTCTAATCTGCGTGTTTGCACCCGGGGTTCTTTAAGGAAAGGCAGAGTGGTAATTAAGGAAGGGGGGGGGAAAGGTGGGGAGGGGGGGTGTGGAGGAGTCAGATGAGTGGGATATTCACACTGCAAGAACCCAAGCATGAATTTGCACCAGGTCACATGCAGTAAGAGAGCAGGCAGGCCAGCTTCTTCCCAAGAGATCCTTTTACGTGCTCTCCCTCGTCGAGCAGCCGCGCGCCGCCGCTCGCAAACTTCCTCCAAGCTCCTCAAGAAAACACTTGACTTCTGAGTTAGTCATTCAGAAAAACAAGTTACCCTGCGACATAAAAAGATCCTTGGATGTCCTTAGGCTTCTTTCTGCGCAGCTTTAGCAGCCCTGAAGCCGGTACCAAGCTGCCATCGGAGGTTACAGTGCCTGCATTGTTGGGGCGAGCCTTAGGGAAAGAGTTTTCTGGACACGGGACCAGCGTCCACTTCCAGGTGATAACTTCTTGGCTAATAAACACATTGAAAACACAAAATATGGATTTCCCTCATTGCTCATGATGGAGTGGCTGCCAAGCATCACCAATTAGGATTATGTCTGAAGCAGGAAGGGGCTTAGCCAGCTCCTTTGGATGTTCAGCACATGGGTCTTGGCTCACGGCTGAGACCGCTCTCGTGGCTGGCTGGCCAGGCTGGCTGCTTGTGACGCTCAAGTAAAGCTTTAAACTGGGCCTAAGTCTGGCTAGACAAAGCACAGCTCACCCCAGCTTCTCTTGGCCAGGCCCTAGGGCATGTGGTGCCTCCTTTCTCCCCATTTCTTGTCCAGTTTTATCTTGGAGGTGAAAGCTATTTTAGAATAGAATAGAATAGAATAGAATAGAATAGAATAGAATAGAATAGAATAGAATAGAATAGAATAGAATAGAATAGAATAGAATAGAATAGAATAGAATAGAATAGAATAGAATAGAATCAACCAGGTTGGAAAAGACCTCAGAGATCATCAAGTCCAACCTATCACCCAACCCCATCTAACCAACTAAACCATGGCACCAAGTGCCTCATCCAGTCTCTTCCTAAACACCTCCAGTGATGGTGACTCCACCACCTCCCTGGGCAGCACATCCCAATGGCCAATCTCTCTATGAGGAATTTCTTCCTAACATCCAGCCTAAACCTCCCCTGGTGCAGCTTGAGACTGTGTCCTCTTGTTCTGGTGCTGATTGCCTGGGAGAAGAGACCAACCCCTTCCTGGCTGCAACTTCCCTTCAGGTAGTTGTAGAGAGCAAGAAGGTCTGCCCTGAGCCTCCTCCTTTCCAGGCTAAGCAACCCCAGCTCCCTCAGCCTCTCCTCACAGGGCTGTGCTCCGGACCCCTCCTCAGCTTTGTTGCCCTTCTCTGGACACCTTCCAGCAACTCAACATCTTTCCTAGACTGAGGGGCACAGAAGTCTCCACATCCAAACCAGGAGTGTCAAAGGTGTTTGGAAGGCTTCATGACCAAAATTGCTGAGTTTGTCAATCCAAATCTTTAACCAGTGTAACACAGCCAACAAATGGGCTCCTGACTGTTCCTCTCTTGGACACTGCAGCCCACAAAATGGCTTTTGAAAGGAGGTGATGTTTGTATTGTTTCATTGAGTCATGGAATGGCTCAGGTGGGAAGGGAGCTCAGAGATCATCTGCTCCAACCTCATCACCACGGGCAGGGACACCTCTCAGCTAGACTCAGCTGCTCAAAGCCTGATCCAGCCTGTCCTTGAACACCCCCAGGGAGGGGTCAGCCACAGCCTCCCTGGGCAGCCTACTCCAGAGTCTCACCACCCTCCTACTGAAGAACTTCTTCCTCAGCTCCAGTCTAACCCTGCTCTGCCTCAGCTTCAAACCATTCCCCCTTGTCCTGTCTCTAGACACCCTCAGGAAAAGTCCCTCTGCAGCCTTCCTGTAGGACCCCTTCAGCTATTGGAAGGCAGCTCTAAGGTCCCCCTGGAGGCTTCTGTTCTCCAGGCTGAACACCCCCAGTCTCTCAGCCCATCCTCACAGCAGAGGTGCTCCAGCCCTTGGATCACCTTTGTGGCCCTGCTGCGCTGAGCCATCCCTCGCTGCCATGAGCTAACAGCACGGTGTGGCTGGAGGGGCAGATGTGGAGGATGTGATAGTGAGGGATGGGGCTGGGAGCAAGGTGGAGGCTTTGTTTTGTCCAGGTGGTTGTGGCCATGGGGTGGAGGTGCCTGGTGTGTGTGTCCTTGTCAGTGACAGCTCTGAAAATGCCAAGCAATTGTCAGCAGTGATTAAGCTCCCTCACGCAGGGAGGCTTTGGGAATAGCAGTCAATGGCTTTATAATTAGCAAACATTACTGAGAAAAGAATCATTTGGATGCTGCTTTTTTTTTTCCCCTCCCCTCATCAAAGACTTTCTGTCTCTAAGGCCCCTTCTGAGCTGGTTTGTCTCCCAGCCCAGCCTTCTTGTGATGGCAAGGCACAACAGACTGCCTCAGATCACTCAAGGCAGGATGGAGTCACACTTGCCAACGTGTGAATCATGTAATGAGTGAAGAAACTCCGCTGGAGGCTGCTCCTCTGGCTGCCAGGCAGTGTTCACATCACACTTGATCCTGGCTGGGTGGTCAATCTTGGGCATGGTGTTCCCTGCTGGGGCTCATCCCTGCCAGCTAAAGCAGTTGATTGTTCAATAGCCTCGGAGCTGACTAACAGACCTGTAAGCCTGTGCCTTACAAACCATCTTTGATCCTCCCAGCCTGCAGCACAAAGGTCACAATTAGGACCACATCAGGACCCTCAGCTCTGGGCTGGTCCTGCCGGACTGAGCCTGGTACCATTAAATCCATTCTCTGAGCTGGATCACATGCATGTGGCCGGAGGAACAGGAGCCTGGCAAGGTTCAGAAGCAGGATTGCTGACATTCTAGGCACAGCTTACCCTCAGGAAATGGAGCTGGTGTGGTTTGCATGCTTAGCTCCCCGCCATACGTGTAGGAAGGCTTGGCCAGCACAGCCTGGCTGAATCGCAGAGCGTGCAGAAGCCTCAGCCTTTCCCTCTGGAGCCCAGCTGAGCCCCAGGGAACTGTGACAGATCCACACCCATGCTGGATGAGGCCCCAGGAGGACGTGCAACACCCCTTCCACAGGCAGATTGCACACATTAGTGCAGGAGTTTCTTGGGAAAACCCATTCTTAGAGCTGGCTTCCATTTAGCAGAAGCCACATGAAACCAGCTGTCATGGGACTGCTGTCTGCTGCAGGGGGATGAAGACCTTTGCTTTCTTGAGGGAATCTTCTTGGATGTACAGATTTTGTCTGATGCCCACTCCAAAAACCAATTCACCCCCTGCATCCAGATTCTCCTTCCCAGAGGGCTGGACATCCCCACCAGTGACACTGCTCCCACTGGGGTGAACCCAGAGAGGGTCATCAATAGAGAGTGCAGTGAGGATCTGAGTGAATGGTGGCAGGGAGGTGGTGGCACTGTGCTCAGTGGCTGTGTGCTGACCTTGGACAATATGATGAGACTCAGTGGTGGGCTGCTGAAGTCACTTGGCAGCATATAAAATGTGTCCTCAGACCCCCACAGCTTGCTCTTGGTTATCTGAATGTGGCTCCACTGACTACAGGGATGGATAGCAAAGGAAAGCAGACCCTTGGGAGAGGAATGTGATGTCCCAGCTGCCATGTGCCACGTGGAAGGAAGTGACAGACACTTCTGCTGCTGCATTCAACAGCTGCTCCTGTAAAACATACCAACAAACCCAGCAAAGTTCTTGACAGAGAGCCCTTCCTGCTCACTGCTTCAGAGTCACCCTCAGGAGGGGTCCCTGGAGGCAGCAGTGGAGCCTGGAGCCGCCACCAGAGCCATCTCTCAGCTTCCTCTGGTCCCACAGCCTCCAGTAAGTCCTGAGCAGTGTCCTGCCAACAGGCTGGAGCTTCCTATGGCTCAAAGACTGGAAGTGTTGTTGCAGGCATAAGGCAGCAGTGTTACGAGCCACCGGTCCCCAGGGCTGTCTCTCGCGAGCTCTGTGATTATGTCATGTCTCCAGTGAGGTCAGCTCAGCCCTCCAGATGGAGCTTCAGCTTCCCCCAGGCTTGCAGGCGCGCTCTCCCCCATACAGGATGTGAGCAAGCCATCACCAGGAGGGTGAGATGAGATTGTCCCTCCTCAGTGTTCCTTTCTTCGGGGACTGGCTTCCCCCCGCTCGCCTGTGCGAGTCCCATGGCGGGAAGAAAGGGCCACTTGTTTCTTACCTACCATTAATATAAAGGGCTGGAAGTGTAACCAGAAATGACAACTGGAGTGAAATGTGATGCCTCCAAAGGGGCCCAGGAGGCAGCAGAGCGGTGCCTTCGAGCCACGCCAGAGACCCCTTTCTCCCCCTCGCCCAAGGAGCAGGCGGGCAGCTTGGGAAATCTTGTTTTCACAAACGTATATTTTCCCCTCTAAAAACAATAAATGGTGTTATTGATGGGCAAAGCTGAGGTCCAATGGGGCCACACACTGTGAGGCTTGGCTGGCTTCCCCTTCTGTCACCGTGCCCTTCGTTTCCCAAGGAGACTTTGGATACTTCCTTCTGCCGCGAGGGCCACACATACAGACAGAACAATCCGTCAGAGAGTCCTCTGTAGCCCATCCAGGACCCGAGAGGTGCAGAGGGGCCCAGGAGGACGAGGCGCCTGCCCTTGGCTGTAATTTACGCCTCCAGCTCCTTCTGTCGCCGCTGACCTGCAAGAGCAGAGCCTGTCTGAAGCTTCAAGGTCCACTAGAAGCTGAGCAGCTCGTTTTTCAACGCTAAGGTTCGAGTGACAGGGGCTGTAAATTCATGTGCAGGCAGAAATGACCACCCTCAGGTGGAAAACCGGCTCTGAGCAGTGCCTTGCTCTTTCAGCCCTACACGCTGATTTAGAGCTGTCCTTATCTCTCAGGTACAAGTGATTTGGGAGCTTTGTTGAGCACAGATGCACAGGCAGCCATCCAGCCTCGTTTGGACAAGGTCTTAGCAAGGAAGGAAATATTACTTAGTGTCTGGCTTGGATAATGCTTCAATCTGAAGAGCTGTCCCCACAAATTTTCCCCAACACTGGCTCTAACCAGTAGTTGCCAAGAAGAGGTGGGGGGGGGGGGGAGGGGGAAAGTCATACCCTAAACAGATGTTAGAAAAGAAAAATTAGAGCAAATAAATGCTATCAGGAATCCAAACTATGAACAAACCCCAGCAGCTAGCCACCACTAAAGCAAACACAGGAGAAGGATGCAGAAACTGGTCAAGCCCTTGATGTCTTGCACACATCTGCAGCACCAGACTGCTTCCCTGCTTCCCTGCTTCCCATCCCCTCCTGTTTAGGGAGCTGGGGGTGTTCAGTCTGGAGAACAGGAGGCTGAGGGCAGACCTCATTGCTCTCTACAACTACCTGAAGGGACGCTGAAGCAAGGAAGGGACAGCCTCACCTTGATGACAAGCAACAGGACCAGAGGGAATGGTTTCAAGATGTACCAGGGGAGGTTCAGGCTGGTTGTCAGGAAATATTTCTTCACTGAAAGGGTTTTCAAACATTGGAACAGGCTGTCTAGGGCAGTGCTGGAGTCACCATCCCTGAGGTGTTTAAGCACAGCGTGGACCTGGTGCTTAGGGACATGGTTTATAGAATGAATCATAGAACGGTCCAGGCCAGAAGGGACCTCCAAAGGTCATCCAGTCCAACCTCCCTGCAGTCAGCAGGGACATCCCCAACTAGATCAGGCTGTCCAGAGCCCTGTTGAGCCTCACCTTGAATATCTCCAGGGAAGGGGCTTCAACTATCTCCCTGGGCAACCTGTTCCAGTGTTCCACCGCCCTCATAGTGAACAACTTCTTCCTGATATCCAATCTAAATCTGCCCTTCTCTAGTTTGAAGCCCTTGCCCCTCATCCTGTCACTGCAGGTCTCTCTCCATCCTTCCTGTAGCCCTCTTCAGGTACTGGAAGGTTGCTATTAGGTCTCCCTGGAGCCTCCTCTTCTCCAGGCTGAACACCCCAAGCTTCCTCAACCTGTCCTCATAGCAGAGCTGCTTCAACCCTCTGATTGTTTTCGTGGCCCTCCTCTGGACCACCTTCTCCATCAGGTCCAAGTCCTTCCTATATTGAGGGCTCCAGAGCTGTGCACAGTACTCCAGGGGAGGTTTAGTGTTGACCCTTCAGTGCTGGGTCGAAGGTTGGACTGGATGAGCTTGGAGGTCTCTTCCAACCAGATGTTTTCTGTGATTCAGTGATGCTCCAATGCCTCCCATCCCCTTTCTCTTCAGGCCAAGAATTCACCCCACTACTGCCTTGGAGACTGGCAGATCCTCAGCCAGGGCCTTCTGATTGTCTCTGGGGAGGGACATAAGGGCAGCAGGGCAGATTTCAGTCGTTTGGATTTGCTGGGGGTTGGGACGGCTGTGGGAGGAATTTCCATTTCATTTCTTTTCAGTTCAAACGGTTCCATGGTAAATAAATAAATAAAGTTGTGCTGCATAACACAACCGTTAGTAAACTACACACCCCGAGGATCACACCTTGCACTGTGGAGGGGTCCTGCTGTTCGACGTGACCTTGCCCTCCGTGTGCACACAGCCGCACTCCCACCCGCGCTCCCCTCCCGACCCCGGCAGCCCGAACCGCTCCCGGCGCTCCGCGGCAGGGCTGCCGGGGCACGGCCGCCGCTGATTCAGATGTCGTCACCCTCAGCTGCCCTCCCACGGCGCCCCCGCCCCTTGGATCTGCTGCGCCGCACGTCTCGGGCACCCAGCGGGGCCGGCAGCCTTCCGTGGTGCGAAGTAGGGCACTGGGGCGAACGCCCGCGGCATAGCGATGAGCGATGCTTGCCCCGATCTCTGCTCTTGGCTGGCGGCACCTGAGGGGCAGCGGGGAGGTGGGAGAGGAGGGAAGGGGCGGCGTGAGCCAGAGACAGCAGTGGGAGCTCCGTGGCACTTGGGGATGAATGCTAAGCAGACCCCACCGGGCGGGAGCGCCCGGATGAATGGGATCCTTTCACACCAGCCTGACAGAGGAGGGATTTCATAGTTCTGCGAGCAGCACAGAGCTGCCTTAATCCAGCAGATACAATGCCCTGCTCATACAGCTCAGGAAACAAAATAAATATGTTCTTGCAAAGGCATCACAATGAAGCTTTTAAGGACTCAATACAAGAAGGCTCTACCTGGTTCCCGAGCCTCCTCGTGTGTGTGGGAGCTAAGAGCCAGGCTCTTTATTTTCTTGCTGTCTTTGCCTTTTTCATTTTCCCCCAATGCTTTTCTCCATCCCTGAACCTGGCCTTAGTGTGGAGGAGGAGGAGAACATTTCCATGTAGGTTCTCTAAAGAATAAACAGGAACACTCACCCCCCACCCCACCCCCTAGGTTCATTCTAAAGGAGGTGATCACAGGTACACCTGGCAATGAAAAGTAGAAATGACTCTGCAGAGCAAGTGAAAACAACCAAACAAGACTAGAAGAGCCAAAGAGACCATGCCTGGACAGGATAAAGAAGATGTTTGCTCCTCGTGTCTACCAGGTGAGACCTCACCTGGACTACTGTGTACAGGGCTGGAGCCCTCAATACAGGAAGGACATAGACCTGATGGAGAAGGACCAGAGGAGAGCCATGAAAATGATCAGGGGATTGGAGCACCTCTGCTATGAGGTGAGGCTCAGCGAGGCCCTGGACAACCTGGTCTAGTTGGGGATGTCCCTGCTGATTGCAGGGAGGTTGGACTAGATGACCTTTGGAGGTCCCTTATGACCTGGACCATTCTATGCTTTCTGCCATCTCTACCAAACATCCAGGACAGCAGCAGTAGAATGTAGTAGGAAAAGCTACTATAGGACAACCATGGAGTGAATCTTGGCACTGAAGACAAAGGGGATGCTCCTTCCACCTCATTAACCCCACATGCAGGCAGCAAACCAGCCCAACAGGGTGCAATGTAGTGCTACCCAAGCCAGCCTATGTCAAGAGCAGCTGTGGGGCTGGAGATGACCCATTTGCACTGTGGCTTAGTCCTGCAGCAGGCACAGTTGCCCACAGGACAACATACTGGCACTCGAGTACCCAGCAGACTCCAAATGGCCTTGGGATGCTTTCTCCACCTGGAGTCAGCCATGGGTGGAGAGGAATCACAGAATCACAGAATTGTTAGGGCTGGAAGGGACCTCAAGGATCATCTGGTTCCAACCCCTCTGCCATGGGCAGGGACACCTCGCCCTACATCAGGTTGCCCAGAGCCACATCCAGCCTGGCCTTACAAACCTCCAGGGATGAGGCTTCCTCCACCTCCTCGGGCAGCCTGTGCCAGTCTCTCACCACCCTCATGGGGAAGAACTTCTTCCTAACAGCCAATCTGAATCTACTCACTTCTAGTTTTGTTCCATTCCCCCCAGTCCTATCACTTCCTGACACCCTAAAAAGTCCCTCCCCAGCTTTTCTGTGGGCCCACTTCAGATACTGGAAGGCCACAATTAGGTCTCCTTGGAGCCTTTTCTTCTCCAGACTGAGCAGCCCCAGCTCAGCAGCTAACCCACCTGCCCTGCTCTGGCCACACACCTGGCTGTTGAAGTTCTCTTTTTGCTCAGTGATGCAGCTGTGGCCAAGGGCGTTTCTTACTGCACTGCAAGGGTGGGATGCTACAGGGGATCTGTGGCACCTTTGCTGTGCTGCATGGAGTTGGTTATGGTGCCGCTGTCAGGGCTGCTTGAATCCATCTCTCCCTCCCAAGACTGCTCTTTCCTAGGTGACCTGCAGCCTTGAGAACAGGCTGGGTCACTTCAACCCGCTTAAGGCATGGATGGTTCATTTCTCACCCCCAGCTGAAGGGTGCCCTTGTTGTGAGGGGAGGACAGGTATTAATAGCTCTGTTAAGAGGTAGTGAAGGCTCTTCCAAATACTGCAGCTGAAATCTCCCCTGGGAATGGCTCCCAGGAGGTGGGCTCATAATACCCAGAGCTCATGATGGAATTATAGCCTTCACATGGGATGAGTGACTGCCTTGTCTGGCCATCTGTGCTGCCTCTGTTGTGCAGGACCAGGGACATGAAGCTACTTGAGCAGCCTTTGGCACCTATCTGGAACAGATTTCAGGCTACAGGACTCTGCTGTCATACATCAGCTTGGGCCTGCTCTGCACATGGCAGGTACCAAGCAGCAGTAGAAAACCCACTCCTGAGATGAAGAGCTTGAGTCAAGCTGATCAAAGCATGACAGCATGAGGAATGCACAGAGGCACAGGTTTCAAACCAGACCTGATGGCTTTTCCACCAGACCTCCCTCCATTCATCCAGGTCACGTAATGTCAGCTGGCATGTGCTGCAGTGGCAGAAATCTTTCTTCCTGTCACAGAGTCATAGAATGGGTTAGGTTGGAAGGGATCATCTACTTTCAACCCTCCTGCCACCTTCCACTGGCCCAGGTTGCTCAAAGTCCCATCCAGCCTGGCCTTGAACACCTCCAGGGAGGGGAACATCCACAACCTCCCTAAGCAACCTGTTCCAGCATCTCACCGCCCTCAGTGCAAAGAATCTCTTGCTAGTATCTGATATCAACAAGAAGAGATGCACCTTTTGGACACAAAGCTCTGCCTTCCAGCAGCCTGCTGTCCCCCTGCAAGACTTTTGGCCACGTTTTGCTTTCCCAACGCGTTCAGCTCTTGTCAACCCCCCGGTGCTGCCCCTGGAACGGAAGCGCACTCTTCCAAACGTTAGCCTAGCCCTGGCCTTTGCAGTCAGCTGTGTGCTAGCTCCCATGCTCTGCAGCCTGCCTGATGGGGAGGAAAAATGCCACATTTCCTGCCAGCTTCCCATGCCCCTCTGTGTGTGTGAAGCTGCCGTTCCCATGCCAGAGCTGCCGAGCCGAGGAGCTGGGCTGGCTGGGAGAGCGGCAGCTCCGCGGCTCCCCGGCTTGACGATCCACCAGAAGTGCCAGACTGTGTCAAGAGATGTGTGAGTCACCACTCACAGCTTCTGCTCAGTGGTGAAGCAGAAACCCACAGTTCTGGCAAAATCAGGCCCTTTTATTATCCTCTCCAGCAGCCTTACCAAGCTGGCATGGGGGTTTTTTTTTGTCAGCCTCCCGAAAGGCAGTTTGAATAGAGCTGCCAAAGGGCTGTCATCCCGAGCCTCTGCTTCTAATTTCCTTGCAGTGGAGATGCTGAGATTGCTGGGAAGATTTCATTTTACCACCTGGCAGCCAAAAATAAATTTTTAAAACCCCCCCAAAAAACCCAGGGAAAAAAAAAAAAGAGCTGGGTCTGCACTTTGGGGTGATGTCACATTTCCTGAGCTTTGGAGAATGGTTGTCTCTCCTTTCTCTTTTGGCTCCAAATGAGCTCAAATCACTCAAAAAAAAAAAGAAGAAGATGAAGAGGGGGAAAAAAAGAGAAAAGAAATCCCTCATGAGCTGCCAAGGAAATACCAAAGAGAGAGGAGAGGAACAAAAGCACAACTGTAAAATCAGAGGAGACAAAAGGCTTCAATAAATCTGATTTATTTCCCTTTTTTTTATTGCCCTACCCAGACTGGAGCATCCATGTCAGCTGCTGACAAGAAGCGTTTGGTGACGTTGGAAGGAGTCAAACAAATCTGCTCTTCTTCAGCAGCCCTGTGTCTAAGCCACCCCATCCCAGTGGGTTTGTGGTTAAGCTGGCTGAGGTCTATGCCCTCTTTGACACGAGCTGTAGCTCCCTTAACAGCTCTTCCTGGTAGGACTCATCTCAGAGATGTCAAGGAGATGACTAATAACCGAATGTGCTCTCAGGCTTGGGGGCTGAATTCGTTTGTGTGGCCAAAGAAGCCATTAATAGTCTGTACCCATGGTATATATAGTTACTTTTTAAATATAGAGGCATTGTCCAGACAGATTTCTCCCAGCCCTGTTTGCTCCCCAACCACTTGGGCTCAGACATCTTGACGTCCTGAACCTAAATGTGGATAAAGTGCGAGGCAGGGCTCCAAAGGGTGAGACAGAGGGGAAATCGCTGTGCCAAGCAGCTTGAATGGAGAAAGTTGCCACAGTTGAGTATTTCTCTCTTTTTATTTTTGTTTGGGGTTTGCTTTCTTCTATTTTTTGAACCTGGGGAATCCAAGAAGTGCAATGGTTGGGTTACGTCAGAGGCGGGGATTAGGTGCTCAGGGTTCCACCAGCAGTGAGGGTTGCGTGGAGGAGGACAAGGTGTTAGTCACAAAAGAAACACCAGATGTGGTTAGTGGAGTGCCTTCACTGTTGGAAAAGTCTGGAGACTTGGTTAGATGGAAATTCACAGATTCACAGAATACATCTGCTTAGAAGAGACCTCAAGGGTCATCCAGTCCAACCCTCAGGCCAAGCACCGAAGGGTCAACACTGAACCATGTCCTTAAGTGCCAGTTCCACAGCTGCTTAAACACCCCCAGGGATGGCGACTCCAGCACTGCCCTGGGCAGACCATTCCAGTGTTTGAGAACCCTTTCAGTGGAGAAGCATTTCCTAACATCCAGCCTGAACCTCCCTTGGTGCAGCTTGGAACCATTTCCTCTGGTCCTGTGCCTGGCCACGAAGGAGAAGAGGCTGCCCCCTCCTCACTCCAACCTCCCTTCAGGTAGCTGTAGAGAGTTACTCTGAGTAGCTGCCTCCTCTTTGGGGTGTTATTTGTCAGGGCAGAGCCATTTCTTCAGTTTGCCAATGAAGTGCTTTGAGAGCATTTGCTACAGCAGCCAAGGAACCTCTCTGCAGTGAGTTTTGGGCTAAGAAGCATCTGATGGATATTTCCACTTTACTCCTTACACTGCGTCATTCAGAAGCTGGATTTCACCAGCTGTGGTTTTGGTTTGTGTTTGGTTTTGTTCTTGAGGGTGTTGGTTGTTGGGTTTTGTTGCTTCCCCCCCCCCCCAACTTCCTGGCTGAAGAACAGGAAATCAGTTGAAAAGAGCACCAGTGAAAAATAGCACCTTGCATGGCAAGGCCATGTGAGCAGATGAGCAGCAAGGCTTAAAGGGTACTGGGGTCTGCAAATATTTTCACCCAGAAACAACCTTCCACCACCTGTAAATAGCAGCAAGTCAAACAGAGGGCCCAAGCTCAGGAATAAATACATGAATCACTGCTTTTATTCTTCAGGCACATTGGCTACTGAACACTGGGGAACTCCAGCTCTTCCACTCTCCTAACTGGTCTGAGAAAAGCAAAAGTGTAAGGCCAGATGCTGACTCAGAGCAGTGGAAAAATATGTATCACGGCATAGGATGGGATGGGTTGGAATGCATCTTAAAGATCACCCAGTTCCAACCCCCTTGGCATTAGCAGGGACACCTCCCACCAGGCCAGGCTGCTGGTCCATCACCATCCCAGTCCTCCATACTGTCTTGGACACATCCCTCATGCCCAGTTTTGTACCAGCTTCTAGCACAGACACCATCCCTGGAGGTTTTTAAGGCCAGGCTGGATGTGCCTCTGGGCAACCTGCTCTAGTGTGAGGGGTCCCTGCCTATGGCAGGGGGATTGGAACTGGATGATTCTTGAGGTCCCTTCCAACCCTAACAATTCAATGATTCTATGATAAGGCAGAAGAGGGAGCCAGGATCAGGCTGCCAGAAGAGAGTCACGTCCCTGGAATAGGGCAAACAAACCAAACCACCAATGTCTTGTTTCATAGAATCACAGACGGGCTCAGGTTGGAAGGGACCACAGAGATCATCTCCTCCAACCTCCCTGCCGTGCTCAGGGACACCTCTCAGCTAGACTCAGCTGCTCAAGGCCTCATCCAGCCTGGCCTTCAACACCTCCATGGAAAGAGCATCCACAGCCTCCCAGGGCAACCTCTTCCAGTGCCTCACCTCCCTCACTGTGAAGAATTTCTTCCTATGATCTTCTCTCTCTGTGCAACAGAAGGATTTTTGAGAGCCAGTCTCCTTTCACTCTGCCCTGTTCCTGCTGGAGTTCTTCTGAGGCTCTCACTGAGGACTCACAGCTTCAGAAATGTGGCTTGGTTTGACCAAAACCAACACAAATTTTCCCAGCTAAGGGAAAGTTTGAGGGCTTAAGCCTCTGCAGTGATTCAGCTGGCTGGTGTGAAAAGGGATGCAGTGGTGATCTGATCCCAAAGGATTAAATGGGAATCTGAGCCCAGACACAGAAGGCTGTGGGACAGGACTCCTCCTCCTCCATTGCCATCACTGCCCTAGACCTGCAGATCCTGGGAGCTGTGCAGTGCAGGAGACAGGGACCATCCTTTTAGCTGACTGCAAAGGCAGATGATGAGATCAGCAGAGGTCCTGGTGCATCAAGCAAAGCTTCTGGAGCATCTCCTGACATGCCAGAGATGGCAGTCAACGCACAAGGTTTTGTTCCCACATTTAGCTCCCATAGAGAAATGCTGCTGGTGGTTTTGGCAACAACAAAGAAAACCCCAAAACAACCAAACAAAGAAACAAAAAGAGTTCTTGGGAGAGGAAATAAGGAGAAATGAAAAGGAAGAACCCTGAGTACTGTGTCCAGTTCTGGGCCCCTCAGTTTAAGGACATCGAGACTCTTGAAGGTGTCCAGAGAAGGGCAATGAGGCTGGGGAGGGGTCTGGAGCACAGCCCTGTGAGGAGAGGCTGAGTGAGCTGGGGTTGCTTAGCCTGCAGAAGAGGAGGCTCAGGGGAGACCTTATTGCTCTCTACAACTACCTGAAGGGAGGTCGTAGCCAAGAGGGGGTTGGTCTCTTCTCCCAGGCAATCAGCACCAGCACAAGAGGACACAGTCTCAAGCTGTGCCAGGGGAAGTTTAGGCTGGAGGTGAGGAGAAAGTTCTTCACTGAGAGAGTTGTTAGCCACTGGAATGTGCTGCCCAGGGAGGTGGTGGAGTCCCCATCCCTGGAGGTGTTCAGGAGGGGACTGGATGTGGCACTTGGTGCAATGGTTCAGTAGTCATGAGGTCTGTGGTGACAGGTTGGGCTTGATGATCTTTGAGGTCTCTTCCAACCTTGGTGATTCTGTGGTGCTGTGTGATGCTGTGAGACTGCAGCTCTGTCACCTAAGGGACAAAGGGAGAGAGGCACTGCAGATGCATGGATGTGTTTCCACAGTGTGGAAAATGGTTTTTATGAGGTCTCATTTGAACAAGAGCTGCCCTCATCTGCCAGGGGATGTTGGAGCCCCTTCACGTCTCAGCTGTCTGGCTCTCGCGCCTCGGCCCTGCCGAGCCCTCCCGCCTGCTGCTGCAGAAGTAAGGCATTCATGCTCCTGGAGTGTTAATGATTTCACCCTCCATAAACCCAGCCACTCAACCATGTGCTCAGGGGGACACACACCGAGATGAAATGGTCTCTTTGAAGGCCTGGAGGAGGTGACAGGACTGAAGTTTCTTCCTGGGCCAGTTTCACCTCCATCCCGGAGGAGTTCCCCATGGGAAGGGCTGGCTGATTCCCTCTTAGTCTCGCTGGTACTGGGGTACCTTCCCATAGCTGGCTAGCCCTGGGCTCATGGAGGCTGTTAACACCTGCCCAAGAGAATTTCTCAAAGCCAGTCTTCCTCTCAGCTCTTGCTTTGGCAAAGAGGAATGGGGGCTCCATACACCCCACAGCCCCACTGGCAGTGAGGGGAAGAAGACCTTCTCATCGCCGAGCTCTTCCTCCCCGGACCCACGTGGTTAATTTGTTCCCCCCCAGCACTCTGCTGACAAATTTTACAGGAGGCTGGGAAAGGACTGAAAATAGCCTGTGCTGTATGTTTATTTGAAAAGTGCCATAAACCCCCCTGAATGATTTTCACACCGAGGTGATCTGACCAGCCTGACATGGAATATTTAAGTGGCTAACAGCCCTGGAACCTGCCTGCATCACCCAGCTGGGAACAACACTCTGCTGCTGCTGCTGCTGCATGCTCCAGCCATGCCTGAAGGGCAGGGAGCCTGCTGCTGGGCTGGGCTGCTCCCACTTGCATCCAGCTGTGGAAGCCATGATGCCACTGCCAGTGCTGCCAGTGCACCAGGGCGCTCCACAAGTCACCCCCCTCGCAGGCAGGAGCGTGGGACACAAAGAAGGAGCCTGAAACAGGGAGGATTCTGCACAGGGAGGTTCTCAGGTAGTGAGAGTACTCCTTGTGTCCAGCTCTGGGCCCCTCAACTTAAGAAGGACATTGAGACTCTTGAACGTGTCCAGAGAAGGACAAAGAGGCTGGGGAGAGGTCTGGAGCACAGCCCTGTGAGGAAAGGCTGAGGGATCTGGGGTTGCTTAGCCTGGAGAAGAGGAGGCTCAGGGGAGACCTTATTGCTGTCTACAACTACCTGAAAGGAGGTTGTAGCCAGGTGAGGATTGGTCTCTTCTCCCAGGCTACCAGTGGCAGAACAAGAGGACACAGTCTGAAGCTGTGCCAGGGGAGGTTTAGGCTGGAGGTGAGGAGAAAGTTCTTCCCAGCAAGAGAGATTGGCCACTGGAGTGTGCTGCCCAGGGAGTCATCATCCCTGGAGGTGTTTAAAAAAGGATTGGACGTGGCACTAGGAGCCATGGTTTAGTTGTCAGGAGATATTAGGCAATAGGTTGGACTTGATGATCTCTGAGGTCTTTTCCACCCTGGTTGATTCTATGATTCTGTGATGCAGCACAGCATCTTCCCATGGCAAAGGTAAGGAGGAAGGAGGCAGCAAGGAGGGGGAAAGGTGCAAGTATTCAGATGCAGTGAATTAAAGAAGATCCTGACTTGTAACTTCAGCACCATGGGGAGACAGCTCTCCAGGTGAAACTCCACATGTTCCTCTCCTTCAAGGTTGGACCTTTGCAGCTCAAACTATAGATCATAGAATCATAGAATTGTTAGGGTTGGAAGGGAACTCGAGGATCATCCAGGTCCAACCCCCCTGCCATGGGCAGGGACACCTCACACTACAGCAGGTTGCTCACAGCCACATCCAGCCTGGCTGCAAAGACCTCCAGGGATGAGGCTTCCACCACCTCCCTGGGTGATCCCAGTATGCAATGGTCTCTCTCTATCTGAAAGGCCTGAGGCAGATGTGGGCACTACTGGTTTTGCCAGGAAGACTCCACACCTGTGCAGATGTTTCTACAGCTTTTCTTATTCCTTTGTCTGCATGGCTCCAGGAGTCCTTATCCCCCTCTGTGACACACTCCTGCTTTTTGCACAGGTGCCCTTGGCAGCAAGGTCCAAGCTCAGCAGCTCTGCTGGGCAAAGCAGCTCCCACACAGGGTTAAGATCCATTGAGAAAAGCCAAAGGAAAACAACCAAGCCTCCCACTGCCAGCTGTCCTCCTGCACCCCTGCTAACCAGTCCAAGTGCTCAGACCAGAGGGTGAAGGCTCAGACTAGGATGCAAGTCAATGGTTTTACTCTGAGAACAGCTCAGATGAGAGGCCATCTGATTTCCTTGCTGTGCAAGTTCAGCCACCCATCTCAGGAGCAGGTGGTTCCCTGCCAGCAGCTCCATCAGGAATGCACTGGGGCAGCAAGGAGTAGGACTCAGAACTGGAGGAGAGCAGGGATCTTCTCAGGCTCGGGGATGGAGAGGCACAGCAAATCAGCATCTGGAAGATCCATGGTCCACAGCAGATGGAAAAGCAGGAGAGGAGCCACACAGTCTCCCTAAACCTACATGGTGCTTTTGGAGGGAGGAAGGGATTTCTTTCATGGGGTAGATCAGAGTTTGGAGCAGCAGGTCCCAACTCATGTCATGCTTTAGGAGGACTCAGCAATTCTTCTTTCAGTGACCACAGCTCTTTGTGCCTCTGCCTTCTCATTCCAGGATCCCTGTCCCACAGCAAGGCAAGCAGCAGCTTCAGGAGTAGGAGCGAAATCTCTTAGCCGCTGCCCTCACGAGCAGGATGTCAGTTAAGCACAGGAAGATGGGAAGAGGACACAGACCACAGACTTCCTAAGCAAACCAGGAACTCCATCCTGTGCCTGACACAGCCCCTCCAGCCCCCTTTGCACAGATAACCCACTCCTCTCCACAAGACTGACCATCTGCCCTTCCCACCCCCTCCTTCCTGCCTGTCCAGTTAGTGTCTCCTAGTGAGGAAAAGCCTCCAGCTTTTGGTCATTTCCTTTCCTCTATCTGCTACTGCATCAAACATGAGCCCTCTCCACCATTTCCCCCTTCTTTTCCCTCTTCTACCTTGCTGAAGGAGCTTCTCCACTGAGCTGAGGGGCAGCCACCCACATCACCTCACTGCAGATGTCCCCACTGAGACATGGTCCTGGCTCCAAAGGAGAAAATGCAGAACCAACCAAAATCTTTCTTTGGCCTTCACCAGCTTCAGGTATTTGTCACAGGAGGACAAGCTCAAAACATGGACTTCACCTGAGAAAAAAGTCTCTTCTCTCATTGACCTCCCAGATTCTATAGGACTTTGGGGCTGGGAGGCAGCAGGGAATGGAGGCAGCAGGGAATGGGGGCAGCAGGGAATGGGGGCAACAGGGAATGGGGGCAACAGGGAATGGGGGCAGCTCCTTTTCACAGCTCCTCCACCACACCACTGTCTCCAAGCAGCTACAGCTCAGACCTCACTGTGTTTGTCCTGTTCCTCCTCTCTTCCCTTAACTTTCTGTGGAGCACTGAGCTTGAGCATGAAAATCCTGCAGAATTAGAGAAGCCAGAAGCTTTTTCTGATGGGAGCACTGTGGTCTTGCTGGGAAGAAATGGCTGGAGGTGCAGGGATGGTTGAGGACCCATCCTTGGTTTTCCCTCTCTGTCCAAGCAGTACTCTCTGCACGAGAGATTGCCTCTTTTGCAAGACTTAGAGCAGGTCCCCAGCAGGAGGGGGACCAACAGCCAAGCCACACTTGACCTGACATTGTTTCTGTGACAGGGTGTCAGCTCCCTGGCTGCCTGCTGTTGCTACCCTGTGTGTGACTCCCACTTCATGGATTTCATCAGTGCACCTTGGAAGCTTCACCCACGGGCAGTCAGGAGAGTGTTTGTCACAGCTAGAGATGGCAAAACCCACTCCAGGACCTGAGAGCTGCTGGCAGTGTATCTGAGCTGCACCTCTGCGCTCACAGGCAGCTCCCAAAGCCCCACAAGCAGCCAAAGCCTCCTGAAAGTCACTTCTTGGGAGTAGGTGGAGATGGGAGGAGCTCTCCCACCCCTCACTGCGAGTTATCCAAGGTGAGTCTCAGCTCTATGGGTCTGCTTCCAAATAAAAATCATTGCTTACCCACAGTATTTATATGTTCCTCTGCCCTGGTTTTGGCTCCTTCCCACTTTTCCTCACAAGCTGCAGGCTGAAAAGGGCCATTCAGGGAGGTTTGCCGATGCGAATGTGGCTCTGGCCCCTCTGCCAGCTCCCTGCCCCAGAGCAAGCACAACACATCTGCAGCAGGAGAAAAACTCTCCCTTGGCCTGCCCCAACTTTTTCACTTCTTGCACTTAGGCCATGTTCCCCTGGGCTTTTCTTTGTTCTCCTTTCCCCTTTTGATGCCAAATGTTGCAACAGGGACTGTAGCATCAGCACCGCAGCAGAGCTGCAGCCCCAGTGAACTCCGGCTGGATTCTGTGTGGCTACATCAGCCCAGGGGAGAGCATCTTCTCCCCATGACCTTCCCACTTCTGATAAAACACTAAACCAACACAGGCAGACCTTGGGTTCTGCTCCTGAAACTCATCTGCACCTGGTGCACTACCAAGTGCAGAAGGGAAAATAAACATTGATGCTTTCCCCATAGCAGATCCAACTGGGATTTATAGCATCGTTGGATGGGTTGGCTTGGAAGGGACCTCCAAAGGTCATCCAGTCCAGCTCACCTGCAGTCAGAAGGAACATCCTCCACTAGAGCAGGTTGCCCAGAGCCTCATCAAGCCTGACTTTGAATATCTCCAGGGATGGGGCCTCAACCACCTCCCTGGGCAACCTGTTGCAGTGTTCTACCACCCTCACAGTGCAGAATTTGTTCCTAACCCCCAATCTAAATCTGCTCTGCTCTCATTTCAAACCATTGCTGCTTGTCCTCTCACTGCAGGCCTTTGCAAACAGTCCCTCTCCATCCTTCTTGTAGCCCCCTTCAGGTACTGGAAGGTCTCTGCTAGGTCTCCCTGGAGTCTTCTCCAGGCTGAACAACCCCAGCTCCCTCAGCCTGCCCTTGCAGGAGAGCTGCTCCAGGCCTCTGATGACAGCCCTGGAGGAAGGGCAGCTTCCTCCTTGAGCTTGCAGAAAGCCCAGCACTGATCAGTCAGTCCTATTGCCAAGCCAGGGTTTATTGCTATGCCTGCCAAATCTTACCCAAACCCAACCTCCTTTCTGCATAATCTCATCACTGCCTTTTCCTGATTAGCTACACCCCCTCTGTCTGCATAAACAATGGGACAAGCTGAGCCAGGAGTCCAGGCAGAGAGCAGAGAGACACAAGCAAAGAGAGAGTGTTTCAGGTTGTGCTAAGAGTGATAAGGTTGAAAGCCAAAAGCAAACAACAACAACAACAAAAACCCTCTCCATGTACTTCGCTCTCTTCTGGGGACCAAAATCTTTTCCCTTCCAGGATAATCATTTCCACCTGCTAAAGAAATTCCTCAGCGTGTTTCCTATTGAGGAGAGGCTTGAATCCCATGCTGCTCTTTTATCCTAACAATTTCATGTCTCCTGAAGTGGTGCTGGAGTCCACTTTATTTTCCCTGATGGAGATTTACACAGGAGGGTGTTTCTCCTTACAGCTCGACAGAGGCATCAGCTCCTTCATTAACCAGGCCCAAGCCAGCCCCCGCTCCATCTTCCTCAGCTCATGGATGCAGAACAACTTCAGATGTGGGCACACTGATTTCTTCTTCTTGTTTTGTTGTGGTTGGGAACTGAATTCCTTGCTTTCTGTACCGTGTTACCTGTGTCCTCACAGTCAGATGTGCGCCTGGGAGAAGCCAGTGTGGCTCCCTTTAGTCGCTGGGGTGCAGCCGATTTGCATTTCACAACAGGTTTGCACCTGGCTTCCAGTCACCTGTGGGCATGTGTGCAGGAACACTTCCAGTGCCTCCATAATTGCTGTGAAGCTGATTTGCAGGGGAACTTTGAACTGCTTTCACTCTTTCTCAAGTTCCTGAAGGCGTTCTTAGCCCCGGCACAAGAGCTGCATTGATAAACAGGCGCAGATCCAGGCTGATAAACAGGCGCAGATCCAGGCTGGGTGCAGGGTGGGTTCAGAGCAGCTCTGAAGAAAGACACTTAAGGGTGCATTGATTGTTGAGCAGCTCCCCAGGAGCCAGCAGTGCCCTCCTGCAGCCCAGCAGGCAGCTGTGTGCTGGGCTGCAGCCAGAGGAGTGTGGCCAGCAGGGCAAGAGAGGGGATTCTGCCCCTTGGTTCTGCTCTGCTGAGACCTCACCTCCAATCCTGCCTCCAGTTCTGGTGTCCCCAGCATGAGAAGGACACAGAGCTGCTGGAGTGAGTCCAGAAGACCACTGCTCTACAGTAAAGCTGTTTTCTTCTTGGTACCTGTAGGATCATAGAACTGTTTTGGTTGGACCAGACCTCTAAGATCACCGAGTCCAGCACTCAACCCAACACCACCATGGCCATTAAACCACGTCCCAAAGTGCCACGTTCTACACAGTCTTTGAACACCACCAAGGATGGTGATTCCACCACCTCCCTGGGCAACCTATTCCAGTGCCTGACAGCTGGGCAGGAGGCAACCATTGTCCCCAAAAGCTCCAAGGTCTATTTGATGTGGTTTAGGGTCATGCTTGTCCCTCCTCCAGCCACTAGGAACCTGCAACAACATTTGTGAGTCCAGGGAAGGTACAGATGGGAGCACAAAGGTCTGCCTGTGGAGGAAATGCCTAAGGAGAAGCACATTTTCATTGTCCTGGGTTTCAAAACCTGCCTTTTACAGCCAGGGGGGGCTGGATCCTGGTGACCAGGCACCAAATGCAGATGCCAAAGCTCATGGAATACAAATGACCTGTGGGCTACCTGGGATGACTGCAAAGCTCCTCCAAACTGCCTGGAAGGACATGCTGGGCATCTGCTCCCATGCCAGGGTTTGGGTGGCAGTGTGCTGACCAAATGCTCCCATCAGCTCCATTCCAAGTGGCACCTTCTATCCAGGTGGGCTGAGACAAAGATGATGGCAGCTGAAGCTGAGGATGCGCAAGGGATTGTCTGGGAGGGACTAACAACAAGCTTAGGGGAGGCCCTGCAATAAACTTAACTATGGGAAGAGCCAGGGGAGGTTCAGGTTGGATATTAGGAAGAAGTCCTTCACAGAGAGAGTGATTTGCCACTGGAATGTGCTGCCCAGGGAGGTGGTGGAGTCACCATCACTGGGGGTGTTTAGGAAGAGCCTGGGTGAGGCACTTGGTGCCATGGTTTAGTTGATTAGATGGTGTTGGGTGATAGGTTGGACTGGATGATCTTGGAGGTCTCTTCCAACCTGCTTGAGTCTATGATTCTCAGTGTGAGATGGTCTTTGTCCCCCCAGCACCACCCAGAGCTAAAGCAGTCCCTGAGGACTGCTCACAAATCCCAGCCCAGCCCAGCCTCGCTCTCCCAAACATCCTTGAGTGCAGGTCCCTGCTGCCCACCATGCTGTACCCAGACCTTGTCCCGGTGAGCTGGGCAGAACAGCCTCCCAGGAGCAAAACCAGGCCAGCTTTCTCTCCCCTGGTGTCCATCCCAAGGCTCAGAGAGCTGCAAAACTCAGGGATGTTACAAACCTTTCTTCTGCCCCTGCGTTTACTACGTGTGTTTGCTTTGGCCACCTGGCTCCAGCCTCCTTTTCAGTGCTAATTTTTGTATTCAATCACTTTACACACAGCAATTGGCTCTGCTCAGGGCACAAACAGCTCCTCACTTGTTCCCCAGCCAGAGCCATAGACCAGCCAGTGTCTGGACTTGTGAAGAGGGGGAAAATGGAGACAGAGAAGAAGTGACTTACAGACCCAGGGAGACACAGGATACAGCCAGTGGAGGGGACTGGTTCCCAGGGATGCTGTCCTGAGGGTTTCACAGATGCTGGGCTGAGCTCTCCTTCCCTCAAATGGCTTTCTGTTGGCCATGCACAGGAACATCATGTCTTGAAACCCCCACCAAGTCACAACTGCCAGCCAGGAGACAGAATGTTCTTCGTGGAGGGGTTTGCATCCAGCACTGGTTTGCACTGGGTTTTTCCTGTTATTGCCTCTTGAGGCAGGCACACAAGCTGGTGGCAGTATGCTCTGGTCAAGAGGAGTCTGGTCAAGAGGAGTGTCTAGTCTAAGGAGTGCCTGGTCAAGAGGCTCTAATCAAGAGGAGTGTGGCCAGCAGGTCAAGAGAGGTGATTCTATCCCTTTTCTCTGCCTCTGTGAGACCTCATCTCCAATCCTGCCTCCAGTTCTGGTGTCTCCGGCATCAGAGGAGCACAGAGCTGTTGGAGTGAGTCCAGAGGAGGCTACAAAGATGATCCAAGGCCTGGAGCACCTCTGGAGAGGAGAAGACTGGGGAAACCTTAGAGCTGCCTTCCAATAACTGAAGGCACCCCATAGGAAGGCTGCAGAGTGGGCTTTCATGAGGGTGTCCACAGGCAGGGCTTCTGAAACCTGTGCCACAAGCACAATCTTGAGCATCAAAGAAGTCTTTTGGGAGGGAGAAGGCCACAGCCACCTGCCAGCTGTGGTAGCCTGGCATTGGAAGAGTTAAACTCTGGTAGCACCTTAGAAGGGCTGGAATCCACCAAGGTGTGAAAATGGCAGCCAGCCCCTCCGAAGTGCTGGGTTTGCCCAGAGGTTGCTAAATTCTCTCTCTCTCCACCCCCCCCTGCAGCTGACATCTCTCTCCCTGCCTAGCTGGGAAAGAGAAACGAAAATAAAGACGACTCTGAAGCTGGAGAAAGTTGCTGAAGCTGCCACCACAAAGGTGGCTCCTGGCAAAGGAGGGCTTGCCACGTCATGGGACACTTCTTGGCCTCAGCCTCACAAACAGCTCCCACCGAGGCAGCCAGCAGCCTGCGAGGAGGAGGATGGAAAAGTACCAGGGAGTGCTCAGTCCCAGCCCTCCTCCTCCTGTGAGGAGCTCTGCAGACATCCCCCCCCCACACACACACTCCTGTGCTGTGGCATTTGACATGAGGCTGTGGGGATGCTTTGGGAGGGCATGGGCCTCAAGGGGTCACAGCCACTGCAGTGGGAGCAGGGAGAGTGCAAGGTAGACATGATCCAGTCCCCTTCAAAAAGGGTGTTAGAAAAGGGGTCTCAGCTGGTGTGCAATGAGGCTGGGGTCTGGAGCACAGAATAAAATAGAATAGAATAGAATAGAATAGAATTAACCAGGTTGGAAGAGACCTTTGAGATCATCATCACAGCCCTGTGAGGAGAGGCTGAGGGAGCTGGGGTTGTTTAGCCTGGAGAAGAGGAGGCTCAGGGGAGACCTTCTTGCTCTCTACAGCTACCTGAAGGGAGGTTGTAGCCAGGTGGGGGTTGGTCTCTTCTCCCAGGCAACCAGCACCAGAACAAGAGGACACAGTCTCAAGCTGTGCCAGGGGAGGTTTAGGCTGGGTGTTAGGAAGAAGTTCTTCCCAGAAAGAGAGATTGGCCATTGGGATGTGCTGCCCAGGGAGGTGGTGGAGTCACCATCCCTGGAGGTGTTTAGGAAGAGACTGGATGGGGTGCTTGGTGCCATGGTTTAGTTGATTAGATGGTGCTGGGTGATAGGTCAGACTTGATGATCTCAGAGGTCTTTTCCAGCCTGGTTGATTCAATTCTATTCCAATCCATTCCACTCCATCCCATCCCATCCTATCCTATCCTACCCCATTCTACCCTACCCTATTCTATAAAGGGCTTCAGCTGGCCCTAATCCCAGAGCTGATCTGGTAGCCAAGGAAGGGTTGCTTGGGCAGTGCCAGGGTTTCCAAGCCTGTCTCTAGGCAAAGGATTTAAATCTTTGGGCAACCCTTACCAAACTCCAAGGCCAGGAGCAGGCAGATGGCCCAGAGATGACAGAGTGGCCGCTCTGAGAGCCATCTGAATCTTCTGCAGTCACGACTTCAAGCCAGGAGGTGAGCCATTTATAATGAAGCAGTGTCACCAGCTGGCATGTGAAAAGCATTTCCTCCATCAACAAGCAGGAGAGAAATTGGAGGAAATTAAGTTGAAACCCAATTTCATTTGCCTTTATTCATAAAGCATTTCCCCAGCTCAGCAGCTGAGCAGCTTCAGGACAGCTTGGGGGGGGATCAGGGCTAGGAGCACATCCCCTGAGCCAGCAGCAGCCCTGTTTGCCTGAAGCCCTGTTTGCTGCCTGGAATGGATCAGCACCCGAGCTCAGGCTCATCCTGGGGGTCACAACCCACTCCAAGGCAGCACATGGGAATGGCTATCAGCATGCCCAGATTTTCTGAAGCTGATGCTATATAAGAGAGAAGAAAATTCAGCCCCCATGTTTGTGGGCTTCATGCAGCCATGCAGAGGAAGAGAAGCAGCTTCCCTCCACCTCTGAATCTGATTTGCCTATTATCTCCCATCTCCTGCCCTCCAGCCTGAGGAGTAATTGGGAATACAGAT
Organism: Dryobates pubescens; assembly: GCF_014839835.1. Lineage (NCBI taxonomy): Eukaryota > Metazoa > Chordata > Aves > Piciformes > Picidae > Dryobates > Dryobates pubescens. The sequence goes on from NC_071628.1 coordinate 5,486,010, forward strand.
CTCTTTATAATTCTCCTCCATGAGCACATGAGTCAGAGCTGCTGCCTTCATTTGCAGGTAATCACTCCAGTGAATGCAGCCACACTAACTCCTTGCCTTTTTAACACCCTCAGAGGGGGTCTGTCAAGTTTTAATGCTCTGGATTTAGATCACTCCTCTCAGCTCTGTTGTTCAGGGACAATTCTCCCAGCCCAAAATGGGTGCCACAAGCTGCTAGGTGGGAGGAGAGATCATCTAATTCCAAGGGAGTTTCTGGAAGCACCACTGCCCTCTGGTCAAAGCAGAAGCATCCATGACACTCAGCTTTGTGATGTTCCTGTGAGCTCATGTCATAACCACTCCTTCCTTGCCTCCCCAGCAGCCAAGGGGCCTGTGCAAGTCAGCCCTCCCCAAGGCAGGAAGACACTGAGCAAGGCATGTCCCTTCTGGCTGGGAAAGGGGAGAGGTGACATACTGCATGAGTGATGAATCATCATAGAATCATAGAATGCTCCAGGCCAGAAGGGACCTCCAAAGGTCACCCAGTCCAACCCCCTCTGCAGTCAGCAGGGACATCCCCAGCTAGATCAGGTTGCCCAGAGCCCTGTTGAGCCTCACCTTGAATATCTCCAGGGATGGGGCTCCAACCACCTCCCTGGGCAACCTGTTGAATTGTTCCACCACCCTCATAGTAAAGAACTTCTTTCTGATATCCAATCTAAAGCTGCTCCCTCCTCTCTAGTTTGAAGCCCTTGCCCCTCATCCTGTCACTGCAGGTCTCTCTCCATCCTTCCTGTAGCCCTCTTCAGGTACTGGAAGGTTGCTATTAGGTGTCCCTGGAGCCTCCTCTTCCCTAGGCTGAACAACCCCAGCTTCCTCAGCCTGTCCCCATAGCAGAGGTCCCCCTTCTGGCTTTCCCAGACAGGAGGCAGTCAGTGCTTCACTCATTCATGCCTTGATTTTCATCACTTCTCTGACTGCCATCATCAGATTGTCTGAGTGCTGCCCTCTTCTACGGCATCTCCACCACACCCCCGTGCTGGGGCAGCGCTGCCACTTCTCCTTTGTAACAGGAAATGGAGCTGCTGAGAGGACAGGACCTGCCAGAGGTCACAACCTAGCCTCAGAAGCCCTGCACGGAGCAGAAGTGAACTGTTCCAACTGTTACAAGTCAGCAGGGTGTCACACAGAGCACCCTTCCTCCTGCCAGGGCGGAGGGACAGCGCTACAGTTTCTGTCTCCCACCAAGTGCTGCGCACTTCACTCGCAGCCTGGCTCACGCCAAGCCTTGCCAACACCCAGGGATGATTTGCCATGTGGTGTCAGCCAAGTTCCTCCTGTTCCTCTTTCCCAACCTGGAAACTCCTGGTTGGAGGGATGCAGTCACGCAGGGCCAGCCTGTGGCCCCGAGTCAGGAGCCACAGCAGCTCCTGACCCCACGAGAGCGCTGCCCTTGTCTCTCAGGATCCCAGGGCGTGCACTGCGGCTTGGTAACACGGGAGGGCAAGGAGCTGGAAAGCAGCACTCCTCACACCTCCAACCGCCTCCTAGAGCTTTCATTTCCCGGCTCAGTAGGGCCAGCAGCATCTTCACAGGCTGCAGAGAGTGGCTGCAGCCTGATCCTCTGCCCTGGCCAAGTGCAAGGCTGAGCTCTGAACAGGCAGATCTCAGTCTGACCCCGGAGCACAGCTCCACTCCTGCCTAATGCCGCTGGAGGATTCAACAGCAGGTATCTGTTGAGCTCTACCAGGAAAAATACAAAGGCAGCAGGCACAGGAGCCTGTTGACTTAGGGAGGGTGACAGGGAGAACACAGCTGTCCAGCCTGCAGAAAGGTGCAGGGCCCCCTCTGAGCCTTGCTGAACAAGGGCACTCTGTACGTGGAAAGCTGCAGGACTTCCAGTTCTTCCAGAAGCCCAGGTCTGGAGTCGCTGTTCCCTGCCAGATGCCTGTGGTCATCAGCTCCAGGGCACTGGCAGCCAGCACTCGATGACCAGAGCTGCCTCTTCTCCCCTCAGATCACAGAGCTATGCCACTGGCTCATTGGCTTAACAAACTGCTTTCAATTAAACACAGGTCTCTTTTCACCTGCAGGCTGCAATGCCATCCCTGCTCAGGCCAGGAGTGGAGGTTAAATTCCTGCCCCTGCAAGAAAATGATGGCTGAAAGCTAGCTGGTACCCCAGGCCCCCACAGTCCCCTCCAGTTTTGTTTAGCACCCAGAAAAAAAACAGCCCCACACACTCCTGGGAGGTTTAGCTGCTGGATCTTAACCTTCTCCAGAAGGACTTTCTCCTCCTGCCACTGGCAGCTGCTCTGGGTTTGTGTCCTCTTTGGCACCTTCAGAGCCTAAGCACAGGTACTGTCTCAGGGCCACTTTTTGCATCCCCAGAGTGTCTTTGCTGCCTTACCCACACAGGCACTGCCCCTGAGACCCCTGGAGGCTTCTGGTTAAGAGCATCAAAAGCTTTGGCCATTTTCACACAAGAGCCTTGAAGCCTACCCTATGGCTTTAGTTTCTGTCCCTCCCTTGTCTGAAGCCAGGAGCTTTACCCCTCTCCAGCCAGAGCAGCTGGAGATACCTGCCAGATCAGGCCAGCCATGCTTCTAGGAAGATTCTCCAGCAGCTGCTGGAACAAATGCCTAGGGCTTGAGGCATGGCCCAGAGACAAGGCATCCTCCATAAAATCTTAGAATCATCACAGGATGCACTGGGTTGGAAGAGACCTTGGGAGGTCTTCTAGTCCAAGCCCCCTGCAGTGAGCAGGGACAGCCCCAGCTGGATCAGGTTGCTCAGAGCCCCTTTTCTACCCCTGACTAGAGCTCAGCAGGCTTTGCTGCTCAGACACTAATGCAATCCTCGGTCTCAGAGAGGAGCATTTCATTAGCCTGAAGTGGCTTGCTTAGTGAAGTAAGTACTGGACTGGGAACAAGATTCCTGCTTCTCAGTGCAGCTTTGGTCCTGTCCTCTGAAGCTGTTGGCTCAGTGCTTCATCAGTGTCTACACAGGGGCTGCCCCTGGGCACGTCTGCGCTGCCAGCAGCACAGCAAGGCACAGCTAGCCCAGGGAGGGTGAGAGGAGGGAGCACAAATGCTGGAAGGAACCCAGCCCTCCATACCTGCTGTGGGTTCAGCCTGCTTCCCAGCAGCAGTGAACCAGACACTGGGCTCACCCCAGGGAGCTGGGGCAGGGGGGAAGCAGGAGGATGGCACTGGGAGAGACATCCCATCACACCACTCAGCCCAGGGGTTACACAGGGCTGTGGGTTTCACCCTGCTCTGTGCTCTTCAGTCAGGTAAGGGCCCCCTTGATTCAGTGTGTGAGTGCAGTCAAACACAGACATGGCCAAACTCTGCTGCCAGCTGCCCCTCCACTCCCTCATCCTAGACACGGAGCTGGCCAGGCAGCTGCTTCTCCAGCCAACACAGAGAGGGGAAATGAATCTCTGAGCAAACCTTCAAAGATATCTTTCCTTTATTAGTTTCCCCCCCCCGACCCCCCACCCCCTGGTCTCTCCCTGCTGGTGGTTTGGGTTTTTTTGGGTCCCCATAGGTGTTGTTGCTTCTGCAGAGGATTCTGACACGTGGAATGAAACATGGAGGTGGCCACAGGCCCTGCAGTTAGGATCTGTGAGTCTCCAACCGTGGCAGGTTGGCAGCTTCTCAGAAGACAGGGCTAGCACTCGCTCCAGGACAGAAAACGATGCCTGAGTGTGAGGTCAGTCTGCTCCGAGCTGTGCCAAGCATCCCATCGAGGTCTCAGCTCCTATTAACTGGCTCCTTCCTTCCCCTGCAGCTCATGGTCATGCCTGGAGAGGAAACCTCTTTCTTCATCTTTACATCCTGAATTTCACTCAGCAGGAGCTCGCTGCAACACAGGCTGAGGCTCTGTGGGGAGGTCAGATCCGTGGGGGGAAGCAAATGTGCTGCTGTCTGGAAAGTCAGAATCTCTTCTACCTCCCCAGAGCCTTCTCCACCCGGCCTCCCAAATCTCTTCTCATCTTTCTTTTGCTGCATTGAAAAGTGGCCATTAATTCTCAGTCCACATGGTTTCTCTCAGCTGGTTTCTGATCCTGGCTCCCCAGCAGTGAACTTGGGGCAGAAGTTTCCCCCTCAGCTCTCTCCAGGCTCAGAGAGAGACAGGTTTCATGTGGCTTGCTGAAATTCACTTGCCAGAGTGCTTTCCAGATGAGTTTCCTGCTCCAAGCTGGGTTTCTGAAGGGGGCCAGGAGAAAGTTTTTTGTCACATAGCAAGGGGTAGTTTTCCTCCAGGCAAGATAAAATTAAGGTGCCTCTGTTTTGAGACTCTTGGAGAAGGAAAGAGTGAGGGAGGTTGGCAGGGCCAGCAGCAGGGAGGTGATGCTGTCAGCATCTGCTCCACCATATGGCAGGGAAGGTGATGGGCTCTTGCTCTGAGGGGGCTTGTGGCTAGACACTGCCAGCCTTTGGCTGGTGCAGGGATCGTGTACCTGGCTCAGGGATGCCATCTGAGACCAGTACTGTGGCTTGTGAGCTCTGCCTGAGGGACCCCTGGGATGTGGAGCAGCACCAAGCCCTGGTGGTGGGGAGGGAGGATGCCTTGGGCCACTTTGTTTCTAGGTGTCCCTTTCCCACCACCCCTGCTGCTCTCTTGTGCATGCTCCTGGTGTGCCACACGCTGCCTGGCTGTGGCAGAGGTGCTGGACCCCTGACTTTCTCAACCCAGAAGCACACCAGTAGCTTACTGACCCACCTCAGCAGAGAAAGGATTAATCACAGGAACCAACCTCAGCACTGAAGGAGGTGGAAAACTGGCAGGGGCGAGAGCAGCATAATTGCAGCAGGTGAGGGAGCAGGAACAGCACTGCCCAGAGACACACATCAGAGGAGAACCCCTGCCAAGGGGGCTGGCTCTGCCACCAGCTCTGCTGCCCTCTTCCACCTTTTGTCTCCTACCTTGAGGGTACCATGAGGCAGAGCGTGCCTGCCAGCCCTCCTCCGCTGCATCCAGACTGCAAGGCAAACAGCGTGGCTTTAAAGGAGGGAAGAGAGGCAAGGAAGAGCCTGCTGGCACCTGAGTGTCCCCCAGGCTGCTGGGGACACGTGCTGGCCTTCCTCACACCCCAGCCTCCTCCCCACCAGCTGAGTGGTGTTGACTAGAGAGGCCTGTCTGGGGACAACCAGGGCTAGCATGCGTCAGGGGACAAAGACGAGAGCCACACACAGGGCCAGTGGAAAAACCCAACCAGCTCCCCTTGCTGATGGCTCAGGGAGGGTTATTCTTGGCCACCCTCCCTCTGTACCAAGGAGGAGTGCTGTAAACACCGTCCCAGAGTCTTCCCTGCCTCCTGGTTCTGCTTCCCAATTAATCCACATCCTGAGCTTCAGGCAACAGCTTAGTAATGGGCAGAAATAGAATCAGAGAGCCAAGGAATCACAGAATGGTTTGGGCTGAAGAAGGTCTGTAAAAGTGATCCAGGCACACTCCCTGCAGTCAGCAGGGACATCTTCAGCTAGGCCAGGTTGACCCAGAGCCCTCTCCAACCTGACCTTGAAGGTTCCCAGGGATGGGGCATCTATTGCCTCTCTGGGCAAGCCTGGGCCAGTGCCTCACCAGCCTCGGTGCAAAACAAACATATCCTTCCTTCTACCTAGTCTAAACCTCCCCTCTTTTGATTTTAAACCATCACCTCTTGTCCTGTAGTGTTGGGTGATAGGTTGGACTCAATGATCTCAAAGGTCTCTACCAGCCTGGTTAACTCTATTCTATCACACCAGGCCCTCTTTGGGGGTTGGTCTCTTCTCCCATGCAGCCAGCACCAGAACAAGAGGACACAGTCTCAAGCTGCGCCAGGGGAGGTTTAGGCTGGAGGTTAGGAGGAAGTTCTTCCCAGCAAGAGAGATTGGCCATTGGAATGTGCTGCCCAGGGAGGTGGTGGAGTCACCATCCCTGGAGGTGTTCAAGAGGAGACTGGATGAGGCACTTGGTGCCATGGTTTAGTTGATGAGATGGTGTTGGGTGATAGGTTGGACTCGATGATCTCAAAGGTCTTCTCCAACCTGGCTAATTCTGTCTTTCTGGATGAAGGATGGGGATTCACTTGTCACAGTGTCCCTTGCTGGATGGAAGTGGGACTGAGATTTCCAGACCAGCTTGAACTCTTTTTTTCCCCCCTCTGCATTTACCACCATGGAGAAGATGCAGTCTTGTCCTGTCTGTTCTTTGTGACCTTTGTCTTGTGCTTCTCCCTTCCCACCCTGCCCCTCTTCCTGAAGGCTTCCTGGTCAGAGCTGATTGATCACTGAGTGCATTTCCCAGAGAGGCTTTATTGCTTTTTTTTCTCCTTCCTTCCCTTCCTTATTTCTGAAAGGAAGCAGCGAGAGGAAAGAAATGGTCTGGAGATGAGGCACAACAGCAGAGACTTATTGAATGAGGAGAGCAGGCTCCAGGGGCCTCCAGGTAAAACCAGGGTAATTAGCATCACATCATCTGACTGAACAGCTCCTGCTCCTCCACCACCATTCCTGCACCCAGCCCAGAGCCAGGGGCGAGACCCTCACCAGCCAAGACACCACCCAGAGGAGCTCAGCCCCAGTAAGGAGGACCCAGCCAGCACCCGTGGGAGATATTGGAGGAGTCATCAATCCTGGCCCTAACAACCGGGGGGCCACCAGGCCCCCCGGCCTTTGTTGTCACCACCACCATCACCCAGTGTGCACCAGGGGCACTCACCAGCGATGAGAGGAGGATCCTCAGCCCAGAAGGGCTCAGCTTGGGGCTGCTGCCTCTCCTGGGGGGGATTAAAAAGGGCAGTGGGTGGGGAGGGCCAAGTGGCCACACCTGGGGTGGGAGGAGACTCTAACAGAGCCCAGGTGGCCTGGGATTTGATGGGGAAAAGGGGGAAAATGGGGCAGGTGAGAGACTTCTAGGGTATGAGGGAATGATGGGACTAAGGGGAATGGAATAAAGCCCTAGAAATGGGTAGAGATTGGCCATTGGAATGTGCTGCCCAGGGAGGTGGTGGAGTCACCATCCCTGGAGGTGTTTAGGAAGAGACTGGATGGGGAGCTTGGTGCCATGGTTTAGTTGATGAGATGGTGTTGGGTGATAGGTTGGACTGGATGATCTTGAAGGACTTTTCCAACCTGCTTAATTCTGTGATTCTGTGATTCAGTCCAACCCCTTTGCAGTCAGCAGGGACATCCTCAACTAGATCAGGTTGCTCAGAGCCCTGTCCAGCCTCACCTTGAATATCTCCAGGGATGGGGCCCCAAACCACCTCCCTGGGCAACCTGTTGCAGCGTTCCACTGCCCTCATGGTGCAGAAGTTGTTCCCCACATCCAATCTAAATCTTCCCTTCTCTACTTTGAAGCCATTGTCCCTCATCCTTTCACTCAGCAAACAGTTTCTCTCTATCCTTCTTGTAGCCCCCTTCAGGTACTGGCAGGCTGCTATCAGTTCTCCCCAGAGCCTTCTCTTCTCCAGGCTGAACAAGCCCAGCTCCCTCAGCTGTGAGTATAACCCAGGAGCCCTGACTGCTGCTCCCTGCACTAACCACCAGGCAATGCTCCTCCCTGATGTCTAATAGCAACCACCACAAATATGCTTCACTCATCTCCCAGGCAGAGCAGGAAATAAATGGCCACAGTATATTCCTGTCCTCTGTAGAGCTGCTGTTCCCTGCGCCTTGCCCTCAGGTAACCTGCACAGGAGTGGCTCTTGTAAGGCACCCAAGACACTGCTGGCCACAGAATGATGTAAGCTTTACAAACCAAGCAAGCAGCAACAATGAAAACAAAGCAGTCAGCAGCAGATGCTTCATGTTCTTAAGGAAGAGGAAGGCTTGCAGGCAGCAGAGTCTGAGCACTGCCTCCCTTGCCTGGGAGCAAGCGTGCCCACCCACCCTGGGGTGGCAGGCAGCTCAACACCTGTAAAGCAGAAGCTTCCAACGTGGCCCTGGGCAAGGCTGTGCACTCCACTTCCCTGCTTTGAAAGGGGGATGATGCTGTGTGCTTCCCTCTGTGTCACACGTTGAAGTGACAGCTCAGCATGGGAGGGGAGCTCAGGCAGGTCAACAATGGCTGCTGTGCAACAGGCATCTCAGGACACGTCATTCTGCTGCTGGAGCAGGCTGCCCTGGGACCTCATCCCTGGAGAGAGAATGGAATGGGATGGAATAGAATAGAATAGAATAGAATAGAATAGAATAGAATAGAATAGAATAGAATAGAATTAACCAGGTTGGAAAAGACCTTTGAGATCATCCAGTCCAACCTCTCACCCAACACCATCTCATCAACTAAACCATGGCACCAAGCTCCCCATCCAGTCTCTTCCTAAACACCTCCAGTGATGATGTCTCCACCACCTCCCTGGGCAGCACATCCCAATGGCCAATCTCTCTTGCTGGGAAGAACTTCTTCCTAACCTCCAGCCTCAACTGCAAAATAGTTTTAGAATCATAGAATTGTTGGGGTTGGAAGGGACCTCAAGGATCAGCCAGTTCCAAGCCCCCTGCCATGAACAGGGACCCCTCACACTACATCAGGTTGCTCAGATCCACATCCAGCCTGGCCTTCAAAACCTCCAGGGATGAGGCTTCCACCATCTCCCTGGGCAACCTGTACCAGTGTCTCACCACCCTCATGCTGAAGAATTTCCTCCTAACATCCAATCTGAATCTACCCATTTCTAGGGCTTTATTCCATTCCCCTTAGTCCCATCATTCCCTCACACCCTAGAAGTCTCTCACCTGCCGCATTTTCCCCCTTTTTCCCCTCAAATCCCAGGCCACCTGGGCTCTGTTAGAGTCTCCTCCCACCCCAGGTGTGGCCACTTGGCCCTCCCCACCCACTGCCCTTTTTAATCCCCCCCAGGACAGGCAGCAGCCCTAAGCTGAGCCCTTCTGGGCTGAGGATCCTCCTCTCATCGCTGGTGAGTGCCCCTGGTGCACACTGGGTGATGGTGGTGGTGACAACAAAGGCCGGGGGGCCTGGTGGCCCCCCGGTTGTTAGGGCCATGATTGATGACTCCTCCAATATCTCCCACGGGTGCTGGCTGGGTCCTCCTTACTGGGGCTGAGCTCCTCTGGGTGGTGTCTTGGCTGGTGAGGGTCTTGCCCCTGGCTCTGGGCTGGGTGCAGGAATGGTGGTGGAGGAGCAGGAGCTGTTCAGTCAGATGATGTGATGAGAATTAACCAGGTTGGAAGAGACCTTTGAGATCATCAAGTCCAAGCCATCATCCAACACCATCTAATCAAGTAAACCATGGCACCAAGCACCCTGTCAAGTCTCCTCCTACACCCCTCTAGTGATGGATTGCATGGAACCACTCCAAGAGAAGGAGGCCTGTGGTGGGCTTGCCACTAGAATATGGACAGGGCTGAGCACCTTCAGGAGCTTTTGCATTTAGAGAACTGCTGTTCTCTGTGGAGTGGGATCAGTAGGTGGAAGAAGCAAGCAAGAGCTCCCACAGCATGTTGCAGAGGTCTTTGAGGCAGAAGGAACAGCTGGTTGTCCCCACTGGCACAGGGCTCAAACTGGGTGGATTTGGCTGGAGGAGACCTCAAGATGAGGAGGGAGCAAGTTGGGCTCTTGCTCCTTGCTCTCCTCCCTCCCCACGGGGGGTGTCTGACCCACGCTCTCCCCTCCTGACCACCCAGGTCGGCAGCACTGGCAGGGGCTGGGGGAGGGAAGCAGGGAGCATCCCAGCCTGCAGCAGCTGCGTTTAAGCCCAGCCCCTGCTGCACATGCTGCCCTCCTCAACAGTGTCTTTCTTGCAGCTTCAACACTCCCCATTGTTCTTCTGCATCGTTTTGCAGGCAAGGTCCTTCTCCTGGCTGCTGCTGTTAACACAGGTTGCCCTTGTTCTGTCCCTTGAAACTTCCAGTAAAGGGCCTTTAACACAATCTCTCTGTGGCTGCTCTAATTAGGTGTGAAATACTTTATTTTTTCTCCCCCATAAACCAAAGAAAACAAATCAACACAGTAAGATCCTTTCTCTCAGGCCCTTTGGCAGGGCTCAGAACCCTCAGAGAAGGTCCACACAGTCTCTGCTGTCTTTTCACAACAGCTGCTTTGGGGTTCCTGTCAAAGGACCCGACAAAGGAAAGGGCAAAACGAATCACAAAGCCCCGGGAGGTTGTTTTCCCACCTGAACAGTCCCAAGCCAAAGGGCAGGCCGTCTGCTGAGTGGCAGGACCTGAGTGCTTCGTGCCAGGGCTGTTTGTGAAGGAAGGAAAGGTGTGGAGGAAGGGGGCAGCACTAGGGCATCCTTTAAAGGCAGGGATGGGGCAGCCCCTCCTTTATTCTCACAAAGGTCGAGATGCACTCAGGGTACCCAGGAAGAGAAAGGGAATTCATTTTGGTTTCTGAAAGGCAGGTTCAATCTCCTCCCCACACCAGTGCAGCTCAGCATCCTGCTGCTCCATCTCTGGGAAGCTCCCAGCTGGGCACAGAGCCCTAACAACCCAACTCAGTCACAACCTATGGGCCCTGCACCCTTCCTGCTGCTGCTCCACCTGCAGCCTCAGGCTCTCTGATTGCCCTTCCACCCTAGAATCATCCAATCACAGAGTGGTCAGGGCTGGAAGGCACCTCCAGAGGGCATCCAGTCCAACACCTCTGCAGTCAGCAGGGATATCCTCCACTAGATCAGGTTGCCCAGAGCCCTGTCCAGCCTCACCTTGAATATCCCCAAGCATGGGGCCCCAAACCACCTCCCTGGGCAACCTGTTCCTGTGTTCCACTGCCCTCACGGTGCACAACTTGCTCCTCACATCCAATCTAAATCTGCTCTTCTTTAGTTTGAGGCTACTTCCCTTCATCCTATCACTGCAGGTCTTTGCACACAGCCCCTCCCCATCATTCTTGTAGCCCCCTTCAGGTACTGAAAGGCCTCTGTTAGGTGTCCCCAGAGCCTTCTCTTCTCCAGGCTGTACACTCCCAGCTCCCTCAGCCTGTCCTCGCAGCAGAGGTGCTCCAACCCCCACAGCATTTTCCTTGCCTCTGCCCAACTCTCTTCAGGGCCACATCACCAGCAACCTGCAGTCTCCCCAGCTACTCAGAGTGGGGATTTCTTTAGCCTGCTTAATCCTGCTCTGGTTTATTGATTCCCTCTTTGCAGCCCTTAGCTGCTGCTCAGTTCCAGTTTCCCTTGCAGTGCCTCTGTGAACCGGCTGCTGGCTCTTTCTTTTGCTTGCCATCCAGGCCATGCAAGTGGTGCCTGGGAGAAGAGGATCCAAAAGTGAATGAGCTTTGAAATGAAGCACAGCTGTCACTCCTTCCACACAGGGGAAGTCTTCTTGCACCCTGTGGTAGTTTTAGGCTATGCCTTTAACAGTTTTTTTTTTTTTCCCCCCACAGATCTTGAACAGAAAGTAGTAAAATGTAAACCAACCCACCAGACATCCTCCTTCCAAAACCAACACCAGGCACTTAGCACTTCAGAGAACTTTACCCCCCATACCTTGAACCTATGCAAAGCACCACAAAGAAGGAGAGGGGGAAGGAGGTCAAGCTTCTACGGTGTGGGAACAGCCCAGTGTTGAGCTTGTGACTGCAGCAGAGAGTGTTGCTCACTCAGCTGAAGGCTCCTGGCATTATGCCAGCTTCAGGCTCCCAGCCCATTCATTTGGAGGTGGCTGGTCCCCTCCTGGGGTCGGTGATGTTACCCTTGCAGCCTGCCATCAGCACCGTGATGTCAGGGCTCAGCTTCTTGCCTGCTCTCCCCCGGCTCGGGGCTGTGGGGTTGACGTCAGCCTTAACTTGTCCCTCCAAGGCAGCAGTGTTTTGACACAGTGACAGCACCAGAGCAGCATCACTCCTTAGAAGGCAGCAGGGCTCTTCCACCATGCCCTCAGGCAACTCTGCCACCATATCAGCACTGATTCCAGCATGGATGTTGCTGAACCAGAAACACCAGGGCATCAAAGGGACTCTTGCTGTCTGCCTCTCTGAAGAGCGGTGTCAGTCTCACCCCAAACTAAAAGGGGCCTGTCAGGGTTGTGAAGAGAGCCATCCCACCTTCACCTCCCCCAGCCTCATGGGGCAGGGCTGGTAGGGGGCTGCTGCAGCAGCCCCAGGTGTCCCAGGCTGAGCCCCGAGCAGCTGTCCCAGCCCCTGCGTACAGAGGTTTGCTTCTGGAAGTGCTGCAGCTGGCAGGACCCTTCCTGCTTCTCAAATATTGACACTGAGATCTCTGCATCCCAGCTGAGGAATAACATTTTCAGGCAGCTCTTGATCTGTAGAGTTTTTCTCTTAAACAGGGGGCTTTGGATTTCAGTCCTTTGTTCTGCTCTCTACTGCAGCAGCTCCTCAGGTCAGCCTGTCCAACCTTGACCCAGTAGCAGGCGCCTCTGGAGAGCCCCCAGAACTGCCTCCTGAAGCTGCAGCTAGCACTTTGCAGGCCAGTGAGGGGTGCTTCACAAAGAAGCACAGATGCCAGGGAGCAGCAGCTGTCAAAGAGAGACCTGTTAAGAGCTCTGAGCACAGTCCCAGGTGGGTTTTTAAGAAAGCAACAGCAATCAGCAAAGCAGAAGCAGGCAGGCTGCTGGGAAGGTGTCCTGAGGACTTCTCCCTGGCATCCTCATTTGGTCCAGTACTTGGCAGCGAGCATGGATCTGATCCCATCACGGATGCAGGAACCTGGGGTGGTTCAAGATGTTCTCTCCCAGCACAAGCACAAGGCAAGGCAGGTTTTGCTCACCAGTCACACCACACACCCCTCAACCCGCACTCAAACACCTATTGGGCATCTCAGCAGCCTGGAAACTCAGCAGAGGGCAGAGAGAGAGACAACACGTGGCAAAGGGCTCGGCTGCCAGGAGAGAAGGAAGAGGAGGAGGTTGTCTGAAGGTGTGTTTGATGGTGGAGGACCATATGAGTATCTCTCTAACTCTGGGTGCCCCTCAGAGGACCACAGAGGTTTCTTTAGTGGAAGACTTGACCTGCCCATCTGTGTAGTAAAGGTGAGGCACTCATGTCTTCCACTGACAGGAAAAGAGGAGCTGTGCTGTAAGGAGGAACCCTGAAGAGATATACCTGGACCTTCTGAGTTAAAACTCCAGCTCCACCTGCCTGCCCTCCAATCCAGACAGAGAAATGTCCTCTTCTGCAGCAAACAAGAACCCACACTTGCTGGAGAGTGGAACACCAGGAGTGAAACCCTGAGACCAGAGGAATCAGGTTGTGCAGGTAAAGAAACCAAGGGAAGGACTAAGAGTGAATGCAGAAGTGGAAGGAACGAGCTGCCAAGTCACTGTCAACCCTGGGGCTGGAAAATCCCTGAAGGCCTCCATGTGTCATGCCTGGAGGAGTCCCCTGCACTCTTCTCCTCCCCTTCAAGCCTGCCACTGAGCTCTGACCACTGGAGAAGGAAAAGGGCTGGTGGCAGGCAGCAACCTCCAGCTGTGGCCTTAAAGCCACACCTGCTACATGCAGGTCCAAAGTAATATTCCTGTGGAATTGTGGAGCTCTCAGTGGGGTTTGGGGTTTGAGATTGACCTTTGGTTGGTTTGTTTGTTTGCTTGCTTGCTTGCAACATTTGTTTACCAGCATGGAATCTGTTTCACTTGCAAATGAGGGACCCAGTCTGAAGTGGGAAAGGGAAAGTGTGGACACCAGGGCAGGACTGAGAGGGTTAAAAGGCTTAAGGGAGTTCTGGTGTTAATGGGATGCCAGACAAGGCTGGCCTCCAAAAGATGAGTGCACACCCCTTGTGGAGTACTGGAAAGCATTTAACTGCAGTCAGAAGAGCCCACTGCCTGCTGTGAATGCTCTTGGACTTCCTGCTTAACAACTGACCTTGGGCTGATCCATGCCAGCAAAGCCAAGCCTGCCTCAGATTCCCTTAGTTATCAGCTGAAGCTGCTCAGCCTGGAGGATTCCTGGAAAGCTGAGAGCTCTCTGCAATCAAGCACATTGGCCTAGTCCTCTGGCAAGCAAGGGCAGCTGGCACCACAGCCATGCCAGTCCGAGTGGGAGATGGTTAAGATGCTCCTTTCAGCTCTGAGGAGGAAGCCTTTCCCCTTTCAGAAATGCATGACTCTGGGTGAGGAGCACCTCGTCCCCCTCTCAGCACTGAGAGCACAGAACGGGAGGGGTTGGAAGGGACCTCAAAAGTTCATCCAGTCCACCCCCCCTGCCAGAGCAGGGTCAATCAGGGCAGGGCACACAGAACACAGCCAAGCAGGCTTTGAAAGTCTCCAGAGAAGGAGACTCCACAAGCTCTCTGGGCAGCCTGCTCCAGGGCTCTGGCACCCTCACAGTGATGAGGTTTTGCCTTCTGTTCCTGTGGCACCTCCTCTGCTCCAGCTTGCCCCCAGTGCCCCTTGTCCTGTCACTGGACATCCCTGGGCACAGCCTGGCTCTGTCCTCCCAGCACTGCCCTGCACACCTTTATCACCAGCAATGAGGTCAGCCCTCAGGCTCCTCTGCTCTAAGCTAAAGAGCCCCAGCTCACTCAGCCAGGAGATATTTCACTGCCTTTAGCATCTTTGTGGCTCTGTGCTGGACTCTTTTTCAAGCAGTACCCTGAGGTCCTACTTGAAGTGAGATGCACCGCTTCATTGCTTCTGTTTCTCAGCAAGATTGGCCAGAGAATGAGCTCTACCCAGAGCTGCTGAGCAGCCCCTTCCATGGCAGCAGGCTCTCATGTTTCCCTTGAGCTGCCCTTTCAGTGCTGGCAAACCTGCTAAAATATTGCTTTGTGGAGGGGCATTGGCATGCTCATGTCAAAAGCCTCTCCAGTGACCTCTCCCAGCTCCGAAGCAGCTGAAGATCCTGTCACAGCCCACCCATGCTGAAGAATCATAGAACCACAGGATTGTTAGGGTTGGAAGGGACCTCAAGGCCCAGCCAGTTCCAAGCCCCCTGCCATGGGCAGGGACACCTCACACTGCAGCAGGTTGCTCACAGCCACATCCAGCCTGGCTGCAAACACCTCCAGGGATGAGGCTGCCACCACCTCCCTGGGCAGCCTGTGCCAGTGTCTCACCACCCTCATGGGGAAGAACTTCTTCCCAACATCCAATCTGAATCTACCCACTTCTAGTTTTGCTCCATTCCCCCCAGTCCTATCCCTCCCTGACATCCTCAAAAGTCCCTCCCCAGCTTTCTTGTAGCCCCCTTCAGATGCTGGAAGGCCACAATTAGGTCTCCTTGGAGCCTTCTCTTCTCCAGACTGAACAGCCCCAACTCTGTGTCTCTCCTCACAGGAGAGGTTCTCCAGCCCTCTGCTCATCCTCATGGCCCTTCTCTTTAGGAAGAAGGCAGACAGAGCTCCTGGCCCCTTTCTGCTGCCTGCCCTTCACACTCCCTCATCCCTTCCACACCTCTTCCTCACCAAGCCCAGAGGGGCAAACCCCTCTCCCTGGACCAACACAAGCCCCTTGCTCAGCGCACACCAAAGAAAGCAAACAGAGCAAAGGGAGGAATTCCCTGCAGCCCTTCTCCCTGGGGGTCCGGGAGCCCTCTGGGGCTGCCCCCTGCCACACCAGCACAGGGGGAGAGGTGGCTGAGCCCACTACAGAGCCTGGCACAGGCCTGGGTGTGCAGAGCCTACGTCACCCCTGCAGCCAAGGCAGGAGGGTGGGAGGGAGGCTGTAAATACCCAGCCCGGCGAACCTGCCGGCCCTGACGTAACCTCTCCGCCGGCTTCCAAGGTCAACAGGGACCTGTTTGTACTGCACGGGCCGGGAGGAGGCATTCTGGGAGGAAAGCAAACAGAGGAGATGTCCTGTGCCCCGACAAAAGGTGCTGTATTCCCCTGGTGCTCCGTCCCAAGCTGGGAGGGACATAAAATTAGCTCTGTTTTCCTTCCCTCTTTGTATACATCTTCTGCCCCCTGCCCACCCCCAGGCTGCCTTGCTGAGCCTGCAAGGCTCGGTCAGGCAGGCTGGGAGGGGAGCAAAGTGAAGTTCAGTCCAAGCAGCTGATTAAGGTGAGGTGAGGGCATGCAAAAGGGAAGAAAACCCACAGTAAAGGTGGGGAGGGAGGGGGAAAGGGAGAGCTGGGGGCTGCGCTGGAAGGCCAGCGGCGGGCAAGGGCAGTGTGCGGGCAGGGAGCTGCTCACAGCACTGCTCCGTGCTGTGCCCCCTGAGCAAAAGCCATTTCACTGTCACTCAGGGATGCCAGCAAGGCCAGACAGCTGCAGCACACTGAGCACAGAGCTGCTCAGGAGACTCAGCTGGCTCCTTGTGCTGCAGGGCCACCATGGATGGAGCAGAGTATTCAGTATTCAGTATCACTAAGGTTGGAAGAGACCTCAAAGATCATAAAGTCCAACCTGTCACCACAGACCTCATGACTAGAGTAGGGAGGCCACTACTGCCCACTGCAGGCTTGAACTCACAACCTTCCCATTGAGGGTCTTATGTGCTACCAACTGAGTAGAATAGAATAGAATAGAATTAACCAGGTTGGAAAAGACCTCAGAGATCATCCAGTCCAACCTATCACCCAGCACCATTTAATCAACTAAACCATGGCACCAAGTGCCTTATCCAGGCTCTTGCTAAACGCCTCCAGTGATGGTGACTCCACCACCTCCCTGGGCAGCACATCCCAATGGCCAAACTCTCTTGCTGGGAAGAACTTGTTCCTAACATCCAGCCTAAACCTCCCCTGGTACAGCTTGAGACTGTGTCCTCTTGTTCTGGTGTTGGTTGCCTGGGAGAAGAGACCAACCCCCACCTGCCTACAGCCTCCCTTCAGGTAGTTGTAGAGAGCAGCTGTGCTGGGCAGTCACATCTCAGACCATTAACAGCCCTGCGCAGCCCCAACCACCTCATGCTGCAGCCTCACTGGCACCCACTGCCCTCACCAAGGAGCCATCAGCTTTTCTCTGCAGCCCAAAAGCAGCAGCCAGGCACAAGGGGAGGTTTCCCTGGGGTGTCCTCCAGGACAGCAGAGGCATGAGCAGCCCCAGGGCACCAGCTGCCCCCTCTGTGTGCCCAGCCACAGCCCAGATGACAGCGTAAGCCCCAACACCGCACATGTTTAAGCGAGTGGAGCCCACTCCCCCCAGACCTTCCCTTCACACCTTGTGAGGGATGGAAATGAGATGCTGGGCAGGCATGGGGAGCAGAGGAGGCTTCATCTCAGCGAGCCTGCACCGCTCAGTGCCAAATCTGTGACCACAGGTGCCCACCTCCACTCCATCCATCCGGCCCTGTTGAGCAACTGGAAAGACACCGAGAGGACAGGAGAAGTGAAAAGAGAAACATACTAACAACAAAAAAAGATCTGTTGCCAGACAAGTGTTGGTCTGTGTGCAGCATCCCACCCACGGCCCTGGGCTGTTATTTTCATCAGATGATGAACAAGCCACAATATTGGGGTGGGGGTGAGCCCTGCTGTTTACCTCTGCCAGGGACAGCCGCTGCGAGCAGCTGGGTCAGCGGGACCCGGAGCGCCCTGGTCGCTGCAGGCTGAATGAGTGCATTGTCCAGTGCAGGAGCTCAGGAAGGGCACTGCTTCCAATCTGGGATGCAAACAGGGCTGGGAGAAGTTGTGTGTGTGTGTTGTGTGTGGGGTTTGCTTTTAAATAAGGGGAGGGATAAGCTTTCCACCTGCACCCACAAGGCTGATACTGACTGTGGAAAAAAAAAAGAGGAGCAGGCGCTGCATCCTCCACGTCCTCTTTGCCCTCAGACATTGACTCCTTTCTTTTCAGGCCTCTCCCATGCTCTCAGGATAACATCTCAGTGGGTAAAACCTCCCCTGGGAGGTTTTAGACCCCTTCTAATTTTTAGGTAGAGAGGCTTTAGCACTGCCTCTCTCCATCCCTCCAGTGGAACCTCAAAGACCGCCCCCCCAGGAGTCAGTGACTTGGGCTGTGCAGGGTGATGGACACATCACACCTTGCTTTCTCCATCCTGGGATCTTGGCTTGGAGAAATGCAGGATGCAAACTTGAGGGCCAAAGCTGATATTGAGGCACCCTAGCACAGCTATTCAGGCTCTGCCCACGTAGAGGCAATCCTTCCTCGTTGCTGCAGCCTCAGCACCAGCTCTGGATGAGTTTCCTCCTGGGGCAGGACTGTCACCTCCAGCACGCTCAAGGGATGCCCCTTGGCTGAGTAGAAGAAGCTGCAGCACCCATGCAGTGAGAGCTGTGTGCATGGCCCAGGCTGCCAGCAGAACCCAGCCAGCCCAAAAGGCTGCACATGAGCATGGGTGAGAGCAGGAGTCAGTGCCTCCACGGCAGCGTTTCTCTCCCGGGTACGCTTGCACAGTCAAGCTGAGAGCCAGAAAGGATCTGAAGTGTCAAGCACCTGAGCAGAACAATAGAAAACCATCTCAGCCCTCTCCACACCCTCCCAATTAGAGGCTCCTTTCTCTCCCCTGGGGCTCAGTGTGCTCACTTTGACAGTGCTCCTCTGGCTCCTGCTATGGAGGCTGTCAGCTTGCTGCCTCTGCTCCCTGTTCCTCAGCTGCCACTACTGGGAGGCGAGCTCCAGGCTGGCAGGTAGATGGGAAATGGCTTTTCTTTTCCCCACCTGGATGAAAGCACAGCAGAGGTTTCTAAGTGGCAGCCTCAGCCTTGCAGGGCACCACCACCCATCACAGCTTCAGAAATGGCAGCTTAGCAATGTAGGCAAAGCCAGCCCCGAGCTGCTGCAGGGCATCGAGGCCTTCCCTGGCTTTGAGAGAGGGGAGAGGGCTGGGAATGGAGATGGTCTGGGTCTTTAAGAGAGGGAATAGGGCTGGGAATGGAGATGGTCTGGCTTTTTAAAAGAAGGAATGGGGCTAGGAAAGGAGATGGTCTGGCTCTCTCAAAGAGGGAATAGGGCTGGGAATGGAGATGGTCTGGGTCTTTAAAAGAGGGAATAGGGCTGAGAATGGAGATGGTCTGGCTCTTTAAAAGAAGGAATGGGGCTAGGAAAGGAAAAGGTCTGGCTCTTTCAAAGAGGGAATAGGGCTGAGAATGGAGATGGTTTGGCTCTTTAAAAGAAGGAATGGGGCTAGGAAAGGAGAAGGTCTGGCTCTTTCAAAGAGGGAATAGGGCTGGGAATGGAGATGGTCTGGCTCTTTCAAAGAGGAAAGATGGTCTGCCTCTGACACTAGCCACATTCACAGCCTTGTGCAAGTCACCTTGCCTGCCTCTGCCCCAGTTCCACCTAGTGCAAGGACTTCAGTGGCAGCAAGAGCTCAAATGCTGTCACCTGAAGGAACCTGTGACAGCCAGGGTAGAACTGTCTGTTGGGACCTGTTTTGAACTCTTCAGACACTGACTGCAAGAGCATGAACAAGCTCAACGCTCCTGGATTGCCCCTAGAGCTCCAGTGCCTTCTCTTGAAGACAAGGTCAGACTGGGGCACCCACCCCACTTGGCTGCTTTTGCACAGAGCAGCTGGGGTCCCACACTCTCTTCTCATGTCCTGCTTGGGTTTTTTTAATGCCTAACTAGCTTTTAATAGGGCACAATAATTCCACCATTTGTAAGTGTTCTAGGGACACCACCACATCCTTTTTCACCCCAAGTGCAAGCCAAAGGATGGAGAGCCATGAGCTGGCTGCCCTGGGAGCTGCAGGGAGCACTGGCTCACAACAGTGAGTGGTGCAGTTTGAGCCTTTTATCCTTTATTTTTCTATTTCCCTTTTTCCCCCTCTCTCTCTAGGCTGGAAAGCTACCCAAGCCTTCCATTGCTCTTAGAAAACAGCAAGCAACTATCACCTTAACTGATACAATCTTTTTCTGGGTGGGTTTTTATCTTCCCCCTCCCTTTTTATCTCCCTTTTCTGCCCATTTTTCATTCAGTGGCTGCTTCCACCATGCACATCCTGGATACAGCAAAGCTGTTATCCACTCTTCCTTGGCCACAGGGTTTGTTCTCTCTTCAAATGCCTGCACTCCCTAAAGGCTGAACATCACTGGGAGGCAGACACAAGCCTCCTTTGAGCTTTGCAGTGACATGCAAAGAATCTTCCCTAACTCCAAGCACTTTTGCAGTGTGCTACCTGTGTTTCAGAGAGCTCCAACTTGTTGCTTCCATGCTTTAAACACACACACACACAAAACCAACACCAAAAGCCATCTTGTGCACCCTTTTCTCTCTCTCTCTTTTTTTTTTCACCTGGCCTCTCCTCACTTTCAAAACAAACAAACAGAGGAGCAGTTTATGAATCACAATTTCTCTGAACACATTGAGCTGTTTTTTCCAATCATTCCTGCTGCAGACAAAAAAAACCTGGGACAGACAGCAGGTACTGAGTAGTTTCTACCTCTTTCCTCAAGCTGCCAAGGTGTGGAGCATCACATTTTCCTAGCTGGTCAGCTCCAAAGTGGAACATTCTCTGTTCCCTGGCTTAGGCTCACCCAAGGCTTGGATGGGGTTTCCTTTGCCAAACCACAGCGGCAGCAGAGGGTACAGAGGGCTCACAGCTATTCCACAGCATGACAACTAAACATATACATTCCCCAAAAGGCCTGTATGTTACAGGGCTGTGGTCAGGCATGGGATGTTTCAGCCTCTCACACCCATGAGCCTGAACAAAATCAGTCTGGTCACATTTTATAGCTCCTGTCAACGTGTTTGCTATCCCCAGCTGGAAACACTGAGTGCTGTCTAAAGCATGAGCTGTCATGTCCCTGCTGAGGTGTGTTTTGCCTGTCCCCTCTCACTGCTGCAGCTACAGCATGCTGCCCAGAGCAGGCAGCCCGGCCAGGGAGAGGCAGGCGATGCTCCAGCACAGCCTGTGCCGCTCTGTCTGTCCCAGCCCACCCAGCAGCTGCAGGTAGTGGCAGCCCTGGGATGGATCTGGTGCCCTTTGGGGAGGTGGGAAAGCCCCTGCTTGACCTCAGCAAATGGAGAATTGCATTTGATGTGGAGAGGCAGGCTGAAAGGCATGTGAGGTGAAGAAATGCTCCAAGAGTTTCAGCTGGGATTGGAAGTGTGCTGCCTGCTCTAAGGCTGGTGAAGCTTTCCCCCACTGCCCTTTGGACATAAGGGCACCTGGAAGGTTTTTGAGTTAATATCTAGATCCAAGAGGGAAATTCCCAACCAAAATCCAGTCTTGAATCTCTATGAGGGAATAAGGTACCTGTGGGAAGAAGGGAATCTCCATGCTCTGTGGTCTGGGAGCATGATGGACACGTGGCTCTTATGAAATGGCCTGGATGCTGCAAAGGGGTCATGAGCCCAGGGTTTAAAAGTGAGACAGTCAAGGAAGCAAGCTTTGAAATGAGGCATGGGATCACTGTGACAAGAGAAACTATTCTGTCATAAACCAGAAAGCAAAGGGGAGTGATGGGAAGAGAGATAAAGCTGCAGATATTAAAGATCATATTAGAAGAGAGCTGGATAGAGAGACTGAAGGCAGAAGGGTGGCTTGGGTGCAAGGAGGGCACAGGAAGACCTCCCTACACTCAGTTTCAGATTTTACCTTTACTTTAGGCTGGTGATGTTCTCTTCCATGTCAGGAGAAACAGCTTTCTCCTGAAATCCAGAGGCTTCCCACCTTTTAAAACCTCTTCAAGAACTTTTCCCTCTTTCCCACAGGAGCAGCAGAAAGTAGGCTGCTGAGACTTTATCATTTGACCTACAAAGCTGTTCATCTGTCTCTCCTGCTCTTCTTTCTGCTGAGCCATGTCACAGCCTGTACAAAGGCTCTCCCTTGGGCTAGAGGCTCTTGTGCAGTGGAGGGACCTTCACTGAGCAGATGTGCAAAGCAGTTGCTACCCAGGAAGCATCAGACAGGGGCATTTCTGCACTCAGGATCATCCCAACTTGATGTCTTGGAGACCTGTTAGTAGCTAAAGTGGTGATGAACAGGGAGATTAGAGTCACAGTGTGAACAGTCTCAGCCTGAGCTGGGGCTTTCTGAAGTGCTCCAGAATCAAGACCTCTGTTCACCCTCAGGATCCACCACTGAGGTACATCAGGTTTTCCACCAGGAAAGGTTTCATCAACTGAGAAAATCTCAGCAGCTTCCCACCTCTTCCCAGCTGCCATCTGGCCCCTTCACAGGCCAAGGTGTGGGTGTGCAACAACCCTCTTGCCTTAGCAGCCTTTTTTTCTCCCACCCAAAGGTATCAGCATCCCTCACACTAAAAACATTAATAATCTAAGCTCATTGCAGCCTGTTCAGCACTTCCTCACAGCACCACAGTTGCCAGTGTCCAGCTGTGGGATCCTCCTCAAAATTCTCACAGAATCACAGAGTGGTAGGGGTTGGAAGGGATCTCAAAAGCTCATCCAGTCCAACCTCTCTGCCACAGCAGGATCACCCAGAGCAGGCCACAGGGGAATGCATCCAGGCAGGTTTTGAATGTCTCCAGAGAAGACAGTTTTGGAGTGGCTGCTTTAGTCTCCATCATTCTTAGGTGCTCACAGGCTCTGTGTGTCTCCTCAGTTCACCTCCAAAGAGCATTCAGACAACCTGACTCCCAACAGCCTCCTTTCTCTGCCTTTATATCACCTAGCAGGTACTAATACCACAGTCTCACAGTGCATCAGAGGTTGGAAGGGACCTCAAGAGGTCATGGGGTCCAACCCCTCTCCTGAAGCAGGATCACTTAGTGTAGTCCACACAGGAGTACATCCAGGTGGGTCCTGAAAGTCTCCAGTGAAGGAGATGCTCCAGCTGCTTTCCATGTCCTAATGATGAGCCCCTTTCCCCTCCAAAGGGAAGCTCCCTTCCTTCCCTGTTAGCTCCATTGCCACCACCTGCCTCCACACAGCCATGTGGGAGAGCTTCCTAACCTGTCCTGTCTGCTGCTTGCCTCTGGGCTCCCCAGGAGCTCTGCTGCTCTCTCCCCAGGCTGCAGTGACACTGCCTGCATTGCAGGCACACGGACCTTCCCCAGGTTCCTTAATTAGCCTCATCTTATTTTAGTTTGCATAAACCACGTTCTCTTTTTATTGCATGAACTATTTCTTCTCTCTCAACCACTTGTGGTGCTCCAGCCAGTTTGCTTCCAAACCAGAGGGCTAAATTTAATCCCCCACTCCCCATTCAGCTCTCTCCATTTACAGTATTTTCAATTTATTTATTTTTTGGGGGTAATGCTTTTTTATTTCCCTCCTTTCTTTTATTTTCTGGGTTGGGTTGGGCTTTTTTTTTTCCCTTTCTTTCTTTCTTTCTTCCTTTCTTTTTTTTTTTTCTCTCCCTTCTTTCCAAGAGGCTGGGCTTCCTTTTCTGTCCTTAAGCCCTCCTATTTCCCCCTGCCCCCTGGATGCCTGCCTACCTTTACTCTAAAATCCAGAGGAGGATCCAATACACTTAGTTTGCCAGCTCTTCAAGAGGTATCTAAGGAGGCTGACAGGAGTTTGATGGTCTCTCTTGCAGCCAGTGGCAGCTAATGTGGTCTGAAACCCTCTCTCTCTTTTTTGCCATTCACACACAGTACTTACTCTTCAAGCCTGCTGCTGCTGCCACTGCCTGAAAGGACCTGAAATACTACACAGGGAATTTTGATTTCTTCTGGGGAACCAGGGAAGGAGAGGAGGAAAAAAGTCAGGAAAAACTCATCTGGAGATTGTGAAGAAGACCTACAGGAACAGCAAGAAGTGGCAAGCTCTTTCCTACCTGAACACCAGGAACCACCTTATTTGTCTGCCAGGTGTATGGGACTTAGATTCTGGAAGCACTGCACTGAACTGTTAAAGGTAATGTACTGCACTTTCCTCCCTCCTCTCTCTTTGGGCTCTTTTCCTCAACTTTCCTCAGTGCTCTAAAGATGCAGGCTCTCCATCAGTGGATTGGTTGTTTCCTTGGTGAGCAACCAGCAGAGAACTGTGAGAACAGTCGTAAAAGTGATTGAGCCTCAGCATCTCCACAGAGCTTCCCTCCTGCGAGCAGCGCTGCTGGGAGAGGGGAGCCTGTGCCCGGAGGGTTTCTGGGTGCCGTGGTCCTCACCAACAGCCCACCCATTACAGGGAGCATACCTATAGCCAGGGGCAACAACTCCGTGTCAAGTTTGTCACGGAGTTTGGCTTGGGAAGGGAGGGCGAGCAAGCCACTGGCTTAGGAGATCCTATAGCCCAAAGCACCAGCTGGAGGGCAGAGAAGAGGTTATCCCCAGTCTCCCTCCCCAGAGGACCCTCCGACCCATCGGGGTTTCTTTGTGACGGATTTCAGCAGCGGCTGTAGAGGTGATGAGTCTGAGCCTGCTCTGAGCGCTGGGAAAAGGAGGCTGCTGATGTGTTTCAAATAGCCGCGGAGCTGCTCAGGATCGTTGCTTTGATCGGTGTCACCGCTTTGCTACGGGCGAAGGCAGGGGGTGAGCTCTGAGCTGGAAGGGGCGTTGAGCTCTGTCGGGGCTGGCAAGTTCAGAAAGAGACTGAAAAGAGCCTGGATGCCGGCGGGTTTGACAGCGTGCTCCCCTTGCGTGAGGACGGCAGCGGCTGGCAGTCTCCTGGGCTCTTTCCAGTTAGCTGCTCCAGGCGCTGCGCAGTACCTGCCCTCCTCCTTCCCAATTCCACCCGCAGACGAGGAGTATTTTTAGCAGGAGTTTGCAGGCAGCTGAACAATTCTCCAGAAGTGGATAGAGAAAATATGAATCTCTATATCTTTTATTTCCCAGATTCTCTATCAGAAATTTCCTCTCTTTTTTTTTTTTCCCCCCCATTCATTTACTACTTTCTCCAGGTTTTATTTTTAGGAGTTTTCATTCAAACCTAAGCAACTCGCTGCATGCAGCAGGAAGCAAAGCTTTTAACCTTTCCCTTTTGAGTCGTTTTGCCAAAGTTTGGGGGGAAAAAAAAAAACACCAAAACCCAAACTTTCCTAGCTTTCTAAAATAACTTTGCCAGATGTGGAAAAGTAGGGGGGGAAGGGGGAAGATCCCACAACGAAATAGTTGGGAGAGAGGAATTCCTTTTTAAACATTCCTCACTGCTTTGGCTTTTTGTCTGTAAGCTCCCAATAAAGGATGTTGGCTGGGCAGAGGGGTTGATGGTCTGGGGACTGAGTCTGGTGGCTTTTCAGGTCCTGCAGAGGCTGTCAATCCAGGGCGCTTTTGGAAGCAGTGGATTGGATCGGATCGGATTGCTTTGGGTGTTTGATGCTGCATTTTCCTGCTGGCTTCGAGAGACTCTGTCCTCCTGATAGGTCAAAGGGGAGGTGTTGCCCCTTTTCTGAGATGTTTGGAGTTGCTGTCAAAGAGGAGGCATCGCCTCCCTCCATCGCTGGACGGGGCAGAGGTTGAGGGCTGGAGATGTACCCGTGCTGGCTGAGTGCTCTCAGCAGCCTGACCGGCCTGTGGGGGGGAAACTCCATCGGTTCCACTTGAGCTACTGTTTAATGTTTCCTATAATCACCTCCTTGTACAGTAGCAGGGTTTGACAGCAGCACGAGGGCTGCAGGATGGATGGGTGAAGAGAGCCAACACGATAGGAAATGGAGGGGGAAACTTCCTAAGAAAAAGAGGATGCTCGATAAACATCAGCACTGTCAGAGCGAAGAGCAGCTCAGGGCTGTAAAACACCCTTGACAAGTACCTAATTAGAGAGGACCATTAAGGGTTCTAGAGGAGAAGAGGATAGATGGCAACTCTCAAAAGACGGGGTGGAGGGGGAAACAACATGAGTGAATGAGTGTGTAAATGAGAGGAGAGCCAGGATTGTTGTTCTGTCCTCTGGTATCACCCAGGGATGCGCACAACAGTCAGAAACCCTGGAGGCTCCAAACCCCAGCCCGCTATTGGCATTTTCTCCTCTCTCTTCGGGGCAGATCCTCTGCAAACGTAAGTAGCACGGGTCCAGTGACTTCATTGCCTTCCCGTGCTGACCCAGCAGGAGCGTGGGCTGGTGGAGGGCCAACTGCTCCCACTTGAAAAAAATCAACGAGACCTTTCTTAGCTGCCTGAGACATCTTTTCCACCACCATCCCTCCTCCGTCTCCTGCTCTACCACAAGGCAACCTTCCCCGAGCTGCTTTCTTCCTCCTCCTCCTTACTCCCCCCCCCCCCCCCCCCCCCCCCCCAAAAAAAAAAGCCTATGCACCCTCCACGTGTGAAACAAGCCTGGCTGTGTGTGCTGCTCTCAGGCAGCTTCCCAGCAGCAGCAACAAAAGCTGTGTTCATAGCGGGTCTGGACCACATACGGAGCCAGCGCACGACGGCTGCCGAGCAGCCCAGAGCAGCCGGAGCTGTTTAAAGAGTGAAAGGGAGAGAGAGAGAGAGATGGCAAAGAGAGGGAGCTGTTATATAGCGAAGGGGGGGGGGGGGGGGGGAAGAAGACGAAGAAGAAGAGGAAAAAAAATCCTTGAGCCCAGTGCAACAACGGAAACCTTACAGTTTACTTTTAAAAACTCAGTGCTTCCTTGTGAAGGGGCAGAACAGCTCAGCTCTGTGTGTGCGGGGCAGGGCTGCGGGCTCTTGCCTGTGTGCACAAGGGCGGGGGTGTGAGCGCTGCCTCCCCTCCCCTCCCTCTCAATGGGCTCACAGTATAAATCTAAAGAACCTTTTTGTTGGCCTGATGAATAGGTAGGAGGCGGCGGGGGGGGGACGGGGGGGAGGGTTGTCGTGAGATGCTTCACACCGAGGTGGTTTTTTTTTCCCCCCTCTGTGTGCTTTTCGCTGGGCTCTTTTCCCCTTGGAGGAAAACTTTCCATCTCTCCCTTGAGTGAGGCTCTCCCTCTCCAGCCAGCGCTCTGCAGGGAGCAGAAGGGTGGGAGGAAGGGTGAGAAACACCAGCGTCGTTTGAATTAGGTACCCCAAAGTGCCCCGAAGTGTTAAGTAGCAGCCCCACGGACCACCTCGTTCTGGTTTCCTTCCCCTGCTTTACAAGCCCAGCCGCTGAGCAATTGGCTTCGGTGATCCAATGCTCCCAATGGCTCCAGCCATTGCTGGAGGCAGCTGGAGCCCTGTCACTGCCCCGGGGACCAAGCAAGGACAAGAGATGGTGTGACTCGAGCACACTGGCCACACAGTGAAGTCCAGAAGCCACCAGGTCCCCATTCCTTCTGTATAAGCTTTGCCTGTGGGTTTCCATGGCCCTGCCTTCAGCTGAGGCTGGCTGAGGAGGAAGCCTTGCTGTGCTTGGGAGCTGGAGGGGAGGACAGGGCAGAGGCCACAGGCAGGACTGCTGAGAGAAGGGAGCAAAGGATGAAAGCTGGGGAATGGGAGCCCTCTGACAAGCGTGATCACCTGGTTTTGCACCTTTGGAGTTGCTCTTTATGTCAGCCAAGGCATGGCAACTCATGGCTTTCCAACAAACCCCAGTGCAGGCCAGAGGACACCCAGGTCAGTTGATGCTGGGGGAACTTCATGACTGGAGGTGTTTAGGAGGAGACTGGATGGGGTGCTTGGTGCCATGGTTTAGTTGATTAGATGGTGTTGGGTGAGAGGTTGGACACAGATCTCAAAGGTCTCTTCCAACCTGGTTTATTCAATTCGATTCTAACTTTGGGAGAGACCCAAAATTAATTCAGGTGAAGAATCCTCCCTCACTTCTCAGTTCCATGTCCTTAGAGCATGGAGGCTTGTGATGGAAATGAGCAGTAACTGCTGCTCAGAGCTTGGGTGAGGGAATCTCTCAGGTCTGGCATCTGTGCTCGCAGTGAGGGTTACTGAGACACCACATGAGCCTTGAGCACGTTGGTCGCTGCCACCTTGACAGCCGAACCACATGGGAGCCAAGGACCTTCTGATGCACCTTGGTGCTGCACACAGGTGGAAGGAGCTGAACACAGCCTTGGTCTGTGCCTGAGGTAGGGACAGTTCCAAAGGAAAGGCTTCAACAGAGGCCACATCAGGCAACGTGAGATGAAAGGGCATCTGCAAGGGCAAGCACGTTGTGTCACAGGGATGAAGTGATCAGGGCAGGAAATGTCTTCTGGCAGGACAGTGGCAGGGGTTAGGCCCAAGAGGAGTAAAACTGTCTATTAAGCCATGCCCAACAACCCCCAGCTCACATTAGCTGGAGATTCTGGAATGTAAATACTCATGCTTCAAGGCATAAGGGAACCACTAAATGCCTGGTGTTAAAAGGAAACTTCCTCCTCAGCACTTTGTCCCTTTAGTTTTCAATGATGAGAACTTTGCTCTGAAGCTGGTGATACAGATCCTGTCCAAGACAGGATACTGGCCTGGACACACCATTGGTTTCATCTGGTCTGGTAATTTCCATCTGCCTTTGGCTCCTCAAATGCCCTTGCTTAGCCTTGGGAAGGCAGAGAGCTTGGACATTTCATTAAAAGCAGTGTAGAAAACCACTGAAGGGTGGAAGGAATTGTCTGTGATGGCTGCAGGAGATACAGATTTGACTTAACAGCCAAGACATTTAGATAGGAATAATGTGATGGGGTATGGGGGGGAAACAAATCCATAGGGGAAACTACCAAGGAATAAATAAGGAAGGTCTCCTGGCTGAGGTTAGACCTAAGTCTGGAGGGATAAAAAAAGGTGTGTAAAGAAAATGCAGAGGCCAACAGCTGATAAACAGGTGAAAAATGACAGTGCTGATCCCCTTCCAGCCACAGCTCCTGTCCATCACTCCTGCCTCCACCCAGGAGAGCAGCCACTGAATGAGCTGTAATCCACAGCAGCCACCCCTGCTGCTCCTGCTGGGATCCTGCACAGGGTCAGGGATAAACACCTAACCCTAACCCACAGCGCTGGAAATCCCCAGGGCACCACAGGCTTTGCAGAGGGCAGACTCAGTAGTTTCGCTGGGCCACATCTATCGGCTCCTGAAGCTGGCTTGGGCTCTGCAGCGCTGCAGCAGGGCAGCCACAGAGCCGAGGGTAATTAGCATGACATCATCTGGGCCACGGTTCCGAGGCTGAAATAACCAACATGCTTCACATGTTGCAAATTACAGGATGGCTTTCATATAAATGATTAACTGTCACTATTACCCCGGGGGGGGGGGGGAAGAAAAGGGGGGGTAGGGGAGGGAGTGTTTCTGTGGGGTTTGGTGTATAAGTAATACCCTGGACCTCCACAGGGCTCAGCTTCCAAGCCAGACTCCGGTGCTGTGGCATAACAAAAAGCCTCCCATCCCATAATAACCACTCTGCAAAGGATGTCTTTTGCCTCTGCTGTAAATTACACCATGCAGTTGCTGCCACTGCTGCTGCTGCTGCATTCAGCCTGGATAGTAAATACTACTCCCTCCCTCCCCTTGTATCTGGGGTTTAAATAACACCCTGTCCTCGTACAGCAGTTGGCATCTCAGTGTCACCCTAGCCCTGCTCGGGGCTTTGGAGTGCAGGGAACATCCTGCTGCTGCAGAACAAATTGCAGCCTTCCTCACAGTAGCATTTGCCCTCTAAATGTCACCCTGCTGTTTGGTGTGGCTCTTCTTGTATCAATAATAGCCTGGTGCCTTGGAGTAATTGATATGTAAGTGACACCCTCAGGCTGCAGGGGACTTAGTCTGCTAATGCTGCTGCTCTGGCAGTAGGTGACATGGCAGGGCTGGGCCGTGGAGGGTACTGGCCTCCCACCTCAGCACTGCTGCTCGAGCCTCCTCTCAAAGAACTCTGTGCTCAGCAGCTGCAGAGTTGGAGCCATCCCTGTCAGCAGGGAAAGGGGTCAGCCCTTTGCTTGTGGGCCAGCTAGCCCACAAGATCTTGACCCTTGGTGGTGTCCTTCAAGACCATGAGCCACTTTTCCAGAGACAAGGCAAGCTCCTTTGTCCCTTCACAATTCCCAAAGTCCCTGCCTTCTGCCCTCTAAAATCCTCCTTGATCCTAGCTGACAGCAGAGATCACCTTCCAGCCTCAAGGTATGGCTTGTTACAGGAGAGCATGAATCAGCACCACCAATAATGTTGAGTCATGTTTAGCAGAGGACAGAAGGGTCTTCCTTGCTCTTACTAGAATAGAATAGAATTAACCATGTTGGAAAAGACCTTTGAGATCATAATGTCCAACCTGTCACCCAACAACATCTGCTCAACTAAACCATGGCACCAAGTGCCTCATCCAGTCTCTTCCAAAACACCTCCAGGGGTGGTGACTCCACCACCTCCCTGGGCAGCACATTCCAATGGCCAAGCTCTCTTGCTTTTAGGAAGAACTTCTTCCTAACATCCAGCCTAAACCTCCCCTGGTGCAGCTTGAGACTGTGTCCTCTTGTTCTGGCACTGGTTGCCTGGGAGAAGAGACCAACCCCCACCTAGCTACAACCTCCCTTCAGGTAGTTGTAGAGAGCAATAAGGTCTCCCCTGAGCCTCCTCTTCTCCAGGCTAAGCAACCCCAGCTCCCTCAGCCTCTCCTCATAGGGCTGTGCTCCAAACCCCTCACCAGCTCTGTCACCCTTATTGTTCAGCTCTGAACCTGTCCAGCACCTTGAAGTGTTCCAGACCAACCCCAGTGTGCCTCATAGCCTGCAGCACTCAGTACTGCTGTACCCCTTCCACCTGTGTCCTTTATTCCCACACAGCAGCCCAAGAGGCACTGGTAGCTTCTTTACACCTTTCTGCAGCATGGGAGTGCTGCTGTGGGTCACCCTCTTGCTGCACATGGGTTACAGGCATGGAGATCTCAGGACCAACCAAGATCTTCACTTCTGGTCACCTTCAGTGCTGTGCTTCCATCTCTTACCAAACATCCCCAGAGTAACTCTGAATTAGTTCAGCCACCATCACCACTCAGACCAAGGCAACACTGAGTTCAGTGTGGGCTACAAAATCTTCCTGAGAAGCAAGGGCAGTTCTTGGGCTGGTTGTCCTGTGGTGGACATCACCTTGCCACAACATGGTGCTCAGCCAGGTAGCAGCCAGCTCAGTCCTGTCTTCAGTACCTAGTGGTGTTCTTGAAGGGATGAGTGAAGGTGCCCCTCAGTCTTCATCTCCATTTTCCATTAGAGGAGTCCTGTGTTTTCCCCTAGAGACCCTGCTACAGAAAGTTAAAGATCTTCTGTGATCCTTTCTGCTAGCCCCACCAGATCTTCTCCTTTAGTCAAGCTAAGCTTTACAAGGCAGAGGTGCTGTCTTCAAGAGCAGCTGAAGATACTGGGAAATAAATATCCTTTGCCTAACCCCAGCCTCTTTGCCAGCTTTGCAATCCCCCTCACTCTGCTCTGCCTTGGGGCAGTTCCATACAGTTGCCACTGGCCTCCTACTTTGACTACAAACATCATTGAATCAACCAGATTGGAAAAGACCTCAGAGGTCATCAAGTCCAACCTATTACCTTGTAAAATCAGCCCACCATAAACCCACATCCTTTGGGAATGTTATGCTCAGCCCCTTCTTTCCAAGATGTTAAGCCCCCCTGCTCCCCCTGCATCTGCCATGTTGGGGTGAGAGTGTTTCTCTTGGGGTGAGGGTGTTCTGGCAGCTTCAGAAGCAGTCTGGCATCAAAGACAGGAAGGTTGCCTTTGCTCATGCTTGATCCTGGAACCTCTCTCTCATCCTGCAGTTTCAGAGTCATGCTGAGACATTGCTCATGCCTCCATTCTGTGTGTTGGTGAAAATGAAGTCCCTCAGCTGCCTGGAGGCTTCTTTTCAACCCTGGCACAGTTTGTTTCCTATTTCTTCTGTTCCTCAGCTGGATTGCTCTCTGTTCTGCCACTGCAAATGCAGCACAGACTGGTTTTCTGCAGGGACTCATCCATCAGAGATGCCTCAGCCACCTCTGCTGGTGGTGGAATAGAATAGAATAGAATAGAATAGAATAGAATAGAATAGAATAGAATAGAATAGAATAGAATAGAATAGACCAGACCAGACCAGGTTGGAAGAGACCTTTCAAATCCAACCTCTCACCCAACACCATCCAATCAACTAAACCATGGCACCAAGCACCCCATCCAGTCTCTTCTTAAACACCTCCAGGGATGGTGACTCCACCACCTCCCTGGGCAGCACATTCCAGTGGCCAATCTCTCTTGCTGTTAGGAAGAACTTCTTCCTAACATCCAGCCTAAACCTCCCCTGGCACAGCTTGAGACTGTGTCCTCTTGTTCTGGTGCTGGTTGCCTGGGAGAAGAGACCAACCCTCATCTGCCTACAGCCTCCCTTCAGGTAGTTGTAGAGAGCAAGAAGGTCTCCCCTGAGCCTCCTCTTCTCCAGGCTAAATATCCTGGACTGGGGGGAATGGAACCTTAGGAAGGTTGTGGCTGCCTCCTGCTTGGGGGGTGCTGAAGGCCAGGCTGGATGAGGCCTTGAGCAGCTGAGTCTAGTCCAGAAGTGTCCCTGCCCATGGCAAGGGGGTTGGAGTAGGTGATCTCTGAGGTCCCTTCCAACCTCAGCCATTCCAGGATTCTGTGATTCTCTTTTGTGCATCATTTTGGCAGGAGGGAGATTGCATGAGTCTGGACAAGCCTGGATTCTGTGCAGACCAGTATCTGGAGACCAGAGCAAGTGCCAGCTGAAGCCCCTCACCTTCCCAGTGTATTTCCTTTAGAAATCATGGACCTCCCAGGTGACTCCTTCAGCCATGTTTGGCTTGAAGATTCAGCAGTCACCAGTTCCCCTGAGCATCGTTCCCCTTGGTGTGTGGCTTATGTAAATGGTGCTGCTCAGTGTGCCTTGATGCTCTGATGGCTCAGGGGAGACCTTATTGCCATCTACAACTACCTGAAGGGAGGTTGCAGCCAGGTGGGGGTTGGTCTCCTCTCCCAGGTAACCAGCACCAGAACAAGAGGCCACAGTCTCAAGCTGTGCCAGGGGAGGTTTAGGCTGGAGGTTAGGAAGAAATTCTTCATGGAGAGAGTGATTTGCCATTGGAATGTGCTGCCCAGGGAGGTGGTGGAGTCACCATCCCTGGAGGTGTTTAGGAAGAGACTGGATGGGGTGCTTGGTGCCATGGTTTAGTTGATTAGATGGTGTTGGGTGGTAGGTTGGACTGGATGATCTCAAAGGTCTCTTCCAACCTGGTTTATGCTCTTCTCTCTTCTCTTCCTCCTGCAGCTCTGGGATCTCCACACTTTGCAGGCTGCTCCCTGGCAATGCCCAAATGCCCTGATTAGATCCAGTTCTCATACTGTGTGTCAAAGCCAAACAGAATTTTCCTTGTTATATTGTCTTATGGAATTAATTCTTCTTCTGTCTGGAAGCTCTGAACTCCTGGGGATTTAGACTTCCTTTGGAGTGCTCTCCCTGCTGTTTGCTGGGGACTTGCAGGCAGTTACTTGTCTAGACTAGGTTTTAACACTAGAGCTCAGGTTTGATGTTCCTAACCTCAGAGGTGAATGACATCTTTTCCACAGATTCCAGTGGTGAGGGGCTCCAGCCAGCAGTTCATTTACCTGCCCCTCTGATTGGAAGAGTTACAGGAGAGTTTGGTTAAAGCAGATCATAACTGTGACTTGCCTTTGAATTGATCTTTTATGCCAGAGGTGCAAAACCAGTTGGACTTTCTGCACCAGCTCTCTTGCTAGTGTTGTGTGTCTGAGTCACAGCAGCACTCGCAGCCTGCTCCAGGATCCATTCTAAAGCCCACAGCTCCTCCCTTAACACTGGAGCCCCTTTGCTGGTTTGAAACACGTTGCTAGGCAGTTCTTCTGCCTACAAGGGGAGCTGTGTTGGTGCCTCTCCTCTTGCTGGAAGTGTGGGCACTGCTGGTTTTAAGCTCTTCCATGTGCCCCTGGATAGCCAACATTTTCTGCTGCCCTTACAGGATGCTTCACCAAACACTGGGCAAGGTTTTGGCACTCCCCCCAGCCACATCTCAGACATGGGAAATTATTTGCCTCTCTGAAAACTCTGTTTTCCTGCTGTAGCTAACTGCTGGTTTGGTTTGCTCCATGCCTCACTTTCTCTTCTTGGACCTTGCTTAGCAAACTGTAGGCTTGGGCTTAGCAGCAGTGGCTGTCCACGTGTCTCTGGCTTATGTTAAGGTTACATTTCTTTCCCTTCACAGTCCACACATTGCTCTTTAGTCAGGATTCCCTTGTTCAGGATTCCCTTGGTCTCCCCAGATTCACATTTGTGCTGGGTCAGGAGCATGCTTTCTACATGGCAAGATCTTCAAGGTGAGGCACTGTTGTCTGCCTGTGGAGCTCTGAGATCTGAGCTGTAATGGAAAGATTATTGAGAGGCAGTGCTGGTGTCCCCAGCATAAGGAGGACACTGAGATCTCCTTTGCAAAAGGTTAGGATTGAGCAATGGGTCTCAGAGGGTTAAAAATTGATCCTTTAACTTTTGTTGCTTGTTTCAGGAAGTGTTTGTTTGAAGAGTTTTCTTGGGGAAGTTTTGGACTGACCCAAAATGGGAACATCCACCAGGGAACTGAATCCTTTCTCCTATCTATTCCCTCTCCTATCTATTCCCTCTCCTATGCTGAGAGGTCCCTTTTTTTCCTATTGAGTGGATGAAAACATCCCATAGAGACCAATGTCCACCTTTGTGGCTAGAAAAGAACAATTCCTTAGGCATCTTTCCCATTACTTTGCCCCTTCCCTTCCCTTCCCTTCCCTTCCCTTCCCTTCCCTTCCCTTCCCTTCCCTTCCCTTCCCTTCCCTTCCCTTCCCTTCCCTTCCCTTCCCTTCCCTTCCCTTCCCTTCCCTTCCCTTCCCTTCCCTTCCCTTCCCTTCCCTTCCCTTCCCTTCCCTTCCCTTCCCTTCCCTTCCCTTCCCTTCCCTTCCCTTCCCTTCCCTTCCCTTCCCTTCCCTTCCCTTCCCTTCCCTAAAGCTTCTGAGGTCTCTGATGGATGTTCCCTCTCTGTGGCAAACACAAACCAAGCTTGTTTGGCTGTGAGCTGTTTTGTTGTTATCTTCTTTGCTGTCATGTTTTGCTTTCCACTGTACAATTTGGCTTGGTCCAAAGGACAGGAGGAGGAAAAAAAAGAAACACCACCAAGAGGAAGATTTATTTTCTGCCTGGAGTCCCTGTTGGTTTCTTCCCAAGAAAAGAACAAGCTGAACCAAAGGCAGGAATTGTTGTTTGGATAAAGTGGCTTGACAGGTGAATGGAAGCAATGGATAAGTGTCCATGCTCAGTGGGACTGGCCCTAGGAAGGAGAGCTGAGCATCCCTCAGTGTTGCCATCCTGCAGGACAGGGCAGCTGACAGAGCTTTGTGCTGCCTTCAGCCCCCAGGAGGAAGGGAGCAGTGTTAAAACAAACAGGGACCTCATTGACTGCTCCAGTTAAACTGAGTTACATATACAGCGTGTCTTGGCTGAGAGGGAAGAGGGCACTGCATGCCAGAGCCATCTCCTGCTGTGCCAAGGGTTTGAGCAGACTGGGTTAAAAAGGAGGAATTGCAGAGGGATGCAGGAGAAGGGAGAAACCTGCAAGAAGAGATAGCTTGGGGAGGCTTTAAGCAGGCCTCCACACACTGGCAGGAGAGCCCTTGGTTCATAGAGCCCTTGGCACTGCCCCTGCTCAGCACCCATCAGCTGCAGGACTCGCTCCCTGGAAGGGTGGTGAGGGGGAAATCATTGTCCACAGTCCACCAACTCTTCCACCAGTGCTAAAACTGTCAAGAAAGGGACAAAGTGGTCTGGGAGAGCTGGTCTAGGAGGAAATGAGAGGAGACAGGGAACCATTCTCCTGCTGCCATGCATGAGGCAGTTTCAGGGGGTGTGCTGCCCAGCCATTGATTGGGATTTCCTAGAAGCAGAGCTGGAGTGAAAAGCTGCAGCTCTTGCTTAATCCTTCCTGTGCTGCTCCCTCTGCTGCATTAGCAGAAGCTGGCATGGCTGCTTTGTGCTCAGCCTAGCTGTCAGGGCTTTGCTGGCAGGAGAAATTGAGAAGTAGGGCAGTCTTCCCCAACACAGCCAAGGCAGCAAAGTGCTCTGTAGAGTCTGAATGTGGAGTCTGTGCCCTCTCCACAGGCTGGAAGGCAAAGGCAGGCCAGTGCCTCCAGAATTGAACTTCATCACATCACTCCCAGACAGCAGACAGCTTTGAGGATCCAGAGTGCATGAGAACCTCCACCAGGAGCAGCAGAACCAATAGCTGCATTGTGGCTGGGGGTTCACACTGCTGCCAGAACAAATCTCTGTAGTCCTGGTGACCAGAGGGTTGTGAAGCAAAGAGGAACAGCTCTTTTGCTCTGAGGAAACTCTCTCTGCTTGCCTGCACAGGGAGTGTGCATGAACATTTGATGTCCATGTGTAAGGAATCACAAATAGTTGAAGCACCTGGAAGCAGGAGGAAATGGAACTCCTTTGCTTCTGCAGGGACCTGCTCAGTGGGCAAAGAGAGTTCTCCATCTTCTGGGGTTATGAAGGGGAAAAAATGCCCAGGGCTTGGTAGATTTCCAATCCTTCAGCTTACTCATGGCAAGTAGCAACACTCAGCTGGCACACTGGCACTGCCTCCCAAGCAGCACACGGCAGGAGCTCTGCCCCCTTTCCAGCCAGGAACCAGAAAGTCCTAAGCCCTCTCCCATACCATTTGCCCTTCTGCTTTCCAGGTCATCCCAACAGGAGGACCAAGGCAAGATTGCACACCTTCCTAGCAAAACTAAACTGTGCATGGCTTGAATTTATGAGGCAGGAAATCTACTTGGGAGGAAAAGCTGGGGCTGAAACAGCCTCATTTAGGTGAATCTAAGCCCAGTGTTTACACAAAGTCTGGAATTAATGCAGAGAAAACTTTCAGGTGCCAACTTTGGAAAGGGAAAATGGGGAGCGAAAAAAGAAAAGCAGAGAGACAGATACTAAGATTGTGATGAAGCTGGAAAAATCTTCCTCTGGGTTGGATGGAAGGTTGCTTTCACTGCTGCTAAGCAGCAGCAGCATGCTGGACTTGGTAATAAAAAGGCCAGCTGGGATGTGATTGCTCCCCTCTCTCTTTTGTGGCCAAGCTGTGGCAGCCTGTGGCTGTTGAGGATTGCTAGCTGTGTGCATTCCCAGCACGGACAGCCTCACCAAAGATCAGTCTGGAGAAGAGGAGGCTCCAAGGAAACCTAATTGTGGCCTTCCAGGATCTGAAGGGGGGCTACAAGAAAGCTGGGGAGGGACTTTTGAGGGTGTCAGGGAGGGATAGGACTGGGGGGAATGGAACAAAACTAGAAGTGGGTAGATTCAGATTGGATGTTAGGAAGAAGTTGTTCCCCATGAGGGTGGTGAGAGCCTGGCACAGGCTGC
Organism: Dryobates pubescens; assembly: GCF_014839835.1. NCBI lineage: Eukaryota > Metazoa > Chordata > Aves > Piciformes > Picidae > Dryobates > Dryobates pubescens. The sequence continues at coordinate 5,522,904 of NC_071628.1, forward strand.
CCAGGGAGGTGGTGGAAGCCTCATCCCTGGAGGTGTTTGCAGCCAGGCTGGAGGTGGCTGTGAGCAACTTGCTGTAGTGTGAGGTGTCCCTGGCCATGGCAGGGGGGTTGGAACTGGCTGAGCCTTGAGCTCCCTTCCAACCCTAACAATTCTGTGATTCTAGGATCATGCTGCAGCACATCAGAAGGTGTCCTTAGCAAGAGGCTGCTGCAGCCTTTGTATCTTCTGAGAGGTGCCTACCCACAGGGAGGGATGTTAATGCAAGCCAAGGCTGGGCACAATATTCCATGTGGCTGGTACCAGCCAGACATGTGGTCACATCAGCATGACCCAAAGACGTGGTTACTGCAGAGGCCCTGCAGCCAGGCACGTGGGTTTGTGGCTTGAATCTCCTAAGGTTGTTGCCTTTCCAGGCCAGTATGGTATTTTCTGTCCTCCTGGAGCACAGCAAGAGGAAAAATGTCTGGTGAAGCTGACAGGGACCAGCTTTATGATCACAGAACCCTAGCATAGCTTGGGTTAGAAGGGACCTCAGAGGTCCCTCTGTTAATGCTCTGCTACACAAAATTGCCCTGGATGCAACATGGATGCTCTCAAAGGTCACAAGGCAATTAACTGGGCAGGACTGAGGAGACTTCATTCTTCACTTGGAGGGTGGTGAGACTCTGGAATAGGCTGCCCAGGGAGGTTGTGGGTGCTCCCTCCATGGGGGTGTTCGAGGCCAGGCTGGATGAGGTCTTAAGCAGCTGAGTCTAGATGAGAGGTGTCTCTGCCCATGGTGGGGAGGTTGGAGGAGATGATCTCTGAGGTCCCTTCCAACCTGAGCCATTCCAAGTTAACAGAAGGAAGGTTTCCAGGTGCCTCAGTCTTCTCTTTCTCCTGCTCTAGGTAGCTCAGGCCCCAGGGGCACAGAAACAGCAGCTTTCACCTTTCTCAGTGGGTTTATAGTGAGCCAAGTGTGTCTGAATGGAAGAAGTTACCACTTGAGGGGCTGTTCCTTGGCTTCCTTGGGCCATGGCCCAAGCTGCCATTCCCACACCTGATATCCAGGGAGGATCTGGTGTCTTCTTTTGTGGTTTGGTGGGATGCTTTCCCATGCCTAGGGCAGCTTTGCTTCAAGGCTGACAGCAGCTCCAGCCAACAAGTGTTGATTGCTGCTTTCTTTCCCTGGGATATAGTTTTTTACCTGCCTCTTGCTACCAGAGGGTGATAGGTGATTGCCATTCCCAGAGACAGCATAGCCTGGAGGGAAGAGATTTCCAAGTTCCATTGCTCCTCTGTAGCTTAAATTCTTCCTTGCTATCTGGAGGGATGGATCCCAGTTACACCCAACTGTTGGGCACAGCAATAGGAAGCTCTATGAAGTGCATAATCCCCCTCCCACCTCTAGAAGTCAGGCGTCTGGCTGTGCTGCCTTACTAGCTGGCAGAGAAAGGGCTCAACCACTCTTTCAAGGCTCTCAGCTGAGATATCTGGTTCTTAAGGAGATGAAGCAGTCAGGAGATCTTTCTTTTTCTCCCCTCAGAATAGAGAGGATTTGGGGGGATGGAGGGTGGGCTTCAGCTGGTCTCAAAGGTTCCTTGTTCTCTCGCTCCAGGGCTGTTTGACCGTGGCCTTGGCTTTCCATATTGAGCAGGCACTCAGAGCCATGGCAGCTCTTGACTTGGTGCTGATCCCACACCTCACATGAAAGGCTCCAGCTGTCCTCTGCTTGCCACACTGGACGTTTGGCAGCTTCTCTGTCCTTGAAGGACAGGGAAAATTGCTGGGGTGTGCCTTGCCAGTAACAGCCAGCTCTGCTTCTCCTGCAAGAGAGCTGGGTTTGGGGTGGCTAACGGTAAGGGTTCTGCTGTTATGGACCCTGTGGGGTTAGCTTGCTTCTGATCTTTCAAGGGAGAGAAAAAGAAACCTCTGAAAAGAGAAATGCTGCTGAAGTTCATGGAGATGTGGTGGCAAACAAAGGTAAATCAGGAGAGAATGAGAGCAGATCTGTGCTAGATACCAGGCAAAGAGATAAATGCTTATAAAGCTTTTTGTGTTCAGTAGGACATTTGTTCCAGACCACACAACTGAGCTTGGATCACTACCTGAACCTAGCATGGCACCTTCTAAGGTTTCCTGTGACAGCTTTCTTACTGAAAGGTTCTCCATGCATCAACTCCTGAATCAAGTTCTGGTGTCCCCAGCATAAGAAGGACACAGAGCTGGTGGAGAGAGTCCAGAGGAGGCCACAAAGGGCTGCAGCATCTCTGCTGTGAGGACAGGCTGAGGGAGCTGGGGATGTTCAGCCTGGGGAAGACTCCAGGGGGACCTTAGAGCTGCCTTCCAGTACCTGAAGGGATCCTCCAGGAAGGCTGCAGAGGGACTTTTTCTGAGGGTGTCTAGAGACAGGACAAGGGGGAATGGTTTGAAGCTGAGGCAGAGCAGGGTTAGAGTGGAGCTGAGGAAGAAGTTCTTCAGTAGGAGGCTGGTGAGACTCTGGAATAGGCTGCCCAGGGAGGCTATGGCTGCCTCCTTCCTCCCTGTGGGTATTGAAGGCCAGGTTGGATAAGGCCTTGAGCAGCTGAGTCTAGCTGAGAGGTGTCCCTGCCCAAGGCAGGGGGGTTTGAATAGATGGTCTCTGAGGTCCCTTCCAACCTGAGCCATTCTATGACTCTAAGATCCTTGGGCATTTTGCCTTTTCCTGGTGTGTGTGTGTGTGTGCAATGTAATTAGCTCAACAGTCAACATTATAACAGACAGAAAGTCCTTTATTGAATGAAAAGCCACAAAGACACTGAAAATGGCATAGCACAGAACCAAAATCACAGGCCCACAGGTTCTGGCTGAGGAGCACACTGATGGCAGCACCAGAGCTGTGGCTGGCTGTGCTCATGCCTGCTGTACCAAGGGGTGCTTGAGGACAGGAGCCAGCTGAGGCTCGAGCTAAAACCTGACATTGTTCCTAGGCTTCACTAAATGTTCTCTACTTTGTGCCTTGGGGCTGTCAGTTTGCCATCTCCTGTAGCAATCCAGGCAGCCAGTGGTGCAGGACTGTCAGCATGTGGAGAACTGCATCCCTCAGTGACAACAGAGCTGAGCAGTTACTGCCATGTGTCTTTCTGACTGAGCTTAAAAAAACAGGGGGTGGGGGGAGGAGGGGTTTATTGTTCCAAGGATGGCTTCAGAAGCAGAGCAGGCAGGAGCAGCATCCAAGCTGCTCTGTACATAAAGACCTCACTCTCAGAATGGTTTGGAAGGCAGACAGAATGGAAATTTTCTCTTATTTTCTTTACAGCTGAGAAAACATCCAAAATCACAGGAGTGCATTTAGTGCCATTTTTCAGTTCCAAACTTTGCCTTATTTGAAGAAAAAAAAAGAGAGAGAGAGAAGAAGAAGAAGAAGAAATAAAAGTGGGTTTTGCCCACCTCCTTCTCTCCCCACCCCCACCCCCCCTTCCCTTCCCTCCCATTTCCTGGACCAGGCTGGGATTTTTTTAACAGAAAAGCTCTCAGTGCTGCACAGAGGCTGGGAACATGCAGAGGCACAATAAAGTGTTTGTTCACAGACATCCTAGAGGAATGGTCTGCAGGTTTCCAGGGGAGAGGAGAAACCACCATTTGCCTCTGGAGCCTCCAAGGGCACAGGACAGGCTGCCTAAGCAGCCATGAGAACCCTTCTGATGTCCCTGCTTGGTCTTCTCAGACCTCATCAAACTCTTGGTCCCCAGTTCTGGTGCCTGAAAACAGTGGTGCTGCAATAAGGCTCTGAGGTGACCTAATTGTGGCCTTCCAGCATCTGAAGGGGGCTACAAGAAGGCTGGGGAGGGACTTCTCAGGATCTCAGGCAGTGATACGACTAGGGGGCATGGAGTGAAGCTGGAGGTGGGGAGATTCAGGCTGGAGGTGAGGAGGAAGTTCTTCCCCATGAGAGTGGTGAAGCCCTGGAATGGGTTGTCCAGGGAGGTGGTTGAGGCCCCAGCCCTGGAGGTGTTTAAGCCCAGGCTGGATGAGGCTCTGGCCAGCCTGAGCCTGAGTGTGGGGTGTCCCTGCCCATAGCAGGGGGGTTGGAACTAGATGATCCTTGTGGTCCCTTCCAACCCTGACTGATGCTATGATACTCTGAAGGCTGGATGGAGGTGAGCATGTGTCCTGGAGAAACTAAGGTCCGCTCCCTGATGGGGAGCAAAGAAGGGATGGAAAACAAGTTGAAGAGAGAGACTCCAAGGCTAAATGAGCAGTGCTGGGTTTGACTCTTGGTCAGGAGCCTCTTTAGAGACACAGTTCTAAAGGAAATATTGTCTTTGGAAATACCTTTATGGGCAGGCAGATCCTCTAGGTAACGAGTGCCATCTCCTTAGCTGCCAGAAACAAAACAGCCATCTATTAAAGAGGCAGGTTTCTTTTTTCCCCCAAAACTGAGAAACAGGAGAAGCTTAAAATGCCCCATCCTCAGGCACTGGGGGGAGGGAAAAAGGCAACAGCAGGATTAAGGGTGATGAGAAGACATTTAAGTGCAAGGAGAGCAATTAACCTGGTCTGGAACAAGGAAAAGCCACAGGAGAAAATGCAGCTGGGACTCAGTGAAGCTAGGCTAGAGCAGAAAGTGCTTCCCAGCAAGCCAACAGGTTGGGCTGTGCTGCAAAAGGGCCATCCTGGCCGCTTTCCACTGCACAGTCTCACCGTGGAGCCCCTTTGCTGAGCTTTCACTGCAGTGCCTCTTCCTTTCCTTGCTGCCTCCAGATTCTTCAGCCCTCTGAAAACCTGGGAAGGGGGTTGGAAGAGACAAGGGATTAGAGCTGTCTGCAGGGCTGTGCACACTTCCCTCCACACACACTCAGCTCCTCAAAGAAGCAGATTTATATGCAGCCAGCTCAGGACAGTCTGCACACAACCTGATACAGCAGCACTGCCTTAGGCATGAAAGAGAGCAGCAGTAAGCCGCAGTGAAAGGGACAGTTGTTCCCTGGGGCGGGGAGCTCCTGAGCCTTCCAGCATTTCCCAGCTCTCTGTCTTTTTTGCAAAGGCAAGAACTTTTCCTGGATTCTTCCTGGCCCAGGCTGAATTGGAGAGGACCTTGTGCTGGTCTGGGTCACTTGGTAGAGAAGGTTGGCATGGCCTGGGGTTTGGTAGCAGTTTGGTTGGAGTCTTGTCCCCCCGGTTCGGTTGGTACCCTGAGCAGGGACAGTTCTTCTGATGCAGAGGCACAGCTGTGACCCTGTGTCTCTTCCTCTCTTCTCATCTTCTCACCACAAAAGCTGCCTGCTCCAGCTGCTCTCCCAGCAAGGGCAAAGCAATCTGCAGGGCTGGAGGGCGTTTTTGTAGCAGACAGTGCAGGGTGATTGTTGCTGCTGCTGTGCAGGACTCTGTGCTGCAAGGATTAGTCCCTCCCAGGGCTCCCCACCAAAGCTTGGGCAACCTCTCTTAGAAGCTACCCTAGAAAGAGCTCCACCAAATTCGAGGTGACTTTTTCCATGAGAAGATCAGGACCCTGGGACCAAACTGGAGTTTGTCAGCAGTGGCCTGGTACCTCTTGGGGGTTCAGTAGCTTGTAAAGTAGCTTAGCCTTCTCTAGTAGTCAGGCTGCCTTACTGGTATCCACATGCAGAGGCTCCAGAGGCCTGTGTTATCTGCAACAGCTATGGCAGGGATGCTGACCCTATCCCCAACTTCCTTCTCAGTTCCAACTCTCTCTTTAGCCACTCAGCTACAGCTGGGAGCCAATCAGCAAGATGCTGAGCAGGAGATGTTCCTGCCACTGCTTAGCCTGCTCCTGGCTATACTCTGCCTTTACTCAGGTGTGCAGCTCAGGAACCTCCTTGTCCCCAAAAACATTTCCTCTGTCATGGAATGGAATGGAATGGCATGGGTTGGACCTTTGCAGCTCAAACTATAGATCATAGAATCATAGAATTGTTAGGGTTGGAAGGGACCTCAAGGATCAGCCAGTTCCAACCCCGCCTGCCATGGGCAGGGACACCTCACACTGCAGCAGGTTGCCCAGAGCCACATCCAGCCTGGCTTTAAAAACCTCCAGGGATGAGGCTTCTACCACCTGTCAGGGCAGCCTCTTCCAGTGTCTCACCACCCTCATAGTGAAGAACTTCTTCCTCATATCCAACCTGAATCCAATCTGAATCTATTCTATTCTAGAATAAGATAGGATAGGATAGGGAATAGGATAGGATAGAAAACAGGATAAGATAGGATAGGAGAGCAATATAATAGAATTAGAACAGAATAGACTTAATAGAGGATAATAGAGAATGGAATAGGAATTGGAATAGGAATAGTTCAGTTGGAGGTGTCCTAGAACAATCATCTAATCTGCCTGACCACCTCTCTCGATCCTGTCTCATCCAGCACACACTGCTCCAGATTGCTTCTCCCACAAGCTGGGCTGTACCTTCATGGTCCTAACCTGAACTCAAACCTCTGTAGAGGCAAGAACCACACTTGAGCTAATCACCTCTGCAGTCAGTGGAGAGAGCTCATCAGCTCTGAGGTATGTGCTGTGTCATCTGGTTTAGCTGCGCTTTAGAGTGAGAGGAGTGACCTCTGCAGCTCCCTTGGCTGGCCAGAGCAGGTCTCCACCATCTGTGCTCTCCATGGCTGCTCAGACAGACCTTGCTCTTTACTTGCTTCCTGAACTGTTCCTTCAAACAGCTGTTTGCTCATTATGGCACGCCTGGACGTCCCACTAGAGACAGCTGTGGAGTGGAAACATTGCAGCGTGGAGCCGCTGCTGTAGCAAGGAGGATGTTAATCAGAGGCATTCCCAGCATAATGAATCCCAACCAGTGCAGTGTGCAGGCTCGGGGTTGGATGTCTGGCACGCTTAAGGGGAATGAAAAATGGAGATCAGCATTGCAAACAGCCCCCTGAGGAGTAGGTTGGGTTTCTTACTGGCAGGGAGTCAACACTTTGGCAGCATACACCCAGAGCATTGTTATTGTGATCTGTTTAACCGCTGCTCACAAGGCAAAGACGTTGCCTCTGGGCTTCTGTGGGATGAGAGGAGGCTGAGGTTTTTCTCTGCAGCTAAACCAGACTGCAAAGCTGCTGCTGGTCCCAGCTGTTATCACAGGAGGCTGTTTTACCTTGTGAAAGATCAGTATAAAGCTTGAATAAGACCAGGAGTACACAGGCTTGCCTTAGCCTTTTGGACCAAGAGAATTTCCTCTGTCGAGGGTGTTTTGCTCTGTGGTGTCTGACTGATGATGCGCTGCTGAACCTGCTCTTCCCCTACCCACTGCCAATGCACACAGAAATGCCAGCTCTTTGGGACTCAGAGCAGCACCACTTTGCTGTGGACATGGGCCCTAGAAGCCTCTTCAGCTAGCCAGCTCTTGGTTTGTTTGAACATCTCCATTTCCATGTGTCTTTTGGAGGCAATCCTGGTCCTAATCTGCCTTCCTCTCTTGACTGATGTTATCACATGACACTCAGGCTTGTTCAGCTTACCCTGATTCTGGAAGAACACAGAGCTGGGGGAAAAGTACCTAATTCAAGAAGCCAGGAGAAGCAAGGGGTTTTATTTAATGCCCAAGCAAGCATAGACTTAATTACTAATGGCTAGGAGAGTATCCTCTATCTCTATCCCTTCCAAGTGCCCTCTGCTTTGGAGAGTCCACACTGGCTCCCAGGACTCCCATGATCTTTGCTTTCCTACCCCTCCATTTATCCAGAGGATAAGAATGGAGGAAATTCACTGGAATAGCAGCTTTGGGATGATGCAGGCAGGAATAATCTGAGCCCACCCCACAACCTCATTGCAGGGAGGCAGTCCTCAGGTGACTCTGAGCCATGACCTGCTGTGGGAGGGCTCTGGGTGAAGAGTCCCACAGCTCTTTGCTCTCTTGTAGGAAGCTTTCCTCTAACTAAATAACATGCTTCAGGGAGTGAGTTTCAGATTCTCCCCACAGTTTAAAGATAGGCCACAATGCAGAAGCTGCATCTGCTTCCAGCTCCCTGCAGTGACTGCTCAGCCAGGCAGAGAGGGACCTGGGGCTACTGGTTGATAGGAGGCTGAACATGAGCCAGCAGTGTGCCCAGGTGGCCAAGAAGGCCAATGGCATCCTGGTCTGCATCAGGAACAGTGTGGCCAGCAGGAGCAGGGAGGTCATTCTGCCCTGTGCTCAGCACTGGTTAGGCTACACCTTGAGTCCTGTGTCTAGTTCTGGGCCCTCAGTTTAAGAAGGACATTGAGAGACTTGAAGGTGTCCAGAGAAGGGCAACAAGGCTGGGGAGGGGTCTGGAGCACAGCCCTGTGAGGAGAGGCTGAGGGAGCTGGGGTTGCTTAGCCTGCAGAAGAGGAGGCTCAGGGGAGACCTTCTTGCTCTCTACAGCTAACTGAAAGGAGGTTGTAGCCAGGAGGGGGTTGGTCTCTTCTCCCAGGCACCCAGCACCAGCACAAGAGGACACAGTCTCAAGCTGTGCCAGGGGAAATTTAGGCTTGAGGTGAGGAGAAAGTTCTTCCCAGGAAGAGTTGTTGGCCATTGGAATGTGCTGCCCAGGGAGGTGGTGGAGTCACCGTTCCTGGAGGTATTCAAGAGGGGACTGGATGTGGCACTTGGAGCCATGGTTTAGTAGTCACGAGGTGTTGGGTGACAGGTTGGACTTGATGATCTCTGAGGTCTTTTCCAACCTTACTGATTCTATGATTCCATGATTCAGAAACTTGAGTCTCTGTACTGCCTGGAGCCAGGCAAGATGACAAACACAAGAGCAGAACCACAAGAGCACATTCCTATTCAGGACTTGTAATTGAGGCCCCTTAAACCTCACCCTGGTACCTCTGTTTTGAGCCCACTAACTCACATTTATCTCACCCACCCCTTCCTAAGAAGCCTTCAAGTCTGGATTTGAAGCTACCAAAGGGCAGAACCTTCACTGCTTCCCTCAGTGCCAGTTCCAATGATCCATCACCCCCTGAGCTTTGTTTCCTACTCAAGTTTGCTTGGCCTGTGCCTTCCAGCTGTTAGCTGTGCTGATGACTTTCTGTTAGATAAAAGCCCTTCAGCATTGGCAGCTTCTGCCTCAGACAATATTTGTGCTCTGTTGTCAGCTTCTCACCCCCTTTTTTGTGTGGTGTTGGTGCAATAATTGCATTCAGACCTTCCTGTCTCCTCCCCCCATGAGGCATTTCCTTCAGCCCTCCCATCCTTACTGCTGGATATAGTCTGAACCACCTATATCTGATGCCCCAGTGCCAACCCAAAAGTGTGCCCAGCATTTCCAGTGCTCACCACTGATGTGTTCCTGTCTGGGTTTCTGTCAGGTAAAGGGAATTAGCTCTCCTAGTGACTGCTTTCTAGGGCAACATCCCATTGCCAGGCACATTCTGCATCCCTTGTGTAATGTTGTGTTTTCATTCTATTTGGGAACACCTGTAGACACTCAGCAGAAGCATCTCCTTCAACATCAGTGTCCCTCAAAGGGCTTCCAGTAGAGACCTGCCAGCAAGGCCCCAGCTGAGCCATTTTGATGTATGTTCTACTGCCCTTGCAGATCTTCACATGGTGGGATCCTCTGCCAGTCAAACCTTATCAAAACCTAACCCCATTATGTTCCAACCACGCAGGCAGCTTTATCAGACAGGCTTAGAGCCATGCCAAAAAGCAAAACCAACCTTGGAAACTCCTGGTTTATATGTAGGATCATAGAATGGTTAGGGTTGGAAGGGACCTCGAGGCTCAGCCAGTTCCAACCCCCCTGCCATGGGCAGGGACACCTCACACTGCAGCAGCTTGCTCACCAGGTTGCCTGGCTGCAAACACCTCCAGGGATGAGGCTTCCACCACCTCCCTGGGCAACCTGTGCCAGTGTCTCACCACCCTCATGGGGAACAACTTCCTCTTAACATCCAATCTGAATCTACCCATTGGAATGTGCTGACCAGGGAGGTGGTGGAGTCACCATCCCTGGAGGTGTTCAAGGGGAGATTGGACGTGGCACTTGGTGCCATGGTCTAGTTGTGAGGTCTGTTGGAACAGGTTGGACTTGATGATCCTTGGGGTCTCTTCCAACCTTAGTTACTGTGATACTGTGTGATACTGTGATACCCACTTCTAGTTTTGTTCCATTCCCCCCAGTCCTATCCCTCCCTGATACCCTCCAAAGTCCCTCCCCAGCTTTCTTGTAGCCCCCCTCAGATCCTGGGAGGCCACAATTAGGTCTCCTCAGAGCCTTCTCTTCTCCAGACTTACCTCCAGATAAATGCCTACAGCTCAGATGAATATCGTGCCTCTTCCTCAGTGCAAAATGAATTGGAGTCTGTATCAGATTTTCCATTCTTTTGCCTGAAAATTATGTCAACCAACCTAGAGTGTGTTTGTGAGGCTCAGCATTGTATATCTTGGCTGACTATTGGCACAGTGCTGCTGTATTCGAGACCTGCCCCAGGGCTCCAGCACGGATTATAAATGAACATCAGCGGGCCAGCAATTTCCTCAGCCAGCTCTGCAAGGACTCTGGGGTAGGGCTGTTAAGTCAGGCTGATTTCAGGCTGGTGAGCTGCAGCAGATGGTGTTTCCAATTCTCCTTGCTTAGTGAAGAAGCAGCAGAAGGCACTTCACTGCCTCCCACAGCCCGTCCTATGGGCACATCCTCCTGTCCCCGTCCAGGCACTGAGTGCCAAAAGCTTTGACCTCTTCTGCAGCATGGTGTTGGCCATCAGTAGATGGGCATGAAATGCTCAGGGGGCTGGAACACCTCTGCTGTGAGGACAGGCTGAGGGAGCTGGGGTTGTTCTGCCTGGAGAAGAGAAGGCTGCAGGGACACCTAAGAGCAGCCTGAAGGGGGCTACAAGAGGGCTGCAGAGGGCCTGTTTGCAAAGGCCTGCAGTGACAGGATGAGGTACAATGGTTTGAAATGAGAGCAGAGCAGATTTAGGTTGGATGTGAGGAACAAGCTCTGCACCATCAGGGTGGTGAAAGACTGGAACAGGTTGCCCAGGGAGGTAGCTGAGTCCCCATCCTTGAAGATATTCAAGATCAGGCTGGACAAGGCTCTGAGCAGCCTGCTGTAGTGGAGGATGTCCCTGCTCAGTGCAGGGGCATTGGACTGGATGACCTTTGGAGGTCCCTTCCAACCTAAACCACTTTGTGATGCTATGATTCTAACTCCTCTGTCATGCTGCAGAAGTGGTTCACGATGCATTGCTTAGGCAGGTATCATTCCCAACGGGAGAGACACCCAAAGAGGCTCACAACCACACACCTGAGCTTGCTGCTTACCTCACACTTTATTCCCAGGCCCAGCAGAAATGGAGAGAAGTCCATTTCATCTTGCACAGCTCTACAGCTGCAACTCAAGCCTCCATGCTCCTCTGCTGATGTGTTCCAGCCCTGCTCTGTCCTGTTTTCTGCCAGAGTGTTTCTATTAACTACAGATTTCACACAGACAGGCTTTGGTGACGTGTCAAGCTGAAATGAATGAGTGCCTGGAGGTCAATGTCTTCGTAAGTGAAAGGCTATTGCTGGGCTGCTCAGGCTGAGGTTTATTTTGGGCCTCTCCTGGTGCCAGCGAAGATATTTCGTGGGCTTTCCTGCAAGGTCAAAGAGTTCCCTGCCAGCTGAAGGCAGCTGGGATCTTTCTAGGGCACAGGAGTTAAACAGCCAGCACTTGGACAGGTGGCCTCAAAGGAAGCAGCAGTGATTCAGTAGGTGTGGTCCTCCCTTCTGAGTCAGAGCTCAGCCGGGATGCCAAGCGACGCAGCGGGGCTGCAGGGCAGGGGCTTCATTTGGGACAGCAAAACCAGCTTGAGCCTTTGTGGCCATGTACAAATCTCATCAGATTACACTGGATGGGCGTATTTCTATGGGCTTAGGTTGGAAGGCACCTCAGAGATCATCTACTCCAACCTCCTGCCATGGGCAGAGATGCCTCTCAACTAGACTCAGCTGCTCAAGGCCTCATCCAGCCTGGTCTTCAACGTCCCCAGGCAGGAGCAGCCGCAGCCTATTCCAGAGTCTCACCACCCTCCTACTGAAGAACTTCTTCCTCAGCTCAGTCTAACCCTGCCTTCCTTCAGCTTCAAACCATTCCCCCTTGTCCTGTCTCTAGACACTGTTTGGACCTGATGATCTTTGAGGTCTTTTCCAACCCTATGATTCATGAAAAGTCTCTCTGCAGCCTTCCTGGAGGATCCCTTCAGATACTGGCAGGCAGCTCTAAGGTCCCCCTGGAGTCTTCTCTTCTCCAGGCTGACCAACCCCAGCTCCCTCAGCCTGTCCTCATAGCAGAGGTGCTCCAGCCCTTGGATCATCTTTGTGGCCTCCTCTGGACTCACTCCACCAGCTCTGTGTCCTTCTTATGCTGGGGACACCAGAACTGGAGGCAGGATTGGAGGTGGGGTGTCAGCAGTGCCTTTGCACTCTTTAGGCAGAATCCCCTCTCTGCTAGCCACACTCCTCTGGCTGCAGCCTAACCCAGTTAGGATTAATCTAGTTGGCCTCACTGTGTTGCTTCTCCCATTCAACACCAGGAGCATGCTCTTCTCTTTTCCTACAGCTTTCAGAAGCAGCAAGTTGCTCTGAGTAAATGAGGAATCTCAAGAGGGTGTTTTTAGGGTGAATCTGAGGTGGGCAGAATTGTGTCCTGTGGATTCCTTGTGTCAGCCCAGGATCCATTTGCAGTTAGGTTTCTGTGTGCTGTCAATGTGAGAGTATTGGACCCTTTGACCCAAAGCATGATAACCTTTGCCTTTTCCATCATTAAGAGGGCAAATTTCCCTTCAGAGCATAGCCATGTATACACCATGTAGTGGGCACAGTGGTGGTGGGTTGACAGTTGGGCCTGATGATCTTAGAGGTCTCTTCCAACCTTAGTGACTCTGTAATTCCATGAAATGCTTCCAGTCATAGAATCAATAAGGTTGGAAAAGACCTCAGAAGTCATCAAGTCCAACCTGACATCATCTGGCCTGAGAGCCAGCGCTGGCCTGAATGGAGGGATGCTGGTGAGGGGCAACTTCTGTTGTGAAGCAAAGGCTTGGTGGATGTGTTGGTACCTCTTGAGCAGGCATTCAGTGTGTGAAGATCTGCTGGAAAGCTGCCTTTCCACTGAATCATGAGAGGGAATGGGAGAGCAGCACAATAAGTGCTCTGTAACAACATTTCAGTCTGCTGCACAGAGCACAGCATCTTCTTTCTGTGTCTCAGACTCCTTTCCTGAAGCAAGAGGCACTTAGAGACAGTGTCCTTCCCCAAGGATGGATGTGACTGCCCAGCCACATGTGGGAGGCTGAAGGGGTGGCTGAAAGATGGCAGTGAACTGCAGCAGCATCTGCAGCACTCTGCTCCCTCTGAACATCCAGCTGTGATAATTCCTTTCTCCCTGTGCTGTCTCTTGCAGGTAAACTATGACCACTTTGCTATTAGTGTTTGTGTGCTTCCAAGTCATCACTGCAGCCACCACCTTGGAGCTCTCAGGTAGGTGCCTGCCTTGGGGTGCAGGAAAGCAGCCCTGAGCCCCTGTGCTGCACTCTGGTCCCATCCCTGTGCACAAGCAGCTGCCAGAAACAAGTGTACCCAAGACCTGCTCTGAGCACACACAGGGTTTCTCCGAATGGCTACTATGACATAGCCTCCCACTGTCCTTGTGCTTGGGGAGCCAGGCCAAGGCAGATTGATGGGGAAACTAAGGGCATTTCAATATTCCCCTTTTAAACCCCCTTTTAAACCCCCTTTTAGACCCTGCCAGGAGTGTAGTGTGGGCAGAAGCTATGCTGCAGCAGAGCCCCTCGTTCCCTTCATTCCTTTCATTCCCTTCTTTCCCTTCATTCCTTCTATTCCCTTCTTTCCCTTCATTCCCTTCTTTCCCTTCATTCTTTCTATTCCCTTTTCTTTCATTCCTTCTCTTCCCTTCATTCCCTTCATTCCTTCTCTTCCCTTCTTTCCCTTCATTCCCTTCCTTCGCTTCATTCCTTTCATTCTCTTCTTTCCCTTCATTCCTTCTCTTCCCTTCATTCCCTTCATTCCCTTCTTTCCCTTCATTCTTTTCATTCCCTTCTTTCCCTTCATTCCTTCTCTTCCCTTCATTCCCTTCTTTCCCTTCATTCCTTTTATTCCCTTCTTTCCCTTCTTTCCCTTAACTCCCACACCCAGCGCTTGTCCAAATCCCCAAAGCAGCCATGGCATTAAGGGTCATGGCTGTAACTTCCCTTTCTGCAGGTCATTTTCAGCCAGCTAGACCAAACCTGGGGAGGTTGACCGTGTGGGTGTAGATTTGCAGAGCACATTGCAGGCTCGGGACAGACAGATGTGTTGGATGAAAGGAATGGTTGACGTGAGCTCTGCTTTCTTTGGGAACCAGCAGACAGTAGTGATGGCCTGGAAGTGAAGATACCTGAGCAGTCTCCCCTGCGTGTTATCCTGGGAAGCTCCCTGAACATCCCTTGCTACTTCAACATCCCAGAGGAAGAGGACAGCAGCGCTCTGCTGACGCCCCGCATCAAATGGAGCAAGCTGTCGAACGGCACCGAAGTCGTCTTGCTGGTGGCCACAGGGGGGAAGATCCGGCTCAACTCGGAGTACAGGGAGGTGATCTCTTTGCCCAACTACCCAGCCATCCCCACTGATGCCACCCTGGAAATCAAGGCACTGAGGTCCAACCACACTGGCATCTATCGCTGTGAAGTGATGTACGGCATTGAGGACAGGAAAGACACAATAGAGGTCCTGGTGAAAGGTGAGGTGCTGCCCCTTCCTCCTTCCTCTCAAGATCTTGCTGCCAAACCTGGGCTGAAGGGAGAAAGAAATAAATGGGTGTAGGGGATAGGATAGGATAGGATAGGATAGGATAGGACGGAATGGAATGGAATGGAATGGAATGGAATGGAATGGAATGGAATGGAATGGAATGGAATGGAATAGAATAGAATAGAATAGAATAGAATAGAATAGAATAGAATAGAATAGAATAGAATAGACCAGGTTGGAAGAGACCTTCAAGATCATCATGTCCAACCCATCATCCAACAAACTCTCTTCAGGTTGTCCAGGGAGGTGGCTGGGGTCCCATCCCTGGAGATACTCCAAGCGAGGCTCAACAGGGCTCTGGGCAATCCAACCTAGCTGAGGATGTCCCTGCTGACTGCAGAGGGGGTTGGACTGGACGACCTTTGGAGGTCCCTTCCGATCCAAACTGTTCTATGGTTCTATAAACCCTTCCAGTTAGGTCACAGAAACGGCAGAGAGAGGTGAGCAGAAGCCATGGGCCAGGCATTTATTTTAGCAGGTTAGGAGCAGACTAAACAAACCAGCAAAATGACTCATGGCAGAATGTACAGCAATGAAATTACTCTTCTGGCAGGAGGTGAGTTGCAGAGGCAGCAGGATGACATCCTTGGCAGGAGGTAGCACTGGCCACGCTGGGCTGTTGTTGTGCAGAGGCATGAAGCTGGAGCAGGGCTGCATGAGACCTTTCATTTCTTCCAGACATTTTAGGAGATGGGATGCCCTCAGCTGGAGAGTTGGTCTGTTCTGGAAAAACTATCCCCATCATCTCTCAAAGCACATCCTAGCAATAAACCAGCAGCATTTCTTACAACCCTTGCCTTGACTGGGGGTGGAGGACAAGGAGGCAGCTTCCACTACAAGCTAGCTGGCAGGTCTGCTGCTCACAGGCACTGGAGTACATAGCTCAGAGTGGAGGCTGGAAGCCCCCTCAATGCCTCCTGGTGGTTCTTCTATTTGACTTGCAGCCAGACCGAGGTGTGCCAACAGCCATCCTTCATCAGTAAAAGAAAGTGGCAGAGATGTTTGTGACAGATCTGGAGATTCTCCCTGCATTTGCCTCATGTTATTGTTCCCTGGGTGTTTGTACAGTGATCGACTCTCTGCACCCTAGGTCCAGAGCCGGACCTTGGGAGGTGGCAGCTTTCACAGCTGCACAGCAGCAGCAGCACAGTCCCTGTTCTGCCCCCAACAGCTGGTTCCTGAAGCCTGCACAAAGCTGTGTCAGGGGAGTATTGAATCCTTCTGATGGTGACCCAGCTCTGTGTGCTGGGCTGTGGATTTCCTCCCACTGCTCACATCACTGCTCAGCTGCTGGCACACTTGGTGCATACCAAGTTATCCATGGGACAGCAATGTGTCCTGGTGGCCAAGAAGGCCAACGGGATCCTGGGTGCATTAAGAAGAGTGTGTCCAACAGATCCAGGGAGGTTCTCCTCCCCCCCTACTCTGCCCTGGTGAGGCCTCAACTTGAGTACTGTGTTCAGTTTTGGGCTCCCCAGTTCAAGAGGGACAGAGACCAGCTGAAGAGGGACCAGTGGAGGGCTATGGGGATGATGAGGGGACTGGAGCACTGCCCTATGAGGAAAGGCTGAGGGGCCCGTGGCTTTTTAGTCTGGAAATGAGAAGACAGAGGGGATTTAACAAATGTTTATAAGTATCTGAGGGCTGGGGGTCAGGAGGCAGGGGCCAGGCTCTGCTCACTTGCTCTCTGTGATAGGATAAGGAGCAATGAATGTAAGCAGCAGCACAGGAGGTTCCACCTCAACACAAGGGGAACTTCTTTACTGTAAGGGTTCACAGAGCACTGGAACAGGCTGCCCAGAGAGGTTGTGGAGTCTCCTCTGCAGACTTTCAAGACCTGTCTGGATGTGTTCCTGTGTGACCTGAGCTGGATTGTATGGTCCTGCTCTGGCAGGGGGGTTGGACTCAATCTCTTTGTATCCTTTCCAACCCCTGACATCCTGTGATCCCCCTTGGCTCCAATGCAGACAATGAGCACACAGAGTTCGCTGCTCCTAGCTGGCATGTGCTGTGCTACAGGCTCCTTGAGCTGCTCTGGAGGGTAAAGGGCTGGCTGCTGCCCAGCAGAGGTGTGAGTGATGGTCATGGTGTTTTCCAGGCGTCGTGTTCCACTACAGAGCAATCTCCACCAGGTACACCTTGAACTTTGAGAAAGCAAAGCAGGCCTGCATCCAGAACAGCGCTGTCATTGCTACTCCTGAGCAGCTGCAAGCTGCCTACGAGGATGGGTACGAGCAGTGCGACGCCGGCTGGCTGGCTGATCAGACTGTCAGGTAAGGGACCCGGGAGGGCAGAGGGAAGCCACAGAAGGCTCTCCTGTAGAGAAGCCACCCACTGAACACGGTAGAGAAACAGTTGCCAACAGCAGCCAAATGGCTGGTGTGCAGAGGGAGATGGTGGATTGCAAGATATTCTCTGCCAGGGGGGAATCTATGCAGAGTGTCCACTGTCCTCCTTGGCTGGTGGTGACAGCTGAGTGGACAATGGTGTCATCCTGGTCCCTCACCCTCCCTGAGCAAAACAGATGCTATGCCAAGATGCACAAGTGTGGCTCAGCCATCGTGAGCTGCAGTTGCATCCCGGGGAGGCAGCTTGGCCTCATGTCTTTGGCCATCACTCCCAGGGATGCTCAGGCCCATCAGAGGGAGGGCAGCACAGCAGATCATCCTTCCCCTGTCCCATAACCCAGGAAAAGCCATAAATCATGGCACTGTGCAGTGCTCCACAGCTCCCTGAGGCCGCCAGGGTCCTGCCTCCCACCTCCTTCCACACCTTCTCTCCCCAGGTACCCCATCCACTGGCCTCGGGAGCGCTGCTATGGTGACAAGGATGAATTTCCAGGAGTGAGGACCTACGGTGTCCGTGAGCCAGATGAAACCTATGATGTTTACTGCTATGCAGAGCAAATGCAAGGTGATTGGGGCTTTTACTGCTGCTAGGTTGACTGATTGGCCATTGGAATGGGCTGCCCAGGGAGGTGGTGGAGTCACCATCACTGGAAGTGTTTTAGATAAGACTGAATGAGGCACTTAGTGCCATGGTTTAGTTGATTAGATGGTGGTGGGTGATAGGTTGAGCTTGATGATCTCAAAGGCCTTTTCCAACCTGGTTAATTCTGTATTCTGCAGAGGCAAAAGCAGCCAAAGCTCTGAACATTCCTAAAGTGAGCAACAGTAAATACAGAGGCAAGACAGGGTAAAGATGGAAAAGCAGATACCTCAGCAAGGCCAGATGTTCTCTACAGTCTCTTTGTTAGACCTTGGACAATTTTAATGTCAAATGACTAATGCAGCACAGAGGGTGGAGTCTGTCTGACCTCCACCCTAGTCCACACCATCTATGTGTCTCTGGTCACCCAGCGGAGGGTGTGACACTCAGAGGTGTCCATCAGCCATGCTCAGGAAGCTTCAACACATCAGAACATCAGATAACAAATTGTCCTTTATCTCCTTCTTGCCCTGTGGCTCCAGCTGGTTGGGCAAGTTCTACTCCAGGGTGTACCTGGGCTGTAAGCCTGCCTTCTTTCTTCAGTCACCAACGTGAGGTTGCAATATATCCAGACTCTCAGCAGTGGGAAGTGGAAAGAAAGGAACTGGGAGTTGCATGCCTGTGTAGAAGCACTGCAGAGGTTGCAGACTGAGAGAGAAGAGGCTATTCAGTCTGGAGAGGAGAAGGCTCTGAGGAGACCTAGTTGTGGCCTTCCAGTATCTGAAGGGGGCTACAAGAAAGCTGGGGAGGGAGTTTTAGGGTGTCAGGGAGTGATAGGACTGGTGGGGAATGGAACAAAACTAGAAATGGGTAGATTCAGATTGGATGTTACGAAGAAGTTCTTCCCCATGAGGGTGGTGAGAGACTGGCACAGGTTGCCCAGGGAGGTGGTGGAAGCCTCATGCCTGGAGGTGTTTGCAGCCAGGCTGGATGTGGCTGTGAGCAACCTGCTGTAGTGTGAGGTGTCCCTGCCCATGGCAGGGAGGTTGGAACTGGCTGATCCTTGAGGTCCCTTCCAACCCTAACAATTCTATGATTCTATGGTTCACATCTCGTTCTGTAGCCAGAGAGGGGCATTCTCTCCTTTTTAAGGCTGCTTCACTGCACAAGTGAGGCTTCAAACCTGCTTGTGAAACAAGTGGACAGTCAAGTTCTGCCCTAGTGAGTGTCTCCAGTGCAGCCTGCGCATCAGTCTCGCACTCTAAGACAGAAATGAGCCTTGCCTCAACTGGGGCAAGCAGCTGCTGTCAGTCAGCTGAGCCTCACCCATCCCATGTGAGCCCTCTTGGCATCTGCAGAGGACCCACCTGCCTGCTGAGCTGATGCCTGCTTGGGACAGGTAGTTCTGTGCTTTAGGCTGGATCTTAGGGGGGAGTTCTTCAGTACAAGGGTGGTGAGACTCTGGAGTAGGCTTGCCCAGGGAGGCTGTGGATGCCTTCTCCCTGGAGATGTTCAAGGTCAGGTCGGACGAGGCCTTGAGCAGCTGAGTCTAGTTGAGAGGTGCCCCTGCCCCCGGCAGGGAGGTTGGCACAGCCGACCTCCGAGGTCCCTCGCACGCCGAGCCGCGCCACGGCCCCGCGGCCGCCGCGCTAACGGGCGCTGTGCTTGCAGGCAAAGTCTTCTACGCCAGCGCCCCGGAGAAGTTCACCTTCCAGGAAGCTTCGGACAAGTGCCGCAGCCTAGGAGCTCGCTTGGCCACCACGGGGGAGCTGTACCTGGCCTGGAAGGACGGGATGGACGTGTGCAGCGCGGGCTGGCTGGCCGACCGCAGCGTGCGCTACCCCATCTCCCGCGCCCGGCCCAACTGCGGCGGCAACCTGGTGGGGGTGAGGACGGTCTACCTGCACGCCAACCAGACCGGGTACCCCCACCCCGACTCGCGCTACGACGCCATCTGCTACAGCGGTGAGTGCAGAGGGGCCGCGGGAACCCTCCTTCTGCCCAGCAGCGCCCCGGCCACGACTAAGCGCTCGGTGCTTTCCCGTGGGGTCTTGACGCGGCCGGGAGGAACGGAGGCGCGGCAAAGGACTTGGTGCCTTGGCCTGCCCAGGGGGGGTCATGCAGCGCTCTTCACTGCAGGCCTCCCACACTTTCCACCCACTGGAGACACAGAGCACAGCTCAGGTGCCTCATGTGCATCCTGGGGACACAAAGCACAGCTCAGGTGCTTCATGTGCACCCTGGGGACACAGAGCACAGCTCAGGTGCTTCATGTGCATCCTGGAGACACAGAGCACAGCTCGGGTGCTTCATGTGCATCCTGGAGACACAGAGCACAGCTCAGGTGCTTCATGTGCATCCTGGAGACACAGAGCACAGCTCGGGTGCTTCATGTGCATCCTGGGGACACAAAGCACAGCTCAGGTGCTTCATGTGCATCCTGGAGACACAGAGCACAGCTCAGGTGCTTCATGTGCACCCTGGGGACACAGAGCACAGCTCGGGTGCTTCATGTGCATCCTGGAGACACAGAGCACAGCTCAGGTGCTTCATGTGCACCCTGGAGACACAGAGCACAGCTCAGGTGCTTCATGTGCACCCTGGGGACACAGAGCACAGCTCGGGTGCTTCATGTGCATCCTGGAGACACAGAGCACAGCTCAGGTGCTTCATGTGCACCCTGGAGACACAGAGCACAGCTCGGGTGCTTCATGTGCATCCTGGAGACACAGTGCATAGCTCAGGTGCTTCATGTGCACCCTGGAGACACAGAGCACAGCTCAGGTGCTTCATGTGCACCCTGGAGACACAGTGCATAGCTCAGGTGCTTCATGTGCATCCTGGAGACACAGAGCACAGCTCAGGTGCTTCATGTGCATCCTAGAGACGCAGAGCAGAGCTCAGGTGCTTCACATACAAGGCTTTGGATGCTGGAGATGGAAGAGAATTTAAAAGAGAACAGTTCTGCCCCTGAAGAGGTGTGTAGTGCTGTAGTGTGGTACAGAGACCCTCCTGAATTTCCATGTTGGGATGAATCAGAGACTGCAGCAGTCTCTGGCCATCAGAAATGGGACAAAATTACACCTAGGAAGCTGTGAGCACCCCAGTTTGGTTTAGCTGCACACTTCTCCCTGCAGCAAGAAGGGGACAAAGCAAACCAGAGGCTGCCATTCAAACAGGATTGCCATCTTCAGTGTAATGTTAGTAACACTTTAAAACACGCTGGTTTGAAACCCTTAGACCTGTTGTGCCAGATGCATCCAAGTTCAGATCCCTTGGAGGCATTCAGCTTTGTGGCCAAGCTGAAGACTGCTCCACTAAGCCACAGCCTTCTGCTTGTCTCAGGGTATGCATCTGAAACTGCTGAGCACAACCAGTCCTTGACTGAGTATCTCTGACTAACTCTCTGCATCCCTTTTGGTCTGAGATATACTGGCTGAAACAAACCAGCAGGAAAATGGAGTTGGAAGTAGATGGAGCATGGAAGGGGTTATTAGGAGAAAAGCCTGGCAGTGAGACCTGGTTTGCTACATATCCAAGAGGTCCCATCCCTCCCTCACCTGTTTTATGCTGCTCTTCAGCACCTACCCCACTTGCTCTAGCCTGCCTTGCTCAGGTGCACATGGAGCACATTCTCCCTCATTCAAAGGATGTGACCTGAACAGGAAAGTGATTTGGAGGGAAAAGGCCTGTTTGGATGTATTTTGTATTTATATTCGGCTGTGCTGGTGCTGGAGTCAGCACACTTACATGTGGAGCTCCTAAGTCGTTGCTTGGGGAGAGCGTTATCTTGGTGAGTCTTCATGCACCGAGTGCGAGGATCCAGCTGTCTTTCTCCCATGGCTCAGACCTGCTGTGGAGGTTATCCAAGCTGCCTTCCTTCCCTCCTGCCACCTTAAATTCCTTGCGGCAGGCACTAGAGGTCAGTGCAGACTTGGATATGGGCAAGGTGTTTTCAGGAAAGGGAGCTGGAGGAAAGCAGGGAAAGTGCTCTCTGGTCTGTCAGCTGCGGAGCATGCGGTGGCTCATTGCCTCTAACCGACGACCGTGCCCTCCGTGCTGAGGTGCTGTACAGAGCCATAGTGGAGGAAGGAAAAGCTTTTCTCTTACCAGCCCATCATGAGTTCCCTGCTCCCTTCAGAGCCAGAAACATCCAGCAGCTTCTTGGAGCCAGCACCTGGCTGACTGACCATGTTCCCTCTGATTGTTCTTTGTCTCCTGATGTAGGGGAAGATGTTGGAAGCCTGATCCCAGGGCAGTTCATCGATGAGCTAGGCAGTGGGCTGGGCAGTGGCTTCACTGTGCAGACTGTCACCCAGACTGAAGTGGAGCTGCCCCTGCTACACAATGCCACAGAGGAGGAGGCTCGCGGCAGCATCGCCACCCTGGAGCCCATCGAGATCACACCCACGGCCACCCAGCTGTATGATGGCTTCACTGGCCTGCCTGAGCTCTTTGCCACAAGTCTGACAGTAGAGACAACTGCCCCAGAGGAGAATGTGACCAGGGAAGATGTCACAGGGGGCTGGACTGTACCTGCAGAGCTCACCACCGTAGCCTTAGGCACTGCCATCACCACTGAAGGGGCAGAGGTGAGCTCCCTGGAAGATGTCGTGGGGGTGACTGCCACGCCAGGACTAGAGTCTGCCTCCACGTCCATGGTGGAAGATCAGCTGGTTCAAGTGACAGCAGCCCCTGGTGTGGGTCTCCTCCCAGAGCAGCCCATCTCCCCCACAGGTAAGCCACCAGGACTTCAGGAAACCTGAAGGTGTGTTTCTCCTAGACATAACCACCCAGCTGGAAACAGCCTGAGCTTCTGCCACTACAGAGGGCATTCATGTCCCTGGAGGTGTGCAGGTTTGCTCAGGGTCAGGGACAGGCTGAATGCCATCCTCTACTACGGTAGTGCAGGGGCACAAGGAGGCTGTGGGCCACCCAGTTGTCACAGAATCACAGAATCAGCCAGGTTGGAAAAGACCTCAGTGATCATCAAGTCCAACCTACTACCTCTGCCTTTTCCTCATCTTTAGTTACAATACTCCCCTCCAACTCTAATCATGTGCTCAAAAGAGCTCAGCTGGCTGAAGCTTGGGGCCACAGTGGCCACACTCTGCACTCCCACATGCATC
This sequence comes from Dryobates pubescens, assembly GCF_014839835.1. Lineage (NCBI taxonomy): Eukaryota > Metazoa > Chordata > Aves > Piciformes > Picidae > Dryobates > Dryobates pubescens. The sequence continues at coordinate 5,545,702 of NC_071628.1, forward strand.
TGGCTCTAAGATCTTCCAGGACAGGAAGCTCTTAGAGAAGGAATAAAGAGATCCTCAATGACAGAGGAGTTCAATGAATGAGGCATCTCCATCAAAGTGGTTTTGATAGGGACTGGACCTTGCCTTGTGGGGAAAACCCTTGCTGGTCACACCTCACAGGGAGGGGCAGCCCCATACCTGGTGTCTCACCACAGTTCTCTTCCCACAGGGGTGGTGTTTCACTACCGTGCTGCCAGCAGCAGATATGCCTTCTCCTTCATCCAAGCCCAGGAGGCCTGCCTGGAGAACAACGCAGTGATCGCCACCCCTGAGCAGCTGCAGGCTGCCTACGAGGCTGGCTTCGACCAGTGCGACGCCGGCTGGCTGCGGGACCAGACAGTCAGGTACAGCTGCTCTGGCCTGGGGCCCCACAAATGCCTATTCTCATTTCATGTTCATTTCACTTTGGTCTGTCCTGCTGCTCTCTTTGTCAGCATCTAAAGCCCTCCTGACCTAAGGCTGCCGCCAGGCCACGATGCCTGGTGGCCACTAGACCTGTTCTTCTCAACCTGTCCCACCTGTCTCCTAACCCAGCCTGCAGTGGTGAGCTCCTCTGGCACGTAGGAAAAGTGGAGGAAAGTCTTTATTCATTGCCTCCAGGTCACACTGGGAGCTCCAAGCACCTCTAATGGTAAAATATTTCTGTCCTGCTCACAAGAAGGCAGGAGAGAGACTATTTACAGGACAAGAGGCAATAGCTTCAAACAAAAGAAGAGCAGATTTAGGTTGGACACTAGGAGGAAGCTCTTTACCATGAGGGTGGTGGAACACTGGAACAGGTTGCCCAGGGAGGTGGTTGAGGCCCCATCCCTGGAGATATTCAAGGTGAGGCTTGACAGGGCTCTGGGCAACCTGATCTAGTTGAGGATGTCCCTGCTGACCGCAGGGCAGTTGGACTGTGGTGATCTGTGGGGGTCCCTTCCAACCCAAACCGTTCTATGATTCTAAGTACACTGAGGTTCTTCACACTGCAGGGTGCACGAGGCTGACCTGGGGGTTACCTCCTCTCTCCTTTTGCTAGGTACCCCATTGTGAACCCCCGAAGCAACTGCCTGGGAGACAAAGAGAACTCTCCAGGGGTGCGGTCGTACGGCATGCGCCCGGCCTCAGAGACCTACGATGTGTACTGCTACATTGACAGGCTCAGGGGTACGTCCTCCTCCTCCTCCCCCTGGGCACGGCCGTGGAACAGAAACCACCTTCACACCTGCACATCCACCTGCGCAGGGGGTGGGCTGCAGGGACTCACTGCCCTCCTCTCTCTCCCACCCCCTCAGGTGAAGTGTTCTTCGCAACCCAGCCGGAGCAGTTCACCTTCCCAGAAGCTCAGCGGTACTGCGAGAGCCAGAACGCCACCCTGGCCTCTGTGGGGCACCTGCACGCAGCCTGGCGGCAGGGCCTGGACAGGTGCTACGCCGGCTGGCTGGCGGACGGCAGCCTGCGCTACCCCATCGTCAACCCCCGGCCCGCCTGCGGCGGGGACGCGCCCGGCGTCAGGACCATCTACCAGCACCACAACCAGACCGGCTTCCCCGACCCCCTGGCACGCCACCACGCCTTCTGCTTCAGAGGTACCCTTCCTTCCAGCCCTTCCAAGTTGGGGTGGTTCAGTCTGGAGAGGAGAAGGCTCCGAGGAGACCTTGTGGTGGCCTTCCAGTGTCTGAAGGGGGCTACAAGAAGGCTGGGGAGGGACTGTTTAGGGTGTCAGGGAGGGATAGGAGTAGGGGAAATGGATCAAAGCTAGAGGAGGGGAGATTCAGATTGGATGTTAGGAAGAAGTTCTTCCCCGTGAGGGTGGTGAGACACTGGCACAGGTTGCCCAGGGAGGTGGTGGCAGCCTCATCCCTGGAGGTTTTGAAGGCCAGGCTGGATGTGGCTGTGAGCAACCTGCTGCAGTGTGAGGTGTCCCTGCCCATGGCAGAGGGGTTGGAACTGGCTGAGCCTTGAGGTCCCTTCCAACCCTGACAATTCTATGATTCTGTGACCTGTCTCCTCTGGGACAGGGATCTCACAGGGGAGGTTGGGGACATTGGGGTGTGATGCACTTCGGTGGCATCTTGAGCAGTGAATTCTGTCTCCTCTGGGACAGGGATCTCACAGGGGAGGTTGGGGACATTGGGGTGTGATGCACTTCAGTGGCATCTTGAGCAGTGAATTTTTGGCAGCCCCCTTCAATAGCTTTTTTTGTTCCAGCTTTGCCACCTGTGGAGGAGGATGGAGTCACCTCATTCTCTGAAGATGTGATGGCAACCCAAGTGATCCCTGGCGTGGAGGGGGTACCCTCTGGGGAAGAGGTGACTGTGGAGACAGAGTTTGCCACTCAGCCTGAGAATCAGACCGCCTGGGGGCCAGAGATCTTTCCAACTGATGTGTCACTCCTCCCAGGTGGGTCAGAGCTTCCCTGGCTCCTGGGTGATGCTTGGCTGGTGTTGCAGGGTTGAGATACCCCCAAAATAAATGATCTGTGTCCTTGCTGAAGGAGATTCCCTCTAAGTTTAGATAGTTCTCACCACATTGGCAAAGTCTTTGAGGCCATGCACACAGAAGGAGCCACAAGTGTCTGCTCTTGAACTTCTGCCTAGGACTGAGCTAGATGAGCAGCAGAGCAGCACCCCCAGCACTGCCAGAGTCCCTCACAAATCGAGTTGTTGTCTCTCCATGGTGGGAAAAGCAGGTCAGAAACACACCTCAGGCCACGCTTGCCAGGGAAGACAGAGCTGCAGTGCAGTCAGAGCAGCACCAAAGTGTTTCTGTTCCACACGCTCTCTCCAGGGAAGGAGCAGCTCTGCTTTGGCACCTGGGAATCGGTGTCACTGTGCCAGCAGATTATCTCTTCTGTCAGTTTCCCAAAGATCTTGCGTTTCTAGCTGGTTAAGGTTTAATGTTCCTTCCCACATTTGAAGGGACCCAAATTACATCTGCAAGCACAAAGGACTTAGTGCCTTTGTTCCAGAGGTATCCGTTTGGAGGCAAAGTCAATGGGGGAATTGTTAGCAGCTTCTTTAAAACACTTCAGGAAAGGATGTTCCTGTCTCACTCTCTGTGTTTGCTCTGTTTTTTCCAGTGAGTCCCTCTGCTTTTCCTCCAGCCACCACAACTCCAGAGGAGACCAGCACCTATGTTTCCACCGGTGAAGTGTCAGGGCAGGTGACTGAACCTGGAGAACACCAAGCCAGTGGTGAACCTTCAGCATCCGGGTGGGCTTCTGGAGTCCCAGATACAAGTGGGGAACCAACTTCTGGAGGCTTTGAACACAGTGGAGAACACTCAGGGGCTGGAGAAAGTGGATTACCATCGGGAGACCTGCAAACCAGTGGCTTCCTACCTGGAGAAAGTGAGCTGCCCTCAGGGGATCTAAGCGGGGTGCCTTCTGGCGTCGTTGACATCGGCGGCCTGCCCTCTGCAGAGGAAGAAGTATTGGTGCCTGCTTCCAGGGTACCGGACATCAGTGGGATGCCATCTGGAGTGGAGAGCAGTGGGCAGCCTTCTGGATTTAGTGGAGAAATCTCTGGCACGGAGCTAGTCAGCGGTGTGTCATCTGGAGGGGAAAGTGGACTCGCCTCTGGTTTCCCAACCATCTCCCTGGTGGATACCACCTTGGTGGAAGTCGTTACGACGGTGCCAGAACGGCAGGAGGAGGGACAGGGATCCGTCGGAGTCAGCGGGGAAGGAGATCTCTCAGGCCTCCCACCCACCGAATGGGACACCAGTGGTGGAGCCCAGGGCTTACCCTCAGGAGCTGAGCTCAGTGGGGAGCCCTCTGGAGTGCCTGAGCTCAGTGGAGAGCCTTCTGGGGTACCCGAGCTCAGCGGGGAGCCCTCTGGGGTGCCCGAGCTCAGCGGGGAGCCCTCTGGGGTGCCCGAGCTCAGTGGGGAGCCCTCTGGAGTGCCCGAGCTCAGCGGGGAGCCCTCTGGAGTGCCTGAGCTCAGCGGGGAGCCCTCTGGGGTGCCCGAGCTCAGTGGGGAGCCCTCTGGAGTGCCCGAGCTCAGTGGGGAGCCCTCTGGGGTGCCTGAGCTCAGTGGGGAGCCCTCTGGGGTACCCGAGCTCAGCGGAGAGCCCTCTGGGGTGCCCGAGCTCAGTGGGGAGCCCTCTGGAGTGCCCGAGCTTGTCAGGGAGCCCTCTAGGGTGCCTGAGCACGGTGGGTTGCCCTCAGGACTGGATGCCAGTGGAGAACCATCTGGGACACATGAGATCAGTGGCCTGACAGACCTAAGTGGCCTTATTTCTGGTAGCAGTGGAAGCGGCGAGGCCTCAGGCATCACCTTCATAGACGCCACCTTGGTGGAAGTGGCAACGACCCCCTCGGTGACAAGGGCAGAAGCTAAAGAGGTTCTGGAAATCAGTGGATTGCCTTCTGGAGGTGAAGATGTGTCAGGCATGGTTTCTGGGGGTTTAGGCATCAGTGGTGAGCCTTCTGGGCACCTAGACTTTGGTGGGAGTGCTTCTGGAGCGCTCGAGACGAGCGGGCACCCGAGCGGAGGGGTTGACAGCAGTGGAGAAGTCTCTGGAGTTGATGTCACCAGTGGCCTACTGTCTGGAGAGGGAAGTGGACTCACCTCTGGCTTCCCCACAGTCTCTCTTGTGGATACCACTTTGGTGGAAGTTGTAACCCAGACCTCAGTTGACCAAGAGGTGGAAGGAGGACCATCTGGGGTGATTGAAGTCAGTGGAGTTGCTTCTGGAGACAGAGGACTGTCTGGAGAAGGGTCTGGAGCAGTGGAGACTAGTGGGTTCCCTTCAGAGACAGGAGACATCAGTGGAGAGCCATCTGGGATCCCATACATCAGTGGAGACATTTCTGGAGCCGTAGATCTAAGTGGACAATCTTCCTCAGTGACTGATATTAGTGGGGAGACATCAGGGTTTCCAGAAGTCACTTTAGTCACTTCTGATTTGGTAGAAGTCGTGACAAGGCCAACAGTGTCACAGGAACTTGGAGGGGAAACAGCTGTCACCTTTCCCTCCAGCTTTGAGCCAAGTGGGGAGGTCTCTGCTTCTGGTGAACCGAGTGAGGAAACATCTGCATTGCCAGAAAGTGGTGCAGAAACATCATCAGCTTATGAAATCAGTGGGGAAACATCTGCATTTCCTGAAGCTAGCACAGAGACATCCACGGGTCAAGAAATCAGTGGGGAAACATCTGCATTTCCTGAAAGTGCTGTAGAAACATCCACAATTCAGGAAATCAGTGGGGAAACCTCTGCCTTCCCTGGATTTAGCACAGAAACCTCTTCAGGTCAAGAAATCAGTGGGGAAACCTCTGCCTTCCCTGGATTTAGCATAGAAACCTCTTCAGGTCAAGAAATCAGTGGGGAAACCTCTGCCTTCCCTGGATTTAGCACAGAAACATCCTCAGGCCAAGAAATCAGTGGGGAAACCTCTGCCTTCCCTGGATTTAGCACAGAAACCTCTTCAGGTCAAGAAATCAGTGGGGAAACCTCTGCCTTCCCTGGATTTAGCACAGAAACCTCTTCAGGTCAAGAAACCAGTGGGGAAACCTCTGCCTTCCCTGGATTTAACATAGAAACATCTTCAGGTCAAGAAATCAGTGGGGAAACCTCTGCCTTCCCTGGATTTAGCATAGAAACATCTTCAGGTCAAGAAATCAGTGGGGAAACCTCTGCCTTCCCTGGATTTCACATAGAAACATCTTCAGGTCAAGAAATCAGTGGGGAAACCTCTGCCTTCCCTGGATTTCACATAGAAACATCCACAAGCCAAGAAGCCAGGGGTGAAACATCTGGCTACCCTGACCTGATCCTAGAAACATCCACAGCTCAAGAAATAAGTGGGGAAAGCTCTGCCTTTCCTGAAAGCAGCACAGGAACCCCCACCATACAAGACATCAGTGGGGAGACCTCTGCATTTCCTGACATTAGGATAGAAACCTCCACGAGTCAAGACATCAGTGGGGAGACATCTGCATTTCCTGGCATTAGGATAGAAACATTCACAAGTCAAGAAGCCAGGGGTGAAACCTCTGGCTACCCTGAAATTACCATTGAGACCTCCACAGTGCAGGAAACCAGTGGAGAAACCTCTGCCTTTCCTGAGATCAGCATAGAGACTTCCACAGTGCAGGAAATCAGTGGAGAAAGTTCTGCCTTTCCTGAGATCAGCATAGAGACTTCCACAGTCCATGAAATCAGTGGAGAAAGTTCTGCCTTTCCTGATATTAGGATAGAAACATCCACAAGTCAAGAAGCCAGGGGTGAAACCTCTGGCTACCCTGAAATTACCATTGAGACCTCCACAGTGCAGGAAACCAGTGGAGAGACCTCTGCCTTCCCTGAGATCAGCATAGAGACTTCCACAGTGCAGGAAACCAGTGGAGAAACCTCTGCCTTTCCTGACATTAGGATAGAAACATCCACAAGTCAAGAAGCAAGGGGTGAAACCTCTGGCTACCCTGAAATTACCATTGAAACCTCCACAGTGAATGAAACCAGTGGAGAAACCTCTGCCTTCCCCGAGATCAGCATAGAGACTTCCACAGTCCATGAAATCAGTGGAGAAAGTTCTGCCTTTCCTGAGATCAGAATAGAAACCTCCACAAGTCAGGAAGCCCGAGGTGAAGCCTCTGCATTTCCTGAGATCAGCATAGAGACTTCCACAGTCCATGAAAGCAGTGGGGAAGCCTCTGCGTTCCCTGAGGTTAGAATAGAAACCTCCACAAGTCAAGAAGCCAGGGGTGAATCGTCTGCCTACCCCCAGATCAGCCTAGAAACCTCCACAGGTCAAGAAGTAAGCGGGGAAAGCTCTGCGCTTCCTGAGATCAGAATAGAAACCTCCACCAGTCAAGAAGCCTGGGGTGAAACATCTGCATTCCCCGAGACGAGCACAGCAGCAGCCGCGGTGCACAGAAGCAGTGCAGAAGCAGCTGCGTTGCCTGCTGCTAGCTTGGAGCCAGCCGCCGCAGCCTCGGCCACCGGGCAGCCCTCTGGTGCTCCCGAGGAGACTCCTGGTGCAACGTCCGGAGCGGTGACGCGCTCGGTGGCAGGCATCTGGGAGGAAACCGCTGTCCCAGACGCTGTAACGAGCACCAGCAGCGCGGATGCTGAACCCACGCAGCCACCCAGGAACCCTGAAGAGACTCAGCTGGAAACACAGCCCTCCCCCCCTGCGGTGTCGGGACAGGAGACAGAGACGGCTGCTGCTCCAGACACCCCCCATCTGCTGGCCACCGCTACTGCTGTCCTGCCTCAAGTCTCACAAGAAGCCATAGACGCCTTAGGACCCACCACACAAGGTACTGTGTCTGCTCCTGGGGAAGGGAAGGGGCAGAGCCATCACATTGCTTTTTTAGCTTCTCTAGCATGGAAGCAGATCTGAGCAGGACGTTATTGTGGGAAGCCATCAAGATGTAGGGGTTGAACACCTGGGGTGTCCCACAGCTCCTGTTCAGTAGCTTCTCTCTCACCAAATGGGGCACCACAGCAGCAGGCATGAGCTGCTCCTCTGGGTTGCTGGCCTTGGTGGCTGCAGCTGTAGCCCAGCTGTGCTGAGCAGCCCAGTGGAGCTGGCACCTGCCAGGAACACGATGGAGGCACTGTCTGCTTGTGCCTCTCAGGGTGCCTAGGCCATCACTTGAACATAGATAACCTCTCCCCTCTGTGCTGGCAAAGGTAGGGGCTCAAACAAGAGTATCTGTGAATGGCCATTGGGAGCCACTGTGACCAGCACCCTGGGTGTGATAGAGCTGGGGAAGGCACTGGGACATGCATGGCCCCTCTGAAATTGCTCTAATCAGAGAAAACCATTGCTGCAACCCAGAGAAACCAACCAATTTCTCATTCTCATCTGGAAACAGGAGCATCACCTGCCAGAGGCTTCCACCCTGGCTAGAGATTGCAGCTGAGCAGTTGGCCAAGAGAGGCCCCAGGTCTCTGTCCTCTTTGGTTTCTCACTCCATGCTGACTTGCTCCCCAAGCATTCAGCAGTGATTGCACCAGAGCAGGAGGCTGCCCATGGAGGGAAAAGCCAAAGAAAGACAGCTGGGGACAAAATTCTGTCTGCTCTCAGCATTATCTGGCCCAAAAGCAATGTCTGCACCAGGCAAACTGCTCTGATCCCTTTGGCACAGAGCACGGCTGCTCTGTGGTCTGGCCTTTATGCTGCTCTCTGCAGCTAGAATGGGCTCCATGTGTGACCATGCTCAGAGCATGGCTACCTTCTGCCAACTCTGCTGACAGATGTCCTTCCCTCCACCCTGCCCCTTTTAGGGGGGTTGTGCTCTGTCTTTGGGAGTTTCCCTTGCTGCCAAGTGTGAACAGACACAGTACTGAAATCTGAATTACATCTGAATGACCACTGATGGTGAAAAGGCTCAGCTAGCTTTCTGGGGAGCATCCCCTCCAGCAGTGCTCATATGTTGTGGAGCCATTAGGATAGTCTAAGGAGAAGAAAATGAGGTGGGACGTTGCCATGCTTGTTGGTGGCTGAGTCTTGGCCAAAGGAAGAGCCCAGTCCTGGTAACACAGGACCTCCTGCAACATAGCCCCACCTAGAAGTGCTCAAGGCCAGGCTGGACAGGGTCTAGAGGGAGGTGTCCCTGCCCTCGGTGGGGGAGTGGGAACTGGATGATCTTTAAGGTCCCTTCCAACCATGCTATGATGCTGTGATATGCCTGGCCATGTCTTGCTGTCACTTTGCTGCAATCAGGAGCATGCTCCTGGTGACAGGCCTCGTTTTAAAAGCATCAATGCTTGTGCTGGTGACTGAAGGCCCTTTGTGTGCTCAGTTCTCAGTGGACCACAGCTCCATGGAGGACATGTTGCTTAAGTGTGGTGCAAAATGTATATTCCAAGAGATTTGCTCAATTCCCTCCCTCCAAAGTAATGTTTCTTCTACGCTCTTCCCACATTACCTCCTGAACTGCTTCTCTTTGGTTAATTTACACCATTCAGTGTAGGCAGCTCTGGGCTCAGTAAGAGCCTGTAAGTGCAGGGCTTTGTGAAGCTCAGCCTGGATTCTATCATTTCCATCCCCAAAGTGTTTCAGATGAGTCACTGCCTTCCTCCCTGCGTCACTTCTCTCCCTCTGAGCAAACAGGTAATCACAAACCTTTGTTCAGTGCTGCTCAGAGCACCCTGCAAGCCCAGGCTGTGCCGAGCAGCTGCCCAGCAGGTGCTGCAGGAGTGGGTGAGGGCACATCAGAGAGGTGGTTCCCACAGTGCAGGGCCAGCTTGGCTCCAGAGTGCTGCAGGGGCTCACACCCCCCCAACGCCCTCCTTGCACACCTAAGGGGGTCTGGCTTTGGGCTGTGCCCACTGCCACATTCATGCCTGGAGGGAGAGAAAAACAAGCCAGCAAAGGCAGGGCTGAGGGGAAAGAAAGAAAGTAGGGAGTGAGACTCATGGGTGAGGGTGGGGGGATGTGTGTGTGTGTGTGTGTGGAATGAAAACCAAACCCCCAAAGCAACAAAATACCCAAATCAGAAAAGAAAAAGAAGAGAAAGAAAAAAATGGGCTCCAAGGGAGGTTTTCTTTTTATAACTCCCCCCAAGGTGACTGCCAGATTCTTTGGAGCATTTTGTTAGCCAACATTCCTGGGAAGTATTCTGAAAGCAAACCATGTGTTCAGCAGCAGCTCATGTGTGGAGAAGCTTGAAAGCTCTTCTGAAACTGGGACATGCTGCATTATCTGCCAGGCACAGAGATGCCAGTGGAGCAGCTGGAGCTTCGTACTGGGTGGCAGGGAGGGCACAGGGACCACCACGTGAAGTTCAGCTGCAGACTCTTCATAAGCTACAGATGGGTTTGAGTACAGGTGCATGGCTGGTGCTCCTACCAGGGAAGATGTTCTAGGGTAAAGCTTCTCTTTTCATTGGCAAGCTGCTTTACTACAGCATCCTTCCATGGTTCAATGCAGTCCTGGCCAGGGTCTGAAGGACCCTCCTCAGTAAGTCTGCAGGTGGCACCACGCTGGGTGGCTGTGTCTATCTGCTAGAGGGTAGGGAAGCTTTACAGCAGGATCTGGACAGGTGAGACCTCTGGGCCAAGGCTGATTGTATGAGGTTCAACAAGGCCAAGTGCCAGGTCCTGCACCTGGGTCACAACAACCCCGTGGGGAGCTACAGACTTGGGGGATGTGCGTTTGGAAAGCTGCAGCTTGGAGAGCAGCCTGGGAGTGTTGGTTGGCAGTCGACTGAATATGAGCCAGCAGTGTGCCCAGGAGATCAAGCAAGCCAATGGCATCCTGGCTTGGATTAGAAACACTGTGGCCCGCAGGGACACAGAGGTGATATCCCCCTGTGCTCAGCACTGGGGAGGCCATACCTTGAGTGCTGTGTTCAGTTCTGGGCCCCTCACTCCAGGAGGGACATTGAGGGGCTGGAGCCTGTCCAGAGCAGGACAACAAGGCTGGAGAAGAGCCTGGAGCACCTGGGCTACAAGGAGAGACTGAGGGAGATGGCAGTGTTCAGGCTGGAGAAGAGGAGGCTGAGGGGAGACCTCATTGCTCTCTACACCTCCCTGAAGGGAGGTTGGAGTGAGGAAGGGCAACCTCTTCTCCTTGGTGGCAAGAGACAGGTCCAGAGGATATGGTTCCAAGCTGCACCAGGGGAGGTTCAGGCTGGATATTAGGAAATATTTCTTCCCAGAAAGGGTTCTCAGACACTGGAATGGTCTGCCCAGGGCAGTGCTGGAGTCACCATCCCTGGGGGTGTTCAAGCAGCTGTGGACCTGGTGCTTAGGGACATGGTTTAATGTTGACCCTGCAGTGCTGGGTGAAAGGTTGAACTGGATGAGCTTGGAGCTCTCTTCCAACTAGATATATTCTGTGATTCTGGGAAGGAAACTCATCCAGGTGGCAAGAAAATGGGTTGACCATGACCTTTCAACACCTCTCCAACAGGGCAAACTTCTTCTAGAGAACTAGAGCAAAGTGATGACAAAAGAAGAAGAAGAAGAAAGGAAAAAGAAATAAGGAAAAATAATCCCAGACTTCCCTTTTTGGGGGGCTTGTTATTCTTTACAGGGCTCTTGGGATTGGAAACATGGAAAGCCTACAAGAAAGAACCACAGGCTGGAGCCCAGAATGCTGTTTTCCATGTTGTGGTTGCCTCTTGAAATTCAGCTCTTGTAAAAAGCTCAGCTCTGATAGCTGCGCTGTGCTCAGGGTCTGTAAGGCGTTAAGGGCTGCCCATTAAGTGCCTTTAACTCTGCCTAGCGTTCAACGTGGGTGAAGCCAGCCCAGCTGGAGGCAGGAGCTTGGGCTGAGGAGCAGGGAGGTGTGGCTGTTGCCCTCTTGTCCTGTCGTTAAGAGGTTCCAGCTAGATCCAGCAGGCTTTTTAGTGGGATGATTTAAGAAGAATGATATTTTGCTCTGCTCTGCCGCAGCCTCTTTAAAAGCCAGAGCCAGAAGCACAAGAAGAGACCAAAGATTAACCCTTGGAGTGCCAGTGGTTTGTAGTATTTAACCCCTTGGAAGGCTGCACATGGTTTTAGTCAGCAGTTTGCTCCTTCCACAAAGGCAGGAGCCCCACCAAGCCTGAAGAGTTGTCCATAGGCTTGGCCTCTTCAGCCAGAGTTTTGCCAGCTCAGGAATTCTTTTTGCTTGTGGTAATGTTTGAAGAGAAATAATTATTAGCTCCAAAAAAAAGGAGAAAAATCCCCATGCTGGCATTTCAGTGAAAGGCTGTGGTTTGGAGCACTCTGAGCAGTCAAAGGCTTTAAAACTTCACCTATTTTGGGGAGGGGGGTGGGGAATAAGAGAAATGTGCTGAAATGGCAGCTGTTTGTGGTAGGTTTTGCTTGTCTCTGGTGAAAGGAGCACAGAAAACCTCCTGCCTGTGGCCCTGATGTGGTTGAAGGTCAGAATCCAAGTGAGGAAAGGGTCTTGATGGGCTTTCCTCATTCTCCACACTCTGGGAGTCAAAGGGATAGAGGTTTGTTGGTCCAGAGAAGATCAGGCCAGAAGATAAAAATGTGTCTAGAAAGTATTCCCCTCATTCACCACAAGTCACCTAGTGAGGAATGAAGAGTATGGGGTCAAGAAGGGGATGGGGGCACCAGGCCTGGCTGAGAAACAAGCAAAAGCACAGAATCTTTGTGGCTGGGCAGATGATTTGATGTGTCCTGGATAGACCACAGAATGTTGGGGGTTGGAAGGCACCTCAAGAGAGCATCGAATCCAACCGCCCTGCCAGAGCAGGACCACCCAGGGCAGGTCACACAGGGACACATCCAGCTGGGTCTCCAGAGAAGGAGACTCCACAGCCTCTCTGGGCAGCCTGCTCCAGGGCTCCTTCACCTTCACCACACAGAAGTGTCTCCTCCTGTTGAGGTGGAACTTCCTGTGTTCCAGTTTGTCCTTGTTGCTCCTTGTCCTGTCACTGGGCACCACTGAAAAGAGCCTGGCACCTTCATCCTGACACCTACCCCTCAGATATTGATCAGATCCCCTCTCAGCCTTCTCTTCTCCAGACTAAACAGGCTCTCAGTCTCCACAGCAGAGGTGTTCAAGCCCCCCCAGCCATCCTCACAGCTTCCATTGGACTCTCTCCAGCAGGTCCCTGTCCCTCCTGAATCGAGGAGCCCAAAACTTCCATTTTGCATCAGAAGTTCATTAACTTAATTAAAAACCTGCCTCTGATGAGGCAGCCTACAGCCCTGGAGCAGTGCTCTCCCCTTGTCAGTGCAGTTCCACACCAAACATTTTGAAGGCAGGAAAAGTCCACACTTCCTCAGCTTCCCTTCCAGGAGCCTGCTGGACAAAGGGAAGGTCCCAGCAGATCAAGAGGTTCTCCTGGAGGCTCGCTGTTCCCTAGGTGAGCACAGCTTTTTAAGGCTGTAGCAGCACCTGCCCCTCCTGCTGCATGGAGGCTTTGGTTTAATTATTGTAATTAATTATTTTAATGACTTAATTGCTCCTGGTAAGTCTGGGTGATGTTCAGTGCCAGCCTCTCCCTTCAAATGGGAGAGAACATTTCCCCCCCACCCCCCAACTCCTCCTTTCCTTTTCTTGTAGGAGTCACTCTGCAACTGCTCTGCTGTTTTTCTTTGCTGTTTGAGCTGTCAAATTGACAGCTCAAACTTCCCAGGAGCCTCTGAGAGGCAAATTTAATTTGTACCTGGATTATTATTTTTTTCCACCACCCCCCCACCCCCCCAGTCTCTGAAAGATAATTATCTGGCTGGTCTCTGAGTCCCTCTTTGGATAATTGCACTTAGAGGGAGGCCTGTAGAGCAAGAGTGAGGGGCACAGCAGAGGCTGTTGGACATTCTGAACACGCCTCGCCTCTCTCTCTTACCTTTCCCTGCCTTCAGAACAAAGCCAGGAGTTGAAATCCTCGTGCACAGGAAACCCAGGCAGCTTGTTCAGGGTTTGGGTGCCAGCCTCTCTGCTCACAACCTGCCTTCTCCTCAGCAGGTGCTTTCAGCACAGAGCTGACCTTGTCTCCTGGCTCCTTGCTCACCTTCCACACAGGCTGCCGTGAGAGCAACGCATGCCTGTGCTGCTCCCAAAAGGCTTTGCACTGTGCCTGGTGTTGCCTTCTTAGCCTGGGCTGAAGGATTTCAGCAGCATTTCCTTCTCACCTCTGGCTTTGAGTGGTCACTTTTGCCTGCCCTTTGCCTTCTGTGCAAAACCAGCACCCATCTCTCCTTTGAACACAGACTGAGAGCCCTGGGGCTGGGTAGGATAGGATAGGACTAGGACTAGGACTAGGATAGAATAGAGTACAGTAGAAGAGAATAGAATAAGAAGAGAAGAGAAGAGAAGAGAAGAGAAGAGAAGAGAAGAGAAGAGAAGAGAAGAGAAGAGAAGAGAAGAGAAGAGAAGAGAAGAGAAGAGAAGAGAAGAGAAGAGAAGAGAAGAGAAGAGAAGAGAAGAGAAGAGAAGAGAAGAGAAGAGAAGAGAAGAGAAGAGAAGAGAAGAGAATTAGAGTAGAATAGAATAGAATAGGATAGAATAGGATAGGATAAGAGTAGACTAGAATAAGAGTAGAATAGAATAGAGTAAGAGTAGGATAGGATAGGATAGGATAGGATAGGATAGGATAGGATAGGATAGGATAGGATAGGATAGAATTAATCAGGTTGTGTGGAGAAGAGAAGACTGAGAGGGGACCAGTGTCTATCAGCATCTGAGGGGTGGGTGTCAGGATGAAGGTGCCAGGCTCTTTTCAGTGGTGCCCAGTGACAGGACAAGGGACAAGAGGGACAAGCTGGAACACAGGAGGTTCCACCTCAACAGGAGGAGACACTTCTGTATGGTGAGGGTGCTGGAGCCCTGGAGCAGGCTGCCCAGAGAGGTTGTGGAGTCTCCTTCTCTGGAGACATTCAAAACCCAGCTGGATGTGTCCCTGGGTGCCCTGCCCTGGGTGCCCCTGCTCTGGCAGGGGGGTTGGAGTCAGTGCTCTCTGGAGGTGCCTTCCAACCCCTACCATTCTGTGAGTCTGTGACTTTCCATTTCCAAAGGCCTTCCCTTCCCGGTTTCTGTGATCTGGCACAGCAGTTTGCTTTCAGAGGCACCGAGAGAGTGTTTATGGTGTGCTCAGCTGCACCACAAGAAAACAGTTCTGGCTGACTCCAGCTTGTGTCTGGCAACATCCGAGAAACCTTAGGAAGAAAACAGCGAGGCAAGCTCAAAGTTTGCAGCGTAGCTCTGCCACTCCCCTTGCTTTCTCCAGCCAGCAGTTTGCATCTAAGTTGTTGTTGGTTTATTACATAAACAAATAACTCTAAAACCTAGATGTTAGACCTTGGGTCCTGTAAACAGCACCAAAAAAAGCCCCCACAGGACCTGTTGTGACAGTAGATCTGAATAATCTAGTGCAACTTCTGGGTGATGTGAACTGCAGCACAAGTTGCCTTCTAAAGAGCTGCTAATTTTGCATTATCCTCCAGAGGAGAGTTAATAATATGTTCTAAATGAGCTTCCTATTCTTGGCACCGGGAGGCATTTCCCCCTCCTGCCTTTATTTGAGAGCTGAAGCTCTCCAAAGTGAGGGCTGCCTCTGTTCTGCATCTCATGCCACATCGCCGCTCCTTTGTTTAGCGGCGGGTGATAATAGCTGGAGTGTTGTCTTCTCCCTGGGTTGATAAGCACTTGAGCTGGCTCTCTGAATGCCTGCTCAGCCAAGCAAATAAATAGCTTGCCTCTCTGTGAGATCCCCGAGTGGCAAGGTGCCTGGCAGCTGGGGCTGTGGAGCAGGCGCCGGCTGCTTGCTGAGCAGGACCCAGCCCGCCGCAGGCTTTGCAGCTGGCTGGGGAGGTGTGCTGGGGTTTGCTCACCTCCATCTAGCTCTGAACTCGGTGGAAGTGGAGGCCTTTGTGGGACAGAAAAGGATATGAAGGGAACAGCCAAGGGTTTTGTGATCAATGGGATCCTGTTTGGGTGTTTTCCTACTGCAGGTCTCGCTTCTCATAAAGCCTATGGCTTAGATGTGACCCTAGGAACACCCAAGCTGACTCACCAAGGCTCCCACAGACAACATCCCTGCCAGCTGTGCCATTTAGAACTTGCCATTGTCAAAGGCCTCCAAGATACAGATTTCTGGGGGAGGACTAGGATCAGCAACACTTCTTTCAACTCATCAGATCTGTTTCAGTTTCCTGATACCAGCTTGGTGAAGGGATTGTAGTCCAGGAGGGATCCTCCATCCAGGAGGGATCCTCCATCCAGGAGGGATCCTCCATCCAGGAGGGATCCTCCAGGAAGGCTGCAGAGGGACTTTTCATGAGGGTGTCTAGAGACAGGACAAGGGGGAATGGTTTGAAGCTGAGGCAGAGCAGGGTTAGACTGGAGCTTAGGAAGAAGTTCTTCAGCAGGAAGGTGGTGAGACTCTGGAACAGGCTGCCCAGGGAGGTTGTGGCTGCCTCCTGCTTGGAGGTGTTGAAGGCCAGGTTGGATGAGGTTTTGTGCAGCTGAGTGTAGTTGAGAGGCATCCCTGGCCATGGCAGGGAGGTTGGAGGAGATGATCTCTGAGGTCCCTTCCAACCTGAGCCCTTCTATGATCTATGATAAGGTCACTGCCCCAAGAGCCCAACAAACTTGAGAGGGAATTTGGTGGTTTTGATCATCTTGTGTTTAAAACATCTTCTCTCCAGCCATTTGCAGCATGATTCTGGGAAGAAAAACCTGGCTGTGTCTCACTGGTGTTTGTTGTCTGGTTTTCCAACACTGCCTAGAAGCCCACAGCCTTTCTCTAAGTGTCAGATATAAAAATGTGTGTGTACAGAGAGAGATTTGTATCCAGAGATCTGGGGGTTACAGCACATTTGTGAACTCGTATTATATACAACACCTGGAAGTGGAAATTCTCTTCCAGTGTTCTTCTCCAGCTGGGAATTTGTGGCAATGACTTTGCATGTGTGTCCCTGCTCCCTCCTCCTCCAAGGCCGGGGATAGCAACTTACAGCAGGTCTCCTGCATCTCAGGAGAGATCTCAGACACCCCAAGTGTTTAGTCCACGTGGCTGAAGACATCTGAAGACTTTCCATGCCCTGCTCAACATTCTGAAGGCTCCTTTTTCCCTGCTGAACATCCTGCTTTAGCCCTCCTGTGTGCTTTGCTCCCACTGCTGCATCCTGCTTTCCACTTCATGGAGCTGAAGGGATGAAGAAGAACCTTTCCTTCAGCTGGAGCCCCCTGCAACTGCTGCTGCCACAGCTGCTGGGAGCCTCAAAAGAGCTTCTAGAGTTGTAAACAGCCCTCAGGCTACCTCATTTTCCTTTATGCTCTCCATCTTCTAGGAGCTCCAGGTGTAACTAATAAGCAGTAGTCAGCCAAGTTCAGCTCTTCTCTTCTCCTAGGCTGAGAGCACCATTTTGTTCTGGAAAATCTCTAAGTGTTCATTAGTGTCATGGAAACAGGAATCATCTTCCTGTTGAATAACCAAAGAAATCCAGAAAGCATTCAGCAGAAGGGCAATCCAGAGGGGAAAATGCCTCCTGTCAGAGAAGGCCTGCACAACTGGAGTCAGAGGTTCAGCAGCCAGCTGAGGAATCAGGGCATGGCTGGCAGTGACACAGCCTAGAATGAAGATGACAATCTCCATGCTCCAGAGCGTGAATGGATTTACCACCCAAGCTCAGAAGGAGTTTTCTCCATCACATTACAGAGCAAGTCAGCTTCTCACTGACATATCAGACATCATCCACTGAGTGACTGGACAGCCACATGCACCTGGGGACACTGAGCAGCTGGGCCATGGATAGTTTGCATGTTGGATGCATCAGACAGAGCCAGGGGCCTGATGGAAGCCCTTGGTTTCCTGCAGACACTGATGAGTGCCACTCAAGCCCCTGTCTGAATGGAGCTACCTGCGTGGATGGGAGCCTTGGTGACCCTTTCAAATGCTTGTGCCTTCCCAGCTATGGAGGGGACCTGTGTGACATGGGTAGGGCCTGCCTGGCTTCAGCTAATCCTACTAACTGCTGCACCACCTTCTTCCCACCCTACTCCCAGGAAAAAAGCCCATCCCACGAGCTCCCACCAGTCCTGCCCTCATCTCAGTTAGCTAAGCTCTAACAGAGCTTGAAGTACACTAGGGAAGAGCTGTGAGACTTTGCTTCTACACTTCCATTTGGATCACAGCAACATGTCCTCCAAGACTCCTAAGCAGGAGTCTCTGGTGTCTTCTTCATCTTCTTTAAGCTCCTCTGGTGATGCCCCATACAGATTGCAATGATGGCCACCACTGAAGCTGCTGTCTCTCGGGGTCAAGGGTCTTCCTGTTCATCTGGAACAGCAGGGAAATATCTGAGCTCACCTTCACCCCAGGCAAACTTTCTCTGCTAGACTGGAATTCCATGGAAGGATGCTTCAAGTGAGCCACAAGAAGAGATTGTGCTTCTGACTGTGGAGATGCAGCCTCATTCCCTCCAGGCATCTCCACCCATTTGACACGGCATGACATTCTTGTCCACACCTTCAACATGCAGCAGGGGACCTACATCTTTGAGGCAACAGCAGCTGACCTATTTTTTTCCACCAAAATGAGGTACTCTGGCCTGCAAAAATCTCTCTTTTTGGTTTTGCAGGGAAACAAAAGGAGTTTGAAGTGGTTTGGGGTTTTTCCTTAAAGCTGATGAGAGCCCAAACCTCTATCAGCTACCTGAGAGGAAGCTCAAACAGCTTGCAGAGTCCTCTTCACTTTGGCACAAGTAATAACATATCAGATCTTCTTCTCCTCTTTCTCTGCACCTCTCTTTCTGCTCCCCATGAGAACATATGAAGCAGACCATAAGAAGGCTGCTCAGGATCACTGGACAGGAGCTCTGAGCAGGAATTGTGCTGTCTCTACATCCCTTTCCTACCATAAACTAATCAGTCCCTGATTTACTCATCCCTGCTACCTGTTGCTGAAGATCCCTGTAATCCTACAAGAGGCTTTCTACCCTGCAGCTCCTTATGGTCTTATGTGGTTCAAGCCAGGATTCATTTCTTCTCTTCTCTGATTTATGGGCTCGTGATGCCTTGGGGGGTATGGCCTGGGAGATGCAAGATGAGAGCAGCATCCCAGATGCAGTGTGGGATGTAAACCTTCATGATTCCCATGAGGAGGACCAGCCTTTCTGTTGATTTCCAAGAGCAGCAGGACACCATGGGTGAGCTCTGCCATCTGTGGGCACAGCCAGTCCTTGTCACCACAGCAGCCTAGGAAACATCCTGCTCAGGTTCTGTGCCATATGCTGTTCCATCCCCAGGCTGTGATGACAGGGGGTGGAGTTCAAGCTGCTGGCAAAATGTCTTCCATCTCAAGAGTGTTCTCTGCTCACCTCATGCACACAATCTGCCTGCAAAGGCTAAGAATCCTTAGAGCTTCAGCTGCTTCCAGCTCACCTGTTGGAGAAGACAGAGTGTTTTTAACACCTCAACTACCAACCAGCTCTTCCAATCTCTATGAAGTGCCTGCAACCTCCACCTGGAAGTACACCAGAAGAGTGGAGCAGAAGCAAAGACTGTGATTGAAGGTGCTGGGGGCTTTGGCCTACCAAGTTTAACACACACAAAAAAAGAAAGGAACTGAGTATGGAAAAACCTAACTGGAAAAGGAAGGAGGCATGAGGACTCAGGAAAAGTCCACCACTCCCAGAACATCAAGTGCCTGGGGAAAGGGTGGTAGATGAAGCATCTGAAAGGCTGAGCTTCAGCACATTTCATTCTCTGTTTCCTTCAGCCACGTGGAGCAGATGTGTGGTGCTGCAGTGCAGGCGAGCTGCTGAAGGGCTCCTCTCGTGGCTTCTCCATCTGCCTCTGCTCCCCCTCATCTGTGGCCTCAGGCTGCCTTGGGTGTTTGTTTTCAATTAGTGGGGTTAACTCTGCAGTGCTGCTCAATTGGTAAAAGATGTTCTGAAAAGTTGAGACATTTTTGTGCTTCCTTAGCAGCTTCCAAGCTTTTTCCCCTTGAGATTTCACTTTCTCTCTCCACCATGGCAAGTTCCCACCTCCGTCTCTTTGCTCCCACCTTGCTAGGCTCGCTTCTCCTCCAGAGTCCCAGAACCACAGCAACTGATGCAACCTCTGGAACCTGGGTTTGCCTCCTCTCTCTCATTTTCCACACATTCCTGTGGATCCTGGGCTTCTGGAGCCAGGTTTTCCAGTTTCTTTCCAGAGCAGTGAAACTCTACAAGCCAGCACAAGCAGGAAGAGAGGGATTCCTCCTTGGTTAGTTCCTCAAAAATGGGATCCAGGAACATGACAGAGGGGTGGAATTTGTCAGGAGTGAGTTTGTTGTTAGCATTGGTCACCTTCCTGCAGACACAGGATCTCCAGCAGAGCCTGCCCTCTCTGCCTGTGTCTTGGATGCCCTCTGATAACCTTCCCACAGGCAGCAGCACCAGGGTTTGCTTTACTGAAAGTGACCCTGTGCTGTCCCATGCCACGAGAGTGGCCAAGAGGTGAATTGGAAGGCTTCCAGATTCATGCACCAACTCTCTCTCTTTTTCTTTTTCTTTATCCACCCTTTGTGTGTTTCAGACCTGGAAAACTGTGAGGAGGGTTGGATCAAGTTCCAAGGCCACTGCTACAGGCACTTTGAAGAGAGGGAGACTTGGATGGATGCGGAGAACAGATGTCGACAGCACCAAGCCCACCTGA
Source organism: Dryobates pubescens (assembly GCF_014839835.1). Classification (NCBI taxonomy): domain Eukaryota; kingdom Metazoa; phylum Chordata; class Aves; order Piciformes; family Picidae; genus Dryobates; species Dryobates pubescens. Next base: position 5,565,787 of record NC_071628.1, read on the forward strand.
GCAGCATCATCACCCCAGAGGAGCAAGAATTTGTGAACAGTGAGTGCTGAGGCCAGCCTGAGACTATGAAGGGGGTTGTTCACTGGAATCTATGGGCAGAATAGTCCAAAATGATGTAAAAACCACAATTTCCCCCCCAGAGGTTTCTTAAAGAGCCCTCAGCCTTGAGCAGGAGAGGAGCAACTGTCCAGCCATGGGACCGGAGAGCCCTTTCTCAGCTAGGACAGATCTACACTATTAGCACTGATGTGGCTTGTTCACAAGAGGTTCACTTGATGCAGCAAGCTTGGTGACCCCTGCCCATGCTCATGGCACACTGAGTGCAGAGGGAGATGGACAAACACAGTGCAGAGAAATAAGGACAACCAGGGGCTAGAAGGCACGAAGGAGCCTCATGACCCAGGGGCTCTAGGGCCAGAGGAAGTTGGGATGGCAAAGAAATACTTCCAAAAAGACACTGAGGAGCCCTGTCCCATCTTCTCCCTCCTCTCTGGCTCTTCCAGGTCACGCACAGGACTACCAGTGGATTGGCCTCAATGACAGAGCTGTGGAGAACGACTTCCGCTGGTCCGACGGGCACTCCATGGTGAGACTGCAGCCCAGGCCAGGGGCAGCCACCGCCTCTGGGGGGCAAGGAGTGCCCCTCAGGTGGCAAGAGCCCGGTGGTTTAAGTGCTGAGTGCTTGGGTTAGCCATTGACTAGAGGCAGCCCTAAACTTGGTAGGGCTGGTGCGGTTTCCAAGCCTCTAGTGAATCTGGTGCCCCCGGGCAGCATCACAGTAGAGATAACTGCTGTAGTAGCAGTGCTGGCAAACCATGGTGTCTGCTGGTGAGATGCACGGGCAAGGCAGCAGCAAGGGTGAAGGAAGGAGTAGGAGAGGCTTGGGCTGAGCCTTGGGCAAAGGGCTGTCCTCTCTCCACAGCAATTTGAGAACTGGAGGCCCAACCAGCCGGATAACTTCTTCGCGGCGGGCGAGGACTGCGTCGTGATGATCTGGCACGAGCGAGGCGAATGGAACGACGTCCCCTGCAACTATCACCTCCCTTTCACCTGCAAGAAAGGAACAGGTCAGCACCCTGCACTCAGCCAGGGAGGGTGGGAGGCTCAGGTGGTGACCCTGGAGCTGCTGGGGAACACCCAGTGCCCGTGAATGTGGGGTTGATCACTGCAGATGATGGGCAGAGGAGGTGGGAGGAACTGGCAGTAGCGTGGGCAGCTGGCAGGGGCTCTGGGAGAAAGTTTCCCAAGGGCTTGAAAACAACTAAATAAGCCACCAAGGACAAGCTCTCATGTCTTCATGCCCAGCCACACCCCAGCTGCAGCTTTGCTCCCATACACCGGCTCCACAAGCAGCTGTTGTGATGCCCAGCTGACTCTGCCTCTCCAGGGGCCAAGAATGAATGCCTGAGGCAGATCACTGCAGAATTTCAAGGCCCATCACAGAATTTCCATTTCCCCACACCCCTAAACTTTGTGGACAGAGGCAATCTCAAAGGGATTCAAGGTAGAACTTCTTCCTAACCTCCAGCCTAAACATCCCTTGGTGCAGCTTGAGACTGTGTCCTCTAAGGTTTTGTGCATGGGAGAACAGGAACGGCGAGGCTGTGAATGCCCAGCCTGCACCAGGCAGGAGCTGCCTGGGGGTGAGCTTCCCCCTCAGCCAGGCAGCGCTCCTCAAGCTCTCCATTTCTCTGCCCATCTCCTGCAGTGGCCTGTGGGGAGCCCCCCGTGGTGGAGAACGCCAGGACCTTTGGCCAGAGGAAGGACCGCTACGAAATAAACTCCCTGGTGCGGTACCAGTGCGACCAAGGCTACATCCAGCGCCACGTGCCCACCATCCGCTGCCAGCCCAGCGGGCAGTGGGAGCAGCCACAGATATCCTGCACCAGCCGTACGTCTGGGGCCCTTTCTCTCTGGGTCAGGGCTGAGGCAGCCCTGCAGCTGGCAGAAGGAGCTGGGAGGGAGGGGGTTGTCCTCTTGGGGTGCGGCGTTTAGCTCTGAGCCAAGCAGAAGTTGTCAGCGTGGGATCGTTGACTCCCTCATGACAGACCATGGTAGCTGGGCAGGTGTGGAGCAGGAGGGCTGGCTGGAGGGGCAGCCCAGGAGCTTGCTGCCCAGGAGCTTGCTGCCCAGGAGGCTACTCCACCTAGGCAAGGTAGGGGCAGCTGCAGAGCCAGGGAAGAGCAACACGAGCTTACCAAGGGCCCAGGCTACTTAAAGAAAGGAAAGAGAAAGAAATGGCTTCAGGAAGGGTGTTTTGGCACCACCTGCATCAGCAGAGAGGAGGGGGGAGCTGTGGTTCCTCAGCACTGCCCTGGCATCCCCCTGCCCTGGGAGCAGAGAGGAGCCTTGCAGCAGAGGTAAGGCAGGGGACAGGGCTGAGTTCCTGACCCTCCTGCAGCTGAAAGCCTTCAGCTGATGACAGACAGCCTTCTCCCACTGGTGTCCCAGCCCACTCCCAGGCCTGCCTACACCCCTGTCCCATCCCTGCTCGCCTGCAGCTTCCCAATAATTTCATCAGCCTCAGCCAAATCACATCTGTCTTGTGGCCTCCCTGCTAGGTTCTGGTCCAGCTGGGCAATCCTGCTAAAGCAATGTTCCCACGGCCAGGGAAACTTGATACAGGACAAACCTCCACCCCAGGAAGGAGATGGAAGGGGGAGACATGGAGGAGGCATCTGACTGGTGACTAAGCTGCTGGTACCCTTGGTTTTGCCATGGGCCTGGAGAGCTGCAGGCTGCTCCCAGCATGAACCACCAGTAATCAAGAGAGCTAGGCTGTTCCAAAGCAGCTTTTGGTGCTTCCATGGACTCTCTCCTGCAGTTAGCACATTGGGATGGTGCCAGCCTCAGAGGAGACCGACAGTAAACATCAGGCAAAAGCCTTGTCCCTGCCAGCCAGGGCTGTTTCCCCTCCTGTGCCCTGAGCACATCTCACTGCTGATGGATAGTTCCCTCTCTGTCCCAGGGGATGATGGAGGGACTGGTTGGCCAGCAGGCAAGACGGGCAAGATGCCCACCCCATTAGCAGAGCTGTCCTTCTGGCTGACCACAGGGGAGGGAGGGGACAAGCATCCGCAGGGAGGATGCTTTTGCCCAGGCTTCCAGTAGGCAGCGGACACCTTCACCACAGGGTGAAGCAAAGCCCAGCTGCGGGAGGTGGGGGGGAAGGGGGACACTGAAGGGCCGATTGAGCGGGAGCAGGCGGGCTGGCGCCGGGGCGCACACAGCCGGCGGCCGGGCAGCTCCACCTGCGGCTTCCCGTGTTTGTCCAGGGAGCCGGGGACCAAGGCGGCCAGCGTGGACAAGCAGCGTCTCTGTCCCAGCTCCTGCTAACAAGGTGCCTTTTCTTCTCCTGCCTCTCCCGCAGCCTCCAACTACCAGCGCAGGCTATACAAGAGGAGCCCCAGGAGCCGGTCGAGACCCAGCAGCAGAGCCGTGCACAGACCCACCCATTAGAGAGGGGCCGGACAGACCGAGGGGAAAGCGAGCAAGAGAGAGAGAGAGTTTTAACTGAACACTTTATATTAACAGAGTCAATTCCTCCTCCTCCTTCTTCTTCTTCTTCTTCTTTTTTCTTGCCTTCTTTTTTGTTTGTTTGTTTTGGGGTTTTGGAGGGGATTTCTTTTTTTTTTTTTTTTTTGGTCATATAAGGAAAGAAAAAACTTCTATTAAAGACAACCCCACCTTTGTGTGTGTATATATTAAACAAGAAATTAATGTATTTGGGTTTTTTCCCAAGCACCAAAGCAAAGCAAATCAGATCTGAGCATTTTTGCTAACAGTCCAGTTCCAATTATCTTCGAGCCTTTGGGGGATGGGGGGAGGGTTGGGGAGGGGGGAGGGAGGATGCAGAGGGGCAGGGGGGGGTTAAGTTAAATAATAAAGATGATGATTATTTTTTTTTTCCTGATTTTATCCATGAACAATGTAATTATTTCTGTTATTTAATCTCTGGGGTGGACAGCACCTTTTGGGGTTTGGTTTGAGTCGGGTTGGGTTTGGTTTGGTTGGGTTTGGTTTGGTCTTCTCCAGAACCCTTCTCCTCCTGCTGCGTGGTGTCGGGGGTGGGCGAGGAGGGCCAAGGGGGCTGTGGTGGAAGGAGCTGTGAGAGGAGGAAGGCAATGGGATGCTGAGCCCCCAGGATGCGGGGGGCTGGGGGCTGCAGCCCCTCTCTGCTTCCCCCCCCACACCCCCACCCCCATGCAGCTCAGCGCCTGTCCTGGGCCGATGCGCTCTTTCCAGGGGACCGTGCGGGGCACCAGCGTTCCCTGCACCTATTTATATTTTGGAACATATCCTATTTTGAAAGAATGATAAATAATAAAGAGAGTGAAAGCGGAAGGGGCATGCTGTCAGTGTTGCTTATTTTGTGGGAAGGGGAGGTGTCTGCCCAGGTTGAGTGGGGATTGAGTGGGGATCTTCCGTGCAAGGCAGCCTGGAAGGAAGGGGGAGCCCAAAGAGGGTGCTCCAGGCTACGTGGGACCTGCTCAGCCCCAGCCAGCACCCTGGGTTGTGTGGGGCGGTTTCCCAAGCCCTCAGATGAAGAAGGACCTTGAGCTAGGACATGACTCCCTCTGGTCAGCTCTCACCCTGGAAGGGGGTTAACCCGTGTGCCTAACACTCATCGCCAGCAGGAGCTGCTTCACCCTCCAGCTTCCAGTCCTGACACCCACGGGGTTAATTAACACTCATTAGTGAGGGAGCATTAGGAGCTCGCAGGAGCTTGGGTGGAGACAGTGATGATGAGAGAACATGCAGTCAAGGATGTGCCAGTGCTGGGTGTCCAGCCAGGGATCCCCTCCTTAGCAGACCCCTTTCTCATGCTGGGACAGAGGAGACACAGCCATGTCACTCCAGGGCTTTCTCCACTGATTTATTAGATGAGGTCCAGGAAAAATACATCTTTTCACAACCAGATGCTTGAAGAAGGCACCAGAGTTCAAGTGGTGTCCAGGCAAGGAGCACATGGAGATAAGGCACTGGTGCTCCCACCGGGACAGGCACAATAGCAACTATCAGTAGGACAGAGACAGGACTGGAACAGGAGCCAGGGTACAACAAAAGGCCCCAGTCTCTGCCTCTGGCCAAACTCAGCCTCACTTCACTTGCACCCTGTGAGCTGGAAGAGCAGGTGGGTGTCTGCAACACGCTGCCACTGTGGGAAGGGGTCCCCACCCGAGGGGTGGCAGCAGATCATGGGGATCATCCTCACACACATCCCATGTCAGGGAGGGTCCCACACTGCCCCGGCTGGCAGCCGCCCTGAGCAGCTGTGTGTGCCAGCAGCTGAGCAAGGTGTGGAAAATGTAAAGGAAAGAAACAAAATAAAACAAAAAGAAGCCTCCCCCCCAACCCACCTCCCCCCAGTCACCCCCAAACAGCTCTGGGAAACACCCAACACCAGGCACCCTCAGGCTTGAAACATCCTCTGGCCAAGAAGATGCTCTCCTGGCTCATTATCTCTCCTTGTAGCAGAAGACCCCAAACCTGCCCTTGCTGGGGAAGCCAAAGCTGCGGACACCAGGCTCTGCAGGGCCGCAGTTGGCCCGGGGCTTGGTGATGGGGTAGCGGACACTGCCATCTGCCAGCCAGCCAGCGTCGCAGCGGTCCAGCCCCAGGAACTTCCAGGCGGAGTAGAGGTGCCCGACCCGGGCAATCTCAGCCCCTGCGTCCTGGCAGCTCTGCTTGGCCTCCTCCAGCGTCATCCCGGCCGGGCGCCCCAAGTAGAAAACCTCTCCTAGGGGGAAGAGTGGAGCATCAGTGCCGAGCATCATCCGGAGCATCCCCATCTAGAGCATCAGCGCCTGGAGCTTCCCCACCCGAGCAGGGTACATGGGATGCCGCCACTGGGGCGCAGCATCTTCCCCGCTCCCCGGCCGCTATCCCAGCACCCACCTCTGAGCGCAGAGGAGAAGCAGAAGGCATCGAAGCGGTGCAGGTGCCGGTGGCGGGGGCCGTAGCTGCGGATGCCCGGGGCGAGGTGCGTGCCCCCGCAGGGCTTGCGGGGCTGGCGGATGGGGTACTGCACCGTGCCGTCCGCCAGCCACCCCGCGTTGCACCAGTCCAGCCCCTCGCTCCAGGCCTGGAAGAGCTGGTGGAAGGTGGCGAGGATGGCGCCCTGATCCTGGCACACTCGCTCGGCTTCGTGGAAGTTGAGCCTGTACTGCCCGTGGGGAGGCTGGTAGGGGAACACGATGCCTGGGGGCAGACCGGGGACTCAGCCAGCTCTGTAGTCAGCCCATCCGCCCCGAGTCCGGCCCAGCAAGGAGCTGGAGGGGTCCCCAACCCATCTGAAATTCAGGCTCTGGGACAGGGACCACCCCAGGGTGGCACAGCCCGAGGCTCAGGCACGCAGGGATGGGGCTGCTCTGGGCACGTAGGCTCCAGCGGCGAGTTGCCAGCGACATCTGGTGGCACAGGGGCACAGAAGCACGGTCCTGGGGACGCACGGACCACCTTGGTGGGTACAGCACCCGCACACACGGGGATGCCCAGACTATGGTAATGGGGATGTAGGAATGACCAACAGAGGGTCGCATGGACCACAGTGGTCCTAGGGACATGCAGACCTCATTCCCAAAGAGACGTGGACCACCCCTGAGAGGATGGATGGACCATCGTCATGGGGCTGCACAGGCTGCAGGATCAGGAGCACAAAGGCAGCCTCACAGCCAAGGGCATGGGCAGGAGCACAGCAAGAGGGACATTTCCTCAGCCCTGAGCTTGTCAGTGGAGCCAGGGCTGAGTCAGGTCCCTCACTGCAAGTGAGCACAAGGGGTTGGAGCAGTCACCAAGGTCATGAGGACCAGTCACACAAGAGGCATGGGGACACGTATTGCTGGGAGGTGAGGGGGTGGCTGCACATGATGAAACAAATGGGGAAGATGTGTGAGTAGAGACAGGAAATGCTGCAGCCACAGGGTCATTCCAACTCTGACTCCACAACAGCATCCCCCAACATCCCAGCTGGGCAGACCCCTCTGGGCCCACTCACTGCTCAGACCCCACAGCCCCAAGCCACCACGCTCATACCAAGCATCCCAGCCCCTTTCTGCCCTCGAGTGGGCTTCCCAACAACCCCAGACCCGCTACCTGCCCCGAGGAAGGGGCACCAGGGGAAGGCCAGACTCGCTGGCTTGGTGCAGGGGTCAGGCAGGCAGTCCCTGCCGTGCCCTCACCTTGCAGCTGGAGCTCCACCACGCCGCTCTCATCCTCCAGCCCATCGATGACCTCGCAGCGGTATTTGCCATCATCCTGCAGGTGCACGTCGCTGACGACCAGCGAGGCCTGGCGCTCGCCGGCCTGCACCAGCTGAGCACGACCCTGGAAGTCCCCAAAGGCCATGGAGGTCTTGCCAATGGCCACCAGCACGTCCCGCTCCTTGGTATAGTCGTCTCGCAGCTTGGACCACTTGATGCGGATCTTGCGCTTGGCTTCCAGGTCGGGCTCGTAGCGGTAGTGGCAAGGCAGGGTGACGTTGGCACCGTTGGAACTGTAGATGGGGTCTCTGGGGGTTTCCACCACCAGTTTGGCCCCGTTGAAGTAAGCTACTGGGCACAGGGAGGGAAGGCATGTAGTGTAGGTCAGGGTCCAGAGCTGGGCAGCCTCCTCAAAACTCACTGAAGCCACTCAGCTTCCTCCCTCCCCCAACCTCCTCTTACGCCTGGACGTTCACACAGAATCACAGAATCAGCCAGCTTGGAAGAGACCTCCAAGATCATCAAGTCCAACAACTCACCCAACCACTCACCCAACCCTATCTAATCAACCAAACCATGGCACTAAGCTCCTCTTCATCCAATCTTTTCTTAAACACCTCCAGGGACATTGACCTCACCACCTTCCTGGTTCCATGAGCATCACCTGAGCATCCCTGGAGCAACCCCACCTGTTCCCCAGAGCCCCACATTCCCTCCTAGAGGTGGGTCCCCATCACCTTCCAGAGACAAAGGAGACTCCAACTCCTTGCACCAACCTGCCACCCACAATGTACCTTTCTCCTGCCCATTGCCTCTGTCATTCATGATGTTGTTGTAGTAGAAGCCATTGTAGAAGGGGTGGTGAGAGCTGCTGGCCAGCTGCAGCAGGGTGACCTCCAGGAGCAGTGGGAGCAGCAGCATGGCTGGGGAGCAAGGCTGGAGCCTGGGCTGCAAAGGGGGAAGGGGCTGTGATAATGACCCAAAATGAGCAGGAGCACCCCAGAACTGCCTGTCACAAGGATGCAAAGAGAGAGGTGGGAAGAGCTGGTAGGACATCTTCTCTGCCTGTGGGGGAGGTGCAGGCAACCTGAGCCCTGTCCCCAGACCTGCCTCACAACCCGGGCTCCCAGTCCCCTCCGTTCTCATCCTCCCACTTGGGTCACACTGTGCACCATTCATCACTGCCCCCACTTGGGACTTGCGGGACTCCTGACCTGGAGTGAGGGGCTGAGACCAAGCCAGGGAGTGGGGAGCTGGGGGAAATGGGATACCAGAGCGTCCTTTGAACAGGGAGCACTGGGAAATCATCACGTAGGGGGTGCAGGGGGAAGAAAAGTGGCCAAGTCCCGCTCTAAGCTGCAAGCTTGGTTTACAGAGGCAGCCGAGCGTGCAACCGTGCCGGGGAGGGGAGGGGAGGAGAGAGCTCAGGGCTGCGTCCACTGCCCCGCCATCGGACAAAGCCCGGTGGCACCCAGATGGCTTGGCCAGAGACCTCCGGCTCCCACCCAGGGCTGCTGCTTTGTGCCACAGGCACGGCTGAGTCTACCCCCCCGTGCAACACGTATCGCTCCCAAATCACGTCCCTTTGTGGGTGGGGGGGGACGCCCGGCTGCCCCAAGGCACCAGACACCCGCGCTGCCCGGGGCGCTCCGAGCAGTGCCCTGCGTGGGGCACACCCAGGGTGGCTCGCCGCGGGAGTCGCCAGCTTGCGAGCTTTGCCGAAGCCGGCAGAGGGGGCCCGGCACCCGGCGAGCCTTCGGCAGCCCCCTGCCAAGCCTGCGAGTAACCTGACATCTGTGCCCCCTGGGCAGGCAATGTTTACCAGTGCCTGCAAAGGTGCCCCAAGACAAGGGGCTGTGGAAGAGAGGGTGCTCATCCCGACGGGGTCCAATTTGGGGTAGGGTGGTGGTCTCCAGGGACTGGGGTGTGCAACCAGCCATTCACCACCGGCTGTTTGCTCCAGAGCTCTCCTCTGTGGTCAGTGCCGCTGCTCACCTCTCTGCGGGGGGCAGCCCACACTTGCCACCCATAGAGGCGTGAGGAGACGGCGCTGGAGGGCTCAGGGTGCACTCCCTTGACGGCCAGCACGGTGCCGGGTACCCGGCAGCACATGGCACTGCACACCAGATCCCAGAAGGCACATCCCCCATGCGCTGCCCACACATGGCAGGGCAGGCTCGAGGCACCCGCAGCTTCACACCTTGTTTTGGGGGGCACCAGCCCTGCCCCACCCTGTGCCCCCCAGTGCCCGACCACCCCCTAGAGCTCAGCATTGCAATGACGTGCCAGGGGGCCTGGCATCCTCAACTGCAAAACCAATTAGCATCATGCTGCAGCACCCACCCCAGCAATGCCTGGCTCCTTCTACGGTGATGCCTGGCACCCTCCACTGTGATGCCATCCCTCCCTGCCCCACACGACAATCAGGGTGCCCACCACCCCAGGGTGCCAGCCCTCCCCAGCCCCGGGGCTAAGCCCTACTCACTGCTGGGTGCGAGCAGGCTGCAGGCAGCGTGCAGGCAGGCTGCAGGCAGATGCACTGTGTTTAGGGCTCTTGCAGGGCTGAGAGGAAGCAGCTCCAGGGCCTGCCTCTTAAAGGGAAACACACGCCTTTCCCAACCCCCTGCTTGCAGCCCAAAGCTGGGGTGGGTGCCCCCAGCCCCCTGCCTGCTCACCATGCCTGGGTGATGGCCTTGCTGTCTGCCTGCACACTACCTGCTCTCTGCCCACATGCTGCCCAGACACCCTGTCTGAGATGTGCCATCTGCCAGCATTGCCCCTGGCTTGGAGGGGAGAGGCAGGGAGCAGGGTGCCCTGCTGGGGCTGGTGGGATCCCAAAATGCCTCATGCAAGGTCCTGGTGAAGCCACAGTGTCAGAGGAGAAGAGCCACCCCTTGTCCCATGTCCCACCATGGGCATCATCCCTCATCCCCAAGCAATGGTCATGTCAAGCATACGTGTGGCAGGAGCACTACAGGCATGAGTGGTTCAGCATGGGTGGGCTGTGGGGGGTGGTGGTCCATGCCTGGAATGTGCAGGCAGCACCTGCCTGTTTTGGGGGCCAGGACAGGCAGCAGAGCTGCAGGGTTCACCCTCTTTGGGATCCACTTGGGGCTGTAGGGCCAAAACAGGGACACAGAAACCGGGGCAAAAGCTTCAGAGTGCCTGGCTGTGTCCGTCTGAGGAGGCATCATCATCCCTGGACTCGGGCTGAACCAGCTCCTGCTGGCACACAGCCCCACAGCCCCAGCTCTCAGAGCCCCAGATCTGGCTGTCAGGAAGGGCAGCACAGGGCTGGCACAGGCAGGGGAGACTGGCCTGGGGATGACCAGCAGGGATAAGTAGACAGAGGAACCATGAAGCAGAGTGCGCCCTGACCTGGCGACCCACTGCCCCAGCCCAGCACGCCGCCTCGCCCCCCGCTTTGTTGTTTCACGGCAAGGAAATGAAGCGAGGGGGCCCTGGGACGGCCTCAAGACGGAAAGAAAACAACTGGTGCAAAAATAAACCACCTCGGGGCTGCTCGTGGGGTGAAGGGGGCCAGGACCCCTTCCTAACGGCACCCTGGCACAGTGTGCTTGGGATGTGATCTCGTCTGCCCGCCGTCGCCGCGCTGATAGGGAGCAGCCGGCACGGAGGCGGCGTTATCTGCCGCCAGAGCCAGCCCAGCAGCCCCTGTCCCCCCCCGAGAAGCCCTCACTGAGGATGGCTGTGGGACCCAGGGCTGGAGACACCGATCTTCCTCGCTCTCCTTTTCCCTGCACACCCACCCATCGGGACCTGCCAGCCCTCCCCAGGAAGGGACACGTTGGGGCTGGGCTGGCTGGGGATGCAGGAGCGTGACGGCCGGGCACGCTGCTTGCCTGCCTGCCTGGAGCAGGCTGCTCCACAGCCCACAATAGAGGGACGATTACATCTCCCAGCACAGCGGTGTGGAGCCACTGCACTGCCTGCAGCGTGGCTGTGGGTCCCCAGAGCCCTCAGTCCTGCCTCGTGGCCAGAGGAGGTAGTGGGATGGTGTCCCAGCTGCATCCCAGTTGGCTGCATTCTGGCTACAGGTACTCCCCCTGCAGCTGCTTGCCTAAGTTGTCCATGTCCCAGCGATCCAGTGACTGGAATGGTTGCCTCCACCCCCTGAGCTGTGCAGATAGACAGAGAGACATCCCCTTTGGGACACACTGCTCCTTGGCATGGCTGCCCCATTGTTTCAGAGCCGAGGAACAAGGAACACAGTACTCAGTGCTGCCTATGCTGCCCACAAGCCAGCAGCCATCCTCCGTCTGGCCCGAGGACAGGAGCACCAGCAGGGAAGAGGAGAGGGAGGCTTTAGTGCATCTCTTTTCAGCAACAGCTCCTGGGTCACATTCAGACAAGACTCTTGTCTGGATGTGGCTTATGATGCCCTCTGCCTCTTCCTGGAGAGCAGGAGGCATGGGGAAGGATCTGGCTACCAACAGACCCCTGAAGAAGGAGGAATCCCCTTCACTCTTTCCCCCATGTCACCCTATTTTTGCAGCTTCAGGGGTGATCCTGGGTTTGTTTTCTGCTCCCAAGGGGGGACCCCGAGTAGAATTGCAGGTTTCAGGACAAGCAAGGCTGCAGAATCAAGGTAGCTCTGCCCTGGGACCACATGTTGAGGGCACATGTTAAAGGCTGGCTGAGGCTTTGACTGAACAGGAGCCATAAAAATGTCATTCCTGTCTTCCTCACCTCAAACCCAGCGGCTGACAGCTCTGTAGTGGCCTCACCAGAGAGATTTCACCCTGAAATGCCACTCGTGCAGGACAATTCCGACAGGAACCTGTTGCCCAAGGCTCAAACTAAAGAGGAAAACCCAACGTTCCTGGTGGGATGGAGGAGGTTGTGATCTGCACGGGGCTTTCCGGGTGGAGGTGAGAGGATGCTCTCCCCGACGGCTGCTTCCTGAGGAACCAGCTCGCTGGCAGCCGGCAGCACCAGCAGCCGACTCAGCAGGCAGCGGGGTGCCGCGGCCGCGGGGTGCCGGCCCTCCCGGCCTTCCTGCTGCCCCAGCAGCCCAGCCGCGTCCGGGAAGAGCATCCGAGGCACGAGGACAAGCCGTGAGGGGCTGTGCATGGAGTGGAGGGTGCCCTGGTCCCCACCAGCACCACACCACCCCCCCGATCCTAGGGCTCTGCAGGAGGAAGGAAACGCCGCGGAGCGGGAAGGGGCTCAGCATCCGTGAGAGGGACTCGCCTTGGGGGTGGCAACGGGCAGGGGGAAGTGGCGGCCGGGCGCTGAGGTTGCAACCCCTGCTTTGACACTCATCTGCTCCTGTCACACTCCCCACAGAGTCTCTGCTGTGCCCCAGCTCGAGGCTGTCTCGTCCCGACTCGGAGCAAGCTGCTCTTATCTCTGCTCCAGCTTCCCAGCGATAAGAGCGGCGTGTCTGGAGGTGAACTGGGTTGACTGTTCCCCACCACCACCACATCCTCGGCTCTAGGCTGTGGCTGCTGTTTGTCACCAAGCAGTCACAACCACGATGAATTCAGATTGCTCTCTGCAAGCAGCCCCTCAGCTTCTTTGGTGCCCAAGGCTTGCACCCATGGGGCCATACAGGAGCCCACGGTCCGTGGGCTGGGACCAGGGAGGGGATGAATGGCCAAGAAAGGCACTGGTGGCAGAAGTCTGGTGCTGCAGGGATGGAGAGCTGTGGTAAGATGCAGGTGACCCTGGGCCACTCATGCCAACCTCCACAGTCCCTGCTCAGTCTGGCAGAAGGCTCTATAAAGGAGAAAAGCTCCTCTGTCTTGCTCATGGCAGTGCTCCTTCCCTGCCAGGGATCCCATCCTAGATGTAGGAGGATTTTTCTTCAGCAGCATTCATCCTGCAGCCCTGCCCAGGTGGACTCCACTGGGATCATCCCCATGGACATCCCTAGAAAAGCCTAGAGCTCCCTCCAGCCCTGTGAATGTGCCGGGGTGTGAGAGGCAGTTTTGCTCCAAGCTGGGGGATTTTCTCTAGGATCAAAGCCAAAGGAGGAGTCGCAGGGTGTGGGGTGCTGATAGTGGCTTCCCCTCTCCAAGTCCCATCCCACTGTGCTTAGCCAGCTGTGAGCACAGGCTGCTGCAGCTGCAATGGGTGGAGGCAGTGAGGACGATGTACAAAGTCCTGGTACCCTGTTTTTTTGGGCTGGGAAGGGAGCTAGGAGGGTCTGTGAAAGCAGGAGAGGTGCAAGGGTCAGCACAGCAGCCAGCAGCACCCCCAGGAGGGAGGACCTGGGGGACTTAGAGGGGATCCTCCAGGAACATGGGACCTGCCAGGCTTTGGGAGGTGTCGGAGAGGCAGGCACAGAGCAGCCAAGCCAGCGGCTCCAAGGTCTCAGCTGTTTTTAATACTGTCAGAGACACCCCGGAGCGGGGTCACCATCCCACCCGGGCTCCCTCGGTGCTTGCCAAAGCAAACCTGCCACCGGCCCCAGGGCTGCCTCGCATCCCAGCCGGCCTGGACACCCTGCCCGCGCTCCTGCTGCCTGGCACCGGGTTCCATCCTCTCCTGCTGCTAATCCTGAGGGCTCGAGCTTTGCAAGAGGCTCCCCTCCACCCCATGGAAAGGGAAAAAAAATCAGGTTACAAGAAGGGTCATGGCACAGCTCTCTGCCTACTGTATTTGGGTGGCTAAACCACCACTTTTCCCACCTTTCCTCCACGCCCTTGCAGCTATAAACCATCTCTCCCCCTCTGTCAGACTGCAGCCCCACTGGGCACCACTTGGCTCTGGGGACAAGGGACCTTCAGGCACCTCCAGACTGCAGTAAGCTGGGGACAGTGGCAATGGTGAGACACTGGAGTCCGCACCCTGGGAAAGGGAATGGGCAGTGCCCACCAAAATGGCAGCCGCAGTGCCCACCCTGAGTGCCCAGAGGGGAGTCACTGGCAGTGGGCATCCAGTGCCTCTTGATAGGAGCCATCCCACCATTCCCCTCACACTATGTGGTGCTGACACCACAGGCAAAGAGACCCAGGGCCTGGCAAAATGGGCAGGGGACAACAGCCAAGAAGGTTTTTCAGAGTCCCTGCTTGCAGCCATACATGGAGCAGGAGGCACATCACAGGCTGCAAGTCCAGGGTGCTTGCCCTAAGCCACCCAGAACTGCTGAGCCCCAAGCCCCAGTGCAGGCAGGGAACTGCTGCCAGCTGCAGCCTCTCTGCTGGAAGCAGAAGCAAAATGGGGAGAAAATACATCTCCAGGCTTAGCTGGAAGGATGCAGCCAAGCCCTTTCTGCAGGACAAGGTCCTTCAGTAAAGCCTCATTTGCAGGATGGCATCCCCCAAGGAAACCCCAGTTGCAGGAGCAGGTCCCCCAGGCAAGCCTCAATTGCAGGAGGGCGTTTCACTCCTGGCTAGAGGGGCAAAAGGGCAGGAGCCATCCCCCCATGCCACATGAAAGGGCCCCGTAAAGTGCAGTGCTGTAGCCCCAGCACCAGTGCGGGGCAGGGGAGCCCTCCTGGCTGCCTCCCAAGTTTGGGGACATGGAGAGGAGTGGGGGGTGAGGTCAGAGCAGGAGTGGGTAGGGTCGAGCAGGGCGTGGGCCGGGTGGTGAGGAGGAGCAGCCCCGTCCTTCCTCCCTGGGCAACTACTCGTCGCAGCCCAGCAGCTCCACACGCAGGGTGATGCGGTTGTGCCAGGCCACGGGCAGGATGCGGACAAAGCGGGCGTAGAAGGGCACGTCGAACACGTTCTTCTTGTGGGAGTAGTTGTCGCTGTTACCATGGAAGATCTAAGTGTGGGGGGGGAAAAGGTAGGTGTCAGCACCACCAGGAACCTTCCCACCGTCATCCCCTCCCTCAGAGGTGGCTGCCCACCTAGCCCTGCCCCACGCACCTTGGTGCTGTTTGTCAGGCCATCGCGGTAGAGGGTCCACGACGTGCCGTTGTCACTGTAGGCCACCTTGTAGGCTGCCACGTACTGGATATGACCAAAGTCACGGGCTCCTTGTGTGATGATGCCTGTCACCTTCTTCTGGTCCTTGAGGTCGATCTGGCATGGAGACAAGGCAAGGCTCGTGGAGGCTCCTCGCTGGAATGGTGCTCCCACCCCAGAGCATCCTGCGTGTCCCAGGGGCAACCGGGACATGCTGGCCCTCGGGGGTCAAGAGTGGAGAAAACACTGCTGGACCAGCACCAGAACAAGGGGACACAGTCTCAAGCTGTGCCAGGGGAGGTTTAGACTCGAGGTGAGGAAAAAGTTCTTCACTGAGCGAGTCATTCGTCATTGGAATGTGCTGCCCAGGGAGGTGGTGGAGTCACCGTCCCTGGAGGTGTTCAAGGGGAGATTGGACGTGGCGCTTGGTGCCATGGTCTAGTTGTGGGGTCTGTTGGGACAGGTTGGACTTGATGATCCTTGGGGTCTCTTCCAACCTTGGTTATACTGTGATACTGTGACCCTGACCCAGTGTCAGAGCAACTAATACAAAACTGCTGTGAAGTATCTGACCCTTTAACAGCATCCCCTGAAGCAACTCGAAGCGAGACACAAACCTCAACTCAGCTCCCTTCCTCATCACTGCCCCCTTTGGCATTCTTTGCTGAAGCCATCAAAGTGTGAATGACAGCAAAAAAAAAATTAATAGAGGATTCCCAGAGGAAATGCATTCCCACTGGAAAGTGCCTCTGGCTGAGAGAACAGGCAGTTCAGCACGGTCTGACATTTGGGTTACAAGTGAGATGGTTTCTGGTCTCTCTCTGCTCCGCCACACTGCGCTGCTTTCTGCTGGCAGGCTACGGCGTAAAGCAGCAAACGGGCTGAAAGGCTCCTTAATTTGGCTGCTGGGTTTTATGCTTGTCAAGGGTAGCACTGGCTGTGTATACACACACACACACACACGTGTGTGTGCTCAGCTGGGGGGTATCTGTGGATCTCTGCACACAAACAGCCTGTGGTGCAACAGCCCAAGTCGCTGTGTCACCCCGACCCCATCCGCAGGCGTTTTGATAAGCTGGTTTATTTAGGGCTGCGAAGCAGCTGCTTTTAATTAGTTCCCAAATAAAAAAGCAGGGCAAATATCTAAACTGCTTTGTCCTATTATGTCATGGAATCATGTGAAAAGTATAAAAACAGGGGAGGAAAGGAAACTGAGAAGGAAATTTCAAAACTATTTGTTCCCATTCCAGCCTGGGAAGAGAAAAGCAGACCTGATCTTGGTCTTTTTCCTGCAAAACAGAAACGCGGTGTCCTGGGCAGCTGGAGGGTCTGGGACAGTCATCCCAAGCCAGGATGGCATTTCCCAAGGGAGCAGTGCAGAACTGGGGTGCTGCAGGCTCACTGCACTGGAGTCCTGTCCCTAGAAGTACCCAGAGCTCTGGTGGCTGCAGCCCCATCCTGGCCACCCCAGTACTCTTGAGGAGGGCACTGCCAGGCTGCGTGCCCCACAGCAAGGCTCCAGCAGCACCAAGCCGGGGGCTCTGACCAGCCTCCCTCGCTGTGCCCATCCTGCTTCCACCTGCCCCAGCACAGCCCTGGGCACAGCTGGGGAGGAGAAAGGAGGTCACGGAGGGAGGGCACCGAGACCCACCTGCAGCCACTCGGACTGGCCGTTGTGGAGTGCTGTCCAGGCGTTGGTTTTGCCTGTCTTGTCCAGGCGAGCGTAGTGGGGGTGCCAGGTAAAGGCGTCGATGCCCCAGGTCTTGAAGACGCTGGAGGCTGTGATCTGCTGGTCGGAGATGAGGCGGGACTTCATGCCCAGAGGCTCCGAGCAACCTGCCGTGTTGAAATACACTGTAACACAACGGGTTTACACGGGCAGTGAAGAGGGAAGAGTCCGCAGCACCGGCGCCAGCAAACCACCCCCCGCCCCCAGCCCACATCTAACCCAGCAGGCTCCATCCCCACGACCCCATCTCCCCACTGCCTGCAGCAGCGGTAGAGCCGGGCAGGGAAAGGCTCAGCAGAGGCACAGGACTGCAGCCAGCTCGCCTCTTGCCGGGATGTTTAGCTCCCAGCTATTCCCTAGCTAACAGTGCCTCCTGCTGCAGGGACAGTCAGACATCCCGCAGCACAGCCCGGCCCCGGCATGAGGCAGAGGAGGAGATTTTCACGGGTGAAGAGAGCTGTGCAAAGACTGAAAGCACAGCCCACACCACACCCTTGCAGTGGCAGGACGTGACCCAAGCCCCCATGGCAACCCATTCCCAGCCCAGCACGCAGGTCGCGCCGCAGGGCAGGAATGCAGGAGGCACAGGGAAAGGGCTCAGGCTTAATCGTCCCTCACGCTCCTCAGAGGACTTTGATCCTCTGGTGCTTTTCAAGCTCTCTGGCAGGAAAAGCAGCCAGCCTGCAGCTCGGATGGGGAGGGGCCACAATAAAAAAACCACCACCTTGGGAAGGTGTCAGCAGCGTGAGAAGGCAGCCTGAGCCTAGCTGAGTGCTGGGATCAACAGCCTGTGCTCCCCAGAAGCACCCAGGGGTATTCCCAGGCCCCACACAGCCAGCCTGAGCAAAACCAAGCGCTGGCAAATCCCCTGTCCTGGGGGAACCGAACCAGTACAAGGGGCAATGCTCTGTCCCATGCGCCCTGGGGTCCTGCAGCCCCCGGAGAGGGGAAGGGCCACCAGCATTTACCGTTCATCTCACAGCCGATGAGCTCGAAGCGCAGGGTGCAGGCGCGGCGGCACATCACAGGGTAGATGCGGATGAACTGGGCCGTGATGGGGGGGTTGAACATGTTGGTCTGCATGGTGCCATAGTCCACATTCCCTGCAAAAACCTGCAAGGGCCAGCAAGGGCTGAGCGTCCCAGATCCCCCGCAGTCTCCTGCGTCAAAGCCCTTGCCCAGCAGATGGAAGACCTCAGCACCACAAGCGTGGGGGAAGCTGGGCTCTGCCTTCACGCCCAGGGGCAGTGCACGACCTTGCAGCAGCCCCAAAACTCTTGACAGAGCTTTGCAACACTCCTTGCTCCATCCCACAGAGCCACACAGAATCACAGAAGCATTCAGATTGGAAAAGGATCATCAAGACCAACTATTAACCCTACTCTGCAAAGTTCACCCCTAAACCATGTCCCCAGGCACCGCATCTAAACAACCTTTAAACACATCCAGGGATGGTGACTCCACCACCTCCCTGGGCAGCCTGTTCCACTGTCATTCACTCTTTCTGTGAAAAAAATCTTTCCTAATCTCCAGTCTAAACCTATCCTGTTGCAGTTTGATGCCATTCCCTCTTGTTCTATCACGCAGCATCACCCACTCCCTCCCTCTGCAGTGATGCTTCTTAAATGATGACAAGCAGAAAGGTCTCACTTCCTGTTTTTTTTAAGGCAATAAACAGTCAGGTCATGGTTTCATGCTTTTTTTTTTTTCTTCCACAAGAGAAACTCTTCTCCTTTGTTTAAAGCAGGGCAGACACTCCCAGCCATCTCCTGGCTGGTCCAAAACACAACCAGGAGACGCTGACCATAAAAACCTGCGATCGGTGGCAATTCCTGCTCTGAAAGCAAGACACAGGCAGCTCATGCTTGGTGCAGGTACAGCACTGAGCCACATGAGCTCTGCTCATCAGAGCTTCCAGACCATGCCCAGCTCCCACAGTGTGACAGCGATACAGATGTTATCGGGATGACCTACATAAGGCAGTGCTGATGCTTTGGTCTTGCTTATTATGGTCAATTAAACAGAGCCAGAGAGTGCTGCCTGGTGCCGGAACCGCCTGCGCTGTCTCACTGCCAGGATGTGGGCAGGGACTTCTGACAAGGGATTGTGGTGATAGGACAAGGGGCAATGGATTGAAGCTGCAAGAGGGCAGATTTAGACAGGAGATTAGGAAGAAATTCTTTAGAGCGAGGGTGGTGAGAAACTGGAACAGGTTGCCCAGGGAGGCTGTGGATGCCCCCTCCCTGGAGGTGTTCAAGGCCAGGTTGGACGAGGCCTTGAGCAACCTGGTCTGGTGCAAGGTGTCCCTGCCCATGGCAGCGGGGTTAGAACTGTATGATCCCTTCCAACCCAAACTGTTCTGTGACTCTGTGACAGTTCCCAACATGGCTTTGACCCAGATCAGAAGCTCTTTCCCACGCACGGGGACAGTCTGGAATGCAGCTCACAGCCACCCCAACCCTTGCTGGAGAGCAGCCCTGTGGAGAAGGACCCAGGAGTCCCGGTGGATAACAAGTTCTCCATGGGTCAGCCATGTGCCCTTGTAGCCAAGAAGGCCAATGGGATCCTGGGGTGCACTAAGAGTGTGCACAGCAGATCCAGGGAGGTTCTCCTTTCACTCTACTCTGCCCTGGTGAGACCTCGCCTGGAATACTACATCCAGTTTTGGGCTCCCCGGTTCAGGAGGGACAGGGATCTGCTGGAGAGAGTCCAACAAAGAGCTACCAGGATGATTAAGGGGCTGGAGCACTGCCTTATGAGGAGAGGCTGAGAGCCCTGGGGCTTTTTAATCTGGACAAGACTGAGAGGGGATTTAATAACTGTTTATAAATATCTGAGGGCTGGGGGTCAGGAGGCAGGGGACAGGCTCTGCTCAGCTGCACCCTGGGGTAGGACAAGGGGCAATGGATATAAACCACAGCACAGGAGGTTCCACCTCAACATGAGCAGGAACTTCTTCACTGTGAGTCACAGATCACTGGAACAGGCTCCCCAGGGAGGTGTGGAGTCTCCTCTGGAGATTTTCAAGCCCCATCTGGATGTGCTCCTGTGTGACCTGTGCTAGATTGTATGGTCCTGCTCTGGCAGCAGGGGTTGGACTTGATCTTCAGAGGTCCCTTCCAACCCCTAACATCCTGTGAGCCTATGATCCCTGCAGCCTGGCTGGGTAAAGGGGAGCTGGCATGGCCCCTGCACTGAACATCAATCACCGCCCACCTTATCTACATCCTGCTTCTCATCCTTGAAGAAGGTGAACTCCCGCCCATCCAGGCTGTAGGCCACCTTGTAGGCACGGACGTACTCGGCCTTGCCCACGCGGCGGGCACCCTGCGTGATGATCCCGCTCAGGCGCATCTTCCGCAGCAGGTTGGCCTGGGCACGAAGAGGAGAGCACAGCTCAGGATGGGGTGCACAGCTCCCACCCCCACCAGCACCACTGAGCCTGCCTGGGGAGGGTGGGCTCACACTCAGCCTCAGAACCAGCAAAGGGGCTGCCCAGAGCGCTGTGGGTTCCTCCATCCCTCCCAGCCTCACGCCTGAGGGTGGGCAGAGAAGGGGAAATTGCCATCCCCAGGTCCCCATCTTCCCATCAAGGACCTCGCCTCTTCCAGGCATGTCACTAGATGCCCCAGGTGGCAGCTTGCTGCAGAAATTCAGCCCTGCCACCAGAAGCAGAGATCTCCAACGAGACCAGCCACGGCTATCAGGGCTGCCCACTACACCAGTGCTACCAGGGCTGCCCACTACACCAGTGGTCCCAGTCCTGCCATTGGTACCTGGATCCAGGGGCTCTTGTCGTAGTCACTGGAGGTCCAGGCATTGACAATGCCATGGTTGTTGAGGCGGGCGAGCTCTGGGCCCCAGCGCTGGAGGCCAAGGAATCCATAGTAGACAGAGGATGCAGAGAGCTGGGCATCAGAGATGGCTCCTCCTTCCATGCCCAAGAGAACAGCACAGCCTAGGGGCAGTGGGGGACATCAGCAACCATGACAGAGAATGACCATGGAGCAAAATCGAGGGGTCATCTGCCTGTTGTTTGGGGACAGGGCAGGAGACGGAGACCAGCACTAGGACCTGCCTGTCCCTTAGGTGTCCCCCAACCTCTCCAGCCTTCAGCCAAAACCATCCATCAGCCCCTCTCACACCACAGAGCTCTGAGGGGTGAAAGGGCTGCTCTGGACCCCCTTGAGAGAGGAGATGGCATCTTCCTGGGGATGGTCCCTCCGTCAGGACTAAGCTTGCCGGAACCAAGGGCAGCTGGCACACAGGCACCCACAGCTACCCTTCGGATCCCAACAACAAACTGGTGAGATGTCTCCTGGGCACACTGGCAATGAAGGGCAGGGCTGCAAGGGGATGAGGAGGAGAAGGATTTCTGTTCAGCTGGTGGCAGACTTACGGACTTGGCAGGTCTTCCCCAGGAATGGAGAAGGACACTTGCAGCTGTAGTCACCATCCAGGTTCAGGCACGTGCCTCCATTTTTGCAAGGCTGGGAGTAGCACTCATTCCTGTCTAGGAGACAGAGGAGGGGAGCTCAAGAGGTGACCCCAAAGCCAGTGCCAAGGAGAAGACCCCTCATTCAGTGCAGCAATAAGGGGGAAAGAGCCATCCCCCGAGCAAGGATCACGGCAGCGCCCCTGTTGATACAGCAGTGTAAGTTTTACGTTCTAACCCAAGGGGCCACCTAAGCCTTGTCCCCACTGACTGCAGCCACATGGGTGCATTGGGACACACATTCAGAGAATGGCTGGGAGCTTGCATGGAACAGGCTGAGCCTCAAGGCACCCCTTGTCCCACTACCTGTGGGACCTGTGAGACACTGTGTCCACCCCAGAGACACAGAGCAAGGCTCAGCCGTTGCCATGTCCCTGTGCCGTGGTCCTTCCCCTGACCCTGCAAGGTCCAAACAAGCCCATGGCAGAACCCAACACAGCCATAGCTGAAAACACCCTCCAGCTGTCCGCCCAGTGCTGCCCAAGGGGTCCCCAAGCCCTTAGTGACAGAGCAGCCCCCCACTGCCCCTGCTGTACTCACTGTTCTGGCAGTGCACCCCATCATACCCCGCAGGGCACTTGCAGATGTAGTCGGTGAAAACGTCTCCCCGGTTCGGGACCACGTGGCACTCGCCGTTGTTGTGGCAAGGATTGGGGTGGCAGGGGCCTGGGCAAGGGAAAAAATGGCTGTAATGTGGGCTCAGGTGGAAAACAAGAGCATCAGTGGGGTGTCACTCCCCAGAGACTTCACGTTCCCCCCAGGCAATGGAGGTCACTGCATCCTTGCTCCGATCACCACTCTGTGTGCACATCAGCAGGACTGGACCCCAGGACCAGCAGTACAGGGCCACAAGGGCACACTGCCACACTGCAAGGCTCCTGGCCTTCACAGAGCACCTGTGAGGGGGTCAGCCCCTCACCTTTTTCTGTCTCATTGCAGTCAATCCCAACGTAGCCCTCAGGGCAGATGCAGAAGAAGGGGGTCTCATTAATCCCGGTCAGGCAGGTGCCCCCATTCTGACAGTGGTTCACATCACAGAAGTCACCTGGAAGCAAAGCCCACGTGTCACTGCAAAACATCCCTCAGGCAGGCATCCACCAGAGCCCTGTGGATGCACATGGAGGCATCCCGGCTCGACAGCAGGAACTGCTTCCCTGTGGATGCCATGGGGAGGGGAGAACCTAGTAGGGAGCAGCTGCTGGATCCTGGATGGGCCCACCAGCATTCCAGAGCAATGGCTGCGAGCAGGAGCATGAATGAGCTGCCAGGAGCTGCCCTGGTACATTAAAAAAGGGGTGTGTCAAACCAAAGGCAAGGGAAATCCAGGGGGTTTGGTGCATCAAATGTTTGTGCCACTCAGCTGGGAAGCAGAAGTGGCCAGGCTGGGGCTCTCTGCAGCACGAGCAGGACAGGACTGTTCAGGGGATTGGAGCTGGTCCCACTGCCAGGGCTTGCTAATGAAAGTTAGCACTTGTAAGACCAAACCAAAACCACTGTAGGAGGAGCCCTCCTGCCTCTGCTCTCAGATGCTGGAGACAGGCAAGGAGGCAGGATCCATCTCTGCAATCATCACACTTTGAGCAGCTCCCACAAGGCAGCCCCAGCCCACAGGCAGGTTACCCCTCAGGAACTGGTGGGGCTGCACCTTCTTCCCTGCCTGCTCATCCACCTCCAGCAACTCCCACGGTGGTGGTGGCGGCATGGGGTTGCAAGACTGGCTTCTGCAAAAGGACACCAGGAGCTGCTCCCACGTTGCAGAGTCCCAGCCAACTCCAAAACAGACCCAGTGCTGCCCAGAGCTGAGCCCATCACTGACACTTGTGTTTCCCCTGTGTTAATATTTGCAAGATAAGGTGAAAATGCTGGGTAGCAACTGTGGGGGAGGAGTGAGAAAAATGTGAGAGAAACACCAAGGTCAGTGAACAAGGAGGGAGAGGAAGTGCTCCAGGCACCAGGGCAGGGATTCCCCTGCAGCCTGTGGTCAATACAGTGAAGGGAGGTTGTCTCTGTGCAGCCTGTGGAGGACCACATCAGAGCAGATATCCACACTGCAGCCCACGGAGGACTCCCCATCAGAGCTGCCTGTTCCTGACGGGCTGTAGCCACACTGGAGCAGCTCGTGAAGAACTTCAGCCCATGGGAAGGATCCATGGTGGAGCTGTCCTTTTTTTTTGTCTTCTTTTCTCCTACATCACCTGCTCAGGAGGGAGAATGAGGCAGTGGCTAGGTGGGCACCTGGCAACCAGTTGAGGTCTGCACCCATCAACCTTCTGCTCTCCATGGAAGAGATGAATCAGGCTGCAAGAGCCTGGCTGAAGTTCTTCCCACCCTCAATGTATTCTGCCCCAAGAGCTGCAAGACAGCAATGCTCTCCACAAAGCTAGCCCAGATTCCAACAGAGCTGCCGGAAAGCCCCAATAACTCCTCACCAAGCACTGGGATGGCACATCCCTGGATGCTAGGCTCTTCTCAGCCACACTGCAGGAGACAGAGCAAGGGCTGAACTCAGGTGGAGACTCAGGAATAACCCCCCACTACCTAAATGTACTGGAGAAGGTGGAATACCAAGCTATGGGCTGCCTATTCAGACCCACACCAAACAGCATGGCTCTCATTAGCTTAAGCTACTACTCAGTGAGCTCCTAGTCATTAGCCTTTTAATAGCAGGGCTCCCTGGAGTTAACCCTACTCTTCCTGACACTACACACCAGCGATACACGAAGGGTTCTGAAAAGATGCTGCAGCTCCCTCGGCCCAGCCTCGGGAGGCACAAAAACTTGGGCACCGGTTCAAGGCACTGCCTGTGCTGCCCAGCCTGTTCTGCATGACCTCATGCTCCATCAATGTGCTGCCACGAGCTACAGCATGGGAGGAGAGAGCTCAGGCTGATACGTGGGGATGCCTTTGCCCCACGCCCCTCCGCAGGTCTGGGGCACATCCAACCTCCCCATCCCAAGGATCTCTCCCGGCACCTGGCCAAGGCCCTACGGACAGAGCTGCTTCTGTTCAGCAGTGGGAGCTGGTTGCTCCCCCAGGCACAGAGCACCAAGGATCGTGTGCTCCCCAGCATCCGCTCTGCTCCGCCGCAGGAGCTGCTGGGGTGGGACACAGCAGTAAAGGCTTCTCCCCATGTCGGGACAGGAGGGGACCCTGGTTTGTAGTTTAGTTATCCTAAGCAACTGGACTGCTTTTCAACCCCTCCCAGGAATAATCCCTTACGAGGTGGGTCTGGCTGGCCAGCCCCCTGCCTCGCAGCGAGGCACTCGGGTCACATTTTCCACAGCAGCAAGTAGTTGTGGATGCTCCTGTTTCTCTGCTGCTTGAGGCCTGGTTTCAGAGCAGCTCAGCATCTCTATCCTCCCCACACACATTTTTTCTCTGGTCAGGGTCAGAGCTGTCACAAGCTGGACAGTCAGGAACCGAGGGAACGAAGACCAGCCACCACTTTTGGAAATGTTTGCTTATATGAACCCACAGGCTGGCTGGAAGGCAAAAATAACATCCTCCAAAAACTGGGATGGCTCATCCCAGTGGGGTTGGGGGAGGTCAGGTCAAGCCTGTCTTGTGAGGGCAAAACAGATACCTCTGCCAAGGGAGAGTGAGCCTAAACAGGGCCATCCTCACAGCACACCTTCCTGCTGCCCTTTGTCTCCTGACCCAAAGCCTGTGCTTGGGCTTTCTTCCTCTTTTCCCTAGTCTCACCCACCCCGTTGGGTGTCAACCACCCCAGGCATGATCCACAAGGTAATGAAGAAGCTACTTCCCCCTGGAGTTTCCCTGGCCAGGCCAGGCCGGCACGCCATGCCAGGCAGTCCCAGGGAAGCTGTTTACATCGGGCAGGGGCATGCGGGCACTGTTATCTAAGCCTGAAAGCACGGGACAGCCCGGCTGAGGTACTCCAAGCTCTGGAGTAAGGACGGGGCTGTGAATCCAAGATCTTCTGCCCTGCTCCTTCAGGGATGCACAACCTCTCACTCACCACCCCCGCACCCCACACATGGCAGTTGGACCCTCCACCCTGCTCCCCAGATCCTCACACTCTGTACCTTGAATCCCCTGCACCCCGGATCCTGTGCACATCAGACAACCTTGCACCCTGGCACTCCGGATCCCCTGCAACTCGGTCTCCACTGCACCCTGGATCCTCCGCACACCAGAAAGCCCTGCACCCTAGATCCCCTGGAGCCTCTGCACCCCGAGCTGCCTGGCACCCCGGATCCTCTGCACTCTGGATCCCCTGCACTGTTGATCCCCTGCTCTCCGGATCCCCAGCATGCGGGGCTCCGTGGCATCCTGGATCTCCTGCACGCCCATACCCTTTTGCATCGCGGCTAGCCGGGCTTCCTGGTACCCCTGATCTCCTGCAACCCGGGTTCCTCGGCATCCCAACTTCCCGGCCACCCCGGCTCCCTGGCACTCACCGGCCACGACCATCAGTAGCGAGAGTCCCAGCCCCAGGGCGAGCAGCGCTCGCCAAAACCTCGCCCGCGCCATGCTGTCTCCCGAACCGCGCGGCTGAGCCGAGCTGTGCCGTGCAGAGCCGAGCTGAGCCTCTCCGCTCCGCCGCGGGGCTCGGGGCGGGGAGTGACTCAGCCCGGCCCGGCACGGCCCCTCGTGCTCCGCCGCCCGCCCCCGGGGCGGGGACCGGCCGCGCCGGGCCAGAGGTGACCCGCGGGTCGCCCCCTCCCGGAGAGCGGCCACTGGGGAGCGCAGTGGGCTGGGAAAGGGGGGCTTCAGGCAGCGGAGGGGGTGCAGGCAGCAGAGGGGGTGGAAGCAATGGAAGGGGTGCAGCAGCGGAGGGGGTGCAGGTAGTGGAAGGGGTACAGGCAGCAGAGGGGGTTCAAGGTAGTGGGGAAGTGCAGGTAGTGGAAGGGGTGCAGGCAGCGAGGGGTGCAGGCCCAGCCCCCCGGGGTGCAGAGAGCAGGCAGGCAGCAGCAGGGCAAGGGGCAGAGTCAGAGAGTGGCCTTATAGCCAAAGGTGCTTAATTAGTGCCCTGGAAGTGAGAGCCGCCACGGCACAGGGCTCTGGGTGTGGGGGATCCGCCAGCTCACCCCACGCCAGACCTTGGCTCTCGAGTGTCTGCTGGGGACTTCTTGAGCCTGGCAGTGCTTGTAGCTCCCGGCCCTAGCTGGCAGGCACTGGACCGGGATGCACTGGGAGCTGCCAGCACTTGGCAGGAGGAAGAGCTGTTTTGAAGCATCAACCCCGCTTTTCTCTCCCCGGGTGGTGAGAAGGCTGGAGAGGGCTTGCTCTCTGCTGGGACAGGGCATGCAAGAGTGCCCTGTGCCACCCTCACACCCAGCATGCTGGCAGCATGGGGTTTTCCCAAGCTCCTCCTAGCCAGCAGGAAGAAAAGCAGCTTGCAGCCAGGTTGGGTATGCACAGAAAAGGAATTCTGAGGATACAACTCTCTGCACAGAGCACCATGCCACAGGTCTGTTGGTTCAGCCACAAACAAGCTACTCTTTGAGCTGTGCCTGGCCACCAAGGGCTAGAAAAGCCCAGCCATGCTGTCGAGAGGAGCTGGTGCTGCTCTGGAAGGCAGAAACTGTCAGGCTAAAGCATATTCAGGCTAAAAATCATCTTCAGCAGCAAACCCTTTGGAAGGAAGAACTGCACAGGACAGGAATGATGGATCATTTGACCTCAAGCTGGAAATCCACTCCAAGCCCTCCTCCTAAACATAAAGCTGAGTTTATCTCTTCTTGCAAACCCCTCCTTTTCAGCATTAACTCACCCAGCTTCAGCTGCTCATAGCTGCGTGTTGACTCTGCCTGAATGTTGCTACATTTCTGGCTTGGGCAATGTGGCCACTTCAGCCAGTGGTGAGCTGGGCAGCTCAGCCACACATTATGAACTTTGACCAAGTCTTTCCACCTCCTTTCACACCTCCATTACAGTGTCCAGCTAATACATTCCTTGGACACAGTCAACCGGTGCCCACTGGAGCACCTAGACTGGGACCTGCTGGCAGGTCCAGCTGCCCCAGCCCACCATGCTGGCTGTGGGTGGCATTGCTGGAACACCAGGGCGTGAGGAACATAGGGAGCTGGCCACATATTCCTTTCCAAGACCCAGCACCCTCACTGGTGGTGTTTCCATCAGCTAATAGCCGCACAAACTCTGTGCAGGGTTTAACTCCAGCGCAGGGAGAAGCAGTGGTTGGAAAGGAGGGAGCGGACAAGACGCAGCACTTGCTTTCGAATAACCCTTCAACCTCAGGGTAATTACTGCTGTGGTGTTCTGAGCAAAACAAGGTCAGAAGGAGGAGAGAGCAGGGCAAACTTCCCAGGCCTGTGCACAAGGAACTAGGACAAGGGTGTTTTTTCAGCCTTTTGAGGCGCTGCAGCCTGGATTGGTCTCGGACAGGGGATGCAAGGCTGGAAAGAGCCGCAGAAAAATCATCAGGCTCTCTAAAAACAGAAAGCAAAATGTTTTCCTTCTGTCCCCAGGGGCATGAATGCTGATGTCCTGAAGAACATGCATGGGAAAGGATATTAAAAAGCAAGTCAGGCGCAGTTATGCTCTCCGTACAGATGGCGCTTCCTGGAGGCACCAGTGGCTCCTTGAATGGAGACCTGCGATGGAGTGGAGGAGACCAGCGAGAAGCTGGAGTTAGGAAGAGCCTGTGCTGTTCCAGCTGGAAGAAGGAAGTTTTGGCTATGGAAGACAAGAGAGAGGAGCAACCTGTCAAGGACAGGGAAACAGCAAGAAATGGAGACAGCCCCCACGGGCAAACACCACGCCCTGGGTTCGTACAGCCGCCAAGTTTTTGCAAGGGATGGCTCTACTTGAAAGGGTTGGGTAGGTTGAAGGTCAGGCATAATTTCACTCCCTTCTGCAGGGACTGCTTAGGCCTTGTTATAGCAGGATTTACCACTGGCTTTGGTTTCTTCTGCATGGAGATCTGCCAGGCTTTGCTGTGCTGTAACCCTTTCTGAGCCATGCAGATAGCCAACAGCCTGGTTCCCGTAGCTGGGGTGATAAAGAGGAAAATACGTGATGGGGCTGTGTGTTTCTCTGATGCAATCCTCTTTATTTCCAGGCTTAATCAAAGGTGTTTTGCAGTGAACAAGAGAGGTGAACAATACACAGCCTGCCCCTTGCTCAAGCGTAAAGCCCCCATAAAACTAGCCAGGGTGCGTCTCACGGTGGATGAGTTTGCAGTGATGGCTCAGGTATCACCATGGTTTCGGGTTCCTTCTCTCCACTCCCTCTCACACACTCACCTCTAACCCACAGGACCTCTCCCTCCACCATCAGGTAGCAATGAGACCCCCCTGCCTCCAGCAAAGTTGGTCCTTGAATGGATGGCAGCTCCTATTGTTCCAGCAATCTGTTCTATAAAGGAGTTTGCTGGCTTAGGTTTACCTCAAAAGAAGGGCAGTCATTATACCCCACAGGGATTCCCCTCCCACAACTCTTCTGCAACATGGTTTTCCTCCCTCACCCCAGCATCAAGGGCCTAAAAAAAAACCCTGGCAGAAGTGGCCAGCCCCAACCCTTGCAGGCACAGCTCTTTCCCTGAGCTCCAAGTTGTGGTTCAGGCCACAGCGCAGGCCTTGGGAAGCTTTCCTGCCCCTCAGGATCAAGCCTCCCAGCCTGCCACACGTGTCAGCCACTCCGAGTGGGAAGGGGAAGTGATCCATGGCACTGTCGCAGAGGATTAAGCCCCAGTCTGCTCCTAATCTCTCTAACAGGATAACCAAGAGCTTGGTGCCAGCATCTGTAACCTCCTGCAGCCCCGGGCAGCATCACTGCCTGCCGGCGTGCCAGCGCGTGGTTTGCAACAGCTGCAGACAACATCCACTGGCCAGGACAATCCCTGCATGTAGCTGGGCTTCTCTGTTTGTTTTCTGGAGAACAAAAGAAAGAAAAAACAAAAACAAACCCAACTCTCCACACTCTCTGCCATTTCCACCAAAAGAGCAGCAGTTTCTTTAAACCCAGGCTTTACATTTAGGGCTGCTGACATTTAGGTGCCAGGAACTATCTGAAGAAACCTTGATACTGAATAGCCTCAGGGCATGGAAAGCTTGTGCAGCTGCCAAATGCCCTGCAGGGTACCTAAAATGCTGTCATTTATAGAATCCTAGAATTGTTTTGGTTGGAAAAGACCTCCAAGATCATCAAGTCCAACCACTGACCTAACACCACCACAGCCATTAAACCACGTCACACCAAAGTGCCATGTCCACACGTTTCTTGAGCATCTCTTAAACCAAATCAGTGTCCCATTCTCTTTGAAACTGTGTCCTACACCATCACAGTAATAAAGGCATGCAGCTGAAAGGCAGATTTAACACAGAGAAGGCAAAGGGCAGCACCATCCCTCAGTTTTGCTCCATTCCCACTGCTGATCGTGTCAGAGCTCAGATGAGATCCCAGCCAGTTTAAGTCCTTTGCTCTAACCTCAATAAACAAGATTATATCCAGCTTAGAGCTGCTGTGTCTGTGTAAGGTGCTTAGCATAAGCACCTTTATATAACCCCCTTCTTCAGCTGGAGTGCTTTGCAGTCCCTGAGCATTTATCCTCCAGCAGAAAAGGTGTTGCCTTCGTCTTCATTTGGCACATGGCAATCCAAGGGTTGGAAAGGCGCGAGGGAAAGACATGGCACTTTTCTTTTTGGCCATCTAAAAGGTATGGGGCTTGGCCTCTTACACACACACCTCCTCAGCAGGCAGTGCTAGCAGCAGCACTTCCACAGGTCATTCCCGTCGGCTGCAGGAGGAACCACCCTGGGATATAGCTGTCTCTCCACTGATGACGCATCAGCACCAACCCCTGCGCGATGGTGGTGCCCATCTCAAGGGACTGCCGAGGAAGTATGGAGCAGATTCCACTTCCCAGACTCACCTTGTCCCTCTCTGTTGGCTAGCCACCCAGTAAGAGGAGCCGACACGCTGCGCTGCGCTGCCGCTGCGCAATGGAAACCGCTCATGGATTAGCAGCGAGCTGCCTGACCGCGCAGGAGCACCCAGCAGATGCCACGGGCAGATAAGCTCTGGCTCTTTTGTTCCTTTTCAGGAAGCTCTTGGCAAGCTTCTGCCTTGACACAAAGCACTAAACGGTGTGCTTGATAACTTTATCATCCAGGTTCCTCCGATAACCCAGGTTTACTGTGGCACGGGACGGGTCCTCAGCCTGTTATCAGCCTCACAAGACACCTCCTTCACTCAAGCCATCACCTCGGTGCGTGTGCTCCTGGAATATGCTTGATGGAGGAGCCTTCAAGACTTGCAGGGCTCAAGGCAGGTTTGCAGGCGGCTCGCACTCATCAGGGGGCTGATGGCACTAATGCTATATGAATATGTAACAACAGTAATGAGCTCTAACGAGCTGGGCCACAGGGTTTGCAAAGGAGCCCAGAACCTGTCTTACCGGCTGGTGAGGAAGAGGCAGTTTGCTGCACGCTCCCCTCCCGCCCAGCTGTGTTGGGGGGAGAGGCTCTGCCCGGGCGGGGGCCTGATTAATTTGTGGAGCTGCTTTTTGATCTGTGCATCTCGGAGCATAATGAGAAGGTTTGAACTCTGCCCGTCCCACCCTCTCCGTGCCTCCCACTTCCTCTGATCCTCCAGAGCCTGGCAGGCAAGGGGAGATCTGCCACTGCTCTGGGATTTCTTTCTGAAGGGAGCTATATTTGGGGCCTTTTGAGACACACTTCAGTAGCCACATCTATGGCTGGTTGTAGCAGGAAAGCACAGGTCCCTGCACACCTTCTTTTCTCTCTGCTCACCCCTGTGGGGGCATCCAGGGTGATCACACCTATTGACAGCTCCTTATTCCCTTGCTTCCTGCAGCCCAAAGTGGCTTTTGGAAGCCACCTCAGGTCAGTTGTGCCCCTGGGTAGGGTGCTGGTGGCCATTGATGCAGGGATGGCTTCTGCAGGACCTCCGCTCTGAGAGGAAGCTCCTGGTGCTCAGAACATTCAGCTGGAACTGCTGCAGGAGCTCCTGTGCTGGCAAAGAACCATCCATCCCCCTCACCCCAATACCAATCAGGGCCTCCCCACTGTGATTCAATCTCCCTTCCATCTTGGATGGATCCTGCAGTGCTGGCACACTGGTTGAAGCTCATTTTCCACTGCTTCCTGCCCCTTGGGCTGAAGCCTCCAGAACCACAGTGGAAACCGCAGCAGCAGCTCGTTTGGCACCACAGGCCATGTCCAGGGGAGCCAGCTCAGCCACTCAGTTACTGCTCTCCCATCATTCCCCCTTTCCTCAAAAGGAAATGAAAACAAGCTCCAAGCCAGACATGTCCTCAATGAAACCCATCTGGGAGAGTCACGGACATGGCCCAAGCAGGACTGCTGCCCAGTCAGGGCGTCCAGACCGGCCATGGAGGAGCTCACGTAGCCAGCCCGGAGGAGCTGGCCCAAAGGGACGCAAAGCCAGAGCAGGGGACACAGTGGGACTGCTGGGGTGGCTGCATCCTCCCCCTGTGCTCTGCCTGGGGCTGTGCTACCTCCTGTCTCAGCAGCAACAACAGCTGCAGGGCAAGGAGCCAGCTAATGATCTGCACATCCACAGACAGCCCCAGCCAGTTTCCACACACACCGTTTGGAGCAGTGAAGACCTCCTTAGCAGCAACGAGATTGTCCTGAGGGGCAGGGGATGGGTCCAGCCATCCCCTGGCTGCTTCACACATTTCCTCCAAGGGAGACTTCCTGGAGTTTAGTTTTCTGTCAGATCCTTGTAAAGTCTCCCAACTGTTTCTCTTTCCCTGCTGGGAAGTTCACACTAACTTGTTTTTAAGACGTCCATTTTCTTAGCCATAGCCTACACGTCCTCTGCAACCACTCCTGCTTCTCAGTGGGATTTCCCATCACACCAATTATCCTGTCCACCCTCTGCCAGAGCCTTTATTACAGCACCAACTGATTTGCCTTCTCCCATCAGCCCCCCTTCAGGCAACTCACTGTTCCCTCTCACCTTCCTGTCTTACTCCACAGCTCTGTTGATACTGGATGCAAATCCCACCTATTCCTTGTCCTCCTAGTGGCTCCTGAGTTAGCCAGCCCCAGCTCCAGTGCTGAGTCCCCACTTGTCCCCAGGTGGCAATGTGCTGCTTCCCTGACAGCCCCAGCAGTGAAATGAATGGCTTTCACTGGAGACACCCAGAATAGATACAGTAAGTGAAGACATGTGGGTTTCACAGGGCCTTTTAGCTCCTAATGGGACTTTGCATCCTCCTCAGAGCATTCCTTTTGATCCTCCTTCTGGGCCAGCTTTCCTTGTGCCTCCTGGAGATGCTTCTCAAGGATCTACAGATGCAGACCCAGCACCTCCTTCCGTGCTTGTGGTGGGGTCAGGGCAGTTCTTAGTGGCTCATGTGGTAATTTGTGTCCAGTTTAGGGCGGTCCCTTCCAGTCCTTGCTATCCCACCTCAGGTTTGAGGTGCAAAAGGAGGAAGGTCACCTACACCGAGACCTGGTGTGGCTCACTTCTGTGATCTTCATGAGCAGATCACACTGTGCAGAGGCTGCTCACCTAAAAGGACACCACAACATCCCCATGACCCAGAGGTAGGTGCAGTCCTTCTAGGGTAGCTGTGAAATGGGGCTTCTCTGCAGCCTTCCTCCTCCTTTGTCACGTTTGCCTCTTCTGCACTTTTGGTAGGTTGTCTCTTCTTCTAGAGAAGTCTTATGAGGAGCAGCTGAGGCAGCTGGGGTTGTTTAGCCTGGGGAAGAGGAGGCTGAGGGGAGACCTCAATGCTCTCTACAGCTCCCTGAAAGGAGGTTGGAGTGAGGTGGGCCTTGGTCTCTTGTCCCTAGTATCAGGTGACAGAAGGAGAGGAAATGGCCTGAAATTGTGCCAGGGGAGGTTCAGGTTGGAGAGTAGGGAAAATTGGTCAGGGTTTGGAAGGGGCTGCCCAGGGAGGTAGTGGAGTCACATCCCTGGAGCTGTTCAAGAAATGTGTGGCCATGGCACCTGGGGCCATGGTTTAGTGGCCATGGTGGTGTTAGGTGGACAGTTGGACTCGAGGATTCATAGATTTATAGAATCAATAAGGTTGGGAAAGACCTCAAAGATCATCAAGTCCAACCTGTCACCCAAGACCTCGTGACTGCTAAACCATGGCACCAAGTGCCACGTCCAGTCCCCTCTAGAACAGCTCCAGGGCCGGTGATAGAATACCAGGTTGGAAAGGACCTCGAGGATCATCTAGTCCAACCTTTCAGGGTAAGAATATAGTTTAAATGAGATTGCCCAGCAGCCTGTCAAGCTGGGCCTCGAAACTGGTCTTAGAGGTCTTTTCCAGGGGACACAACCCCACCACCGCCTGGCTCTGCAAGACCTGGTTATGTAAGCAAACATCTACCTGTGCTTCCTCCTCTCCTAGCGAACGCCTGCGCCTTGGCTTCCCTTGCCGCAGGCAGCCGGGCAGAGCTTGCCAGCGGTGAGGACAGTGACCCCACAACCACAGCTCCTGGGTGGCAGGGCTGTGTTTTGCAGGGCATGTGCAGCCCCGCAGGGGAGGCACGTTCCCTCTGGCTGCCTGTGGCGAGCTGGCAGGCTCGCCAGGGAGCAGCCATCTCCTCAGAGAGCTGCTTGTTTGGGAGCGTGTCATGGTTTTGCCTGGTCTTGCAGCTGCCTGTCAGGCGCTGTACAAACACAGCCCTGTCTTCCCCGCCCCTCCTTGCCTGCTCTGTGTGTCCTCAGCTCTGCTCTTTGCTGGACTCGGGATTAGCCACGCCTCAGCTGGGTAAACAGGAGCTGATCCTTCCCCACCAGCTGTGGGTTCCCCAGCCTCAGCCACCACAAGCATGAAGTGCTCCTTCATTTTTCTCCCAAGCAAATCTCCCTTTTCATCGTGCAGCAGGTCTGAAGCTCTTAATTGGACACAGCAGCTGATGTGATTTCACCTTCTATTTTCTTTCTTTCTTTCTTCTTCTCTTTTCTTTCTTCTATTCTCTGGTTTGGTTCTGCTCATCTTCCTTATCTTCTGATCTGTTCCTCATTTTCTCATCCCTTTTCCCCACTCCTGCTTCTGTCCCTTCCTTTTTGTTCTGTCACCCATCTGAGGAAAGCCGACCTATCTCCGTGTCACCTTCTGGGTGCTAACCAATGAGCTAGAGTGGACTAATATTTCAGTCTGAAAAGGCCTTGATGGTTGTCAGTAGCTACAGTCAGCACCTTGGTCTTCATCTCAGCTCAGAGACAGCGTTTCGTGCAAATTCCTACCTGCCTCTGAAGGGATGCTGGGCGAGGAAGGAGGAGGACACCCATTCCCTGCAGCACAGCACCCTCTAGCCTCCACCAGGGCAGCAGCTCTTCTCTCACTTAGAAGAAGGACCAGAAGGACCTCCACCATCACTCAGCCATTTGCCCTCCCAGGTCTGCAAAGCTGTCTGCATTTCCAGCCCTGTGTAACTCCAGCAAAATCCTTCTTAGGCATTACTGACAAATCCAAGGATGGACTTCATGGGAACTTCGGGAATCAGGATCTTAAAGCTGGTCTGTTCTGAGCAGATGTGGTAAATCAGGCCACTTCCACACGGCTGAGACACCAGCTTTGCCAGGGGGAGCCCAGAGTGAGCTGGAGGAGTGGTGTGGGCTCGGTGACAGCTGTGTAGCTGCTGTGTTTTCTCAGGAGGCTGATCTGTAGCCTCCCAGCTCCTTGTGCGTGGAAGAGGGTGATCACCCCCAGCTTGCCTCTGGACCTGGCAGCAGCCCTTCCCCACTTGGCTGTGGTTGCTTGTGTGTCCCCAGGAGAGCATCCAGCAGATGTGTATGCTCTGAATTATCCCTTCATCCCAGCCATCCCACCGCTCCTCACTGCCTCCTCCCCACTTGCCTACCCTCCAGACCATATTCCCATGGTCCCCACCAGCCTCTCCCACAGCTCACCTCCCCACACCAGCATCAAGCCTGTTTCCTCTTACCTCTGCATTCCTTCTACACCTCCAGGAAACAGAGCTCTGCCTCTCTGCACCCTAACACCAGCATCCTTTCCTCCAAATCCCAACTGCAGCCATTTCCCTCATGCTCACCCTCATCCAAACACAGCTGTGTGCTCCCTGCCTCCCAGCCCTATCCCAATTCCCACTGTTTTGGTACAAGGCAGTAGCTTCCGCCTCCGCTCATTTTGTTGCCATAAATACCTCTCTCCAGGAAGAGTCTCTTCCCCATTCCTGAGGCAATACTGACATTTGGATTTGTACAGGGGGCTGATAATCCAACTGTTCAGCTCACTAAGCCTTTCAGTTTGCAGGGCTGCAACCCTTCATCCTGCTCAGGCACCACTACTTCTATGGCAGCTTTTCCAGGGAAAGTATTTCAGCAGCCACTGAAAAAGAAGCCAATGGCTTTAGCAGTCTCCCTCCCTGGCTTTCTGAGGCTGGATAATCATAGCCTTCCCAAACTCCAACCTCAGGAACACAGCATAATGGCAAATGTCAGGCAGACCACTCAGAATTAAGCAGAAGACAAACAGTTTTCTTTATTCAGTGTGACATCTTGGAATCACTCCAGGAGAAGCTCATACATCCGCCTGGTTTTACTACATTCATTTGTTGTAATCCATCCTGCTTTCCACCAGTGACACCTCCTCTCCCTGCTCTCACTGCCTGACAGATACCTGCTGCTCTCCTGCAGTCTGCCCTGCACAGAGCCCCTCTGCTTGTGCAGATGACTTTAGGGACAGGGACACCAAAGCACTGCTTGGCTCCTGCAGCTATGTCTTGATTTACCAATACGTGTGGCAAAGGGGAGAAAATGGCTTTTGGTGCAGGAGGTAGGAATTTCACTAACCAGACTCCCTGGGAGACACAGGAGTGTTGTGGCGTACAGAGATACAGGCAGACTCTTCCCCTAGAGCACTAAGTGTGTGTCAGAGCATCCAGAAGCAACTCCCATAGTGCTGAGGATAGTGGGAAGTGGTTTGCAAAACCTCTTCCTCCAGCCAGCAGCTGTGGCTGGATGTGGGGGAAAAGGAGAGAGCTGGCTGTTGGGAATTCATGGGCAGCCTGGTGAAGTGGCTCAGTTCTTTTGGACTAAAGAATTTTGGAATGCAATAGTCCATCTGCTCTGGAATGATCAGTGGAGCTCCCTGGATTAGTAGAGCCCTCTGGGATTTGGTAGAAGAACGAACAAGGGGTGGGGGGGAAACACAAAAGAAACCAAAACAAAAGAAACCAAGGCAAAGAAAAAAAAAATCCCACAAACCAATCAACATACAAAGAAAGAAAAAAACCAAAAAGTCAGAAGGCTGTAGCAACTTCCTTCAGCCATAAGAAGAGACCAGAGCCTCTGGCCTACAGCGGACAAAAAGGTGGAGAGCAGTAACCCTGTAAGGCTGAGGTTAGTCAGATGAGTTCTATAATTAGGAAATAAATAGCATGCTAAATAAACCCAGAGCAGAAGCTTTTGAGGAGGGTGACAGAGATGGAAGTTGGCAAAGAGCAGCTGAATGAAAATGGGATGGAAAAATACAGAGCAGGTGGGCCACGTGCCACCTCCCCGGCTGCTTTGTGCCATGCAGCTGTTCCCCCACCCGTGGCACTTCTCTCCTGGTGTTGCCAGCGAGTCAGGGCAGAGGCTGCTCTATTTAGAGAGCTGCAAAGTGCCCATTATGCTTTTAGACACCATTTTCAGAAAGCAGGTAAGAGCCCAAAGAGCAGAGAGCATCCAAATCCCCCCAGGCTCTCAAAGAGCACAGCTCTGCAGCCCACGAGCCAGCGCCGGGCTGGCGCTGCAGGGAAGGCAGAGCAGGAGAGGAGGGAAAGCGCTGCCTCTATTTCCATCTGCAAAGCCTTTTTGTGCTCACATGTCACTGACAGGCACTTCACTTATTTTGCAGCTGGCAATCAACCCCTGTCAGAAGAGATTTTTTCCATTTTGCTCCTGCTACACTGCTAGAGATCAACACCTCAGCGTTTCCACCGGCAAAAAGGTTTCCTCAGAGGTGCAAAGTCCCCAGTCTTCAGCATGCAGAGAGTTTGCTGAGCAGGAGAAAAGCTGGGCCAGGGGGAAATGAAGCAGAAAGAGTTGAAGCAACTCGCGGCAGCAGCAGCCAAAAGAGAGGCTTGTGACGAACAAAAGGTGACTGTGACCACGGAGGTGCCTCGGGCGGGCTCAGCACCACACTGAGTTCTCCTACCAGCTACTGGGTTTAAAAAGGTGAAACTGACATCAGCCTTTGTTCGTCTTCACCGTACAGAGGTTGGTGTCTGCCCAAGGCACAAGGCAGAGCTGTCTGCTTTTCACACAGTTTCCAGCACACACATCTGGCCTCTTTCACGGTAGCCATACTGCTCCAAGAGGGATTCTCCTGTCTTCAAAGCATTAGGGTCTTCCTGGACACCCCCAGCCCACTTCTCTGCAGTGACATCAGACTGAAGCATTTGCTGGGCTGGAGCTGCCAAATCCCTCCCTCCAAAGCTAGGAGTGAAGCTCTGCTCTTCCCAGCACCCTTCTTTTACAAGCTGGTTTGGGCTGCTGCTCGGATGGCATTTCCTGAGTGTGAGCTGCGAGTGGTGCAGCCTGGCTCCTGGCTCTGTGCCTGGCTCCACCTTGTGCACACACCGCTGCCGCCAGTGCCAGCGGCCCCCTGGTGCTCATCATCCCCCGGCTCAGCCGTGGCAACGCCAGCTCCCCATGCTCAGAGGGAGGGCAGCTTCCTCTGCAAGCCACAGCTCGCAGGCTGTCTTACCAGCCCAAAGCCAGGCTGGTTGTCACAAAACACGCTTGCTCCCTCCCAGCCATCTCTGCTCTCGCACCAGAAGGCGCTGCTGGAATCCCCAACACTGACCACAGCAAAATGCCAACTGACTTGCACCAGTTCTTCCTCCCCTGTCTGGAGGCACCACATCTTTTCCTCCACATCCCTTCTTCTTGCAGTTAAGCACAGCTCAGGAGTTGGGCTCCCAATGCCACAGCCACCTGTGAATTTGTCCTGCCACCTCCTCAGCGTCAGCCCCCTCCAGCTTTCAGCTCTCATTCCTCACTGACATGTTTGAGCACCTCTGGTCTAAAAGGCCTCTGTGTTTCACTTCTCCTCAGCAAGGAGTGGGCAGCTCAGAGTTTGGTTGGTTTGCCTTGTGACGAGGTGCTTAAGGAAAGTCTCTTCTAATAACTGAGCTTCCCTCTGGTCAGAGGAATCTCCAGCAGCCTCAAGGACTTTTAAAAGCTTTGCCTGAAGTCTCAGCTCCCATTCCTGGCATGTTTTCCTGCCTGGATCGATGGTGAGGAACCAAGTTACACCTGGTATCAATTGGACTGCAATTTTCTGCAATCAAACTCAAACACATTCTTCAAATACTTCAGAGGCTGATACCGGAAGTTTATCTACCAAGCCTACCTCATAGCCTGGTCACAAGCATAACTCAGCTGCCTTCAGACAGAACAAACCTCAGCCCAGCTGACTCTGACAGGTTTAGCAACCACCATAAAGCCCGGGTATTCCCCCCAGGTTAATTTAAAGCTGATGACAAGGAATCCAGCTGTCCTTTGCCTGAGTGCTGTGGAATCACATCTCCAGCCAGCGAGGAAAGCAGAGCCCTCGCCATGAGGCTGCTGCCATTTCTGTTCTGCCACCACCGTGTCAGCAGTCCCTGCTCTGCCGTTCCTTCAGAGCTCCCTCCTTCACCATGACTCAGTCTCCAGCAGTTAGTCATCTCTCCAGATACATAACTCCCTGGAAAATGTGACTTGCTCCTTGAAAGCTCTCTCTCTCTCTCTCTCTCTACGTAGGAAGCTCCAACTCCCAGTAAACAAAGGAAACAAAATGTCTGAAATCAGGGAAAGGATTTTTCCACCCAGTTATATAAAGCAACACAGCTAGGAACTGTTGATGTTAGTAGCAAGTGCAACATGTAGCTCTTTCGGGAGGCTACAAAAAAAGCAGGTTTATAAACATCACATCGCAGGCGTTTCTTTAGTTTTGTTATTTGTTTTCCTTCCAGACACGGCAGGCTCCGTCTGCCTCGGAGTGGATTTTGCTGTCCCTGTCACACATCCCACTCGCTGGGGGTGGGAAACTGGACTGGTGCTTGTGTACCTCGGAGGGTCCTGGGGAAGAGCCCTTTGCTCCTGCTGGCAAGGCGCAGGAGGTTTGCATCCTGGTGCTACGTTTGCTGCACAGAGGTGGCTGAGAACCAAAGCCAGCATGTTGAAGGCCAAGACACCATCTTAAAAGCATGGCTCCTAAATGATTTTTTTTTTTTTTATTGCAATGCAATATCCTGTGTGAGGACTGGCTGAGAAAGTCAGGGCTGTTCAGTTTGGAGAAGGCTCTGGGGGAGACCTCAGCGTGACATTCCAATACTTAAAGTAGGTCTACAGAGAAGATGGGGACAGACTGTTTTATCAGGGACTATAGTCATGGGACAAGAGGCAACAGTTTTAAACTGTAAGAGGGTAGATACTAGTAAGAAATCCTTTGGTGTGAGAGCAGTGGAACAGGTTGCCCCGGGGGGGGTTGTGGGTGCCCCATCCCTGGAAGCGTTCAAGGCCAGGCTGGATGGGGCTTTGCACAACCTGATCTAGCAGGAGGTGACCCTGCCCATAGCAGGGGTTGAAAGTTCAGAGTCCTTTCCAACTCAGACCGCTCTTTGAGTCTATGATTACGTAACCGGTACTCAGCAACCGACCACACTCAGATAATCAGCGGTGTGCATCTCCCTAGAGAGGTTTTTGGTCCATCCGTCCCAGAGGACCACAGAGCCCCAAGTCACTGAGGGACGAACATGCACTTCAGCTCCCCTGGCTGTCTCCCCCCAGGCAGAGATGCCGCCTCCAGCAGCACGAAGTGACCCGCAGCTAGGATGCTATTTAACAAAGCTCCTCCCGCTCTGTGATGGCGGCGCCGGCCGCAGCTCCCCGCAGGCAGCGGCAGTCCCGCCCCGTTCCGCCCGTGGACGCGCATCACGCCCCCTGTCTGACTGACGTGCACCTGAGCCATCAGTACCGCGTTATCCCGCCCCGCTGCCTCTCCTCCAGCCATTGGCGTCCGCGCAGCCCGGCCAGGGCACGCCCTCACCCGCGGCTCTCCCGCCAGCCAATCCGCGCGTGGCTTGGGCGGGAGAGGCAGGGCGGCGTGGCCAATAGGAGGGCGAGGGCGGCTGCTAAGGGGCCGAGAGTAGCGGGGCCGGAGCAGACGGCTGGAAGCGGCGGAGGCCGTGGTCGTGCCCCTCGGCTGGGCCCGCAGGTGAGGCGGCGGCGGGCTGCGAGTCCCACCGCGTAAGGCTGAGGCGGGGCGGCTGGGCAAGCCAGCCTATCGCTCTCCGTCCCTCGCTGCCTTTCAGCGGAACGGGGCCTGGAGGGGCGCGGAGCGCCAGCGGCCGGGTCTGTCAGGCGCTGGGCACTCAGGAGTGCTCCTCTCGCTTTGGCCTCAGGCTCCCGGTGCCTGCCCAGCCGCCTGCTTTCTGCTCGCTTTCTGCAGCAGGCTTGCCGTAGGTATTTATTTCCTTGAGGGAAGGTAGGGGTAGCCTTGCGGTGTGCTTCGGCCAGGCCTGGCTGTGGTCCCCTACGGCCCTGTCCCGTCCCGGTGCCTCTCTTCCCTCGCTTCTTGCTGGGCATGGAGGGTCCGAGCTGCTGGTGGTGGCCTTCCCCATCGCTTCGTGGAGGTGTGAGGCTGCCCAGGGCAAGAGAAGTGATGATGTGAGAGCCTGTGCTTGTGGTGGGGGAGGGCTGAAGGGGGAAGCAGTCGCAAACTGCTCGGGAGCAGGTCCTGGGGGATGGCGCTTGTGTGAGTTAGACCCAGGTGAGCTGTGGCTGAGGTAAGGTCACTGTGTGCCCTCTGAATGAGGCTTTTCACTGTCACTCGTGTTTCTAGGGCCTGACACCAGTGTTAGCATTTTGCAAGAGCCTCTTGGCTTACTTGATGCGTGTTATATACCTGCCTGTTAGCCTACGTGGTAGGACTCTCTGCTTCATTCATGACTTGTATTTAGCCATCCTGTGCTGGTGTAAATCACATCTGTTGCAGCTGATGTATTATAGATGGTGAAATCTTCACCTAACACTCTCTCTTTTTCTTTTTAAGAGGTGTCTTTGCAGGAGCTTTATTCCCACAGTTATGGCTGGAGGGACTGCATTCTGTAATTGCATTCTCTTGCAGGTCTCTTCAGAGCATTCATAGTAACTTCCTCTTATTGTTGATGTGTGGCTGTCACAGGTGTGGTAATTACTAAAGGTTCCTGTCTGCCTTTTACAGATTGTTACTCAGCTTCCACACCACTGGTGCCTCCCTCTGTAAGAAATAACTGACTAACAAGCCACAGATAAGTGGTGGAGTGTTCATCTTGCATAGCTCACTTATCAATGGTTATTATGCTCAGCCATGTTTCTAGTATTGCTCA
This sequence comes from Dryobates pubescens, assembly GCF_014839835.1. Taxonomy (NCBI): domain Eukaryota; kingdom Metazoa; phylum Chordata; class Aves; order Piciformes; family Picidae; genus Dryobates; species Dryobates pubescens. The sequence continues at coordinate 5,607,396 of NC_071628.1, forward strand.
GCATGAGATGATGTAGTCACCACTGATATGGTGTTCACAGAACACAGAGTTCAGCTGTCTGGACTTCTGATATCTCTCTTTCAGATATCGATAATGGTTTTGTCCTGTGCAGGGAGTTTTGTTATTGACAACCAGGTTTTGGTGGTTCTGTTATCTTTTCGTGCAAGGTTCACCTGCTTCACCTTCTCCACCTTCTCATAGATGTTTGCTTAGTCCTCATGTCACAACAGAAGTTTGAATGCACTGTCTTGCCTCTTCATGGAACAGTGGGCATGCAGACCTTCCTACTATTCTAGCCATCATTTACTTCAGTCTCAAGGTCAGGAGTCAAAACAGGAAGAATATTGAAAGCAAAGAGCTAATGTTTGGGTTCTTACTCCCCTGTTTTATCCTTAAAAGTGGTTGTATTTCACTTCATGCATGAGAAGTCTTCTCTGTTACTGGGTGAGTTAGCTGCACAGAGATTGAGGCTGATTCAAGATTGTGCCAGGCTGCCTTCTATGGGGTGGATAAGGTGTGGAGGTTGGGGATAAAACTTCCCATCTTGCAGAAGTGCTTCTGAAGAAGTTCAACTTCAAAAATTAGTTTGTTCTACTCTGCCTGTAAAAGCTACACTTGCTTCTTCAGGGAATGAACTGCAGCTAAGGCTCTTAGTGTTTCATAAAGCTGCATTGCTGGACTTGTCATGTGAAAACCTAGAGATTAACATGCTCAAATAGTCACTGCTCTGGGATGTGGTGTTGGGAAGGGAAGGTGGCAGAATAACATTGATTGTCACTTATACAGCCACAGGGAGAAGCTACTCAAACCTGCAGAGTTCCAGCTGCACTTCAGGATGTAATTTGATGTGCTATGGTAAATGATGCCCTTGGAGCACTGATTCAGACCTGTAGCTGAACTTCACACAGTGATGGAAAGGTGCTGGCTGCTGCTGGATTCACATTGTCCTGTCATTCCCCTTGATTGCTTTGCATCTTCAGCCTCTTCATCTTTACTTTTTCATGCTTCTAGCTCTGGCAGTGCCAGAACGTGGATTTGAAGAAGAGAGTTCAGCAGAGCCTCTGGTAGGGATGTACATGCTGGGGTCTTTGATGCTTGTAGCTCCTGTTGAATGGTGCAGACACTAGCAAAAACCTAAATCGTCATAGTTCTGACAGTATATTGAGTCTTCATCTACGCTTCCATGAAGGTCTTTGGGACATCACACTCTGTGATGTGCCACAGCTCTGAATTGCTCTTCTCAGGGTGCACTGTAAATCAGCTGAACTTCTGGGCAAGTATTTGCCCTTCTTCAGCTTGCAAAGAGTAAACTTTTGCAGTGGAATCTGATTGCACTGCCCTGGTGCAGTTCAGTACCAAACAATTGGTTTGCTTTCACTGTTCAGTCTGCCCTTAATGGGGAAGTCTCACACGTGGGCCAACATGTGCCCTAACCTAGTCATGCAGCTGTCTTAGCCTCTTGTGTGCCCAAGGGCTTGTCTCGTTCTCCAGCTGTATCAGTTGACTGGATAATAAAGATTGTCCTGGAGTGCCAGCCTTGCTCTGCCTGCACCAGGCAGCAGTAATTGAAATGCTTTGCAAGGCAGTTCTGCAGAAACCAGGTGCCTGAGACATCTTTGTGCCTGTTTTGTGTTGGAGGTACCAGCAGTGGAGAGAAGTGGCACCCTTGGCAATGTGCAGATTTTCATCTGTATCTCTAGGTTGATCAGGAAGTGTTGCCTAGCACTTTCTCTACTGTTGAGAAATACTTGTTTCTCCTCCTCCTGGGTTCAGTCTGACTAAACAGCAGTGTCAATTTCCTCTAGTAACGTGGCCTGAGCTCCTGCAGAGGCTAAACCTGTCTGGAGCTTCTGATGTTCTAATTACTAATCATTCTTTAGCCTGGAAAAGAGAAGAGTGAGAGGGAAGCTTATCAATACATAGAAATATCTAAAGAGGGGGGGGGGTGAAGAGGAAGGGACTGGGCTGTCTTCAGTGGTGCCCAGTGACAGGACAAGGGTCAGAGTCCAAGGCAGAACACAGCAGGTTTCACTTAAACATAAGGAGAAACTTCTTTCCATTGAGGGTGGCATAACACTGGAACAGGCTGCCCAGGGAGGTTGTGGAGTCTTCAGGTGGGTTTTGAAAGTGCTCAAGATCCTGTGTAGCCTGCTCTAGGCCAGCCTGCTTTAATAGGCAGCTTGGACTAGAGCTCCAGAGCTCCTTTCCAACCCCTGCCATTCTAAATGGGCTACAGCTCCAGTCAAGGTATTGAGTGCTCAGGCAGTGCCATACAGGGTTCTTATGGGAAGGGTCAGCTAGGGCAAGGACTGGCTGCTAGTGGGAGATTCCACAATTTGTCCTGCTTCTAACCTTATTTATATCTTCAAAGGTGCTTTTGCATAGGCATGCAGGTTCCAGGAGGCTTGTGCTGAGAGAGTTCAGGCTTGGCCGTCCCTTAACTGGAACACTCAGTTCTGTGAAGTGTCGATTTGGCACATGTGAGTATGAAGGACTGCACTGAGCAGGATAAGCAGATGCACAGTCATTTGGTGAACATCCTTGGAAGCAGGAAGGACAAAATGTCCAGAGATGTGTCTGTGATGTTCCTAACCTCCCACTCAGGCTCAGCAGGAGGGTGGACAATGTAGCCCTTCAGACCTTGAGTTGCTGGTGGAGTGCTGTAGCACTCCAAGCGTTCTGATAACGTTTGTGTGTTCTGCAGCAGTGGCAGCAGCGTCTTGGTCAGGTGCTGTCTCTTTGTGTTTGCTTCTCTTACCTTGACATGTTGCTGCTTCATTTTTAATGTCATTATGTGAATTAAGCTTCTCTAGCTTGAGCCTCCTCTCTGTCACTGAGAGCCTGGGAGAATGACTCTGCAAATGTTCTGTGGTGCTGTGGAGCAGAGCTGCTCACTAGGGGAGTGGGGAAGGGAACAAAACAAGCAAGGTGTTTGAAGACCTCAGAGTGAACTGGCACCTTGGCTTTTGGGTATGACTGCTTGAACTGGACTAGTCTTGAATAAAGTCCTCTTAGCTGTGTTGTGGTCTGCTAGATGATCTTTCCCTGCTGTGCAGCTATTTCGGTGTGGAGTCTGCTCCTCAATCAGCTGTGCCTCCTGTAACTGAGCAAACAGCTGTGATGTGCTTGGACTCTGGGCTGCTCCTCTGAGTTCTGTGCGCTGTGGGGATGGAGAAATTTGAGTCTGAGGGTAAATATGGCTTTTGTTGCCCAATAGGGTGTTGCTTTTCAAAATGCAGTGAAGGAAGCAGACTCCTTCCTGGTCTGTAACACTGGATTGGCTCACTTGGCTAGCTGTGGCCTGATGCTAGCAGCATGCCCTCAACTATTGAGCACAGGTTGTCAGGGTCTATGCAGTGTGTTTATTTTACTTCTTCCCTTGAGCTTAATGCTGCCCACTGACACAGGACTATGTGGTAGGCAAAGTGACACCTGCTGATGCTGTAAGACTGTGGAAAGGTTATAGCCAGTATTTCTTCTCTCAGTATCTAAAACTAAGCTTGGCCTCTTCTACAAGGACCTGAAGCTCTGCCCTGTAGTGGCCTAAGACAGTGGTTAGGGGATGACAAAGCCCTGAGTCTCTGCACTAATAGATGCCTTTAATATAAGCCTTATCTTTAAGATAAAATGCAATTAATTGATTTCTGTGGAGTCATCAGAGCCTTGCCTTGGCTTAATCTTGTACAACAGGTGCATGCACTGATAAAAACTTCTGTGTACACAATAAAAGCCAGCACAGTAGCTGTCTGTCCATCTGTGACAAGGTGACACACAGGGAGCGTAGCAACCTCTGGATAGCAGACAGCAGCTGCCACTCACACAGTAGCAGCTTTCATCAGTTACATTGACAGTGTGAAGGAAAAAAAGCAGCTCCTGTAGTTGGAAGGAAGTTAAACTCAGGGCTCATTTGCCTGTAAATTAACCTTCCTGGGGAAGGAAAAGACCTAAAAGTGTGTGGTCCTGCTGGCTGGAAAATGCTTAGCACCTGAGAAGAAAGCTGCCTTGACACATGCAGCCAGCCCTCTTAGGTGCTTTGCTTCTGCTCTGAAGATGTAGCACTCTTCAGAGCCAAAACCCACCAACCCTCTGGTTCAAGGCACCTGCTTCTCTGCTGTGCTGGTGGTGCCTTGGGGCTGTGAACTTTATCCCTGTAACCTCACAGTACCTCTAAATTTAGTGTGCAAGCCAAGTGTTGCATCCAATGTAAAGGTCAAATTCCAGTGAAAGCAACAGCCAAGAAAGGCTGGTTGGGACATGGGTATAAACACTACCTGCTGCTTCATATCCTGGCCTGGGTGCTGGCTCTGGCACAGGGCAGAGTGATTTGCACCAAGGACTTGTGTGTGCTGGGCAAATAATGCCCTTGTAAGCATCCTTGCGATGGGACGTGTCGCTCTGCCCGCAGGTAAAGCTGGACAACAAAACTCTGGTGGACTTTGCCAGGCTTCTGATGGCTCTGGCAAGGACTGAGCTTTATTTCTCATGAAGGGTTTGGCTCATTCCTTATAGCTGCTGTGCTTTGAGCTCTGAGCATGACCTGGCTGGTTGAAGTGGCCAGGAGTAGAGCGTGATGCATGCAGATGATCTCAGCGCTTGCTTCTGACGCACTCTCTTCTGAGCGCCCCTGGAAGATAACAGGAGGTTCTGCATGGTGTAAGCTTGGGTTGGTGAGATGCCAGTCTCAAAATAAGCAGTGTGATGTCTTGTGTGCTTAAACATAGTACTGGTGTGGCTCTAAAACCCTTCTACATATGTACTTTTTTTTTTGAGACCTTAAAGTGGCAGTTTAGGTTTAACGCCTTTTTTCCTGGTTAAAAACTGCTGGGTAAAAGGCTGTGCAAGAAAGCTGAAGGTCCTTCATGATTCCTCTGGCTCAGAATCATAGAACTGTTAGGGTTGGAAGGGACCTCAAGGCTCATCCAGTTCCAACCCCCCTGCTGTGGGCAGAGACAACTCACTCTGCAGCAGGTTGCCCAGAGCCACATCCAGCCTGGCTGCAAAAACCTCCAGGGATGAGGCTTCCACCACCTCCCTGGGCAACCTGTGCCAGGCTCTCACCACCCTCATGGGGAAGAACTTCTTCCTAACATCCAACCTGAATCTACCCATTTCTAGGTTGTTCCATTCCCCCCTGTCCTATCACTACCTGACACCCTAAACAGTCCCTCCCCAGCTTGCAGTACTTGTGTAGCTCCTGTGACCTCTGACTGTCCTCCAGTGCTCTACAGAAGCTTAGTCTGGCAGCCTTTTCCATCCAGGTATGCTGCTGTAGAGTCTTTCCTGGGTGTGTGTGTGCCTTGTGTATGTTTTCATCTGAGTGGTATCCAGTCATCTTCCTCTGCAGTTAATCCATTGGAAGCTCAGCCCTGTGACAGGCTTCCATAGACTTCCTGGAGTGAAATGCAAATGAAATGCTGGCATGGAACTTGGCTTTGTTTTAAAAAGCCTTTGGAATGCTCTGACTTTCCACCCTTTCCTTTTAAAGTTCCCCTCTCCATAATGTGGTTCTAAATATCTTCCCTGGTAGTGCCAGGCCTGTGACTTCTGCTTTTGCAGTGTACCTCTTGGAAGAGGCACTAGCTTTGGCTGCTATTGAAGGTGGTTCATTTAATGGAAGCATCCCCTAAGTTCAGTGAAGCAGCCTGCCTTCTTCCCCTCCAAAGTGGGGAAACCCCTGGTTTCTGATCTGAGTCTGCCTCTTTCAAGTGGGATGAGTTTGCTTTTCTCTTGTCTGGCAGATTTGCTGTCAGAGTTTTACTCCTCAAGCAGGCCCTATAAATAAATGAAACAAGTCCAAGACATGTCTTGTCTGTCTGGAGAGAGCCTCTCTGGCTCTTCTCAGGCTTAGTGGGGAATAGAGGATGTTGCACTGTGTGGCAAAAGCTGGAAAACCATAGGGAAGAGGATTCTTAGAGGCTCTCGGTGTTGGCTAGGCGTGCTCCCCTGGCTCAGTGTCCAGCTGAGCTCTGACAGCAGTAGTGAGCCAGTACACTGTCTGGTGGGAGAACAGCAAGGAGGCTTTTGTGTCAAACTACCATTGCTGGAAACAGGATTCTTCAGTGAATGTGATGAAGCATGAAGTACCTTGCTAGTGGAACCCCTCTCAGAGAGGCTGTCTTTGCTTCTTGTCTGTGGGGAGTTGTGTGCAGCTGCATCTTTGCTTTAGCCCAGAGCATTTCTAATGCTTCAGTGAAATGTGCCTGCCAGGCTTTCAGCTGCTCATTAAAAGTCCTGAGGGAAGGACCCTATGGGAGTGGTTTCCTTCATTGTTTTTATCTTTTAATGTTTGCCTTCCAGTATGCAGAGTCAGGCTGAAGTTTGGCATGGGTGGAGGAGCTGTAATGCTTGGTAGTCACCAAATCCTGTGCGTGCCCTGCTGAGTCACAGAGGGAGCTGGCTCCTGCCCTGGAAGAGTCTCTTCTCCCCAGGAAACCTGGAACAGAAATGGTATCCAGGTCTCAGAGTTGTTGTCCATCATGAATTCACTTACTGCACAAATAAGTATCTGGATCTTCCCCCTGCCCCCCCAAAACCTCTTTGAAAGGATACATAAGGAATTTGCTGCAGCTCTACTGGCTTTTGCTGTGCTTGTTTCTGTTCCTGCCTGGGGGACACAAGGGTTTTCTCATTCTGCTTGTACAGGTCAGGTTAACAGCAGTGCTGAAATGTTTCCTGCAATGTGATTTGATGTATTTTCCCCACCACCACCTTTTCACTCTGTGATGAAAGTGGATGTGTGAGGTTATTACTTGAAAAGACTGCCAGTCCAAAGGGCTGTCATGCCTGGAAGTGATTGTTAGTAAAAGAATTACACACTTAAGGTGCTTCTTGGCCCCAGGAACTTCAGCTGCTTTGTGTTCCTCTGTGTGGATCTCAGAAGGCAGCTTGATGGCTTCCAGTGATACATCTGCTGCCTCTTGTTAATGTTGTTTAGCCTGCTACAAGTGACTCTAATGTTCTGCATAGAGAAAAGGCCAAATGTTTGTCTGTTGATATTGAATGCTTGACCCATTTAGAGGAGATCCTGGATTAAAACTGGACTGGCTCAACTCTGGTTATCTGGCCTTTTTCACGGACAGGTTAATTGGGTCAGTGCAAAGAAGGCTTAGCAAAATGGGAGCAAGGTGACCTCATCCCTGCCAGTTAATAGGGAGGCATTTGTCCTATGTGACTGGAGGCAGAGCTCTCAAATCATGGAATGATTTGGTCTGGAAGGGACCTTCTGACCTTACAGTGGTGGAAGCAACCACCAGGTGAATGGAAACATCCTGTGCCACCACCCCAGATAGCATCCTGGACCTTGAAAAGCAAGTCTTATGGTGACATGGTGAGCCAGACAGTACTGAGTCAGGCAAGGGGATTCACTGCACATCCAAAACTGTGCCAGGAAAAACAGCCTTAGGCAAAGGCAAGCCCACATTTGCACCAGCAGGAGAAGGACCTGAGTGCACTTGACATGGAAGGATGAGGAAGTCTGATGGCTGCCTCAAGAAAATCCTTAAGGATTTTTGTTAGAGGTGAGACTAGCCAATAGATTAAATTCCATTAGCTGTGCCTAGCAACAGCTGAGCCTTCTGAATGTAACTCCAAGCTGGGGTGCTTTTTTTAAAGGGGCAGCAAGCTAAAATGAGACCCAGAAATAGCAGGGAAGATGTGATGTGTTTGTAAGCTGAAGATGATGTGGGAGAGAAGACTGTCAGGGAGATGCAGCCCTGCTGGGCCAGCGATGTTGAGTCATTGGTACCATGACTAGCTGTGCCCAGTCTTATTCCTAACAGCTCCACTGGTGGGAAAGCTGCAGACAGCAAACTAACTTAAAATCCAAGCAGCAGGAAGGTCTTGGATAATTTGTGTAGCAGTGTCTCCAGACTTCTAATTAAAACCCTGAAGATGGCAACAATTTCAGGGAGTTGCAACTGGGGAAGGTTTGCTTGAGCACTTGGCTGTCCTTGAGCCAGTGACTGCTCAGGAATCATAGAACTGTTAGGGTTGGAAGGGACCTCAAGGATCAGCCAGCTCCAACCCCCCTGCCATGGGCAGGGACACCTCACACTACAGCAGGTTGCTCACAGCCACACAGCCTGGCCTTAAAATCCTCCAGGCATGAGGCTTCCACCACCTCCCTGGGCAACCTGTGCCAGTGTCTCACCACCCTCATGATAAAGAACCTCTTCCTAATATCCAATCTGAATCTGCTCACTTCTTGGTTTGCTCCATCCCCCAGTCCTATCATTCCCTGACATCCTAAAACATCCCTCCCCAGCTTTCTTGTAGCCCCCTTCAGATACTGGAAGGCCACAATTCGGTCTCCTCAGAGCCTTCTCTTCTCCAGACTGAACAGCCCCAACTCCCTCAGTCTGTCCTCATAGGAGAGGAGCTCCAGCCCTCTGCTCATCCTCACGGCCCTTCTCTGGACACCTTCCAGCACCTCCAGATCTTTCCTGTACTAGGGGCTCCAGAACTGGACACAGTAATCAAGGTGGGGTCTAACTGGAGTAGTGGGGGAGAATCACCTCCCTTGCCCTGCTGGCTCTGCTTCTCTTGATGCAGCCCAGGATGTGATTGGCTTTCTGGGCTGCAAGTGCAGGAACTTGCTCTGCTCTTCTGCTGGTACCTTCCCTGGAGAAACCATTGCTGGGGTCTGCCTGTTGTCTTCCACGTAGTTGGTAATGGCATTGGTGAGAGTCTAAGTATGGAAGTGAGGTGGCATAGTGCAGCTGAACACTGCCCTCAAAGCCTTCATTGAGGCAATGTCATCTTCTGCCTGGAAGCATAAATGGCTTTCTGTAGCCCACTCTTCTCTGCTTTCTACCATGAAGCTCAGAACTGGGGAGGGGGGGGAAAGAGATAAAAGCATCAGAGTTGCCAACTCTTAAATGTCTCAGCTTCCTTTCACCCTCTGTTCTCCTGCAAGGCAGATGGTTATGGTGGCAGAAACCTGCAGCTTTCCAGCAGGCTGGTAATGGATAGCTGATGTCAGAGTTGTGTTCTTCTAAGGGGTCCTGCATTGAGGACATAAAATGCTTCTGAGGTTTTGTCTTTGCTCGAGTGAGTAAGACTTTGGTGTGGCTTATCCTGTTGGTGTGGGGTTTGGAGTTGGAAGCAGCAGCTGTGGTGGAGAGCAGGCAGTTCTGGAGCCTTTCCTTGGAAGCCCAAATTCCTTGGGGGTTGGCTGTGCCTGTAGAGAATCCAGTTCTAATTGTAAATGGCTAGGGGCTGAAAGCTTGCTCTCTTTTATTGGCCTCATCAAACTCTTGTAACAAGCCTTGGTGCCTGTGCACTGGTGTTAATTGGGTGGCTGTGTCTGAGGCTCCTGGTGGCTCTCACCAGCCTGTTGAAGTGTGAGATGTTGTAACTTCTCAAAAAAAAGGGAAGTGTGGGAACAAGCAGAGACTGTTTACGAGCTTCCATCTGTAGGAGTGTGCTGCTTTGCTGAGCCTGAGTGGAAGGAGCAGGAAACTTCTTTCAGACTGGCTTCCCACTTCAGTGACAGTGCGGAGAGTGCAGGAAGTGGAGGAGAGCAGCAGCCCCTTCCTTCAGGCCTTTTAAACACCAAGAGGTTTGGTAGGTGTAGCTGTTGCTGTCTTTATAGAGGTGGTGACACTGTACTCTGCTGGAAGTTCAGAACTTGGCTTTGGTTTTCCTTCCTGCTTTCGGTCTCTTGAAGGTGCCTTTTGGATCCTGCCCGGGAATTAAGCTGCAGGCAACTGATCTGCTCTAGAGCCTGCTCCTAGACAAGAGGCTTGATGCAGATGGGCTAGAGCTGAAGTGCTTGTGACTGAATACATGAATCAATTGCAGTATCTGTGGTGTGACCTCTGTGTTAGTGCTCTTCCCTTCCAGACAAGGTGGAGCCTAATCAGTGATGATTTGCTCTTCCTCCCTTCGCAGGTCAGCTTGGGTAGCACGCGGATCCAGACGGTGACATTTCTGCTGAGGACTGGCAACTGCTTCTGGCTTGGAGAACAAGTGACATTGGTAAGGTTGACTTGTCAGCTGCTGCCTGCCTTGGGTTACCCATGGGGCTGAGGACAAGCCCAGTCTCATACAATATGAGGGAAATCTCCCTGTAGTAACTGCAGACAGCTGTTGGAAACCTCTTCAAAAGGAGCTGGGTTGGTTTAGAAAGTTGACTTCAAGCAGGAAGGATGTTGTCATGTGGAGGTTTTGAATGCTCTCCCCTGCCCCTCTTCCTTTTACTCTGAAGCCCCTGAAAGGGTAGATGTTAATCTGGTCATCCTTCAGCTGCAGAGCTACAGTGAAGCAGAAGCAATGCTGAACTTCCTGGCACCTAGTGAGCACCTTAATGCAAGAGTGAGTTACAGTATTCTCATGGAGTTGCAAAATTCAGTAACTCCTCCAAGTTCTCCTTGACAAGCCTGACTTGTACATGAGAAACACATCCAAGGCTGCTGGCATGTCTTTATAGCCTGGCTTTGCCCTCCCTGTCTGTTTGAGCTGGAGAGTCTTGGCCCAGATCCAGTGACAGTCTGCAGACTGCACACCTGAGACACCTTTGTAATTCTAGTGCAGCACTGATTTGAGGAATAGAGCTTTCCAACTGCTCATCCTTCTGGTAGTCAGGGGGGATTTAAAGCAGTGCAAAACAAACTCCATTTCATCTTAATTGTAGTCAAAATCACATCTTGGTTTCCTCTTGATTGTAGTCAGTCCGCTGGGATTGCTGTAGCAGCAGTCCCTAGCGAAGGCAGCTGGTGAGCAGAGTTAGAGTAGAATTTACCAGGTTGGAAAAGACCTTCGAGATCATCAAGTCCAACCTATCAGCCAACACCATCTAATCAACTAAACCATGGCACCAAGCTCCCCATCCAGTCTCTTCCTAAACACCTCCAGGGATGGTGACTCCACCACCTCCCTGGGCAGCACATCCCAATGGCCAATCTCTCTTGCTGGGAAGAGCTTCTTCCTAACATCCAGCCTGAACCTCCCCTGGTGCAGTTTGAGACTGTGTCCTCTTGTTCTGGTGCTAGTTGCTGGGGAGACCAACCCCCACCTGGCTACAACCTCCCTTCAGGCAGTTGTAGAGAGCAATAAGGTCTCCCCTGAGCCTCCTCTTCTGCAGGCTAAGCAACCCCAGCTCCCTCAGCCTCTCCTCCCAGGGCTGTGCTCCAGACCCCTCCCCAGCTTTGTTGCCCCTCTCTGGACACCTTCCAGCAACTCAACATCTTTCCTAAACTGAGGGGCCCAGAACTGGACACAGGACTCAAGGTGTGGCCTGACCAGTGCTGAGCACAGGGCACAATGACCTCCCTGCTCCTGCTGGCCACACCGTTCCTGATGCAGGCCAGGATGCCGTTGGCCTTCTTGGCCAGCTGGGCACCCTGCTGGCTCATGTTCAGCCCAGTATCAACCAGTACCCCCGGGTCCCTTTCTGCCTGGCCTGGTGTTCTACATGGTGGCTCCTTTTGCTGTAACTCTACCAAGAACAGCTTGTGACCTCCTTGTAGTCAAGATGGCCATTTCAGTGCTGGGCAGCAGCATCACTGCTGAAAGCCTTTTTGCCCCTGGTCTCCCTTTGCAGGCTGGCCATGAGCGCGATGCTGGAGACGCCGGAGCTGCCGGCGGTGTTCGACGGGGTGAAGCTGGCCGCGGTGGCTGCGGTGCTCTACGTCATTGTTCGCTGCCTGAACCTGAAAAGCCCGACTGGCCCTCCTGAGCTCATTTACCAGGACTCTGCTTTGGCTTGTTTTCTACTCAAATCCTGCCCACTTTTGACCAAAGAGTAAGTAATCTCTCTGTTTTTTCCTCCCTTCAAACATGCTGACTTGTGTTACAAGGAGAGCGAGCTGCGCTTCACCCTTCTCCCGCCTAGTGTCAAACCTGGGTGCAAGTGACTGTCAGGGTGTTCTCTTGGAAATAGAGATGTACAATCCTAGAATGGCTCAGGTTGGATAAGATGTTAGAGATCATCTATTCCAGCCTGTTTACCATGGGCAGAGATGCCTCTCAACTAGACTTGGCTCCTCAAGGCCTCATCCAGCCCAGCCTTCAACACCCCCCAAGCAGGAGGCAGCCACAACCTCCCTGGGCAGCCTGTTCTAGAGTCTCACCACCCTCCTACTCAAGAGCTTCTTCCTCAGCTCCAGCCTAACCCTGCTCTCCCTCAGCTTCTAACCATTTCCCCTCACTAGACACCCTCAAGAAAAGTTCCTTTGCAGCCTTCCTCTAGGATCTCTTCAGGTATTGGAAGGCAGCTCTAAGGTCCCTCTTCTCCAGACTGAACAACCCCAGCTCCCTCAGCCCTTCTTCATAGCAGAGGTGCTGCAGCCCTTGGATCATCTTTGTGGCCTCCTCTGGACTCACTCCAACAGTTCTGTGCCCTTATCATGGGAACACCAGAACCAGATATGTTCCAAGTTAAACACTTAATAATTGCAGGTGTCCCACATGCCTGGGTTTAGGACCAGGTTTTCTTGTGCTGGGCTCTCCATGGACCCAGGGAAGAAGTCATCCCTGCCCCTCTGTATGGCAGCTGTGTGCTGATATTTTACTGTCCCAGCACCACATAGCCCAGTGTCTGTGGAGATAGGGCAGGGGTGGAGGTATTTGTTCCTCTTCATGTGTTCTCTGTTGGGGAAGGAATTTGTTTGGGCTCGCTGCAAGGAAGTGCTTCCATGGTGTCTAGGCACTTCTAATGAAGGCAGGGGTGGCTATTATTTTTAGAGTGCCTACTCTTACTTGAAGTGCCTGAAGTTGATTGAAAACTAATGAAATCATCTGCTAGGTAAAGCACATCATCATAACTGGCTTAATAAAGTAGTGACTTACTGGCCAGCTCCGAGCCTGTTGAATCCACTGTCAGACTGACCTAATGTCAACTTGTGTTTGAGCAGGCTGATCCTTGCCCTTCCATTCTAGAGCCTCCAGAATCTGTGCAGCTGCCCTTACCTTCAGCAATAATGGGAAGCATTTGCTACAATTTGCTGAGGCTGTGGAAGGACAAGGACTTTGATTGCAGTACTTCTTCTGCAATCACTTTGAGAACTTGCAAGTTCTATTTAGAAGCTCTAAATACATCAATTATCCAGTAAGAGCTGAGTGCAGCTGCATGATCCTTTTGGATATCAAAAGTCAAGCTGACTTAATGATAGCCCTTCTAGGGCACATGAGAAGCTTTTAGTGGTGCTGCTAGGGGTCTTGATTACATAAGGTGTGAGATCTCAGGCCACAGGATGTGTAAACTCTTGGAGGAAGCTGCTCTCTGGTTTAAATTGGAGCACAGAGTGAGTTCCCTGGTACACTAAGGAGGTTCTAGCTACTTCTTAGGGAAGCAACTGCTTAGCAGTTAAGTCATAAGCAAGAATCCAATTTCATTGCTCAGCTTCACCACACTCAGTGTGAGGGAACTTAAGTGTGTATCATAGGCAGTTGTCATCTTGGTGTTGGCACTCCAGACTGCCAGCTCCCTATTAAAGACAGAGCAAGCATGAAGCTGTGCTGACTGCCAGTCATGAAGTCATCTTAGTATCAGGCTAATCTTTGGAAACAGATTGTAAACTGAGTCCCTTTTTACTCCTGTTTCAGCTCTGTTCTTAGGGTGCAAGCTCCTAGCACTACTGTATTAGAGATGTGTTTTTTGACTTGCACTCAGTTGGAGAGCAAAGTGTTCCCAAAGGAGTGAAAATACAGAACATGGCTAAAAATTGCAGTGCATCTGCTGTGTAGCAACTGCAGGAGCGAAGGGCTGCTTGTAGAACCCTGGTGTTGTGTTTAACAGTGTGCAGGCTTGGGTTGTTTTTGCCTTCTCTGGATCAGCTCAGGCTTGCCAGCTTCTCTCAGCACTGTAGCAGTGATTCCAACAGGCAGAGGGCTGCCTGGAAGGTTTGTATCACCCCAAGAAACAAACTCTGCTGAAACGAAGGAGAACAACCTGAGAGGTTCAGCTTTATCTGTGTGCCTACCTGGGGGGAGACAGGAGCATCATTGCTGTTGGTGATTGAAAGGGTTTACAGGAAAGACAACTGCAAGGATGTGGGGGGGTTGATTTTTGGGGTGATTCTGCACCTTGACTGTGCTCTGCTGAGATCCCACCTCCAATACTGCAGCCAGTTCTGGTGTCCCAGCAAAAGGAGGACACACAGCTGGTGGAGTGAGTCTAGAGAAGGGCCTCTAAGCTGATCAAGGGCTGGAGCACCTCTGCTATGAGGATAGGCTGAGGGAGCTGGGGCTGTTCAGCCTGGGGAAGAATCTAGGGGGACCTTAGAGCTGCCTTCCAATAGCTGAAGGGATCCTCCAGGAAGGCTGCAAAGGGAATTTTCCTGAGGGTGTCTAGAGACAGGACAAGGGGGAATGGCTTTGAAGCTCAGGCAGAGCAGGGTCAGACTAGAGCTGAGGAAGAAGCTCTTCAGCAGGAGGGTGGTGAGACTCTGGAACAGGCTGCCCAGGGAGGCTGTGGCTGCCTCCTCCCTGGGGGTGTTGAAGGCCAGGCTGGATGAGGCCTTGAGCAGCTGAGACTAGCTGAGAGGTGTCCCTGCCCATGGTGAGGAGGTTGGAGCAGACGATCTCTGAGGTTCCTTCCAACCTGAGCCCTTCTGTGGTCTTAACACTGAACTTTTTCAATACAGAAATGAAGAAAATAAATCAAAGAAGTCCTGTCCTCAGGCATGAAAGTCACCTGGAGACTAAAGGGGAGCAAATGCATTTAAATCCTGCTATTATGCATGAAATAGTTGGTATCACTAATTAGCAAGGGGGGGGGGGGGAAATGATGTGAAAACAGCTTGTGCCATCCTCCACTGCAAAATCTTGCAAGGCTTTGATTGCTTGCTAATTATTCAGAGTGTGAGGAAAGCTGATTAAGCAGCTCTTTTCAGCTTCTACTGTGAAAGCAAAATGAGTAGCCCCACAATCCCTCCTGTTAGATCAGTCCTGGGCCTGCTGTACAGATCTGAGAGCAGCTCTCTACAGCTGTGAACTGGCTTTCAGACCTGGGTGCTGCAGATCCTTTGTGCTCAGAGGAGGAAGGGCTGAGGATGTTGCAGGGGGAGTGGGACACACAAAGAAGAAACTTAAAAAAGGTGCAGAAATAAGCAAAGTTATTTTGTGTGCAGCTGTGCAGAAGTATTTTGGGGGGGGATTGGGAAAGACTTCTGGATTTTATTTCCCTTCTGTGGCACCCTCCTCACCTGTGGACTTCTTCAGTGCATTTTAGCTGTGGTGTCATTCAGTAAACCAAGCAGTGGTGGATGAATAATTGAAGAGCTTTGGCCTGCCTGAGGTGGCTGTGTGCCAGGTACCTTGTACTTGCAGATGTTAGAGCTGCCTTTTACAGCTCTCTAACTGCTGAAAGCTTTCTACATATTGACCAAACACTGGGAAGCAACAAACTCTCTTCCTGGGGCTTCTCTTATTTCCCTTACAAGAAGCTTCCCTTCCCTTTCTCATGTCCAGCCCTGTACTTGGGCTTACCAGGTGAAGTAGCCCAGTCAAACCCCTTCTTCCTTCAAAGAACTGCTGCTTGCATGGAAGCTCTTGGTGCCCTCCCACTTGAGCCTAACCCCTGGCTGCAGGGGCTCCTGCCCTTCAGATGGGTACAGAAAGCTGCCATCTGTTCTCTTGTTGCTGTAGAAATGCAGCCCTGGCTCTTTGATTCATGAGCACAAATCTGGCCAGTGCTTGCTGTGCAGGGTTAGACCTTTTCTCATCTGTTCCCAGTTTCTTCCACCATGGAGTGTGTAGCTTTATTCCTGCAGAGCAGTGGCACAAGTGTCATCCCCCTGGAAAATAATTATCCTTGCTGCCTGCACTGTTGTCATTAGCAAAGGCAAGCTCCTCAGAGTGAGGCAAATGCCTGTCAAGCCTGTTAGTAAACACTGTCAAAGATCCAGCCTAGATCCTTCTTATCCTTTGTTCACACAGTAACCTACACTGGATAAGCAGGCTGCCTGGAACCAGAGGAGTCTTTTGCACTGTCATGGCTTTCCTCCTAGATGCAAAGAGACAAGCAGTCAGAAAAGCTCTCTTCAAGCTTTTCAATGTTCTTTTCTTCCATCTGATAGCAAACAGTGTTTGATTCCTGTCAGCTCCTTGGTGTTTTACCCTGGGAAGAACACTTCCAGGAGAATAATAAACTAGAAGAACAGTGTTCCTCTTGAAGCTTTGGCAGGGGAACATCTTGAGAGGTAGAGAAGAATGGCAGCTCCCTATGGATGTCTTGAAGGATTGACCTCAGAGAGAAGGAACCCCAGGGGGTTTGAGTCCTGCTTAGGTGCTCTGCTTGTAGCAGCAGCAGCAGCAACAGCCCTGTGTTCTCTGACTCTCATCAGCAGGGAAAACATGCTGTAATATTCCTGTCCTGCTTTGACTGGAGTACTTCTTGTAGTCACTGAAAGGTGAGGGAGAGTGTGGTGTGCACTTCATTGAATAAAAGATGCCTAAACTGGGAAGACCACCATTTATTTAACCAAGGAGGCCAGGCTGGGCTTCTAAATGGTCCTCACTTCAGACAGCTGCTATGGGCAGCAAACTCTTAGGCTTTTCTTTTTCAGAGGGAAGAAGTTCTTCAGTAGGAGAGTGGTGAGACTCTGGAACAGGCTGCCCAGGGAGGCTGTGGCTGCCTCCTGCCTGGGGTGTTGAAGGCCAGGCTGGATGAGGCCTTGAGCAGCTGAGTCTAGCTGAGAGGTGTCCCTGCCCATGGTGGGGAGGTTGGAGGAGATGATCTGAGGTTCCTTTCCAACCTGAGCCATTCTGTAACCTGTAAGGTGCCTTACTTTTTTTGCTGTTCTACCTTTGCTGTGCCTTTGCCACCCTGAGCAGTCTGAGCTCAGCTGCTCTCTGTGTGTTTGGGGGAGAGGGAGTTGAACCCTGCAGACTTTTAGATGAGCTTTCTTGATTTGAATTGAGATTTCATTCCCCAGCATCAAATAAGAGAAGGTTCAAATAAAGGTATTTTTTTTGTGTGAAGCATCCTTTAAATAGCTCCAAAGTACTCTGTAAAGGGTGGGGGGAATAACTTGTCACCTGTTGTAATGCAGGCAGCAGTTCTCAGGCTGTTCCTCAGCATGGGCAAACTGCAGGCTTTGCCTTCTTGCCATCAGTTTCTGAGGCACTGAATGTGAAGAGTTAACATTCTGCAGTGTTAATCTCCTCAGATGAAATGAAGTAATGCTCCAGAAATAAGCCTGTTCCTGAACTTCCACTTCAGATCTTTTGAGGACCTGAATGCTGATGCTTGCTAATAAAAATAGCACAGTTTTTGTGCTTTGTGTGAGCTGCTTATGCAGCTGCTGCTTCCCTAAATTCCTGCATGCTAGGCCATCTACAAGCTCTGAAATCATAATCTGCTGGAAGCCACTAAAACTTAATCTACAGTCACATGTTGGAGTTGGGTTGTGTATTAAAGGGCTAGGAGGATGTTTGTGATGCACCTCAAAAGGCACTTGCTCTAGGGCACTGCTGGGGACAGTCACCCCTCAAGGTGTGGAGGCTGTGCTGCACAGCAGGGGAACAGCCTTGGAAGCTGAAACATTGCTTGTGAGTTCACTTAGCCAGTTGAGACTGAGCTCTACTTGTGCCCACTGAGTCTACTGCCATAAGTAACTGGCATCCCCAGACCATCTTTCCTGTCTGCCTTCTGCTGCAGGATTCTGTTCCTGGAAGATACAGGACTGGAAGCCTTAACTACCTGCCTCAAATATTTGTCTTTACTCAGTGCCTGATACCAAATCCAAACAGGAAAGTGAGTCAGTTATGAAGCCCTTGAGTCTGGAGCAAACTGGGAAGCTGGTTTTGATCAGAGACAGATAACTTTTGTTTTCAGGGCAACAGCACTTTGCTGTTAGAGAGCCTAAGTAATCAATGCCTGTTTGTCTGTGCTGCTGGGGTACATCCTCCTCATCCCTGTGTCTATACCTCTGGCAAGAGACCTTCCTGCCTGCTGCTCACCACCCAACTGGTTACTCAGCTCCTGCCATCTGTGGAAATGCTGCTTACAGGCAGGGTGTCTGTGGTGGGGCTGTGAGCAGCTTCTCTGGAGCACCTTGTGATTCAGCTCCATACACTGAAATTGGCTCTGCTGGAATAACCTTTGCACTGCACACTGCTTTTCAGAGCCACTGCTGTTGGAGATGTTGAATTCTGTTATATCTGGAGAAAGAGACTTGGGTATGTTCATTGAGAAGCTCAGCATGAGCTGGCAGTGCCCTCATGCAGCCCACAGGGCAGCCATGTGTGCTGGGCTGCATCCAGGCAAGAGAGGGAATTCTGCCCCTTGGCTCTGCTCCTCCACCAATGCTGCCTCCAGTTCTGGTGGCCCCAGCGCAAGGACACACAGCTGTTGGGAGTGAGTCCAGAGGAGTCCACAAAGATGATCCTAAGGGCTGAAGCACCTCTGGCTGGGGGGGACAGGCTGAGGGTTGTTCAGCCTGGAGGACACTCTTTGGTTTGGAAAGCAGGGTGCAGAAGAATCACCGAAGCTTCCTAATGCCTGCACGTAACCCAAGATTAGAAACCAATGTTGGTGTCTGAGCCTCTGAAAGAGCTGCACATTCTTCTGGTAGGTTGTATTTGACAGCCTTCCTCAATCTGCTAGCAAAACCCCTCTGCAAAGGACTTCTGTGAAAGAGGACGAGCTAGTCATGCATCATCTCGAGGGGGCTATGGCTACTGACCTGAGCTGCTCACAAAGTGAATGCCTGGGGTGAAGCTAGCTGCTGCTTCTCATGCTAGAGAGCAGTGTCTCTTCCATCTATCTGAATAGTTGCTGTTCAGAACCCTCCACAGTGAGCTGCAGAACCATCTGTAGTTCTTGTGCAGCCTTCTTTAGGCTGCAGCATCCTGATGGATTGCTCCTTTGAACTGTGAGCCTGTGCCCACCGACTGTGTTCCATCTCTGCCAGCCACTGCAGAGCAGGAGCTGCTCCAGTCCCCACCACTGCTGGGCAGCTCTGCATGCTGGAGCTGCACATTCCTCCTGCAAAGATCCCCCTGCAGTGCACAGCTCCCTGTGCTGAGGTGCTGGGCTGAGAAAAGATCATTCTGCCAGCCTCATGTGGAGTCCTTTGAAAAGCTTTACAGTTGAGTGATCAAATCCAGGACGCACTGAGGGCTAATTTACAAGGTTGAAAGCATCAGCTGGCAGCTTTTGCAGGCTCTGAAGTGTCATCTGCTTCTGCAGGAGCTTATTTTGGGTCTCTTTGGGAAGTGCACTTGCAAAAACTGAGGGGAAAGTGTACACTGAGTTCCTGCCTGACTGTGAAGAAGTCTCAAATGAGGGAAGAGATTGGGGACACAAAGCTTACTGCTGCTCTGGTCTCACTAAACAAGCCTAATAGTCCTCAGTTTTATAGGAAGTCTTCTCCTGGGGAGTGTGTAGGGGGTTAGGGAGTTGTGGGTATGACACATGGGAGCTGGCATGAGGAAGGAGGTCCAGCTGTGTGAGTAGGGAGTGTTAGAGCACAAAGGCAAGGCTGCTGGCACATGCTGGCGGATTGTGGTCCG
Source organism: Dryobates pubescens (assembly GCF_014839835.1). Lineage (NCBI taxonomy): Eukaryota > Metazoa > Chordata > Aves > Piciformes > Picidae > Dryobates > Dryobates pubescens. The sequence continues at coordinate 5,626,854 of NC_071628.1, forward strand.
AAGCAATAAAGTTGAGTCCCAAGCTGCCTGGTTGTTTCTGTGAACAGGAAGAACATGTTCTCTGCTTTGTGGTGCCTCGAGAAATCTGTGGGAATAATTACAGGAAGCCCTGACAAACACAGCAGGGAGAGAGCTGCTGGTGTCTCTCAGCATCCCAGCTCTCAAGCTTCTTTTGGATACCCTGCTCCCTCCTTGTCGCAGAGACCACAGCTCCATGATTAGAAGCACGTCCCCTGGGACTGCTGGTCTCCTACCCAACCATTCCCACTCTCTGTTGCTGTAATTACCTTTATCAAGGCAGTGGCTGAGTCTCTCCATGGAATAAGGCCATCAGGTGATGGCCTTGCCCCCACCAGGATGCTTCTTGTTGAACCACTTGCAGCTCTGTTGGTACTGAAAAACCTCCTAACTCAGCCTTCACTGCCTTCCAGCGAAGAGCTGTGTTTCACCCCCCTGTCTTTTGAGGGTCACTAAGCAGGTGAAGAAAGACAACTTGCTGTGTCACCTGGCTTTACTGTGCCCTTGATTAAACCTAATTGCCAGACTGCACCCTCTGAGAGGGATTTGTTTGGCAGCAGAGCTTGGCCAGTTGCGACAGGTCCTTTCAGAGCTCTCCCAGCTTCACCTGACTTTGCTTGAGAGGGAAAAAAAATCCCCCTGCTCTGGAGCCTGGTTGTACCAGTGGCTTGTGCAGTCAATAAGCCATTTAATCCCTGCCTCTTTCAGGTACATTCCACCTCTGATCTGGGGAAAGAGTGGACACATCCAGACCGCCCTCTATGGGAAGATGGGGAGGGTGAGGTCACCGCACCCCTGCGGGCACCGCAAGTACCTCACCATGCCAGATGGAGCCACAGCCACCTTTGATCTCTTTGAGCCACAGTCTGAGCACTGCATTGGAGGTCAGTCACACAGCTGCTGGCTGCAGCTAGCTGCTAATCTTGATCCCCTGCCCTGTGGGGGGGGTGGACAACGACACTGCCACTTGGTTTATCAGAAAGGATGGATGTTAATTCTGATAGGAGGCTCAGGCTGGGTGTTAAGAAGTAGTTCTTCCCAGCAAGAGAGGTTGGCCATTGGAATGGGCTGCCCAGGGAGGTGGTGGAGTCACCATCACTGGAGGTGGTTAGGAGGAGACTGGCTGAGGCACTTGGTGCTGTGGTTTAGTTGCTCAGATGGTGTTGGGTGATAGGTTGATGATCTCAAAGGTCTTTTCTGACCTGGTTAATACTATTCTGTAGTAGAAGGGGACTGATAAGCCACACTAATGTAAGCTGAGGCCATTCTGCTATATACTTGTAGCTGAGACAGCAGCAGAGACCCTACTAGGCTAATTGTCCATGACAAGGGGGGAGGAGGGGAGTTAAGGAATGGAAGAAATGTTCTGTAACTTGTGCTTGTAGTGATAGCCTGGCAAAGCATCTGGTGGTTAGCTGCCTTTGGAATGCTCTTTGCCTCTTCAGCCTGTGGGATCATAGAGCAGAGGCTGGCTGCATGGGGTTCTTCAGGGCCTGGTGTGTATGGAAAGGAAGCTAGGCTTTATCTCCCCCTTAGGCAGATGTTTGTTAGCCTTCAGTAACAGAAGGTGTTTGAAGATTGAAGGGAAACGAGCTCTGTGCACAGTGTGGAGTCCAGATCGTTGTGAGGGTGACAAACCACTGGAGCAGGCTGCCCAGAGAGGTTGTGGAGTCTCCTTCCCTGGAGACATTCCAAACCCACCTGGATGTGTTCCTGGGCGATCCTGCTGTGGCAGGAGGGTTGGACTGGGTGATCTTTGGAGGCCCCCTCCCAGCCCCTGACATTCTGTGCCTTCAGAAGCACAATTCACCCCTGCCTTAGCTGATTTTGTGGTAAGGCCATGACTGCCTGACCAGGGTTTGGCCTTCAGATCAAGCAGAGTTCATTTCTGAGCTGCCACTGCTGAGGTCCTTGTGGTATGATGCTGCACTGGAGCAGCTCCTGCTTTGTATTCTGAGCAGTCCTTTGCCAAGGAGGCAGAAACTCAGGGGCCAGAGCTGCTGATGTTGGAGCTTTGCAGGGGAGAGGCTGATAGCAGATTCCAGGCACGTATGCTAATCCTGGATGTAATTTACTGCACTTACTTGAATTACAACAATTACTTTCTCAGCTGATGAAATGATACCTTGTTAAACCAGTGAACAGTGTCAGCAGATCAAATGGCATTAGATTAGCCACGAAGCAGATGATGGCTGATAGCAGCTGATCAGAATGTCTGCACGTGGGGAAGGACAGCCCCACGGACTGGTACAGGCTGTTGGAGAGCAGCTCTGGGGACAGGGACCTGGGAGCCCTGCTGGACAACAGGATGGCCATGAGCCAGCAATGTGCCCTTGTGGCCAAGAAGGCCAAGGGCATCCTGGGGTGGATTAGAAGGGCTGCGGTGAGTAGGTCCAGAGATGTTCTCCTCCCCCTCTACTCTGCCCTGGTGAGGCTGCACCTGGAATATTGTGTCCAGTTCTGGGCCCCCCAGTTCAAGCAGGACCTAGGGGAACTGCTTGAAAGCGTCCAGCACAGAGCCATCAAGCTGCTGAAGGCAGTGGAACACTTCCTGTGAGGGCAGGCTGAGGGAGCTGGGGCTTGGAGCAGAGGAGCCTGAGGGGCGACCTCATTCATGTGCAGGGCAGCGTTGTGAGGACAGAGCCAGGCTCTGCTCAGGGATGTCCAAGGACAGGGGACACTGGGGGCAAGCTGGAGCAGAGGAGGTGCCACAGGAACATAAGAGAGAACCTTTTCACTGTGATTGTGCCAGAACCCTGGGGCAGGCTGCTCAGAGAGGTGGTAGAGTCTTTCAAACCTGGCCTGGACATGTTCCTGTGTGCCCTGCCCTGGGTCATCCTGCTCTGGCAGCAGGGTTGGACTGGATGAGCTTTCCAGGTCCCTTCCAACTCCTAATATTCTGTGATTCAGCTCTGGAAGGAAAACAAGGGGTAAAAATAGCACAGCCAATCTGCTTGGTGTGTGAAGGAGCTGTGAGCTCCTGAGCTTCCCCACACTCAGCAGTCACAACAGGCTGTCATAAGGCAGGACACGTGGAACATCAAACACCTCCTTCAAGGGCAAAGATTAGCCTTGGTCTCTAGGCAGTGCCTGTAGAACTCCTTGGGCAGCTTTCCCTGCAGTTAGAAGCCCCTTCATCCCCTGTAGCATGAATCACTTCTTCACCTCTGCAGCTCCTCTCCCGTCCCATCCTTTTGGCAGGCAGAGAGGATTTCTCTCCTCTTTTTTTTTTTTGTCCTTTAGCTTCCTTCTGGTAGATGGTTTCCCATGGCTGTGGAATGGGAACCTTCTGAGTCTCTTTCATTTGCATGAGGTGACATTTACTTAAGTTGCCTGTCTGTGTGTGCTCAGAGGATGTCACGATGGTGATCTGCCCGGGCATCGCCAACCACAGCGAGAAGCAGTACATCCGCACCTTCGTGGACTATGCCCAGAAGAATGGCTACAGGTGTGCTGTGCTCAACCACCTGGGGGCCCTGCCCAACATTGAGCTCACTTCTCCACGCATGTTCACCTATGGTAGGTACTCCATGGCACCTGGGGGGGGGCTGGTTTGGGCTGTAGTGAACTGAGAATTGGCTGGAGAGCTCCCAGACGGAGAGGGACCTGGGGGTGCTGATTGACAGCCGCCCAAACATGAGCCAGCAGGCTGCCCAGGTGGCCAAGAAGGCCAAGGGCATCCTGGTCTGCATCAGGAATAGTGTAGCCAGTAGGAGCAGGGAGGTCATTGTGCCCCTGTACTCTCCACACCTTGAGTCCGGTGTCCAGTTCTAGGCCCCTCAGTTTAAGAAGGACATTGAGAGACTTGAGGGTGTCCAGAGAAGGGCAATGAGGCTGGGGAGAGGTCTTGAGCATAGCCCTGTGAGGAGAGGCTGAGGGAGCTGGGGTTGTTCAGCCTGGAGAAGAGAGGACTCCAGGGGGACTTTAGAGCTGCCTTCCAGTATCTGAAGGGATCCTACAGGAAGGCTGCAGAGGGACTTTGCATGAGGGTGTCTAGAGGCAGGACAAGGGGGAATGGTTTGAAGCTCAGGCAGAGCAGGGTCAGACTAGAGCTGAGGAAGAAGTTCTTCAGCAGGAGGGTGGTGAGACTCTGGAACAGGCTGCCCAGGGAGGCTGTGGCTGCCTCCTCCCTGGGGGTGTTGAAGGCCAGGCTGGATGAGGCCTTGAGCAGCTGAGTCTAGCTGAGAGGTGTCCCTGCCTGTGGTGGGGAGGTTGGAGTAGGTAATCTCTGAGGTCCCTTAGATGATTGTGGAGGTTCTGAAATGTCAGTGCAGTGTGAAGCAAACCTCTCTCTGGGGAATAAGCACTTCTGAGGCTTTGTAAAACATGATGAGAGGAGCTTGTACCAGCTGATCCAGAAAGTACACCTCTGTCTTAGGAGGGCATGTGAAGATTGGTCCTTGGATGTAACACAAATGTGAAGGAACAGCCACAATTCCACAGTCTGACAGCAAAACTGCACAAGTGGGAGTGCTGAACTGCCATGATCTTGATCTTTCACCCCAAGTATAAAGAAATCTCTTCTTAACCCACAAATTGAAAGGCATAAAGGATTTGGACCTCTAAGGGTGACTCCAGCTGTTCTTAACTGCCTTGCTAGTGAGTAACAGGATCTTTGCAGAGCCTGGCTTCCTTGGCTGGGACCTAATCTGCTTGTTCCTGAGCTCTCTTGAGCCCTCATGTCCCTGCAAACATTGTCAGGAGTCAGCTGTGGGGTTTAGCAGGTGTTAGGCTTCTTTCTTGTTGAGGAGAGCGAAGGTAGATGCTTGCAAGAGCTTGAATTAGCAGCTTGAGTGTTGATCTTCAAGTGCTGAATTGCCCAAATGCTCTCAGATTCTGGGTCTGGCAGACAAAGAGACCAAGAATGCTTTATTGCTTGGTTTATAGTTAGTAAATCTGCTGCTCAGTGGAACACAGCTCAGGAATACCAAGTCCCTCAGTTTGTGAGGCCTCAGGCTGTTAATGGCTTCAAGCCTACCATGCTTGGGAGCTAAGCTTGGCCTCCATAAAGCATTTGCTTTTTGGATACAAGTTAAGAGCTTTCTTCCATGAGGCTCTGCTGTGGACTTGAGTTCAGCAGTGCATCCCTTGAGACACCTTCCTGAGCCTTTCCTAGCCTTGGGCAGGGCAGAGAGTACCTAGTTGCCTTTGAGTGAGGCAGTAAATCACTTGACCAAGTTGCCTTCCAGCAAGACCTTGAGCAGGCTTTACTCTGCCTCCAGCCCAGATCCCCCAGTGTCAGCCTGTGCTGAGTTCCTGACAGCAAACAGGAGAATCCTAAATCTGGGATTCATGGAATCCCCCAGCCTTCACAGCAAGCTTGACCTGTTGCTCTTCTAGTGTTGGATTTCTGAAGTAGTTGCCAGCTGCCCTCAAATCATGAAGGTCAAGCACAGAAGTATTCTGGCTGCTGGCTTCTTGCAGAGGAAACAAGAGCAGTGCAGCTGTCTGTTAGCCATTGGAGAATGGCTCATTCAGAATCTTCACAGGGAAGTGCCCAAGCCCTGCAGAAACAAACAGCCAGAGGTTTGCTGTTCCACAGAAGTAAACAGATCCTAGTGCTCAGTCTGCTCCAGAGCCAGCTAAAACTGGACTCTGATGCCCAGCAAGGATGGCAGCATAACTGGAGCAGTGTTAGGTGAGCACAAGTAGAATCCAGACTCAAGATTTCAGTACTGTGTCCAGTTCTGGGCCCCTCAGCTCAGAAAAGATGTTGAGTTGCTGGAAGGTGTCCAGAGAAGGGCAGCAAAGCTGGGGAGGGGTCTGGAGCACAGCCCTGAGAGGAGAGGCTGAGGGAGCTGGGGTTGCTTAGCCTGGAGAAGAGGAGGCTCAGGGGAGACCTTCTTGCTCTCTACAACTCCCTGCAGGGAGGTTGTAGCCAGGTGGGGGTTGGTCTCTTCTGCCAGGCAACCAGCACCAGAACAAGAGGACACAGTCTCAAGCTGCACCAGGGGAGGTTTAGGCTGGATGTTAGGAAGTTCTTCCCAGCAAGAGAGATTGGCCATTGGGATGTGCTGCCCAGGGAGGTGGTGGAGTCCCCATCCCTGGAGGTGTTCAAGAGGGGATTGGATGAGGCACTTGGTGCCATGGTTGGGTTGATCAGATGGTGTTGGGTGATAGGTTGGACTTGATGATCTCTGAGGTCTTTTCCAACCTGGTTAATTCTGTTCCAGCCTGGACAAGCTCCATGAGGTAGAGTTGAGTCAAGGCAGGTGTGTACAGCTGGAGTTCTATTTGCTGGTCCTGTGCTGCCTCCTGTGTGGTTTGCAGTCTCAAATGCAGTTCACAAGGTGCACAGGCAGTTGATACCAGTGTACTAGTTGCATCAGTCTTATAGCTGGCTTTCTCCATGTTTCTTTTGTCATGCTCAAAGGCAGGAGGAATAGCTGGGGGTACTTGGGTGTTGCATGTTTGGAGGTCTTCATGTCTGTCAAACAATCTGAGGACCCCAGCACTGCCAGAAGCTGAATCCCTGCAGCCCTGTGGGGTGCAAATGAATGTTAGCTGAGAGCAGAACAGCTTTGTGCAGAGGCACTTCTATCCTCTCTTGGTGAGAGGATACCCATAGGTGTTCTAGGAAGCTGCAGTAACTTCTTCAGTGACTGAAAAGGTCTGGCTGCCTCTGATTCAGACAGTTCCTGCTTAGTTAGGCTCTGCAAAAGCCCATTGGGAGCTCTGTCCTCATGAGACAGCTCTGCACTTCTACTTCCTCCCTGTGTCAGCATGGATTTAAGGATCCATGGCAATCTTGCTGCTTTCCAGACACCTCACCTCGGTGCAGAAGTGGCAAACTGCCTCAGGAAGGTGCTGATGTGTGGTGTTCTGAGGTAGCAGTGTCAAGCCCAGAGTTGTTGGGCTCTGCTTTTTCCCCTCTTAGGCTGCTTTAGAAAGGGGGAGCGTAGATGTTGCCATGATTTCTAAGGAAGCTTATTTCATCTTGCTTTGGCACCCTGTCAGAACTGAGCATGAGCTGAGGTCCCCAGGACTCATAAAACAGAAGAACACATGTGTGAATCAGAGCTTTGAGAACCTGAAGGCTGCTGAGAAGTCAGGGGCAGCAGCTGAGCTGGCAGCACACAGCTGAGGCTTGAGGGGGGAATCCAGGGGCGTTACAAGATGGTTCTTGACATTGTCCTCATTTTCAGGTTGCACCTGGGAGTTTGGTGCCATGGTTAATTACATCAAGAAGACCTACCCTCAGAGCCAGCTGGTGGTGGTGGGCTTCAGCCTGGGTGGAAACATTGTGTGCAAGTACCTGGGAGAGAACCAGGCCAACCAGGAGCGAGTCCTCTGCTGCGTCAGCGTCTGCCAGGGGTACAGCGCGCTGAGGTAGGTCGAACAGGCTGCTCCATGCTCTTCTCCCTGGCAGGGCTCAGTGGTGTTTCTCCTGGACTGAACTGCTCCAACACACTGCAGCATGCAGGATGCTGCCCTCCTGCATGAGCAGACAAAGCTTTGTTGATTTGGGAGCACAAAGAAGCTTTCTGTCAACCGTGCAATAAGTCTTCTGTACCTGGCAGCTTCTGGTGTCTGCCTCTGGTCTGGCTTAGCTCTCATTGCTGCAGTGTCTGAAGCAGCACTTGCCATGCAGTCAACCAGGCATGTTGGGCAGCATGAGGAATGCCACTCAGCTGCTCAATGCCTCATCCCACCTGACCTTCAACACCCCCAGGCAGGAGGCAGCCACAACCTCCCTGGGCAGCCTGTTCCAGAGTCTCACCACCCTCCTGCTGAAGAACTTCTTCCTCAGATCCACTCTAACCCTGCTCTGCCTCAGCTTCAAGCCCTTCCCCCTTGTCCTGTCTGTGGACACCCTCAGGAAAAGTCCCTCTGCAGCCTTCCTGCAGGATCCCTTCAGGTACTGGCAGGCAGCTCTAAGGTTCCCCTGGAGTCTTCTCCAGGCTCCACAACCCCAGCTCCTTCAGCCTGTGCTCACAGCAGAGGTGCTCCAGCCCTCATGCTGTTCCCTAGCCAATTCTGTAGTAGCATGCCAAGATGTGCTGGTAGAGGAGCCAGGCAAGGCCAACCTTGTTTGACTGCACAGCCCTTGGCCCTGTGTGTTGAAGAGCTGCCTGCCAGAGTCCGGTGGAAGCTTTCAGCGGGCTGTGTGGCTGCGTTTCGAAGCTCTCGACTCCACCTGCTGGGTGCACACCCACGAGCAGGTCTCCAGCCCCCAAACCTCTGCTGTGCATTGCTGGGCAAGCAGCAGGAAGGAGTTTTGCTTGCTTGTCTTCCTCCCCAGTATCTGCTGCTGCTTTGGAGTGCTGATTAGAAGAGTTAGGGGAAAGCAACAGCAGTAAGTATCTGCTAAGCAAAAGCCAGGGTAAGGAGGGCCTTGTGCCTCTGGTTATGGGAGACAGAAGGACTGCTCAAAGACTGTGTGAAAGGGGATTAGTCAGGTAGATGTGAGCAGTTAGTTTAGAATTCCACTCTAGGAAGCTATGAATTCCTTTTTATTGGTTGATACAGCCTTGATCCCCCCCCTATAGCTTTAGGAAGCTGGGGGAAGAGAGTGGTGGAGGGCAAGGTGACCAGAGATCTGAAATGTCCAAGTCCTTCCAGAGCATTTAAGCATGAGTTCCATGGATGGGCACAATAAAGCAGCAGCAATAGTAGGCTCTGCCAGAAGAGCAGGAGGCTTTCAGTTTAATGAATTAGCCCAGGCTGGGGAATTTGTACCCTGAGGCCAAACAGGGACCTGTCTCCTTATTCCTTAATCTCTGCCTGCACAGGCTTGATTCTGCTTCTTGAGCTTGTGGAATGCACCTTCACCATAGCTGCAGGCTGTGGGGAGAGTCCTCAGCTCTGAAACCTGGGCAGTCCCTCAAATACCAGAAGGTGCCCTGTGGTTTTTGGCAGTGCTTGCAGCTCATCCTGTTGGGAGTGCTGCTCTACACCACAGACTGCAGGGGAACATAGTAGCTTGAGCTTCAAACACCTGGGCATGACTTGATAGGTGTGCTTGGGAAACCTCCTGTGAGGAAGGCAGTGTGCATCTGCCTGTCTTCATTCCCCTCCCCTGGCACAGTGTGGCTGGACAAAGGTATGCAAGGGGGGTTTTGAGTTCAAAAGAAACCATTCCACCCTCCAGCATGGCTTTACTGCAGGCAGACTGCTTGGGTTTGACCTGCAGGTTGAGGCTTGGGAGGTGATGCTAAGTCTGCTGTCGTTGTCATGGTGTGTTAATGTTTAAATGGCAGGAGCAGTTCAGCAGCTGAAAGTGCTCCCAGCACTCTGAGGTTGCTCAGTAAATGAGTGTGTGTTTCCTCAGTAACAGCAAACCCTGCTCAGAGTCAAGCTGTAACCTGCCTGTGACCCTGCAGAGCAGGGGAGTGCTGCTATCTGGCAGAGCACAGAAGTCTGGATGGCTTCAGTTCTGTTTTAACAACAGATAAGCTGTGAAGTGCCCTTCTGCTTTGGGAATAGGTGAAGGCATCAGCTCAGATGCCACTTGCAGCTGCAGCAAGGATTTATTCCTGCAGCTGCTGTCAGCCAAGCTGAAACAATGGCAGGGTCTGTACACATTGGAAACATCTGCACAAGCTAGCTCCTCTGCAGGGCTCTCTCTGCAATAGGCAGCACTTTGCTCAGCAGCAGAGTTTAGGTCCTTCCCAGCAGATAACTGCATCCAGTTAATGCAAAGGGACACTCAAATCCTGCTGTCAGGGTTGCAGACCTTGATGAGTTGCCCCTGGTCACAACAGCTAATTGCACTGTGCAACATGAGAGGGCAGATCTTGGGTCTGATCTCACCAAACCTCATCTGGGTGGAAGTCATTTCCTGGCCAAGGTTAAGCCCTGGCAGGGAAGGCCTGGAGATTTGTTTACACAGCCTCCAGGCTGCTGGGGGATGTTGCAGTGTGTTCATCTGATCTCCCAAGAGCTCCCTTAACAGCTCTGTTTGTTCTGCACTGTCTCTCTTCTAGGGCCCATGAAACCTTCATGCAGTGGGATCAGTGCAGAAGATTTTACAACTTCCTCATGGCAGACAACATGAAGAAGATCATCCTTTCCCACAGGTACTGCAGGACATCCCTTGCACTGAGAGCACTGATTGGGTCAGTTGCTGCTGGGGCAGTTTGTCTTCTCAGCCCTGTAACATGGCACTCCTGAGAGATGAGGAGCCAGCTGCTTGCTTGGTGGCCTTTAGCAGCAGAAGGGGAGCTCATGTGCCTCTCCCTGGTGTGCTGTAACATCCAAGCAAGCTCTAGTTTTGTCAGAAGAAAGAGGGGTTTGTGTTTCTGCCTTCTGAGGAAGCTTGCTTAATGAATAAACAAGCTGCACACAGGAAAACCATTGCAACTAAACTTCAGAGTGGAGTGTTCTGCATCTGTTTCACTTCTAGCCAAAGAACTCCCTCCTCAAGGAGCCTCTTGTTCTGCCACCTACCTGAGGTAGGACTTCAAGCCCTGCTGTATGGCTATGAGCAAATAGTCCAAGTGTAGCTCTGGCTTCTAGCTGTTCCTCTAGAGAGAGTCTGTAGCCAGCAAAATACTTTAGTGTTGCCCTTCCTAGAATGCAGCTGTACTTGTAGGATCCCTGTGCTGCTGTTGTGAGCTGTGGCTGTCACAAAGGAATGTGTGTGGTGAGCAGGTGACAGACTCAGTGGTGGGGTTTCCTCCACCAGAGGTTCTCTGGGTGCTTCTTTCCAGGGCAGTAGATGTGTCAGTGCCTCCCCTCTGTGTGCTGGAAGCTGCCTGGCAGGAGGGGAGCCTCAAAGACCCATTCCAGTTGAGTCTGTGTCACTTGCAAACTTCTGGGTCCCTGTTTACACTCCTGTGCTATATGAAACACTTGTAGAAGGGATTAGGGCAGCTGGCCTGGGGGCTGATGCACAGAAGCCATTTCAGATGGGCCAATGTTTAGACAACTTGACCAAGTTTGATGTGTGGAGTCAGGGAAGCCCCAGTTAATACATACTGCTGCCTGGAGGGCAAGGCTGCTCTGTAAACTTCTGTCCATAACCTCTTGTGCTCTGAGGCAACTCCCCCCCCACATCAAACCTAGCCTCCCTCCCACTCTGCCTGTGAAAGGGAATAAAAATCCCTTTGCAGCTTTTGTTCTGTTTGCTAGGGAGCAGTTTGTTCTGGGGAAGCAACACCTCCTCTCCTGAGGGCAGTCAGTCATGATAAGTGTCCACAGTAAATAGCTTTCTGCTAAAGTAATGCCCCAGGTCCTCTCTGCTGTGTGACCTAATCTGAGCTCTGTGCTGGGGGAGACTCCTGAGGAGCAGCTGGTGAAGGAGATGCTCTGCCCAGGACTGCTGCTGCTGTCACCCAGGCCACCCCCAGGTTTGGTGTGAGGCTGAAGGACCCTCCCTCTGGCATGCAGCCTGTGTTGCTGATGCCCTTAGTGCTGTCTGATCTGGGAAGGGTCTTTTTAAAGGCCCCTGGTGCACTTTTCCAGTGTGACAGGGGAACTTTTTATCTCTGGGGGAGGCTGTTGGTGTTCCTGTTATGTCTTGCTGCAAAGAGCAGCAGGCAAGCTGTGCTCCTTCCCAAGAAGGCCTCCTTGTGTGAAGCCCACTTGTTGTCCTTGAGCAGGTCCTGGCTCTGCTTCCCTGGGTTGATTTGGATGTTTCTCCTTGGCTGTCCTCTTTCAGGCATGTTCTCTTTGGAGACAACAACATGAAGAAGCCACAAAACCTGGCAGATGCTGATCTGGGCAAGCTCTACACAGCAACATCCCTTATGCAGATTGATGACAACATCATGAGGTATGAAGGGTGATTCTGTGATCCTCTGGAGAGCTCAAAGGACCTTGTCTTGCAAGTGCTGCCCTTGCCTGCCCCTTGCTGTGCCTGTAGGAGTCTGCTGAATTGCAGTGCTGACAACCTCAAATTCCTCCTTGCCTTCACATTCAATAAAATCTAATAGCAAGGAGGGTTTTTTTTTTCCCTGCTGCCAGCCACAGCCTCTGTGAAACCATCCAGGAGGGATTTACTGGCAGCCACATCTGAGCCTGCAGCCTCCAGTAGTGTAGGAGGATGGTGATGGGGACACCAGAACTGAAGGCAGTGTTTGAGGTGGGGGGGCTCACAAGAGCCAGAGTGAAGAATGATGACCAAAAAAAACCACCCCAAAATCATTCTCTTGAAAGTCTTGTGAGTAGTAGAAGCCCATGACTGCAGAGACTGTCTGCTGTGTTTCAGGAAATTCCATGGCTACAGTTCCTTGAAGGAGTATTATGAGGAAGAGAGCTGCCTGAAGTACTTGCACAAGGTAAGCTCTGGCAGTGGGGGCTGCCCTTGCACCTTCACATGCCTGCTGGGGAGAAAATGTGCCTTAATTTGGCATTGATAGCTAGGCACAGCTGGCTTCCCTGGCAGCCTATTGGAGTGGGATTTCAGTGCTTGGTACCTCTCATACTGCTGGTAAATGCTCTGGGCTCTCCAGAGCTTGCAGCTCTGACAGGTAGCACCCAGGTGATCTAGAGAGAGCCACAAGTTCAGCTGAGCTGCCCTGAGCACACAAGGATGTGGTGGGGAATGGGTAGTGGCACAGAGCCTGCAGTTTAAAGGAAGATACTGTGGAAGAGGTTCAGGATGCTGTCTGGCAGACAGATGTTCAGCAGACCAAGGCTTTTCAGAAGTGGAACTTGAAGGTTAATTGCTTCTTAATCTACTGAGCCAGAGGATGGAGAAGTTCCAAGGGAGTTTCCTGGCCTTTACCCAAGGTGTCCATGTCAGAGCTTGGCACTGCCTGCCTGCCTGATGTGCAAAGGAAGAAAGGTGAATCTGTGTGAATGCTGAGAAGGGGGAAGGCCTGTGACTCTGAGTCTGTTCTGAGGCACTCCTGCCCTTTGCAAACAATGCAGCACACTTCAGCTGCCTCTTTAAAACTCCAAGGCCTCCAGTGGTGAACAGCCCCCAGCCTTCACTTGCTGCTTTCCTGATGCTTCTGCAGGCACAGGGCAGCTCTGCAGGAAGGTGTCCTCACTGAACTGAGCTGAGATGCTCTCACACTTGGTGAATTTCAGTGCTAGCCCCTCACTGGTTTGTTTTCTCCCTTTCTGCTGTGTTTCTTGATGCAGATCTATGTTCCTCTTCTGTTGGTTAATGCTGCTGATGACCCTCTTGTGCATGAGAGTCTCCTATCAATTCCAAGAGCTCTTTCAGGTATGTTGAAGCAGACTTCTCCAGCTGTGCATGCTTGTGTACCTGCAGCTGCTTTAACACCAATGCTCCATTGTTGCAGAGCAGTTGGACTTGCCTCCTCACATCTGTAATCCTCTGGGAGGGGTTACTAAGCCACTTTAAATCACCAGCTGCTAGAACTAGCAAGGCTAACCTTGAACAGGAGGAGCTTGAGGCCTTTCAGGCATTGTCTCCTGTTTTGACTTGTTGATAGCCAGCAGGTTACATTCAGGTCATTCCTGAGTGGAAAAACACTTCCTCATATCCTTATTCCTCCCTGGGATTTAGTAGAAATGTGAGTTATGAGAGTGACAATGTCTTGATCAAGTGCAGATGAGCAGGCCCCTTTGAAGGGGAGGCACACACTTAGCTGTGTTCCTGAACACTGGGCTGGGGTCTCTCCCATGAGAGGAGCTCTTCAGCCAAGAAAACAATGCAAATTACCTTCAGGAGAGGGAGCTGGCTGCTGCTTCATCCCACAGCTAGTGGGTGCACAGGGAAGGGAGCAGGGTTCATTCTTTCCCTGGTTGAAAGCTGTGAGTACAAAATGTATCCACAGCTGCTTCCAGATCAAAGCACACATAGGAGTCTTCTCACTGCTCCTGGGGGTGTAGAATCTTAGTGGTTTGGGTTGGAAGGAAACCTCCACAGGGCACCCAGTCCAACCCCCCTGCAGTCAGCAGGGACATCCTCCACCAGAGCAGGTTGCTCAGAGCCTTGTCCAGCCTGACCCTGAATATCTCCAGGGATGGGGCCTCAGCCACCTCCCTGGGCAACCTGTGGCAGTGTTCCACTCCCCTCAGGATGCAGAACTTGTTCTCAGCATCCAACCTGAATCTTCTCTAGCTTCAAACCATTGCCCCTTGTCCTGTCCCTGCAGGCCTTTGCAAACAGTCTCCCTGCAGCCTTCTTGTAGCCCCCTTCAGGTACTGGCAGGCTGCTGTTAGGTCTCCCTGGAGCCTTCTCTTCTGCAGGCTGAACAACCCCAGCTCCCTCAGCCTGTCTTCATAGCAGAGGTGCTCCAGCCCCCTGTGCATTTGTGTAGCTCTCCTCTCAACCTGCTCCCACCAGGTCCATGTCCTACCTGTGTTGAGGGCTCCAGAGCTGGACACAGTGCTCCAGGTGCTTACTGGAGCCAAGCAAAGTGGAATGAGGTGGAGGATGGCAGAGCTTAGTGCAGCTAACAGTCTAGTTCCAGTGAGTGTGAGCTGAAGATCCTAAAGAGTGAGCAGGTGCTGCTCTAAGGGTCCAGCCAGCAGCACCTTCTGGCCAACCTTCCTGTAGCAGCTGAGCTCCTGCACACTGCCCTGTGGTGGGAAGCAGTGAGATGATGTCCACTGGGCTTCAGAGTGGCCATGGCTTTTGTCAGGGCATTTCTGCTTCTTCCACATGACTGTTCCTGTAGTTCAGGTGCTGTGGCAGGGCTGGAGTTGCCTGTCCCAGCTGCAGGCTCCAAGCTCTTAACCTGGAACTCTCTGCTTCTGTTTGTTTTACAGAGAAAAGGGAGAATGTCATGCATGTGCTGCTCCTGCATGGGGGCCACCTGGGATTCTTTGAGGGGTCTGTACTGTTCCCAGAACCTCTCACCTGGATGGATAAGCTGGTGGTACAGTATGCCAATGCCATCTGCCAGTGGGAGAAGACAAAGTCTCAATGCTCAGACACAGAGCAGGCTGTGTCTGGCCAGGAGTAATTGGCCCAAAGACTCTGGATCACTTCAGTATATCTCCCCCTTTGGGAACATCTTGTTCCTTCACCTGCTGCTTCAGGTTTCCATTCTCCTTGATAATCCTTTGGCTGGGGTTTGATCACAATGTTTGCTTCCAGGGTGGAGTCCAGCAGAGGTTAGTGTCTGCTCAGAGCATCTCTGCAGCAGCCCCTGGGGTTTGTAACTAACTGCTCTGCTTGTGGAATTAAATGGCCAGTGATTTTTGTTGAGCTGAGGACTGCTTGCTTTCAGATGTCAAACCTCTTCACCCACTGGCCCCAGCCTTGATCTGCAGTGTGTGTTTAGGTGTAGAGGAGAGGGTAACCATGGCTCTGTTCTGCCCTGGTGCTGAACCATACCTCTACTAAGCCACAAGCCAGTCAATGCTTCACTAAAGTGTTGCAGAGAAACACACTTGGCTGCAAGTGGAGTTCCAGCCTTGCACCATCCCAAGGGAGGCCTCTTGGTTCCTAGGAAGCCCTTTAAGCAGTGAATCAGTTTAAAACTACTTAGTGGGGTTTTGTGTTTCAGCTGTCTGTGGGTTGGGGAATCTGTGCTGGGACTCCAGGCAGGGAGGCTGCAGGCTCAGTACCATTTCATGTGTCTGTGTAAACATGTCTTTGCACCAAGACCAGGTCAGTCACCTTCCTGTCGCCTTGGCCTCTCTTTACATGCACTCATCTCTCTAGAACTGGATTTTTGTTTGATCCAGGGCTGCTTAAAGCTGGCTCTGAGCTCACAGATCCTCCAGATTCTTAATCACTGGCAAGCCAATCTCTTCTTAAGAATATTCCACAGGGACTTGCATTCTCTATTAGGGTTTAATTTGTTAGGGGTGGGAGCTATCTATTGAGCTCCACCCCTTGTGTCAGGGTAAATCATGCCCAAATTCTTCCTCTTGGCTCCCAGAGCACTGCATGGTTTCAGACTTGCCTTGCAGTTGCTGGGGAGCCTCTAGCCCTGGTGTCTCTCTTTCCATACCCATGCAGATGCTGCAGGATTACTGGGCTCTCCCTCACCCCCAATTCCTTCTCCACACCCAGACAGCCTCCTCTTATTTTACTGTGCAAGGTGAAGTGTGGAAATGGCCTGCAGGAGAGATGCCTGCTGACTTGTGCTTGTGCCTCAAGTGGCTGCTGTGAGCTGTGCCCAGCTGGTTCTGAAAGACTCCAGTCCTTTCCCTGGGAGGAAAGCTGTCCTGTGGCAATCTGGAGACTGAAACTTTGTGCTCAAAATCTTCTTCTCTTGGGTTTTTGATTCTTGTTTGTTGTGTCAATATTCTAACCTTCATCAAGCCACCCTGAGGACTTCTTTATCCCAGTTGTCAGTGAAGTTGGTCCCTTGTCACACTTCCCATGTCAATTAGCACTTTATTGCTTCAGCCTTGGTCTGTGTTCCAGGCACTTTAATAGCTTAAGAGCAAAAGGAGCTGCAGGACTTCAGTCTGGTAGTAGAGGGAAAGAAGCCTTCTGGACTGCCCTGTCACTGACCAGCAGGAGGTTGGAGAGGTGAGGTTCTGCTCCAATAAAGCAATAATTGGTGGTTGTAGCAAAGGTGCAGTGTCCCAGCAGGCCACTCCTTGCATTTGCCTTGGCCTGGCAGAATGGGCTGTGGAAAGCTGCACATTCTCCTTCTAGTAAAGCCAGGTTTGCTCTCCTCTTCAAAGAGGAGATGTGACCAAGTAAGGCTAAAAACAAGACTTGGCTCTGCTTGTGGCTGTTCCTGAAGAACTATTTTAGGGCCCCAGTTAGCAAGGATATTCTTAGCTGATGGATGCCTTGTCTCTGTGTTGTTATCCTCTTGCTCATTGCTGCATCTGTACATCACTGAAATCTGTCATGAAAGACATTGGAGGTTTCTGCTTAAGTAGCTGTTCATGTAATATTCATTGACTGGGACTTAAATATCTTCTCACTTCAGCAGAAGCAGAGTGTAAACAGCTCTCACACATCAAGTAGATAGTGTGTAGGGGGGTATGGTTCTTATCTCCAGCAGGTCACAACTTCAGAAGTGCTCTTGACTTGCAGAGCATACCCCAGCTGTAGCTTACACAGGTCATGGCTGGCTGGCTGCCTTCAAAGACCTGCCCTTGCCTTGTGTCCTGCCTCAGTGCAGCTTTACTGTGCTGAGTCTCAGCTTCAGGAGCAGAAGCTGGCCTTGGCACAGTACTGCTGTTGAGGTGAAGAGCCCATCCCATGACCCAGCAGGGAGATGCCTGTGAATCAGTGTAGTATGCCTCTGACCTCCTTTGAGAGCAAAGTATCTGCACACCAAGCTGAAAGCCTTACCAAGAGCAGAGGCCTCTGCCCAGCCCCCCAGGCAGCTGGAGCTCAGCCTTCCTCTCCAGGACCCCAGGCTGGCAGAACAACTTGGTGGTTGACCTGCCCAGAAGGTGAGGTGCAGCCTGGGCAGGTCAATGCTGAGGCAAAGCAGGTGTCTTGCCTCTGGCTGTGGCCATGCCAGCCCCTCAGAGTGGAGCTCTACAGGGGAAGCTTTTTCTTGGGGGAGAAAAAACTTGTCTGCTTCCACCTTGTAAAGGTCACTCCTGACAAAGCAGGCTTTCAGAGGGGCTTCTCTGCTGCTGAGGTATGAGGAAGCTACCTTCTTGCCCAGTGTACCTTTGTTTCAGACCACTTCACTACACCAGATGGCCAGGCAATCCATGATCCATTTCTGAGCAAATCTCCTACAATGAGGTGAGCAACTGGGCAGTTCCCAAAGCTGCAGGAGCTTTGGCTGATCAAATAGATCCATTTGGAGGGTCTCCTGGAGCCTTCCTCCTGCCTCCCAATCCAGGCCTTTGTACTTGAGAAGTGCCAATGCTGTGGACTTTGTGAAACTCCACTACAGAAGCTGTGTGGGTATCTCTCCTCCTCCTGACCTGTTCTTGCACTTCCATCTCCAGCTGTTCAAGCCACATTTGACTGGCCCAGCTAATTCCACCCTGCCTGGGGGAGAGCTGATGTCACAGCTGCTTTGTGCAAGGCTTCTGGAGCCTCAGGCTCATCTGAACTTAGGTAGAAGCAGTGGTGGACAACCTGTCCTCCTCTTCTTACCCAGTTTGATGCTGGTGTCACATCAAGGCTCCTGGTGTCAGACTTGCAGCAGGAAGTGGGAGAGGAGACAATTGTCCTGCAGTGACATTATCTAAAGGAGCTGTGCTTGAAACCTTGCTGCTGACAGCAGCTGGCAACTGATCCCCCCCCCCCAAGATGCATGGAGCTTTGTCCCAGCCTAATCTAAGCTATACTCTCCCCAGAGCAGGCAGTGGTAGTCTTGTGGTGTGGGCAGGTGGTCTTCACTTGCTCAGTGGACTCCACCTTTAGTGCAGCCTGAACTTTCAGGACTGGAGTTGTCTTTCATCTCTTGTCAAGACACAGGGGGATGTTGAAGTGTGCACTTGTAGATCATTGCAGGCTGAGGCTGACAGTGCAGTTCCAGATTCCAGCAGGATGCTCTGGCAGGGGCTCTGCTCCCTTTCAGAGTGGGGTTAGAGCACCAGGAGAGCCCTTGTGTGGGCAGTCCCACGTTGTGCACTCACTCCTGGATGGAAGCAGCACTTGAACAGAAACCCCAAGGGCTTTCTCAATCAGATAGCAAGGTGCAGTACTGCTCTTAGGTGGTCAGGCTGGTCCAGCCATCACCTGCTGTCAGTGTCTGGAGAGGTCCAGGACTGTAGCTTAGCAGCTGGGACTTGCCCTTACTGAATACAAGGAACTTGCAGCCTCTGCTGCACTGACTCTGCCAGCATTTTCAGTGGTCCCTTGGTTAGCCTCCACCCTGCAGGTGTCTTCAGATGGGTCTGGCAGTGTTGTGGTTGCAGAGCCAGATCCTTGAACCTCCCTGCAGTCTTTCCTGGGCATTTTTCAGCAGTTCCTGATAAAGATGTGGGTTACAAAGACAGGGCATTAAGCAAAGATGTTGAGAACTATTAGCTCCAGTACTGGATCTAGCCAAGCTCTAGCTGTGTCACCTGTCCTGGGTCTGTCACAAGTTCCTAGACCTTCTGACACGTGGTGCCTTGCCCTCTTTCTCCTCCTCCCTTGACATCAGCATATCTAGAGACTTCAGAAACAGCTCTGTCAGTGCTTTTGAGGCTTTGCTTTTCAGTAAATGACTCTTTCAAGAGACACCTCCTGCCAACTGTGCACTGTACAAAGCATGTCCTGACTTTAAAGGACCTCTGTGGGCAGCCTACAACTAGCTACAGTCTGTTTCAATGCTCAAAACAGCCATGTGTGTGAACAGTGGGTCAGTTCCAGCTCTCTGCTCCTCTAGCAGTGGGGATTGAGTCACAGAAGGAGGGTTTGCCCTGCTTAATGTGACTTTACAGTCCCAAAGTTCTTGTCTGTGCAGCTGGAGGTAGATTGCCTAAGTGGCTACAGCTCAACAAGAGCAGGGTAGCAGCTTCAGGCTTTAGTCACTTGGCTTGCTCCCAAGTTTCTCTGGAAGCATTCTGCCTGCCTGGAGCTTGCTGAAATTCTTCCCAGCCTTCTTCCAGAAGGCCTGCTAGGGCCTCAGCATTGTGCTGCCTGTGGAAGTCACTTGTGAAGAGCATCCTGTTTCTGGCTGGAGCCATGCTCTGTGTATCCCTGCTCCTCAGGTGGGTCTGTTGGCTGTGTAGGTCCTGGTGTCACAGTGTCTCAAAGCAGGGTCACCTTCATGGCTTCTGGGTGAGGAGCAAACAGCTCTCCTTGGTGTGAGGACTTCCTGAGTCTTCTCTGAGTGCCTCAGAGCAATCCCAGGCCAAGAGAGGGGTGCCTTGTAAGTGCACCCCTTTTATCACTGAGTGTCTGATCACTGCCCTGGACTTCCTCAGCTGCTGGGGGAGCTTTGGCTCAAATGCCATCATTGAGTCAAAGCAGCTGTCAGCTTTCCATGCTGCTGGGAGAGTTTGCAGGGCTGTGCTGGACCATTGCATTCTGAACCTCTGTGTTCCTGGGTTTGCTGGGTAATCAGTGGACACACACACTGCAAGCCAGGGCAGCCTTGGTCAGTTTGACTCTGCTCCTCTTGACCAGCCCTTGTCAAGTGCATCTGATAACACTTCCCCAAAGCTCTATCCCCACACCACTTATGGCTAGAACTCTTTCCTTTCCCAAGGGCCTTGCCTAACCCAGTTTTAATGCCAGTAAGAAGCCAAATGTGAGTGGCTCTGCACAGAGCCTTTTCACTTCTGAGAGTGACAAGCTTGCATTGTCTGGCTCTGGCCATGCAAGAGCTTTGATTAGCCACAGACCTTCCTAGGAGCTCCCCTGCAGCTCTGCTGGGTTGCTGACTCTCCTTATGGCTCCTGCCAACTGGGAAGCTTTGAGCAGCCAGACACTTGGTGTCTGCTAAGCCCAAAGCCTAGTGCTCAGCCAGAGTCAGGAGCATGTTTTCTTGTGTCACTTGAGAGCCTGACCACCCTTCCCAGGGACAGAACCCTGGGCATTCCTCCTGAGAGCACAGCCTCTGCTGCTGCAAGCCCCAAGCAGAGGAGGTAGGTGGAGAGCTCAGCCCTGTGCCCCTCTTGTTTTGCTCCTGCAGCTGAGTGCCAGAGCAGGCTGAGTGACTTCTGCTGGGCTTGGGCAGCACTTTGCTAGGCAAATGTTTTCAGATTGGCAGAGCTTGACCTTGGGGACCCACCTCTGAATGCTGCCCTGAGAGAGCTTCTACAGCCAGGCACCCTCCCCACTGCCATCTCCTGAGCCAGGCTCTCTGGAGCTGGCAGCTGCAGGGGAGATGATTTGCAACTAGCAATGCAATTTTTTTCTATATCTGCTGATGTTTACCTTGGAAAAAAAATGATAAATATATAGATCTATATGAAACAGAAAAGGCCATGTCTGAGTCTTTTGTTCTGTGTGGTGTACAATGGAGATCACTGCAAGCAAAATGTGATTTTTGTTATCTCTTGAGTCAGTTGGGGTTTCTTTATTTAAAAATAAAGGACTTGTTGAAGTCAGTGCTAGAGGCAGTGAGTGTGTGTGCAGTTATTGGGGGAGGAAGCACAGAGGGGGAGGGGTTGGAAGGGACCTCCAGCCGTTGGGTCTGACCTCCCCCACCTGCCAGGGCAGGGTCACCCAGGAACACATCCAGGTGGGTTTGGAAAGCCTCCAGAGAAGGAGACTGCAGAACCTCTCTGGGCAGCCTGCTTCAGGCCTATCACTCTCTCCTGCTGTTGGGGTGGACCCTCCTGGCTTCCAGCTCCTCCCTGTTCTTCCTTGGCCTGGCCCCTTCATCCTGACACCCATCCCTCAGATACTGATAGGCATTGATCAGATCCTCTCTCAGCTGCCTCCTCTGACTAAACAGCCTCTGTGCTCTCCCTCTCTCTCCCTAACAGCCTCCCCTGGACGCCTCCAGCAGCCCCCTCTGGAGCTGGGGAGCCCAGAGCTGGACACAGTACTGCAGCTGTGCTCTCAGCAGGGCAGGAGAACCTCCTTAGCCCTGCTGGTGACACTTCCCTTGCAGCATCTGCCGCAAGGCCTGGTGATGCTCAGCCTTCTGCTAGTTCCTCCTGTCCTCTGGCCAAGAGAGGTCCTTGATACCACTCTGGTAGAGTGGCAACAGCTTCCAGCTGAAAGCTTGCCCTGCCTCTCCTGGAGAAGGGCTGGTTTTGCCTGTGGCCAAAAGCAGGCTCTCAGGGTGCTCTGTCAGCCTCTCCTGTCACTGGACCCCTGACTGGCACAATCCTCCAGAGCCAGACCTACAGCTGGGCCAGGACTGAGGGCTGCTGTAGGGCTTAGGTGTGGCCCTTCCTGCAGTGCATGGGAGGGCTCTCCCTGGGGACAGCAGCTTGCCTGGAAGCTGTTCTGCAACCATCATCATCTGTTATTTTTCCCTCCAGGGGAGTGAGTGGATTGCCTGATCATTCAGCTGCTGGCAGCAGAAAAGCACAACAGCATCTCTGGCCAGGACACTGCCCCTCTTTGACCCCAGGGCACAGCAGTGCTTGGCTTGGGGGGGTTGACTTGTCACTTCCAGAGCAAGTGAGGCAGAGGTGGAGGGTCACTGGGGCTGCTGAGCTAATGTGGTGGCTGGGCCAGGCCCAATACTGCTCTTCCCCTGTAAGGAGAATTGCTCTGGGGGGACAGCATCTTAGGTGCTGTCTCTACTGGCCTTCATGCTCTAACTTAGATCTGCTTCAAAGCTCTTTCCCAGCATGGTCAGTGTTCCTCTGAGGGGAAGCTGAGGGCAGTGTGGATCATGCTCCCAGTTCTGTGTGCTGTGCTGCTCCCTGTCTCCCTGTCAAGGCAAGCTACTGACAGTTCGGTCCAGCAGTGATGAGCAGCCCCAGGGACCTCCCAAGAGCTGTGACTGTCCCAGAGGCACAGTGTGGCACCTCCATCTGTGCACCTATGGGTGGGCTGCTCCTGGCTTTCACAAGTGGGCTGCAGTTGGCTTTGTCTCCCTAACAAAGCTGTGCTGTTGTTTGTACTGGCCTGAGGGTGCTGGGGATGTCACACAAAGTTTCTCTGGGAGGGCTCCAGGTGCTCCCTGGCCCTGTGGAGAGCACTGCACAGCGAGGAGCTGAAGGCAGCAGAGTGGTGCCTTTCACTCTGCCTCTCACACAAGGTTGGTGCAGCCTCAGGCTGGGGCTTGCCCTGCCTGGAGGAGCCACGTTGCTGAGGCTGGAGAAAACAGATTCAGCCCCAGTGGCCTTTGCCCAGGCAGGCCCCATCCTCCCCACAGCTTGGGAGCCCATGTGCTGTTTGGTTTGAGCCTCAGCCAGTGCCCTGATGAATGGGGCTCTTGTCAGCACCCTCCACCTCGGCTGGCTTCAGGTGGGGGTCTGGTGTCCTGGCTGATGAAAGGTGCCTGTGTGCAGCTGAGAGGGGCAGCCCAGGAGGACCAGCTTGACAGAGAAGAAGGTAACCTGGGCAGGGACCAGCACCTTCCTCCTCTCCAAGCCCTACTGCTGGCCAAGGGAGAAGGTGGCCTGGAGAGACGTAGCCGCTCAGTTCCTTGGGGGAGGTCTGGCTCATGAACCAGGACAGGATGCCTTGCCTGGGACACTGACTTCTGCCTCCCTCCTCCTCCCCTGGTCCTGCTGGCTCCCCATTAGCAAGGGCTGACTGGCATCAGGCACAGCTCCTCTGCCCTTGCTAGTGGCTTTTGGTGGGGCTTCCCTGACTGAGCTCTCTTGCTGATGCAGTGCTGGGTGGCTCTTCTGCTTGTCTTTCACTCGTGGCTGCTGCAGCCTCTGTTCCTCCTCCCTGCCTGCCTCCCTGCCTGAGCAGGAACTGGGCAAAGCCCTGGGCCCCTGGCTGAGCTTTTGTTTATGTTTTGGGGGCTGTTTTCTCTTTCTGGGTTCTAGCAGAAGACTGAGAACTGGGGGGAGGCTTGCTCAGGCAGGGGTAAGGCTCATTCTGGAATGCAGGGAGAATGAAGACAGCTGAGTCCTGGGTCCTTGTGCCAAAGAACAGCCAGTGACGAGGGGCATAGTACCAACCCTCCCTAGAACCAGCAGCAAAGCCACCACCTGTGCCCAAAGAGCTGCACCTCTCTTCCTTGCCACATGCCACAAGGGAGCCTGGAGCTCTGACATTAAACACTTTATTTCTCCCTTGCTGTAGCCCTCCCTTCCCAGAGTTGTTGCTCTCCTTGTCCTCTCCCTGCAGCTCCAGAGCATGCTGCAGAAGAGGGCTAGTGGCTTCCTCTCTCTGCTGACTCCTGAGGGAAGGAGGAGCAGAGCTGCCAGGCAGCCCGCTGCCAGGTCTGGGGAGGGGAGGGACAGGGGTGAAGCAACGTGCCCAGGGCCTCGTGAGCAGCCAGTCAAGCAATGCTACAGTAAGGAGGTGGTTTGGGTTAGGGGGCCACCTCTGAGCCTATTTCACAGGGGAGGGGGAGCGAGCCCGGGTCTAGAGAGCTGTGTCTTCAGCCTCGATGCGGGGCCCAAAGAGCTTCTCTGCAGTTGCTTTGCCGTCGTACTTGGGCAGGGTGCCCCCGAAGTCTGCCGGCAAGATGTCAGCATCGATCTCCTGGTAGAAGGACTCCAGCTCCTCCCCGTGCACAAAGACCTGGGCAGAGATGGGAGTGACCCTCAGCAGGGGGTGACTCTCCCTGGCTGCCCTGTTTCGCCCAGGGACACGCCTCTGGTGCTGGGTCCCCTTCCCCCACTCACCCTCTCCAGCAGTTTGCTTTTCAGGAAGGGTTTGACCACGTTGTAGGTGGTGGTGAAGTACCAAGGCTGGTGGATGAAGTGGACGGCCTTGAACCTCGCTGGGAAGGAGTCCTAGGAGCCCAAATCCAGACAGAGATGGTTACAAAGGGTGCTGGCCATGTGGAACTGGGTGGGCAGCAGTGAACACCCTACCACTGCTGCGGCTCCCCTTGCCCAGGCTACCCTTCTCTCTTTGAGGCCCCTCCTTCTTCTGGCACAGATTGGCTATCCCAGCCCCAGGAGGACCAGGGAAGCTCAAGAGCCTCACAGAAGATTCATTGCTCCCACTCCCACATCACTGCAGTCCTGCTTTCCCAGGGAGAGCTGAGTGTCTTTGGCTTCTGGTCCACCTGTGAGTGCCTGGGCTGGGCTGGGCTGGCCTGAGAGGGTGGTAAGGAAAGGCCTCCAGGCCATGCTGTAGGATGCTGCTTCTGGCTGACCATTTGAGAGGACAAGGAGCTGGGGCCAGTCCCTCTTGCAGGACTTAGCCAATTAGCTGGCAAGAGAAGGAGCATGTGCCAGAGGACAGCCTCTCCACAGGCTTCTGCCAGGGTGCCGGTGCAGTGGCAACCACAAACCCTGCCAGCCTTGCATTCCCCCTTCCCTAAGCTCTCTGCTCCCCTCAGGCCTGCTCTGCCACTGCTGGGTGCAGACTTTGCCACCTCACCTGGAGCATGTCCACCATCTTCTTGAGCTCGGAGGGTTTGATCCCTGATGCCTGCTGCATGGTGAAGCCCTTGAAGTTCTCAATGATACAGAACCCATTGATCTGGGTCTCATCATTCTCCAGCAGCTTCTCCAAGATAACACAATAGGCACGGAGGATCTGATGGAGAGGAGAGACAGACGAGTATGGTGTCAGGTCTCACCTCCCATGGGCTCCACAAGGCTCTCAGGAAGATGCCCATGCAGTGTCAGCCAGGGTCTGCTTGACTCCAGCCTGCTTGTCGCAGCCAGCCCCGGGACTTCAGAGCAGGGAAGGCGTTTCAAGGGATGCTCAACAGCCACCATGTTCCCCTTCCAAGGTGGGCATGTCTCACATTTGGATCAAGGATATGTTGCCACCAACTTGAGAAAATGGAGCTGAGATAACTTGTGAGTTAGATGCCTGCAGAGCTCTTGGCCAAGAAGCACACTGTGTGCCTTGTGCCTCAGGGTCCTCCTTTGCTCTGCAGGTCTCTCCTTGATGTAATGGTGTGGTGCACCCTCAATGGAAGGAGGCACCCTCAAATTTGGCCTTGCACCACTTCAGAAGGAACCCTTTGGGATCACAGAATCATAGAATTGTTAGGGTTGGAAGGGACCTCAAGGATCATCCAGTTCCAACCCCCTGCCATGGGCAGGGACACCTCACACCACAGCAGGTTGCTCACAGCCACATCCAGCCTGGCTGCAAAAATCCCTCCAGGGATGAGATTTCCACCACCTCCCTGGGCAACCTGTTCCAGTCTCTCACCACCCTCATGGACCATGCCCTCCCAGGCTACAGACTTGCTTCAACCCAGATAGCTGGAGCTGGGTGTGCTGGACACAGAGATGCTGTGCCCAGGTGTGCCGGGCTGGGAGCAGGACTCCGCTGCCCCGGGAGCAGCAGCTGGGCTGAGCTGACCTCATCGAAGGTGATCTCCTCGTAGTCCCAGTTCTCGATGTTGAAGAGCATCACCACCCGGCCGTACTTGTCCCTGCTGGCCAGGATGCCGGGGTAGCCGGCCTCGATGGTGCTGCGCACGGCCTCGGGGGTGAGGTTGTCGAAGAGCTCCGGGTACTGCTGGCGGAAGTTCACGTAGCCTGCGGAGAGGCAGAAATCAGCCAGGACGGCGGCTCCTCGCCTGGCCTCGGGAAGCTGGAGGCGGTAGGGTGGACTGGCGGGGGTGAGACGTCAGTCCTGAGCCCCGGGCTGCAGCCTGGCTGTGCCACGGGTCAGGTCTCCCCCAGCAAAGCAGGGCAAAAGGAGCTCAGCAGAAGACCAGCCCTAGCCCTGCCCTGCTCCGGTGTTAGGCTCCCCACGCCAGGGGCTTCCCACGCCTGCCTTCTCTTCAACACCTCAACGAGCAGATAAAGCACTTTCTGCCCTCATTTCCCTTCTTCTTTCCCTCCCCATTTGGGTGACATTCCCCAGCGCCCCTCTCTTGGCACCCTGCAGGCACGAAATAAGGAATTTCATCCTGGGAAAATGTGGACAAACAAAACGTCTTGTCTGGGAGCCAGCACCGATAATTACAACTCATTATCCCCCAGCCCAGCACAAAGAAGAGTGGAGCCAGAGCCAGGCAGGTCCCCACTGGCAGCCACCCCCCGCAGGCTGCCTTCCCACTCCCCCTCCATCCCTACAGGTCACTTTCAGTGCGGGGAGGGGGTGCCACAAGCTCCCCGACATAACCTCAAGGGGTCCCAGGGCTGCTGAGCCCACCAGGGAGAGAAGAATCAGGGTGGGTGTAGGACCAGATCCTTACAGGGACACGGAGGAGCATGTTGGGGAGGTGTGTGGGGTTCTCAAGGGGCTGCAGCCCAACCCAGCTGGGTTTGCTACACGGATTTAGCAGCCTGCCACCACCAAATGCATTTGTGTTTTCATCCAGTAAATGGGCAAGGAAGGGGAATGCCCTGGCTTTGTGGGATAGCTGGCACCACCCTCATTTGTTTCCTTCCCAATCCCAACTCTTCTCCCTGCACCCCAAGCCCCTTGCCTTGCCTTTTTCTACTTATCCTCTCCTCATCTCCTTCTCACGCCAGCATCCTGCTCTGCAGGCACAGCCCCGACCGAGGAGTTGGGAGGCTCCAGCATGGGGTCGGGAGCTGCCAGGGGGACGGATAACCCTTCCCTCACCCAGGATCGCAGCCTGGGACCCCTCCTCACCTTTCAGCAAGTCATAGGCCCTGTGCACGTCGAACTTGCGGGCGCGGATGAAGCGCAGGAAGAAAGAGTCGTCCTTCCCCTGCACCTTCTCGGCCACCGCCTTGCAAACCTCCTCGCCGCCCGCCCGCTCCTGCACCAGCTCCCGCAGCGCCTTCACCGCCACCCCCCTCTGCTCCTCCGTCTCGTTCAGCTCATCCTTCGCCTGAGGGGGGAGCAGAGAGGGGCCCAGCTCAGCGATGCTGCCTCCACACACCCCCAAAACACCTCAGGCATCCAGAAGCTGGGTGGGGTGCAGTGATGCTCACTGCAGCATAGCAGTGCAGGGAGGGCAAGGTCACCTATGTCATAGAGCCCTAGAATCACGGAAGACCAGGCTGGAAGGGACCTCAAGGATCATCTGGTGCAACCTTTCTTGGCAAAACTATGGTCTAGACAAGGTGGCCCTGACCCCTGTCCAGCTGAATCTTAAGTGTCCAAAGCTGGGGTGTCCACCTCTTCCCTGGGGAGGTTATTCCAACGCCTGACTGTTCTCACTGAGGAACAGGTTCCTCTTGTGTCCAGCTGGAGCATCCCCAGGAGCACTTAGTACTCATCACCCCTCATCTTTTCCCTGGGACTCCTTGCAAAGTCCAACTTCCTTGTAGCCACCCTTTCAGTACCAACTAGGTATCCCCTACCCAGACACCCTCTGGGCTAGCTGCACCCAACGCCCCCTCCAACCACCACAAGAGCTCTCTTCAGGGGTCTTCTCTGACCCCCAAGAAGGAGCAGGAGCCCTGAGCTGTGCCTGACCCCTGCTCCCCACAGCCAGCCTCACCTTCTGCAGGGTGTGTGGGGGGATCTTCTCACACCTCCCAAAGACAGGGCCGTGGTCCTTGGTGGTCAGGCGCTCCAGCTTAGTGCGCAGGGCTTGCTCCTCCTCCGAGACGATGCGGAAGGTGCCCGTCTGGGGGTGAGGAGAGGATGTGAGGCATCCCCAGTCAGTCCCCCCACTTCCCTGCCCCACCACAGGACTCCTGGGAGGGGGTGCTATGGGGAAAAGCAGAGCCACCGTGCCTGTACCCGAGGGGGTGCAATGGGCTGCGTGGGCTGCGTGCTATTCGGGCTCCCCACCGTATGGTAAGAGCAGATGGGGAGGCAGGGGTGCATGGGGCACACCCCAACACAGTGCTGGGGAGAGGGCATGCTCAGAGCCCAGGGGACAGGGTGGTGAGGGAACAGTACTCACGACTGCAGACATGTCGTCCTCTGTCCTTTGTTGACTGCAGGGCACTGGGAGAGGGAAGGAGGAATCAGCAGCAGCGGAGATCCCAATAACCTCTGCAGCCCCCCGTGCCCCAACCCCTGCCCTTCTTGCTCAGGCAGGGGTGCCCCAGGTGCCCTCATCTCCATCACACCCTGCCTGCATCTCTGCCTGCATCTCTGCCTGCCTGCTGGGTGGACTGGAGAATCACCAGGGACTCTTGCAAAAGCAGCCTACCTGGGTATTGCTCATCTGACACCTTCATCCTTTTATTTCCACTGGTGGTTGGGGGTACCTCATGGGGACCCCTAACCCCATGAGCTCACCCAGTGCCATTTCACCACAGACCATTCTCATCTGGACAGAGGCAAGTGCCCAGCTCTGTCCAGGTAGGCAGCCAGCTCCTGCTTTTATTGCCTTTGACTTCTACTGCCCCGTTATCCCCCAAAGGGTTTCCAAACCTTTGAGCCCCTGCTGCTTCAGCCCAGAGCCTCTCACTGGCTGCAAGGTTGGTCCATGAGCCTCTCAGCATCTCTCAGATGCCTTCTGGGTGAACCACGTTTCTCCCAAGCCTGAGGAGGAGCAAGCCTGCCTTCATCCTCTCTCCAGTGCCTGACACTGCCCCTGACCAGCCTCAGCACCAGATCTGAGCACAGGCAGTGTGAGGGATGCTTGGCTCCAGCTCAGCTGCCTCCCAGGGGCATCCTGTTCCCCACCAGTTCGTGGGAGGGGACGAGCATCCCCTATTTCCAGCCGCTGAAAGCAATCCCGTCCGTGGAGGTGCCAGGTTAAGGGAGGGCTTGGTGATGGTCTCCACTGCAGTTATTTTGGATGGGGAAAGTCCCGGGAACTCACCAGGGAGAGGAAAAGCTGAGCTGTCCACAGGAGGTCAGTGCACAGGGGCCGAGATGGACACACGGAGGGCGAGGCCGGAGTGGAGCGGGAAGAAAGCCGGCAGAAAGCTTTGTAGAGTCACCGGGTTGGGATTAGACCGTCACAAGGCATCAACTCACTGCAGCTTTGTAACTAAGCCAGCACAACCCAGGCAAGAAACCCCATTAAAACCTTACAAAAGGCAGCTGAGGAGAGGGAAGGAGGGAGCCGGAGCTGCGCCGGGCAGCCGGAGTGTGCGTGGAGGGGCGGGGGGTGGGGGTGCCGGACCCGATTAGCGAAGTATAAAAGCTGCTCGTTGTGTAACTCACTCATTAGCACGGAGCAGGGGCAGAGGCAGGCGATGGGCAGCCTGCCAGCCCGGCCTGCTTCCCCCGGGGCGAGTGGGACGGCTCTCTTCCCCAGCTTCTGCCCCACAAAGCCTGGCAAGGTCCCGCTGTGGATTTGGCCGCGCAGGCAGCATCCAGCTGCGGGGTTGTGTCCACGGCACAGGATGCTCCTGGGTCTGGTGCTGCCTGGGGCTCTCCAGCTCCTCCCCAGTGAAGCCACCCAAGCCAGCATCCACTCGGTGTCTCTTTCAGCTTTTGAAATAAACAATAGGTGGATTTTACAATGGCTTTTCTTACTGCGTCCCCAAGTGACAGTTGCCAACTTGGAGCTTTAGGAACTGGAACCAGGTCCACTCCAGAGGTGATGCTGTGGACCAACAATGGAGAGAAGTCCCAGGATGTGGCCAGGACCATGCTGAGTCCACATGTGGGTGCAGCAGAATGGCAAAACACAGTTTGCTGGGGCATCAACATGCCAGCATGCTGGAGTGGCATGGGGAGCCTTTGCAGTCTTAACTCTTTTTGGGCTCAGGGTTTGCATGGCTCCTTCCCCCAAGCCCAAGAGAGAAGCTCAGCTGGGTTCTTACAGCAAAGGGGGATTTTGGGGAGGTGGCAGAGCCAGGCTCAGCAGCAGAGAAGGACTGAAGGGGCTTACACAAGGCATGTTTTGTAATGCCACTGGGATTTACAGATTTCATTTCCACGGGGCTGCCCTGCAAATGGAACCAAGCCCCCACTGCGAGGGAGGAGGAGGAAGGCACGAGACTCCATCCAAAGGGCAGAGGGGAGCGGGGAGGGAAAACCCAGACCTGTGCCAAGAAGCTGAGAAATGCCATCATGGCAAGGGCACCGTGCACTGCTGTCCACTGGAGACCCCCCTGGTTATTTCCCACTCCAGCCCTGGTGGAGTGGAAGCTCAGCAGCCTCCTCCAGCTGATGGGAGGTTTTTCTACAGCCCAGTGAGTTAGACAGTGTGTGACAGGAGGACACCGTGGCAGCGCTGGGGCTCCTGAACAGACTCAGTAGCTCTGCACAGAGAGGACCTGTGCTGCCCCGGCCGCTTTGGCATCCTGGCCATCATGCTCACTGCAGATGAAATTGTTTGGCAGTATCATGCACAACCCTTGGCATCACTAAGTGGGTGCTTCATCCCACTTAAAAGGGGAAAAGAAAAAGGGTCTTTGGATGCAGCAGCAGCCCTAAAGGGAGCCACCCCAAGGGTTTATGGCTGAGTCCCTGTGGGGAAGCTCTTGGCCAGGTCCAGTTATCCCCTTCCACATGGCCCCTGGCCTTAGGTGAACCTGCTTCTCCCTACTCCGCAGCGTCGGTTCCCACTCCCTGCAAGCACGGGGCTTGCAAAAGCTCCCATGCTGCTCTGGCACCGGATCCCCCGGCTAAATCCTGCTGCTTAAGGGTGGGCTAAACCTCTCGTGTGCCCAGGGCCACTCCTCGTGCCCCCCGGAATTAAGGGGTTTACTCGAAGGGATCCGCGCCCCACGTGGGTGGCACTCGCCGGGGCTGGGCAGCGCTGCCGCGAGGTGGCCCTGAATGGACACTTTGTACCCAGTGCCCCGGCTCCCTCCCCGCCGCCAGCCCCACGCCGCCCTGCACCCCACGCCGTAGCGCACCCCACGCCGTAGCGCACCCCGCGCCGCACCCCTAAACGTGCGCGCCCCCACACCGCTCCGCACCCCAGCCTGCCCGCACCCCACACCCTCTTCACACCCCACACGCGTTCATCACACGCTGTCCTTCAGCCCCTGCTGCCCTGCAGTCCGTGTGCCTGCACCCCACGCTGCCCCGCACCCCACGGGACTCGAACCCGCGGCTCCCGGGGCGGGCGGCGGGCGCGGGAAGTGCGCGCCCGGGGCGGGAGCTGTTGCCCCGGTGACTCGCGGCCGCTTCCGGGCGGGAATTTCGGGGCGGCGGAGCTGGGGCCCGGCCGGTCCGGGCGCCTCCGTGGGAACATGGCCCAGCGCATCCTGGCGCTGGCGGCCGAGGAGGCTCCGGAGCGGCTCCAGGAAGCCCTGCAGAGCATGAGGGAGAGCGAGGTGCGCGGCGCCCTGCGTGCGGGCGGCGGGGCTGGGGGCGTTGCGCTGCCGGGGCGAGGGTGGCTTGTCCGCGGGTGGGGTGCGACTGACCGCCTCCCCTTCCCCCTGCAGCTGGGCGATATGGTGACGAGGCAGGCTCTGAAGGGCAGGGAGACGGCAGCTTTGCTCAGAGTGATCTTCAAAGGTGGGTGAGCTGCGAGCTGCGCTTGGGGGGCAGGCGGGGAGGGCGACCGTGGCCCCAGCTGGCCGGGTGGTGCGGAGGGAAGTGTCACTTTGGTTTAAAACACAGCCAGGCTGGGCTGTCCCGGGGAAACGACATCTGGGGGTGCAGGGAAATCGACGGCCGTTTGTAATGAACCCCTGGCAAGTGAGCTTTACTTTGGGGAGCCCTGGGGTCTGAGCTGGTCAGCTGAGATTTGACTGCCAGCAGATCCTCCCCAACGTTTTGACACTTCCTGGTCTCCAGCAGCAGGCTGAATGAACCAGGGGGTGTGCCACAAGTGGATGAGTGCTTCAGCGATTTCATCCCAGAGCTCTCATTTCCTCTGCTCAGCTTATTTCTCTGTTTCGTCAGATAGGTAAAACAGGGAGCTGCAATGACATCAGCTCGATTGTTGCCCTGTTCCATTAAAGAACAGCCCCAAACAAAAGATCTCAGGGCTGGATTCCCATCTTAAGGGGAGGATTCAGTGTGAGCAGTGTTGTCTCTTGCTGGGTTTGGGTTTGCCTGTGGAATTCTGTGTGCTGCCTCAGGCTCTTTCCTGAGCCAATCCCATCCTGGGCTGCAGCAAGAGAAGCACAGCCAGCAGGTGGAGGGAGGTGATTCTCCCCCTCTACTCCACTCTGGTGAGAGCTCACCTGGAGTACTGCATTCACAGAATCAGAGGAAACACCCTGTTGGAAGAGACCTCCAAGCTCATCCAGTCCAACCCCTGACCCAGCACCGCAGGGTCCCCACTAAACCACATCCCTAAGCACCAGGTCCACAGGCTGCTTGAACGCCCCCAGGGATGGTGCCTCCAGCACTGCCCTGGGCAGCCTCTTCCAATGTTTGAGAACCCTCTCTGTGAAGAAGTATTTACCGGTTCAACCCTGCTCATTTCCTGTGGTTTAGCAGTGTGTTGTTTCTTGTGTAATTTCCCCCTCCCCCGTTCTTTGTTCTCTTTCTCTCCTCATTACAAGGCTCCCCTTGCTCCCAGCCCAGCGGCCTGCTCAGGAGGCTCCAGGTTTACAAGCACTGCATCCCACTGGTGGAGTCAGGGGACCTGCATTTGGGCAAGGTGTCTGAAATGATGGGCCTGCTGATGCTGGAGGTAGAGATTCCTTGGGGCTGGCTTTCCTGGGCTCTGCTGGGTATCATTTTGTGTGCAGACAGAGACATCTCGCTGAGGAGAGCGAGTTGTGTCCTTCCCGTGGGTCCACCCTGGGCTAAGCTGGTGTTGGAATATGCTCTCTGTGTGTGAATTATTCTATCATCCTATGAACCTGTGATTCCAAAGGTGATTCAGCTTTGGCTGTTCAGACTCAAAACTCCAAACTTGTAATTGCATCAGCTCGATTTTTGCCCTGTTCCATCAAAGAACAGTCCCAAGCAAAGATCTCAGGGCTGGATTCCCATCTCAGGGGGAGGATTCAGTGTGAGCAGTGTTGTCTCTTGCTGGGTTTTGGTGACAGTTTGGGTGTGCATGTGGAATTCTGTGCCTCAGGCTCTTTCCTGAGCCAATCCCATCCTGGGCTGCAGCAAGAGAAGCACAGCCAGCAGGTCAAGGGAGGTGATTCTCCCCTTCTACTCTGCTCTGGTGAGACCCCACCTGGAGCACTGTGTCCAGTTCTGGAGCCCCTAATTACAGGAAGGATCTGGAGGTGCTGGAAGGTGTCCAGAGCAGGGTCACGAGGATGAGCAGAGGGCTGGAGCTGCTCTGCTGTGAGGACAGACTGAGGGAGCTGGGGCTGTTCAGTCTGGAGAAGAGAAGGCTCTGAGGAGACCTAATTGTGGCCTTCCAGTATCTGAAGGGGGCTACAAGAAAGCTGGGGAGGGACTTTTGAGGGTGTCAGGGAGGGATAGGACTGGGGGAATGGAACAAAACTAGAAATGGGTAGATTCAGACTGGGTGTTAGGAAGAAGTTGTTCCCCATGAGGGTGGTGAGAGCCTGGCACAGGTTGCCCAGGGAGGTGGTGGAAGCCTCATGCCTGGAGGTGTTTGCAGCCAGGCTGGATGTGGCTGTGAGCAACCTGCTACAGTGTGAGGTGTCCCTGCCCATGGCAGGGAGGTTGGAACTGGCTGAGCCTTGAGCTCCCTTCCAACCCTAACCATTCTATGACTCTTTCCTGCTGCTGTGTCTTCTCCCAGGCTCGCCAGCTGCCAGGCCAGGCCTTGGCTGAGCTTGCCACCCTCTTTGTTGATGTTATTAAAAGTGGCAGCCTGTCCAATGGGAAATCCTTGGAGCTGTTTTCCACTGTTCTCGCTGCACTGGCCAATTCAAAGGAGAGCCTGGCTTATGGGAAAGGTAACCCCTCTCAGTTCCTTCTTCCCAGCCTGTCCTCCCCTCCTCTGGAATTGTCTCCTAAAAGATTTTTGCCCTTTTTTTTCCCCCAGGTGAACTGAATGGGGAAGAGTTTAAGAAGCAGCTGATAAATACCCTCTGCTCCAGCAAGTATGTCCCAGCTCTGCCAGCCCATGGCAAAACAGGGTGCTTCATGTCGTGCTCTGATGAGTTGGACGTCACCATCTGTGTCCTGTTCTGTCATCTTTGAATCTGTGCCCTCTGTGGCAGTGCCTTGTCTGGCTGGGAGGGCAGAGGAACACCCTGTTCCCACATCTTGCATGAACTGGTCTCAGGAAGTGCTTTTTCTTTTCAGAGCTGGGGCAGTTCAGAAGTGTTAACAAGCCTGGGTGCTTGCAAGGAGGGGGTGGGTGGTTTCTGGTGGGAGTCTTAATACCAGCATGTGGTGGGGACAGGGTGGCACTGAAGAATTGTGTGCAGGGAGGGGAAGGGCTAAGCCATAGCTTTGCTTGCTCTCCAATTTGCTGGCTGATTTTTGCTTTACCAGGTGGGACCCTCAGAATGTGATACACCTTGCCAACATGTTCAGGTAATCCTTTGTGCCCCTTCAGCACCAACACTTCCCTCTGCTGTGCTCAGGTCTGTGTCCTATTTCACATGCAGTCTGGGGGCAATGACAGATAGGAGGTCTGGCTGTGCCAAGACACAGCCTTCTGGATGGTTGGTCAATGAACATCCAATGTCAGATCCATGTGGATCCAAAAGCCAGCTGGGAAGGCATGCCCCCCTCCCCAAAGACTGGGCATGCCATCCTGGGTTTCATTCCCTGTGTGAGTGAGCCTTGCCAAATGAACAGCACATTAATGAACAGACACACTGTGGAGGAGATCTCAGCACCTAAGGTTGAAGAGTGTCCTGGGACAGGGTGTTGAGGGCTCTGTGGGGTGAGGACTTTGGGAGCTCTTGCTGCCCCTCTGGGGCAGCCTTGGTCTAGTTCTGGGGTGAATCTGCTGAGGGATTCTGGAGGAAATCAGTGAAATGCTCAGGCTGCATCTCTGATTCAACAGGGACATTCCACTGTCAGGAGAGGAGCTGCAGTTTGTGGTGGAAAAGGTCCTTAGGATGTTCTCCAAATTAGACCTGCAGGAGATTCCCCCTCTGGTCTATCAGCTGCTGCTGCTTTCTGCAAAGGTAAAAGCTCACAGGAGCTGCCCTCCCTCCCTAAGCATACCCCATGAGACAGCAATATGGAAAGGCTGAGCTACAGGCTGGATTTTGCTGGGAATCCTGTGCTGTGGGGAGCAGGACACAGCAGGACATCCAGAGGGATTTTTTTCCCCCCTAACTCCCTGTGGCCTTGTAAGCTGACTGCTCATCTTGAGCTTCCTTGTGGGGGAAGAAGGAAACAGTTGGGGAAAAAGGATGAGCACAGACCTAGAAGACAGCAGGGGTGATCTGGGGTTTTAAGCTTGGTTTTGCTCTCTCTCTGTCTGTGCTCTCCACACTGTAACAGGTCATGCAGTATGACTCTCTTCTGGGATGTATCCTGACTTGTCTCATGCCTTGTGCTCTTGCTGCAAGCAGAGGCTGCCAGTGGCATCTCTGCTCTTTGACAGGGTCATTTGCCTCTTTTGATTGCTTCATTTCAGACAGTGACAAAATGATCCAGTCAAAGCCAAATAACACATTCTGGAGGTCAAAATGCAGTGCTGGATGTGAGGGCAGGAGTTGAAAAGCCTTCCCAGCTGATAACAGCATGACAGATCCTTCCAAAGGTCCTTTCTAATTGGTAACAGCTTCTAACTAGCTTCATCCAACTCATCAATAAGTGCAGCCAAAAGAAAGGCACCAACCAAACCAGTCTCTTTAACTGGAAATGAGCCACACCTTGCAGTTTATGAGGGGAAGTGAAGGACACAATGCCATTTGTAACTGGTGTGGGATTAGAGTGTTCCCTGGGGTACTGCTGGCCCTGCAGTGGCTCACTGTCATGTCCTGCCTTGCAGGGCAGTAAGAGGGCTGTCCTAGAAGGAATCATCAGTTTTTTCAATCAGCTGGATAGGAGACAAAAGGAAGAACAGAAGGGTCCACAGTAAGTTCTTCCTGTCATCCCCTTCCCATTAAATACCTGGGTATGTGTGGGCACACTGGGCCTGCACAGGGCTCCTTCCAACCTGAGTGGTTAAGCCTTGTACAGGTACAAAGTCCTTGGTACATGACAAAGGATTTATGGCTTTGAATGGCTTGGTAGACCTGCAGCTGGGTCAGGCCAGTCCCAGGCACAAATCCAGGCTGGGTGCAGAGTGGGTTGAGAGCAGCCCTGAAGAAAGGGACTTGGGGGTGTTGGGTGCTGAGGAGCTCCCCAGGAGCCAGCAGTGCCCTCATGCAGCCCAGCAGGCAGCTGTGTGCTGGGCTGCAGCCAGAGGAATGTGGCCAGCAGGGCAAGAGAGGGGATTCTGCCCCTTGACTCTGCTCTGCTGAGACCTCACCTCCAATCCTGCCTCCAGTTCTGGTGTCCCCAGCATGAGAAGGACACAGAACTGCTGGAGGGAGTCCAGAGATGTCCTCAGAGATGATCCAAGGGCTGGAGCACCTCTGCTGTGAGGACAGGCTGAGGGAGCTGGGATTGTTCAGCCTGGAGAAGAAAGACTCCAGGGGGACCTTGGAGCTGCTTTCCAGTAGCTGAAGGGATCCTGCAGGAAGGCTGCAGAGGGACTTTTCCTGAGGGTGTCTAGAGACAGGACAAGGGGGAATGGTTAGAAGCTGAGGGAGAGCAGGGTTAGACTGGAGCTGAGGAAGAAGTTCTTCAGCAGGAGGGTGGTGAGACTCTGGAACAGGCTGCCCAGGGAGGCTGTGGCTGCCTTCTTCCTCCCCGCGGGTATTGAAGGCCAGGTTGGATGAGGCCCTGAGCAGCTGAACCTAGTTGAGAGGTGTCCCTGCCCATGGTGGGGAGGTTGGAGCAGATGCTCTGTAAGGTCCCTTCCACCCTGAGCCATTCTCTGATTTTTCTGCTAAACTCACAGATCAGTGGAGCTCGAGGTAGCCACGATGCCCCTGGAGCAGCTGCGCCACGCGGAGGGCACCGTTATCCTCCACATTGCCTCTGTTATCAACCTGGATCAGGACCTGGGCGAGGAGCTGATCAAGCATCTCATGGTAGGAGAGGGATGGAGCAGGCAGTGCTCCTGAAGATGTTGAATCAGGGTGTTTAGAGCTGGTCTGGGTGGTTATCTGTAGAAGAGATTGAATGATTCCCATGGGGGCAGTCACGGTGACTTTAACATAGAACCACAGAATCACCCAGGTTGGAAAAGACCTCAGAGATCACCAAGTCCAACCTGTCACCCAACACCTCCTGACAACTAAACCATGGCTCCAAGTGCCACATCCAATCCCCTCTTGAACACCTCCAGGGATGGTGACTCCACCACCTCCCTGGGCAGCACATTGCAGTGGCCAATTGCTCTCCTCACCTCCAGCCTAAATCTCCCCTGGCACAGCTTGAGACTGTGTCCTCTTGTTCTGGTGCTGGTTGCCTGGGAGAAGAGACCAGCCCCCCCAACTACCTCCCTTCAGGTAGTTGTAGACAGCAAGAAGGTCTTCCCTGAGCCTCCTCTTCTCCAGGCTAAGCAACCCCAGCTCCCTCAGCCTCTCCTCACAGGGCTGTGCTCCAGACCTCTCCCCAGCCTCCTTGCCCTTCTCTGGACACCTTCAAGTGTTTCAATGTCCTCCTTAAACTGAGGGGCCCAGAACTGGACACAAGTGCTTAACACGTGCCTGAAAGCTTCCCTAAACTTGCAGGAGGCTGCAGTTGACCTTAAGAAGCTTTCTGAGTGTTGTTTGTCATCTTCCAGAGCGAGCAGCAGAAGGACCCTGGTCGAGCCCTGTGTCCCTTCAGCGTGGCTCTGCTGCTGTCGGTCGCAGTGAAACACAGACTGCAGGAGCAGGTATGTGGCTGCTAAGCTCACACAGAACTTCCACTGCACTCCTTGTAGAGGAAAGGAAGCACTGTTAGGTCAGAGTCCCATCAGAATTAGGCTCTGAATGGCTTCAGGATGCTCCTGGAGAGGCAGTTAGGTCATTGGTGTGCTGTGGCTTACGGACCCCAGAGCGATATCAGCGTTTCCCAGGGCTGTGGTTGCTGTGGCTTTGGGTTAGAGGGCAAAAAAAGCAAGGTCTTATTTTCCTAATGTTTTGGCTCTCTGGTGGCCACCTGAAGAGGATCTTGGCAGCAAGTTCCCCTCCTTGAGGCACTTAATGAGGTTGGTGTGTTTGTCCTGAGAAAGAAGGGAGTGCAGGTTCTTGGCAGGGTGTTCTGAAACTGCTGCTCTTACTGGAGCGGACCCAAGCCTCTACAGGTCCCAGTTCAAAGCTCATTTCCTCACACTCAGTGATTTTACCTTCCAGATATTTGATTTCTTGAAAACATCAATCACAAGAAGCTGCAAGGACCTGCAGTTCCTCCAGGCCTCCAAGTTCCTGCAGGATTTGTTTCCTCACCAGTATGATGTCAGCTCTGTAATCCTGGAAGTGGTGCAAAATAGGTGAGGGCTTGCCACGGGCTGCAGGGCACCCACTGGGCTTTGGGAGCAGAGTCTCAGCCTCACCAGGGTGCTCTGGGCTGCTGCTGACCAGATGCCAGCAGGGAACAGTGTCCAACTCCACAGTTTTAATCCCAGTGTTACATTGGTGAATTAAAACAAGCCAATAACCAAGAAGGCAATGAAGAGAAGCTGGATAAATCTGCTCCCTGTACCTCAAACCTTGGCAGCTGATGGAACAAAGGACTCCCTTGGATCAGGCTCCTTTCTGCTGCTTACTGGTGAAGCAGTGGATGAGAGGAGTCATGCTGCTGGCTGGAGTTTGTGTGCTGGTCAAGGGATCAGTGAAAGGTTCACTCTTTTCTTCCCCCCCCACCATGGATAGTCCTCTGAGCATCCTGTGGGATAGCTCTGTGATCTGTCACCAGCTCTCCTTCAGTTCCTGTTCTAGCTTCCTGGCTGACTTGAAAGCCTGAGGATCAGCAGGGTAGTTGTGCACCCTGGCTGGATCCTGCTGTCACACCCAGGTTAGACTTGAGTGCACAGAGCAAGGGAACTTTTGGACTGGAAAGGAAGTGTGAAGGTTGGAGAGCTAGGACTGCAAGATGGGTTGTGCTGTCCCTCAGCCTGAAGACAGCCTAGAGGAGACTCCAAGGAGACCTCAGAGCTGCCTTCCAATAGCTGAAGGGATCCTCCAGGAAGGCTGCAGAGGGACTTTTCTTGAGGGTGTCTAGAGACAGGACAAGGGGGAATGGTTTGAAGCTGAGGCAGAGCAGGGTTAGACTGGAGCTGAGGAAGAAGCTCTTCAGTAGGAGGGTGGTGAGACTCTGGAATAGGCTGCCCAGGGAGGCTGTGGCTGCTTCCTGCTTGGGGGTTGCTGAAGGCCAGGCTGGATGAGGCCTTGAGCAGCTGAGTCTAGCTGAGAGGTGTCCCTGCCCATGGTGGGGATGTTCCAGTAGATGATCTGTGAGGTCCTTTCCACCCTGAGCCATTCTGTGGGGCTGCAAGGGACATCATCTTCCCTGGAGTGATCAAAGCATCTCTCACTGCTGCTTTGGACCCTGGAATGACTGCAGAAGATTTTACTTTAAGATCTCTAGTCTCAACCTTTTCTGTGTCTAAGCTGTTTGTTTCCTGGTCTGTTTCCTGTTTTCCTCAGTGCCTTTGGCTGGGACCACGTTACTCAGGGCCTGGTGGATCTTGGCTTCAGCCTCATGGAATCATATGAACCAAAAAAGCCTTTTGGAGGAAAAGCTGCTGATACCAGTTATGGCCTTTCCAAAATGCCAGCCCAGCAGGCTTGCAGACTGGGAGCAAGCATCCTGCTGGAAACATTTAAGGTAGTGCATGCTTTGGAGAGGATTTCTGGGGGGAGGGAAGGGAACTCTGTTCCTGCTCTCTTGGAAAGCGGTGCCAAGCCCTTGGCTGCTGTATCCACCACGAGGGTTTTACCAACAGGACCAGATGTAGGCTCCTGCCTGCCCCTGTCCTGCTGGAAGAAGCCATCCTCATAAAGACCTGGCCCTAAATCCTTCCTTTTACCATGACAGCTTGCACAATCCCTTCTGCAGTATGAAAGAAACTGCTGAGAAGGTAGAGAAATTCAGAGGTACAAAGAGAAGCTGGCAGAGGTGGGGCTGAAGGCAGCACCTTCACTGAAGTGCTGAATTGGCAGCCCACAGCCCATTTGACCCTCTGTGTTCCAAATGTGGTGTGTGAGCCTCTCTGAGGTGCTGGCTCTGAGTGGCCTGGGATGAAATCTGAACCAAGCTGTGAATTCAGCTGCAAAAGAGGGGAGTGCTGGCAGCCAGTCCCAGCTTACCTGGCAGGTCTGGATTTGCTTTGTGCTGCAGGATGCCTGTGCTGGGAGGTGCAGTAATGTCTTCAGCTGATGTGGGGCTTGATGTGGGTTTTTTTCACTTACTGTTTTTTCTCATTTCAGGTTCATGAGGCCATCAGGAGTGATATCCTGGAGCAGGTCCTGAACAGAGTCCTCACAAAAGCAGCATCTCCTGTCAGCCATTTCATAGGTAACAAAGAGCAATGTGTCCTGCTCGGGGGGGGGCACTCAGAAGGTAGCTTCTCAGAGCAGCTTAGACAATCACAGAATGGTTTGGGTTGGAAGGGAACCTTTAAAAGTCATCCAGTCCAACCCCCTCTGCAGTCAGCAGGGACACCTTCAACTAAATCAGGTTGCTCAGAGCCCCATCCAGCCTGACCTTGAAGCATTCCAGGGATGGGACATCCATCACCTGCTTGGGCAACCTGTGCCAGTGTCTCACCACCCCCATTGTAAAAAGCTTCTATCTAGTCTAAGTCTTCCCTCTTTTAGTTTGAAACCATCACCCCTTGTCCTGTGGCAGCAGACCCTGCTGAGAAGTTTGTTTCTGTCTTTCTTATCAGCTCCCTTTCAGTGCTGAATGGCAGCTCTGAGGTCTCCCTGGAGCCTTCTCTGGTCTCCAAGCCAAACCACCCCAACCCTCTTAGCCTTTCTTCATAGCAGAGGTGCTTCAGCCCTCTCATCATTTTTGTGACCTCCTCTGGGCCCTTGCTCCAACATCTCCCTGTCCTTCTTGTGTGGAGGACTCCAGAGCTGGACCACAGTAGTGCAGGTGGGGTCTCAGCAGAGCAGAGGGGCAGAGTGCCTGCCCTTGGGCTGCTGGCCACACTGCTTTGGATGCAGCCTGGGACACAGCTGACTTTGTGAAGTTCCTGCAGACATGACCAAGAAGAGGAGTTGTCCCTTCCCCTCCTACTGAAGTGTCAGCTGCCTCAGATCACCCTGTCTTCAGTGCAGGTGACAAACAGGTCTGCAAGTAGCTGCCATGGAGCAGCTGCCCCACAGGGAGCTGGTGTCAGTAACTTGTGACACATTCCTGCCCCTGCCTTCCTGCTCCCCCTTGGGCAGCTGCTTGGCAGTCACTGGGGCTGCTGAGCTGCCTGTGCTGCAGCCTCTTCTCTTATACCTCAGTGCCCTCTGGTGGGGTGAGGCCCTGCAGCCAGGTTGTGAGCTTTGCACACTTGGTGCCTGCAGCAGAGCTCAGGTTTTTGGTCCTCCTCCTCCCCTGGCCTCTCCCTGTAGCTGGAAGGGCTTGGCTATTCTGTAACGGTTAGCTCTGGAGGCATTTCCTGCCCTCTGGGTAGCAGCTGCTCCTTTGCTCCTTCTGTTTTTCAGACTTGCTGTCCAGCATTGTTGTGTCTGCCCCTCTTGTGCTTCAGTCCTCCTCCTCCAAAGTCACAGAGACCTTTGACAATCTCTCCTTTCTGCCCATCGACACGGTGCAAGGCCTGCTCCGGGCAGTGCAGGTAAAGAGCTGCATTTCCCCACCAACATCCTCAGTAGTGACAGCCCTGGGCCACAGTTCTGGGCATGATCCAATAACCACCCCCTCCTGAAACAGCCCTTCATGCTCTGCTGTGGTTGTTCAGTGCAGCATGGAGCTCTGCCCTCTAGCAGGAAGCATATGGTGCAGTCTGGCGTGGTCCTGAGCTGCTCTGTGCTGACCTTTCAGCTGGAAGATGCCCAGATGCTGCACACTGTAGAGAACCAAGCAGACAGTGTTTAGCTGAGCAGCTGTAGCTGTCATCTTGATTTTGTTTTATCTCCTCCCAAGCTCCATGTCAGTGTTTGTCTTTGCTTGGGTTGAGATAGGATGTTAGGGGTTGGAAGGGACCTCTGAAGATCATGGAGTCCAACCCCTGCCAGAGCAGGAGCATAGAATCCAGCCCAGGTCACCCAGGAACACATCCAGATGGGGCTTGAAAGTCTCCAGAGAAGGAGACTCCACAACCCCTCTGGGCAGCCTGCTCCAGTGCTCTGTGACCCTCACAGTGAAGAAGTTCCTGCTCATGTTGAGGTGGAGCCTCCTGTGCTGGAGTTTATATCCATTGCCACTTGTCCTATCCCAGGGTGCAACTGAGCAGAGCCTGTCCCTTCCATCCTGACCCCCAGCCCTCAGATACATCAGCTACTGCCCTGCCATTCAGCTCAGCCCAGTCTGGGGGGGAGCAGTTCTTTTCCCCAGCCCTTGCACTGTGTCCTCACTAACCTGAGGAGGTGTCTCACTGCTCCAGCTCTCTGGGTTTAATTTTACATGGGTTTTATTTTGGTTCCCCTGCTGGAGTGATGACAGTGTTGGAAATGCAGGGCCAGATGGGCCTGAGGAAGATGAGCTCATATGCCCTGAGGGCTTGGCATGCCTTTGTGTTTTTCTCTCCAAAGTCTATCTTCCTTTCCAGCCTCTACTCAAAGTCAGCATGTCAGTGAGGGACTCCCTGATACTTGTCCTCCAAAAAGCTATTTTTTCCAGGTAAGCTGGGAAAGGGATGCTTTGAGAAGATGTCTCCAACTCACCTGTGGGTTTGGAGCAGAGATGGGTTTGGGTTGTGCTGGCTGAGTGTCTTCTTACCATGTTCTTCCCCAGAACCAGAGGGTGACAGCTGCCATCCACCCCTTTAGCCTAGGGCTGTTACACAGCAGCAGCTCTACCCAACCCCAAACCCAACCCCAGCTGAATGGGCTCTGGAAATTCAGAAACTGCTGGGAACTCCAAATTTGAAGGCAAAATTAAACCCAGTTCCCACAGGTGTTTACACAGCTGAGTGCATCCAGATGCTAGAGAGGCTGGAAGGAGCCAGGGAGCAGAGTGCTGAGCTGCCACCTTCCCTCTGATCCCTCTCAAGGTGGGGGAGAAGCAGACTTGTTGTCTCAGTAATGCTTAGAGCACACCATCCTGCTGCCTTCACGGTGCTCTGCTCACAGACTGGATGTGG
This sequence comes from Dryobates pubescens, assembly GCF_014839835.1. Lineage (NCBI taxonomy): Eukaryota > Metazoa > Chordata > Aves > Piciformes > Picidae > Dryobates > Dryobates pubescens. The sequence goes on from NC_071628.1 coordinate 5,670,053, forward strand.
CTGGGCAGTGGCTGCCTGGTTGTGAACCCAGAAGTGCTGCTTAGGATGATTGTTCAAGCCAGGGGCTTGGGAAAGGCACAGGGTTTCAGTGAGCAAAGCCACACACCAGCTGTTTGGGAGGAATTTCCCATCCCTGAGCTCTCTTGAGACTCTTCCCATTCCAGCTGCCAGGGGACATTTGATGCTTGAGTCTTGGCTTGGTGCTGTCCCTCAGGGTGAGCAAGGAGGGAAAGGAAATTGAATGTTGTGAGGTTGTAGAGCAAGGGAGTTCCCAGGCTGTGCTGTCCTCTTGGGGGTAGAGTCCCATGGGGCCCAGCCACTCTCTATTTGGGGACCCTTCTTCATTCTCAGCTCTTCTTTTGTGTTCCCTTGCTTCCTTTTTCCCTCATGCTCCCCTCTCCTGCCCTTGCCCCACAGGCAGCTGGATGCTCGCAAAGCAGCTGTGGCTGGATTTTTGCTTCTCTTAAGAAATTTTAAGGTCCTGGGCAGCTTGTCCTCTTCCCAGTGCAGCCAGGCCATTGGTGCCACTCAGGTAAGTGCTGTCCTGCACTCCCTGGTGTGGATATGTCACAGGATCACAGAACGCTGGGAGCTGGAAGGGACCTGGAAAGCTCATCCAGTCCAACCCCCCTGCCAGAGCAGGGCACACAGAGCACAGCCAGGCAGGCTCTGAAAGTCTCCAGAGAAGGAGACTCCACAAGCTCTCTGGGCAGCCTGCTCCAGGGCTCTGGCACCCTCACAGTGATGAAGTTTTGCCTTCTGTTCCTGTGGCACCTCCTCTGCTCCAGCTTGCCCCCAGTGCCCCTTGTCCTGTCACTGGACATCCCTGGGCACAGCCTGGCTCTGTCCTCCCAGCACTGCCCTGCACATCTTTATCACCAGCAATGAGGTCAGCCCTCAGGCTCCTTTGCTCCAAGCTAAAGATCCCCAGCACCCTCAGCTTGTCCTCACAGGGTGATGTTCCACTGCCTCCAGTATCTTTGTGTCTCTGCACTGGACCCTCTCAGGCACATGAGGCAGTCTTGTGTCTGTTGTACACTGTCTGAAACACCTCAGGAGTGGTTCTCCAAAGCAGCAATGCAACTTCAGCAGGGCTTAGTCCTGGAAGGAAAGCTTTGGGAAGTGCAGTGTGCAAAGAGAACCTGGCTCAGGGAGGTTGCTTCTCAGAGTCATTCTCTCTTCCAGCACTGGTGTGCAGAAAAGGACCTGGGGGTACTGGTTGACAGCCAGCTGAACATCAGCCAGCAGTGTGCCCAGGTGGCCAAGAAGGCCAATGGCATCCTGGCCTGCATCAGGAACAGTGTGGCCAGCAGGAGCAGGGAAGTCATTGTGCCCTGTACTCTGCATTGGTTAGGCCACACCTTGAGTCCTGTGTCCAGTTCTGGGCCCCTCAGTTTAAGAAGGACATTGAGAGACTTGAAGGTGTCCAGAGAAGGGCAACAAAGCTGGGGAGGGCTCTGGAGCACAGCCCTGTGAGGAGAGGCTGAGGGAGCTGGGGTTGCTTAGCCTGCAGAAGAGGAGGCTCAGGGGTGACTTCATTGCTCTCTACAACTCCCTGAAGGGAGGTAGTTGGGGCTGTTGGTCTCTTCTCCCAGGTAACCAGCACCAGAACAAGAGGACATAGTCTCAAGCTGTGCCAGGGGAGGTTTAGGCTGGAGGTGAGGAGAAAGTTCTTCCCAGAGAGAGTAATTGGTCACTGGAGTGTGCTGCCCAGGGAGGTGGTGGAGTCACCATCCCTGGAGGTGTTCAAGAGGGGATTGGATGTGGCACTTGAAGCCATGGTTTAGTTAGTCATAAGGTTTTGGGTGACAGGTTGGTCTTGATGATCTCTGAGGTCTTTTCCAACCTGGCTGATTCTATGCTGAGGAGCTCCATGGTGGTGCTAAGAGCCTGGCAGCGCTCTAGGGAGCATTTCTGTGATCCTTTAGGGGCTGGGCCCCTCCTCACCTTGCTCCTGTGTTGTGATCTCTGAGAACTGTAAGCAGGACTGTAACATGACTAATATTCCCTCTCAGGTCCAGGCAGATGTTCATACCTGCTATAACTCTGCAGCTAATGAGGCCTTCTGCCTTGAAATCCTGGGCAGCCTGAGGTGCTGCCTGAGCCAGCAGGCGGACATTCGGCTCATGTTGTACGAGGTGAGCATGGCCTCTGCCATCTCCTTTTTAAACACCACTGCTGCTGCAGGTCCAGGGAAATAATCATCACAGCAGCCCATCATCACCTCAGGTATCTTGGGACACAGCTGCTAAGGACTGGGGGTGTTTTTTTGGGAGGTTTGGTTGGTTTTTTTCAACCCTCCTTCAATTTATTTGGGAGCATTCTGAGGCCAGAGGCACAGTGATCTCTCTCCCTCAGCTCACCCTGCCCAAGAACCACATTCTGAGGCCAGAGGCACAGTGATCTCTGTCCCTCAGCTCACCCTGCCCAAGAACCACATTCTGAGGCCAGAGGCACAGTGATCTCTGTCCCTCAGCTCACCCTGCCCAAGACCCACATTCTGAGGCCAGAGGCACAGTGATCTCTGTTCCTCAGCTCACCCTGCCCAAGACCCACATTCTGAGGCCAGAGGCACAGTGATCTCTGTCCCTCAGCTCACCCTGCCCAAGACCCACATTCTGAGGCCAGAGGCACAGTGATCTCTGTCCCTCAGCTCACCCTGCCCAAGACCCACATTCTGAGGCCAGAGGCACAGTGATCTCTGTCCCTCAGCTCACCCTGCCCAAGACCCACATTCTGAGGCCAGAGGCACAGTGATCTCTCTCCCTCAGCTCACCCTGCCCAAGACCCACATTCTGAGGCCAGAGGCACAGTGATCTCTGTTCCTCAGCTCACCCTGCCCAAGACCCACATTCTGAGGCCAGAGGCACAGTGATCTCTCTCCCTCAGCTCACACTGCCCAAGAACCACAAAAAAAAGAGGAGGCTCTCTTCCTGTGGTGTGGCCTGAGAAGTGGGAGGTGTACTTGATGCCCAGTGTCTTAATGGGCATTGGACAGAGTTGCTTGTAGTCAGTGCTGAGCTCCAAAGCAAGCCCTGACTGGAGGCTATGGGGAAGCTTCCCCAGAGACTGCATCAGGGATCTGTCTCCTTTTTTTGTGTCCTCCTTCTGCAAGTTTCTAGGAAGGTTAGTCCCTCCCTGAGGTTTCTTAGGGCTGATGGCCTGATACCAAGAGCCTTTTTTGTGTGTGTGTGTGTATCTTAGCTCCTGAGACAACTCTGAGGTACCCTCCTGAGGGAAAAATCCTCTTTAGGTCAGAGGTGTTTTGTTTCCTTCTCGCCTTGGTTGGGCTGACCTTTGGTGAGCTGCAAGCTTTTTGCTGTGTGTTTGCTTTACCCCTCCACTGAGTTTTTTTACAGGCTGGAGGATTTTTTCCCCCCCCTCTCCCATAGTTCCCCCACTGCCTTGTTTTGCCTTTGAAGCAGGATTTCACAGTTTGAAGTTGGATCTGGCGCTGGTGTTAAATAGCAGCAAAAGTCACTCTGGGCTCGGTGCCACTGCTGCTAGGGAGATACAGCCTGTGAGAGGGCCCCTGTGAGGAAATTCATCCTCCTTCTGATTCATCCCTTCTTTCTGTGGTGCCTTGGCCTTGCCAGCTACGGGGTTTTACGCTGAGCACATTGCCACTTGCTCGTGGTCCCTTGCAGCGCCCGAGGGTCACTGCCGCCTTATGACGCCGGTTTCAGTGTGCCTGTGGCTTCTGCTCTTGCTGGTGAGAGCCAACCTGTCCTCCCTTCCTGTCTGCAGGGGTTCTATGATGTCCTTCGCAGGAACTCCCAGCTGGCCAGCTCCATCATGGAGACTCTCCTGTCCCAGGTGAGTGCTGCCCTGTGCTGGGGCTGCAGGCGCCGGCGGGGCTGCGCTGCCGCCGCTCTGAGCAGGCAGCTGGGGTTAAAGAGTGGGGAAACATTTCTCCCTTACCCTGGAAACATGTTTGAAAGTGCTGTGGCACTTCTCTGAGGAGCTGTTCAAATCCCTGCTGTGCTGAGAGAGCAGCCTAGGTGAACACCTGGAGGCTGGTTCATATCCTGTCACAGGCTGGAAGGGAAGGGATGTCGGAGCCCTTCCCAAGCCTCCAGCTGGGAGGTGCTGTGAGAAGGGTGAGCCCAGTGCTCTGTGCACTCCCTGCTCCTCAGCAGTTGCCCTCCCATACCTCCCCAAGGATGTGTGCTGACACAGTAATTACTGTTACTGTCCTCCCATCAGGAGAATACCCAAGTCCATGGAGGATCTGGGAGGATTAACTCATTCCCCAGGAGTGTTGCTCATGGCAACAAGACAATCACATTGCCTCCATCCATGGACAGGCTGTGCTTTCTTGTAGACAAGTCATTTTCTTCCCTTTAATCATCCAGAGAGTTCATGCTGACTAATTCCAGCTTTCCCATGACAGCACAGGGTCTGAGATAGGAACATGAACAGAGCCAAGCCAGCTTTTGGGTAACAGAGGGCACTTCATGGGAGCTTGGTCTAAAGGTTTAATGTTTTGTCTCATTGCTATCTGCATAACTTTGCCCATTCCACACTGGTCCTGTGTCAGTACTTGGAGCATATCTCTCCTTTGGTGTGCCAAACAGCCAGGAACTGGTACAAGCATGGTCTCTCGTGGTTTGTTTTGGTGTCAGGTGGAGCCTGTGTCACTGACTGCACCCATAGGCCAGGACACACCACAGCAGAGCCAAGCCTCTGGGCGATGACAGGCACCAGAAGCTGTTACTTGTCCTGACTGTTCAGGGGATGGGCAGCACTGCAGGCAAAGTGCAAGTGGGGTTGCATGTTGAGGCAACACAACAGCAAGTGGTCAGATAAACCTGCTTTTGTCCTGGCTGAGAGGCACCTAAGCAGCTCAGGAGGGGGTTTCAGGTACGAGTAGAGCAGCTGATGTGGCTCAGGGATGTGTTCAGGCTCGTTATTGCAGTGCCAGCTTTCACTCCATGGGAGATGATCCTGTTCTGTTTTCAAGCACCCTGAGAGGCTCAGTCACCAGCTAACTGGTTATTTCTCTTGTTTTCTATGGCAGATAAAGCAGTATTACTTGCCCCAGCCAGACCTGCTGCCTCCTCTGAAGCTTGAGGGATGTATCATGGCTCAAGGAGATCAAATCTTCCTGCAGGAACCACTGGTAAGAGCTGTGCTGGCTGGCCACAGCTGCAGGCACATCTGCTGTGCTGTGTTTTAGTTGTGCTGCTGCATGAGCTGCATATTTTGTGTTTCTTCAGCCTTTTCTGGCCTGGAGCAGCTCTTTTAGTAACAGTAGAGCTGGGCACCTCACCCCTGTCTCAGGCTTTCTGTCAGAGCTCCACTAGCACAGTGGTTTAGGGGGACCTGTGTGAGAAATGCTCTAAGAGTAGTGAGTCCTGTTATCCTGTATTGAGATCACCATGGCTTGGGGAGGGATTTTGGCCCCTCCTTCACCTTAACTCCACATCAAACAGTTGAGCAGTGTGTGTGTAGCAGAGGGTTTGCTCCTTTGAAAGTGCTGGAGGTGAGACCTCAGTGATTGGGTTCAAAGGAAGCATTCAAATGAATCACTCTGTTTCCCCCTAAGGAAGCTCCCACCCTGTGCTGCAGCAGCACACCCAGGAAGGGAGCAGGCACTTCTCTAGAGTAAGAGCCCTTTTGGGAATTCCTTTTCCATCTCCTTCAGCAGTTGAGGCAGCTGGGTGAGGGAGCAGTGGGAGTTAAGTGTCTGCATCCCCTGTTGGCAAGCTTGGGCAGACAGCCTTGTCTGAAGCTAGAGGTGGGCAGCTGCGTTCAGCACTGCAGGTCCCCTCCTTCTGGGAATGAGACACTGAGTCTCATGTGAACCTCCAAAGGGAGCTATGGCTCTTTGCAGCCAGCTAGAACAGTCTGTCAGTGACCTCCAGCCAGAAGGCTGAACGTGACTGCGTGGCTGCTGCCTTCAGGCCCATCTGCTCTGCTGTATCCAACACTGCCTGGCCTGGTATAAGAGCACTGCACGTCTGTGCCAAGGAGCTGAAGAGGAGGAGGAGGAGGAGGAGGAGGAGGTGGGATTTCAGCAAAACTTTGAAGAGATGCTAGAATCTGTCACAAGAAGAATGATCAAGAGTGAGCTGGAAGACTTTGAACTGGTAAATCACATTCTCAGTTTGGCTCAGTGGAAGAAGACACCGAGTTCTTGTCAGGCTTGGAGGAGATTTGTTTTCTCACTTCTTTCCTTTACCTCTTAGGATAAATCAGCAGATTTCTCTCTGTCTTCTGGTGTTGGTGTGAAGAATAACATCTATGCCCTTCAAGTGATGGGAATTTGTGAGGTCCTGATTGAGTACAACTTCAACATAGGGAATTTCAGGTAAAACATCAACTCTCAGCCTCCAGCAGCAGCTGTGCCTTGCGAGTGCAGCTTCAGTGCAAGCAGAGGAGTGCCAGCACAGAGTGGGGGTGATGCTTCCTGGATGCCAGTGCCTTGTGGCACAGGGAGTGTCTTGCCTTGGAGTGTTGTGAGAGATGGGATGTGACATTTTATAGAAGAGCAGGACAGGGAGGAACAGATGGAGGTGTTAGGGAGGTGGGGAGATGTCGTGTGTCGTGGGCTCCTCCTTTGCAAAGTGTGGCTGTGGCATGTGGCAACTGAAGCCTCAAATGGGAAACTCCTAAGGCTGGGTTTTCTCCATTAATGCTTTCTGCTGCTTTATTGCAGTAAGAACAAGTTTGAGGATGTCCTAGGCCTGTTTGCATGTTACAACAAACTCTCTGAGATCCTGAAGGAGAAAGCTGGAAAGAACAAACCTGGCTTGGGCACCAAAACTGCACGGAGCTTCCTGTCCATGGCTTTTGTATCTACTCTGCTCACAGCTCTCTTCAGGTGAGAAGCTGTCACATCTGGAGTAGCTTGAGCACCATTCACAAGCTGCTTCTGTGGTGTCTGCATGCTGGCTGCCTTGTTCAGTGCACACACAGCACTCTCCTTCATGTTCAAAGCATGGGTGGTAACAGCACAGTCTGGAGACCGTCGTGGTCAGGGCAGGATCCAGAGGTGTGCAGCTCGTGGTATTATAGAAGCATAGAACTGTTTGGGCTGGAAGAGACCTCTAAGGACATGGAGTCCAACCTTCAACCCAACACCAACATGCAAACTAAAGCATGTCTCAAAGTGCCATGTCCACACACTTCTTGAACACCTCCAGGGATGATGACTCCACCACCTCCCTGGGCAGCCTGGTCCAATGCCTGACCACTCTTGCAGGGTCCAGGGCTCCTGAGCTGTGTTCTGCAGGGAGTGCTCCTGGACCTTGCTACAAGACCCCAGAAAAGCTCTGCTCTTCCAGTCCTGAGCCATTCCCTAGGCATCAAACTCCATTGTTTGAGTACCAGAGCTCTGTGGAGCAGAGCCAGACATCAGTTCAAACCATGTCTGCTGGTGTCTTGGGACAGGCTGGTCTAACTGTGGACAGTGGTGGAGTTCCCATCCCTGGAGGTGTTCAAGAGGGGATTGGATGTGGAACTTGGTGCCATGGTCTAGTCATGAGGTCGGTGGAGACAGGTTGGACTTGATGATCTTTCAGGTCTCTTCCAACCTTAGTGATACTGTGACTCTGTCATAGAATCATAGAATTGTCAGGGTTGGAAGGGACCTCAAGGCTCATCCAGTTCCAACCCCCCTGCCATGGGCAGGGACACCTCACACTGCAGCAGGTTGCTCACAGCCACCTCCAGCCTGGCTGCAAACACCTCCAGGCAGGAGGCTGCCACCACCTCCCTGGGCAGCCTGTGCCAGTCTCTCACCACCCTCATGGGGAAGAACTTCTTCCTCACATCCACTCTGAATCTACCCACTTCTAGTTTTGCTCCATCCCCCCCAGTCCTATCCCTCCCTGACAGCCTCAGCAGTCCCTCCCCAGCTTTCTTGGAGCCCCCTTCAGATACTGTCCAAGTGTTCACTACAGGCTACCAAAACCAAGGGGCTTCTCCACCCTGAATTCAGCTGATGACTTTGAACCTTGTAGGGCCATCTCTGTGCCATCCTGAGTTCTCTGACAGCGCTCTTGACTCCTCAGGGACGATGCGCAGAGCCACGAGGAGAGCCTGGCGGTCCTGCGCTCCAGCACGGAGTTCCTGCGCTACGCTGTCAGCGTCGCTCTGCAGAAGGTGCAGCAGCTGGAGGAGACAGGCCAAACTGATGGGCCAGATGGGCAAAACCCTGAGAAGATGTTCCAGAGCCTCTGCAAGATCACCCGGTGAGCGGCTGTGGCACGGGGAGGCGGCAGCCCTGCGGAGCCTGCGGGAGGGCTCTGGGAGAGGGCTGCAGGCCACGGCTGCTGCAGACACTTGCAGTGATCAGGTGGAGGGCAGGGCTTTGTGCTCCTGAGGAATCAGGGGGAGAGTGGGTGGCAGAGCTCCAGTCACAGCCATTGGCCTGGAAGAACCAAACACCATCAAACCTTCCTTGTCAATCTCTTTCTGAGTTTTGGTTCGCAGAATCCTAGCATGGCTCAGGTTGGAAGGGACCTCACAGAGCATCTCCTCCAACCTCCCCACCATGGGCAGGGACACCTCTCAACTACACTCAGCTGCTCAAGGCCTCACCCAGCCTGGCCTTCAACACCCCCAGGGAGGAAGGAGGCAGGCACAGCCTCCCTGGGCAGCCTATTCCAGAGTCTCACCACCCTCCTACTGAAGAACTTCTTCCTCAGCTCCACTCTAACCCTTCTCTGCCTCAGCTTCAGACCATCCCCCCCTGTCCTGTCTCTAGACACCCTCAGGAAAAGTCCTTCTGCAGCCTTCCTTTAGGATCCCTTCAGCTATTGGAAGGCAGCCCTAAAGTTCCCCTGGAGTCTTCCCTTCTCCAGGCTCCCTCAGCCTGTCCTCATAGCAGGAATGCTTCAGCCCTTGGATCATCTTTGGGCATGATGATCTTTGAGGTCTTTTCCAACCTTGTTGATTCTATGATGTTAATTCTGTTCTGTTCTGTTCTATTCTATCCTATCCTATCCTATCCTATCCTATCCTATCCTATCCTATCCTATCCTATCCTATCCTATCCTATCCTATCCTATCCTATCCTATCCTATCCTATCCTATCCTATCCTATCTTATCTTTGTGGTCCTCCTCTGGCCTCCCTCCACCAGCTCTGTGTCCTTCTCATGCTGGGGACCCCAGAGCTGTCCCATCACTCCTGCTCCTGCATGGTTAGAGGCTGGATGCCTGAGGCCTCTGCGACGCAGTGAGGTTAAAACTCGTTTTGAGCTGCAGCATGAAACAGATGTAAGAGGGGCACAAGCTTTGCAAAGCCTTTCTTTAGGGCTTTTTCAAGATGCCTGGAGACATTCAGGCATGTAATCCTTTGGAAATCCAGGAATGTTAACCGTGGAAATGTCTTTGGGGATCTAGGTCACATCTGCATGGGGTCTTTTCAGCTCCCAGTCAGCAGAGAGCACAAAATGCAAATCACCTCTGCCATGAATAATGCCTGGGTCGTGTCTCACCCCAAATAATAGAGGCTGGGTTTGTGGCAGCCATTAGGACTGCATGTGAGCTACATGTTTTGTGTGACTGGACACTGAAACAGAATAAGATCATCTGTGTGGGCAGCCCTGACTGGTGAGAAGAAAGGAGAGGGAACAAAAAAGGGAAAGAGTGGGCTTAGGGGAGCAGGAAAAAGATGTTTGCCTGCAAACAGACAATTATCCTTTGGGCCAAACAGTCTGGGTTCTCTTCAAAGCTTTTGGCTTGGTCTTGCCTGCCTTCACCTTTCTGATTTTATTTGTGTGGAGCCCTAGAGTGAGGGCTGACATTTCACAGATCCACACTGCCCAGAGAGGAGCTCGTTTTGGCACTGACAGGTTTGACACCAGCAGTCAGTGTTTGGGTAGGCTGAGACAGAAGGGAAGCTGGGTGGGAGAAAGGGGTGGTTAAAGATGGACTCCAGATGGGATTGGAAGGTCCCCTGACCTTGACATTCTTCAGCTGTGCAGGAGGAATGCAGAAGCTGTTTGGCTGACTTTGTACATGAAACCTCCTTCAAACTGGATCTCTTCTCCCTCCACTTTCCCACAGCAAAGGAGACCTCACAATGGATATCAGGAAGGGGATCCTAGCAGGGAAATCTGTGATCAGCCCTCTTCCAGTTCTTGCACTGTGCAGCCAGCTTTACTGGAGCATGTGGTTGGTGGTAACTCCTCTCCCATCCCACAGGGTTCTGCTCTGGAGGTACACTTCAATTCCCAGCGTTGTGGAAGAGCCAGGGAAGAAGAAGGGCAAAAGCATCTCCCTGCTGTGCCTGGAGGGCTTGCTGCGCGTCTTCAACACGGTGCAGCAGCTCTACGCTGCCAGGATCCCCCAGTTCCTGCAGGCCCTGGGTAAGCACAGGGTGCACTCCTGCTTTGCTCTCTAGCCTTTTGCCTTCCACCATGGGCACTTAGGGACCTTTCATCCATAGCTAGGGGTATGGCCCTCGTCTCTCAGCAGCAAGGTGGGCTTAGCACCCTAGAGCAGTACCTGAAGGGAGCCTGCAGGAAGGCTGCAGAGGGACTTTGCATGAGGGTGTCTAGAGACAGGACAAGGGGGAATGGTTTGAAGCTGAGGCAGAGCAGGGTTAGACTGGAGCTGAGGAAGAATCTCTTCAGTAGGAGGGTGGTGAGACTCTGGAACAGGCTGCCCAGGGAGGCTGTGGCTGCCTCCTGCCTGGGGGTGTTGAAGGCCAGGCTGAGTGAGGCCTTGAGCAGCTGAGTCTAGCTGAGAGGTGTCCCTGCCCGTGGTGTGGAGGTTGGAGGAGATGATCCCTGAGGTCCCTTCCAGCCTGAGGCATTCCATGATTTTCACACCAGAGGCAAGTTCTAGAGGTATCTTTCCCTGCTTCTGCAGAGCTCTGAGGCCTGCCAGGGGAACAGCTGAGCTCTGGTACAGCATTTGTCTATTCGGAGTTCGCCCCTGACATATTTCTGTGCTCACCGTGGCTTTGCAGTCTGTATTCCTCCTCTAGCTGTGAGCAGTTGCCACCTTTCCCAGTTTCAGGAAGAAATCCTGTGTTCTGCTCTTGGCACTTAGCTTGGTGGGTTTGTTTTTCCTCTCTGCACCTCTCTGTCTCTGCCAGATATCAGCGATGGTGACGCAGAGGCAGCGGATATTAATGTCACCGAGAGAGCTGCCTTCCAGATCCGGCAGTTCCAGGTGAGTGCCACTGAGTGCTGCAAGTGTTCCAAAACACTGCTAATTCTGGCACAAAACACTGCTAGCTCCCTCTTGCTTGACCACAAACTCTGACACAAATTCACTGCCACTTCAGAACAGCTTCTGACCTCCGAGGGAAGCTGCCCCAGGGCGCTGCGCAGAGCTGGGTTGAAGTGCAGCTCTGCTTACAGAGCTTCAGGTCCTGCAGCTGGCTCAGGCCAGACCCAGGCACAAATCCATGCTGGGTGCAGGGTGGGTTGAGAGCAGCCCTGAAGAAAGAGACTTGGGGGTGTTGGGTGCTGAGAAGCTCCCCAGGAGCCAGCAGTGCCCTCATGCAGCCCAGCAGGCAGCTGTGTGCTGGGCTGCAGCCAGAGGAGTGTGGCCAGCAGGGCAGGAGAGGGGATTCTGCCCCTTGGTTCTGCTCTGCTGAGACCCCACCTCCAATCCTGCCTCCAGTTCTGGTGTCCCCAGCCTGAGAAAGACAGAGCTGTTGGAGGGAGTCCAGAGGAGGCCACAAAGATGATCCAAGGGCTGGAGCACCTCTGCTGTGAGGACAGGCTGAGGAAGCTGGGGGTGTTCAGCCTGGAGAAGAGAAGACTCCAGGGGGACCCTCCAATAGCTGAAGGGATCCTGCAGGAAGGCTGCAGAGGGACTTCTCCTGAGGGTGTCCAGAGACAGGACAAGGGGGAATGGTTTGAAGCTGAGGGAGAGCAGAGTTAGAGTGGATTTGACCCTTCAGTAGGAGGGTGGTGAGACTCTGGAATAGGCTGCCCAGGGAGGCTGTGGATGCCTCCTCCCTGGGGGTGTTGAAGGCCAGGTTGGATGAGGCCTTGAGCAGCTGAGCCTAGTTGAGAGGTGTCCCTGCCCATGGTGGGGAGGTTGGAGGAGATGATCTCTGAGGTCCCTCCCAGTCTGAGCCATTCTGTGATGATTCTGTGATAAACTGACCTGAGTACTGTAAAAGCCACACTGGATCCTATGCAGGCCCTTGTGAGCACTCACAGCAAAGGCCAGCACTTGCTCTTTAGGAGCATTCTCCCTGCTGCTGATTCCTTTCTGTGCTGCAGCTTCTCCTTCTTTGCTTCTCAGAATGGCCCTGCAGCAAGCATTGCACACTCAGAGGCTCTGTCTTTCCTTCCCATGGTCAGAGGTCTCTGGTGAACCAGTTCAGTGCTGCTGAAGATGACTTCAACTCCAAGGAAACACAGTCACTCATCACAGTCCTCTCCACTTTGTCCAAACTCCTGGATCCAGCCTCCCAGCAGGTACTTCACAGCTACCATGGAGTGGCAGGGAGGGGTGTCCTAGCCACAGGGGTGGGAAGAAGACTCTCAGATTGGGCTGGTGGCTGAGGGCTCTGCTGGGTCTGCTTGTTCTGCCTTCTGCAGGCCAGACCATGGCAAAGGGACAGTTTTGGTGTGTTACCAATCTCACTCCTGTCACACTCCTGTAAGGACAGTTTGGAACAAGCTGGCTTCCCAGTTTGGAACAAGCTGTGATGTCCAGTGGCAGGACAAGGGGAAATGGGTACAAGCTGGAACAGAGGAGGTGCCAAGGGAAATCTTTGTCACTGTGAGGGTGGCAGAGCCCTGGAGCAGGCTGCCCAGAGAGGTTGTGGAGTCTCCTTCTCTGGAGACATTCAAAACCTGCCTGGATGTGTTCCTGTGTGCCCTGCCCTGGGTGCTCCTGCTCTGACAGGGGGGTTGGACTGGATGATCTCTGTAGGTCCCTTCCACTCCCTAACACTCTATGATTCCCACCCTGCTTCTATAAGCTCTGATCCTGCCTTTGGGCACCTGGAGTCTGAATGGTTTGTTCACCTGAGCAGGGACTCCTAACAGAGCCTACTTGTGGTGCAGCTTCCCCATGAGAAGAGAGCCAAAGGCAGCCAGCAGACTTGTGACCAGTCCAAACTGGCTGAGTGCCTAATTCCTGCTTCACAAGGAGACTTCCTGTAAAACTGGGGCACTCTAGAAGCTGGAGACTGCACTAAAAGTGTGCCAGAAGTCTGGAGTCATCATTTACCTTACATTAAATGGAGCTGTTGCTCTGTCCAAGGGAACCTGGAGCCATTCCCCTGGCCTGGAGCTCAGCTTTGTGCTTGCTAGGTTTAGTGTCCCTTGTGGAACTTCCCAGAGCATGGTGGGGCACCTTTCCACCAGAAGAGGACTCTGCTCATGTCCCTGTGCAGTGATGCATTGGCTGAGATGGTTTGGGGGTTCTTAATGGTTGTTATTAGTTTTGTGCTTTAAATCCTGTCCCACAGCCAGGATATCTTTTCTCCTTTCTGCAGTTCCTTCAGTTCCTGACTTGGACAGTCAAAGTTTGCAAAGAAAATACTCTTGGTGAGTAAGCTTTGGAGAGCAGGTTTAGATGTGGTCAGCTCTGATAATAGATCCCTAAATGCTGTGCTGTTGTCTGTGCTGGTTTTAGCTCTCTGGGACAGGTAGATTCGGGTCCCATTCCGTGGCACACTGGACTCTCTGGTTATTGGAGTCATAGGTGGTGGAGTCACCATCACTGGAGGTGTTCAAAAAGGGATTGGATGTGGCACTTAGAGCCATGGTTTAGTCAGTCAGGAGGTGCTGGGTGACAGGTTGGACTTGATGATCTCTGAGGTCTTTTCCAACCTTACTGATTCTAGGATTCCCCAGACTCTCACCTGCTGTGTTCCTGGGAAAGCAGACTGTGAAACCCCCCCTGAACCCGAGCCTTTCCCTTGCTGGAAGCCTGATGCTCCAGGAGCTCTGCAACTTGCCAATGCATTGTTTGCTCTTGCCCACAGAGGATGCTGCTTGCTGCAAGGGTTTGCTGTCCCTGCTCTTCAGCCTTCATGCTCTCTACAAGAGTCCTGTCAGCCTGCTGCGGGAGCTCGCCCAGGACGTCCACGCCTGCCTGGGAGACATAGATCAGGTACGAGGCAGAGCCAGCCCTAACTCTTCCTCACTTTGTGCTGCCAGGCCAGGATTGAGGGCATCTTTGTGTGGCAGCAGCTAGCCACTCACCAGAATTTGCTTGCTTTCTCTCCTCTGACCAGGATGTGGAAGTGGAGAGCCGGTCCCACTTCGCCCTAGTGAACGCCAAGACAGCAGCCCCCACTGTCTGTGTGAGTCAAAGGAGCCTGGCTGGAGCACTCTGGGGGGGTCTGGGCTGCTCTGCTGCAAGTGGCTCAGAGATCCCTGCTGTGCCAAACTCCTCCACAGGTTTTGTTATTGGTCTTCTGTCTCATTCTGTCTTAGCTGCTGGTTCTGGGTCAGGCAGATAAGGTCCTTGAGGAGGTGGACTGGCTTATCAAGAAGCTCAGCAGTCTGGGGTCAGACACACCAGGTAATAAGAGGGATGGGATGGGATGGGATGGGATGGGATGGGATGGGATGGGATGGGATGGGATGGGATGGGATGGACCAGACCAGGTTGGTAAAGAACTTTGAGATCATCGAGTCCAACCTATCACCCAACACCATCTGATCAACTAAACCATGGCACCAAGTGCCTCATCCAGTCTCCTCTTAAACACCTCCAGTGATGGTGACTCCACCACCTCCCTGGGCAGCACACCCCAGTGGCCAATCTCTCTTTCTGGGAAGAACTTCCTAACACCAGCCTAAAAGTGGCCCAATTCTTATTGTGACACCTTTGGCAAAAGCAGATTAAGAGGGTGGGGAGAAAAAGAAAGCTGTTTGGGGACTTTGAGGTAGCATCACCTGAGGGCAGGCTGAACTCTCCCTTGAGCTGGTTCAACATGAGCATTGTCACCAGATCCCTCCCTGTGCCACCCTGGTGCTTTGTGCACGGACACAGGGGTGGCCCTTTTGCACTTCTCACCCACATCACTGGCTTCATTAGACATACACTCACCAGGTATTCATCCCTTTCTTCTAGAAGACTCTTCTCAGGCATCAAACCAAAGCCAGGCTCTGGAGAAAGGCATCATTCTGCAGCTGGGGACTCTGCTGACAGTTTTTCACGAGCTGGTGCAGACAGCACTCCCTGCAGGGAGCTGTGTGGACACGCTGCTGAGAAGCCTCAGCAAGACATACGCAATTCTCACCTCCCTCATCAAACATGTGAGTGCTGCTCTGCTGACAGTCAGCTGGCTGAGAGCTAACAGCTCCCTGCCATCTGCTACAGCAAGCTCACAGTGACCCCTGGCAGCAGCTCTGCTCAGGACTGGGCTGGTTGATCTCCTGCAGGAGATGAGTCCGTCCTAACTCGGCTGGCTTTCGTGCCCTCAGTGTTGTGACCTTTCTGCAGCAGTGCAGATGGAGGGAGGACTCTCCCCAGCTGAGTTTGGCCATGCAGGGATTGGAGGGGGTATGGAGTCTCCTTCTCTGGAGACCTTCAAGACCCATCTGGATGCATTCCTGTGTGACTTGTGCTGGATTCCATGGCCCTGCTCTGGCAGGGGGGTTGGCCTTGATCTCTGGAGGTCCCTTCCGACCCCTAACATCCTGTGAGTGGCTCTTGCCAGTCCATCCTGTAGGTTCCTCTATGCAGCTGTGTGCCACAATGAACAGCACTGGTGATGTCCTCACCGTGCTCAGCCACCCTGCCCTTGGCACTCCTTGCTGCATGTGGCTTGAAGCATTGGCCCTGGGGGAAGAGGGCCATGAAAGGAGGCCAGTGGAGCTAGTTGGAGACCAGGTGATGAGTACCCCAGAGCTCTCTCTCAGCTCTGGGGTGCAGCCATGGCATTTGGGGTAGAGCAAGGCACTGGGGAGGGTAGCTGTTGCAAACCTTGGCCTGCCCACTGTGCTGTTGGATGAGCTGCTTGGTGTCCCTGGCAGAAGCTCTGCTGTTTTCCTTGCAGTACATCCAGGCTTGCCGCAGCACCTCCACCACCATCCCAGGAAGGCTGGAAAAGCTGGTGAGTGTGAACTGCTGGGGGAAGTGGCTCCTTGCCTCGAGCTGGGAGCACCACCAACCTCTCTGCTCCTTTGCAGGTGAAGCTCTCGGGTTCCCACCTGACCCCCCAGTGTTACTCCTTCATTACCTACGTGCAGGTAAGGCCTAAATGAACGGGCAAAGTCAGAGGCAGCCTGCCTGGTGCTGAGTGGTGCATCAGCTGCACTACATGGGCACCTTGGGGGATTATTCATCTTCTTGACAGGATTTGAGGTTCTTCTGTTTCAAGCTTTGCTGTGTCAAATAATAGCACAAGACATTTCAGCACCACTGGGACCCAGCACGCTGATCTCTGCTGGAGCAGGGACGGAAGAGCGTTTGGGGAGCTGGGTTTTAGCTTTTCTTTTCCTCTCCCTCTTCATGTCAGGGTTTTTTTTGGGGTTTGGTTTTGGGCTGGGTTTTTTTGGATGAGATTAGTGCTGCTGTTAACCACAATGGCAAATAAAGGTCAACAGCACTGCAGTCCTCACAGTGCAGACTAAGGTGGGTGCCAAAGACTGCAGTGCCCAAGTGTTTGGAGAGGAGTTGGGTGCTGGGGTGAGGCACTGGAATAGTGGGGAAGGTGGAGTGGTGTGCAGAGCTGCCACTCCTGAGGCCTGCTCACATGGGTGTATTTCTGGAAGTATAAATCCTGAAATTAGGTTTTCCTTTCTTCTCTTTTTGTTTTGAGATGACTTCCCAATTCCATCCTCCTTGTCTCACCACCTCTCTGCCATCTCGCTGCTAATGCTGATGGCTGGCCAGAGCAAAGGCTGCTCTGGCCTTTCATCACTCCTTACCCTCTAATGACACATCTCTTTTGGCACCCTCCTTCAGAACATCCACAGTGAGAGCTTCAGCTTTGCAGAAGAGAAGAAAAAGAAGAAGAAAGAGGATGAAGCTGCTGCAGTCTCCACAGTCATGGTAAGATTGAGTCACTCTGTTAGAACACAGGCTGCATTTGAACTTGGGCTCATGACTCCAAGGCTTGTGTTAACTGGTGGCTTCTTAGAGATCACCAAGGACAGATGGAGCCTTTAAGGCACATTCAGATTTATTCTACCTTAACTTCAGAGAAAAGTCCTTAAAAAAAAACAAACCCAACCCAAGCAAGCAACCAAATGAAAAACCAAACCAAACCAAACCCACCTTCACTAAATGCAGCCTAGAAGCTCACAGCCAGGAACCAAAGGTTAAGTCTGGTCTGGAATGTTATCATTTGGCACAAGCTGTGAAAGGACAGAAATGAGCTAAGGTCTTGGAACCAATCCTGCCCTCTGCTGAAGTGTTTCTTAGTTTTATCAGTGCATTGAAAGATAAAGTGAGGTAGTTGAAACTGACTGGAAAGATTTGGTCAGGAGCAAGTGAGCAGGCTGGCAGGTTCCTGGTCTTTCATGTCCTTTGTGCTCACAGCCAGCATGTCCCCTGTCTTGTCAGCTGTCCCATGATGTGAAGGGTTTCAAAGCCTCAAGCATGACCTTCCCAGCTGTTCGCTGAGCAGGGGCCGAAACGCTGCGCTGAAACCGTGGGGGACAAACAGCAGAGGTGGCAAATAAACAGGGCAAAACTGTAGTGAAAGCAAAGCACTCCCTGCCTGCAAAGTGTGTGCTTGTGATGCCTTGGCACAGCTGGAGCAGAGGGCGTCCTGCTCTGATGGCTGTCAGAGTACAAAGCAATTCCTGAGGCAGCCTCACAGCAGAACCAGCATGGGAGTCAATTTAATGCCAGTAACAAGCTGGCAAAGCTTGCTGGGGTACAACTGGCATGGACCAGTGCTACTGAAGGCAGTCTTCTGAACTGGAGTGTTGTGCTCCTCCTGCCATGCTACAGGGGCCTTGCTACTTCCACGTGTGACCCCTCAGCCTCCATTCTGCATTCCAGGCTAAGGTGCTTCGGGACACCAAGCCGATCCCAAACCTGGTGTTTGCCATAGAGCAGTATGAGAAGTTCCTCATCCATCTCTCCAAGAAGTCAAAGGTAAGGGGAAGCAGAGCTCTTCTGTGACCTGAACTCAGGGGAGCAGAGGGAGCAGTGGTGTGATGGAGAGCTACTGCTGGTCTACCTTCCACCTTTTAGCTTCTATTAATCATAGAATGGCTCAGACTGGGAGGGACCTCAGGGATCATCTCCTCCAACCTCCCTGCCATGGGCAGGAGACCTCTCAACTAGGCTCAGCTGATCAAGGACTTATCCAACCTGGCCTTCAACACCCCCAGGGAGGAACCATCCACAGCCTCCCTGAGCAACCTATTCCAGAGTCTCACCACCCTCCTACTGAAGAACTTCTTCCTCAGCTCCAGTCTAACCCTGCTCTGCCTCAGCTTCAAACCATTCCCCCTTGTCCTGTCTGTAGACACCCTCATGAAAAGTCCCTCTGCAGCCTTCCTGGAGGATCCCTTCAGGTACTGGAAGCCAGCTCCAAGGTGCCCCTGGAGTCTTCTCTTCTCCAGGCTGAAGAGCTCCAGCTCCCTGAGCCTGTCCTCACAGCAGAGGTGCTCCAGCTCCAGTGCTCAAAGGAGGAAGGTGTAAGAACCTTGCACCTCTCTCAGCCTTTGCCCAGGCTGCCCCCACACTGAAACCAGCAGGTGCCAGGGGCAGTGCTGCTGTGAGCCAACATAGTTGGGTTTCTGCTTGAGCACAACTCTCACACCTAATGGCACCTTTCCTCACCCCTGTCCCCCACTCTGTTTCACAAACAAGAGAGAAAGGTGCCAGGCTGAGGTACTACCTGAGAGTCACCAAGTGGTGCCCACCTGGCTTTTAGGAGAACAGATCTGGGCCACAGGACTGCACAGGGGCAGCTGCTTCGTCACCTACCTTTTCCTTTCAGCCTGCGTTCTTACCTTGAGGGACTCGGTCCCAGTGCTGTGCACAGGCCTGGGCAAGGTAGAAAACTAAACTAGGATGCTAATGGCATCATGTCCTCTCCCTCTGGCTTCTCCTTGGCTGCTGCAGGTGAACCTGATGCAGTACATGAAGCGGAGCACCTCGCGGGACTTCCGCATCAACGCGGCCGTGCTGGACAGCGCCATGCAGGAGCACGGCACCCAGGATGCTGAGAACGAGCCAGACAACGACCAGGTCAGAGCTCCTTCAGCTGCTCTCACCAACAGCTCCCCCCGTGGGAGCCCAGCCGTTCCTGGGAGCTGTCTGTGTGAAATCAGGACAGTTTGGCTTCCCTGGCTTAGCTCTCGCTTGAGTGCTCAGCTGATACGGAGGAGCTAACAGCCTGGCTGATGGCCCCTGCTGCACTCAGCCCTCTCTCTGCCTCCAGTGGCCTTCATTGCCATGCACCACTTGGCTGCACCTCTGCTTTTAGGGAAGATAGGTTCTTAAGGCCTTTTTGTTTGCCTCAGCAAGCAGATAGGTCTATCAGCATTCCCTCTGAGGACCTAGTGGCTGGCCAGGATTAGACCTTTGCAGCATGATCCAAAGTGATTGTGCAGCCAGGTTGATGGCTGGCAGGGCAAACACAGCAAGGCATCGTTCTCCTCAGACCCATCCCCTCCCCTGGGCACTGCTGCATTCAAAACAAGAGAGACAACTGACTTTGCTGATTGTCCAGGTTTTTATTGGTGCTTCTGTTCAGATTTTCCTGAGTGTGTGAAAAAGCCAAACTCCAGCAGACACAGACCCTGTCCTGTGCCACTGCTCACCTGTGGTCTGAGCTCCACAGCAGGAACAGGGGTGGAGCCATGGGGGGAGAGGCTCAGCAGGGGAGAGAAGGCACATGGTTAGAGCAGGAAAAGAGCTATATCCTGTTCTGCACAGCTGGGTTCTTGCTTGAGGTAAACATTCCTTAGCCTCATCACACACAAACAATGCCACTCTGTCCTGCTACCCTCCCCCTGCAGAGCAGCACCACGGAGCAGACAGATGAGAACCAGGAACCCAAAAAGAAGAGACGGCGAAAAAAGTGAAGCTGTGGCTGCTGCTGCTGCTGTGCCTGGCCTGTGGCAGCCTGGCTTGGCCTTGGAGAACTGCAGCTACCTTGTTTCTCTTGCCAGATACTTTGGATTTCTTGCTTCCTGCCCAGGAGTGTGCAAAGCAGTGGCTCTGGCCCCCATGTCAGGTTTTAGAGCTGGCTGCCTCCCTCAGCAGCACCTCTGCTAGTCAAATGTGCTGCTGCCAGAAGTTTCTTGCCCTGGAGCATCCCTTCTTGAAGAAAAAAGGGCTCAGAGGGACCAGGATCAGTCCCTGCCAAGAGATCTCCTGAAAGAAGAGCCAGGCTGTGGCACACAACCTGGACAATTGTCATGCTGGCACTCTGGTGTCATCATTTCTTCTCCAGTGACCCTTTGGTTATTTCAATGAGCTGATAGATATCCAGTGCTTCTCCTGGAACAGAATGGGACAATCAATTCCCTGCCTTCTGCAGCACACTCCCAGGCTGCAACACAGGGGGGTGAGGGTCAAGATTTGCTTTAGTTCAGAGGATGGAGCACAAAAAGCCCTAAATGTATTGAAACTTCTGGTTTGTGTGGTGGTGTGAATGCAACAACCAGCACAGAGGGAAGCTGGAACCATGAGCTGTGCTGACTGGGAGCTGAAGCTGGCTGCTGTTTGCAGCCCCTGAGGGAGCTGAGGTGACAGCTTCCTTGGGCCCTCCAGGCCACTTTTGCTGTTACAGTTCTGCTGACCCTGATGCACTTGTTGGGTTTACCTTGTTCTTGGTAAGAACAGAAGTTCCTCTTTTTTGCCCACAAACACAAATCCTGTTTCTTTAAGCACCCTTTCCCTGCAAGATTCCCAATAAAGGTTCCCTAAGAGGAGTGGAATGTGTGATGTGTCCAACTGAGAGAACAAATCTGAGGGCAGGTTCTTATCTGGAAAAAAAAGCTGCCACACCTTGAGAAGGAGCTGCTTAAGTGCAGACATGGACAGCTCTGGGCCTTAGGATGGTTGGGGAAGACCACAGCAGTGTCCCAGCAGTTCTCTGAACAGAGCTGGGCTGGGCTGAGTGGGGTGGGCAAGGAGAGAAAGCACCATGGGCTGGGACAGTCTGGGGCTGGAGTGCAAAGTACAGCTGCTGAGGTGCCTCCTTCCAGAGAAGGAAGAACCCCAACTCAGGCTGGGTTAGAGCTGCAGCAGAGGGCTCCTATCTGAGGGGCACAAAGCAAACGTGTGTGGGGTAACAGAGCCAGGCCTGGCTCATCAGGACCAGAGCTGTGTGGAAGCAGCAGCACAAACTATCTGGTGACTGAGAAAGGAAAGAGGTAGAGGGGCTGGGCTGGTGACTGCCCTGCAGGGCAGGTGATGGGGCAGAGAGCTGAGGGCTCATGAGGTGCTCCTGGCCAACAGAGGAGCCCTCAGGGAACAAGTGCTCAGCCAAAGTGCTTTGCCTCAGCTGGGGAGGCCTGTGCAGAGAGCACTACCTTGCACAGACACTACTCAACCCTACTGACCTTGAGGGATGCCATATTTCTTCTCCATCCCAGATGGATTGGAGGGTGTCACACAGTTCATGGTGACCTCTTTCCTTAAGCACTGGTCAACATCCACTGCACTGAAGAAAGCCACTGACTGTGGCAGATCCTGGAGGCCCAGTTTGTAGGCAAACATGCACCTGGGAGAACATGAGACCAGGTGGGACAGTGCTACACAGCACCCTCAGCCTCGTCACACCTGGCTCTGATCAGCCACAGCTTCACAGAGTCCTGGCCAGCCACAGCTACCAGGGTAGTGTAGGTTGCACCCACACCACTCAGCAGCTGGTAGTCAAGGTGCTTCTGAAGCACTCAGTACCAGGAGGGTCAGGCATTGCCAGATGGATGTTGGAGAAACAGAGCAGCAGCAGGTTGAGCCTCCTTGGAAGATGGGAAGGACCCAACCCTTTGCTGCTGGCTAATCCTCCCAGGCAGAGATGATGCTGGATTTTCCCAGCAGGAAGCCCTGGGCTCACACAGCAGCCAGCACAAAGACAAACATCAGGGTGTCTGCCCCTGCTGCATCCCTGCCTCAGTGCAGGAGAGAACAGCTTGGCTTTGGCCAGCTCCCACAGAACCAAATGGCCCCAGCACTGGGAAGGGATTTGGCAGAGCTGGCTGTGCCAGAGCTGATGGGAGGGGGGCCCTTTGAGGTCAGGAGCTTTTCTAGGCTGAGCTCAGCTTTGCACAGTGCAGGGAAGCAGCAGGAATGCCCCACACTGTGGAAGAGACAACAGCACCAGTGCTGGCAGCAGACAAGACGCTGTGCCTCCTGAAGGCGGGAGGGAGATGAGGACACAGTTTCAGGCTCCCAGCTGCTCAGTCAAGCCCAAGGGCTGCTGCCACACACCACCTGCAGCCCTGGAGGATCAGAAGGTGATGTACTCACATCCCAGCAGAGCAGATCCGTTGGCCCCATCCCTGCAGGAGCCAAAAGCTGGCAACATCCCCCTCTTGCCAGCACATCACTCCTGGGAACCGGAGCTGAGCTCCACCTACAGCCACCCGAGGCAGGCGTGAGGGAGCTGCACACTCCACTGCTGCCAACTTCCCTGCAGCAGAAGCAAGCTGCTCTGCACCAGCTTGCCGTGGGCAAAACCAACACCTTTGCTGCTGTTACAGCTCGAAGGGGGAACTTTAGCCTAGTCCCTGACTGCAAAGACTGAAGATAAAGGAAAACAATGCTAAGGTCTATCTAATTCATTGGATTGCTAATGGCAACGTAGAGCAGTTCTTCCTCTCTTCTCTTCTCCTGTCCCTGCTTACAACTTCCCTCTCTCTCCTGCCTTGCCAGGGGTATCTCTGTTTTGACTGCTGTGTGAGGGAATGGGAAGGAGGGAGGGAAGTAGGGGGAGGAGGTGGTGAACAGCTCCCCTGGATCCACCCAGGGAGTTCTGAGCAGTTTCTGTGCTGTTTATAAATGATAACTAGATAGGTATTGTACATCTGCTGTATATTCTGTACATCCTCATTGCATTTCCCATCTCTAGCTTGTGGTTTTGCTTGTAAGTAGAGCTTCATCTGCTTCCATCCCAAACTGAGCTGGGCCTGGCAATTTTATCTGGAGGGTAATTCTCTCAAATAACTGGGGGGCTGGAGATGAGGCAGGGAGGCATAATTTCAACCCACCACAGCTGTCACCCCAACCCCTGGAGCTTGCCCTGTTCCCCCCAAAAGGCACATCCCCAGCAGTGGCAGCTCACCTGGTGAGGAGGTTGGTGATCTGCAGGGCCAGGGCTGCCCGGTAGCGGTCCTGGTGCTGGACCAGGTAGCGCACCTCGTCGTGGATGCTGATGCAGAAGCGCCCCTTGATGTCAAACTCCTCAAACAGCCACTTCATGGCCACCAGCATGAGGTGCAGGTAGTCAACAGCAGAGCTCTGCACCACCCAGTTCACTCTGCTGGTCACGAACTGGTGGAAGGAAACACAGGCACTAAGAGAGGGTCAGGGTGCAGCGCCCGGTCCCAGTCCAAGAGGGCTCCCGGGAGAAGCCTGCTAAGTTCAGGGTTGGGGGTTCCTGGGGGCATGCAGCTGAAGAAGAGGGGCAGTGGGTGTCCTGTAGGGTCTCCAGAATCTAAGAGTGGCTGAATGTGGGACTGCCACTCTGGAGAAGACAAGCAAAGCTGGGAGGCTGGCAGCCCAGCGCCACGTCCTTACCTCCCCCTTGGCCACAGCAGGCTCCAGGGCCCTGCTGATGTGGCAGCCCAGCACTGGGGTCTGGGGGAATGGGGACAAGGCAATGCTCTCCAGCTTGTTGAACATCTCAGACTCGGTGCCTCCAGCCCACACTCGTTGCTCCACCACATTCCACTTCTTCTTCTTCCGAGACCTGGCAGGGCAGAGGGAAGGTTTGCTGGAAGCGTGGGAGGGCAGCACAGGCCCCATTTGAGAACCTCAAATGCTCCTTTCCTGGTTTGGGGAAGCCAGAAAGAAGTCCCTGCAGCCTCCTGCTGCCAAGTGACCACTGGGAGAGACTGAGAGAAATGGAACAGAACAGAGTTAACCAGGCTGGAAAAGACCTCTGAGATCGAGTCCAACCTATCACCCAATACCATCTAATCAACTAACCACGGCACCAAGCTCCCCATCCAGTCTCTTCTCAGATGAGAGCTTCCAGATCAAACCTACTCAGTCTTGGGGGAGCAGGAAGGGGACTGGATTATGCAGCCCTATTTCCCTTCTCTGCTCACCACCCACGTGGCTGCAGCTCCCTCTGCCTCACACCCTGACAGCACCAGAGCCGCACAGGGTCACAGCACCTCACCTTCTGGTGGCTTCTCTCTGCAGCCGCTGGACATCCTGGGCTGACACTGACCCATTCTCCGCCCTGTCCATGTTCAGGCCCAGCTCTCTCACCAGCCACTCTCCCTCCTCAGAGAGGTGAAACCTGGAGGGGAGAGTGACCCATGGGAGGTCCAGTGGGATGCCACCAGCCTGCCCAGCACTCAGGCTCCAGTACTGACCTCAGGGGTCAGTACTGGGACCAGTGCTGCTCAACATACAGAACAAACCAGGTTGGAAAAGACCTTTGAGATCATCAAGTCCAACCTATCACCATCTAATCAACTAAACCGTGGCACCAAGTGCCTCACCCAGTCTTATTTTACACACTTCCAGGGATGGTGACTCCACCACCTCCCTGGGCAGCACACTCCAACGGCCAATCTCTCTTTCTCATCAACAACCTGGATGAGGGCACCGAGTGTGCTGCCAGCAGGTTTGCTGAGGACACCAAACTGGGGGGAGTGGCTGACACAGGAGGGTTGTGCTGCCATTCAGCCAGACTTGGATAGGCTGGAGAGATGGGCAGGAAGAAGCTGAATGAAGTTCAACCAGGGCAAGTGAAGAGTCTTGCACCTGGGAAAGAGTAACCCCATGTACCAGTATAGGTACTGCTGAAGAGCAGTGAAAGGGAAAAGGACCTGGAGGTCCTAGAGAAGGGAAGGGCGACCATGAGCCATCAATGTGCTCTTGTAGCCAAAAAGGCCAATGTGATTCTGGGGAGGATTAGAAGGGCTGTGGTTAGTAGGTCAAGAGAAGTTCTCCTCCTTCTCTACTCTGCCCTGGTGAGGCCACATCTGGAATATTGTGTCCAGTTCTGGGCCCCTCAGTTCAAGAAAGACCTCAGGGAACTGCTTGAGAGAGTCCAGCACAGAGCCACAAAAATGATGAAGGGAGTGGAACTTCTTCCTTAGGAGAAGAGACTGAGGGAGCTGAGGGCTCTTCAGCTTGGAGAGGAGGAGCCTGAGAGGTGATCTGATTCACGTTTACAAATATGTAAAGGGTGAGTGCCCAGAGGCTGGAGCCAGGCTTGCTGGGTGATGCCCAATGCCAGCACAAGGGGCAGTGGTGGAAGCTGAGGCATAGAAAGTTCCATGAAAACAGGGGTGAGAATTATTTCCCTGCGAGCCCTGGAACAGGCTGCCCAGGGGGGTGGTGGCATCTCCCTCTCTGGAGCTATTCAAGCCCTGCCTGGATGCCTTCCTGTGTGACCTGCTCTAGGTGCCCCTGCTCTGGCAGGGGGGTGGGACTGGGCGATCTTTGGAGGTCCCTTCCAGCCCCTAGCGCCGATGGGCTCCGTGGGGCAGCACCCACCTGCGGACGCCCTTGGTGAGGGCGTACATCTGCTGGGCCTTGTGGCGCGCCTGCTGCGGGCTCAGCCGGTGGTTGAACTGCAGCAGCAGGCGCTCGGCGAAGGGCTGCCCGGCCCCGTAGATGCGCCCGTAGTTGAACACCTTGGCGTGCTCCCGGCTGATGCCCACCGTGCTGGCGGTCCTGCTGTGCAGGTCCGTCCCGTTGCTCTTCTTCCCCTGCAGAGTCATCCAGCCGAAGGCAGTGCAGCCTGCCGGGAGGGAAGCGAGGGCTAGACACCCGACAGACCCGGCCCTGGGGGCAGGGGGGCGCCCCGCTGCCCCCGCGGCACAGCCCCGGCTCACCGTGCATGCCGGCGAAGTGCGCCTCGCCCAGGACGGCGGCTATCCACAGCTCCTGCGAATCCACATCCGCGCCCACCAGGGCGTAGCCGGGCGGCACCTGGACCATGGCTTTCAGCTCGCTGCCCACCCGGTCAGCCTGCACGCAGGGCACGGTGCCGAGCTCAGCGCCAGCCCTGCCCCTCCCTCTCCTCCTCAGCAGCACAGGAGCAGCCCTCCCGCTGCAGCTGTGCCAGCACGGCACTGCCCACACCCCTCCCCGTTTCGCTCTGAAAGGCAGAAATAGGTTTAAGGCACGCACGGAGCGTCACCCACCCGGTTACTCCCAGCGGGCTCCTCCAGCACAGAAGAAAGGGAGCTTGGAGAAGGACAGAAACTCGTGCTTCAGTATTTTCTCCTCCTTTCACCACACTTGGAGGCTCAGGAGCCTCTGCTGCCTCCTTCCCCTCTCCCAAAGCGCATGAGCAAGACTAGGCCCCCAGCACCAGCCCTGCCCCCTCAAACCCTGCAGCATCCAGCCTAAACTCCTCTCTTTTTCTGACCCGGGCTGTTCCCATCAGTCCAAAACACGCAGAGGGTGCCCCAGAAGAGCCCTGCAATGACCCAAGCCTGGCCATACCCGGGCATTGCTGGCTGTCAGCCAGGTGGGCTCCACCGCCCGGCGGGTGATGGTGCCCGCGGTCACCACCTGCGGCAGGATGGCTCCGTAACCGTCCTCCTCGTTATAGTCGGGGTGCCTGGGACAGAGGTGAGGGTGAGCATCGTCCTGCCAGAGCCCTCCCAGAGCAGTGTAGAGGGGACCACGACCCCGGCTGGGGCCGCTCCCCGCTGTACCTGGTGACCACGCGAGGCAGCTCCCCTTTCTTCAGCCACACCACCATCTGGGAGCTAGGAGGACATGCAGCAGGCGAGACACTGAGCACCACTGGGTCTGCAGGGCCTTCCCCCCGGGCACAGCGTGGCCTCCACTCAGGGTGGGGTCACGACGCGGCCGAGGCTCACCTGATGCGCTTGTGAGCGTTCCTCCAAAACGAGACCATTTTGTTGATCTCCAGGGCTCTGGTGCCGTGGCTGCGGCCCACGGCGGCCCGCAGGGTGCCGTCCTCCATCTGGGGCAGGAAATCCTTGGCAAAAGGGCTTCCCACGTTGTTAGCGTTCCCGTCCTGCGGCAGCGAGAGAGGCGCCACAGCTCCGGGTCAGCGAAGCTCTCTGCATCCTTCCGCCTCGGATGCCGTGGGCACCGCCCCGCGCCAGGCTCGGCAGCAGAAGCAGAGGATGGGCAGGAAGCCCCCAGGGGCACCCAGCTTGCCTTGTGAGGCAGCTTGAAGAACCAGCAGCCAGGGACGTTGACATCGTTGTAGGGACCGTTGCCGTGGTGGTGTGGGGGCTGGCTCCCTGTCTCCACCAGCTCACACAGCTCCTCCATCTCCTGCAACCAGCGGTGCAAGGTGATGCCAGACACGTGCTCAGGCACGGTGGCAGGAAGTCAAGGAAAGAGGGAACAATCCACAACCCCATCCTGTAGGAAACCCCCCTTACCTGTGCCAGGCTCTGATCCACTCTGCCCACCTCCACCTCCAACTGGCTCAGGTCCTCCACCTGTGTCAGGGAGGGCCCATGGGGGAAGCTGGGTCAAACACCAGCTCTCCAGGGACTCCAGACTGTTAAGGGAACTTTCTCATTTTCATCCCCTGCAGCCACACACAGGCCTGGCTTTTGCATGCACACAGGAAGAAGCCCAGCCCCACATCTTCCTCCCACTGCAGGGCCCTCCACCCCTTCCCTCACCTCCTGCAGCATCATGCCATCGTCCAGCAGCAGCAGCCCGTTCTCCACAGCAGCCTCCTGCCCCGGGGGCTGCTCCTTGCCCTTCTCCAGGCAGTGCTGCCTGTACAGCTGCTCGATCACCCTGGCAGGGCAGAGGACAGGGCTCACATGCCCAGCACAGGGCCCGAGGTTCCAGGGCAGCACCTGGCCAGGGTCCTGGCAGCCCCCAGCTCAGCACCCCACTACATCCCCCTCACCTGTGCGGGCAGGAAGGGCCCCCAGACTCTGAGGGGTCTGTCAGCAAATTGTCCTGGCGCCCTGGCACCAGGTAGCCCCAGCCATGCTTCTCTGAGTAGTGCAGGGGGAAGCCGTCCCACGCCAGGCGCATCAGCTTGGGCGTCACCCTCATCTGCAGGCTGATCAGGCTGGGCCCTGGCACCCACCCTGCCTCCTCCAGGCGTGGGCACAGCTTGCGGTACCAGCTGCAGGGCAGCAAGGACGGGTTAGACCATGCAGGGCAAGGCCTGGGGATACCCAGGGTCCCCAACTCACCCTGGGTGGCCTGGCAGGTGCTGGAGTCTCTTGGGCTGCAGCACAACCGTCTCCTTCAGACGCTCCAGGCAGACCTGGCTCGTGGGGACTTTCAGCTGCTCATCCTCGCTGGGGGGACCAGGATCTGGTAGGGCAAGGAGGACTGGGTGACAAAGAACCCCCCATGCCACCCCACTGGCAACCTCAAACCAGCCCCTGGCCTCATGCCTCCAGTGTAGGGTCTCAGATCAGCAATGCTACATCCTGCTGGCTCCAAGGAACCACATCCTTCCATCTCAGCACCCGTGGGGAGGTATCCCTCATGCATCCATGTCCCAGGGATGCCACACACTCACCTTCCTGCCACTCCTGTGCAGCCTCATCTGTGTCCACTGCCACCAGGGAGGCCTTGCTCTTTCCATCCTGATCCTTCTTCTTTTTGTTCTTCCTTGGATTCTTTTTCTGCTTAAACTCCTGTGTGTCCCACTCAAGATCCCAGAGCCAGGGGTCATCCTTGTACCTGCAGACACATGGGAGCAGCTTTGCTCCCATCCCCAGCACCTGCCCACAGCCCCCCCATGGACCACCCAGCATCTGGTCTGTCCTAGGAGGGGCAACACCTGCACCCTCAGCCCACAGGTACCTGTCCTCATGCAGCAGCTCACAGGCATCGTTGGCCAGGTTCATAAGAGACTTCTTCATCTCCTTCTGCAGCTCCTCGTAGGTGCCCTGAGCATCATCCAGGTACCTCTTCCAGTTCCCATTGACAGGCAGGTAGGACACCCCCATCTCCAGCATCCCTGCAAATGTCACAGGGTGGGGGCACCTACAGCACAAAGCAGTGAGGAATTAGATGTCTGCCAGAGGGATTTGCCCTGGAAGCACCAGGCTATGACAGACACCAATCTGTCTTCACTTAAGAGGTTCCCAGCCTCACAGGGCTCTCAATGTTGCTCCCCTGAAGCCATAAGGAGCCCTGTAAGGTCTGTCTGCCCTGCATAGAAGTTGCTGTCCTGAAAACCACCTCATGCAGTAACCCCAAACCTGTATCCTGCTGATTTACCTCATGGAGTCTACCTGCCACCTCCAGCCATGCTGTGCTGCTGCTTACTCCTCCACACCTACAGAGGAGCGGCCTGAAATCTCTCCTGAAAGGGGTCCAGAGGTACCCAATCTCCTGCCACCACCTTCAGTTGAAGCAGAGCCATATCCCATCCCCAGAGGGATCATGATCTGCCCTGATGCCAGCCAAGCCTGCAGCCCCTGGCCAGAGTTCAGCAGCCCTCACCTCTCCATGAAGAGCGGCAGCTGCTCCTGAAACACCTCGTGGGTGGCCTGGACGTCGTGGGCACAGTATGACATCAGGTCCTGGGGGGCAGAGGCAGGTGAGGGCAGAGCAGTGCAGGGTAAGGTGCTGACACTACAGGAGGATGGGGAACATCACAGCCCCATGCACACCCAAAGCCCTCATGTGGAGCAGCAGCAAAATGGAAACTACCACAGAAACATTCAGGCTGGAAGAGACCCTCAGATCACCAAGTCCAACCCAGAACCCCACTCTTCAAGGCTCACCCCTAAACCATATCCCCAAGCACCACATCCAAACCACCTTTAAACACATCCAGGCTTGGTGACTCAACCACCTCCCTGGGCAGCACATTCCAATGCCTGACCACTTTTGCTGGGAAAAACATGTTCCTAATATCCAGTCTAAACCTACCCAGTCATAGCCTCAGGCTGTTCCCCCTCTTATTCTGTCACTAATTACCTGTGAGAAGAGACCAGCACCAGCCTCTCTACAATGTCCCTTCAGGTAGCTGTAGAGAGCCATGAGGTCTCCCCTCACCTCCTCTTTTCCACAGCCCCAGCTCCCTCAGTCACTCCTTATAAGATTCTTTCTCCAGCAGCTGCTCCCACCCCGCTCCCATCTCCAGGTCCCCTGCCCGTCAGGATGCTGGGATGGCCACCTGGAAGTGACTCCTGATGTCAGCCATGGTGCCCTTCACAAAGAGCTCCCTCGCCTCCTTCTGCAGCGGCTCCCCACCCACGTAGAGCGCGTGCACGTCCGCCAGGTTGTTGATGCTGCTGACGTGCACCCAGTCCCACGAGGTGATCTGTGAGCAACAGGGGAGGTCAGGCAGTGCAGGACGAGGATCAGCTGCAGCTGAGGTCAGCAGAGGCAGAGGATGCTGCTGCTCCATTTGAAACCAAGGCCACCTCATCTGGAAGGTGCTGGGAGAGCTTCACCCACCAGAGCTGCTCCAGCACTTCCTGCTCTGTTAGCACAGGAGCAGACGGCCCCAGGAGAGGAGGAAATGGTCCCAACACAGGATCAAATGGTGCCCTGCCACCCACACTACCGCCAGCAGCTCAGCTCCTTTACTCACAGCTGGTCCCTCCGTTTTGCTGCATGTTTTCTTCATGTGCTCCTTGACCTGCTGCATCCCCTTCCTCTTGCCGTGCTTGGCAGCCATCCACAGGCTCCGCTGGAAGCCCGTCAGCCCCGAGATGGCCATGTGCATGCTCATGGTGTCCAGGAAGCGCACCCGGGAGCCCTGGGACACGCCAAGGCAGAGGAAAGAGATTGTCTGGGCACGCTAGAGGAGAACAGTGCTGCCAAACACACTGCACCTGCCAGCAAGCACCACCCTCCATCACAGAGGTGCAAGCCCTCAGCTGAGGCTGCTGTCATGGAGGGAATGCTTTGCATCCCGGCACCCTCTTCTGAGGGCCAAGAGCACCCCCAGTGCAGGCTGCCAGCTGCTCAAAGGCTCTTGCCGTGTCCTCAGCTGCAACTCTGCAGTCTCAAGCAACTCTACAGGGTACAAGAGTATCTCCCCTTAAAAGGAATCAAACCTCACAACCCCAGGGACAGCATCTGACACAATGACCCTGAGAAACTGATGCCAATGACTCTCCAAGAAGCCAACCACAGCTACCAGCACTGCAGGTTACCTGGATGAGGTACTGCTCCTTGATGAACGCCCGGTCAAAGGCCACGTTATGCCCCACCACCACTCTCTCCAGCCAGTCCTGCTTGCTGGCACAGCTGGCACCTGTTGGGCTCTCCAGCGGAATG
This sequence comes from Dryobates pubescens, assembly GCF_014839835.1. Lineage (NCBI taxonomy): Eukaryota > Metazoa > Chordata > Aves > Piciformes > Picidae > Dryobates > Dryobates pubescens. The sequence continues at coordinate 5,701,305 of NC_071628.1, forward strand.
AGGTCAGCCAGGGTGAGGTGGCTGGACCAGGAGTATCGCTGCTCCAGCAGCCGCCTGCTGCACCACGAGTACCTGCAGAGGACATGCAGCACCCCGCAGCTGTCAGAAATTAAGTAGGAGATCCTGTGCCCAGTTGTGCCTTCAGGATCCTCCTGACCACCATGCTGTGGGTGCTGAGCAGGAGCCTGCCTATGGGAGGGAGGCAACTAACCCTGGGGCATGCTGCTCTTGTTAACCAGGACACATATCCCACACCTCAAACCCACACTTTGGGGCTTCCCTGTGTTTTTCCCACAAGCCAGCAGTCATCTACAGGAAGAGATTCTGCTCAGGAGCATCCTTATCCTTTCCAAAGCTGTGTTCCCCTGACCACCACGATGGGTATGACCCCAGCATCGTATCTCACCAGGCACGTGGTGAGACTGCTACAGCCAGCGTTGGGCAGTGGCCGTCAGCCACACACACCTCCACGTCCAACACCATCGCCCGCTCCTCAGGGAAGTCAACAGCTTCTGCCTGCCCATCAGGGCCATAGCGGGTCCAGCCAAGCTGCCATGCCCATTCTGTGGGCATGGAAGGCAGCTCACACCGCAGCAACTCGTTGGCTGCCTCCAGGTAGGGCAAGCTCTGCTTCTGTGCCAGGAGGCGAAAATGCTCATCGATGTTGTCCCCATACATGCGGGGTAGCTGCAGCTCCACGTCGGGCAGGGTGGAGGTCTCCTTGCCCCACAGGTCGTGGTGCTGCAGGTGCTTCACGCTCTTCTGGACCTCTGCTGCCGAGTAGTGTACTTGGGCCCCCCGGAAGATCTGCTCGTGAAGGCTCTTGGACAGCATCTGGATGTTGAGGGGGTTCATGCGCCGCTGCTCGCTGGCTGGCTCCGGGCTCGGGCTCTCCGGCAGCGGGCGGCTGGCCGAGGAAGTGGAAGAGCATCGCCGGGGCCTGGCGCTGCCCCTCACCGACCTCCTCCAGAGCCAGCCCCTCATCCTCCCTCGCTGTAGGGGTGCTCCCCCAACACAGGCTGCTCGCCCCGGGGCGGCCGGAGCTGCGGGGACGGGGCAGCCATGAGAGACGAGCTCGGCACCGCCACGGACACGCACCGCCGCAGCCGCCCGAGGCACCGCACAGCTGGGAAAGAGCGAGCCGCCAGGCACCCTCCCCACAGGACGGCACAGGCACACCGCTCCCCCAGCAGCCGTGCACACCCCGCAGGCGTGCAGCCCCCCCAAGGAACGCACCCCTGCCGGAGCAACCCCCGTAGCCGTGCACAGCCCCTGCAAGCGTTCGCAAACCACCCCACGCACGCATGCACCCCGTGCACCCTTCCCCGCACCCGCGAATCCGCCTGCATCTGTGCGCAGCCCCCATAAGTTTGCGAACCACTCCCCGTATATCCGTACCCCCCCCGCACGCCTCTACGCAGCCACGCACACACCCCCGGCACGCATGCACCCTCTTATACAGCTGCGCACATACACACACCGCCGCAGCCGTGCGCAGCCCCCGTGAACCTGCAAACGGCACACGCACCCCCGTTACACGGACGCACCCCAACACGCACCGGCTCCCGCCGCCACGCTCCGCCCGGGCCTGCTCCGCAGGGCGGGTCCAACCCAGGCCACCCCGGGGAGGCTTCCGGTTTCGCTGACGTCCTATCCCATCCCCCCCACAACCATGGTACAGTCCGCCGGCTATAGGCTCACTAGAACGCACGGAAAGGCGGCTCTCGGAGCGGCCGCGTGGCCTAATGGATAAGGCGTCTGACTTCGGATCAGAAGATTGCAGGTTCGAGTCCTGCCGCGGTCGGCTGGAAGGCGTAGTGTGGTGTGCCGTTTCCGTTTTTGTTCCCGGGCCTTTCTCAAGGGAACCTGTGCGGGCCTGAAGCTGCTGCGTCCACGACACCGGAATCAGCGCATGAACGGTTCAGCGTTTTGTTCGCGTTTTATAACTGGAGAGAGGAAAAAAAGCAGAGGGGCGGCTGCGTGCGCGAAGCCCCAGAGCTGTGGTGTGGGTACCAGGGGCGCGACAGAGCGGTCCCGGGGCACCGAGCGGCCCCGCAGCAACGTGGGGACCGGCACGGTGTCACACCTTTGTCGTGCTTCGCTCTCCTTCTCCCCGTCCGTGGGCTCCCAGGGCGGGTCACTGAGCACTCACCACCCTGCTCCCCGTCACCCCGCAGCCCCGCCGTGTTCCAGGCGGTGGTTTATGGGGCTCCCCTCAGCAGAATCCGACAGGAGTCGGGGCAGTCACCTGCACCCCAGAACCTCTCCCTTTAAAGCTTTGAGGTCTCAAGGGTGGCTTGGATCGCACGGTGGGGTCTGAGGTCCCCAACCTTGACCTTGGCGTTGAGGGCGCCTTGCTGAGCCGCCAGGTGTCGCTGCGGCCCCGCTGCTGTCCCGTTCCCGCGGGACCGGGGCCGTCGGGGCGTGGGCATGGCTCCGGGCCCATCCCGCTCCGTGCTCCCTCTGGGGCACCGGGCAGCAACTACCAGGCACTGCGGCCCCTTACTTGCCCCTTCCAGTCCCTGCGGAGCTCCAAATCCGGGATGAGCCCCCCCGAAGTCCTGCACGCCCGAGGAGAGGGGGGCAGGATTGGGGGAGGGGGAATCTATTTTCCTCCTCTCCGAAAAGAAAGCTGCAGCACGATGCTGTTCTCTGCGGCTTTGAAAGTATTTCACAGCATCCCAGTAACCCCTGAAATACCTACTGCTGCCCCTATCCCAGCCTGAGATTTGAAGGGAGACAGGCGAGTAATGCTTCACCCAGTTTCACCCAGCAGCGAAAGGCACCCGCCTGGCGGAACCCACCCCGTGGGTGATGCACGTGCTCAGACCCACCCATAACGGGGGCTTGAGGTTTCCCAGGTCGTTCTGCGGCTAAGGCGGGGAGCTAGCAGTGCCGAGCCAGCGAGGAAGGATGCTCCGGGGCCACGGGTTCTCTGGGAGGGAGCAGGAGGTGAACTGGGGTAGAATCTGGGGGGCACCTGGTGCAAAGTAGCTCTGGAGAAGGACCAGGCTGCGAAGGACTTGTTCTCCCCTCCGGTGCATTATGTCAGCGCCTCTTATTTGGGGTCTTTGATCTGCTTTTCCGTCTTAAAAAAAACCCGAAACACACAATACAAAACATAAATGTATGAATACAAACCTGAGCCACCAAAAAAAAATTTCCCCTTCCTTCCAAAGAGGGGAAAAAAAAAAATCCCTGGAATTATTCTCGCCGCTTCATTTCTGAAGCCCTCCCGGGCGCAGCACTCTGGAGGGAGTCGATGCCAGCGAGCCCCCGCTCGTTGTCCGCAGGCAGGACCGTGCCGGGGCTGTCTGTACCTCACCCGGGTGCGGGCAGGGCGGCTCGGCAAGGCAGGGCACGGCTGTAAAAAAAACAAATAGCCACCATCAAGCCCGCAAGAAGCCCCAAATCCGCCGTCTCAGCAGGGCTGGTTGCAATGCCTAAGTAGCGCTCTCTTTTATTTATTTTTTTCCCTGTCTTTTTTTCCCCTTCCCCTAGGCTCTTTGTCTGTCTGTCTGTTTGCAGGGGAAGCATCCCCATCCTGGTACGCCCCGTCGGGCTCGGGTACAAGCGCTAGGGAATGCAACTTCCCCCCCCTCCCCGCCCCGCCTTGGAGACCCCACTCCCCGCCGGTGCTGTCGGTCGGATAATGGGGCGGTGGGACTTTGTTTAACCCTGTTGCCCCCGGGGCCAGGGGTCAAGGGCTTCCTCTTCCCCTGGGGCACGGCGGAGAGGCCGCCGGTCTCACCGGGAGGACCGCGGCTGTGAGGGGGGAGGCGGTGACCGTCGCCTCTTCCTCCCCGTCACGGCCCTCTTGATGGGACCGACGTGGAATCCCGCAAAGCCCCATCGCCCCGCCAGCATCGAAAGGCTGAGGATGGCTCCGGGTGTGTATTTCGGGGGAGTAGGATGCGATCAAATATCATCCCGGGACAGGGCGAGGTGGGGTACTGCAGTGGAGCGGCCCCTGCCTTCCATCATTCCCCGTCTCTTGCCTTCCCCTCTCGATTTTAGGAAGGCTGTATTAACGCGGTGCGATTTTAACGGGGCTTTAACCCCCCTCCGCAAGCAGAGGTATCTCAGCCGCCCGCCCCGGGAGCCAAGAAACGGGAGAAATGGGCAATTTTTATAGGTGACGTACGGGCTTACGTGGGATCCCGTGCCCAACACCACTCTTTCAGCGTTTTTCTCCTGAAATAACCCTTCTCTGCATCTCGTGCCCCCCTTTCCCAGTTCGCACCCCCTTTTCCAGACTGGGAGGGGAGGGGAGCTGGGAGGGGGAGAATGAAAAGGGCAAAGAAAAGCAGCCCCTCACATCCCGATATTTTCTTGTTCGGGAGAAGAGCTCCGGAGCTCCCAAAGTGAGCAATGACGAGGGCGCGAGGAGACAGGGCGCTGTGTGGGGGTCGGGGATGGGATAGAGGGGTCTGGGGGGCCTCCTTTTCGGTATTAAGGGAGAACCAGCGAGGGAAGGATGCTGGCCGCACCGCGGGCATCCGAGGTAAGTCCTCTCCTGCCCGCAGCCGTGGTAGCGGAGCCCGGGCGCTGTCGGCGCTGCGGGCTGCGATTGCTTTAGGGGTGCAAAGGAGCCTGATTCTGGGGGGTTACCCAGGCCGAGGGCCGTCTCATTCCCACCCCCGAACCGGGGTCCTGCGGGGCCGGGCTGCTTCGGAGATTTATCAGGACGGAGAGATGCCGCTGATCTCGGCCCCGGGGCTGCAGGCAGCCTCTGCTCCGCGCCCTGCCAGCTCCCTCGCCTCTGGGTCGGGGTCCTCCCGGGCCGAGCAGCCCCCGGAGCCCACTCCCAGCCCCCGGGACTCCTCCCGTGTGTGTCTCAATTCGCTCAGGCTTGACTTGGCAATAAGCTCTCTCAATAGGGTGACAATAGAGCCCCGGTGGGACCCGAACAAAGAATTTGAAAGTAGTTAAACTGCAGGACACGTCCATCGCCTGGGTGCTTGAATTTAAAAAAAAAAAAGGGAGAAAAAAAAATAAAAAAAGGGGGGGGGGGGGGGGAGAAAAAAAATCGGAGAAAAGAAAAAGGAGAGAGAGACTTTTCTTTGGGCTGGTGAGAAAATGCTCAGGGTAAAAGTTGGTTTGGCGTCTTCATTTCAGCGACAATGGAGCAGAGCTAATTCAATAGGAAACGCGGGGATTTTTTAATGAAAAGACCGCCGGGGTTACACCGAAGTTAAGCTCTTGTGAATTAATTATTAGGGCAAATAAACTTGGGGGGGGTGGGGGTGAGGGGGGGTGGGGGGAGCGCTCGGGAGGGAGTGCTGCAATTTCTTAATATTCTCCTTTTCGTGTTTAACGACAATGCCATTAGGTTTTCGACTCTGGGTGAGCAAAAGGATTTCTTAAACTCCCCGGGAAGAGGAGAAGACGCTTTTTTTTTTTTCCCCTTCCCCCTTTCCTCCCCCCCTCCCCTTCCTTCCTTTCTTTCTTTCTTTCTTTAATTTTTCTTTTTCTTTTTTCTTTTTTTTTTTTTTTTTTTAATGGCGTTAACTGCTTTTTAAAATAAAATCCTTCGGAATTTGGCAACGACCTCCGGTTTCTGCTGGCGGTGGCGTTCGGGGTTAGATTTCTTTTTCGCGGCAACTCGCAGATGCGAAAAAAAAAAAAGCCCAAACCCACACCAAACCCAGGAAAAATAACGGGGGAATTTAAAAAGCAGGAATGTAAAGGGCGAGGCGGAGTGCTCGGCTGTTGCGGATCTCTCGGGCTCGATCGGTTTATTTTTTCCTACATAGAAAACCTGTCCGGGGATCCCTCTGTTCTCATCGGGGCGGCGAGAGACTCCCCAGAGCCGCTCCGGACACCGGTGGAGTGAATCTGAGATAAAAAATAGGAGCCGGGTTACACGCAGGAAGAGGAAGGAGAGGTCGGAAGCGAAGTAAAGGTGTGCCAGGAGGGGTTGAGGGGAGGTGGGGTATTGATGGGGGCTTGGAAGGGGGAGGGGGGCTTTTCTTTGCCTTACGGCAAAGGCTGCCGGCTATGCAAGATGTGTGTAATTCTGTACGGAAGACTAGGAAGATAGAAATGGAGGGAGCGGAGGAAAGAAGCGCAGGCGGTCTCTGCCGTGCCCGCGCCCCGTTTCCAGCTCGCTGCGGCTGTCGGGGCGAAGCGGCCGCGGTGCTGCGGCCTGGCTTCGGGGTAGGAATGGCATAGCTCGGCTCAGCTCGGCCCGTCTGCAGGAGGGACCCCCACCGCCGGGGCCGGAGTCGGAGCTCTAGGACAGCCAGTTCCCGGGCTCTGCCCGACGGCTTCAAGTGGGCCGAGCCGGGTCCGGTCGTGCCCAGGAGCCGCGGGGACGTTCAGCATTTGGACAGCGGTGCGGGCCGTGCCGGGCCGTGCCGAGGCGGGGAGCAGAGCAAGAAGGCCGGGGAACTACAGGGGAACGGAGCGCTAGGGACGGCTGAAGCCGTGGTGGGAGGGGGTGTTAGGAGCTCAAAGGACCGGAGAAAGAACCGAGCGGGGGACACGGGCTGCAGGAGGTGTCCGGCCCCGGCTCTCTCCTCCTGAGCTAGGGGCAGAGCGAAATGCCAGGCGGAGTGACCAGGTGAGCGGCGGCGGCTCCGCAGGAGCGGGCGGCAGAGGGTCTCCCTGGGGACCTGGGGGGGGTGGGGTGGAATACAACCCCTCTCCCTCGCTCAGCCCCATCCTCGGGGGGTAATTATGTGGGTGAGGCGGAGGGGCTGCGCTTTCTGCTCGGTGGAGCCTGCCAGCCACCAACCCCCGCCGCCACCACCGCCTTCCTCCCGTCCTCCTCCTCTCCCCCTCCCTCCCCCTGCCTCCTCCCCTCCCCCTCTCTCTCTCCTCCTCCTCCTCCTCCTCCTCCTCTCCGCCATGGTTGGAGTGAATAGGAGGCTGCCGGGCTGACGTCAGTGCGGGCAGAGCCTGCCGGCGGCGGCAGCTCCTGGCCAGCAACCAGAGCCGGCACCGGCAGCAGCCGGGAAGACGCACGGAGCCCGGGCAGAGCCGCCCCCGCCGGCCCGCTCCCGGGGCTGGGGGATGATGCTTGGCCGAGGGCAACCCTGCCCGCCCCTCTGCCCGCCTGCCCACGGTTGGAGCAGGGAGGCCCCTGCCGCCCGCTTTGGCCAGGGACCGCCGTCCTCGGCACGGCAGCAAGAGTGAGTGTCGCGGCCGGGCATCGCCGCCTCGGTGGGGCGTCCCCAGCAAGGCGGGAGGGACGTTTTCCCCCGGGAGGGAGGACACAGGCGCATCGGCTGCCGGTGGGGAGGAGGGAAGCAGGGAGGGAGGCAGATGGGTGATGAAGTTGGGCCGGTTCCCGCGGGGAAGTTGGGTGCCCGCAGGTGCAGGCATCACCCGGGACCGGGACAGGAACCGCCCCGCGCCACACCCCATCTCCGGCCCACCCGGGGAACGTGGGGGACCGTTTGCTGCCGGAGATGTGTTTCCTCCGGCAGCCTCTCGCCGGCTGCCCGGGAGGTTGCAGCTAGGCAGGGGGACCTGGGGCGGGCTAAGCCCCGACGGGACGGTGAGGAGTTGGGGCCGAGTACTGCCGGGGGGCTGCTGAGTTGCCCTCAAACGTCCCCGCCCGCTGGCCTAATAGAGACCGGACAAAACGCCTGGGCGAGGCCGAGCTTCCCGAGGCACCCAGGCTTTAGGCCGCGGGAGAAATCCAGGGCTCCCGGGGAAGTTCTGCCTCCCGGTGCAGCGGGGGAGGCTGCGGAGCCTCTTTTCTCTGCGGGGGGAGTGGTTGTAACAGGGCAAGCGGCGGTTTTACCGCCGCGGAGCAGCAGCGGGGACGCCGCTGCCCGTGCCCCGATCCACCATCGGCTTCTGGTAATGGAGGCTTTATTTTATTTTTTTATTTGCTGCATCTCTTCCTCCCCCTCTCCCCCCCCCCCCTATTTTTAAAATATTTAATCCTGTTTTCCCCCCCCCCATTGTTTCCCCCCTTTTTGTTCTCTTTTATTTTCTGCCTTTCCCCCTTTTCCCTTCCATTCATTCTCCCCTTCTGCTCTCTGCTTTCCTGCGAATGCTTACTGCTTTGGGCTTTGATTTGTTGTTGGGTTTTGTTGTTTTGTTTGCTTTGGGTTTTGTTTTGGTTTTTTTTTCCCTCTCTCTTTTTTTTTTTTCCTCTTTTTCCCCTCCCCCCTTTTTTTTTTTTTTCCTTTCCCCCCCTCTCCTATCTCCCTGGGAGTGAAACGCGTTTTAGGCCTCAGCCTTAAGGAAACCCGAATCATAGCAGTGCAGGTGGCCTAAGAGCCTGCACCTGGCCAGGTCTATTCGACGTGTCTCCACCTCCCGGCTCCCGGCTGTGCAGAGCCTCGCCCTGCCGAGCAAGGAGGGTCCGGGACCGGCCCCGCCTAGGTCCCTGCCCAGAGGAAAAAGAGCACCCGGGGGCTGGGACACTGCTACTTAGGCTTTACAGCACCGGGGCTTGCTCGGAGGCGGCTTTTAATTGCTAAACAAAGCGACGTGTTTCCTTCGCGCCCGTAGGGAGCTGCCGTTTCTGGGCGAAGCCCCGAGTGTGGGAGGAAAAGAAAAAAAAAGGGGGGGGGGGGAAAGCCCCAAAATTAAGAGAAGATGCAGCTCGACTCGGCGAGGCGCGGGGGGTTACTCCAGGTTGGCTAAAAATAACTTCTCCTAATTAAAGAAAAGTGACGTCAGACGTGCAGGACGTAGAAGAGGGGAAGGCAGCGGACTCGTTACAGGGCGATCACGTTAAGTAATTCAGGGGCAGCCCGGTGACCGGGCTCTCCCGAGGCCGCCCGCCCTGCCCAGCGCCGGGGTCACCCGTGGCGGGAGTGGGCAGCGGGGCCGTGCCACCCTTCGGAGGGCGCGGAAGCTCCGCGGTCGCGGTAGGGCCGAAGGTCAGTGCAGCACCATGGTCAGAGCCGCGCCGGCCCCGCCGCTCGTCCCCGTCCCGTCGGACCACCCGCAGCTGCGGCTAGTTTTCTCCCGTGGGTGCGTGAAAAGAAAGGACGGTTCCGAGGTCCCCGTGGGCGACCCAGCTGAGACAGGACGCGGGATGCCTCCGGACGCTGCTCGCTGCGGCCGAGGAGCCCCAAAGCCCAGGCAACTCCCGCTGATCCCTCCCCAGGATGCTCGCTGGCGCTTTGAGCTGTGCCATGAAGCCATTTTGTACGTATCCAGCTAAAACTGTGGAGAGGAAAGGAAAAAAAAAAAAAAAAAAGAAGGCAAGACCGAATCCCCAGCAACAATAATAAAAAACCCCAAAGCCCAAAAAATTTACTCCGAATACCCCAAGCGCACGGCGCAATTTTCTCCCAGGTGCAGGGGCTTTGCCTGCATGAAGCGGGCCGAGGCGAGAGCCCCGATCAGAGCAAGGCATTGCCGAAAAGAAGCAGGAAAAAATGTAACAATATTACATGTATTTCTGCCAAGAAAATTGCCTCCCTTACCCAACAGAAAGCAGGCAGCCCGTTCCCAGCGCCGGCAGCCCAGCCAGCTGAATTGCTTCACCCGCAGCATCTTCTCTCGCCCGAGCCACACAGCGGCCCGGGGGCTCGGCACGGCTGGCGGCAGACCTCGCATGGCGGCGGCCGGGCAGAGATGCGGCTTGGCTGGGCTGGCTCCGCTCGTCTGGGCCCCTTTCTCTCTGCCGCAAGGCCGGCGGGGCCGGAGCGGAGCCGCGTCGCCTCCAGACCGCTCCTGGGAGCTGGGGAGGCTGCCCACGGCCCCCCTTGCAGTTCCCCACCGCCGAGGCCCCGCAGTAAGTAACTGGGCCTCCTCCAGTGGGGGGAAACTGAGACCGGGCCGTGGGCCAGGCGAACCCCGCTTTTCCCGTGTCCGCTCGGCGGTGCCGTCCTTGCACCTCCGGGCAGCCCCGCGGAGGCGGCAGGGTAGGCATCTTCCCCAGCTCCGGCTGGGGAACGTACCGGCAGCGACTGCCAGGACAGCGACAGCGGCAAATTAAGAAAAAATCAGGACCATAAAATTAAGGAGCTCCGTTTTGTAGCAATTTTATTTTTCTCCCCTCTCTCAGGGAGGAGAGGGGGAAAAAAAGGAAAAAAAAAGAAAGAAAACCAGCCAAGCGCCCTCCCGAGCTGCTCCGGGCAGCGGGGAAGGCACCGAAGGGCTAGGGATGGAGCAAAGATTTTTCCCCATCTTCTCCTGCCCCATCGGGTCTGCCGTGCCACCCCGGATCTGGTTTCTCGTTGGGCAGGAGGCGGAAAGGAACCGGCGGTTCCCGGGAGCCAGGAAAGGCGGCCAAAGCTCGCCTGGGCGCCGGGAGCAGCGGGGCTGGCAGCGCCGATTCTGGAGCTTTTAGCCTAATTGAGCTGGTAGATTTTATATATTCCTTTTTTTTTTTTTTTTTCTTTAAGGGAATGGAGGGGAGGGGGAAGGCGAGGACAGGAAAGAAGAAATAAATAACCCGAGCAGAGCTCGCCGGGAGCCGGAGCCGCGGGAGCGCTAGGCTGGCTCAGCGGCGGCTGCTCCCGCCGCGATCGCGGCGGTCCGCGGCTCCCCCGGTCTGCATCAGGTCACGTTTTACCTTCTCCTCGGGTTTCGAGGAAGGCGATGTTTAGGAGGGGCACGGGATTAGAGATTTTATTTTTAAATATTTTTTTTTTCTCAGTGTGGAGGTCAGAGAATCACCTCAGATAATCGTATTTACCCCCTGGCATCTTATTATTATCGTTGTGTTGTTATTTGTACGAGCTGGATTCGGCCGCTCCACGCCTGGCGCGTTAAGGACTTGTGCTGGAAATAGCACAACCTGGGAATGAAACAATTAAAAACAGGGAGCAGAGGAGATCGTTGCGGGATCGCGGGTGCGTCCCCAGCCCCCGGATGCGTGGCGGGACGGGCGGGCCCCGACCCTGGCTGCGGGGACAGAGGCCCTTCGGGCTGCCCCGGGTGCGGGAGTTGCTGGCGTTGCGGGGAAGTGTAAGAAAGATGCGCTGGATGGGGACGGGAGTGGGTGGAAAAGTGTCGGGAAAAGGAAAATGGATGGAAGGGGGAGAAGAGGGGGGAAAGGAAAGCCCGGGGAAAGGGAGAGAGGAAAGGGAAAAGATAAAGGGGAGAGAGGGAAGTTAGTTGCAGGTGGGTGCCCCCGCGCCGAGCCATGCAGGAGTGCTGCCTGCGTCCTCCCTTAGCTGCCAGACACGGGGCACGGTTCGGGGGGGTAGAGCGAGAGGCATCGGCAGGGCGGGGCCCAGCGACCCTCGGCTCAGCCCCTCCAGCACAGGCCCTGAGGCCAGGCACCGCGGGCGGAGGGGGGCCGGTGCCGGGGCGCGGCGGGAGGGGGCTTGGGGATAGGTCCCGCCCGGTGCCGTGCCGCGCTGTGCCGGTCCGCCCCGTCCCGCCCGCCCCGTCCAGACGCCGGTGGGGCTGGGGCTTGGAAAGCGCGGGAAAGAGGGCGCTGATTTAAATGCGGGCCCGGGGATTGGCTGTGCGAGGCGTGACGTCACTTCCCAAAGGGGGCGATTACCGTGCGAGGGGAGTAGAAGTTGGGCAGCGGGGCGGGAGCGCGAGTGCCGCTCGCCCGGGCCGGGACTGGGCACGGCTCAGCTCCGCTCGGTGCAGCCCCGCGCAGCCCTTCTCGGCTCGCCGCAGCCCGGTCTGGCTCGGTACGGCTCGGTTCGGTGCTCCGCAGCCCTCCCCCGAACCCTCGCGGCAGCCCCGCCGCCGGCCGTGCGCCCCTGGCTGATCCCCGGCTCGTCCTCTCCACGTTGTATTTATATTTTTTTCCGTTTGTTTTCTTTTTAAAAATCTGTTTACCTTTTTTTTTTTTCTTTTTTTCCCCCTTTTTTTTTTTTTTTTTTTTTTTTTCCCCATGTATTCGTGTGGTTCCCGGTGGCAGCAACCGGCCGCCCTGCCCCGGCCGTGCCCGCACCCTGGAGCGGACGGACGGATGGACGGATGGCCGGCATCCCCGACGGAGGGATGTTTCTGTCTTTGGTTATCTAGCTGTATGAGTGTTGTGGAGCCATCATAAAGCTAGATAACCGAAAGTAGAAATGACTTCCAGACCTACTCGCCCGGGGGAAGCGGCCGCACCAAGACCGGCGGCGCAGGGACGACCCGACCCGCCGCCCTCGGGGCTCCAGGTAAGAGCTGCGGCTCCGAGCCCTCCCCGTCGGGCCGCTCCGCGGCAGCAGGAGGGAGGGCCGGGGTGAGGGGAGGCGAGCCCTGCGCGAATGCGTTCATTGCCAAGGAAATTCGGGGTTTAACACGCGATTAAACGCACCGCGACATTCACTCCTGGGCTGCAGGGTGTCGCGGCTCTGGGAGGATCGGGGGAGCGAGCGCCCTCCTCAAATAATTCCCCTCTTCCCGTCCCAGCCTGCTGATCAGACCTCGAAAACCCCATACTTTTGGATGTTTCCCTTTCTCTCCTCTCTCCCTTCCTCTCTCTCTCTAATTTTTCGGCTTTGGGCTTGATCCTGGCCTCCCTTTGGAAGGTCAAGTTGGTAATAATGCGATCATTTTCTTGTGCGGTAGCTGTTGCTTTTGTCCATAGCTGGAGGGGGTGGCGGGGGGGGGATGTCCTCGGGAACGGAGATGCCCAGGGAAGGGGTCCTGCTGCTGGTTGCACCCCTCTGCCGTGCAGCTGCCCGACCCTGGTGCTTCTTTGGGAGCCGAGCGGTTGGCAAGATACAAAGCCTCTCTCACCTCCGCTGCAAGCATGAGAAGTTGAAACCTAATATGTATTACAATGTCTGGCAAATAATAATACTAAAAAAAACACAAGAACAGAAAACAGAACAAAACGAAAGAAAGACCGTAAGGAAAAAAAAGCAATTGGCAAATCTGCATTCCGTTCCCATGGCGACACAAAGCACCGCGCTCTCCGCCGAGCCTCCCCGGCACGTTTTCCCAGCTGGCGTGGGGCGAGCTCCCCAGGCCGGGGCCGAGGTCCCCCGGGCCACCCTGGCACCCAAGAGCAGAGTGTGGGGATTGCCACCAGCCCCTAGCCCGGCACTGCCCATTTGTATCCCGCATGGATGATCCCCACGCTACCGGGAACCCACTCACGCGGGCTGTGACAGCTCCAGGGCGGGGGGGCTACAGAGAGGAAAAAGCTTTCCGTGGCTGAGGCTACGAGTGAGCTGTTTGCTGGCTCTCAGCCCCGCAGGAGATGCTGTGGGAGATGGGGAAGGGTGGGAAAGATACTGCCTCGCTCCCACTGCTCGGAGAGGTGGCGTGCGGGCACCCTGCTCCATCCTTTTCGCTGCCGCTGGGCATCCCTTGCCGAGGGGAGAGGGTCGCAGCGCAGGGCTGAGCCCCCCCACGCCCACCAGCGTGCGGGGATGGTGAGAGGCGGGGAGCCACGCACACCTCAGTGGCAGGTTTTCCACCTTGCCTTGCACGGGGTAATGGCGTCAGACGCCACGTAGGCCTTGCAAAGCTAAATATGCCCGTGCACCCTTCCAGGGCCAGCAAAGCACCGCCATAACCACAGTAAGGGGAGGGGGGGGGGGAGCAAAAAAACCCAGTCGAGGATCTCAGCCTGAATTTGGCTATACCGGGAGAAAGAAAAGTTCTGAGGAGCTGTTGTTATTGTGTGCTCTAATGAGAAGTCATTGGAGGAATTAAAAGCCCAAACCCCAAAACCCCACAAACCATAACAGAGAGGGGCAGAGAAAGACGAAGACGCCAGCGCTAATTCTGCAGGAAGCCTCCCAGGGTAAAAAAAAAAAAAGAAAGAAAGAAGTCTGTGTGAGTGTGAAGGCTGAAAAGCATGAAGGCCTGGAATTAGACTATCATTTAGAGAGCGTTACTAATCCGAAGTTACAGCAGTAATTCCGTGATTTGCTGGGGTCCCACACGCGGCGCCAGAATTAAAAGATATGGATTTTCTAGAAAGAAAGAAAGAGAGCAAAAAAAAAAAAATACCTAACTCAACTGTGGCACCGAGCCTCGTCGGGATCCAAATGAATCATTCATCCCAAAGGCAGCGAAAAGACGTGTCATTAAGAGCCAGCCTCCTCCTCCTCCTCCTCCTCTTCTTCTTCTCCAGCCCATCTGGAATATGCATGCTCGGTGTGCGAGCCCAGAAATTGTGGAAGGGATCGGAGGTGGGGAGGAGGCAACGTAGTCCTTTTTCCCCCCCTCCTTTTATTACCTCTCTTATTTCATTTCATTTCATTTGATTTTCTTTTTCTTGCAAAGAAATAATAATTTTTTCCCAATTATTTCCACAACATTGTCCGTGCCACTTGATTTATTTCTCCCCCCCCCCCCTTCCACCACCTCCTGTTTCTTTATTTATTTCATTTTCTTGTTTTTAATTCCCCTCCCTCTCCCATACGCCAGCACCGAGTCAGGTGCAAAACGGTTGGCAGCAGTGGAGATGCTTTAAAACTATAGGACCGAACAAAGCGTGGAGGGAACTGAGCAAGGTGCTTGATGAATGCATTTATTCCGGAGTAATGATTTGATGGGGTTGGGGGGGTGGTGGTGGGGGGAGGATGGAGGAAAGAAACATTCAAATTCCTAATGAATATAATTCAGGAGGAATCATTCAACCAGCGTGTTAGAGGTTGGGGGGGGGGGGGGGGGGGGAGGGGATTGGGGAAGGAATCTGTTTGGTGGGAGTGTTTTCTGCACTGGCAGAACCCAGGAGGTATTTCTGTCCCTGGCTTTTGTAATTGCAAAAGGTGGGGGGGGGGGGGGGGGGAGGAGGTTGGGGAGGGGGGAAAAAAAAAAAGGCAGAGGATCTGAAGGGGGGGGGGGCGAAATCTCTCTCTATACACACATCTAATAAATGTCTTTGTGTGTGTGTATAGAAATGCACATCCATCTGGAATGTTATGAAATAAAATGGAAGTGTGGAAATCCGTGTCTACATGTGAACTCTTACAAAGGAGCAGTGCAAGCTTTTTCACCTTGCTGTTCCATCAGCTGGTCAGAAACCACCCTTGAATACACCCCCACCCACCTACCCCCTTTTTTTTTTCCTTTTTTTTTTTTTCTTCTTCTTCTTCTTCTTTTTTCCCCCCTTCTTCTCCCCCAGATCACCTGTTCTGTGCTGACTTTTCAAGTATGTGTTGGTTTTTTTTTTCAGGCTGTGGGCTTGGTTCGCTTCTCCCAGAGCAGTTTCCCCTCCAAGGGGATTGAGGCAGGGACTGGGCAATTTGGTCTCTTAGTTAGGGAGAAGCTGCAGGTGAAACTGTAAAGGGGGGTGCCTAAATTCTTCCTTTTCACCCCCTGTTGTCGATGTGAACCTGTGGGTGTTTGGAGGAGGCGTGAATGTGCTCCCCCCCAGTTAACGAGGGAGGTGGCAGTGAGTAATGGGGGACGGTGGCACGAGCATCCCCAGCTCATGCACGGGTGGGTGGGGGACAAGGAGTCAGGTAAACCACCACCCTCTCCCCAGTAAACCCCTGCTTGCAAAATGCCTCCTGCATTTAAAGAGTCCCTGGCAATCCACCATCAGGTCTTTGCTTTCTGTATTTTCCTTTTTGTTAATTGCCGTGGTGAAAGGAGGCTCCCCGAGAGTCCATCTTCAGGCCAGGGGTGGATTTGGGCTAAACAAGAGCCTCTTTGTAGCTTAGCCCTTGGCCCTGTTTTCATAGCTGTTGGCTTTGGATGGATCTTCTCCCCTGTGTAGCGTGAACCCTGAAGGAAAGGTGTCTTTTTTTGGCTGTGCTGAGAGGAAAGGCCAAGTCCTGGCATTCCCGGCCCTTGCCGGTTTTCTCTTCTTGATGGGACTCTCCTGGCAGAGCAGTAGGATGCAACACAGGCCAGATGTGGGTGAGGTTTCTGGAGCTGGGCCATGATGTCTTTGTTCTTCAGACTAGGGATGGGCATAGGGAAACCATGCCCTGAGACATCGGGTGCTCCAACTCAGCATTTCCTATCTTCTCCTAAAACTTGGCTGCTGTGCAGGTTTGGCTCGAGGCACGAGGTGAAGGGGCTTTGTACCAGGTACTTGGGGGAAGCCACACGCTGCCAGGCTCGGGGTAGGTGGAGAAGGGGCTGTGTGGTCCCTGCTGTTGGACAGGGCTGCCCTGGGAGCCGGGCTGTGCCAGCCCTCTGGCTCAGTGATGGATGAAATCCCATCAATGGGCATTTCTGCAGATTCACCTGGCAATGGCAGATTCCACGCTCGAGGCCGAGCTCATCCATTTCTTTTGTCTCTCTCGGCTCCCACCCCCTCCCCACACCCTCGATGCTGGCAGACAGTGCCTGCCTTTACCTGCCACTCTGCCCTGCCTTTGTCCGTGCAGCAGGAGAAGGGGCAGAGCTCAGGGCCTTGGAGGGTCCATCCTGCCTGTTGCTGTGGATTGGTGCTGCTCGTGCACCGGGGCAGGATGTGCGGCTGCCCGCTGGAAACACTCTGCCTCACGTCTTGATGGAGGGAAGGTGCTCTCTTGGCACCCTCACAGGTGATGGGAGCTGTTCCCAGCTGTGAGCACCGAGGTGCTGGAGCCTGGCATGTGGCAGTGCACACACATGGTGTGGGTACCGCGTGTCACCCTGCCACCGCTGCTGCCACACCATGGTTCCTTGGTCACCCTGAATCTCTGGAAGGCCTTGGGGGCCACAAACATAAGATGGCTGCGTGGGATGCCCATGCTGGCTTCTCCACCATGGGATGCCAGGGTCACCCTTTCCAGGTCGGGGGTTTTGGCGTTTCATGACCATAAGCCTGACCGCCTCAGGAAGATGTTTGCCAAGAGCTCGGCTGCAAAAGCATCGCCTTGGGCTGTTCGCTCTCCCTCCCTCCTTCTACCCCTCCGGGCACACGTGCTTGGGACCAGAGCTTGCCCCGGTACAGGGCTGAGCCATCAGGCTGCCCACGGCTGGCTCCCAGCATCCACAAAGAGATGGGATGGGGCTCCGGCTTTGGCGTTTTCAGGCGCCGTCCAATATTTATTCAGGGGCTCAGGTTTGGTTAGGAGTGTTTGCCTTGAAAGCTCAGGAGTGGGGGTAAGAAAAAGAAAATAGGGGGGAGCAAAAGAACACAATCTCCGGCAGTTAGCTGTCTCTTGGAAACTCGGCTTGCTGTTCCTATAGAGGCTTTCTCTTTTCCTTCACCCTGGTCTGGCCTTAAGTACCACTTTAAGTGGGCTTTGCTCATTCACATCCAGGCTCCTTAGAGCAATTGAGCCCGCGGGGGTTTGAAAAGAAGGGACAGTCCTTCAATGGCAGGACCTTGGGCCAGGCTAATTGGTTTTGGTTCAAGGGGATACTAGATTTGTGAAAAGCCCAAAGACATCTTTCCCACGCCAAATCCCGGCTCTTCAGAGGGGGAAGTGAGGGGTGCTGGGTGGGGAAGGGAGCTGAAAGAAAGATGGTTTAGTTGAGGAACCTTCATAACGACCTGGTTGCCCACCAGTCTCGGCTGCAGCTGGGTGCTGCGCCCAGAGTGTCAGTGCAGCAGGGGGCCAGTGTCCATCCTCCTCGGGACAGGTGGCTGGCGGTGGCTGGCTTATGGTGGCACACTGGAGGCGGTGGCCTGGTTTCATTAAAACCAGGCTCTTTCTGTGCGTGCCAGGCTCCTGTGGAGACACCAGGAGTGAAGGAAGGATGGGACCTGGGTCCAGAAGCCTAACTGCTTCTGTTTGCTCGCATGTGCAGCCATGGGGGGAATTTGCTGAGGTCTCTTGTACCTCCTTTTGATTTAGGAATTTATTTATATTTAAACATTGACTCTCTCTGGCACCATTCCAGCAGCCCCACGACCTTTACTCTCCCTGATCCATAAAAATCACTTAATTATTGGGCCGAAAATCAAGGCTTGGAAACAAAGCCAGCTTATGGGACCATCATTCCTTGATATATTTCCTGAGAGGACATATTTCTGGGCACCTTCAGAGCAGAGCACACAGCTTGTTGGATATGAGATATCAAGGCATTATTTATTGAGGAAGTCTTCACACTCCCTCATCTGTTATAATTAACTGATGACATTTTTTTCTTAGGTTCAAAATATGGTGAAAAAAGTATAATTAGCACGAAGCTGAGGCACTGCATTAAAATGTCTCCTATAGTTAATGTAGGATAGTCATGCTATTTATTATAGGAGGAGCTGGCTCTGACCTCTGTGTTGCCTAACACTTTTTATTGTAAAGATTCTTGAACTTTTCTCTTTTATTTCCCTCTTTCCCCCCCCCCCCCCCCCCCACCCCCCCCCCCTATTTGAGCACCTCTGACACTCCCATTGTTTGCTGCGGGCCCTTGAAATTCGGCCGGGGGGGGGGGAAGCTCTTAGGCTCGAGAAATGCCTATTCTTTGTCCCTTAAATTCCTTTCAGGTTTAGCTGAATTATGAATTGTTCAGTATCACCATTTCCCTTTGCTTGCCTCTCAGAGTGGAAAAAAAAAAAGGGGGGGGGGGAAGGCCAAAAAAAAAAAAGCAAAATGTATTGTTTCCCTGGAATAATGACAGCAGACCATGAGCAGAATGAAGCCCTGGACTCCCACCACTGTATTGCAGAGCTCTGGACCAGCTAGGGAAGGTGGGAGGGCAGCTACAGCCCGATTCATGACCCCCTTCCCACCTCTAGCTCCTGCTCTTCCAGCACGGCCCCATCTCCTGGGAGAAAACTCCCTCGGGTCCTGGCGCCAGAAGGAATGAATGTAAGGGGGTGTGGGTGCATTGGCCTGGGCACTGCCAGCCCCAGCGGTGCCCCTTCCCCGCCAGCCCCGGGAGAGCAGCCTTCTGCCACTGCCAGATAGCATTAGTCCTGTGTTTCATAGTGGCAGAAATCCGTGCCGAGGCTCGGGGCTGGAAATCGCTCTTGCCCGTGCAGGACCGAGGCAGGGATGGGTGTGGGGTGGAGGGAGAGAGGGGAATTTGTTACACTTGCCTACAATTGTTTTCCTTTTTTTTTGCTTATATAAACAATCTATTATTTATCAGCTATAAATAATGCATTTTTCTGTATGTTTAGACCGCACGTGATTTCTGTAGATTAAAAATGTACACGGTTGAAGGCACCAAAGCAGGCGCTGGCAAGGCAGGGGGTGCCTGATTTCAGCCTGACCACAAGACGTTAATTCAGCCTCTTCCCTGCCCATGCCCTCACCATGCTGTAATGACACGGTCACAGCCTATTTTTAGCTCTCTCCCTCTTTCCCTGGCTAGGGTGGCTGCACAGCGAGGTGGAATTAAGGTTGCATGGACGGCCATAAATTGGACACTTCCTAACTTTGAAGTGCTTGGCCACGCAATCTAGGCGAGGGCTCTTCAGAGCAGTATTTCTGCATGTGGCATTAACTGCCTTGGTGGGGAACAGCAAATACAGGGGTAGAGAAGCTGTAGAGCAGAATAGCCCTATCAGACTATTGAAAGTGCTTGTTTGAATAGATGGGGGAGTCAACAGAGCCTACACTTGATCTGAGCTAAATGGCCAAGAAGATGTCTCCAAGCTGAGAGGGGGAAGCCTTTGTTCCTTCAGCCCAAGCCTTCATGTTTTCTTTGCCTTTGGTTTTGCCTCCTTCGCGCCTAGGGAGGTTTGGGCTCCTGCTCTGCCTGCATAGTGAATTTGTGTGCTTGTGGAAAGCAGGGGTGTCCCTCAGAATGCATGCATGGTCCCATCATCACAGCAGCAGAGGTGTGCTACCAGCTCACAGATGCTTGCTGATTGGCATCCTCCCCTTGCCTTGCCCACTCCCTTTCCAGTGTCGCTACCAGGAGCCATCAGATACGTTGGAAGGAAAGGAGAGGCCTTTGTGTCTTACATAGGAGATCTGATCTCTTTTTTTTTTTTTAACTGCTGGAAGAATGACTTCAGAGGTGATTGCATGAAATGCAGATTTCTCTTTGCTGGAAATAGCTTTTTGGGGGGCTTTTTTCCCTCTCTTTATTTACTGGGTGTTTCTCCATTCGGGCTTTTGAGAAGACACTCGGCCGCCAGTTTCCCCCCAGAGTGGACTCTGGCTGGGCAGAGGAAGTGAACGCTCTATTGTTTTATTTCCTGGGTGTACTGCAGTCATGGCGCCTTGCACATACCTTGTGCTGATACTGGAGCATTTTCCCCTGGTCAGTAGTGTATTTGCCCTGGGTTATAATTATTTGACCGAGCATTTCTTGCCCTGTGGACTCCTGGAGCCTGGCAGCTGCCTGGGGCAATTCCTGCATCGGCACAGGTACTGAAGTGTCCTACACTTGGGTTTCCATGGCATGGGTATGGGCTTGCATTTCACAAGCATCTTCTCCATAACTTTCCCCCTCTCTCCTGTATCTCAGCTCAGCAAAGGGCCTGTCTGTCTGGATGCAGGCAATAAACATCTGTTCTCACCCTGACTTCTGTTAATGAGATAGAGACAGGTAAGCATCACACATACCAACTTTCCTGCTCTCAGCAACATCAAGGAAACGGTGACAAGCTATTAATGGAGAGTGATGGTCTGGGTGCTAATTAGTGCTTCCTTTTCAACTTTTACCTACATGTCTGCCGAGATGCCCATCCCAGCCTCTCCTCTCTCCTTGCATCCCTTTGTTTCTAGCATGTTCCTTGTTCGCCGCGCACATCCCATGTCGAAGAAGCTTCTCTCCTTATGTTTCCCCTACCAATGGCTTTCTTCATCTCCCCGTTCCCTTTTTGTGCCCTTTTTCCCCTGGGTAATTGCTGCTTGCACCCTCATCCTCCTGTGGTTGTTCCCCGCAAAAAATATTAAGTACACCACTGTAGCAGGATCTGAAAGCCTGTGGATTGGGCATGTGAAGTTGGTCAGGAGCTCCTTGTCTTCACCACAGGCTAGCAAATGTTCTCTTGTGGTGCCAGTGCACAGGGTCAAATCGTCTTGGGGACGTGAGGTCAGAGACCTGTCCCCTCTTTCCACAGGTAAGGCTGCAGGGAGGCTCCCAGCAGCTCACAGGTCTTGGTCGTGGAGTAATTAGTATTTAAAACAGATCCTCTGGTGATGCCCAGAGACCGAGTAGGATGGGCCTTCAGCGTGTGAGCCTGCAGGAGATGACAGATCCTGCCCCAGAGAGCTTGGTGGTCTAAACCCTACGTGATTTTGCTGCTCACCAGGCCCCATTAATGGCTGGGCTTTGGGATCCACCCCAATTTATGCTGCTGTATATGGTGCCTGGTCTCAGCTTGGTGCCCGGCCTCTCCCGTTTCTCTTTTTCTGGTCCCTGGGTTCTGCCCCTTCCCTAAGGACTCTAATCATCCCCTCCTCACTTCTTTTGCACGGACTGTGGGTTTCTTGCTGCCAGGCTCGCATCCCAAGGAGCTGCCTAATCTGCCCCTGTCATTCCCAGTCACAGGCTCCACACAGACCGTAGCTTTCCGGCGAGCGCTCGTAGGGCAGTGGGAAGAGGCAGCCATGGTTTGCACATTAGCTAATTAATTTTCATGACTGAACGACGCTGCCTGGTCTCTTGTTTATACTCCTCGCCGCTCCCCTTCTCTCCCCCTCCTCGCTGACACACACACAAGACGACACATCTCGCAGGAACGTCAGCATCCTCCCGCAGCCCTGAGACGCCAGCGGTTATTCTGTTGGCTTGTCAGACGCGGGTTTCCCTGCTTCATGGTACACAGGGGCCCCCTGTTTCACATTTGCTGATTCTTATTAGACCCAGCGCGCCAGGGCCCCGTCTCTCTCTCCCCGCAAAGCAACGCGCCGCATCCCATCCATAAATCCAACCCTGGAACAAAGCCTCCTCTACCCTGCCCCATATTTCTACCCAGCCTGCCCGCTTTCCCTTCTCTCTCTCTCTCTCTCTCTCTCTCTCCCCCTCTCCCGTGCTGAAGGTTTCCTAGTGCCAGGGAGATATGATAATTCTTGTGAAGAGAGCATGAAATGCCTCTGCTCTTTGTGTCTGTTTAATTCAATGAGAATCCCAGCCCCAGATGTCATGAATGGTGGGCTTTGTGCTGGCCCTTCCTAAGCCCTAACCGCCAGCTCTGCTCTCTGTCTTTCTTGTTTCCCACCACTGGATACTGATTAACAAACTAAATTATTTTTCCTCCCTAATGATGTTTTCCCACTTTGCCCACCAGGCTGGAAGAAGCCACGGGGAGGAAAGAGTTTGTGCAAAGGATGAGATAGCCAGGGAGAAAATTAAAGAGACAGTGTTGCTCTCTGGGCTCTGGCAAGGCAGGTCCACTCGGCTTTATTTCCTTATTAGAGAGCGGGGTCGTGTCTGGCTGTATTTTATGGGGCTGGGTGTATTTCAGCCGAGGGGATGGGCTCGAGAGCATCCACACAGGGTGTCCTCTGAAGCATGCTGAGGTCTGTAACTCACTTGCAGTTGTGTGTGAGTGAGTTTGCAGGGTCCCAAATTTAAGGTCTCTTCTGCAGCCCTGAGTGACACACGATAATTACCCTCCATGCATATGGGAGCCTCTTTCTAATTGAGACAAATTCTCTTTTCCTTAATCAGACATGACTGCGAGTTCGTGGAGTGGGATGCCTTGGGAAGGGCTGGGACGTCTCCACTTGAGCAAGGTGAGGTGAGTCCCTGGAAGTCTTGCAGAAAGATCTAGTCCGACTCACGCATGGGAGACCAGCTCTTTGACCTGAGCCCTCTCTCTCTCTCTCACACAGCCAAATTTCCCAGCCAGGTTTTTGAAACAGGGCCAGTTGTTAGCTGCTGCTAGAGAAGGCCAGCAGCGATAATCCAGCCAGCCTGGATGGAGCTGGAGGCGGGTGGCCAAGGCAGGTCCGTTCAAAGCCACCTGCTTCCTGGAGCCCAGCAGTGCCTCCTTGCTGGGCAGCAATGAAGCTGTGGCCAGCAAACACCCTCCTGGAACAGAGAAAGAGGATGGGTGTCAACCTTGTGAGTAGAAAAGGCAGTAGGGAGGGAGAGCTTTTCAACAACGACCTAGGGGGTCTGAATTGTGCAGTTGGGAGTCACTAAGATGGTCACTGGGTTTGCATTTTGGGTTTTGTTTTTGGTTTTCTTTTGTTATTTAAAAAAACCCAGCAATGAAAACCAGAGGAGTATCCCATGCTGGTGTTGTGGGACATGGGCAGGAGCAGACCTGATGGACATGGCGCGGGAAAGAGTGCTCAGAGGCGCTTCAAGGCAGTGAAGGCCTCAGCTCCACATTTATCAGATACTGTGAGAGCTTTAGTTGGAGAGGTACAGAACCTTCCCCTGTGCAAAGCAGGGGAGCTTGTGCACACTCAGCTTGTAGAGTGGCTGCTCCCCTCAGAGCCATGCTGGTGCTGCAGTGCCCAGCTGTGGTGCCCCTTTTCCCTAGCCGAGACTAGGAAGGAGAATGAACAGAGAAGGGGGTGCTGCTTGTCTGCACCCACCGAGCCCCCCCCTGAGCACACCCAGCAAAGTACTGCCTCACATGCAACCTTTGCTTCCCACTGCAGTCACATCTGACCCTTATTACTTCTGCAAGGTAGAACAAGGCAGGAAAAATGGCTGTGCAGTGAGTTTCTTCATGCGCCAGGATTTATTAAGAACAATAGGGGAAATCAATCCATCTATGTAGAATACATGGCGGGCTGCAATGGGATAAAGCATTTATTCCGCTCTTGAAGGGTAGAGCTATAACTCATGGGAGGCAAAACCCTTAGCGCTCTGGAGTCCCTTCCCTTCATGTGTGCAAAGAAATGCTTTAGCCCATGGCAACCTACCAGCTATTGAATTTGTGTGGAGAATCTGCCGCCCTTCCCCTCCGCCGGCCCCTTTTTGGAAGGCGAGTCACTCATTAAAACACACCTCTGGAAAAATGAAGGGGCTGTCTGTTCCAAGGCATCTCTGCATCTCAGCTTTACTTGAAACAGAAAGAGAACAGAAACGTTTTCAGTGCTGTGAAAGCAATCCCCCCCCCCACCCCGCTCCCCCTCCCCCTGCCCTTGCCCCACACTGATTTTTTGGAACGGACAGATCGCGCTTAAAGCGGCTCAGGATTGGTGGCAACTTTCTGCTAATGCCCATGGACCGGGCGCTGCGATTACAGCAGAAAGGGACGGGCTGGGGTGTCGTGACAAGGCAACACGCTGCGCAGGGAGGTCTGTGCTGTGCAGCCGAACATCTCCAGTGCTGACTAGATAGATCGCGGTGTATAAATATATCTAAATGCACTACCCTGTGCCCAGCTCTCTACTCGCAGCAGAAGGCCTGCAGTGCGAAGACTGGAGCAGTAGTTAGCGGGGGCAAAAGGTGACTGGGATTTGTTCTAATCTTTCTGGGTGTGAGAGTGTGAAGGTGGGGGGAGGGTGGGGGGCATTAATGGTGAAATGGTATTTTCACTAAGCCTATTTTCACTGGATCTAATCTATGTTGTGGGAAGAGGATCTCAATAGGGACAGACCCAGTGAGGCTGGCGAGCTGTTTGGAGGGAGGCTGAAAAGCCAAGGAGAGCGGGCAGGGGGAAGTGTAGCCATTGGGCAGCCATGTCAGACGGCCTTCCTCGGCAGAGATGACTTAGTAGGTAGTGTGCTGTTGGGCAGATGGGGTTAATTCTTACACCCAAATCAAAAGGCAACTGAGGGGGGAATGTTTTATTAATGACAGCAGCCCTTTGTGAGTATTCCTCCCGAGGCACGTTCCCTCCACCCGTTGCCTTCCCCCCTGGCTGCTGTCTGGCCCCACGTCTTGCTGGGTACCTGCTCAGCTGCCACTCACCCACTGATAGGTTTCATCAGAAAATGTCTCCATATGTCTGAGTCCTGGACCTGGGTGAGTGGGACAGGAAGAGAAGGAGGAGGGATGGGTCCTTGGCTGTGCTGGAGGGGGATGTGCCACAGGCAGGCAGAGCTCAGGCTTTCACAGGTTGCACACTGGCCCATTGACTGCTTCAGCAGTGCTGTGGGGATCACCTCTTGCTGGTACCAAAGAGCAAGAGAAACTGCAGTTTGCAGAGTGCTAGATGAAATGCGGCTTGAAAGTGGGTGCCTCACTGGCTTAGGGCTGAAGGGAACAGCTAGAGATTGGGTTGGGGAGGCTGGGAGTGCTTTACCCGCCATCTAAGCCCTCTTCCCATCCTGCTGCCTCACTGCCAAGCGAGGGGCTCAAGAGAGGAGCAGTAGATTTCTGTGCAGCAGAAAGCAGCCTCTCCCAGTCTTCCTTACCCTGCTGTCTTTCCACACCCTCGTCCTTGGGGATGCTCTGGGCACCTTGTGGTGCCAAACGCCGAGGATGTGGGAGCGGCCAGGGCCGCGCGTGGAAATCATCTCTGTCGCTTTGATAAAAATAAACCCAAGGCTGGTTTATGCCAATTGATTTCAGAAGAAGTAGGAAGCGGAGCTCAATTCCCAGAGCACCTTTTAGCGAGGCTCTCCCTGCGAGCGCCCGTGTGTCATACGTGTGTCGGAACAGAGCACCCAAGGAAGGCCAGGTCGGGAAACCTCACATGGAAGCAGGGAAAAGACCCCGGTGTACGGCTGCTTCCCTGAGGGAACCCCCGCAGGGCTAATGTTTGATCTGAGGCTTGGTTGTACTCCTGTGAAACCTTGGGATGTCAGGAGCTCGAAGGGAGCCTGAGACAGAAGAGGCTGCTATTTGCATTTTCCTATGAATGCATTTATTTGTCTAAAGCTGGGGCCTCGGTGCATGCGCACACTCCTGGACGCATGCATTTGTTTGAAGAGCAAGGCGCCGTCTCCGTGCTGGTCTCCGCTCAGGGCCGCAACTGGTTAGCCTGAAATCCAGCCTCTTCCTTGAGGAGTCCCAGCTCCCCTCCTCGCTTCACATCCGGCCATGGCTGCGGACAGAGGAGTCCCGAGATGTTTCCCCATGTGCTGGCGGAGTTCCATTGTTGAGGATGAAGGCTCCCCCTTTCAAATTTGCGCAGACATCAAAAGAGTCTGGAAGGTTCAAACAGATCACAACGTAATCAAAATGCCAAGCCACCGTCTGCTTCTGCCTTTGGGTTGACAAGCAGGATTAGCACCCAAGGGAAGCAGGGTGTAATAGTGTTTCACGGGCACTGTGAACAGCCCAGAAGTGTGCAGAGTACAGAAAGGTTAGCCGAAGGGCAGGTCTAGCTACAGACGTACGGTTGGGGGGTGGCTTTGAAAGCAAGGAGCTCCACACGTACAGCCTCTGTGGATATTTACTTCGGCAGAAGGCAGGACTCTCCTCGATACTGGGTGGTGTCACGCTGGAAGCAGTTTAAGTTGAACTGGAGAAAGCCAGTTTAAGAGTGGAGATGTGCACCAGCGCAGCAAGGAGCAGCAGCAGTTGACCTATAGTGCTGTCATGATAATGGTGTGGTTTTCCATGTAGACAACCCCGGAGCAGAGCAGCTAGCCTGCCATCCCTTATGTTTCACTGTCTAACCAAGATGTATAACACGGCCCTGTCTGCATGTAGTTGCAATCTCCCCCTCATGCTCTGGTTCTCTGCGGAGCACTGGAGCTGATGCCCAATATTCAGCGTACCTTGTGTGCCTCTAATACCGTGTGAAACAGGCCTGTTGTGGGACGTGTGAAGTGCTTCCCAAGTACTGCTTCACTGTCAGTCGCTGCTTTGACTGTCCTGAGGACAGCCCAGAACCAAGGATGAGGGTTCCTTGGGTGCAGTTTGGTACTGCTCGTTGGCAGAACTGAACACTGAGGTTTCCGCTGTAAAGCTCCAATGGAGGGAGAAATTCAGGTGTAACTTTGTCCGTGTTGTCTGTGTAACCGTGCCTTTTCCATCTATAAGTGACCCTGTTTTAACTTTGTGTTAAGGTATTTAGGAAGCTCACATCTTCTTTATTGGCATCTCTGCAATTTCAGTTTGGCATTTATTTCGTTTTGGCCAGGAGAAAGGCAGAGTTTGCCCACGACTCACTCTCTGATGGCCAGGCAGGTGCTCTTGAACCGCTGACCTGTGTTGCTGTACCTGTTTAGGTTGCATCTTCCAGGGCCAGACCAGTGCCCAGCAGCTTATGGGACCGACCGGGGCACGTACAGGCAATTATGCCCTGAAAGCGGCTGCCTGCGTGGAGCTAACCCTGCCTTTGCTCCTGCACCGCTCGCACCCGAGGGAAAAGCCATGGCAAGGGCGCAGCCAAGAGCCGTGCCTGGGCATCGTGTGCTGCCTTGTGAAGAAGCAGCGTGCTGTGATTTTCCCAGTCGGGAGGGCTGGGGTACAAGCTGTGGAAGCGCTGCGCGCCCAGCGCCTTGGCACCGTGAGCGGGGCCCAGGCTAAGATGGCCGCTCGCCAAGCCTTGAGAGTGCTCTCCGGCCCGCCATGGCGGCTCCCCGCACCCGGGGCCCCCCTTTCCCCCTGGGCCTGCGAGATGGCTGCCGCTCCTCCCAGGCACCGGGTGCCAGCCTCTTTGGGCTGGGCAGAGGGGAGCCCACCGGGGCAGGCTGGCTGCAGGCCTGAGGCAGTGTGGGCCCTGGCGGCCATTTTGCAGGAGGCGAGCGGCGCCTGTAAGATGGCCGCATGGGCATGAGGTGGGGTGCAGCGCTGCCTCGTCCTCACCATGCTGCCTCCCTCACGCCGTCCCCTCCTTATCTTGCTAATTACCGATGAAGGCAGAACAATAACGGGAGCTGGCATGCCCCAGTTCTTTCTCTGCCACCTCCTTCCTCGGGCGGAAAATCTGCGCGCACACTTCCCCCCCCCCCCCACATTCCCCCCCCCCACATCCCCCCCTTTCCTTCGCCCGGCAGCCCCTCTGTGATATTAATTGAATTAACATACTTCCTAATTTGCCCTGTGTTTTTTCCACCCCCCCCGCGCCGGCTCCCAGCCGCCTCATCATGGCTTCTCCAACTGGTGGGGAAGGAGCGAGCGCCTTGGTCCCGCCTTCGCTCATTTGGTTGTATGCGAAAAATCCTTAATGACATCTAAAAGGGGTGGCGGGACAATAGCCCACGCGGGCTTTGGCAGGAGACGTGCAATATTTACCCCGCTGGACCGTCCCCGCTGCCGCCTCGCCGGGGGGGATTACGCCGGCTGCCAACCCCACCCTTCCTATGTTCAGCTCCTCGCTCTGGCCGGTGGTGGTGGTGGTGGTGGTGGTGGAGGGGGGATGCGTTGGCACGCGGCTGCTTTGTGCGCCTCGCTTCACCTAGGGAAAGGACACGTTGAGGTGTTTCCCTAAACCCCCGGATGACAAAGAAAGAGCCTTTCTCTTCGGCTCACAGGCGACAATGACAAGAAGCCTTTAAAACTGTGATTATTTCCCCCCCCACCCCCACCCCCCCAACGACTGCAGAAGGCTTCCCCTAAAAGGAACTTAAATACATATCATTAAATCTAAAGCGCTGAGCTCCGCTGCTGCTTAGCTATGCCATGCTTTTTGTTTCTGATAGTATTTGTCCGTCGCAGAGAGCAAGCTAGGGATATGGAGCCTCCCCCGCCCTCCCTCCTCCCTTTGTTTAGGTGACAAAATGTTTCTATGTTCTGGTGTAGAAAATAAACCTTTGTGGGGTTTGCAGGTTGGGTTGATGTTTCTCTTAATAATAATATTATTATTATTATTATTATTATTATTATTATTATTATTATTATTATTATTATTATTATTATTTAGTTATTCTTTATTGTTATTATTTTCATTATTATTATTCTGCTGGTGGTGGTTTATTGTGGTATGAAATCCAAAATTCCCTCTTCTTCCCAGATCTTGGGAATCCATGTTCCTCATGATCATTTTTCCCCGCCCTTTATCTAAAAAAAAACCCCCACAACAACCAAAAAAAAACCCCCCACCAACCCCAAACCCATTCTTTTCCAGGATGGCTCTGAAAAGGCAGGAGCAACCCTGTAGAATTGGAGTATTTGGAGCTTGAGGACATTGCCATTTTTTAAACATTTATTTGTTTAAATTTGGGGGGGGGGTGGGGTGGTGTCTAAGCAATGAATGAGCAGCGATGATTTAAGTGTGTAATGTGCTATGTGGATGCCATGCACGGTACATACGTTTCAGGGGCATAAAACGCGACACGGCGAGCCGGTGTTCCACAAAAGCTGGGAGCCCAAAAAATAACTGTGAAAAATGAATTGTCTGTCGGGGCGAGCGCCTCAGATCCCAGCCAGTATTTGCAGGGTTGCAGTCTACAGCTGGGGCGCTTATTGGCGTGAATACCTCGTTTTGAAACCCCAGAGATAAACTGATAGGAGAGGTGAAGGAGGTATTTGGCTGATTAGCGGATGCCATGGGTCCCCTGCGTTGCGTTTCGTACTTACGTGCTATTTGCTTATCCCGTGGTTAGGGGTATGTGCTTTAGATTCGTATAAATCTCTCCTGTCTGTCTGTCTGTCTGGGTTCTTTTCTCTTCTGCCATCCCATCTGCTTCTCGTGGTCCTTCTCCTGAAACCACATCACAGGATCTGATGGGGATAATGGGAATCCGCCTCTGGTCTCTATCATAAACATGCCAACGTGGGCTATTGTGTAGGGAACCGGCAGTCACCAGATGGTGCTTGGTTGCCCAGGGTCTGTATCACTGGGTTTGGTCTCTTGATACGCCAACAGCTCCTTTAGCATTGTGTTTTCCCCCCCAAGATCTACCTACCTTGGCTAAGGAAGGTGTAAGGACCTCAGATAATATACCCCAAGGGGTAGAATGTTTCTGGGTGCGTTGGACTCTTTGCAGCCTCAGTCATGCAGCTATGAGTTGCCCTTGCAAGATGAGGTTTGTTAATCCCTGTTAATCCCTCAGCCGTGTTCACCCTATCTGCCTTCCTGGGTAGGAAAATTAGCACGTTGGTTTGTGTAGGATTGAACGCTGTCTTCAGGTGAAAAGCTGTCCACATCAACTTGAGCAGGCATCTTGCTAGCTTTATGTCCTGGTCTTGGGAAGACAGGGCAGAGATACCTCTGTGTCTCTGGGTGCAGACAAAATCAAGGCATCTCCTCTTCCCTGGGCTACCAGACAGCTCTTGAGTGTCTGTGAAAGGGCTTGCTTGTGCAGGTATCGTTGAGGGATGGAGGTGGTTACAGAGAATGGCCGAGGTACAGGGCTTTCCATGTGGAAAAATGTCCTCCAGCCAGGAGAAACCCAGGGACAAATCCTGCTCTTCCTTTCATGCCTGTCTGTTCTCAGGAGGTCCTGGACATTGTTGTGCATGTGAGCTGCAGAGGAGGGATTAATGCAGAACTAAAATAAAAACACTGGGAGCGATGGCTCTCGCTGAATGCAGACAGATGGAGAGAGCCTGGCATAATTACATTTAGCAAAGGGCCGCCATGAATGAAACCAATTAAAGAAGCAATGCTCCTACCAGAGAGCGAGCGAGAGGGGAAGACAACCACCTCTCCAGGTCTTCTTGGGCATCCACCTTCCATGTGGGGGTGAGTCCTGCACAGTCCCCAGGTCACGGGCGAGCTTGTGCAGGCACCTGCCTCCTGGCTTACAGGGGACTCATCTGCCAGGGTGAAAAAAGAAGGCAATAGGAAACGTCGGGCACTGGCGGGGCCGGCGCGGAGCTGGCTTGCAGCCAGCCCCAGCCTCGCCGTCTCCATTGTCTCATGGCTTTAATGCGTGCCTAGAAATCCAGTATTTAGGATTCAGGTTACCATTGTAAAGCAGAAAGGTCGTGCTCAGCGCTGCTTGGCGTGGATTCCTCCGGCAGCTCTTTTGCCTGCGTGCCCCCATGTTGGGACGCTGTTGGCAGAAGGCCTGGGGCCGCCAGGAGCATGCCGGTCTGCCTCTGGCCTGGGCAGCACCTTGCGAGGGATGCTGCTGCTGCCTTTGTGATTTAGGGAGGGTGGAGGGAGCCAGGGGCAGGTCTCCAGAAAGCCAGGGTGTCAGGCCAGGTTTTCATATGCTGGGTGGCCACGGCTGAGAATACTTTGCTGACAAGCTTGGCAGAAGGAATCTAGCAAGGCAGGAGCAAGGAGTCTCTTCCTCTAGCTCTCGCTTGGGCAAATTGGTGTGAGCTTCACAAGGAGCTGCTGCTGGTGACCAAGGCTAGGAGAGGCTCCTTCTGATTTATTTTGCAGTCCCAGAAATGGCTGTTTTCCAGCTTGCCTCCCTCACGCTTTGGCTGGAAGAGCAGCTGGCAAGGCTGGACCAGAATGATTCACATGAGTTTTAGGGCAAAGCTTAGGATTTGGGGTGTCTGTTGCAAGTCTTCAGCACCCATAATCAAGGGCTGTTTGAAAGTCTCCATTCTCACTTAAAAGCAAGAAAATGATTGTAAAAAGAAATTTATTCAGGGACA
The DNA here is from genome assembly GCF_014839835.1 of Dryobates pubescens. Taxonomy (NCBI): domain Eukaryota; kingdom Metazoa; phylum Chordata; class Aves; order Piciformes; family Picidae; genus Dryobates; species Dryobates pubescens. Next base: position 5,732,286 of record NC_071628.1, read on the forward strand.
TCATCGTTGAAGAGAAATAAATCAAAGACCTCATAGGGCTTAGGCATTATTGGTCTGGGAAAAAAAAATCTCTCCAGAGTTGGGGTTTTTGGGGTCAGCCTTAGAAATTTTTGGGATCCAGACCCATCCAGTATTCAAAGCTTAAGGCTTAGAATCTAGGATGCTGCATAACAGTGAACTGGGAGTGCAGGAGAGCCTGACAACTCAAAGTATTACACTCTGTTGGATGATGGCTGATCTGAGTCCTGTTTAAGCCACTAGACATACTGATGACTCTCAGGAGTGGTCCTAGCTCTAACTGAGAGCTCAGGTACTGTGTACAGCACTGTAGGAGACTCTGCTTAATAGCTAGAGGAGGAGATTGTGTCTCTGTGGTGTCCTCATGAGCCCATGCAGGATCTCTCCAGGCTGCTTCAGACGTGTCCCGTATTGCCACTCAGACCAGTGTCTCACCGGAATGTGCTCCTTCAGCCCACCTGTGACACAGTTCACAGGCATTGCCCTGGCCCCAGTGGCCACTTGCCTGACTGCGCTGTAAGCAGTGCAAGTTTGAGTCTGTCTCATGCAGAAGAGTGCTGGAGCTGTCCAAAATGAAGGGCAAACTCCCTGCATGAGTTGGGATTTGTATAGGTGTTTAAAGCAGCTGTGGTCCTGCACCATCCCCAGGCTGGGCTTCCCCGTGGCATGGCACTGAGGAGCAGAGTGGAAATAGAGAGGGCTCATGAGTGATGCTAGGCTGGGACCCATCAGACTCGCTTCCCTTGCAATCAGGTGGAAGGCTGATGTTATAGAGCCAGTGGAGAGCTTGGGGAGCAAACAAATGGTTCACATAGGTAAGTGCTGGATGGGGAACCCTTGCAAAGGAAAGATCTGTCCTGCAGCTTGTTGCATTTATCCAGGCTCTGACTCACTCCTGCCTTCCTCCATCCCCAAATGCCAGAGTCTAAAGGAGTGCCTGCTATTGCTGCAAGAGCTTGAGGATATGCTGGGAAGAGCCTGGTCTCTCTTACCTGATTGGCAGCATGCAAGCAACATGGCTGAGTGCTGGGAAACAAAGGCTGAGATTTCTCCACTGTCCTCAGCTGGCTTCCCTTCCTCCCTAGCCCCGAGAAGAAGCTGTCCTGCCAATACCATGGGGTGTTCCCACAGATGCCTCTGTAGGTGCATGGATGTGGAGGAGGCTGTCTCACTGTGTGCAGTGGGATGAGGATGGTGATGGTGTGCCTTATTCCAGCCTTGGGTCATGCGTGCTGAGGGAGGCATTGCTGCAGGAGCAGCGATACATCCCCTCTGCTTGGGTGATTCCTGGCTGCAGCTGTTTCAAAGCCCTGCAGAGCGCCCTTGTGCCTGTCTTTGGAGAAGAGCTGCCTGTGTTGACCCATTTGGGCATGGGGCATGCAGAGCTGGTCACAGATGCCTGCTGCAAGGCTTTGCCTGCTCCCTGCTGCAAAGGCAGAGCCTGTCTGCTGAGGTCAGCCTGGGATGGCTGGCATCAGTGCTCAACGGGGCCAACACACTTGTCTGTGGGGCCAGGAGCTGCATGGGCTCTGCTAAGGAGGGATTCTCTACATCTTGGGGAATTTTCATACCTGTGTCCTCTGATCAGACCCACTCAGTAAGTGTCAGGCTGTCAGGCAGAGGAACACCAGGATGTTCAGAGTGTGTGTTGTGCTCCTGAGGGACTCGCTTTATGGCCATGCAGAATTAGTCTGTGTTTTCTAGGCCACCTTTGAAAATGGCTGAAAATTTCCTTCCCATTACCTAAAAACTGAGTTCTTTGTTTAGCTCCTTAAGTGTCAGGCAGGGACTAGAGATCTCCTGTAACCTAAGAGCCTAACCAGGCTGTGAATAGCTCAGTGAGGGTGGAATTGGGGTTTGCAGTGATTTAAACAGTCAAGTTTGCTGTTTTTCCCCCACTTTGGGCACATGGGTTACGTTGATATTGTCCTCCATGAGCATCCCAGCTCCTCCCTGCTGCCTGAAGTTGCTCAGACAGAAGCATGTCCTTTGGTCGTTTGGCAGGGCTGTCTGCTTGGGGAAGGACTGGGGTGGTGGCCATGAGGACTAGCATCTCCTTAGTGTTGCTCCTTTGGGGCAGTGCTTGGAAAGGGCAGGCAGGCTCAAAGCCACCTATGCTGGGGAGAAGGGACGTCTCTGATGACGACCACTGATCTTGCCATGCAGCCCTGAGGAGCAGGAGGCTGTGTGACAGCCCGATGGAAGCTCTCTGCAGGTCCCTCTGCCCGAGGAGCTGGCGGTGACACATTTATGACACAAACTGAGAGGAGATGCCGGTGTGAGATCCCAGTCATGTCATCTGGGATCAGGTACCAGAGCCGGCTGTGGCTGCAAGCAGTAAAGGAAGCAGCTGCCCTAAGCGCTGGGGAACACGATCCAGAGCTAATCCCGGGGCGCCTGCTCCCTCTATGTGCCTGCAGCGAGGTGCCATCCTCAAGGTCTCCCAGCCCCACACCATAGCTGCTCCTGGGGCTCTGTGGCTCTCTGGAAACACTGCCAGAGTGATGCTGAGAGTGCCAGAGGGTCGCCAGCTGAGGATCTGACAGGTTTGCACTGGGCTTGCATTCAGACGACGGGTGCCAGCTTCACAGGGTGCAGGCACAAACGTCTCAGGGGGATTTGCTTTCCTGCAGAGGCTTTTGCTCTCCCAGGAAGATGGGAAAATTCTGGTCCTAAAGGGGTGATCACTGTCTGCACTTTGATGGCAGACATCCCAAGAACCAGAGGGGGGAGAAAAGACACCCACTGATTTTTTTTTTGTTGTTGTTGTTGATATATATTTCCCCCCCATTTCTCCCTGTTTCTGTCTGCCTATCAGCCTGTCAGCCAGCTAGATGCTAATCCACAGCAGCAGCAGCAGCACAAATAAAGCTAGACTAGAGGGATGCTAATTTATGCCTGGATTTCATGCTTTGTTTTACTTCCCCACTTTATTGGACAGAGCAGGCTTTGTGAGTGACGTAAAATGTCGCGTGTGCTCTCCCCATGGCAGGTTCCTGCACATGCAGCAGGAGAAGTTCATTTCTCCACAGCCCCTGCAGCCTTGCACGTGCCCTTCTCTGCCTCCACTGGGTCATTTTGGGGGGGTGGGGGGCTGGTGTGCGTGGGAGGGGGTGTGTCATTCCTGACAAGCCCCCATCTGCTGAGGACTGCCTCTAAGTTTGGCCGTGCTGCATGTGAAACCCAGGGATGTGTTTCCAGTCTCCTCGATGCTGCCATGATGGTGCCAGCACTGCTGCATCTAAACTGTAATTCTTTACGCCCTTGCTGGGTAAAGCAGACTGCAGCCTCTGCAATTTGCATGAATAAATGTCATGTTAAAAAAAAAAAAAAATTAAAAAAAAAATCATCTGCTGGTGGGTAGTGACCAGCAGCAAAGTTCTGTTGGAAGGCAATCTGCTCCGAGTGATCTTGCAGAGCCGTTTAATGAGATGTTGAGATTTACACATCTCAGCTTCTGAGGGGGAAAAGCGTGTAGGGATTTAAGGTCACGGTCCAGAGATGACCTTACTTATGTGGTACAAGGAGGTGAGGAGTTTTATCACTTGTTGCTCGTGAAACCCAGGGTGTCAAACCATGCTGCTGTTTGAAATGCACTGTCTTAAGGTCAAATGTAAAGAAGACTTGAATAGGTCTCAGTAACGGAGATCTCGTGTGGTTTCTTGTGAGTGTCTTGTATGGGATCCACACTGGGACCCTCAGGGTATTGGAAAGGAAGGAACAACCCCACCCCACCACCCCCAGATGCAGGAAATGAAGGTTGAAGGACTGCTGAGGGCTTCAGCTCCCTTTAGAGGTAAAGGGAAGGAGATGCCCAAATACCTTTAAGTCTCTGTTGCTTACAAGGCTGGCACTGACTTTCCGCTGCGGCCAAGGCTTTGTGAGCCAAGCGGCAAATTGCTGGTGAAGGAAAGAACAGCTGAGATGGAGCTGGAGGGGGCTTTGAAGTGGCCACGTTGGCTGGGAGCTCCTCTTGCTTCTTGACTCAACTTTTCCACAACTCCTGCTGACCTCTGCAGAGCGAGTTGAAGGGAAGAGCCCAGAGGTGGGTCTGCCACCAAGGTCTGCTCTCAGCTTCACTGGGTTTAATCCTAAGTGAGGATTTAATTGCATTCAGCATGGAAATTAGAGCAGAATCATGAGTGTCCTTGTTTCTCTTTACTGTCAAATAGCTTTTCTCAGCCTTGAGTCCTGGCAAGCTGATCTCTGTAGGGTTTTATCTCATCTGGTATCTGCATTGCCCTATTAAAACCGCAGCTCTGTCCACAAGTCTCCACATGTCACTCCTCTGTGTCAAGTGCTTATCCCTGCGTATTGGGGCAGAGGAATGTGGCAATAAACCTGCTCACAACCACTTGTTTAGATAAAAAGCAGAGATTTGTTTACTTGGCAGTAGCTTCCCTTTTTGTTTTTTCTAAGAAGAAATATTTGCACCTGTGACTTTCTTTTTGTCACGGTGGCGGTGTGAAGGAAATGCGTATTCTTGAGTATGTGTGTGACGTTTTGCCCTGCTTTCTTCAGAGCCATGTCCAGAAATCTCTTAGCCTTCCTCTTATGGAAGCCAAACAAAGGTCTAGGTGGTGGATCTGGCTGCAGCATCAATGTCGTGGAGCTAGGCTACCTCTGCTGCACTGAGGCAGGGCTCTGTCGGGTTGGCATCACAGCTTTTCTCTTCTCTGACTAAGCTGGTGGACAGGAATAGTTTTGTACTCCTGAGGTACATCTGTTTGTGTAGGAGGACGTGGGATGGTGGCATTTGTGTTCACAGCATTTACTGGGCCCCTCCACCTGGCTTTCTTTGGGCTGATACCTGCTGAGATGGGGGGGAACCCCCCGGGCAGCATGGCATCTCGCGTGGCACAGGCTCTCCACGTGCAGACGCCATAGGTGTACGGAGGTATCCGGCTTTGTGCGGGTCTCAGAGCCAGCCTCTTTGAGGTCTCTTTGTTTTGTCTCCCTCTGGGTATCTAGTGCAGATGCATTTGCATATATGGAAAACGTTGTCATCATCTCCCCCTCCCCAGCAGCTCCTGTTCCCTTTGCTCTGCCGGCTCGTAGGCATTTCCAGCTGAACGGTGTCTGCCGAGGCCAGCCAAGCGCAGCAGGGCTGGGGGCTAGCACTCCCCATCTGCACCTTTGCTATTTCCTTCTCCAGGCATGGCTTTGGGGGGGGGTGGGCAGGGCACTGGGGGCATTTTTTTCCCTTTTTTTTTTTTTTTTTTCCCTCCCCCTTTTCCTAATATTTAATAGCTAGCAATAGGCAGCCAGTTGGATCTGAAGGGAGCCTGGTCCGTTCCCCGAGCCTCCAGCCCCGACACCCTGCTGCTCCCTCCCTTTCTTCTCGCACTGTAGCGTGCCTGGCAGCAGCACTAAAGAGAGCAGTCCAAACCGTGTGGTGAGTCTGCTTGCTTGCTCTAATCCATGAGGCCAGGTTTCAACAGTTTTTGTCCCTGCTTGGAAAGCCTTGGAGTGGTTATACCAATAAATCCCTTGCTCCTCCACGACGATGTCCTTCCCAGGACATTTTGCATCCACTAATCCTCTCCAAGACATCTCTGGATCCATCTTCTCTTCCCAAATCCATACATATACCTGTGCTGAGGAAAACTCCAATGCCCTGAGGCTTCATCCCTCCAGGCTACCATCTCTCTGTGTACCTCTGCAGCCTTGCTCCTGCTGCTGCTCCTGCCCTGCTGTCCTGCCATCCCGCCGCCCGCCCCGTGCTGGGGACATGCTGGGCCATTGGAGCAGCCGGGGGCGGAAGAAGGGGGTGGAGGAGAGACGGGGCAGCTGCGAGGCTTGTGTTAGTAAACACTTCCTTGGGTTCACATTTTAATTCCTTACCACCCCCACCACCCCCTTCCACATCTTCTCCCCCATCCTTTCCCTTTTCTATATGCTCACACAATGAGACCATTGTCAAGGGGTGATTTGAATGAGGGGTCTCCGGGCATGTTCCCAGCATTGTCAAACAGAGTGGGAAAAAAAAAAACACACACAACCCACAACTCCAGCCCAGCCAGGAGGACCAGACCAGACTGAGACAGATGCCTAAATTAGTGACAAAGCCTTTTGAATGTCCCCCCTAGACAAGGGTTGCCTTGTGCATGTGTGCGTGTGTGTGTGCATGCTCGTGGGTGTGTATTTGTGGCTGGGTGGCAGCTTGCATGTCTCCCCATGTTAATTAGTTTTGCATGCATGTCTGATAAGGTGCCAATGAATATATTTGTACTCCTTCCATTGGAGAAAGCTGTCTGGGCGGCGGGGGAGATGCGGGGTGGCGGGGGGTGGGTGTGTGTGTGTGCTGAGTGCAGCCTGGCGGCCTGGGGTAATTGAGCTGTGTGGAGCTGGGAGAAGAAGGGGTGAGGGTGGCTGTGACTTCTGGTGCATCGGTGGAGCTGGGCTGCCGGGCGCTGGGATCCGCTGCCTTCCGCTGCAGATCACGGAGAGTTTAAAAGCAAGCCGATATGGGGTTTTTTTTTGGTTGGCTGTGTCTCCCTCTTCGTCTTCGCTGATTGTCTGGCTGGGGATCTGTAGGCTCTTTCTTCTCCTCTGCCCTGTGTGTGCCTCTCTCAAGTCCCTTGAAAGGTGTTTATTTCCAGTGGATCTGTATCCGGCTTTGTATGTCCGTGTACACAGGCGATCGCTCACACAAAGCCCCAGCCACAAAACCTCTGCCTGCCTCTCCAGGAAGGGAGTCAAATTCTCTACCAAGTGACAAAATACAGGAGGGAAGTGAAGCGTGTGGGTGCCAGGGGTGGAGCAGTGGAAAGAGGCAAATGGAAATGCAGAACAGGAGTTGGAGAGACAGAGATAACGTGTGCTAGAAAGGATTTATCAACATTTGCTCAGGATAGAGTTATTAATTACCAATGCAGAGAAAAGTCTTTCTACATCCCCAGCGTATGGACCAGAACATAATGTCATTCCTAGAGTGCTGTTATCATCTACCCATCCATCCATCCATCCATCCATCCACCCATCCATCCATCCATCCATCCATCTGCATTCTGTAGGTGCACAGAAAAAACTCATTGTAGGTGTGGGGATGTAAACACCAGTTCACATCTAATTAATTCCCTGTCTAAATTAATTTTGCATCCTTTCCCTTACATCAACAAGACTTAAAAGCCCACATACATTTCTTGAGCAGGCTGGGAAGCAGCCCTAGAATGGGCCAAGAGATCTTTTCTCCCTGTTCTCCCATCTGCCTCTGAGCAGCTGCTAAATGCCAAAGAGCAGGGAATTCCATGGCACAAGGCTGCTCCGAAGCAGAGGTCTTTCAGGGAAGTTTTGCTGCAGCGCAGCTTGTTGGCTGTGGAGTTCAGTGGCACCCAGCTAGCTGCCATCCACTTTGCCTTCTCTTCCATACTTGGGTCCCGGTGCTGGCAAGTGAAGGGATGGAGAGCAGGAACAGACATGCAGTGATGCAGAGCTGGTTCTGTGGGGAGCCTGGGTGGGAGATGGCTTGGTCAGAGCAGCAGAGCATAAGGTTGGCTCCTTCTGACCGACTGGATGGGTAGGAAAGGGAAGATCCTGGTGAGCGAGGTGAAGTGGCCATTAGCATCAGCTGGCTTTGGGTTGGGCAAGGGCTTCATGCCTCCTTTCTCCACTGGCTCTACAACTGCACTGGTCTTCCCTCTGCTGCTGAAAGGGGAGCTGGGAGATGACACAAAGTGATGATACAGTAGCTGACACATCCTCAGCAGGGACAGGGTGGGCTGCAGGAGGAGCAGCTCTCCTTTGCCCTCAGAGAACTCCAGGAAGATGGTCAGAACCAGGCTGCATCTCCCCATCGACCTTCACAGGGCGTTGACAAGGGTCTGCTTGTGGCCAGTCTGTAAGGGTGCCCCCCAGATCCTCGCTGCCATTCCAGCAGTAGGTGCAGAGGGCAGCTGATGAGTGCTGTGCAGGAAAAGGGACTCCTGTGAAAGGCAGGTCATCCAGTTGGAGAACAAAGGCAATTTCGTGTGACTTATCAGCGGTGCCTAATTGCGCAGGGTGAATAATGAGCAGCCAGGGAGGCAGCGCTGCGGTCCCTCCCCACAAGCTGCAGCTGGTGGCTGAGCCCCGTGTCTGGAAACCCCAAGCCCAGTGCCAGCAGATTGTGGGCATTCTCGGAGAGGTCCAGCCCCAGTGCTCTGCATCTGTGACCACCTCAGAGCCGTTTGGGCTCCTCCGTTGCACAGTAACCGTGCTAATCCCACATGGATGTGAGAGGGGAACTTGTCATCGGAGAAAGTCACTCTGCTGTTGCTCAAACCTTGCACTTGCTCACAGGGTGAACGTGTCATCCACGTCTGACCCAGATTCAAGGTGGCCTTTGGTCACAAAGAAGAACCAGGCACCGGCATCCTGCAAAGGGCTGGCAATTCTTGTCCTGGCCAGTGCCTTATCCTTGCTGAGGACCCTTTCCAGCTGATCTCCCACCCCTCCGCCCTCCTTCCCCATTTGTGCATTCCTGCCTCTCCTTAATTCTGCTCCCGAGCAATGGGCAGGGCTGTGGAAACCGCTTTGTCAGAGCTCCTCACCAGGTTGATCTGCAGAAGGGTTTTTTTCTCTTTCCCCATTGGGATGACTATTCCCACACAAGCAAAGCCTCTTAATGAATCCGTGGCAGCAAAGTAGGTAACGCTCTCGCCCTGCCAAGGCTGCTTGGCACAGCTGGAGTCACGTAATCAGGCTAGACTGCCAGCCAGGGACAGAGCGGGAAGAGTTAAACTGAGGACAGTGCAGGGACAACTAATCCCCAGCAGGAAGAGGAGCAGAGACCTGCCTGTCCTTCATCATCCTCCCCCTCCATCCACGCGCTCTTCCTACCTCTCCACCGTGTCCTATTCCTCTCCCACATCCTCCCTTTACTTATTTCTCTTTTGGTCTTTCTCATCCTCCTCTTCTCCATCGCTTTCTCACTCCTCCCCCTGGTTTCCCTCCTGCCCCCACTCTCTCCAGCAGGTCTCCTCTCACATGCTCCGTCATGTCTGCAGAGCTGGTTTTCGAGTGGGACCGAGGGACGGTGTATTTGGGCTGCGGTGGAGGTCACAGCTATATGGGGATTGTTTAAAAGAGATTTGCCCACATCCCAGCCCATGTGACCAGCCTCAGCTGCAGGTCTCTCTTTCTTAATCTGGAGATAAGCGTGATTATCCGAGGAAGGGCTGTTTGGAGCTTTGTAACTGTGACAGGGGAGCTTTCAAGTCGCACTTTGCTGGCAGAGCAGCGTTTAAAGCCGGGGAATCAGATTCCAAGCGTGGCTTTGCATCTCTTTTCTGCTGGAAGCATGGTGCAGGGCTGGCAGTGGGGATGGGAGCTTTATTAGGACTTTGCTTATGATGCGGAAAAGGAGTTAGGGGAGGGAAATGGGGGAAAGAGGGAGGCAAAAAACATAACCCCCCAGTTCCCCGTTTCCCCATCGGTGGTGGCACAGGAGAGATGCACTGATTCAAGGGGCTAGGTCGGCCTGAGCCCTGGCGTAGAGCAATCAAGTCCAACAAGCCTGGGATCTGGCTTATTTTTAGCCTGGGGTTGTATCTCCTTGTTCTACACTCTCCCAGCTTGCTCTGCCAACACCCTCACACAAGAGGTCTCAGGGGCCCTGTTTGGAAATGAAATGGTGTTTTAGCAGCTCCCATGGCAGAGCCTCCCTGGGCGAGATGGCAGAGCCAGCTTTGCCGCCTGAGGAACACATCGTGCCCCAGCACTCGAGGCAGCTGGCTCCCTGTCCCTGACCAGAGGAGAATTTGCTGGAGATGGGCCCTTGTGGGACATCTCTGCAGGCAGGGTGGGAATGCAGGGACAGACAGCAGCTGTAAAACTGAATGTCCTGGTGGTGCCTTGTGTTGGTGGAGGCTGAAATATTTAACATCTCGCAGAGGGGGCACAGTCCCTGAAGATTTCTTTCACCAGGACAGGCATCAAAATAGGGTTTAGTGGAAATGTTCATCCCTGGAGCAGGCACAGCTTTGCTTCTATTTGTAGACTAGAAACTCAGAGCAGAGACTTGTAACAACATTTCCTTTGATGTAGATGGGTCAAGGAGAAAGAAACCTGGATGCAGGCCAGGGGCAGGAATCTGGGGCGAGGTTGAATCGGGACGAAGTGCCAAACGCTCTGGACCGTCGCTCGGGCAGGACTCGCTGTTCTTGCCCTATCCTCCTTGGACACAGTTCAGCTTCCAGCACAGTAGCTGAGGCCAGCCTGAGCCAAAGGATACTCTGAATCCCATGGGCTCCCCTGACACCACCCATTTTTAGCGGGTGGGAGTCTGCAGTGAGAACACCAAACAGCCTCTTCACTTGGGTTTGGTTGTGGAGCGGCAGTTCCTTGCCTCTGTTTGGATACCGAAGGACAGGAAACATCCCTCTTCTTCCTCTCCCATGAAGGCACATCTCATAGAATCACAGCATTGTTAGGGTTGGAAGGGACCTCAAGGGTCAGCTCATTTTTGCTATCCTTAAAGCAGCCCAGGCTGTGACCCTGTGCCCGAAGACACATGGATAAAAATGTGTGTCTGCAGGGCAGATAACTCAGCTTACCTCCACTGGTTGCAGGAGAGAAGTGGTTGCAAACGCATCCAACATCCTGAGAGCAAGCTCTGAAACATCTCCCACGTTGCCTTCCTGTCCCTGGAGCCCCACACAGCTGCTCTGTGGGTGGAAGCTCTGTTTTCCTTGTGCCCCTGTGAACTTTATTTTTTGCTGTTTTTCTTTTGGTGCTGCTTAGATGAATCCTCTTCGGTGCCTACAGCTTATTCCAGGGGTTTGCTGAGATCTGGCCAACATGGGTAGCTTTACCCTAGGGCAGGTCTCTTGAAGGAAGTAGAAGATGAATGTAGGGACTGGGGGAAAAAATAAACCAAGCAGCCCAAATGCCAGCCTGCAGGCATGTTGTGCAGATAACGCCCATGGCCCTGGGGAGAACAAGAGCTCCCCTCAAGATGTGGCAGTGGGAACGTGGGCAGGAGCGTGTAGGTGTTGGCATGTGCAGGCAGGAACACGTGTGTGCTGGGGCAAGCATGCCCATCTCTGCAGGCACAGTTCCACCCCTGCCTGTGGACCAGCCCATCTCCCTGCACTTGCCCCACACGAATCTGCCCCATATCCTGCCTGAAAGGTGGGGTTGGGGGTGTAGGGTGATGGCAAATTTACTGATGGTAAACGGAGGGAAGCACAGGAGAAGGGACTAAAGGAGAGGAGCGTTGGGGATGCAGTGAGGGAAGGTTTCCTGCTGCAACATACAGCAGAAGGAGCTAAAAAAAAAAAGGGGTGGTGTGATAGAGACATGTGTGAGATCAAAGGCTGTGCCAGGGCTGAGAGGAAGGAAAGGTGACAGCCAGGAGCAGTTTGTGTTCCTGGGGTTTGGGTGATGCCAAGGAGAGTGAAGGAAAAGCACCGGCTGCTCGCAATGAATGCCACCGAGAGGGGAGGCAGGAACGGGATGGAGGGCACCAAGCAGGTGTCGCAGAGCAGCAAGCACCAAGCTCAGGGCTTTCTGGAGGACCAAGTGGGTGGCTTTTCATGCTGGGGTAGATGATGAGCTGGAGAAGACTTGCACTCACCAAGGATGTGCAAGGTGGTTCTGGCCCACGGACAGGGAGGAAGCACAGAATCTTGCAAGCCAGAGGCACGGAGTGATTTTGGGATGGAGGAGCTGTCCCAGTGCCAGGGTGGATGATTTCCCAAAGGTGTGCTGAGGCCAGAAACTGTGATGTGACCAAGGTTTCATTGAGAAGGAGAAGCAGCTCCACAGTTGGGTTGGGAAGAGCTGAGTCATTTTTCCAAGCACCACCTTAGGCCAAGCTGCTGGAGTCTGGCACAAGCTGTGCTCATCTTCCTGTCCAGCTATCATGGAAAGTTCATTCTCCATCCCGTGCCTGCACAGCATCCCTGAACCATGCCAGGGCTGCAGCCCACCCTGTGGCAGGAGGATTCTGCAGGGACCAGTACGTCCTTTTGGGGACCAAGGGGAAGGGAAGAGCTCCAGCAGCTGTGGTCAGATTCTCCTTAACTCACCCAAGTGTCCACCATCACTGCACAGGCAGCTGAGACCCAGGGGTGACTGAGTCCCTTGCTATTGTTGCTGTTGTTCAGGGCCATTTCTTAGAAGGCCCCCAGCACCCTGGTACACAAGTCCAGTTTTTGTGATTGATTAAAAGCAAAAACCTTAGCTAAAAAACCCCATGATGTTTGCTTGCAACCTCATTGCCATAGTAACAGAGGTCCTGAGGACACCTCTGAAGTAGGTCACCGCAGGCCCCATTTTGCTGCATCTCCCAGTGTGGCATGGCTCCGGATGCAGGGTGCACCCACTGCTATCCAGCCAGGCATCCCTTTGGCACAGCCCAGCCCCACTCAGGGTAGGCCAGTTTGGGGAGCTGCCCAGCAGTGACAGCACCCAGTGGTGCCAAGGTCTGTCCTGCACCCGGTCACAGGAAACTTCTATTCCTCCTGCTGCTGCCCCCGTGCCAGCTCGCTGGTGTCCTTCAAGTCAGGACTCCCTTCCCAGCCTCCCCTCTCCCCATCCCCCACCACCTTGCTGCCTCCCTCCCTCCCCCCTTTCCCCCAGAGCCTCTCCTCCTGCTTTGCATAATTTTCCATTTTCAGTGTCCCCTTTTCTTTTTCTCCTCTCCATATGGTGCGTCCCCCTCTCTGCCTGGCGCAGGAGCCGTCCTTAACAAGCTCGGCAAAGCCCCCTCTCTCAGGGGCTGCACATGAAAGATGCTCTGTAAAAACAGAAGCCGGGACACAGTCCCCCCCCCCCCCCCTCCCCTTTTTTCCCCCCCTTGATTTATATGGGGCTGGGATGTGGGAACGTTTCTGGGTCGCGCTTTGGAGCCGCCGGGTGCTAGTGCCTCTTCTCTCCAGCCATTCAGCACAGACCCCTAAGGCCAGCTTGTTCCCTGCCTTTGATCTGCAATGCAGAAAGAGCGGCCGGGGCAAGTTTGTGCCTCTCTTGTCCAGCTCGAGTCCCTGTTTTGGCTGGCAGAGCAGGTTGCCCTGTCCCATTGCACTGGGAAAAGACCAAGTGCTTCCCACTCACTGCCTGGTGGTCTTCTCCAGCCGGCTATTTCAGCTCCCTCCTGCATCCCCGGCACCGTGAGGACCTTCAGCCCCACGAGGTGCAAGGCACTGGGTCTTGGCAAAGCATCAGGTCGTGGAGATTTTCGACACACGCCCAACCCATCACTGCCCCTCTCCTGCTCCACTGCTGATGCTGACCAGCGAGCACCCGCCCAGCCCAGCCAGGGTCGAAGCAAAGGGTGCTGGGGCTGCTGGTGCCTGCCCAGCATTTGACGGGTTAAGCCGGTCTCCAGCTAATTTCTCCCAGCGGCTCCCCTCCTCCTCGCACTTCTGTATGCAGCAGGCAGGGCCTCAGCGCAGGTTCCTGCACTGAGCTGTTGCCAGGGGAGTAGTTAGGCGAGTCTGAGCTATGCGGGGAAAAGGCCCGGGCTGTCAAAGTGTCTGAGATGAACCATAGCCCGGTCCCCCTGCAGCTGGGCCCAAGCATGCATCAGCCCTTGTTTGGAGCCTGGGAATGGCAAAGCCCAGGGAGGTTCAAGGGCAAACTTGCTATTCATTAGTCAGGGGTCCTTGACGTTCCCACTCTCTGTCTCCCTTCTTCTTCTTCTTCTCTTTTCTGTCCCTCTTTTGACAGATTCCTGGGTGCTTTTGGGGAAAACTCCCCTCCTCCTCCTCCTCCTCGCCCAAGCAAAAGCCCTCCACATAAACTTCCCTAACAGACAAGGCAGGAGGACAATGACGGCAGGGCCAAGATGCAAACGAGAGCCAGCGGAGCAGCCACCTCCCTCGGGTGTCCTTTCTCCCCAGTCCTCCCGGTGCTGCCACGGGGAGAGGCGGCCGCCGCATTCATTTCGCTCATCTTGCCCATCGCCGACGGTTTATTATCTTGATGCTCGCAGGAAATTGTAACTTGAGATAAGAAAAATGTCAGCTGCCTTCTCCTCTCCCCCTTAGCCCAAAGCGCCGAGAAGTTCCTCGGCAGGAAATGTAAATGCTTGCCCAGGTGCACGGGAGGAGCAGGAGATGGAGGGAGCCTCGAGAGGCCCTGTGAGCATCTCCACCAGGAGATAAAACTCGCGGCGTAGGCGGAACGCGGAGCCTCCCTCCCGCCCCACCGAACAGAATATTTCATAGCTCTTAGAAGCCGAAGCTCCCTTGTAATTATCCAAAGCAAACAGCACGTGTTATTAGTTCAAAATGATTTTTTTTTCCCCCTTACTTTTTTTTCTTTCTTTTTTTTTTTCTTCTTTCCCCTCTCCTCCCCCCCCCCCCCCCCTTCCCCGGGGCCCCTGGAGCAGAATGGAAGTGTAATTGTGCTAAGGAGTTAGCAGGGGAGAGCCACAGCTTTTGGTCACATTCAAGTTGGAGGGCTTGAGCCAGGGAGGTGGTATGAAAGGCTGGTATTTGCATAAGCAGCGTGCATCCCTACAGAAAAAAAAAAGATATCAGGGGCTTGCAAAATTCAATCAAGGCTGGGAGGGAGGGAAGGGGGGGGAGAAATAAAGAGAGGGGGAAAAAAAATAGAGGGAGAGGGAAGAAAGGCGATGGGGGGGGGGGAGGAGGGGGGGGTGCAAAATTGACAGTGAAAAAGGTTTTTCTAAGTAACACCCTGGCGAGATTAAATTGTCCAGAAAGTTTCTCCATGTGAGCCGGTGAAGCGGAGGCTGGGCTGAGGGCAGGGGAGGAGCGGGGTCCCTCCTCCCTGGCCTCAATAGGGGATAGGAATCTGATTAGCCAGAGCGTCCTGCATCTATTTGCCATTATTTGACGGGGGGTTTTATGCCCTTCCCACCACCAGAGCTGCCATGGCAGGGCAGTTTGTCAGAATATAAACCTGGCTCTTTTCAGGGCACAAGGAGGCACAGGAGCAAGTGCTGGGGCAGAGGCTGAGCTGTAATTGCAATTATTTATGCATCATTTTTAAAAGGAGAGAGGGATAATGAATCCACACGCTGCCTTGCAGGATGCTTTCCCTTGCACAAAGCACTGGGAAGGGAAGGCAGCACAGGGCTGGGATCAGGTCCTGCTGGAGCCCTGGTTTTGCAGGCACTGCAGTGCTGGGCTGAACTCTGCTCATGCAGGAGATTTGGGCTTTCCTGGAGCTTATGTCAAATCACTTGGGTCAGTCCAGCCCCTCCTGTCCCCAGTTACTGAGTGCTGCAAGGTGCAAACTCACCAGGCAGGCAGGGCATGGTTTTCAGGGTGGGTTGATGTCTCAAACCAACAACCATCCTCTCTACCTGTACCACAGATTAATTTCTCTGTAGGTCTCAGCTGGCTCAGCCTGCTCAGGTAGAGGGCAAGGGGCTTCACCCTGAAAGGGTTTTCTCTATCAAGCACAAGGCTTCAGCCTTCTTTTGCTCTCCTGGGCTTGGGAAAACACCTGCCACTGTTCAGATCTCACCTGCTCTGACCTCGACATCCTTGACAGCCTTGGCAGGACATTGGAGGTGACTTCTAATATCATGTAGGATAAAGCAGTGCTGATCCTTGGCTTCTTGCAGCCTGGGTCTCCCTACACACACGCAGCACTGGGGTCTCTCCTCTTGGTATCCCCCAATTCTCCAGAGCCAGGCTTGTGGCCCTTCCCCAAACCCATGCACAGGAGGGGTGAGTCTGGCTTCTGCCTCTCCTAAGTTCCAGGCTTGCTTCAAAGTTGCAAAAGGGAAGGGATTTTCCTCGGATTTCCATCCAGCGTTTTTATGAATATTGCAATAAAGGGGTTACAGAAGATCTATTTTTAAGGGAGAGAAAAAAAAAAAATGCCCCATGAAAATTGCAGCCTGGACCCCAGAGTGCAGAGTATTTGCACAGTTCAAAGAGTTACGGTGGTTCATCCAGTCGCAGCCCGGGAATGTCGTGGTGCGACCTACAGCGGATCACATGCAGGCTGCTCCCAGGGCGGCTCATTAGAGAGAGCCACACAGAAGATTTATCTCTTAAAATGGGCTTGCAAATATTTTATAAAATTTGCAATATTTTATAAAATTACAATTTGGTGCAATAAAAAGAATAAATTAGCCAGCTGATGGTTCCTTTTGCACGCTGGATCCAAGTGTATTCAAGGATTGCTTGTGTTAGTCTTTTGCTCCTGCCAGCGGAACAGTTTAGAGGCGAAGCAAAGGGATGGGGCCGAGTTTGGAGGCTGTGCTAGGGGATCTGTGCTCACCATGGGGAAGAGTGCTAAGGAAATAGAGAGAAAAAAATATATATATATATCAGGGAAACGGGAAGAGAACCTGTTGCAAGGTGTGAGACTTGCAGGCAAACCCCAGGAGGTGTGGGGAAAGCCGAGAAGGGGACTTTGGCTGAGCGTCACAGCTTTGGCTCCAGCTCGGTGGCTTGGTATCACTTTCTCCAGCCAGGCAAGGGCGCTGAGGGCAGGGAAAGTTAACACGAAGATTAAAACATCAGAGGGCTGTGCCTTTAGTGGCTCTGACATGCAGAGTAATCCCATGCCCCAAAGCCTAGGGAGGAAGGACAAGCGGCAAGCCCTCCCCTGGCTGGCGGTGTGCAGGGCAGGCAGAGGTAGGGGATTTGAGTCAGGTGCAAGGGGAGCTTGGCATCTTAGGCACCACCGTTTTCCTGGTCAGGAAGGGGGTAGTGTGGCCTGGAGCCGTGGGAAATGCATGGTGAGAAGGGAAGGAGGGTTGGAGTCTCGCTCCATTGGTGAGCCAAGCTGGTCTGTTCTCAGCTGAGTGCTACTGTCCTGCTTCCCTGACAGAGATTCTAAATGTTTTGTTTTGGTTTTTATCTTTCCTTTACTTCCTAGATCCCAGCAAGTGGAGAAAGGACTTTCAAAGCCTGTTAGTTCCTTCTTGCAGTTGGCTACCACCCACCCAGACTTGCTGTCCGACATCTCCAGTTTTCTTCAGGAGGGTCCCGATCTACTTCTTTGATGGCCCCAAAGAGGAGGCAGCTTTGGCTTATGAAGACAGAAGGTTTCTGCTTCACTTCAAATCACACCACTCCAGCTGTGAGGAGCAAGCCAGGGCATCACAGGGAGCAAAGGCATCATCCCACGTCACTCCTATACGCTGTCTTCAGTGCCCTGTGTACCCCAGCTCAGGACCACAGTGCTTAGCCAGAAGGATCTGAGCAAGCCACCGTCTCACCTGGCAAGATACCAAGTGCTTGAAGGCTGGAGAAAGCTTTTAGCACTGTGCTTTGCTCATGGAGCAGAGTTTGGCCCTCACTGCTCTTCATCCCTGGATGTGAGGAGCTGCGGGAGCACAGCTGACCTGACAGCACTGTGCTCAGGACTCAGAGGACCATGAGTGTCTGGGGCCAGGCTGCCCTGCTGCTGTTTTGCTGCACTCTCTCTGTTCCTGTAAGAGAAATGTACTGGCTGTAACTCTCTCCCATTAAAATCCCCCCAACCCCACAGACTGTTGAAAATAAATTCTCCTTCTTTCTTTTTTTTATTCTTCAAAAGTGAGCTGTGTGATTTGGTGCAGTTTCAGGATGGAGGAGGCAACAGGCACAAAATAAACCCAGGAGAATCAACAGGGGATGTGGGAGCAGCCCAGGACCAAGTGTCCGGGCTGCGCCACGCCCTGCATCAGGCACATTTCCCTGCGAGCCCCCCTCCCCGCCCCCGCCCCCGCGAATCCCTCGCCACTAAACAACCTTTATTTGGTCTGAACCCCGTCTGGGAAGTAACCGCTAAACCCAACGCAAACAGACCCCCGTGAAAGAATATAATGAATATGTCTCTCGAATGATTTGGAGCCTTTCTGCCTGCAGAGCAGGGCTCCCCATTGTGCTCGGCTCCCGGCGTGCTCGGGGCAGGCTGCGCGAGGTGGCCGCTTTCCCAGCTGAAATCCACCCCCCCCCAAAAAAAAAAGGGGGGAAAAAAAAAAGAGGGGAAAATAAGGGGGTGGGGGGAGGGGGAAAGGAAGGGGAGGGGGGGGAGAGAAGGAGGGGGGGGGGGGGGGAAATAAAGAAAAAGGAAAAAAAAAAGCAGCAAACAATGGGTCAAGGCCGGCATTGTGCGAGCCCAGGCAGGCAGAAGGAGCGCAGCCCGGCATGGCCAAGTTCAAGGCTGGGCAGGGGGCCGCGCGCGCAGGGATGCTAATGGGGGCTGCGGGGCAGGGGGGGGAGGGAGGTGGTGGTGGTGGGGGGGGTCGGCTGCGTGCCGTTGTCGTGCGCGGCCACAAGCACCCGAAAAACCCACCCCGTCCAGAGAGGCAAACGGCGCTGGATTGCCCCGCGCAGCGAGGGGCGTTGGAAGGGGTTACTGAATATTGTAACCAAGCAAACCCTCCCAGCGGTACGGGGAAGGATTTGGGTTGCTGGGAGGCTAATAGTGTTCGAGAGGCTGGGGTTACCGGAGGGGGGCGGGGGGGGGCGGAATCAGTGTTACTTGCAGCGGGAGGACTGATGCTGCTGGGGACAACCCGGGGCTAACAAGGTGTTGCAGGGCAGCTGGTGTTGCTAATGAATATTACTGGGGGATCTAGCGCTGGGAACTACTTGGGGAACTACTGGTGGGAAGCAAAAGGAGGTGATGGCACAGTGAGCCGCTTGTGCAGTGTGCATCCTTGTGGGGGAGGTGTCTGGATTTGGGAGCCCCGCAGCCTCTCTGGGTGTTACACATGGCTCTGCCCAGTGCTCCGGGCCCGGGCGGGGCCCCCCTCACACCCCCATCTCCCCGCCGCTCCCCACTCCCCGGGTGAAGTGTGCGGAGACAGGCGGAGCGACCCGTGGAAAAACACCATGGAGGGCCCGTACAAAGGGGGTTTTATTCAAATTTGTTTAGAGTTTAGCGGATTTGCATGAAAAATGTGTGAGAAAAGCCGGCTCCAATGACCTCATCCCCAGCTGCCATTAATGTTCAATTAAGTGCTGAATAGTAGCAAAGGGGGGACCGACCGGGACGTGCAGAGAATCCAGGCTCGGGCGCAGACTGTGAGAACCGGGCGGCCCCCCCGACCGTCTGGCCCCGGCCAGACCCGACGGGGTCCCCCTCCGCCGCCCCCCTCCCCCATCGGGACGTGCGCTGAGCCCGTCGGGTCTTAGCCCGCCTGAGTTAGTCCCTGCATCACCCTCATCCTGAAGAAAAATGCCCCCCTCCCCCGCCCCCGGCAAAGGTGGGTGTTTGGGGGTGTAACACTCCCTGTCTCCGCCACCGAGGCTCTTGTCACACACACCCCGTTCCCGTGCCCCCCCGCGCATCCCGGCTGGCCCGACCCGGAGCCGCTCTCCGCCTGGCAGACGGTGTCAAAGCCCAAGTTCAAGTCCACGCCGAGGGGCTCTGCCTCGGGATTCCCAGCTCTTTCCATCCTCCGCCCTTTGTTCGCCTCTGACAATTGCTCTTTATTTCTTACACACCCCCAGCCTCCCCCCCCCCTGCACCCCCCACCCCTCCCTCCCTGCCCGCACTTGGCACCGTTTAGCTGCCTGCCTGCAAACTTAACAGCCCCAGTTCTTGGTATAAGCACTCAAATTACCCTTCTTTCTACATATAAACACGGCCCGGTGTGTGCGGCTCTCCCCTGCCGCAGGGTCCCCCCGGCGCAGCCCGGCTCCCCACACCGGCCCCGATCTCAGCCCCAGCCCTGGCCCGGGCCTCCTGCACCGGCCCCGGCCGGAGGAAGTTTCTGCTGCGGGTGGGAGCAAACGAGCCGGATTCAGCACCCCCCGTCTCCGTCCCCCGAGCCAGCACTCAGGTAAGGGAAGACACCCCACTCATTTGCTTTTGGAGGGGCTGCCTCTGCAACGGGACGTGAAGGCATATCTTGGGGGGTGACGGAGTGGTGTCTTCCTGCAAGGGGTCCCGCATCCTCCCGCAAAACCAGCCCTGCCCCGGGCACGCTGGTGCGAAGCCCCGAGGTAGCTTCCTTCAGGGGTGCTGCCCCCTCTCCTGTGCCGGGGAGCTAGGGGAACACAGCGTGGAGAGGACAACCGGAAAGCCAGCGGAGGGGGCCTTGCCAAACCTGCCTCTGCCCCGGCTTGCCTCTCTCCGCCCTCCTCGGGAGGGGAACACCCACCTGGGAGAGGGCAGGGGACTGGGGGGGGGGGGGGGGGGGGGGGCAGCCGGTGCTCCCGACCACCGACACTCCCTGGGTCGCTGTTCCCCGGGAGGGGGAGCACCGGACTTCGAGGGCAACCCCCCCGCCTTGGGGGGGAGGGGAGCAGCGGCGGCACCCCTGCCGGGGCACACCTCCCTCTCCATAGGTGTGATGTATAGGGTTAGGGAATCCAGAGGGTGCAGGGGAGGGCTGGCTGGTGCCCCTCCCAATACCTGCGTCTGGCCAGTGCTGGGATAAAGTGGCCGGGGCAGGGCGGGGCCGGGGCCGGTGGCCGCGGCGGGAGACCTCGGGCACTGACTGGCAGATTGGAGGTTGCGGCTGATTTGATTTGATTTTATTTTCTAAGACAATTTCGGGTGAAGAAGAGTCAGTAAGACTCCTCCCTCCCGTGGTTAAAACAGAGAGATAAGGGACGGAGGGAGCGAAAACGCCTTTCCTGGCGAAGGGGGCAAGACTTGGGAGAAGAGGCAAAAAAAAAGGGAGAGGGGTGATAAGGGGCTGAGAAGGGAAGGGGGAGGGGTGGGATGCCGGGTGGGGAGGCAGGAGGGGCTCCCCCCAAACCCGTCCCTTCGGCGGGGCCTCGGGGCGGGGTGGTCCCGCGGGTGCGTGCTGCGGGCCGGGGGGACCGCAGGGAAGGCCCTGGGCTGTCACATCGCACCGCGTCATGCGGCATGGTGTGGTATAATACGGCATCATAAATTATAGCGGGGCGTATAATATACGTGGCTTTTATATCTATATATCGTATGGAGCCTAGGTACCGCTGTACCGCATTACAGCCCTGCGCCGGCCCTGCCGTGTCCCCCGTGGAAGTGGGGGGAGTTGCACCGTGCCCTTGGCGAGGCTGTGGTGGGGTCTTCTCATCCCCACTCCGACTGTGGGAGACCCTTTCCCAGCTCCCCCGAACAGGAGGGCCCTGCGCTGCAGCGGTGCTGGCTCACCAGGGGCGGTGGGAGCGGCTGCGGCCCTCCTGGCTTGGCTTTCTTTCTGTTTCTCGCTTATTAGTGGTGGTAGCGGCGGTGTTATTTTGGTGGCTACTTAGAAACCCCACACCAATACCAGGGTCTCTAATGTCCATCCCATGCGTGGGCCTGCGCACGTCAGTGTACACATACGGCTACTTCTCCCCACTCGTGCCCGTGGGCACCCTTCATCAGAATAGCAGGGGGCTCCATGCCCACGTAGGGTGCTAGTGGACCCATAGCGACCACGAGTTGCTGAGGTCTCAGTACCCGGCCCGGCGTGGGAGCCCCTTGGACAGAAGGAAAAGACTTTTCCCCCCGGGCAATGGGGAATCCAGAAATCGCCTCGCGCGTGGAAACAGCGAGGATTTAGCTCTGGGTGTGGGGAAGGCGGGATGGAGTTGGGAGGAGAGATGGGGGTGAAAAAGGGATGGAGATAGGGGGTTGGAGGAGGAGATGGAGGGGTGGAAGGGGAGAAGGAAAGATGGAGGGGAGAAAGAGGGAGGAAGGGTAGGAAATGGAAGGTGGAAAAAGGGAGATAGAGGTGGGATAAAGAGGGATGGAGGTTAGAGAAGGAAGCATGGAAGGGGAGAAGGAGGAACGTAGGGTGGAAAAGGAGGAAGAGGAGAAAATGAGGGACGGAGAGGGAGAAGGAGGGATGAAGGGAGGCAAAGGAGAAATGAAGTGTGGCAAAGGAGGAATGGAAAGCAGAAAAGGAGAGATGGAATGTAGAGAAGAAGGGATAAAGGTGAGATAAAGAAGGGTGGAGGGGTGGATGTAAGAGAAGGAAAGATGAAGGGGAGAAGGAGGGAAGAAAGGAAAGGAGAAGTAGAAGGTGGAAAATAAGAAATGGAGGGTAGAAAAGGAGGGATGGAGGGTGGAGAAGGAGGGATGGTGGGAGAGAAGGAGAGCGGGAGGGTGGGGGGAAGGGTGCCGCGCCCCCGATTGGCTGCTTAAGCACAAAATCCGCGCTGGGTTTGAGGGGAGGGGGCGCGGGTGGGCCTGGGGCTGCTGGGGGGCAGAGGTGGGCGCTCGGGCGGCTTGCAGGGTCGTCGTCCCCCCTCGGCAGCCATTTTGTGGCAGTGCCTGCCGTCGTGCCAGGGATGGGCGGTGGGGCTGGGGGTGCGCCCAAGCCCTCCCCGGCCCGGCAGGGTGGCGAGGGGCGCTGGGCGGGGGGAGGCCCCCGTGCCACGGTGGGAAACGTATTACCTCGCCCGCCACGCTTGCCCATTGACAGAGATAAACATGCAAATGAGTCGCTTTGCATGTCATTAGCATACAGGCAGATTGGGGGGGGGGGGGGAGGGGCCGCCTGTGTGCGCACTGCAGCGTGCTTTAATGCAACACCCAAACAGCCATTGCTGGTGGCTCCCGCCAGCAGCACCTGCGGCTCCCCGGGCCCCCCGCCGCGGACAGGGGCACCCCCATCACCCCTCTCGCACCCCTTCGGCCCGCCGAGCCTCCACCGGTGCTGCCCCGCCGGGTACTCGGCTCGTCTAGCCCGGCCTGGAGCTGCAGGGCACACAAACACGCAGGAATCAATAAAGCAAATCCTCGGGCAGTGTTCTTTGGAGGCTATTTCTATGTTTTCACCTATTTTTTGTATTCTTTCACCCTGTGCAGGGGAAGGCAGCGGGCAGGGGGACCCTCACCGTTCAGCCGCCGCCTCTCACAGCCCCGCTCCGCCGCTGCTTTTGACGGCGTTGGGTGGGTGTAGTGGGGAAAAAGAGGGATAAATGATAAATTTGGGGGAACAGAGGTGCAGAGGGGAGCATGGCCGCGCTGAGGGGTCTCGGAGCTGGGAGGGAGGCAAGGGTGCAGCCTGCGGGGCTGCGTTTGCAGACAGCGAGTGTGGATCTGCTGTCCATGTTCGTGTACGAACACGGGTGTGTCCGCAATCTCGGCGTCTGCCCACCCGTCCTTGTCCGCACACTCGTGTGGCATCCACCCTCGCACCGCACGCGTGTTTCCACTCGTGGGTGTGCCACACCTGCTGGCATCCCACCTAGGTGGGGTGTATAGGGTCCTTGTGTTTATCCCTACACGCCCGTGTCTACGTGAACGCGGTGTCTCTGCACACACTTGCTGTAATCGGCATCCGTGGGGTGCAGCCCGCCGCGGGGTGAGCCCCACGGCCGGGGCGGGTGGGGGAAGGCAGCCTCTCCTCTTCCGCAGCTAAGGCGGGGAATCACCACCCCCCCTCTCCCCGGGCCGGGTTTCCCTTCCGCGCCGACCGCGGTGTGGTGCGGAGGGAATCACGGGGTACCCTGCCATCACCCCCCCCGGGTTTTCGTTGAAGGGGGATCGGTTCTCCCATCCCTGCGAGATCGGTAGGCATAAGAGCCTGCAACGGGCCGAGAGGGGAGGAAAAAGCACCCGCGGGGGGTAAACCACCCTCTGCGATTTGGGGAGCATTTTCTGAGCGTCTTCTTTCCCCCCAAAAAAAAAATTCCCGCACTCTTGCGATGAGACAAGAGGAGAGGGGAAAGCACCTGGGCATCCCCGGGTGAAGGGCTGGGCGCGGGCCCCCGATGAACCCCGCAGCCGCCGCTCCGCATCGCGGAGGGAGCTGATGGTGAATAAACCCCGGCCCCATCTGGGGGGCACTCATTAAGAGAAGTCACCCCCTTTTCTCTGCGTCCTCCCGAGCCGCGGCACATCCCTGTGTCCTACAGCTCCCGCAGCAGCAGGTCCCCGCTCCTGCAAAGAGCTTTTTAGTTTCACAAATAAACCCAGGTCTTATTGTTGCGAAGAAACACACTTTTTGTTCTTGCAAATAAACATTCAATTTTTTTGTTCTCCCTTGCAAATAAGCTCGATTTTTATTCTAGCAAATAAAGCCGCTGTTCTCCACCTCGGCCGTCTATCTCTGGTCGGGAAGGACAGGGCGGGGAGCGGGCTCCGGGGCCGGACCAGGCGTTATTTTATGGAGGGGGGGGGAAAAGCCAAATTCTGGCGGGCGTTGAGAAATCAAACCTCGCCGGCTCATCCCCGTGTCCCACCCTGGGGGAGAGAAGAGCGCCGGCGAATTTGTTTTCCAAAACAAATGTTAAAAGCTCGCGTGTATCTTTTCCCCGTGTTTGCTGGGGAGAGCGAAAATTCACCAAGCAGCCCAGCAAAGGTGGTGGGTATTTTTTTTTTCCCTGCTGAAAATTCCTCCCAAATCCAATTAATACATCATTACAGATAATACTGCCTCTTTTCTCAGTGATTCTATATACAATTGGAAATTTAAAATACCTCTGTTTTGTTGGGCGGCTTTTTCATGTGTGGCTGCGCGTGTGTGTGTTTTGTTGGGTTTATTTTGTTTGTGGGTTGTGGTTTTGTTTGTTTGTTTATTTTTGTCTTCTTCATTATTATTATTATTTTTTTTTTAAATGTACTTTAAATATAATTTTCTTAATCTTCGGCAGCCCTTCAGAACAGCCCTCTGGGTAAAACCCGGAGGTTCTGCCTTTTAAAACGACTAAAGTTCTAGGAGAAGGCTCTGGGAGAAGTACCGTGGTACGGACAATGCCGAGCGGGGATAAATCTGTCCGGCGTGTGCCACTTACGGGTATCCTCCTTTTAATTTTAATCTGAAGTGAGAAAATTCAGGGAGTCGGAAAAAGCGATTTATGGAGACCCCGAGACTTGCGGCCACCCGGCCCCTGTCAGCAGCAGCCCCCGGACCTGCTGTCCATCTCTCCGTGCCTGATTCCTCCGGGCGGCCAGTGGGACCGCAACAGCAGGGACAGCCCTGGGCTGCGAGGTAAACTTTGCAGCGCTCGGCAGAATTCCTGTGAAGGCGACGTGTGGCGAAGGATTCGTCCCTGCTCTGTAGAACCGGTGCCGGTCTCTGGGTGCTGGGCCGGTCCCTCATTGTGAGGCCGGCCTCGGACACAACCCGTCCCTGGCTCCGGCTGTGGGGCCAAACGGGCGAGGAGGAAGAGGAAGAGGCAGATAACGAAACAGAGATGTATTTCTGGCAACAGGGCCGGGTCTTTGTCGCTGGGACCGGGAAGAGACACCCCAGGGCTTTGCCACC
Source organism: Dryobates pubescens (assembly GCF_014839835.1). NCBI lineage: Eukaryota > Metazoa > Chordata > Aves > Piciformes > Picidae > Dryobates > Dryobates pubescens. The sequence continues at coordinate 5,757,346 of NC_071628.1, forward strand.
CCGTTTCGCCGTCGGGGCATGGAGGGGCGTCTGCACTGTCCCCAGCAGCAGCAGCAGCCCCGCATGTCGGCGAGGGTGGCGGAGGCCGGCCGGGCCGCTCAGTGTTCATTAAAACAACCCGTCGGCTGCATTTTCGTCCCCTATCTGCGGTTTCCCTGCACAGCCGGGTGCGTTTGGGCTGGACTGGGCTTCCACCCACAGCCAAGCCAGGGCCTGTCCCCACAGTATGGGCCCGGGACCCGGGCGGCCTCCGAGGGGGTTGACCTCAGCCCAGTAGCGTATGGAAAATGGGGAGAGTGGAGCAGGATCAGGCCCTGCCCCCGCCTCGGCACGGTGGGACGTAGCCGGGGGACGCGACGGGGCCCGGCAGGGACGCGCCCCGACGGCGGCCCCGCCCCTGTCCAGGGTCCTGAAAACGACTGCGGCCGCCGGGCCCTCAGGGCCGCCGACGGGGCGGGCCCGAGCAGGTAGCGGGACGGACCCCTCGAGTGTAGGGAGGGACCCCGCGGGGTGCGGCAGTGACCACTTGGATGCGGGAAGGGACTTCTCGGGGGCAGGATGGACCCCTTGGTTGTGGGGAGGCATCCCGCGGGGTACGGGAGGGACAGTCAGGGCGCGGGGCGGGAGCCAGGCATCCCGCCGGGGAGCTGGTCGGTGACTGGGATGGCGACGAGACGGGGCGGCAGCTGTAGGGCCGGCGAGCGGCCCCGACGGCGCGTTTTCATGCGCTATTCTTCCCCGATTTACTGCTTGTCACCGACAGCTCAATGGGGGTTCCCCCCTCTCTGGGACCTTCGCAGCCTTCCCCGCCGTTTCCCATCCCTGTCGTCCCCGAGGCCGCGCAGAGCCACCCCCTCCTCCTCCCCGGCACATTGCTCTGCTTGGCGGCCCGCTCCCCTTTGCGGCTCCGGGGAAGTTCAAGAAGTTGGCTGGCCCCGGTCCCTGCGAGCAGAGCCAGCCCAAACACCAGCGCCTGCCTCGGAATATTTCATCGCCGGGCAGAGGGAAGGGAGGGGGGCAGACGGCTTAAATCCACCCCCCTCCCAGCCCCTCGGGCTCTAATCTCCCATGCATCGTTACAACTGCCCGCAATGAGGCGGGGGAGGCCGGGCTGCAATTAGCTATAGAGCCGCTCGCCTTGCAAACAGAGGGGCTCGGATTATTGCAAATTCATTTCTATTTTCCAGGCCAGCGCTTGTATTCTCTGTTAGCATAAGAATAGAGCCAGGCCCTGTGAACTCCTCCGACCTACTGACCCCTCTCCCCAGAAATGAATAGCAGCACTTTCCGTGTCCCCCCCCCCCCCCCGCCCAGCCTCTCCAGCAGACTCGAGCCACGGCCTAAATTCCTAATCAGGGTAATTTAATATATCTTAAGCCCCTGGCTGCTTTATTTTCGCTCCTTTTTTTTTAGTTTGTTTTAGGCATTCACTGGCTCTCACCCCGTCATTAGAGATCCTTATTTGACGGATATAAGAAGCTGTTATGAGACTACAAGTCTCTTTTTATCTTCTAAATAAGCTGTGCTTCCCCGTAATTAGAATGGTGTTCCCAGCCTTTGAGGCCTTTCAGGGCCTCCTAACAAAAAACTTGCAGGAGATGAATAATCCCGAAGTACAAACTCCCCGGCCCAAGCACAGAGCCGGGACAGAAAAGCCGCGCTGGGCGGAGCGGGAGAAGGGAGAACACGGGGGCACCCACGCGTGGGCTGCCACAGTCCCGCCCGTGCGTGTGCTCACCGGTTATTCATTCCCTCCCGTGCCCCCGCTCTGGTGCTCCTGGGCGCCGGGGTTTTGGAGGTGTCGGGACAAACACTCTCCTCTTGTTTGGGGCTCTGCTGCCCCCTTAGAACTTCACCCCCTCCCACACCCCCACCCATGCCTGCGGGGACAGCGTGACCCAATCCCCCTCACTCCCGCCCCAGGGGTGTGTCACTGTTCCCACGCCGGGGGCTGCAGCCCCGGGGGTCTGACGCGGCTGGAGGCGAGGGGGGGGTGTTGGGTGGGTGTCGCATACCGCCCCACGTGCAGCCCCGGCCGTCGAGGGGATCCCGCCACACCGCTCGCTCCTCATTGGTCAGCGGGACCTGACGACACGTGGCCGGGCTTTGAGGATTGGCTGGCAGAGGCGGTCAGCCCGGATGGCGTCAGGGCTGCCCGACGTGGCTGCCGCGGGCGTGGGTCTGCATCCCCGCGGAGCAGGTTCCTGCAGCGCGGGTTCCCCATATTTGGGGATGGTACCGCGGGCATACACACAGGCGCAGACAGACAGATAACAGAGATGTGGGAACGCGGGGAAAGTGGCTTTGGGATAATTAGCCTTCTTGATGTGGTTGGAGAGTTATCTAATCCAGAGGAGCCTAAAGGCATCATTACGGAGACAATATTTCAGGAAATCCAATTCATTGGAGCAAAAATATGACATTCATTTTGCTGGTTATGTTATTACAAATATCCTTCAAAGCCGACATTTCACGCCCCCCCTCTCCCCCCCCCCCCGCCCCGTGCCCTCCCTCCCCCCCCCCCCCCCCAAAAAAAAAAAAAAAAAATTAAAAAAATTACCAGACTAAAAGCCCCAAAGCTACGGACTGGGAGGAGGAGGATGAGTCCGGCGGCAGAGGGATCCCTCCTCACCTCCAGGACCCGGGCTACTCGCTGAGAGTTCTGGATGCTGGAGGGAGCTCCCGGGCTGGGGGGCGTCGGACAAAAGCAGCAGCAATGTCTCGGCCGCAACCGCCGGACCCCAGCGCTGTGGCTGCCCGGAGGAGGCTATTCCCTGCTCGGCTTGCGCGGGGCTGCGCGCTATTTTCAGCTCTTACGCGGAGGAATCGCGATAAGGGAAGGGATAGCGGGCAACGGGCAGCGGGCAGGACGCCTCTGCCTCGCCCGCAGGACCTAGATGCCGAGTTATTCCCGTGCGGTGCGGCAAAAATAACCCAGCCCCGGCGGGCAGGGCTTCCCCGCTGCCTGCACTGTAAGTGCTACTGGTGCTACTGGTGCCCGGCGGGGAGCAGCTGGACGGGAGATGCGGTGCTCGGGTGTCGCTGCTCAGATCATCCCCTTCCTACCTCTTTCATTCGGGGTCGGGAGAAAGAAGCGGGGCCGGAGCTAGTAAGAGGGTAGGTTTGAGACGGGATCTGTGCTCGCCGGAGCAGCATTTCCCCAAACTGCCTTCAACGAAATCTGCCCCCCGGAGCGCCCCTCGCCGTCTCTCCGTGCTGCAGCCCACCGAGAACCACCCCCGCTCCCCGCCGGGGCTGGGACATTCGTGGGCCTCCCCTGCCATACTGCGCTCCACGCGGGTTTTTTAGTAAAGCGACAGGCAATACGGGGAGGGAAAACGGTGTTTCCCGGCCCTGGGCGGCAGGATCCGCGGGGAAGGCGGGTTCCTCGGCCGGCCTCGGCCTCCCGGGCCCGTCGTGGCTCCGGACGGCGGAGCGGGCTTGTTCCGACAAGTTTCTCTCCCAAACCGCACCCAGCCCGGCTCCTCCAGCTGCCGCCACGTCTCCGCTCCAGCTTTCAGCCTGGTTGTTTTGTTTAATTAAACTCAATGTCAGTGTTAATTTTCCGCCTGGCCGGGCAGCCCTGCCTTTGCCGGAGCCGGCGTGTTGGTTACAGATGTCAACGCGCCCCGTCGGGGCTGCGCCGAGCCCGTGGAGACGCGCCGGGCCGGCCACGCGTGGCCGCGGCTGTGGGCTGTGGGAACAGGAAGGGCAGGGGCCGGGCTTTCCCAGTAACACCTACACTCCACCCACCCCCCACTCCCCCACCCCGACTCCACCATCCGCGACTCCGTCCTGCGTGGGCAAGCCGGGTGAGCATGCACCATTTCAATGTGTGTCCTCTACAGAGTTGTCCCTGCGTGTCTCGCGTGGATTTTCTCGGGGACAAGGGATAATTTGTGAGACTCCTCCCTCCCGGCGTGGTAGGGGTGAGCCGCCAGGAGACCTGGAGGTGCATTTTGGGAGGGAGGAGTGAATCCTGCCCAGTGCTGTAGGAAGGAGGTCCCCCCTGTGGTGCCTCCCTGGCTCCAGGAGTTAGAGACACTCTGGAGATGGGCCACCTCTAACCGCACAGCAGCTCCGGGGATAAACCACCTTCTCCCCAGAGGTGTCCCAGAGCAGGACAGCAGCAGGCAGGGTTGCACTGTATTGCCTGCTCTTGCCCAGGGTCCTGCTGAGCCTCCAGCCCCAGCAGCCTCCCAGCCTTTCCAGCAACCAGGCATCTCTCTGCTCTTGATTTCCCAATTATTTTCCCAGCTTCTCCAATCTTTTGGTCCCTGCAGCCCCCAAGATTGACTACCAAAGCAGCTCCCTGTAATGGACATTCAGCCGGCACATTCAATGTCTTCCACCTCTTCTGCTGAGACAAGCAGGGAGTAGCAAGTGCTCATTCACCTTCTCACTGCCATTCATGCTTTCACAGCCCCTTTTCCTCCCCTCCTTAGTCCTCTCCTGTAGGCTTGAGTCCTACTCTACTTAATCCCTCTTCACATGGCAGCTATTGCACGTCCTCATCCTTCCCTTCTGCTTCCCTGGCCTCATGAGATCCTCCTGGCAAGGCAGGAACTCATGTAGCGCAGAGTGAATCTTCACCCGTTCCTATCTTCCACTCTGGTCTATCCTGAATCATTCCTGATGCTTCTTGCTGCCCTGCCAGAGATCAGACTGGTCTTTTCAAAGTCATATCCATGCCTTAGAGTGTTATTCCTCACTGGAGGTATCCGCTTCACTGTCATGTAGGCAGTGGACTTGTTTTCTTTGTGCTCGATGCTGAATTTCTCCTTCGTTCCAAGGCCAAGTTCATCAGCACAGTGAGACCCTTCCATACCCCTCTAGACCATGTCAGATTTTATCATGCTGGAGCAGCAGTGGATATTTTCCTGCTTCCTCCCCTCCTCCCTGGCACTTCCGAAGGCCTGTGCTGCTGCCCGCCGTGGGGGCTCCGGCAGTGACCCCTCCGCGCTAGGAACCCCCCGGGTTTGTTACGCCACTTTGTCTCCTAACTTTTAACCGGTTATTCATTCCTCCAGCTGCTTTTCAAACTTCACTTCTCAGCAACAGGCTCGACCTTATTTACCAAACAATCAGGTTTATTGCTGTTTCTCCCCATTCTTTGTTACCATTTCTATCTGTTTTCCCCATTAAACTCAGGACGTTGTGGTTTTCCGGACCCCCTGTAGAGCCCTTTTGGGGAAGTTGGCTATCCTCCATTCCTATTTACAAAGACCGATTCACACAGGAGGCTAAACTCCAGCTACTGAAATAGCTGTTTCATATTTGAGTTCCTCTAAAAGCTTTGTTTAAACCTCGTCCTTTCTCACTGCTTGTTTCTGTGCACTCGATCGAGCTGCTTTGCAACCTCTCCTGCCACTCCCTGGGCTGTCAGCACATCCAGCTTCTCTCCTTCCCCACCCCCCCCGGAAAGAACACTTGTTTTGGGGGGGCTTTCTTTAGGATCATGGTGGCAGTATCCAATGTAGGAAGGTCTCCAATGTCAGGGATTCATCACGCTTTCTTCCACATCCATTTTCTTCTCCCGTGGATGCCAAGCCCCTGGACATCCACTTCTGGTGCTTATTTATTTGTTTGCCAACCAGCAAATCATTCCTGAAAAATCCCTTTGTCCTGCTTTGCTGTTTTATATTGATGTTCAGGAGTTCCCCCTGGAGGGGAGCTGAGGATGGGATTTGGGGGCTGTAGGGAGGATCACAGCTCTGACACAGGTGACCAGCATGAACTAGCCACCATATGCCTTATTTCATCCCTTTGGGGTGGATTTACTCCTGCCACCTTTCTCTAAACCTTGCCCAAACAGATGCCTGCTCTTTGGGTGTTGCCAAGGTCCAAACACCACCATCCCAAGGGAGGCCTCATATCCCCGGAGGCAGAGGATGGGCGAAGGTGAATCAAGGGCAGGAGAGCTTGGGGGGGGAGCGGGGAGTGGGGGTGGGGTGTGCAGAGCTGGCCAGCTCCAGTCCCTGAAGAGAGCCAGCCCCTTGGCACGTGTCCACCCCCCAGCCTCGAAGGGGGTGCAGGTGTGAAGGCGATAGAAGGGGAAAACAGGCCCTGCCTTATTGAAACCGCTCGTAAACAAAGGCACTTGAGTGGAGAGGATTCAGAGAGCCCAACAGCCGCAGGAAACTATAATTACGTTTAAATATTGTTAGCATCATTATCTTTTATCCACCATCAGATTAAAACAATTATGGCATTTTCAGGAATTGTCCTGGCATTCTCTTTGACCGCCGTTATCTGTCAAGGCAGGAAATGTGATTTTTTGCTTTGGAGAGGTGCCAGCCAGCGTGCGGCCAGGCCCCCGGCCCCTCCGGCGCTCCGGTCCCTGGGAGAAGCCAAACAGACAGGGAGAATTCCCATTTTGTGGGGAAATCCACCTCCATCCCATTCCCCCCCCCCCAAGTCAGACATCGGTTGCCCCTTCATTCCCAGCCCCGTATTGCTCCGAGTCGCTCCCGGCTGGTTTGGGAGTTGCCCGGCCTGGCGGTGGCAGAGGAGGGGACGCCGGGCCCGTGCCATCACCTCTGCTGGTGGCTGCGGCGGTGCTCTGGAGCCGATGGGCTTGGCAAAACACGGCTCCGTGCCTGAAAGCCGTGGTGAGCAATTTACCCGAGGAACTCATTTCAGGAGATCTAGTCTAAGTTAATTAAAGATGGCTGGCTGGGGTCATCGCCTTGGCAACAATTAAGGGCAGGAAAGACGCTTCATTAGTAATAGTTTTTAACAAAAACCGTAATTTTTCATATCGAGACAATCCTGGGTGCACAAGGCGGGGAGGGGTGAGGGTGAAGGATGCTTTTCTTCTGGCTTCCTCTCTCTCCCCACTGTGGTTTAGTTCGCAGGGCAGGACTGGGAGGTGGGCAGACGGGATTGAGAGAAGCCCTTTTGTGGATCTGGAGGCTGGCGAGGGTCCCACATTGGTGCCCGGGCAGCAGCACCAGGGCTGCTGGGGAAGGAGCCATGCCAATAACAGGGGTTATGCCTGGAGGGCAGTGGATGGTCTTCTCCAAAAGGGAGGAAGCGGCCATTGCTGCCATGCAGGGGCCTCCCACACGTTCCATCCCAGGGAGCATCGTGCCAAGGCTGCCACCTCAGCCACAGATGATGGGGTTATTCCTCCAGCTGTGCCTTTGTTTTTTAATCTCCCCCCACCCCTTGTACTCCAGAAATCGTAATGCCGCTGCCTACTAATGCCAGGCTGGGCAGAGTAGCTTTATTTTCTACTTAATTAACTGTCATCCTGTGATTGATCAATTAATGATGGAGCCATCACGGTAATGCTCCAGGAGCCGGTGCACCGGGGCCAGGCCGAGTCACACGCTCTCCTTCCCACTCCTACCTGCTCCGGTGCCCCAGCACACTCCCCCCCTGGTGCCGGGGTTGTGCCCACTCCTCTCCTGACAGCAAAGGACAATGTGACGGATGGAAAATCCCTCGCTCCCAGGAAATTTGGCCATTTACAGGGCAGTCATGGGAGGGACTGGGAACTGAGGATCAGGAGTGATGCTCCTGCCCTGACATCCCTGGCTGGCTGCTGGGGGTCACGGAGAGGGCCATTTCCCTGCCGGACAGCGTGCTCGCTGCTGTGTTGAGCTCTAGCCCAAGTATTTTTGCTGGGGTTTTTTATCCCCTTGCAGTGACATTTTGGCTTGGGTGAAAGGATGCTGCCCATCAGGATGATGCTCTCACTGCTGACCCAAAAGGGTCAGGGCTCAGCAGAGCCAGCAGCTCCAACGGAGCAGCTCTGCTCACAGCCTCCTCCTCCAAAGTTGCACACATGGCTCAAATGGGAGGGATAAATATAAACTCCATTCAGATATCCATAGAAACAGAGCTGGAGATGGAAGACTTCATGCAGTTAAAACCTTCCTCCTCGTTCCCACACACTGCTATTCCCAGTATTAATCCAGAGTGTTTCATAAACCCAGCAACGCTGGGCAGGGACCAATAGGAATGACCAGTAAGGTGTTACCAGGAAAATCTCAGAATGGGAGAAACACTCTTTCTGTTGAATAACTTCTCTGTTAGCATTAAAAAACCAACAACAACCAAACAACCAGGGCTGTGTTTAGAAAGGGGTGAGGCTCCTCTTGGTGTGGCTGGGCGTGCCAGCACACACGTGCACGGGGCTGAATGGGAGGCAGCCTGGCTCCGGCGCGGAAGCGGTGTAAGTCCTGTCGCTTAATTACTGTTTCCTTTCCGCGCCCTGCAAAGTGCTGAGATACAGATTTGATGTGCTGAAAAGCGTCTGGCATCTTGTCATCCACCAGCCCATCTCCAGCATTCAACAGCTGGTGAATACGCCCCTCTATGCCTACACTCCCCACCCCCCCGCCCAGGACATGTACCTGCGCCTACGACGCTGGGCCAAACCATGGCGTGTTTGTTCGGACAAGCTCTGCCAGCTGGTCAAAAAGAAACCAAACTGGTATCAGAGGGACCCAGCAGCTTCTTGGGGCTGCGTGTGCAGCTCTGCCTCCCCACCAGCTCCAGACTGAGCTGTTTGTCTCGTTGTGTCCCTGCACACACATCTGCACCCACACACGGACACATCCATAATCCCGTGAGCACAGCCAGGAGAAAACCTTATATAGCATTCTAAACATCAGGCTATTTTTCGAACTGAAGCTGAAACCCGTTTGTCAGAGCTGGCACACACAACTTGTTCCAAGCCAAGAATAGGTTTGGAAGCAGCTCTGGCAAGTATCAATAGTCACCAGCGTTTCCTTACATCCCAAACCCAATCCAATACAGTTTCTGCCATCCAGGGTGATCCTTGAGGTGAGGTTTCTGTACCTCACAGGGCTGAGGGAGAGGTTTACTTCTCACCATCCTTATAGCAAGGAAACTACTGAATTACCCATCCTGGGTGGGTTTTTTTTCAGGTGAGGAATGGAGTCTTTTCTCCACCTGCTCAGTGCCTGGAGGTGCATGGTGGTGTTTGGTGTGATGTGTTCGGTGACGCTCGGGCAGCCCCTGGGCTTGTGCTGGTTGCTGAGCTCCCACATGTCATGGTCATGCAGAATCTAAAAATAAGGTTTGGGACACAAGGACAGTTTTTTTGTGTGCCAAGGTGAGGGGCAAAGCAGGGAGCAGGTGGTAAAGCAAATCTCACCTGTAGTCACACAGGAGGGAGCAGGGAGCTGGAGAAACTGTGAACATATTTGGAAAAGCATCGGCTGAGCAGCCTCAGCATCCCCCCAGCAACGTTCCCTGCTAGCTGCATCCACATCCTGGCTGAGGCAGCGTCACCTCCGTGGGTCTCAGGGAGGTTTTGTAGGGCTGACCGCGGTGTGGAGGAGGAGAGGCCATGGGGCAGGCAGGTTGGCCGCTCACCCACACAAAGAGGCCCAGACTGGTGGTGCCCAGTGCGCCCTGACCCCGCGCGGGGCAGCTGGGAGGGCACAGCCACATTGTGGCCAGCTCATAAAGATGCTCCGAGACAGAGCTGGAGCCATTTAAAACCAATTAATAACTGTAAACTGCCCCGGCCCTTGCTGCTCATTAGGCAACCACAAAGAAACTTTATTTTAGAGTTGCAAGTTCTCTTTCTCTTTCTTTTTTTCCCCCTTCTTTTTTTTTTCCTCTTCCCCCCCCCCCCCCCCCCCCCCTTCTTTTCTCAGAGAGAAACTTTTTAAATATGTAATTTGCTCTGGGAACCAGGACCCAAAGGGGTTGCAAAAGCAAGGGAAGCAATTGCCTTAATCAGTCCAGGATCCCTGATTTATTTATGTATTTATTTCGATTTCAAAGCGGCGCTGCTCATCATATCAGGGCCTTTAGAAGCACAATTATTCTCTCGACAGAAGAGCTAACCTAGGCTGCGATTATTTGCCTTGCTGAAAGGCGGCGGTTTCCCCTCAGCCGTCCTCCCCGCGAACGCTCTCCCGCTCCCGCATCTCTCCCAGCGATTCCAGCATCCGAGAAACAACACCCCCAGCCTTCCTTCCCCTGGCCACAGCCCGCCCGAGCATCCAGCCTTCCCGACGAGCTTCCCAGCTTCAAAAGAGCAGGGCGAGCTGCTCACTAAAGAACGGTTCTTTATGCCTGGGTGTTGGCTGCTGTTCAAGCGGTGGTTGAGAAACCCTGCTCCTGTCCTTGGGGCTTGCAAAAAGGCACCCGAGGTCACAGGTAGGAAGGAAGGAAGGCTGGGTAGGCTTAGCCCTCAGGTGGGTTTTGGACCACTGAGGCTTGCCGGTATTTTGGCCCTGAGAAATGTTCTAGCGAGCCTGGGTTGGAGGGGGAATCGGGGTGGGATTCGGAGGCGACGCGCTGCCGGCCTGCAGAGGCAGAGGGTGTTCCAGCAGCGGAAGGGAATGAGTGGAAAGACAGGAAAAGAGGGAGCTGTGCTTTGAAAAGAAACCCTCTTGCAGCTGCAGTGGGATGCCCAGGGTCAGGGCCCAAGTCCAGCCTGCGCACCCTGCAGACAGCCATTCCAGGCCGAGCGGGCAGGTCAGGGCTTGGGGTGAACAGTGTTTATACCCACAAGGCCAAGGAGGCAGCAAATCCACAAGGCTGGGACGAATCCTGCTCATGTTTCCTCCACCAGCTGCAAATTTTGCCCCTGCAAAGGGACAAAACCCCAGCCCTGTAAGAATCCCCATTCCTGGGAGGTCCCTGCGGCTGGCAGCGGTGCCACGCTCTGTCCCCAGCTCCGCCACGGAGCTCTTCTGCAGCGGCGCGAGCCACCCGTGGGTTGGCGAGAAATCCTTGCGTGTTCTGCCCCCCATCCCCGTCCCCACGGCGCATATTTTGCGAGGGTTTAATTGGCTGCAATTATTAACTAGCACGGACACTGGAAACCTGCCAGTCAGGAAAATAATGAACCGGTTTAATCCCAATTCAGCCCGTAAACAAACGCCGTTGCCAGAGCCATTGCGGCTGCCCAGCGCTGGGAGAGGCAGAGCAGGAGATCTGAGGAGGCCCAGGGCAGCCTCACCATCCCCACTGGCACTGGGCGAGGATTTGTGTCCTCACAGCCACCTCGTGTCCTTGTGGGAGAGGTCCTGCCTTTCCCTGGGGTCTCTCCCACAGCACTGTAACGCCACCCCAAATAGCAGCAGCGATAACAGAGTGGGAGAGCAAAGCCATGTAGATGTAATAAGATGTGGAAGTGGGCTTTGGGCAGGTTTGGTGGGTGTGTGTGGCAGAGGAGAGGTGGCAGAGAGGCTGTGAGTAGAGTGGGTGCAGGGGGTGCCTGGGGCTGAGTCCGGCCAGAGCATCCCTGCATCCCTCCCTGGTCCCACGAGCCCATCCACGGTCCTGGCACTTCCACCCTTGCTTGCATGGATGCAGGGAATGAACCCCCTCTTCCCTGGCAGATACTTTCCCTTATCTCCAATAAACCACCCCCAAAAAGGGTTTTCAGGGCATCCAAGCAGCGGGCAAACAGCTTGTGCCCGCTGCAGGCAGGAGGGCGAGGTGCTGCAGCCCTAGAGTGGTGCACTGGCATCCTCTGGCACCCCCAGCATCCCTTAGTTCCCAGGGTAAAAAAGCAGGAACCCTCTTCAGCAAAAAGCATCTGTGGGACCCAGGCTTGAAACCTTCTCGCCCAGGGAAACATTTCTGCCAAGGAGCCGCTTTTGGTTTAGTCCAAAAGGGCTGCGTTTTTGTTTCCTGTGTCCTTTATTAATTTTCTCTCTTTTTTCCCCCCCCTGTTTTTAATATTTTTCCCCAGTAGAAGGGGCTGAAAATTCTTTTAAATTGGTGGAAATTAAAGGGGGGGGGGGAGGGAAAAATAAGTTAAATGAATCTTAAAAAAAATCCTTTGTGACACGACCCAGATTTTAATGGATGTCTCTGGGCTTTGGTTTGGTTTATTTCCTTTTAGATTTGATGTTATATGATGCTATTTTATGTTATTTTGTGTTCTTTTATCCGAATTTATTTATTTTATTTTATTGCTATATTTTATTTTATTTTATTTTTTTTTTATTTTATTTTACTTTATTTTATTTTATTTTATTTTATTTTATTTTATTTTATTTTTATTTTTATTTTATTTTATTTTATTTTATTTTAATTATTTTATTTTATTTTTATTTATCTTATTTTATTTTATTTTATTTTATTACTTCTTTTGTTTATTTTATTGCTTATTTATTTTATTTTATAATTTATTGTATTTATTTCTTTTATTTAATTAATTTTCTGTATTTATTTTACTTTATTTTAAAAGTTTATTTCTTTTCTTTTCTTTTCTTTTCTTTTCTTTTCTTTTCTTTTCTTTTCTTTTCTTTTCTTTTCTCTTCTTTTCCTTTCCTTTCTTTTTCTTTCCTTTCTTTTCCTTTCCTTTCTTTTTCTTTCTTTTATTTTATTTTTTTCCTTTTCCTTTCTCTTCTTTTTTCTTTTCCTTATTCTTTTCTTTTCTTTTCTTTTCTTTTTTCTTTTCTTTTCTTTTTTCTTTTCTCTTCTTTTCTTTTCTTTTCTCTTCTTTCCTTTCCTTTTCTTTTCTTTTCTTTTCTTTTCTTTTCTTTTCTTTTCTTTTCTTTTCTTTTCTTTTCTTTTCTTTTCTTTTCTTTCCTTTCCTTTCCTTTCCTTTCCTTTCCTTTCCTTTCCTTTCCTTTCCTTTCCTTTTCATTTTAAACATTTCTTTTCCATTTTATGAACTCACTCCCAGCATGGTGGGGGGAAAAAAACCCCACCCAAATGAAATCCCTCAACTCTGGATCCTGAAAGTGGCCACCCAATTGTTTACCTGGTTTTTATTTGCTTATTTATTTATTTAACATGCTGCTGCCAAATTAATTGTTCAGTGTCTGGCGAGGGGGGGATTAAATCACCTTTGTCTCAGGCGTAGCTTCCAGGAGGAGATGTTTTGCCACTCGAAGCAAAAGCAAAATTTGGGGAACCAGGGAGATTTGAAAGATCTAAAAGCAGTAAAAAGGTGGAACCCTCTCTGTCCTTAGGGCTGGGAGTGTAAAAAGGCATTTTTCCCCCCCCCCCACGTCTTGTCTGAGCTGAGGCTGTGGCTGCCTGACTTCAGAAGTGGCTCCTTGCCTTGAATTGAGCACCAAGGTATTAAAGAGGTGGTATTCAGAATAACAATAACAATACTACTACTAATAAAATAAAGCAAGCAGGCACAATTTATTAAACAGCTACAATATGACAATAAATAATTTTAATGTCAATCAAAATCGGATTATTGTCACTGAAATTTGGATTGAAAAGATAAAAGGCTGAAAGGGAGAACTGAAAACCAACCCAGTGACAATTCCAACACCTTTGTTCCTCATGATAAATATTTGGGGTGAGAGTTTAAACCAGCTAATTCTTGATTTTGAAGGGGGGGTGGGGGGAAGGAAGGTCGAGTAGGGTAGGCTTTTAAGAGATATGGGAAGAAAAATATAATCCTAGTTGGGATGGTTGAGGAGAGATTTCTTTTTATTAATAATTTTATTTTGGTGACAGAGGAAACTTATTTTATTAATTTAATTTTATTTCCTTTTTAAAAAAATATATTTTAATTTGATTTAAAGCTGCTCAGCTTTTCCTTTTCTTCCCAGTGTCAGGCAGCAGCAAGAAAGGGATGCTTCTCCCCACCCCGCCAATATTCACCCTTCTTTCTTCCACCTTGGGAAACCCCAAAGTTGTCGTCGTCGTCCCCCCCTCCCCCCGGATGCCTTGGCTGAGCTGCCCGTGTTCCGGGACAGGCGTTTCGCCGTGCAAACTCCAAACGCTGGGGGAGCCCCGGCTGCTGCGGGGCTTGCTCCGCTCCCGGGGCTGCTCACGGCCCCAGCGCTCTGCCTGTTGTGCCGGGGTCTTGAGTGAGAGGGGCGCTTCCAAAAACCTCGGCTGAATTTTTTCCCTTTGCTCCCTGAAATATTCAGAGGGACAACGTGTGCGTCCAGGGAGAAAGCAGCACTTTTTGGGGATGGCTAAAAACCGTAATTCTCCTGGTGGGAAGCAAGGCGTGTTGGAGAGCAGACGCCGAGAACACGACTCTGGAACAAGAATCCTCCTCCTCATTCATCTTTGTAACCCCAAAATGAGAATGAGGAGCGGGCTGGAGTGTAATGGGGTACAGGCAGGGCTGCTGGTCTTTGCTTGATTCCTTTTGAGAGGCTGAGATCCTCTGGGCAGTGGAAGGGTTCCCTTCCCTACAGCACTATCCCGCTTTCCCTCCAGTGCCTGCCCGCTGGCTTCAGGCAGAGCCTCTGCCTTGTGATTTGGGGCTGTAACTGAAAATATTCAACTGGAAGGGCTGAGGTGGAAACCCTCTGCTTGTCTCTAGGGCCAGTGTTTTCATTCTGCATCCCAACAATGCCCAATTCCTCCTAGAAACAGAGCTCCCAATTATTTTCACAAGGATGCAGGGACACAACATAAATAAATATACCCATGTATATATATATATATATATATATATACACATATTTAAATGTGTATATATTCATACCAAATTAACACCCAGGATTGGCTTAAAAACCACTGCACCAGAACAGGCATGGATGGAGGTGTGGGCTAGAAGTGGGATGTCTAAGTTTGTCCCCGTAGAGGCTGATGGATGGACAAGGAGGAACTGGTAGGGGCCGGGGTGGTTTTAATCAGCGTGTGTGTGACAATAGTTGGGTGAAGAAGGGGACCTGACACTGACATCCTTGATTTATTACAAATCACACCTGTAAAAATGGGGGGGGGGAGGAGGGAATAAATCCAGAGGATCATGGTGCTTTTAGTGCCAACTCAGTCCCCAAGCTGGAACAAAGCTTTGCCAGCCCTGAAATAAATGATGCTGCACCTAACGGCTCTTATCCCTTCCCTGCTGCCTCCGACCATGCAGCTTTAGGGTTTTAACGATGCCGATGCGATGGGAAGCAGCGTCTGGGCCTGACGCTGATTTTAACTGGCAAAAGGAGCCCCACTGGGTGGGGTGGAGGTCCCAGGGGACTCGTGGCAGGGAAGGGAGGCTTGTCCCCATGTCCCCAGGTCCCTGCTCGGCTGTGGCTTTTGCTGATGCCCTGCAGCCGCCGGGCTTCTCTCTCTGCTCAATTGCACAGCGCACAAATGGAATCGCTCTCCTCGCTGTGTTTGTGGCCACGGGAGTGGAAGAATTACATTGGGCTGAAAATAGTATTTACTTTTACTGATTGAAAAATAGATGTTGGGGAGGAAAAAAAAAAAATAGAAAAAAAAATGCAAAAGCAGGAATTGAAACTATAATTACAACAAACCATATGTAAACTCCCAGGTAAACACTGATTATACTGTGTCATTTCAGCCAGACTTTATTAGCGAGGGAAGAAGAGGATCTTCTTTCTCTCTCTCCGCCTGCAGCGGATGTAGCAGGCAGGATCCCACTGCCTGCCATTTGCACAGCACTTCTCACCCTAAAAAAATGATGAAAAACCTCATGGTTCTGGCCTGATCCTGCGTAGCTTTCACCAGCTCAGTTTCCTAGGCTGGGCCGGGCTGTCCCCTGTGTACAAGTGCAGAATGGGTCTGCTGGGGTGCTGCTGGGGGTGGTGGTGCAGGGCTGAGCTGCCCTAGGGCTCCTCCTCACCTTTGGGGAAAGGCTGGGAGGGGGCTGGAGTGTGCCAGGGGGATGATAAACTCAGGGAGTGGGACCCAGCCTGCTTGCTCCTACAGCACTGCCTCCCTGGGATGGGACAGGAAGAGATGGGATGGGGTGCCCCAGAAGCAGCATCCCCTTGCCTGCAGGCAGTTTGCAGGCCTGGCTGTGGGAGGACAGGGCTGACCAGATCCATCCTTGAAGATAGGCTGTAGGAGGCTAGAGGCTGCAGCCTTGCCAGACCCTTTGCATGCCTCCCAGCAAGGGGGCCAGACCCCCTTTATTGGAGAGGGGGTCCCAGAGCCCACTATCCCAAATACAGGAGAAGAGCAGAGCTGGCACATTGTTCCTAGATGCCTGGCTTGAGCAGCAGCTCCCTCAGCCACTAGCATGGCCTTGGTCCTGCTGAGCCTCCAAAATCTCTCCTCCCTGCTGGGTCTGATGGACACAGAGCAATGCCATTGTTCTGGTGGTGTGTTGGCCCCCACTGTCCCCTGTGTCACTCTCAGGACACCCTGGAGGGGACCACAGCATCCCTTCCTCCGCCATGTCACCTGGCAGCACCGTCCTCTTCGGATGAATATTTGGGGGGCTCTTGCCGTAGTTTCATTGCAGTAGTATGAGGGGAGCTGGTAGCAGAAGGAAAGAAGGGAACCACGACTAACGTGGGTACCACCAGGTATGGCTTTACACAACAGGGCTGCGGGGCTCGGCGGCCTTACAGCTTTGCCATAGTGGCACCCTGTGGCAAAACGCATTACTACAGCTGGCAGGGGCTTTGGAGGGGGACACAGGGCCTGGGAGACCCTCGCCCTGGGGACTTGCAGCTCCACGAGAACACCCCTCCCCCACCCCGTGCAGGAAGGGATGAGATGCTGGGGGCTGAGCAGCGGGTGGTCCCCGTCGCCGTGACATCCCTGTCCCCCGTGGTGGGTACCACCCATCCCTGTGGTTGCCTGTGGGTCAGCCAGGACGCCCGACCAGCCTAGACGTCCCCGCGGGCCGATGTCAGGACGGTGGCAAGCTGGCTGGTGGCCTCACGCTTGCCCGCTTGAGGCCGTCCTGGTGGGAGCCGCGTGGCCAGGCGGCGTGGGGTTGCGTGGTGGCGTGGAGTGGGGGGCGTGTGTTGGTTGTCTGCTGCCGGAGCAGACCCGGAGTGACGGAGCCAGCTCTTTGTCTGCCTGCGCGCCTGCCTGTCACGGCTGCCGGCGGCTCCCAGGCACCTTGCGCAGCGCACAGCCACTTTGGCAGGAGCTGCCTCGGAATTTTAATGCGACTGATTAAGGCGCCACGATGCAATCGCAGAGCCGGCTGTACCCCTTCCTCAGCCTTGCCTTTTGGGGGAATAAATAATCGCACCCAACCTGGCACCCACGCCCACGGCGCGTCACCCCATCCCAGCTGGGGAATGGAGCTGAGCTGGAGGTGAACCCAAAGGGGGACATCCCAATGCCGGTTCTGTCGCTGTCTCAGCCCGGCAGGCTGTGGGGTGTAACATAGATGCCTCTGCCATCCTGGTCCAGGGGTGACAGAGCTGGGTTTGGGGCTGGCACAGGGATGTGACGCAGCAGGGAGCTGTGGGAAGGGTCATCTCCCCCTTTCTGAGCAAGAGTGAGCGATGGGAAGAGCCAGGTAAAAGGGGGGGAATGGTGAAGGAAAGAGTGGAGAGGCAGAAGAAAGCTGCCTGCCAAGCAGGGAGAAGAAGATGGGTGAGCAGATAGCCCTGCCGCCCAGGAAGGGGTGAGGGGGAGTTATTGACACAGAGGACACATTGCTAAAAATTGAATCTGTCCCTTCCTCAGATGGTGTTGACAGAAGAGGATGGGTAGGAGATATCAATGGCAGGCACACGTGTCCCAGGAGAGGGCGAGACACCGGCGGAGATGGAGCAGGAAATGAGCCTCGGACGGCCGCGGGAAAGAAACCCAAAGTGTCTTCGGAGAGCGGGGGGCACCTGCAGGGGGACAGCACCCTGTGAAACATCCACCCCTCTGGGCAGCGGGGAGGACTCAGCTGCCATCACTACCTGCTGTGGGCCCCACTGGGGAAGGTGCAGGGACCGGGAAAGACCCCACGGCCCTTCTGCTTGGAGCTCTTAGCGCAGAGAAGGGTGCAGGAGGAATCCTCCCCTGAATGTCAGCTGCTTTGCTGGGGCTGCAGCCAAAAACGAGATGGGGAAGAAGAGACACCGAACTCCCCCGCAGCAGGGCGGGGGCTCGTGCCTGCCAGGCTTGGCGTGGGGATGCTCCCACCCCCATTTGCCCTCCCTGTGCTACCAACAGTTCCTACACAGGCAGCTGAGCTGAGCAGACCCTGGAGCAGCCAGGGAGAGACAGAAGGAAGGAGGCAGCAGCCACAGTGTCAGGGACCACAGCCTGGGCATCCCCATGCTGTTTGTGTGCTGGCATGGTGCATCTTCTTATGACATGGACATGCAAGGGAAGGTGCTTGCAGGGGCAGAGCAGGGCAAAGGGAGATAGGCTGGGAGATGCCACTCAGGACCCATCACACTGCTGGGATGTGCCCTCTGGTAGAGGGGGACGTGTGGAAGACACAACTGCTCCAGTGCCTACAGGCCTGGAGGTTGAACACATGAAGCAAAAGGTGATTTGAGCTCAGATGGGAGAGAAAAGCCACTTCTGGAGCAACTTCTTGGGTGGGAAGTGACTTCAGAGGGGTCAGGGAGTTCTGAAGTGGCTGAGGGTTTGCCTGGGAGAGGCTAGGCTGATGTTTCTAACTTGATGGCAACCAAGGCAGCTCTGCTGGGGGTGGTTCTGATGTTTACTGATGGTGCCGAAGGAAGGGACCAACAGATTTTCAGATCCTCACAAATGTAAAGAGTGGGAACGAGCCCTTCCCCAGGCATTGACCATGGGCTATGACTGCACTGCTTTGGTGCAGGACTTCCTAGCTTCCAGCCATGTCCCAACAAATAAATGATGAAGAAAAGGAGAACAAACCTCAATGCTAGCAAGGCGTCAGAAGCCCCTCCTCTGCCTTAGAGCTCCCCTTGCTAAAGCTTGATTGACCCTATTCTGAGGACCCGCAAGGCAAACCTCACATGCAG
Organism: Dryobates pubescens; assembly: GCF_014839835.1. NCBI lineage: Eukaryota > Metazoa > Chordata > Aves > Piciformes > Picidae > Dryobates > Dryobates pubescens. The sequence continues at coordinate 5,775,942 of NC_071628.1, forward strand.
GCCAAAGGCCACTTGGTGGGGGTCTCTCATTTCACCTTCAAACCAGAAACCCCCCCCAGTTCTGCACCTGCCAAGTGCAGAGCCCTGATTCCGCTCTCACAGCCTCCTGTCCCAGGCGAGAGCTGCCTTTGGGAAGGCGATGCACCTTCCTCGGTCGTCTTCGGCGCTGCGTGCCCCCTCACACCCCTTTAGCATCTCTGTCCCCCTATTAATATCCTTTTGACTCTCCTCACACCTGCAGACAATCTGGTCCCCAACCACCTCCACCTCCCCCCCCCCCCCCCCCCCCCAAAAGCTTCCCTCAGCTGTCTTTAAGTCGTAGCTGAAATCTGCGGTATGTAGGAGGAGAAATTCAGTCTGACAGCAGTTTAAAACACCGCACTACTTGGCAGATTTAAATGCTATTTTAAATATAAGCTATGACACAACGGACAAAAATAGCATTGAAAATACCCTGTCATGTTCCATATTGCGAGGAACAGAGAAGCAGACCAGGCTAGAAAGGAGCAGGGGAGAGGGGGCCAGATGGAGAGGAGAGGTTATTTTGTTTTGTTTGAAAGAAACTGGATCGATGTGTTCGGTGTGTGGCTGGGGGAAGTGTGTTTCACGGAGCCAAATCAAATCAAATCAAATAAACCTTCTCATGGGGGGGGGGGGGGAAATTAATATAATAAATAAATCTGCATCTCTTATTCTTTGTGGGAATCTACCAAAGCAGCTTTGCTGGTAAATAATTAGGGAGAGGATTGTTTTGGTGGTGCTCGAAACCAGCAGGCAGCAGCTACCGGGCACCACTCGGTTCCCTCTGAGCCTTTTTCTCCCCTTTCTTTGTCTGTGATTTAACAGGAATTTGCTCTCCTCGAGGAAGAGAAAAAAGGCACCCTAAGATGCCTAGAAGGACACTTCACTTGCAGCTCCTGGCTCGATGGCACTGTGGTGTGCCAGGCCAGAAGTGGGTGCTGAGGGAGCTGATGTATCACAATGCTGGACTGGGGATGTCCGTGACAGGGTGAGTCTGTGGGACTGGGGAGGGATGAGGACTGATTTCCCAAGGTGCATGGATGTGTGGCTGGAAGATCCCAGGACCTTGTGTGACCCCACAGCACGGTTTCCTGACTGCCATGGGTGTGAAGAGCCTGGAGCATCTGGGCCCTGAAACCGAGGGGCTGCAAGGAGAGATTTCTTTTTCATCCTCCTTCCCAAACACACAAGCGCTGCTCCAAACTGCTCTCTCCTCCTAGCAACTTGTTTCCCACCCCTACACACACAGATGTTCAGGGCAGGATGAACAGCCATGCCTTCTTTGAGTTTGTCTCAGAGGAGCAGGTTTTGGCTCCTTTCAGTCCCCCCAGCATATCCAGGAGTAAATCTAGCGGGAGAGGGTTGACCTGAAGAAGGTTCAAGAGATTTGGGGAGAGGTCAGAGTGTGAGCTAGCCTCAGGCTGCAGGATTTGGTCTCTGACAAGCATCTGATGGCAGAAGTTACCAAGGTGGCCAAGCTGCCAGCGCCCTGCAGGACTTCTGCAGCTCCCTGAGTCTTCCCCACCTCCTGCTAGTCCTGCTGCAGTGGCAGAAGCCAGGGTCAGAGAGCCAAAGTGAAACATTTTTGCTATCATCTTCAGAAAGGCCTTTTTTATTTCAAAGCCAGTAGGGCATTATCATAGAAACACGTGGTTTAAAGAGTTTAACAAAACCAAAACAAAAGCCAGGTTAGCATTAGAAACCAGAAGCTGAGATCTTTCAACCCCTTACAAATCACCACGACCTGGGAAAACACACCCTTGGTTTCCCAGCTGACAACTCCAGGCAGATTTCCCTGAGTGTCCAGTAAGGATGGTAAAAGCTCCTTACTAGAATAGAGAACTGCCCTGATGCTGTGCTCCCATCTCAGCTCCTCATCCCCTGGGTGCCTGTCCCAGGGTCTCACAGCTCCTCCTGACTGTGCCCACTTCCTGCAGACAGCATCTCTGTGGGCACTGCAGCAGAGGGACCTCAGGAACTGCTCAGCTTCAGGAACAGCATCACTGCCCATAGCACCAGGTAAGGGAGGCGGCCTGCAAAGCTCCTGACACATTACCATGACCTTCTCAGGCTCTGGGCTGAGGCACCCAGCAGAGAAGGGCATCCACACCTCAGCATCTTAATAAAGAGTTTAAAGACACCCCAGCTGCCCTACCTGATGCAGGCTGTTGCAGATATACCTTCAGACACTAGCACCAAGTGGGAAGTACCCACACAGCACCTCCAAGCCCTTGTGTACCTTGCAAAGGAGAATGTGTTACCATTCCCAGCACCTCCCTGTGTGTGTGGAAACCTGGAGCCAGAGGGAAGCAGGAGGATCCCTGCTGAGAGGTGAAGAAAAACCTCCTGGTAGGGCCAAAAAAGGCTTTGCTGCATTACAGACAAAAGAGCATCGCTGCTGCCAGAGCTGGCACTGGGCACTGGATGCTCTGCTCACTGGGTGATTTTCATGCCCCATTCAGAGAGACAGAACCACTGCCCTGTAAAAGCAGCCTTCTCTGTGCTTGTTTTCCATTTTAGATGAAAATAAAAGCATTTCTTTGCCTTTTGATCTGACTCACTTCCTTACTGACACTTTCAGGATGCTCACAAGCGTTTGGGTACAGTAGGTTCCCTGTAGCTCAGCAGTCCTCAGGACTCCCCTGGGAACTGCAGCCATGCAGGTACAACCAGTAAGGGAGAAGAGGGGACGGGACACATCCCTCACCCCTTCCAGCCTTTCCTCTGGCTGCCTTGCCACCCGCTGCTGCAGCATCAGCCTTGGGGTGCAGAGCTGCTGATACTCAGGCACCTGAGAGGTACAGCCATGGGGGTACACCAAGCTCCTGCCCACCTGCAGCAGGTATCACAGGGCCAAAGCTGCTCCCTGGAGTGGTGGCATTGCAGTCCTGCCTCCTCTTGCCTCTCTGCCCAGCTGCGACGGCAGCTCAGCTCCCTCCTTTGCTCTTTGTTAACCACTGAATTCATCTGACAACTCAAAGAGAGAGAGAGAGAGAGAGAGAGGGGAGAGACCCTGCGGCCCGCCGTGGCCGGCACGGTTCCCCGGCTCCCCCTCTGCCCTCATTTGCAATGCTTGAGTGGGGATTTCTCTATTTACTAAGCTAACAATGTGGGTTCCCAGGGCCTGGGCTGATGATGACATCCCGGCGCTGGTGGGTGGTGGGGCCGGGGGGGCGGTGAGGACTGAAGGGGGGGGTGGGGGGGGATTGCATAATGCCGAGGCAGGCGTGGGAAACCACAGCATCTGCGAGAAAAGTCTCTGCCAGCCGCTTTGAGCATGGCTCAAAGGGCTCCTGGGGAAGCCACGGGGCAGAGGGAACCTTGGGGACCCAGTGGCATGGGGAGAGGCTCAGACACACCTCCCACGACCCCGGCCCCACGGCCACGTCCTTGCCGAGCGAGGGGCAGCCAACGGCCCTGCCACCATCCCCTCCGTCCCTGGAAGGGTTAACGCGGGCCGCCATGGGTCTGCTCATTACAGGGTTAAGGGGGAGATGGCACTTGCAAATCCCTCAATTACCCGGGCCAGAAGGCTGCTCAGGAAGAGCTTTATTAACGGTTGCCGTCTTCATTAACCGCTTCTCCACAGCTGCCTAATTACGGCCGCCATTAGGCTCGCCGGGTCTCCCCACCACCGCCCTGACCCCCCAGCCCTCTGATTAACCTTAATTACACCTCCATCCCCGGGAACCGGGCGCTCACCTGAGCGGGGCCACGGCCGGGGGGCTCAGGGCTGCCTAATTGTGGGCATCCCCGGCGGCGCGGGGAGGGGGCCGGATGCGGCCGGTGGCCAGCCGCCCACCGCACGCCAGATGTTCGGTGCTGAAAGGCAGAGGGCTGCCCTCGCACTGAGCTAAGCGGCGGCAATCAGATCGGTAGCAGGGCATTGAGGGAGGCGGTGAAAGGGTTTCCCACCTGAGCCGATGGGGCTCGGTCGGGAGTAGTGCGGGCCGTGCCGCAGGGGGAAGGCGACAGACGAGGAGTGGGAGATGCTGCGGGTGCTGCTCTTCGTCCCCCCACGCCCTTCCCTGACGAAAGGCACAGCACCCTTCTGGGTGTGCCCCGCAGACTTATTCCTCTCTGGTTAGGCTACGGGATGTCTCCCAGGCTGGATGCAGCAGGCACGGATGTCTGTCCCCAGAAGTGGCCGTAGAGGGCTTGCCCATGCTCAGTATTCCAGGCGAGGCCATGGGAGCTATGGGCCGTGGTAGACACCCCCCTGCTCTCCAACTCTGCCTTCTCCAAGGTGCTGCCACTGCTCCGGGACAGCTCCAACCTGGTGTACTGCCCTGGCCCCCTTCCACAAAGAAGATTTTGCTGCTTTTCTTCTCTCCCTGGCTGAACAGGGCAAATCACAGCTCCCTGGGTACAGGGAAAATGGAGCTGCTTTCTGCCTCGAGATGCCCCCACCACCTTCTTCCCCCTCCTTGCCACACACCTCCCTTTTGGGAGGGAAAAAAAAAAAAAAGAGAGAGAAAAAAAGAGATAATAAAGTTCTTATTTCCACCACATTTGCCATTTCCTGGTCTAAGTAAAGAGTGTCATAAGAGTGACAAGCTAAAAGCCACTGATTACTGTGGATTCATGGCATTTATTCTCCTCGTGAAAAGAGCAAACATCAGAAATAATGTGGTCCGGCCTGCCTAGGAGCCTAACCCTGCAATTAATCAGCATTCATGTGCAGAAGGTGCACGAGCATCTGATATGCAGAGAGGGAGTAATTAAAGGCAGATGCAATCTCTGCTTCCCGCAGGCCTGGGGAGGGCAACAACACCCCTCCCATTGGGGTGCAGCCCCCGAAAGTCACCACTGTCTCCCCTCTCCTCTAGAGCAGCTGGCCATGCTCGCCCTGTCTCCCCTTGCTGGCTGCACCAGGGACGGGCTCTGCTCCCTGGAGTGAGCGGGGCGATAGGGACCTCACGTCCCTGGCTGTTCAGCAAAGTGAGCAGGAGGGTTTGGGGACGCGGGATTTAGGCGAGCTTCCGATGCCGTGAACCCTGACACAGCTCGGTGACACCACGAGGTCCCCAGAGAGGGGGATTGCTGTGGGCTGGGGCTTGCCCCGGACTATCACTGGCCTCCTCCCGCCGGGGTCTGCCCCGCTGCTCCCGCTGATCCTGTCGAGACCTTTAATCCGTGGGGGATCAGCAAATTAATCCACTAAAGCATGAAGGGCCTGAGCTGTGTTTAATCGCTCCCTTTTGTGTCAGGGGACGGCTAAATGACCATACAAGAGAAAAACCCACAGAGGGGTCAGAGGGGAGGCGGTGGGCGATTAACCCCCGTCACCTCCCTCCAGGCTGCGGCTGAGGGTGAGACAGGGCTGAGCTTGCAGCCGCCGGGGCCAAAGCATCAGGGCATCAGCTGAGCCGCCATCCCTTTGCTCCTCGACGTCCCGTGTCACGATCAGGGGCAGCATTGAGGGCCACGGCGCCCTGCAGCAGCCCCCCCAGAACGGTCAGAGCTGTCCCAGCCGCCAGCAAGATGAGCTATGAGAGGCCTCAGCCCGACTCCCAGCAGACAAGCTGTTATCACGGCAATTACCCCCCAATAAGCCCTTTGGGAGCTATTTCGGCCGAGGGGTCAGCGGTGCTGAGAGAGCGGCCGAATCCTTCCCTTGCCCCCGGGGAGGAGGAGCTGTGCTGGGGGGAGGCTGAGCCGGAGCCGTCTGCCTGCTCCGGCACAGATTGTGCCAACGCGTGGTTGAGCGTGGCGAACGCTCACAGCCAGCACCCTTCAAAAATATCATTCGGGGAACAAATGACACCACCTCCCCCTCGTCATCCTCGCACACCAACGCCCTCGCCCTGGCAGGGGCGGCCACACCAGCCTGGGTGCTGCGGCCCCCTGGTATCCCCCCCTCCCATTTTCTTCAAAAGGAGAATAACTTGCAATATATAAATACATATATATATATATATATATATATGATTTTTTCCCCCTTCCTTTCTGGAAACTAATGGACTCCTTAAATAGCAAAAATTGCACCCTGTAATTAAGATCTTGCTTTTTAAATGATTAATCATTCTAACCCCTTCCAGCGGCATCCCACTTACTGCTGCTCTCATATTGAAATGCAGATCTGAGAGGGAGGGAGCCGAGCAGGTCTGTGGAGAGGAGCAATTAAATCTTCCAGCTGTCGCTGGTCCACCCCATCCTCCCTTTTTTTTTTTCTCTTTTTTTTTTGGTTGATTTTTTCCCTTTTTCAGGAAGCCTTGGGCGTTGTCCGCCGGGTTGGCTCCGTGCCCTGATCAACATCCCCCTTTTGATCCTCTCATCTCCAGCCTCCTCTCCCAACACCGCCACCCCCTCCCCCCCCGGCCCTTCTATTTCTGTTGTCTCTTGGTTTTTTGGGCTCAGCGACGCTCTCTCATTGCAAGGTCTGACCTGCCTTTCCTTGGAAGTGCTGTCAGCTCCCCCCCAAAACAAGCCACCTGCTCCCCTCTTCCTAGATGAAAGGGGGAAGGATGTGCCCTCAGCATTACAGTAACATCAGCTGGGGGCCGCAGAGAACCAGCAATCCCAGCCCATAACAACCAGCTGCCTGTTTGGGTATGGTGCTGCTGCTCTGTGTCTATGCCAGCCTATGCAGTCCTCTGAGATCTCACCCTCCTGTTCTTCTCTTGGCTTTCCCCTGAACCACATCCATTGCAAAAAAAACCCCATATCAAATCCTGCAAAAGACACTGATGAACATGTCCTCTCGCTGCAAGGGGTTCCCCACAGCCATGCTGGGCATGTTGCCTCCCTCCCTCACACTTCCCTGGGACCAACTACAGGTTTCTTAGGATGCTTCAGCAGGAAAACTGCCCAGCTGTGCAGGAGGTCCTCTGGCCTAAATTCCTCCTGCAGACCCTCTTTGGGTTGGAGGGAATCCTTCAGGTGTTTTCTAGAAGCATGCAGTCTTATTTTTTTCAGCCCACTGTGGTGAAGTTATAGGCAGATGGAAACCAACCAGGGGAAAATACATCTGGTTTCCCTTCCCAGCAGTGTCAGGCTGATAGCTTGAGAAGGGCAAGCTCCCTCCTGATCACCGTCTAAAGGGCAAGGACCTAGGATCTGTGCTGCTGATTCAGTGCTCTGCAATGAATCTCCATTTCTGTCACATCTTCAAGCCCAGTCCTGTGGCAGATCTGTGAAGTGGCCAAGACTCCAAATCCCATCCCCACAGGCCAAGGAGGAACCTGGTACTCTGGGCTGATTGAATTCAGAGTTTCTCTGAGAAACCCCCCAGAGAGGGGGCTCTCCAGAGTGTCTCTGCCAGCCTGGGTTTTCTGATATGGAAGCAGAGAGGGGACAGGAGAGTGTGTAACCATGTGAGATGGGGAAAAGGGAATGGCAAAGAAGAAAAAAACCAGAAGCTGGCAAAGAAGGGAAAAACAGAAGCTGGGATAGGCAGAGGATGCTCCCCACAGAGTGGAAATGAGAGGAGAAAATGCTTTCCTAAGGAAGAGGAAAGGGAAAGGGGCTCCTGTGGTAGTTAGCTTTCCAATACTGCACCTGTCTTCTCAAATGTTTCCCCCCAAAAAAGAAAGATTCCCAGAAGAACTGAGGAAGGGAGGGAAAATTGAGCTCCTCTGGACCATCCACCCCACAGTCACCACACAGTGCATTGGACTAGTGTAGTGCTGAGCACCAGGGCAAAGCATGGGAAGGATGCTGCATAGCCTGGGGGAGTGAGGAGTGAGCCTCCTCCAAGGCACACGCAAGGGACTGCTAGCCCTCAGCATCAGTGCTGTTCCCACTCTGGTTGTCAGGCTTGTTCCACGTGTTCTGGGTTGCAACATCCAGCTGCATCATGGCTGTAGGATAGGACATGGCCCTTGTCACCAGGTACTGATCCATACCAGGACACAAGGCAACACTGCCTGCGGAGGCCAAGAGGAGTTCCAGCCCTCCATTCTCATCCTCTTCACATGGATATATCCAAGAGGGAAGAAGGTCCCTAGACACCTTGTTCCTGCTTTGCTCTTTATGTTCACTAGGATGGCTTTTAATTGCATGAACAACACTGACATGGAACTTCATTCTCCCCCTTCACCTAGAGCTCAGAAGCCTTTTTCACATAAAATGGAGACAACATCAACAAACCACAAGATAAGCAATGGGGAACCATGCAGAGCATGAACTGCCCTCCCAAAGGACTCCTTGTGGTCTCTGTGCTGATTTGACACTCTTGCTTATACAGTCTGGTTGTTCCAAAACACACAGTGATCCTCCAGGATTTTAAATGCCTGCATGCTGGTGTTCTGGCTTTGGTCTTGCTGGGAAAAGCCTGTGCAGATGGGATCTTAAGGCCAGGTTGCTGTAGACCTCGCCAGGAGCACCGCAAGGGTTAACCAGCAGGAAGCAGAGTCGGGTACAGCCAGTTCTGATGGGACCAGATTCCCAGAGCACCCGAAGCAAAGTCAGCAATCCCCACCAAGCTCTCTATTTACGGATCTCTCCTCTTCTGTACGGCCCTTTCTTCCTCCTCTTTGCTTCCCTCTTTTTACTCCCTGCCCTGAGTTGCAAGGCACAGGACCCTGTCCTGTCCCTGAGCCCCCTCCACGCCATCATTTGCATTTTCACCAGCCTTGATTAATGCCAGAGCCTGTTTATAGAGTTACAATCTCCAAATTAGGTTGCCGAAGGCATCCCGGGCCAGCCCTGGAAAAATCTCGGTGGCTGAAAGGAGCCATAACTAAGCCTCAAGCAGACGTCTTTATTCAGCTGTAATTGACGTTTAACAGACGTCTGTAACTTCGTCTGGACTTATAAAAAAACCCCGAAAGAAAGTTCTCCCCTCTCTTTATGTTCCCCCCTTTTATCCAGCAGTCAAAAGTGTAAGAGCCCACCACACCGGCCCCACTCGGTCAGTGTGCAGCAGGGGCCGTGACAATAGTGGGGCTGAGACAAAGGCGCAGCCCACGCTGCACACACTGGCGCCTTGTATGTCTATTTACCTCCTAGAGTGCTTTATGCTAATTTATTGGCGAGCGGCGACCACTCCTGCATACTGATGGGCTGCCACTTCTTTCTGAGCAGGGGCCCTCGTCTGCAGGGAGGCCCGTGGGGGCACCCCCTTCCCCACCAGCAGCGCCCCGGAAAAGGATGCTGCGATGCTCGGGGCTGCCCGTCTGCCCCCCTCCCTCCCACCCCCCCCCTTCCTCCTCCCCCCTGCCCATCCAAGCTGCCAGGCTGGTCACACCATGGCTCTTTATTTCGTTGCCTTTTGGGCACGGGGTGCTGACGCTGTCCCTTTGCCCGGGGATGTTCTGGGCACTGGAACCAAACTGAAGCAAACCGAATGTCCCTCTCTGGAGAGACCCAAAACTCGCCTGGGTGCGTTCCTGTGTGATCTGGTGTAGGTGACCCTGCTCTGGCAGGGGGGTTGGACTGGATGATCTTTCGAGGTCCCTTCCAGCCCTTAACATTCTATGATTCTGTGAAATCTAGAGCCATAGGATGGAGCTAAGGACACAGAGAGAACTGCTATAGATAGCTGTGGAGACAGCCAGATTTTCATACAAATATATCTCCGCTCTGTTCTGCTGACATGTGTGAGTATGGAAGGGTGCTCACAAGTCAGGAAGACACTAGAAATCAGGATAAAATTATTTTCTTCTTTCTTGAGTGCTTACTATTCTTTGCTGCACAATGGTTTATTTCAGCACTGGGACACGAATTCTCGGAACAGGTTTTACCGACGAGTCCTTGAAGGCAAATTTTCCTTTCTTCCTCAGGAAGATGTGGTGCTGCCCAGCCCCTGGCTGGGGGAGAGCCCCTGTGCTCTCCTGCAGGATGATCAGGCCTTCAGGAGGAGAGTCAGGTCTACCTCTGCAGACCACATCCCTCTCAGAGGAGAGTTTTACAGGGCATAGTCCACTGTAGAGACTACCCAAAGTGAAAGAGCAAATTTGGTTTAGTGGTCTGGGACTCCTCAGAGAAAAGCGAAGCCAAAGCAACATCCTGCTGCTCTCACCCTCCAAGCACCTTCCAGCACCTGCCAGACACGAGCCAAAGCTCAGAGGCAAAGCCAGGAGAAATGACCAGGGCAGAAGGAGTAAAGACAGGAGCAATTTGTTTGGGCACTGAGGACTTGCTGTTTGTAGCACATGGAGGTCCTACAAACCTGCTCAGTGCCATGATAACGTGACCCAGTTACACATGGATCTTCATGTCCATGGTGTGAGCATTGGATAGTTGTATTGCAGACAGTAAAGTGGATGAGTCAAGTAGTTTACCCAAGAGACACAGAGGCTGTTTGCAGGGTTAGCTGAGCAGTGGGCCAGGAAGCTTTAAGATATATGTTTAAAGTCCCTTTGACCTCCCCTGAAGAGAATTAAAGGTCTGCTCCATCCCACTGCTTCTCCACTCATACCGTTCCTGGCTGCAGAGCAAGGCAGGAAACCTGTCTGTGTGGTGGAGGACATGTCTTATGGCTGGCAGAGGCACCCCAAAAGAGTTAAAAATCTGGCCTGAAGTATCAGAGCAATGATGAGGTCCCAAAGCCAGGAGTTTGCCCTGCCAGGGCAGCCAATAGTCAAGAGAAAGCTTGAGAGTGTTAGTTGGAGAGGTAGGACTGTGACTCAGGTCAGCAGACCTTGCCTGTGCTTTGTCAGCTCAACCCTAGGGAGACCTGAACACTTGAGAAGCTGCTAGCTGGGAGGTGTTTATCTGAGGTGGGTGCCTACCACCAAGCATGGCAAGCAGCTCACACAGCCACTGCTATCCACTGCAAGCACCTGCACAGTAACACCACCGCTCCCCAGAACACCAAAGGTAGGCACTTCTGCTCCTGGGAAGGCTGGAGAAAGTCATCATGCCTCTGATGAAACTTAGGACAACCTCGGGCCACTAGGTAATCCCATACCACTGTCCAAGGCTCAGGGGGTGGCCCCTTTGGCCACTGAGGGACACACACCCCACACCACCCCCCTCTGCTGCCCCAGACTGGAGGAGAGCTCAGCTCACCAGAGGAAATAATCTTTCAGCTGCTTTGTGCTGCTAAAGCTACAGAGAGAGGCTGAATCACAGCCATGGATCCGGCCTTTTGTGTTTCAAACCTGAAGGCTGAGGGTTTCTTCCCTTTTGGTGTAACTTTTGCAGTGCCTCTGGCATCTTTCCCTGGGGCTTTTCACACCAACTGGTGTGGCCATGTGGAGGGAGCAGCCTGTGGTGCTGTGCCAGTGGCTCCCTTTGCTCACAGAAAATGAAACAGCCTCTGTGCGGGTCTCTTCCTCAGCCCCCTGGCACATCAGTGCAGTGAGCCCTGGTCAGCTCCCTCCATCATGAGGTCAAGGGCTCACAGGAGCCTGAGGTCAATGCTGAAGCAGGGATGGGGGTGTTCCTCCAGGCTTCCTACAGCAGCGGAAAGGGAGGATTCCCCACAAAGCGCTGAGCACAAAGAGCTGGAGATGCTGTTTGTTGGTAATGCTCAAGGGTGTTGCGCTTGGGGCTGATGAGGGAGGTTCAGTAGAGAGCCACCAGAGGGGTACATGCACAAAGGGGAGCCTCCTTCCTCCCTGCTAGCACCCTGCCTGCGAGGGAGGAGGGCAGGTGGGGCTCCAGGAAGGTGCCAGTCCAGGGCCTGGCAGCCTGTAGCTCTGCCTGCACCTCTGCCTTGCAGGAGAGAGGGGAGATGCGAGCACAATGTCTTAGGCGAGGGCACCTCATGCTGGTAGCTCCAGAAATAGCCTGGAAGCCTTTGTTTTACTGACTGGCCTTCTTTCTCGCAGGGTTGCGTGCCCCAGCTGGTGCTAGCTGGGAGGAGGGTGCCCTGGAGCAGTGTGAGACTGCAGAGACCAAAAAGCTGGCCCAAGCTTGGAGATCATCCTCCTGTTTTCTCTTCCACATGTCCCCCTGCAAGCCCATGCCCAGAGCCATCCTTGTATGAGGCCAAGACAGGCTTCTCCTTGGCCACCAGCACCGACCATCCTCCGAGGCCATGCCCTCAAGGTCCCAGTGTGTCCCAACCCAGCAGGCCGTGGGTGTGCGGGGTGGCTGCCCTTTCACAGCCTGTCTAGGGACACCTTCCACGCATGGCAGCAAAACCCCAGGCATTTGGGGCTGCCTCCCCTGACCCCAGCCCTCTCTCCAAAGGGCTCTGCGTCTTCCCTGTCCTCCCAGGGCGAGCTGCCTCGGCAGGGGCATCCCCAAGCCTCGCTGGCGAGCTGTTACCTGCCAGTCAAAGGCGGGTGAGAAAAGAAACACCCTCCCTAAAGGCCAGGATGTCTGGTGTGAATCTCCCGATTCTGCTAACCCGAGGGCTCCGCTGGAGCCGGCCGCGTGCAAGCGGCGGCCCCGGGGCTCGCTTAGCAACAGGGCACGGAGCAGGCTGCGGCTGGCGGGAGAAAAAAGGCTCTTTTCTTGTCGGTGAAAGATTCATCGCTGGGCTGAAAGTGGCCCCTCCCCTCTTTCAAATACTTGTCAGCGGGGAGAATACAGCTTAGATACTGGGCTGATCAGATCATGGCTAATCTGTTATTCCTGGCCGCGAAAACTGCCGGAAGACTTTCAAACAACTTCACTGGGAGCGTGTGCGGCGGGAGGGAGCGGGCAGGAGATGCCTGCGGCCCAGCGCCGGCATCCTGAGGCCATCCCCCGCCTGCGAGGTGCACAGGGAGCGTGGTGCTGGTCCCCCACCCCGCGCGGCATCCTCTGTTCCGCGGGCAGCGGAAGGGAAGAGTTTGGTGCTGAGCGGTGGGAATGGAGGTGATGGGTTGGCCGAAGTGTCCCCTGCGGGGAGGCGTGGGCCCTGCTGGTCGCATGGCTTTTGATACCGTACCAGATGGCTTGCAGCTTTTTGCCGCTGTGGAAGGATGTTTGGCAGCCGTGCCTGGGAGCCTCGGTGCTGCAGAGAGCACCCACAAAGATGTGGCCAGTCTGGAGAAAGGGGCTTTCCTGGTTACTCCCTCTCTCTGGCCTGAGAGGTTTGCCAGGGGAAAACCAGACCAGACAGGTCAGACAAGTCACACTCAGCCCGTGGTTTGCAGGAATTTCATGTGGTGGCTCAGATTCTGCTCTCCTGAACGTGGTGGTATTTCAGAGAGGTGCAGTTAGCAGGACAGGTAAAGGCACACTCACAAAGAGGAGCACACGTCCTGCTGTGCTCAGCACCGGGTCCAGTGTGGGTGGCCAGCCCAGGAAACAAGGGCAATGCACCTGTAGGGGCACTTCTCCCTACAAAACAAGGGTAAATGAAGCTGCTTTAACAACTGCCACAAGCACACGCAGATAAGGCCTGATCCCCAGGCCTGGCACACATTGCTGTGGCTCTCCCCAAATGCTCTGTGTGCCCATGCACCTTGCCCTGCTCCCTACCACTCTTGCTGCCACAGTCTTGCCCTGCTGCATGCTCCTACCAACCTGGCTTTAGCCCTAAATTCACCTCTTCTGGGCTCAGCAGTAACCATGGTTATTGTGCAGGACCTGCTCTGGAGGTGGACCCTTGGTGGGATTCCTCTGCCTGTGATGGAAAGGAAAACTACTGCAAAGTGGCCCAAGCTGATGGGAGCCTGTGGGAGGGAGATGGATGCCCAGCGAGCCTGGGGACTTGCCTGCACCCTGGCAGGCTCCTCTTAGTCAGGAATAATTAATTACCTTCTTGAGGATCTTAGCCTCAGCCCTTCCCTGCTCATGCCCCAGCCTAGGGAAGGAGGGAGGGAGGAGACGGCAGCGAAGAGGGTAGAGAATTAATTGGACATTGTGTTGGGAATCGCCTCCTGGTTGCTGTCAATCTTGGGAGTGAACAGCCTCTTGTCTCACTCAATAGGAACTTTATATGCTCCTTTAATCCTTCAGTCCGTATTGTCAGAGCTTCCCCCCTCCTCCTGTCTCTCCTTCCCACCGCAGGACTTTTGATGACCCCAGCTGTCTGAGGCAATACAAAGAAGCCCCTTAACTAACACCCTGTGATCTATACAGGCAATAAAGAGGCTCCCCTTGACAAGGATTTGCAGGCAGAATATATGCAAATGCCAGGAGGTGCACCGAGAAAGCCGCCGCGCGACAGGGCACAGGTCCCAGCCCTGGGCATGTGGTGGCCCAAGCAGGGACGTGGTCCAGGTGAGGGATGGCCAGAGAAAACCAAGGCTGGCTGCTGCTAGGTGGGTACTGCACGCCCTGCCACGGACTAAAGCGAACAGTAGTGCCCCTGACATCCGGGCTGCAAGGCCGAAGCATCCAGGAGCCCGTAGATGGGGAGCTCCTGGCCTGAGCACCCCTGCACTTTGCTCCTCTACGGCCACCTCCTGAAGTCAGGAGGCCATGCTCCTTCCCACATTAGCACATGAATGGGGTTAGGGGTGGGGGGGAGGCGGGAAGGGGGGCAAGCCCCCACTGTCCACTCAAGCAAACAATTTGGCTAGCAAATTGACATAATTACAAGGGACAGAGAGAAAAGAAAGGCGAGCCCCCTCCCCTGCGCTCCAGAGGGCCCGACCCCCGCAGAGTTACTTAGACCCTTTGTGTGACTCAATGCTAGGTACTGATGAGGGGACGTATGCCCTTTTCAAGGGCCCTAAGCGACCGGCTGCCCTAATCTGATTACAATTTACAGCGCTCCTTCAGAAGGGGCTGGAGCGGGGCTCACGCAGGCGTGGACACACCAGGTCCAACATGCACGGGCAAAGGTAGAAGGATGTGCCTGGCAAAGGGAGAAGGATGTGCCTGGCAAAAGGAGATGGATGTGCCTGGCAAGGGTAGATAGATGTGCAGGGCAAGGGTAGATGGATGTGCACAGCAACACTGTGGCTGGCCGGCTGGCATGTGTGTATGTGAGGACCTTCCCACATCTCTGGCAACACGGACATCGTGCTTTTCAGTGTGCTGCTTGAACGTGGTCGAGAAGACTGAACACAGGTGTGTGGGGTTGCAAGGCTTTGCATGCTTGAGGCACCGCCAGCAAGAGAGCTGCCGTGGCCAGCACGTGGGGCATGCAACGAGCCCATCTAAATCTGGGATTTCCACCGTGTGCCTGCAGCCACGCTCACCAACACACGCACGGCAACAGATGTAAGCACACAGTCTCCATCCTCCTGGGCAGGCCTGGGGATGGGGACCCCCTGCAGAGGCACCGGGGTCCCCGCCAGGAGCAGGGGACAGTGGAGGCGAGCAAAGGCCTTCCTCCAAAATCTCTGCTGCAGCTCACAGGAGCAGGAGTGCGAGCAAAGCTCACCACCTGCCTGTTAAAAGCAGGATTAAATGACGCTGTTCCCCCTTCCCACTCTAACACCACCCCATCCCCTTGGGGAAAACACCACCTTTACACGAGATTTCCCTTTTTTTTTTTTAGTTTTACCTCTTTTCTGCTCCGTGCCCCATAGATTTCAGGGGATTAGCAGCTAGGCTGGGCTTTCCAGCCTCCTTGAAGGCAGGTTGTTTCATCCAGCCCCCCCATGGGAACCTGCCCCAGGACAACTTTGGTCAATGGCTCTGGTGCTTCCCAGCCAATTTGTACCACCTAATCCCCGCGGGTATCGACAACCCCTTTCTCCCACGTCCTCCCGCCTGCTGGAGCAGCCCCAATCCTCTGCTCCCCGCGCTCCCCCGTTGAGAAACCGCCCGTCCACCGCTGGGGCCGCGACCGCACTTCAAACGCGCCAGCATTGTTTGCCGGGGAATTAAAGCTGCAAGGCCAGCCCCAGCGAGTGATTTAGGTACTGAGACCAGACAGAGCCCTGCAAGAGCATGGGCAATAAAACGCTTCACTGCCCAGCAGCCTGGGCAGTTTAGGCGTCTTCCCACGAGGAGGAGGCAGAGCTCGGAGGGATGGGGAGCAGGGTCGGGGCTCCTTGTCCCGGCACACGCACTTGGCGCAGGACCAGCTGCCGGTGCTGGCAGATCTGACCTGCCAGACATGTGGGCTGGCCACAGAATCACAGAATTATTGAGGCTGGAACAGACCTCTGAGGTCATCAAGTCCAGCTTATGACCCAACGCCACCACATTGACCAGACCATGGCACCAAGTGCCACATCCAATCTTTCCTTAAACACCTCCAGGGATGTCAACTCCACCACCTCCCTGGGCAGCTCATTCCAGTGTCTAAAGGCTCGCTAAGGCAATGAAGGTCACTCAGGCTTTTCTTTCACTGGTCCCCCGGAGGCCCCTGCAAGCTGCCTGCGGGGGGGAAGACTGGAGGCCACAGGGGCTGGATGTACAGCTGAATGCTGGCTCACCTGGGGCATGACTGGAGCTCAAACAGGGTGGGAGAGAGGGAGACTAGTTTGGTGACACAGTAGGAAATGCAGTGCCCCAAAGGTCTGCTTCTGTTTTCAGGTTTTGGCAGACTTGGGGCAAAAAGTTTAGGACTCCCTTTTTAAAATGAGATTGTCTACAGTGCACGTCAATAAACATCCCTGTGGTGGCTTCTGGCAGGCGCTCTGGCTGAAGCTGTGAGCAGAAAATGGCTGTTACATCCTTTCCCCAGCACAAAGAGGCTGAGAGATCTCCTTCCTTCAGCAGATCCCAGCACATGGAGAAGCACAAAGAGGCTGAGAGATCTCCTTCCTTCAGCAGATCCCAGCACATGGAGACCAGGAACTGCCTTTCGCTTCCCCATCCTCACCCTGGGGAAAGGGTGCAGCTCAACGTATGCTCAGTCCCCGCAGGGGTCATCTCTGGAAACCACGCCTGACCCCTGCCAGACCTGCCTTTGCCATCATCAGAGAGCACACAATATAGCACCAGCTGGCAAGGGGGCTCCTGACGGCCCAGCTATGACATTTCTGCATTTCCCCTGAGCCAGTAAGCCCTTTCCCTGCGTCCCACGCCACTGAGAACATTCCTGTGGAAGATTTTAGGCCTTTTGTTGGACTTCTATTTTTTCAACAGTGAGGTTGTCTCAGGCAAAGGGGAGGCAACAGGGGTTCAGAAGAGAGCGTCTCCTGTGCCTGGCTGTCCCCATCCCCGCGCCGTGGCAGGGGAACACAGCGTTTCGGCACCTCCTCCTCTGTCACAATGTTTTTCAGCTCCACCAAGCAAAGTGTCCAATTAGAGCAGAGCCTCTTGCTTCCATCTTTGCCGACATTTAATTAACATGGTGCTGCTGGCAGCCGCTGACAAATTCCAGAAACATGTTGTAAAGGGGTTTTTGTCTTTACCCAGAGTGGAAAATGAGGGTGTCATATCCCAAGGGGATGTGAATAGCTACTTTTGACTCCCCCCCTCAGGTGTGAGAATTACAGCTAGATGTGGTGAGCAGACCTATCAGCCCTCCTACCCTCCTTTCCCCCCCTCCCCTTTTCCTCACATCTTATCACCCTGGCAAACATGCAGGTTTTAGGCCTGATTCTCATTCCTGTCTCCCCCAACTCTGGATGAAGCCTGATGGTCTGGTTAAGAGCCAGGTGCTGTGCTCTTCCTATCAGGACAGCACTGGTAAGTGGAAGGAGTGGTCTGATACCACTGGAAGAAATGGCTGAAACCAAAGAGGGCAGAGTCTGGTCTGCCTGTGCTGTACACGTGAACAAGGCTTCCAAGGATCAGAGATGGAGGCCTCAGCAAAGCAGGTGAAGAGAAGATGATGGCAGAGTGTAAAAGTGTAGCTGGGCTCAAAGCTGGCCCTTGCCCAGGTCTTGGAGGAGTGCAGGACCGGCTGCTGCAGTTCAGTGCCCCCCCAGACCCACCAGCCTAGCCTGTGCTTCCCACACGTGTTCAGCTCCTGCCATGGAGAGCCTGGCAGCTGCCTCCAGCCGCTCTATTTTAAGGCAGCAGGCCCTGAGCCAGTGCTATCCCCACATTGCCATCGCCTGTGCATCTGTGTTGGCCCCATGGGACTCGGATGTGTCCCAGCACCTCCGCTTTACCCCCGGCAGCCAAAGCCTCTCCCAGCAGCTGCTCTGTGAGAGCCTGGGTACCACCCTGTTCTGCCCCACTACCGACACACGGGGGCACAGGGCTGGAAAGAAGAACACCTTATTCTTTTTATTCACAACAGCTCGTTACAAAAGCAGGAGAGAAGGGCAGAGACAGGTGCCGCCTGAGCACGGGGAGAAAACGATCCTCTGCCCTCACCCCGCAGCCGTCCCCGCGGTCCTGTGATGGGGGCAGAGGCTGGGGGCGAGGGCAGGCTCGCAGGCGGGCAGCCCCCCCGCCCCCCGAGGGGCATCGCCCTTGGCAGGGGGCGGCGGCGGGCGGCTCAGGGCGAGGCGGGCTTGTCGGGGTTGTGCATGTGGTACGCGTCGCTCTCCTCGTCCTCCGGCACCTGCGGCGCGGCACGGCACAGCCCCCTCAGGCCGCGGGCCGACAGCGCCACCTGGTGCCTCCCGCGCCCTCCGCCCCGCGCCCGCCGCCGGCCTCGGCCCCAACCCCTCGCTGCGCCCCTGCTCGCCTCACCTCCCAGTACACGTCGTCCTCGAAGCAGTTCTCGGCGGCGGCGTCGCCCCAGACGGGCAGCTTCAGGATGGCCCCTGGAAGCAGGCGGGCAGGGCGGTGGGCAGGGTGCTCGCACCGCCGTGGTGCCGTGTGGGATGCGGGGTGTGGGTGGCTGGAGTTCACCCACCCCGGCAGCAAGGTGCTTGGTGCCAATCTCCCCTTTTCTCCAAACCGGTTTGACCTTACCCCCAGCTTGGCTGCCAGCTTTTCCCTGCTCCTATGGGCTTTGGGGCAGTCTAAATGGCAGCAAGCCAGGGCTACGATGCTTGCAATGCAAGCGGCAAGGACACACAGTGCATGGATACCTCCATGTCAGTCACAGGCTCAACGCTCCCCTCTCCATGCTCCCCTCCTGCTTACCCACAAGGGCACCCCCGACAAAAGCCATCAGCAGGGACACCATGATGCCAGCTGCCTGGAACCCTCCTTGGACACTGGGTGTCCGTGTCTGGTACACGCCGGTGAAGTCAAATGCCTTGATGAACCTGCCGAGGGCAGCAATGGTGAGGATTGCTCCTGGCAGATCTTCCCCACTTCATGTCCTGCTCCCTTGGGGACTCCTCCCTAGCCCCATCCCACTTCTGCAGCGGACCAGGAGACTGATGCAATGACACAAAACACCTCTCACTTCCTTACCCTCTAGCCCCTGGCAAAGCTTTACCTTGGAGGAGGCCCAAATATAAACATTCATCGTGTATTTCAGACCTTCAGGCTTACCTGGCTCCCCAAAACAATGCAGGGATGGAGGGAGGAGCGCTTCCCCACCCACCTGGGACCTAGAATAATGCCAAGCAGTAGGGCAGTGGCTGACTTTTTTGATGCCACAAGGAGCCAGCTGCAGGAGAGGAGTCTTTTACACTTCACCAAGTCTGACACAGTGTACCCCGTGTTTTTGAGTGGGCAAAGGGCAATTGACAAGGGCTGTTAATTGCTCCTTGCTCCCAGCCCAAGGAACCACAGATGAAATCTATTCTCAGAGGGAATACGTTCAAGCTGTCTTACCCTTCCTTTCCATATACATCCTCTGTGGCTGCAGCTGCAGTGATGGCCCCTACAATGCCCCCAATAAGGCCTGGCATGGCGTGGAGGTTGTGGATGCCACATGTGTCCTGGATGTGCAACCTGGACTCCAAAAAAGGCTGATGGAAAATGAGGTAGAGGAAGACCAGACATAAGCACAGCTCTGCAAAGGATTAGTTCCTTCCATTGAGGACTGCCAAAAGCAGAGAAAGAAGAGTGATGTCTTGTCCCATTAAAGGGCTAAAGGCTGTGGAGCCAAATTCAAGAGAAAAATAACAACATATCCTCCAAACACTCTCCTGAGGGAAGACTGAACCTTCCTGAGCATCCTGGGGCAGTAAATGGAGCCAGAAGTGCATCTATGTAAGGGATGGTGGAAAGCAGGAACCATCAAAGGGGAGTGTCTCCAATTTCTGGTCTCCTTAGCAGGACCAGGGCTGCAGGCCCCTAGGGCAGCACTCACCGTGAGGTAGACATACCCCACCGTGGACACGATGCCACTGATGAAGCCGACGATGAGGGAGCCGTATGGAGTCAGCATCATCTCCGCACTGGTGCCCACAGCCACGCCGCCTGCCAGCGTTGCGTTCTGGATGTGCACCTGCAGAAGCAACCACCCTGTCTTGGCATCTCGGGGGACTGCAAGTGGTGCAAGTGGCAAAGTGGGAGAGTCGGCTCTGAAAACGCTTCCAGAAGAGAAGTCAGGGCCTGCTCCTTGGGGAAAAACAGGAGAGGAACAGGCAGCCTCTGTCTGCAGCGCAGGCACACATGGACTCCCACTCCCCGTACCACACACGTTCCCTGCATCCACAAATATGGGTGGGGAGTTGTGATGAGATGGAAATTGTCTCACCCGTGTGTCATGCAAGCTCTGCTGTCACAGAGACATGTCACCCACACACAGAACATGTACAAGTCAGCCCCCTGATTGCTCACGAGCTGCCGTGCAGGCCCTGCTCGGCTTGCAGAGGAGCGCTGCCAAGCATGCTTCTGCAACATGCCCATCAGGAGCTCTCTAGGCAGAGGAGGTCCAGTGCCTGCTGTGGCTTAGGTCCACCATGTGCAGGGCATCACCCTGCATCTCAGTCCCCGCAGGACTCGCTTCCCACTTGCTCATTCAATACAGCCTCTGGGTTTCTACCCGGATGCTGGTTTCATCATTACGCCCTGAAGCCCAGTATCTGTTCAGCAAAGGAGAAGTGTTGATCGTTTCCTGGACCCTCAATCAGCCTCATTAGAAGTGGCCTGGGCCCTGCAGAGCTCTCTGCTCGCAGCTTACCATGTCAAGCTTGCCTTTCTTCTGCAGCACGCTGGAGAAGGCCACGGTGGTGAGGACGCAAGCGGCCAGTGAGCAGTAGGTGTTAATGGCAGCCCGGTGCTGGGCATCCCCATGATCAGAAATTGCAGAGTTAAAACTGGGCCAGTACATCCATAGATACAGGGTACCTGGTGGGGTGGGGGTGAAGAAGAGAAAGGGGAAAGAGAGAATAAAGGGACTGCACAGGGTAAGCCAAATCTTATAGTCCTGCTGCCCTGCAGCTGCACACTCCCCTGTGATGGGACCAGCATCAGGAGGAGCTAGCAAAGAGAGGGAAACAAAATGCATGCTTGTCTGTCCAGGCACCAGCCCAGCCCAGCTACTGCTGAAGGGAGCTCTGTGAGGTGGAAGACAGGATGCAGAGCTTCTCAGCCCCAGATCCTGGTTTCAGTTTGCTTTTCCCCAGAGACACAGCAGGGACCAGCCCTCTGCAACTGAGCGGTCTGCATGTCCCAGCACCCCTGAGTGGTCTGCATGCCCCAGCAGCCCCAAAGTGCAGGCCAACTCACCAATCATAGCAAAAAGGTCAGAGTGGTACACGGAGCCCTGCTTGTCCTTACTCTGCTCCAGGTTGGGTCTGTACAGGATGCGTGTCACTGTGAGGCCAAAGTAGGCTCCGAAGGTGTGAATAGTCATGGAGCCACCTGCATCCTTAACCTGCACCCAAGGAAAAACAGAGGCTTGCTTCTGCAACTGCCACTCATTCTGGAGTTGAGGTCTGCTTCGCATCATGCCCAGCTTGCCTGCCCAGTCATCCTTCCAGCCTGCACTCAGTTGTGGGGAGATGTGGATGAAAATGATCTGGTCCTGCTAGCTGTTGTGCTTACTTGGTCCTATGCATGGCTATGACATTCCTCTCAGCTTCCCCTTGGAAGGCATTGAGGCAGAGGGAACTTTCTGACCTGTCCCCATGGCAGGCAGGTTGCAGCGTAGCCAGGTTGGCTCCCAAGTGCACTCAGGTCTTCTGGGAGCTCATTTGCATCTCAGCCCTCCAAACCCTCTCTTGGAGGTCAGGACCCAGCAGGAGCCCTGCCTCTGTCAGCAGATATCTTATCCTCTTTGTAACTTGATTTCCCTCTACAACACCCATATTCCAGCAGGGAAAATAGATGAGGGAAACCTCAGGCAGGAAGGGAGTGACTGCTCCTTCATGCTAAGGCTACTTGTCTGCCTCGGGAGCTGTGGCAGGGGGACACTGAATTGCCAAGGTTGTGTTCAAAAGCCCAGAAGATCTCCCTTCTCAGGCAAGTAGCACCCCCTGACCCTCTCCTTCATAATTTCTCTACTTTTCCTTCATTCTTGCAGAATTCTTGCATTCCAAAAGCTTATTTGGTGAAGCCGTAGCAAAGGCAGACAATTTGGAGAGATACAGGGAGGAAGGAGCAGAACCAAGCAGGTGCTGCCTAAAGCCTTACATGAAGCAGGTTGAGGAGGATGTACTCATTCACTGAGAAGAGTGTAACTTGAAACAAAGTGAGGACAAGGAGCTGGATGGGGCTGGTTTTGCCCAGGATGGCCCCAAAGGCAATGCACACAGAGCCCACGCAGAAGTCAGCGTTGATCAGGCTGGAAAAGGGGAAGGGAAATTGCAGTTTAATAAGCAAATATTCTTTGGTAGCTCACCCCCAGCTCTTGAGATCCCACCCAAAGGAGGACAGATGATTAAGAGACAGCCTTGGATTTCCCACTGACCTTCCTCCCGTCCTTACACCAGGAAAGGTGCTGTTAAATAACGTGGGAGGTGTTTTCTCAGCACCGTGTCCATGGTGCTTGGCTTGGGACTAAGGGGTGACACTCATCTCACATTTCCCTTTGAGCAGTACCCCTACAATGGCAGCTACCTTTGGGCCAAGGGGAGGAAAGCAAGTAGAGATATGCAGAAGGAAGAACGTTTCAAAGACTTGTTTGCATGAAACAGAGGGCAGCTGGCACTGCCAGATGCTTGGCTCCCATCCCAGCTCTTCCACTGGGCAGTCAAGAGGTGGCATCCCAGAGCCCATCTCCCCCTTACTTCTCCACTCCAATGAGAATCTTCCCGTTCTTGAAAGAGTGGAACCAGCCTTGCATCAGGAGAGCCCACTGGATCCCAAAGGCAGCCAGGAGGAAATTGAAACCCACGGCTCCGAATCCGTAACGCTTGAGGAACGTCATGAGGAAGCCAAAGCCCACGAAGATCATCACGTGGACATCCTGGAAAGCTGTGCAGAGGGAAGGGTCTGTCAGCTCTGTGAGGACAGCAGGGCTATGAGTGCTTATTGAACTTGGTGGTGAAAGGAAGGTAACTGGATCAGTGGCACTAGAGGGGAAGTTAAGAGAAAAAATGTGTGTTTGTCCCATATCCCCGGGTTTCTAAGTCTGAAAACTGCTCAGCTTTCAGAAACTGCTTTTGGTTAAAAGGCTCAGTCTTGAAAGTAGGAGTTTATTAAAAGTTGTGTGCAAGAGAAGAGTGGAGACTAATGGAGCATACAAAAGAGAACAGGTTGTTTTATTCAGGTAGGTTTCTTTCCCCCCCTTCTTTAGCACAAAACTTGGCAAATGCCTTGTGAAATGAGCAGTGCAGTTTGTTAACGACACAGGAATGGTACTTTTGGGTAGGTCCATCCAAGGTGGGGTCCTGGGGATGGCTCAGAACAAGGAGCACAAAACAACACCTACTTAAATGCCACTGAAATCAGTTGCTAAACACCCTTGAGACCAGGAGCCCCACCTTGAGAGATTTCGAGTGCTTAAACCAGAGAGACCCAGTTCTTCCCACTAACGCTCAGACCTGCCAAGTGGAGCCCCTCAGATGCCCTTCCCCGGGGGGGAAACCAGACTTGCCTGAGCCTCTTCCAAGGGCTTCTCAGGGCAGTAAACCCGCTGTACTTTTTAATGCTGCAGGTTTCCATCAGATAAGCCTGGCCTTGCCATTAAGGGAGCTGAAAGGCTGCATACTTACAAACTGAACCATGCAACCCCTCACGCTGCAGGCCACTCTGCCCATGAACAGAGCGGGAGGGCCAGGGCTGGCATCCCCCACAGGACACTCCCACCAGCAAACCCGCACTGCAGAGCTGGTAAACACCTCGTCGATGGAGCTACACCGGCAAGTGCAACCTTGTGCAGCACACAAGCCATTGTAGCCACTTCAACCAGCAACCCTTGAGGTGCCTCCCAGAAGGCAGGCAAAGGAAATGGACGGAATCTGCTCCACACCAAACCCGTGTTGAAATTCAGCAGCCCCAAATGTGCTCCCGCAGGGACAGGGTGGCTGTGTCTGCTGCTTCCACTAAGTACTGGGTGAGTATTTTGGGGTGAAGTGTGGCTTTGCAGAAGCTGTGGCTTTTGTCCTTTGGTGCTTTACAGTGTCTTGCAGCCTTGTTTAAGGCTGAGCATTTGGACAAGCTCCAGCAACGCTCTGCCATGTTGCAGAGCCTGCTTGGTTTTAAAATGCCCCCCATGCCTATGAAACAAGTTGGAAAGAAACGAAGGAGACAAGCTCTGCAGCTGGGACTGCTCAGCTGAGGTCTTCAAATGCACTCCTCTGCTCGTCCTAAGAACTGGTCAGCTCTGGTTTTACCAAGCAATGCCCCAGACTCCTCTGCAGGTGCATTTATTCTCCCCACCTCTCTTCTCCAGGGTAAACACACAGCTAGAATTACCCCCTGCTATTTGCATGATGTATTTCCTTGTTCATCCTAGAACCAGAAGCACACAGGTCAGAGGTAATGCTGCACCTTCTGAAAACACTGAAGATCCCCACTGTGTGTTAGACTCTGTGCAAACCCAGGAGGAAGAGCAGGTCTTCAAAGTGCACCCAGCCTAAAGCCTTTTGCCAGCTCTCAATGTTTGCATTCCCTTGGGAAGACCAGCGTTGGCATCGCTTGGAGCCAGCCTGGGTGCTGCCATGCACTAAACTGCTTCTAACCCCGCTTTTGTGGCAGGACAATTGCCATCACTACTGAGAGGAAGTGTTTGGCCTTTGGGAATGCCCCCTGTGCTGAAGGATCTCCTTTCTTTTCCCTAGAAAGCAGAAGAGTCACCCCTTAGGGAGCATCATCAATATGTGATACAAAACGAGAAGGCACCGTGACACTGACTGGACCTGGCAACGGGCACCACTGGCACAGCCACCCACAGGCTTCCCCGTGCCTGCCTTGCCAATCATCTCTGGGCTGGGAGGAGCTGTCAGCTCCTCACTCATATCCCACTGCCACTGTGGACAGGTCCTATGGACAGCAGTGGTCACAAAGACATCATTATGGATCCACCGCTCTTCTGAGCGGCGCTGGATGGACACAGGGATCACGATGCCAGGGCTAGACCACCTTGCCATGATTTGTCCATCCTTGCAGAGAGAGAATGTTTCTGATTAGATAACGGAGGCAAACCAGCTGGCGTTTTGAGCGCGTCAGCCCTTCCTCAAATCCGAAACAGAAACACAGCTCTAAACTAAGCTGAACTAAGCAGGTTGACTTAGTTGCTCTGGCAGAGGGGTTGGACTCAAAGACCTCCAGAGGTCCCTTCCAACCCCTAACATCCTGTGATCTGTGATCCTGTGAATCCGTGCAGCCACTTGAGGAGGAACATCTGGCGCTGCAGAGCAGGGGTGAGATACAAGGACAGAAGAGATGTCACGTCCTTGGCTCCTGCAAGCTCACTCTTGGACCCCTAATGTCCTTCCAGCACATCAGTGATTAAAGCAGCCCTCAGGCACTGCTGCTGCTCTATGCTAACATGCAAGGGGTTAGTCCCAAGGGTAGATCTTGCTAAGGAGAGCCCATGGCCATAAACTAAGCTGGAGGCTGGCTGAGGAGTGGGTTTCTGTAAGCAAATCCTTTTCTGAGCTAGCTAATCCTCGGCAGCCACAGGTTTCTATAGCTGCTTTGATTTAGCAGGTGTTTTTAATGGAAATGTTCTAAATAGATGCATGACTCAGGCCTGTTGCTTCCTTGGAAACAATTGCCTGCAGAAGCAGCCTGTTTTGAATGGCTCCCAAAGATGACCAGCCCTGGAGATCAAAGCCAGCCAAAGGCACTGCCTGGCCAAAAGGGCTTTCGCCACCCGAATAATCCTCGTGGCAATATGATGCAGTGACCCAAGAGCCCTGGGAGCCTGGCAGGTTGTGAGGACCCTGGCATCAAAATGCCACTACCTAAAGGGTAATTTACTTGTGAGGGGGAGGATGTAGGAATGGGAGGAAGATGTCACAGCATCTTGACAGCCGTTTCTCCTTGTGCACAGCAAAGCTTGCTCTGATCCAGAGCTGAGGGAGGGGGCAGCAAGCCGACACTTGCAGGGTGCTAGGAACACGTCAGCCCTATTCCTGGAAAACAGACGTCATGTACTGGTGCAGTGGTGCCCTGCCGACAGAGCCCCAAGAGAGCCTCGAGGCTTCTCTCCTGTTCTTTGGTGCACCCCAAAACAGCTTCAGGGCAAGAGCTCAACTTGCCAGCACCTAGCGGAGCCGCCGCCTCTGAGCGGCTCTGCCACGGGAGGGGATGGATGGGATGGGATGGGGAGCATCCAGCACCAGGAGCAGGCTCCCGCAGTACTCACACGGGTATCGGAAGTAGAAATCGTTCTCGATGTCGCTGGTCAGGTTCATCTCTCTCTTCTCTTCCTCCCAGTGAGCGTCGGCCTCGGGGCTGAAGCGCACAAAGACCCCAAAGAGGACAACCATGGCCAGCTCCCAGAGGAGGCAGAGGAGCGGCAGCCGCCAGCGCATGGAGGTGTTCTTGGCCATCCCCTGGTGCCTCGGCCGCTCCATCCACAGGGATTCCCCAGGGCCCCCCCAGCCCGTGCCAACTCGCAGCCCCCGCGCTCGGCCACGGCAGGTGCCATATATAAGTTGGAGAGGGCGAGGTGGGGCCCAGGGAGGTGCCTGCGGCAGGATCACGTTTCAGAGCTTCGGCAGACTTGCTCCTCTCCCCCCTTCCTCCCTGGGAGGAGGGACAGACCTCGGCACCTTCGCTTCCAGCTGCTCCGAGCACTTCTGAGCCCTGCCTCCCTCGGGACGAGTAGACTGGAGGCCACCGTGAGTGGAGAGTGGAGCCTGGGTGTACTGCCCCCTGCTCTGCCCGGCCCCACACCCCTTCCGTTCCCCTTGCAGGAGCATCCTGACTCCTACACCCTCAACTCTTTCTCTCCCTTCACGGCCCCACTCAGCTCTGCAAACTCCTTCCCCTAGCTGGCATCGAGGGTGAAGGCAAGGTGCCAGCAGGGTGCCCCTTGCTCCAGCTCTCATCTGTACCACCTATCTTGCCATGCGCAGTAACAGCCCCAGGAGTCCCTTTGTCCCGGGGTGAGACCATCCTGCTCTTGGCTGTGCAGCATGCATCTGGACAGTTGACCACACCTTATGAGCCAGGGTGGAGGTCAGTGGGGACAGGCTCACCATCCCATGCTGGGCAACTCCCAGAGCCTCTTGGGCAACACCAAACTGTCATCATGAGGGACTGTTTCTCCCTGCAAGCCTCTTTCCAGGGTGCAGAGATGGGGAGACACAACCTTGCTGCAAGGGGCATCTACCACGGGCTGCCCCCTCCTTAACCAGAGCAGCTGGCTCAGTTTGACCAACATTAAGTGAGGCTGAGTCATGCTCCCTTCTGATGACCACGAGGAGATGGGGGCCTCCCCACATGCATGCCAAGGCAGCCTGAGTCACTGGGCTGGGATTTTGGGAAAGCACTCTGGGGGGCATTCCCAGAAGGGAAATAATGTGCTTCAACCTGAATGCCAAGGTGTGTGTATCCCCCCCCCCCAGACATGCAACAGCCTCACCAAGGCCGCCATGGACCTGTAGGGATGCTCAAGTGACACATCATACCATTTCCCGGAGTGGTTTACCCAGAGCATCCTCCTGGCAGGGCAAGCTGGGCTGGGGCTACACAAACAAGGGCAGTACTCTGAGGTGGTGCTGGAGACCTCAGCACTGCAGCTGAAACATCTCCTCCTCTGGTGTGAGGCTTCCTTTAATTAATAAACATAAACACATCACTCCTTTTATCCCCCCAGTTTTGAGCCATGTACTCTTTCCCCAAAGAGCTGGGCAAGTCCTTCAAATGAATCCCACTTCCTTCCTTCGCCTGCAGATCCCCAAGATGCCTGTCAGTCTTCAAGAGATGAAAGACTACAGCCCAGGCAAGCTGCCCAAATTTGCTGATGGCATCTAATTGTGGCCTGCAGGCTGAGCAAGCAGCACTGATTTCTGTGTTGATTAGGCAATCATTTGAGTTTATTATTTTCACTTGTTTTCTTTCTTCTCAAAATGACAGATGGCAGGAAAATGGTGTGGATGGTCTTGAAGAGACTGATGGCCACACAAAACCATTCTCCAGCTTCATTTGGGCCCCATGCAGGCAGCAGGGCAGAGGCAGCTTTGGGAAGAGCTGGGGGGAGATGCAGCTCAGGAGCACTCCAGTACGGCAGAAGAACCAGCTGGGGATCCAGGCTCACCAGGAAGGGCTGGCTGGGAGTAAGATGGCAAATAAACCTGGACAGGGAGTGAGTGTCAGACCATGGGAGAGCACTAAGGTGCAGACTCCTTCCTGCAGCTCTGGGGGAGCACTGGGAGCTTGAGGTTGCAAACCACTGCTGCATTTGTCTTGGCAAGGAGCCAGACAAGCACCACTCCCCTCCTGCCCATGCCAGGGCAGAGGAAAAGAGAACCTCATCGACCCAGCCCCTACCCTGCATGAGCAGAGCTTCAGCTGGCTGTGGCTGGACTGGGGTCACTTGGGGGGGACACCTAAAGCAAGTGGATGTTGCTGCTGTCCTGAGGACGGGCACTTGCTCCCTGGAGCAATGTTGCTCAGGGCCCAGTCACTGTTTGTGGATCTTCCCTTCCACCTTGTTTCTGTAGGGCAAGTTGCAGCTGTAGGCACCAGAAAGATGAGATCTCCAGGCAGAAAGAGGATGAACTCCCTAAACAATACCTGAGCCCTAATTGCTAGAAGCACTGTTGACAGTCTCATGTTCTCTCACCAGCTAGGTGACAGGACCAGGCTTCAGCCCTGCCCTGGAGCAGCTCTTGAGAAAGGCAACACAAAGGCACAGGGGAGCACTTTAAAACACAAGAGAACATAGTAAGGTAGCACAGCCACCAGCAGCTATGTTCTGTGATTACTCACTAGCAGAAGAAACAACAAACTGCAGAGCTTTTCTAACCTCTGGTCTCACTGAACCAGCAGCAGCCCCAGAAAAACAATTTGCAAAGCCCTCACACAGCCCAGGAGGTAGCAGCTTTATCCCACTCACTGTCCCCAGCCCCTCTCTGCTGCAGGCTGAGGACAAAAGCTTTTGGCTTTCCCACCAGTGCACTGCACTTGCCTTGTGCTGCCCCTCCTTATCAGCCTGCAGATCAGCACTTTGCCACTACAGTCCCAGCAGAGCTGGCATGCTCCACTGCCTGCCCATATTGGGAGAGCTCATTAAAACCACCTTCTTTGCAGGCTGCTTTGCAGGGCCTGGGTAACACTGGAAAAACTGATGGGGCTCTGCCAGCACAGGTGCCTACAGCACTGTTGGCATAGAGCTTCCTGTGGTGGGTTAGACACCAAGCCATTTGCATCCGTCCTGCAAGGTACCTGTGTGGTGGGATGCATGGGGCAGACTTTACCATGCTCCAGTCACAAATGCTGAGCTGACTTAAAAGCCCTGTTGGAACCTCTACTCTTCCACCACTGAATTTGGCCCATCATGTCCAGCACCCCTATAAGCAGCAAGGTTTCTCCCCAAAATCAGAGGAAGGAGATGCTGGGGGAAGAAAGGCAGGCATGTTTGCCCTGCTCTGGAGACACAGGACTGGAGCTGGCAGCAGGAAGGTCTCAGTTGCCTGGGGAAGGCTCTGGGTGAGGGTTGTACAGTACTGGTCCTAGCTGGGTCTCTCCTAGTTTCTCACTTTCATGAGCACTAAAAATATTTGAGAGACATGAAAACAAAATCTAAAGCACACAGAAATCCTTCCCTCTTGCCTGGAGGCCTTGTTGCAGCTTCACCCTGGAAAGGTGGGAATGGGGGCCTCCTTGGGTCACTGCAGACTGTCTTGGCAGATCTTATCATGACCAGTGCTGGGCTGGCTCCAAGAGGCGACTGCAAAGCCAAGGGGGTCTGGAGGTGCTCAGGGGAGCACAGAGCCAGAACCACCACCTCCACCATCAGCAGTGTTGAGGGTGCTGGCCTGACAGTCTATGCCTGCTTACCCTCACCTTTCCCTCCTTTATCTCCTGGCAGCTCCAAGGATTCACTGGAGTGAGGAGAACCAGGTAAAACCAGGCAATGCCAGAACTGCTCCAGGGGAGGGATGTGAGGCTGGGCTGGCCCACATACAGCAGGCAGCAGTCCTGGCTGGATTTACCCTGGAGCTCATACTGGCTTGCCCAGCTTGGTGGTGAGGAGAAGGGAGACAGATCAAACCCTCTCCCATTGAGACAAAGAACTGAAGACATTGCCTCTGCACTGACCTCTCATGCCATGCTACGTGCAGGCCAAAGCCTCCTCCAAGGACTGTAAGGCTAAAGAAATACAGACAACTCTCCCATCTGTCCCCTTCTCTTCCTGCAGCTCTCTCTCTTTTTGGACAGCAGGCTGGAGATCCATCAGGAAACCTTCTTTCCCTGTTTGCCTTGCTCTCCAGAATTAGCAGCAGCCACTACCAAGTAGCCTTTGGACACACTGGGTAGAGAGGGCAGTAGAGGCTCAGAAGTCTTCACACAGCAGAAGTGAGTCTCCAGGCACTGCCCATCATCAAAGGTGACTCATTGCACTTGCAGGTCCTTGAGGAGTGGCCTGAAAGCAAAGTATCTGACTCAATCCAAAACAAAACCTTTTTTTTGGGGGGGTGCTGGCTCAGCAGAATAGCAAACAAACTGTCCCACCAAAGAGGGACAGAGTGGTGGGCAGAGTAGGAGATCAAGCAGTTCATTCAGGTCTGGGTTTTCTCAGCCCTCATTAGTAAGTATCACTTGTAGAGGAATGTTGGCAAAAGGTCAAAATAAAGCAAGACTTTTAACCTAGATAAAAAAACCCCACACCCCAAACCCAACAAACCCTATCTGGATCAGAGTGCCAACCCAATGTGAGCCTGATTGACAAAGGATTTTTCTTGTGCTTTCCCCTTCCTCCCAAGAAACTGCATTTATCAGCAAGTAAATGATTGTCCAGAAAAAAGCCAAGGGCTCTGTTTGAGAGTGGAATCAGTGTCCTTGGGGAGCAGGCAGAGAACAAACATTTCTGCAAGCAGCACAAGCATGGGACAGTGCAAAACTCTGCCTGCCACACTCTGCCTGCCACGCTGGGAAACATGCAGGTCACCAGGGCTTAGCCATTGTCTCATCAGCTTTCCTGAGAGCTGGATGGGCTTCAAGAGCAAATATGCTGGAGTCAGCAGGGGCTCAAGCAGCCGGTGGCAATTCCTGTGTTGGGCTTTGCTGGGAAACTCCCCTCTGCTCCAAGTCTGTTTCTGGTCCCAGGTGGACTGTGATAAGGCAGGTTTTGGTCACACTCTGCTAAGTGTCCTCAGCAGGCTGCTAGGACAGATGCCAGTGGCTGGGCAATGCCAGTGGGAGCACAATGGGGTTGGCTCTTCTTCAGGACTCGGGAGCAACAGATCGACAAGCAGGACGAGCTGCCTCATTTGGCCACGCACAACCCCCAGCTGGGAGGAGGGACCCAGGGCTCCCTAGGGAGCCCACATCATCAAGATTGCAGGCTGCCTGCCACCCTTTCAACCAGGGAGACGTGGTGTCCTTCCCCTGCACTTGGTGGCTGGCTACTCCTGTGCGCCCAAGTGGATCAGGTCCCTGTTGCAGTTCATTAAACCCGCTTGCGTTCACAGTCACAGCAAAGCCCAACGGGTGGTTTATTGCCCACTTGTCTTTGTTGCTTTATAAATACGACTGGCTGCCAATGACACTGGTTTAGACCGGGGCATTCAAGCTCTGGAGAGAAGGGTGGTGTGGACATCTGGGTGCCTTTGGTCTGCAGGGCTTCTTCCTCCCTGTTACTTAGTCCCGTTTACCCACCCATGGATCACACTTCGACTGCTAACACCCGCGGGGTAAGATGCGCCCTGAGATCCGCAGAGAGGAGATACTCGGGAGCAGACATAATGACAGCCCAGGTTCCGTGTCCTCCACTCCCCCAGCCATCAGTCTCTGTCCAGGCACCCCGGCACTACGCCTTTTTCACCCACATGGGCCCTGAGTTGTCCTTGCTGTCCTCCAAGGAGGCTCTGAGATTAAAAGACGCGACAGCATACTATCTCCCGGGGCGCTGCAGGACTCCTGCCTGTAACTGCACTTCCTGCCCCGGGCTCGGCCTGCCCGCGGATGGTCGCCCGGTGCCAGGGTTGCAGAGGCAGCTGTTTGTGGGCCGGCCTTGACCTCTAGCGGCCAGCGGCAGCCTGCGTGGGTGCAGGACGGGGAACCTCCTGCGGCTCAGCCCCGGGGGTGCCCTGCCCGCCCCGCGGGATCCCCTAGCCAGGCGCTCCGGGCTGTCCGCGGGGAGGTCACGGCAGTGACGTCATCACGACATCACCACCTTGGTGCCCAATGAGGGTGAGAGTAGTGCAATGACGTCACCGTCCTGCGCCGCCCGACGCCTTTAAATTTTAAATTGGCGGCGGCGGCCAATGGGTTCGCTCCGGGCGCGGGCCTCGCACTCTGCTGTCGTTACGCGCCGTCGCCAATGGGACGCCGCGCTCCCCGCACGCACGCCGCGCCCGACCAATCAGCGGAGAGCGTCGCTCGATCTGCGGCACGGGCCCCCCTTCCGGTCCCTCGCCCGCCGCCAGCGCGGGTACGCGCTGAGCAGGCGGAGCACTGCCGCCGCGACCCAATGGGGAGCGAGGAATGAGGGGGGCGGTCGCTCGGCGGCAGCCAATGAGGACACGCTTGGCGAAGGCGCCAGCAGTTGTACGGGGCGATGGCGGCGGGCGCGCTTTGAGGGGGTCTCCGGGCCGGGCGGCGGCCGGTGGTTGTCCCTGAGGCGGGCGCCATGGCCTGCTCCCACAGCGTGGTGTTCCTGCTAGATGTGGCCAGCCCGGGCCGGCGAGCGCGGCTCCAGCGCGGCGCTCTGCGGCTCCTCAACCACCTGTGCTGCCGCTTTGGCCTGCCCCGCCTTCGCTGGGCCTTCAGGTTCTTCGACTCGCTCGGGGGCCGCGGCGGGGCTTCTCGGGGCGGCGGCTTCCGCTCCCCGGGGCCCAGCGCCTGGGCACGCTTCGAGGAAGAATTAGCGGAGCGGTTCGGGGCGCGGGACCCCGCTGCCGTCCTGCCCGGGCCGGCGCCACGCGTTGCCCTCACCCACAGCGGCCTCAAGGAGACGCTCCTCGACTTCCAGTGGGACCGTCCGGAGATTGCGTCCCCCGCCAAGCCGCTGCGCAGGAGCCGGAGGACGGGGCTGTCCGCCGGAGACCCCCCCGAGAGCCAGTCTCCCCCCGAGGGCTTTGTGAACGCCATCTTCCTCTTCTCCCCCTGCCCCCATTCACGGAGGGAGCTGCGGCAGTTCGTGTCGGGGAGTGACGCCCCTTCCTCCCCTCGTCTGCCGCCCACGGCTCAGGAGCTGGCGGAGAAACTCCTGCCCAAGAGTGTCCAGGAGCTGATCGCAGAGCAGAAAATAGCCCTGTTTTGGGTGGACACTGCCGAGTGGGCTCAGGTAATGGGATCAGACCGCAGAGGTTTCAGCCGTGAGTACTCGCGGGCCATCTTCTACGCTGCCCTCCCGTGTAAGAACGGTGAGCGGGTTTATGCTAGAGCCCTTGAGCAGCGGGGAAAGGTTTTCTGTTACTGCTGCATGATTTTGCTCAGCAAGAGACGTGTAGAGTTTGATATATCGTGGTGTTTATTGATGGATCGTCTCGTGCTTTGGGCTCTGTGAGGGTTTTAGCTGTTCAGAATGGCAGGTAAGCATTCTGGTGATTCAGATGTCAGGATACCAGCTTGAAAATTTCGGCTAGCTCTTAATTCCGTAGGTATAGCATTTTCTTTTATTAGCTTTCTGTGAAGGCCAGTGAAGTCCATAAAAACACTTGGACAGCCCTCTGTTTAGATGCTTTGTACACGTTTTTCCATGCCAGTTTTTCTGTAAGCATGCACTCTTTGTTTGGGTGAAGGCTGTCTCGCTGCTAACATTAACTGGAGACCTCTCTGTTGCTTTATTTCAGCTGATTGAATCCCCTGATCATGTTGGCTACTGGACAATGTTTGAGCTGATCTGCCAGACAGGAGGCACCATTTTGCCAGCTGAAGCCTTAGTGCAGGGTTTGAGTCACAACAGGACAGGTCTTGCTCCTGGCTGTGTTGGAGACTCAAGTTCCTTGGTGCCACAGACTGTGCCTTGGACCACGCTGCTGCCTCTGGATGCAACTTTGAACTGCTTGTTCTTGAAGCCCTCCGTGTTTCAAGCAGTGTTTCCCCAGCAGGAAGGAGTGTTGTTTCTCAGCATGCCTGGTAATAAAACCCATAAAGAAGCTAGGTGTGCACAGTGGTGACTGTGATCTGTAAGGGCCCTTGATGAGCTTCCCTTGTGAGCAGTGTTTAGAAGAAACTACAGATATTGAAGAGCCAAAGTTTCAAATATGAAGTCCTGCTTTGTGCTCTGGCTCCTCTCACACAAGAGCTATCAGATAGTATTTCTGATTTAGTCTCTTCAGTTTTCCATATTTCTAGAAGCTTGGGTGCATGAAGAGCTCTTTGATGGTCTGACCTTGTATAGATGCACACCCTTTTCCTATGTGCTTTGTCTCGGCTTCAATTGAATTAAACTAGCAGCACAAAAAGCCCCTCCAGGAGAAAACAGATAAGCTTTAAAGCACTGTGCCTTGGCTCTTTCTTTAGTGGTCCCTTTGTGCACTTGGCTCCTTGAGAGCTTGGAGAAGGTCATATCTGTAGTGTACTTAATGCAGAACTCTTCCTTGTTTCCTCTTGGAACTTGGTTGGTTGGTTAGTTTGTTGTTTGTTTGGGTTTTTTCCATTTCACTTGCTTTAGACCTTCTGTTTTATCTTGTTCCTGCACAGGAGGAGAGAAGCAGGAAAGCTGTGCTGTGATCCTGGAACCCCTTTCTGTGAGCCAAAGACAACTGCATTGTCCAGTCAACATCTTCCTGAGAGGCAGCTTGAGGAGTTGGAGCTTGGTGCAGGCTGGCCACTTCCTCACAGAGAGCTGGATCCTGCAGAGCTCACAGGCTGAGGAGGCAGAACATCACAGGTCACTGTTTCATCAGCTGTTAAGGAGTCTGGTGGCTGAAGAACTGCACCTGGTAAGTCCTTCTCTCTGCCTTCAACTAATACCTGCTCTGAAAGGAGCAGAGGCAAAACAAGTGACAGTGCATCATGTTGTGAAGGCAAGAACACTTCTGTTTGTTGCACTGCACATAGCTTATTTGGAGCTAAGTCCTGGACATGCTTTAGGGGATCATGTGTGCTTGTAGCCTGTTCCTAGGTCTCTGTATTCCTAGATAAC
The DNA here is from genome assembly GCF_014839835.1 of Dryobates pubescens. Taxonomy (NCBI): domain Eukaryota; kingdom Metazoa; phylum Chordata; class Aves; order Piciformes; family Picidae; genus Dryobates; species Dryobates pubescens. The sequence continues at coordinate 5,811,100 of NC_071628.1, forward strand.
CCAAACTTTTCTCCTCCTTCAAAAATGTAGGTGGCTGAGGTATTTCTGACTAAAACTTGCTGCCCCTGCACTGCTGTTTTGTCACCACTTTCTGAGAGCACTGCAGTTTTGACCATCCTCAGGACTGAGAAGGCTGCTGAAGCTCAGCCATGCAACCTTGCAGGAGCTGTGGTGGAGAATTCTTCCCAAGACCATGCTCTCCACCTCCCAGATATTGTGCATAGTGTGCTGAGTAAAGTTGACACATCAGTGGAAGATTCTCTGGCCAGTGTGGGTAAGTGTCAGGAAATGCAAAACTGAACCATCTTTTGATCATCTCTGGGTCTGATTTGGAGTCCAAAAATCTCAAGCTAATGATTTCCATGGTGAAAAGCCTCCCAGTTTGGGGGCTTGTTGATTTTTGTCATGCCTTGAGATGTGATGCAGAAATCCGCACTGCTGTATTTTGTGTTCTACAGGCAGAGTGTTGGTTTCCTTTAGCTGGTAGATACAGCACAGGTACTTGTGCCTGGGGACAAATTCTAAGGGTGAGGTGTCTGTAAGCATGTCACATAGGTCATCCCTGGCCCCTAAAGCCTTTGGGTGCAGCTGCAAAGGGGCCATTCCCAGGCACAAATCCAGGCTGGGTGCAGAGTGGTTTGAGACTAGCTCTGAAGAAAGTGACTTGGGGATGTTGGTTGCTGGGAATCTCCCCTTGAGCCAGCAGTGCCCTCATGCAGCCCAGAAGGCAGCTGTGTGCTGGGCTGCAGCCAGAGGAGTGTGGCCAGCAGGGCAAGAGAGAGGATTCTGCCCCTTGACTCTCCTGAGACCCCACCTCAAATCCTGCCTCTAGTTCTGGTGTTCCTAGCATGAGAGAGACACACAGCTGGTGGAGTGAGTCCAGAGGAGGCCACAAAGATGATCCAAGGGCTGGAGCACCTCTGGACAGGATTGATGAGGCCTTGAGCAGACAAATCTAATTGAGGGGTGTCCCTGCCTGTGGTGGGCAGGTTGGAGTAGATGATCTCTGAGGTCCCTTCCAACTTAAGCCATTCTAGGATTCATCTTGTGTGTCTCCTTCTCTGATGTACTGTCTATTAAATTGCCCCTCTGGAGCAAAGGTTTGAAAGGATTTGCTTTTAGAGCTTCTATGAAGACTGGAACCTTCTGCCACTAATATTCCTTTTATGTGTCTGCTCCCAGGAGAAGAAGCTCCTGTGCCCGAGTGGGTCCAGCAGGAACTGTCCCACACAGGAGGCTGGCATCCTTCAGTGCTGGAGGCATGGTATCCTGCATCCAATGCTTGTGGAGCAAGCTCAGATCTGATGGAGTCATTCAGGTATTTTTCTGTAACATCTCTAAGAAATAACAAAGGGTTTCTGCTTCTTGTAGGGGAGTGTGGCTGTGGTGCTGCTCAGAGTTCTGTGCTCTCACAGTGTTTTTGCTTCTCTACTCGGCTGCTGTGTGCTTTTGCTTTGTCTGGTGTGTGGGCAAAGAGGAACTGGGAGCTTGGGTAGTGATGGGTGTGGATTAAGGTCTTGATGGTTTCAGGAGTGATAAAGGTTGACTTAAAATGACCTAAGCTCCTTGGAAAAATATCAGGCTTTGGCTCTTCTTATCATGGAATGGCTCAAATTGGAAGGGACCTCAGAGATCATCTCCTCCAACCTCCCCATCATGGGCAGGGACACCTCTCAACTAGACTTAGCTGCTCAAGGCCTCATCCAACTTGGCCTTCAACACCCCCAGGCAGGAAGCAGCCACAACCTTCCTGGACAGCCTATTCTAGGGTCTCACCACCCTCCTACTGAAGAGATTCTTCCTCAGCTCCAGTCTAACCCTGCTGTCCCTCAGCTTCAAACCATTCCCCCTTGTCCTGTCTCTAGACACCCTCATGAAAAGTCCCTCTGCAGCCTTCCTGGAGGATCCCTTCAGGTATTGGAAGGCAGCTCTAAGGTCTTCCTGGAGTCTTCCCTTCTCCAGACTGAACCACCCCAGCTCCCTCAGCCTCTCTGGAATTCCTGGGAATGAGTAAATCTGTTTTCTTCAACAAGCTTGAGTGAAACACCCCAAAAAATCTTAGTGGGGCCTAGCACAAAGCTGCTCAGGTGGTTTGTGGCATGAGTCAATGCCAAATCCATTGTACATTTGGTAACTCTTGCTTGGTTCCAACTTGATGTTGTTGTTCTTGGTTCTAACTTTTTTGAGGGTGTTTGGGGCTTTTGTATCTTTAAGAGCTTTTGGGGAGCAGGCAACTCTATTGCTGTGGACTGGCACCTAGAAAACCCTTGTTCAAGGGAGCAAGGAACGTGCCTCCCACTCCCATCAGTGTTAACTGGTTTCAATTGGCTTTTTCTCTCTAGGCTCCTGCAGTTTCCTTGTGCCAATGGGAAGGGTGATGGGGAGCAGTCTGAAGTGGAACTCTCAGAAAGTCTTTCTGAGCTGTACCAGAGAAAGTTCAGTGAAACCTCTGCTGCAGCTGGAGCAGGAAACAACAAAAAGAGACGTATGTGTGGCTTGGGCTTAGCTGTGCACAGCTGTCAGAGATGGCAAAGGCTTTTCAGCAGGCCTTTCTCATGCATGAACCCAAGAGATCTCTCCTAGCCTGGGACTTTGTATTTAGGGACAGCATCATTTATGTGTTACTAGCAGGATTGTTCTTCCCTACAACCCAAATCTCTCTAATTCAAGGCTGTGCAGTGACTGGCAGAGCTGTTGAAAAGCAGCATGCAGAGCTCTGCAGTTCCTCTAGTTGCTGAAACCAGGACCACTCTCTACTACTGGTGAAGCCTGCAGCCTCCCAGCTTTTTTCTGCTTTGGAGAAATCAAATGCTTTCTTCTCCAAGAGTTTAGTTACTGTGTTTGTGCTCTAATCATAGTTGTCTGCCCACTCACCTGATCCCATGTCAATTGCTGTGCCACAAGGTTGCTGTCTTTATGATGTGAATTCTGATTTATACCTGGATCAGTTCTGTGGAACAACAGCTTTCACTTGCTTTTTGCTTACAGAAGCAGCTGCCTGCTGTGCTGACTGTGTGCTTATTTCACACACAAATACACACCTTGAGGGCCACGTTCTCCACTAGAAAGTTTCTACTCTCACTTGACAGTAACACAGAATTCCCCTTGGGTGGAGTTCCTGCCCTGCTGTGTCTGATGGTGGAACTCCCTTATTGCCTCCTTGCAGGTGGAGTTCCCCGAACTCCAGTCAGGCAGAAGATGAAGACCATGCCCAGATCCCTGCAGATGCTCAACACAGCAAGACTGAATGTAAAAGCCCAGAAGTTCCAACCTGATGGTGCCCCACCAACAGTGAATGAGAAGGTTCCACAGAAGCTTTCAGCGAAAAGATTGGATGAAAAGGTGGAAGAGAAGGAAAAGGCACTTAAAATATCAATAGGTGTGTGCTGAGTTACCAGTCCAGCTTGTATGAGATCTTTCTGAAAGGGAGAAGGAAGGCCAAGAAGGGAGCCCTAGGTGCCAGGGAACAGATCAATGTTTGGGTTTCTGTATCTTCAGCTTGGCCCAGAGTGGTTGGATTTTTCCCACCCCTTTCCCAGTTACTTTCTACAACTGTTTGCAAGGCATTGTTGCAGCCACTCCTGGGGTTAGTTTCCTGCCTTGTCTCCATCTGAGAAAAAGGAGTAATTAATTATTCTCTTTAACCACCAGAAGCAGAGGGAAGCAGCTATTTGCTAAACTGTGCAGAAGGGAAGAGTTTCTTGACCTGAGAGCTTGCAGACCTACTCACAACCAAACTTACTTGTTATGGATCCGGGACTGCTTCTGTTGTTGTTCTGTGGTCTGGATGTGTCTTTGCTAGAAGAAAACTCTTTTGATGCTTTCTCTGTTCCCCAGTTCAGCTGGCAGGAGTGTTTCATCAGTGAGATGTGCTGCACAGGCATTTAGTTAACTTGGACCATTTCCCTTTGCAGACTTCAAAACTGAGGAGGAGCTGCAGTGCCACTTAACCACAAGCTACCAGAAGGCTGTGGCTGAGGGAGCCCTTTCATCTGTCTGTGCCCAGAATATGATCATGGCCATTAAAAGGTTCTTGAAAGTAGATGCCAAAGAGAGAGAGGTAGGTAGGGCTTGTGGGCAGGGTTACTACTGGTCTGGAAGTGAACATTTTTACTGTTTGATGCTACTTCTCCTTCATCTTACCTGAAGATTTTGTGCACAGTTGCACAAACTGGTCAAAACCACAGCCACCAGCTCAGAAGTGAAAACCTGTGGGCAGCTGTAAAGAGTGGAGGAAAATCCAGTTGGGCTCTCAGATCACAGCAGATGTCTTCTTCCTTTCCACTGACCTCATTCTCAATTCTAATTTCACTTCTTCAGAGAGGGTCTTTCCAAAAAAAAAAACCACCCCACATTCTTGAAACCCATCTTTTGTAAGAGCCTGTCTTCTGGTTTTGCTTTGCATGGCAAACCCAGCCCTCCTGCTTCTCCAGGAGAGAGGACTTCAAGGTTGGGTTTGGGTGGTTTTTTTTTGATTGCCATTAACACTATTTATGGAGCTAAAATAACTTCATGAAAGCAAAATTGGTCAGCTTGTAATTGAAAAACAGCATTGTGAAGGGCTGCAGCTGCAGGTAGGTGACCTCCTGTGGGATTTCAAGCTGCCAGCTTTTCTGTGTCTCCTGGTGTCTTTGCCACTGAAAGAAAAAGAGAATTCTTTTCCTTGAAGGAGAAGACAGGAAAAGGAGCTGTTCCCAAAAGAATGTCAGAAAGCTTTCTGTGGCTGCATTCCAAAGTAAGGGCCACCTAAGGAAATTGGGCTGCCCAAAGGAGCAGGTTTGGAACAGGCTGCCAAGGGAGGTGGTGGAGTCACTGTCCATGGAGGTGTTCAAGAATGATGTGGCCATGGTGCCTGGGGTTATGGTTTAATGGCCATGGTGGTGCTGGGTTGATGGTTGGACTGGATGATCTTGGAGGGCTTTTCCAGCTGCCAAAACTATGATTCCATGGTTAAGGGATTTGAACAGCTGTGCTGTGAAGGGCTGTTCAGTCTGGAGAAGAGAAGGCTGAGAGGGGATCTGATCAATGTCTGTTAATATCTGAGGGGTGGGTGTCAGGATGAAGGTGCCAGGCACTTTTCAGTGGTGCCCAGGGACAGGACAAGGAACAACAAAGACAAGCTTGGAACACAGGAGGTTCCACCTCAACATGAGGAGATGCTTCTTTATGGTGAGGGTGATGGAGCCCTGGAGCAGGCTGCTCAGAGGTTATGGAATCTCCTTCTCTGGAGGCTTTCAAAACCTACTTGAACATGTTCCTATGTGACCTGCTGTGGGTGCCCCTGCTCTGGCAGGGGGTTTTGGACTGGATGATCTCTGGAGGTCCTTTCCAACCTCTGATATTCTGTGTATGGGTCAAGAGAAGGGTGGGTCTAAATCCTATCCTGCAGACAGGGAGCAGACTTGAAGCTTTTGATGTAATTCTGTCTCTGCAGGTTGCCTGTTTGGAAGGAGTCAGAAACCACCTCCTGAAGACCAGCAAAATGCTCAGACAACAACAGGGCTTACAGAAGGACACCAAAGTTGGAGAGTATGAGACACTCTGTTTACTTCCCCTGAGATTCAGTGGGGTTGGTTGGCAAGTTTTAGTGGTGGGCATTTTGTACATGTGGAAAACTCTGTGCCTGGGGTAAATATTCCAAAGAGAATCTGTGGTCAGTACAAACATGCCATGAAATGCAGCTATACATAGACTGTGATAAGCTTTGCAGCCTGCACTTGAACTGAGGCATCTTCCCTGCCACCTAACTGAAGTGCTACCCAAGGGAGCTGCTGCCTCTCCCATGGCTTTCCTGAGCAGTGGATGTGCTGTTTCCAGTGGGAACAAGGCAGTGAATCCTGACTCTTCTCTTAGGTGCCGCCTTCAGGTCTTTTTACGCCTTGAGTTATGCCTTCAGTGTCCTTCTCTGCAAAGCAATGCTGATGAAATGGAGCAGCTGTTGGAGGAGGCAAGTAAATCAGAGAATCCTAGAATGGGCCAGGCTGGAAGGGACCTCCAAAGGTCACCCAGTCTGACCTCCCTGCAGTCAGCAGGGACATCCCCAACTAGATCAGGCTGCCTACGGCCTCGGTGAGCCTCACTGTGAGTATCTCCAGGGAAGGGGCCTCAACCACCTCCCTGGGCAACCTGATCCAATGTTCCATCACCCTCATAGTGAAGAACTTCTTCCTGATATCCAATCTCAATCTGCCCTTCTCTAGTTTGAAGCCATTGCCCCTCGTCCTGTCACCACAGGGCCTTGTAAACAGTCTCTCCCCATCCTTCCTGTAGGCCCCCTTTAGGAAGGTTGCTATCAGGTCTCCTTGGAGCCTCCTCCAGGCTGAACAACCCCAGCTCCCTCAGCCTGTCCTCATAGCAGAGGTGCTCCAACCCTTTGATCATTTTTGTGGCCCTCCTCTGGACCCTCTCCATCAGGTCCATGTCCTTCCTGTGTTGAGGGCTCCAGACACACTACTCCAGGTGGGGTCTCACCAGAGCGGAGCCAAGTGGCAGAATCACCTCTCTGCATAGACCAGGTTGTGTTTCTGATTGGCACTCGAAATGCAGACCTGCAGCCTGTAGTTTTCCCTTGATTTTTGCTGTGGTGCTTTACATTCCCTGCTGGGAAAAAACCCCAAAGCAAACCACCCTGACGTTGCAGCTGGCACAGCTTCACCCATTCCCCCCGGCTTGGTTTTCTCTTCCAGATGACAGATATGCTGCGCATCTTGTGCCTGACTGAAGACTCAGGGTATCTCACAAGGTTTCTAGATGAAATACTAGAAGTGTAAGTTCTTGAGCATGCCTGAAAGTGTTACTGGGGACTGTGCCTGTGGTCAGTAAAGAGCAGTCTGCAGCTCTGATGCACTGAACCTTTGGAGTCTCCAGAAGTTTGGACACGTTCTGTTTGTTAGGCTTTAGCTTGATTTAAAGAAGAGGTAGCTGATAATTAAACTAATTGGGGGGGGGGGGGGAACTCCAAACCAACCAAGCCAGTGGATTTTTAAGTTGCTTTTTCTAACTGACATTTAAGAACAAACCTTTGAGTTCAGACTTGGGGGCTGAAGCACTGACAGGTCGTCTGGGGGATTGTTTGATGTGGCTTCTCTCTGATGCTCTAGGTACATGAGTTCTATACCCAAGACCCTGGGAGATATTTACTATGGCCTTGGTACACAAATACCCCCGAAGCTGGCATCAGTTCTGCCTTCAGACTTCTTCAGTGATGACTCTGTGACCCTGGACAGCAAATCTCCAGCCCTTTCCCCATCTTTATCCTCGGCCTTGACTCCGGGCACCGTTTGCCTGCGCACCGAGAGCGCTCAGCTGGAGGAGCTGCGCACCAGGTCTGCCAAGAAGAGAAGGTAACTATTCCAAAGAGCAGCAGCTTGTTGCAGTCCTGCCTGTGGCTCAGTTACCTAAACTGCAGCTCAGTCATGTTTCTGGTGCTGCATAAGTAGTTAGGGCAGGCTGACAGCTACTGATCACCCTGCAAGCCAGAAATATTAAGGGCTCCCATGTTTCATTTTTGAATCATTATTGCTGGCTGCATGGAAGTGCAGTCTTGATTCTGATGCAGAAGTGGTGTTGATGAGCAGCTTCCATGAGGGAGAGAGGGTCTTCTACTGTGCAGTAGGTGCCCCTGTGTTGTTCAAAGTTAAACCTCTCCTTTAGTGTAGACCTCTGCTCTTGGGGATCCTGTGCATGTTTTAGTGAGCTGTGAAAGGGGTTTTGGTACCAGCCATAAAGTTAAGTGCAGCCATCTGTATTGCAAGTCATCTGTCACTGTTTTAAGTGAGGTGCCAACACAATTGGCAATCTGCATTTAGGCAAAGATTTTCTCTCTCTAGTGTCAAACCTCAGTTCAGAATGGCTCAGGTTGGAAGGGACCTCACAGGTCATCTGCTCCAACCTTCCCACCATGGGCAGGGACACCTCTCAACTAGATTCAGCTGCTCAAGGCTTCCTCCAGTCTGGTCTTGAACAATTCCAGGGAGGAGGCCTCAACAGCCTCCCCAGGCAGCCTATTCCAGAGTCTCACCACCCTCCTCCTGAAGAACTTCTTCCTCAGCTCCAATCTAACCCTGCTCTGCCTCAGCTTCAGGTTGCCTCAGGTTGGGTCTCAGCAGAGCAGAGTCAAGGGGCAGAATCCTCTCTCTTGCCCTGCTGGCCACACTTCTCTGGCTGCAGCCCAGCACACAGCTGCCTTCTGGGCTGCATGAGGGCCTCTAACTGTCATTAGGTTGATAAGCATGCTTGTGGTGTGTCTTTCACTTAGTCTTTGTATGCTTTCTGAAGGAATCATGCATTGGCCAGACACAGGAGCATGACAGAGGCACCACAGAACTTGCGTCAAATTGAGATCCCCAAGCCAGCCAAGAACCCTGTCAGAAAGGTAAGGTCTCACAAAAGGATCCTGTGGGTAGCATCTGCAGAGTGCAGCAACCTTGTGAAGGGACATTGGTGCAAAAAAACCCCTCCTGCTTTGTGTGGTGGGTTTAGGTTTAACCCACTGCTTTCTCTCTGCTTCTCTTGTGGGACAGGGGGAAGGGGCAGTGGAATGGCTTCCCTGGTCTCTACCAGGGGGAGTTTTCATGTTTGCTAGTTGTAAATGTCTGTATGATGTTGTAAATACTGTGTATTTCATACATATCCATTGCATTCCATTGTGGAGTGTAGTTCTTGCTTGCAAGTACAGCTTCATTTGCTTCTGAGTTACTCTGGCTGAAGTTAATGCTGGGGGGGAAAACTTCAACCCACCACACTCTGCATTCACTTACACCCTGCATCAGCTGTGCAGAGATCCAGATTGTTTTGAAGGAGAAACTGAAACAAGGTGATGCAGAGCTTGCAGTTAACATGCACAGTGGTTAAACACAAGCTGGAGCTGGCAGTGAGGCTCCATCCACCTTCTCTTGTTTCAGGAGGACCTCCGCTCCTGCCCTGCCGCCGAGAAGTCCCAGCGGCTGCCTTTGCAGAAGGAAGCAGTGCAAGGTAAACTCAGTTCTGACTTCCATCCACAGGTGCATCTTCAGCAAGTGTTCTCTGTGAAATTTAGTGACCTGTGGTGAAATTCTGCTGAAGCATGCTGGAACCCTGAGAGAATCCTAGGGTGGCTCAGGTTGGAAGCTCCCTCAGCCTGTCCTCATAGCAGAGGTGCTCCAGCCCTTGGATCATCATTGTGGCCTTCTCTGGACTCACTCCACCAGCTCTGTGTCCTTCTTATGGTGGGGACCCTGGAACTGGATGTGGTAGCTGAGGTTGGATCTCAGCAAAGCAGAGTCAAGGGACAGAATCCCCTCTCTTGCCCTGCTGGCCACACTCCTCTGGGTGCAGCCCAGCACATGGTTTGCCCTCTGGGCTGCATGAGAGCTCTGCTGGCTCCTGGGGAGCTTCTCATCAATCAAACTTTTAGGGAAAAAACAATTACTGTGCTCTTTTTGTGCTCACATGCAGAAGACCTAAGCCATGTCTCTTGAAAAGAAAGCTTTTTCCATTCTTCCTTGAATCTTGCAATTATTTCCATCTTTGTGTGTTCAGGACCAGGTTGGGTGAGGCCTTTGAGCAACCTGGTCTGGTGGAAAGTGTCCCTGCCCATGGCAGGGGGGGTTGGAGCTAGATGATCTTCAAGGTCCCTTCCAACCCAAACCATTCTGTGAATCTGTGAGAATCAGGACAAGAGTGAACTCCTGTATCTGGAAAGAGAACATCTCTGCACAACACACAGCAGATGAATTCTCTGAGCCAGCTCATGCTTCACTTGAGATTTGTGGTTCCCATCATGTTGCTTCATCTGGGACACTGGCTGCTGCTTCTGCTGTGGCATCTGCTTGTAGTTTATTGCTGGAATAATGCCAACTTGTAAGAGAAGTCCAGGATGGTTTTAGAGCAGGGCATGTTCCAGCAGCAGAAAAACAACTCTTCAGTGCTTGTGTCTCTAAAGAGTTGAGGGTGTTTTTTTCTATGCTAGGTTGTGATGTTCTTATCTATAGTGGCCTGACAGTCATCTCCCTATGATTTATTTCTGTTCTTCCTCTTTCCTCCCCTTTTCTCTATCCTTTTAATCTGATCATTGCTTGCTTTTTGACTCACAGAGGTTACAAAGGTAAGGAGGAACCTCTTCAATGAAGAGATACTTTCACCATCCAAAAGGGCTGGGAAAAAGCTGCCTAGAAGCCAGTCAGTGTCTGCTGTGGAAGGCTTAAGATACAAGTGTGCTGATGAAGGCACTAAAGGTAGGGCATGACTTGCACCTGTGGGATTGTTGTGAAAGAGCTTTTGCTGAAATCCCTATGTCCTCAGCTCTTTGAAACAATTAATTACTTGTTTTTAATGAAGGAGACCAAAATGAGCTCATTGCTGTGGTGTTTTGATGGTGAATAGGATGGGATTGAAACTGAAACCTGGTACTGAGCTCTGTCTTATAAAGAAAACTGATGTTTAAAATGCTTGGTTCAAAAGGGATCTGGGAATGAAAGCTGAAGCATGAAGAGTTACTTCAGTAGGTTAATTCTGTCTGACACAAAGTGCTGTTAATGAGGGGGTGGGAAGGAAGTGTAGACACGACTCTGAAATGATGGACTCTTGAGTGTTGGGGGGCTGATGCACAAGCATTCTGTATAGGCTGACATTCTTAAACTGAAGCCTGTACAAAAGTGGTTTTATTTTTGTCCTAAGTGCTTTATGATCGTGTGATGGGGTAGCTCTTGCTTGATGTTTTTTAGATCATCACAAGTTACTGACCAAGAGAGTTGCAGAAACACCACTACATAAGCAGGTCTCCAGGAGGCTGCTCCATAAGCAGATCAAAGGGCGGTGAGTAGCTCTGTCTGAAGTTCTTCAGTAAGTAACAGATGTCTTCTGCTGTGAGCACAAGAACCAGGCATCTTCTTTGTGATCAAAGTGTCATCTTCTCCTAAGGCAGTAAGAGAACCAGTGGAAGCTAAGCTCTGTGTGAGAGGGGGGAAGTACTGCTTGCTTCATGTATCATAGAATCATTAAGACTGGAAGAGACCTTTAAGATTGTTGAATCCAACCATAACCCAACCAAACCATGTCCTGAAGCACCACAGCTGCAGCTTCTTGAACACCTCCAGAGAGGGTGACTCCACTACCTCCCTGGGCAGCCTGTTCCAACCCCTCACCACTCACTCACTAAAGAAGTTTTTCCTAACATCCAACCTAACCCTCCCCTGGCACAACTCAAACCCATGTCCTCATCCTGTTCTTGAGAGAAGAGACCAACACCAGCCTCACTCCAGCCTCCTTTCTTGCAGTTGTAGAGAGCAGTAAGATCTCCCCTCAGCCTTCTCTTGTTGAGATTAAACAACCCCAGCTCCCTCAGCTGATCCTTGTATGATGCCCTCTAAACCCCTCATCAGCCTCGTTACTCTTCTCTCTACCTTACAGCACCTCAATGTCTTGTCTCCCAGAACTGAACCCAGTGCTCAAGCTGTGGCTTCTCCAGTGCCCAGTACAAGGGCACCATCACTGCCCTACCCCTGGCCACACAGGTTTTGATCCAGGCCAGGATGCCCTTGGCTGCCTTGGCCAGCTGGGCACACTGCTGGCTCATGTTCAGCCACCCACCAGCACCCCCCAGATCCTTTCCCACTGGGCTTCTTTCCACCCACTCTACCCCAGTCCTGGAGCATTGCTTGGGGTTGTTGTAACTAAGTACAGGGTGCTTTAATTCCTGCAGCTAACTTCTAGTTAGTTTCATTGCTGTTTCAAGGTCTTCTGAAGAAAAGGCTTCTGCTGTATTTTGTGGGGTCTAGGCTGAAGGGTAGCATTTGCTTCCATGTCACACTGCTGCCTGGACAGCTAGGCCCTGCTTAGTGCTGTGTTAACAGGAGGCATAGTGCTTGCTGATTGCTCAGAGCAGTGCACAAAGCAGTGTATTGGTGTAGGAGAGAGGAGTGCTTCTCAGTCTGTGTGCCCAGTTCAGGCTCTGTAAATATGAGCAGTGTGCTAAGGCCAGAATGTCTGCTGTCTTCCAAGGTCCTCTGATCCAGGCTGTGACACTGATGTTGTGGAAGAATCTCCAGAGAAAACCATAAGAGGTAAGCACTGTTTGTTTGGTTAGGGGTGGGTTTTGCTGTTGTAGCTTGAAGATGAGCAGGCTTCAATACAGGTGATTCTATTCTATTCTACTGCTCTGTTGGTGCAGCACTCCTTTGGTGGAACCACTTGCTGCTCCTTGTTTTGACACCCCTGTGCAGTAGAAGTAAAGAAAGATAGGGAGAAAGACTTTTAAATGGAAGTAACAGGAAGGACTTTGAGGATGAGCAAGGTTCTGAGCTGCTGTAAGTGCTGTCAAGCCAGCACATGGTGTTTGTTTTAATGTGACTTCAACATGTGCTGTGACCCTAACACTGCTCTGATGTCTAGCAATGGCCACCTAGCTCTCTGGAGTGTCTCTTATGTTGGCTGCTGCTGTTTCTTATCTCCAGGACTGAAGAAGGAAATGTAGCAGTTGGGCAAGCAGGAAGGTGAACTCAGTAGTAAAAGAGACAGAAGAATGAACTAATCATTTAACTCAAGTGTAACTTGAATTGATCATAGAATCATGGAATGATAGGGGTTGGAAAGGACCACTGAAGATGATCCAGTCCAATTCCCCCTGCCAGAGCAGGATCACCTAGGGCAGATCCCACAGGAACTCATCCAGAGGGGTCTTAAAAGTCTGTAAAGAAGGAAACTCCACAACTTCTCTGGGCAGGTACACATTGATGTAGATGACAAATTGATTGTGCTTGTGCTGGAAGACACTAGCTCATGGAGAGGAATGCTAGCAAACCATATCAATGAGAGAGATGGATGAGTGGAAAGACAGAATAGAATTAACCAGGTTGGAAAAGACCTTTGAGATCATAAAGTCCAACCTGCCATCCAACACCATCTAATCAGCTAAACTATGGCACCCAAGCACCCCATCCAGGCTCTTCCTAAACACCTCCAGGGATGGTGACTCCACCACCTCCCTGGGCAGCACATTCCAAGGGCCATAGAGATGAAGAACTTCTTCCTAACATCCAGCCTAAACCTCCCCTGGTGCAGCTTGAGACTGTGTCCTCTTGTTCTGGTGCTGCTTGCCTGGGAGAAGATGACTTAGAGGAGGAAGATTTGTAGGCATCAATGTTCCATATCCTCAAGGAAGACGAAGCTTTCTTCTTCCCACACTTGCCTCCCTGTGTCAGGCAGTTAGCTCTATGGAAGTTTCTTCATTGAGTGCTCCTTTCAGTCAGGAATGTCCCTGTTGGACACTGAGCCTTTCTCCCTCAACATCATCTTTATCTTCCTCAGAAGCGGGCTTGAGAAGAAGCCCACGCATCAAACAGCTGTCTTTGAATAGGACCTGCTCTGGTGTTTTCTGTTCCACTGCACAGCCCAGAGTCCAGCAGGGACATGAAGAGGAGAGCTGCACACTGCAGGATGTGGAAGGTACTGAATGGGATTTGAGCAGGCTGACATTGCTGATCTGAAGAGCTGGTGTAACTGGCTCCGAGTTTGATTTGATTTGGCTCTACAAGAGACCGTAAGAAGCTAAGAGCTGTGGTGTAATATCTTCTGCAGACAGAAATTCATCCCTAGTAATTATTTTTGAATTGGGAACCTGAATTTGGAGGCTGGTAAGGCAGCTATTTCTGTGGTGAATATACTGCCAACTTAAGAACCCAGTCAGGGCCATCTAACAGAATACCACTGATTGTCAGTCTGCATTGCTTCAATGCAGCGAAATCCTTCTGAAATATGGGACAGAAATCCTCAAGCTGACTTTCAGTCTGCTCTGTGGCAGCATAAAGCACTGACTGATGGGATCATCTTTGCTGGTTTTCTCAGTAGGATTATCAGCTATAAATGGTGATGTTTAGTTCTTCATATTGGACTTACTAGAGCCCTTAGTCATGAACCAGAAGTTTCTGAAGCTGCAAGCTATAAATAGAATAAGAGGCTGAGCTATTCTATACTTTCTTTCCCCTGCTAAAGCACTTTGTGCAGTTGGATATTAGTTTCATATTGGGAAATGACAATGCTGGTGAAGCTTTAACATCTGGCTGGAAAAGAACATGCCAGGGTATAGGCTTTGTGTGCTGCTTGCCCATACATCTGAAGTGATTGAGACAATTGTTCTTGGCAGGTTACTTGGTGTTAGCTGAATTGTGCTGTTCCACTTTGTAGGCATTAAATGGCATTCAGAGGGCCCCACTGTCCAGACTCCCAAGAGGTTTTTCTTTGGTGCAGTCATTGATGCATGCAGTCCTGCAGTGAAGCATTCACCTGGAAGGAGGAGGACAAGAAAAGATTCCTTACACTTAGAGGAGTTGCCTGCCTGTCAGGTAGAAACACTATTCTCTCTCTCTCTCTGTTTCTTCCCATCCCATTTTTCCTCTGCATATTTAGTGAGACCTACACATCTTAAACTTAGTGTTTCTCTTAAGACTTTTTCTTCCACCATGAGAACAGTAAGGCAGTGATATAATCTCCCTGGGTTCCCCTGTATTAGGCAGTTTGAAGACTCAGCTCGACAGGGTGCTGGGCCAGCTCGTTTCAGCTCCACTGTCAGCTGGGTGATTCTTGGGGTCCCTTCCAACCTAGCATTCTAAGATCCAGTCAAATGGATTTTGTGCTGTAAATCATGGAATGGTTTGGGTTGGAAGGGACCTCCAAAAGTCCTCTAGTCCAACCCCCAGTCTTGAGAAGTAACTTACTAAGAGGGGTAACCAATACTGCTGGGATGGATCAAGCATACTTTTGTTAATTGTTGTTTGTCCTCCCTCCTGCAGACTCCTAAAAAGACCCCTCAGAAATGTGCCCAGAAGCCACTGAACTCTGCCAGTAAGCTCCCAAGGAGATCACCTCGGCTTCTCCACAGGACCCCACAGAGGCTGGAGAAGACTCCTGGCAAGAGTCCAGCTGCTAAGCAGACTGCAGCTAAATGTTTGGGAAAGTACTTTTCTGATCCTGTGGGAAGGGTCAGGTCACCACCTGCTGTAACTGACAGTAAGAGGCTTCGTTCGCTGCAAGTCACTTTCAAGGACTGTTCTCCAGCAGAAAGGCTTTCCCCTTCTTCCAAAGAGGCTGGAGAGCAAATGCCAGAGCAGGAAGGGTTTGCAGTGCTTGATGCCTCTTTGTCACCTCAGACAGATTCAAACCCAGCTGCTGCTTCCCTTCAGGAGAGATGCTTTGCAGAACTGCGAACACCAAGACGTTCCTTGAGGTACCTCTCAAAATCGGCATCTCCGGTTGGTGCTTGGAGGCAAACCCTCCCAAAGGACAGCCAGGTGCCACCAGATCCAACTCAATTAACCAGAAGTACTCCCAGGAAACCTGAAGATCCAGGTTCTGAACTCTGTCCCAGCCCACGGAGTGCAGAAATACCGCAGCTTGCTGTGGGGATAGAGCCTCCCTTCGGCTTTCCTCTCTGTGAAAGGTCCACAAAGGCTGTGGCCAGCAGCTCTCCTTCCTATGCACAGGCCAGGGAATCTGGCTGGGAACTTAGTGCCTCTGAACCACCTTTTCAAAGATCTCCAGATGTTACTGACACTTCACTGAGGTTCAGGCTTCACACATCCAAGCAGGCCAGATGTGAACCAAATTCTAGCGGGCAGAACTCTCCACCTGCATGTTCAACAGCTTCTGAAAGTAAGGACAGTTGTGATGACAGTGGTGGTCACTCCTTCAGCCTTCAGCTTTGTCCCCCAGTCAATGCAAATCCCCCTGTGTCAGAGGAAGATAAGCATCTGGCTGTAGCAACTCAAAGGTCTCCTCCAAAAGAGAACTTGGAGAACCTGGAAACATGTTTGTCTGGAAATCCTTCTGCTGGAGGGCAGGTGTGTGCACAGGGTGCTGAGACAGAGCATGCAGAGCTGGTGAAGGAGGGGACCTCCGGGGCAAGCACCTTCCTGAAGGGCTCTCAAACAGTTAGTGATGACCTGGGAGCAAAATCTCTGCTGAGGGAGGACTCTGTGGGGCTGAAGGCTCCAAGTTTGAAGAGACACTCCAGGTTTGCCCAGAGTACTTCACCTCCTGTGCCAAAGTCTCCTGCCTACTCTCTGCGCTGCACCGCAGACAGGAGGCAGCGGGAGGCTGCGGCGCGGCTGGGGGATCCTCGGCTCCCGGCCAAGCTCTCCACTCCCAGGAGTCGCTGCAAGCTCGCTGCCGGCTCCCCGACTTACGAAGTGGAACTGGAGATGCAGGCTTCAGGCCTGCCCAAGCTGCGCATCAAGAAGGTCGGCTCTTGCTCGGCGCTGGAAGCCCAGCAGGAAGCGAGTGCCGGCAAAGCCAAGGGAGGAGACAGCCCCTTTGGGGATCCTGCTACCACCTGGTGCAGCAAGCACCCTGGGAAGCCAGCAGCTGCCTGTGTTTCACCCTCCTGCTTTCGCTCCTTCCACAGTACACCTGGGAAAGGTGGAGGACAGACCTACATATGCCAGTCATACACCCCGACCAGCTGTGCCTCTACCACCACCTCCCCGTCCCCCTTAGAAGCAGGAGTTCCCTGGACGCCTTCTCCAAAGCGGAAGGGGAAGGCTACCCCTGATGCTATCAAGGATTGGCCTCGGAGGAAGAGAGCAGCGGGCAGCACTGCTAATGCCAGCTGCAGCCAAGGGGAGAAGAGTGCTGAGGAACACAGCAGAATGTCAGCAGGCACAGAAGGAGGGGTGAAGGTCTCGGAGCACTGCAGCAGCAAAGCAGCAAATACTCTTGGGGAGTTTGAACTGGAAGGGATTTACAGGCTCCAGGACCAGGCATCTCCTAGTGACTCTGAAGCCAGGGCTGAGGAGGACTCTGCCACGGGAACTTTTGGCTTGAAATCTCGGAAGAGGGCCTTTAAGGGTCTGTCACCAGACGAGGGGGAGAGTCAGGATGCCAAGAGGTCCTGCAGGGATAAGCACAGCTTGGATCTGGATGGCTCTTCCACAGATGAGGGCAGCAGAAGCGAGTCAGGGACGGACTCTCTACTTCCTGAGAAGCTTAGAGCGTGTGTGCTCCTAACTCCTGAGCAGCATGCCTCTGTAGGGGAGGATGATGTCTTCCTTCTGTCAGGTAATGTTTGGCACTACGTGGAAATGCAGAGATGATTAAAAATGTGGAGTATGCAAAAAAATAAGAACACAACTGTTTCCTGTCTGTCTGAGGGAGAATGAGGTGCAGGGAGGGTAGATTGTAAATGACATAGCAGCTAATTATGAGGACAGAGACTGCATGTGGGGAGTTCCTCAGTGGAGTGTTAGTGAAGGCAGAGAGATCAGACAAATAGGAATCAGCTGGAGGAGTTAAGACTTTGAGAACTTGGGGAGGGAGGATCCCAGTTGCATCCAGCGGTGGGGTTTGGTGCTGTGAGGTCTGGATTTGGGGGTGTGTGCATGCTGCTAGCTGTTTCTGCCCAGCAGCCAGCAGTGAAGCCAACTGACTTAAGTGTAAACCTTGGCTGTTCCACTGCAGTGTTAGCCCTGTGGATGTTGGTATTTGTTGGTGCTCCAGTTCCTCTGTCTGCCCATGCTGGTAGGCCTGGTGGAAGTGGGTCTCAGAAATTATTGCCTCACCAACAGTAACGTTCTGTTGGGAGGTGCTGAAGTGTAAACTACCTCTGCTCTTCTTGTGGGTACAGATTGAGCTGGCCTTGGTGAAGCACTCGGCCTCAGCTCTGTAAGCAAGGCCTTGAGAATTTCCAATAGCTCATGCAGTGCTGGTTTAGAGATTACTTGGAACAAGAAGATCTTGTTCTGTAGTCAATGCCCTGAAGCATTGAGCTTCAGTGTCTGCTTTTTCTCTTGCAAGGAAAGGTTTGCAAGATAGAGAGGCAGTGTCTTACTCATTCAACAGGTGTCACTGAGATGAGTGGGTAAACTTGAAAGCAGCAGCATTAGTCCACATGACTGTCACACACACCTCAAATTCTGGGTTCAGTTTTGGGCCCCTCACTCCAAGAAGGACCTTGAGGTGCTGGAGTGTATCCAGAGAAGGACAATGAAGCAGGGGAAGGGGCTGGAGAAGAGGGCTGGTGAGGAGCAGCTGAGGGACCTGGGGTTGTTTAGTGTGGAGTAAAGAAAGCTGAGGGGAGACCTCTTTGCTCACTACAGCTCCCTGAAAGGAGGCTGCAGTGAGGTGGGGGGTGGTCTCTTCTCCCGAGTAACTGGCAATAGGAAGAGAGGAAATGGCCTGAAGTTGAACCAGGGAAGGTTTAGGTTGGATATTAGGAAAATTTTCTTTACTTACAACAGTGATCAGGCACTGGAGCAGGCTGCCCAGAGAGGTAATTGAATCACCATCCCTGGAGGTGTTGAAAAACCATGGGACCTGGGGACATGACTTGGTGGGCTTGGTGGTGTTGGGTTGATGGTTGGACTTGATAATCTTAGAGGCATTTTCCAACCTTAATGATTCTATGGTGTATATCCAGGACACAAAATAACAGCAGTATTTAGCCTCTACTGGTCCAGTAAGAGACTTTCTGTACCTGCAAACCCATGGTGTGTGTTTGCAAGCCCCCATGGCTGGAGCAGCTCTCTCCAGGATAAGAGTTCCAAGCAGTTGAGTGTTCAGAGAAGGGGCCGCTGCTGTGCCAGCCTAGACTTTCTCTCAGGTAAACTCAAAGCATCACTGATGGAAGTTTTGAGGTAGAAGAAAGGCTGTGCATAAAGCTCACATGAAAGCACTCCTGAGTTGTCAGTTGGCTGGAGCATCTCCCTGTGCTTCCCTAGGCTCAACCCCACCAGTGAAGAGCTCTCTGTCTGCCAGCAGCCTTCGAGCCCTGACCCAGTCTCCACTGCTGTGCCCGGGC
The DNA here is from genome assembly GCF_014839835.1 of Dryobates pubescens. Classification (NCBI taxonomy): domain Eukaryota; kingdom Metazoa; phylum Chordata; class Aves; order Piciformes; family Picidae; genus Dryobates; species Dryobates pubescens. The sequence goes on from NC_071628.1 coordinate 5,829,866, forward strand.
CAAACGCCACAGCCTTGCAGAAGGCCTGCTCCAGGTAACTACCTGTCCTTAAGGGCAGGCTGGTGTGCTCTGCATGCATGCAGCCAGGGAAAGCAGCAGAGTGCTGTGCTGGGGCTTGCCCTTCCTCCCCAGCCTGTGGATTTGCCAGTCCTGCAGTCAGTGCAATCTCAGGCTTCCAGGAAGCTGCATGGCCTGGGAAGCTTGGGAGGGGTGGGGAGGTAGCAGTGATGAAGAGAGGGAGTGGCTTAGGAGGAAATGGCAGCATAGTGTTCTTGTTTCCAGTTGGTGTTTGGCTTCTTGGAGTCACCTGTAAACTTTGGCAAACCTTGGCTTAATTTATTCCTTCTCTTTTGTAGAGGAGGAATCTGATGGCTTCCAAATCACTGCCAACCAGGAGCTGTCTCCATTCCGCCTCATGGCTTCCAGGAGGCGCCCCCTCAGCAGGACTTACTCACGGAAAAAGCTGCTCAGCTGAAGTCTGGAGCCACTTTGGGAAGCTTTGCTCCTCCCAGCTGCAAAACATCCCCTTAACCAAGGACCTCATCTTTGGTGCTGGGCTGGAGCTGTCTTGTGTTGGTGGGAGAATGGATGCAAGCATATAGCAGTGGAAGTAAGGACCACTCCAAAAGTTGCTTTGTCAACCTCAACTGCAGCATCTCTCCACCCATTCAAAGCCTGGCTCAGTCTTTGTGGCACCACTTCTGCTGGTGGTGGCTAAGTTCTGCAGTGGAAGTCCAGCTCTGCTAGGTAAAGAGGGAGAGCTGTCTCTCTTCTGTGCCTTCCTTGTACAATAAACTGGTGTCAATTTTTATTGTCACTTAATTGGATTGGGGTTGGAGGAAGAAGGATGCTGGAAGTGAATGGATACAACCCAAGCTGTGTACCTTGTCCTAACCCTGACTTGGATCCCTCTGTTGTTGCATCCAGTTTGCCACAGCATAGTGGGAAAGCAGCAAGCAGATTAACTCTGACTTGAAAAGTAAATTACTCAAAACACTTGATGAATGCCAAAAGCATGCAGAGGCAGGGAAAGAAGGGAGCTGAGAGGTTGTCCTGAAACAGCTTGCCTTTTTGCTGTCAGGTAGCCAAGCTGCTGTTTTCTTCTGCCCATACCCTTCTTAAAGCAGGTACCTGGGCTTTGATTTCTGACTCTGCCAGAGTGAAACTTACGTCCCTCTTCCTGAGGTGGATGGTACCAATGCCTAGTCACAGGATTGTATTTCATCTCTCTTAGAGCCAGACAGGACCTTTTCCCTTGGCTGCAAAAGTTACAGGCTGCAGCAGAATGTGGCACTTAGCCAGGACTCCTTTTATCCTGGGTGCCTGACAATTCTGCTGCTGCCTGGAAATGCCTTTCCTGCAGCAACTCAGCGTAGGAAGCCTCCCAGCTCTGGCTGAGCACTTACAAAGCAGGTACTTAAACATCAAGGCAACGCTGTGACAGCAGCTGAGTTCCCATGCAGTGAGGTTTAAACAGAATTCCTGCCTACAGAGCCAGAGTGACAACTGCAGCCTCAGACAAGTGACTACTTCATAAAACATCCTCTGCTTTATTAGAAAAGTTACAGTAGAAATGTAAAAAAACCCCAAAGTTGCTACAAAAATCTATGTACAAGGTCTGCAGGGCTGCAGAGCATCTCCCTCTGGGGCTGAGTAAGCCCTGAAGCAGAGGGTTCCAAACTGTAAACAAGTTTTTAGTGTTAGAGGCCAGGGGGTGAAGGTATCTTAGAATCACAGAATGGTAACAGAAGGGTTTGGTTGGAGGAGACCTTGAAGATGATGTAGTTCCAACCCCCCTGCAGTGAGCAGGGACACCTTCCCCTAGGCCAGGAGAAACTGGGAAGCAAAGCTTGCCAGTATTCAAGCTACATAAGGAAAGGTGTCCAGCCCTGCACTGTGTGGACTGGCAGGGGCAGTGCAGGCTGGTGTCATTTCCCTTACGGTGAAGGCACAGCTGCTGCTTCCTCAGGCCTCTGCAGTGGTGCAGGTCTGCTGGCAGTGGCAGGAAGCTCCAGGCAGTACCTGCTGCTCCCTGCCCTGTGCCAGGTTAGCGTGGAGCTCGTGTCTAGAGGGGGTTCTTCCTCACATCTATCATGGCAGGGTGGTGAGGCAGGGGGGTGACGTTGAGGCTGCCTCTGCGCAGCTCCCGGCGGGGCTTGGCGGCAGGCCCGAGGCTGCGCGGGGGGTGCCCCTCGGGGGGCTGCCCTGCCCGCGGCAGGGGCTCTGCCTCCCGCTGCCGCAGCTCCCCGGGGCTGTCGCTGGGCAGGGAGGAACGGCGCCAGGTGGAGGGCAGAGGGGCGTGCACCAGGTCCCTGCTCTCCTCCCTGGCTCGGTGGCTTTCCTCGGCGATGGACAGCGGCACCGGCTGCTCCCCAGGGCTGCATTCTTCATAGGGCCCTCTGTCCCCAGCCCCGTGAACGCTCCTCTCCATCCCTGCTGGGAGAGATGAGGGGTACAGTGAAAGGGCAGCACGACCTCACTCTGCTTTTCTCAGTACTTGTAGAGCACTCGCTCAAAGCCAGCAATGACCTGCATCCATGCTGCCCTTGACTCCAATCAAAGCTCTCACTGCCAGGGAAAAGAATTCAAACTCCCTTTTCACTTGGTAGGAGCAGCAAAGGCCCAGCCTGGCTTTCCTCTCACCTTTGGTCTGTCCAGCATGGAGGTTCATGTTATTCAGCCTCTGATTTAGCTCCTGGTTTGCCCACATGTAGCGGCTCAGCTCCTTTTCCAGCACCTGAATCCTTGCCTCATACTGCAGCTTGCTGCTGGCCAGCCCCTCCTCCATGTGCTCTGCAAGTAAAAGGAGGCCACTTCAAGCTGCAAGCCCTGGCAAAACCCAGTGCAGGGCCCCTGCTGCAGGAGTGAGGTGCTCACCACGGCTCTGCTGCAGCAGCAGCTGCATGCTCTGCTCGTGCTCCTTCTGCTGCAGGGTGAGCTGCCGGTCCAGCTCCAGGCGCTGCCGCTCCACGGCTGCCTCCAGCCAGTACACCAGCTGCTGCTGCTCCTCCAGCTGCATCTCCAGCTCTGAGAAGGCAATGTGCTGCCTGTGTTGGTCCTCTCGCAGTGTCACCACCTGGCCAGGGCCCAAGAGCAAGGAACACCTCAGCTCCTTCAGAGCCTAGCAGCTTTCCTGTGATGCCCAGCCTGAAGGAGTCAGTTTCTGGGTAGAGCACACAAAGGTTAGGAGGAAGTTCTTTACTGTGAGGGTAGTGGAACACTGCAACAGGCTGCCTAGGGAGATAGTTGAGGCCCCATCCTTGGAGATCACAGAATTAGTGAGGCTGGAAAAGCCCTCTGAGATCATCCAAGTCCAGCCTATGACCTAATACCACAACATCAGCTAAACTGTGCCACATCCAATCTTTTCTTAAAGACCTGCAGTGACACTCAAGGTCAGGCAAGACAGCTCTGAGCAACCTGATCTAGTGGAGGATGTCCCTGCTCAGTGCAGGGGGGGTTGGTCTAGATGACCTTTGCAGGCAAACCCAACCCAAACCACTCTGCTTAGGAGGAAGTTTGTACTTCTGGCATGCCAGAGCTACCTCGTGCAGGCAGGAGCAATGTGTGTCTGCACTGATAGGACAGAGCCACCACAGGGGTCTGTGAATAGTTAAGCCCTTGTCCCAGGTGTTCAAGCAGGTGGAGATCATGGTGCTGTGGCTTTGTAGACTTGCCTTTATAGGACCAAAGTACAGTAGGAGGCAGGGAGAAAGCTTGAAGCTGAGGAAAACAAGAGTTTGGTCAGATCCTACAGCTCCCACCAGCACAGAGGGCAGCTGTGTCTCACCTTGTCAAAGTACTTGCAGAGCAGAGCTCTGGTCTCAGAGGAGGAGAGGTAGCTGAGCTTGGCCATGAGGTTCATCTCACACTGGGACAGCAGGCTGGCTGAGGCCCTCAGAACTCGTTGCCTGCAGGTGATGGACTCATTCTTGTACTCGATGGCTGCATCCAGAGCCTCAATTGCCTCATCCAGCTGGAACAAGATCCGTTCTTCCTGCCCAGGCAGAGCTGCAGTTACTAGGGAGCAGAGTTTGCTGTCCCACCCTGCCCTGACCATGTCTACAGTGCTGGCAAGAAGCTGGGATATGCAGCCTGGGGACGTGGGGGAGCATCTGCTAACCACCCTGTGCTCAGATCCGGCCTTCCCTCTGACTACCTCACGCTCTTGCAAGCAGAGCAGCCCCGGCCAAGAAGAGATACCTCTGGGGACAGAAGGGTGCCCTGCCGCAGCTTGTTGTCGAGCTCCAACCTCTGTTTGAGCAGCTGGTCCTTCTCCTGGCGCAGGCTGTTGATCTCCTGGCGGATCTGCTGCTGGTCGTGGGCGCTGCCGTGACGCAGCTGCCCGCTCTTCTCCGTCAGCTCCTTCTCCAGGTGCTCCAGGCGGCTGGACACACGCACTATGTCGTCTGTCAGAGCCTGCAGCAGAAGATGCTCAAGGGCAACTGCTCTGAAGGCAAGTCAGGCCTTCAGCCCCCTTCTGCTCCCTCCCTAAGTTGAGTGATCCACACACCCCCTAAGCCAAGAGCCTTTGAAACAACCAGCTCAGAGGCACAGCAGGAGCAGGCTCCCCTGTAAAGGCAGATTTCCTACCCACTTCCAGCACCACCTTATCCTGTCCTGCAACCCTCTGCCAGAGCCAGACCAGCACCCAGCTCTTCCAGCCTCCCACCTCTGCTAGAAATCAAACAAGGGGTTGAGGTGTCACCCTCTTGTCCTACCTGGCTGGAGCGCAGTCGTTTGCTCTCCAGGCCATTCTTCTCCTGCAGCAGAGCTTCCTTCTTGGCCACGATAGCCTCCCGCTTCCTCAGCTCATCTTCCAGCTCATCCAGGGCCCGGCGCTGCTCAAGAACTTTATCCATCTCCATGTCCAGCCACTTCTTCTGCTCCTCAATTTTCTAGTGGAAGGAGAGGCAAAGGGCAGATTGTGTGTGTGTGGGTGTGTGTGCGCAGAGGGCAGCAAGCCCAGGGCTGCTAAAGAGCAGTGGGGTTGAGATCAGAGCCTTGATTCCATCTCTGCTAACCCCTTCAGCCCAGACTTCACTCATTTTATCCTTCCTCCTCAAGAGGCAGAGCTAAGCTAAAACTCCAGCGAGGAAGCCACATCACCCTTCTGCTAACAGACAAGTTTCACAGCTTCTTTACCAGTGCTAGGATTTAGAGGAGATCCTGAGGGTAAGACAAGATCTAGGTCCTCTGCTCCTAGCTACAAGTGACATGATGGACTGTCCTCCTCAAGCTGATAGCCCCTTTCAATCTGACCTCCTTGCTCCCAGATCTCCCCTGTCAGCCTGCAGTCTGCCAAGCAGTTCCTTTGAAGGAGGGAGGAGGAGGCAGGCTGCTCTGCCCGTACCTGCTGCTGCTCCAGGCTGATGACGGAGCCGTTGCTGCCGCTCCGCCGCTTCCTCTGGAAAGCTGCAATTTCCTCTGTCTTGATGCGCAGGATTTTCTGGTGCTGCTCGTGCTTCAGCTCCAGCTCCTGCGTGTGTGACACAGCAGCTGTGAGCAGTGAGGAGGAGAAGCTGTCTGCCCTGCAGCCAGGGGCAGAGGGACAGGCTGGAGGAGAAGCTGTCTGCCCTGCAGCCAGGGGCAGAGGGACAGGAACAGACACCACTGGAACAGGCTGCCCAGGAAGGTTGTGGAGTCTCCTTCTCTGGAAACTTTCAAGACCCACCTGGGTGCATTCCTGTGTGGACTACCCTAAGCGATCCTGCTTTGGCAGAGGGGTTGGGCCTGCTGATCTCTTGAGGTCCCTTCCAACTTCTAATATCCTGTGATACTGTGACAGGCTCTGGACTCTGCTAGCTCTTTGGATATTCTTTAAACAAAACTCTCTCTCTGTGCTCTCCAAGACAGTCACAGGCTGCACTGCTTTGTTGTGGCTGAGTATCTAACAAACAACTCTCTCTGCTTTTCTCTCTCCTGTGTTGTGTACAGGGTGGGAGGCAGCAGGGAAGGGGAAGCTATTATTACCCCCCATGGTTTTGTGCTGGGGGTGGTTCTTGTGCTGTCTATAAATTGTAAAGACCTGTAAATATTGTCAGTTTTGCACATACTCATTGCATTTTGTACTTTAGATTGTGGTTTTGCTTGCAAATACAGCTTCCCTGGCTCTTTTCACTGAGCTGGTCTGGCAGTTTTTCATGTCGGGGAGGTTAATTTTCAACCCACCACAGGGGGTTAATGTTCCACCCACCGCGGCCGCACTACCTTGACTCGGTGCTGCCGCTTGTTGACCTCGGTCTGCAGGCGCCGCTTCTGCTGGCTCTCCTGGCGCAGGCGGCGCTGCAGCTGGCCCTGCTGCCGCCGCATCAGCTCAATGTTCCGCTCCAGCTCCTGCACTCGCCGCTCGCTCTGGGCCGACAGTGACACCAGGCGCTCCGTCGCCTGCTTCTTCCTGGACAGAACCTGTCGGGGCGTGGAAAGCTGCCCTCGGGCTCGGCCTTTTCCCCATGCCCTTTGTGGAGATGCATCCCCCCTGGCCCCTCCCCAAGCTCTGCCCCTGCCGGCCTCCCTGGGTGCTCCCTTGGCTGCTCACCTGAGCCTTGCTCTGGGCGGCCGCCACGCGAGTGCGGCACTCCTGCAGCTTGCGCTTCTCCCCGGGGTCCCACGGCTCTTTGCTCTCCAGCTCCTGCAGCTGCTTCTGGCTGTCGCTGAGCTCTGCCCGCACCTGCTCTGCCTCCTGCTCCAGCTCGCTGATCTTCTGGCAGTACTGCCTGTTCAGAGCCTGCGCGTCCTTGCCTGCAACAGTCCCCCCCACCAGGCGTCACCTCCAGGCGTCACCTCCAGGGCGCCTTCCCTCACAGCCAGAGTCCTGCAGAGGAATGGACCTTTCCCCTTTCTTCCCAAGTAGTTTTTGGCTACAGAAAACAAAATGCTTCCTTCCCCTCAACTACTCCAGGGAAGGGAAAAGCTGACTGGAAGGGTCTCAGCCAGATGGAGGGGATGGAGAAACAGGGCTCCGCTGCCTGCAGGGAGGACTGAGCACAGGCAACACAGGGAGGGAAGTTGAGGATAAGAGCAGAGACCAAGATCATGACTAGGAGGAGGTTTCGTGGGGAATGGGTTCATATTCCCACCTGTCTTAATGAGTTCTGTGATCAGCTCCTCCTTCATGCGGATGTTGATGGCCAGCTCTCGGATCTTCTGCTGTGCCTGCACCAGCCTCCACTCGGAGTCCTTCCCCAGCAGGCGCTCCCAGGGACCCAGCAGCGGCTCCCGCCTCCTACAGGCCTCTGCAACACAGGTTCCTGGGTAAGGAAGGTCCCACATTAGCAGCCCAGTGATAGAAGGCTCAGATCTGCAGCCAAGAACTGGCAGAACACAGCCCAGTCGCTCACGGCTTCCACCAAAACAGGCAGCTCCTGCCAGACCCCTGTAGTTCAAGTCTCTCCTCAGCAAAAGCAGGTGACTGTCATCTGCCCCAGTTTTGTCCTCTCAGCCCATGCAGGTGGGACATCAAAAGCACCCAACAGAGCACCACCTGTCCAACGACCTACAGTTGCTACTTGCCTTTTGAGAGCTCCAGCTGCTCCTCCTGAACCGAGTGGGCATTGCCTGCGCTCAGCTCCTCGCTCAACTTGTGATTCTCTTTCTTGCTGCAGCTTTGCATCCCGTTTCTAGAAGGAACAGCAAATCAGTCAGCTGGGCATGGGCACTGCCAGAGCTCTTCTCAGTAAGGACCCTCATGATCCACAGGCTTCAGAAGATACAGACAGAAACAGCAGCTGTGATCAGGAAAGATGGTAATGAGCTCCCCAGGCAGCAGAATCATTGACCCCAAAGGCAGCATTACCTTCTACACCCTATGTGAGAGCTGAGCTGCAGAGCAGGAACAGCCAGGTCACACAAGTGCCAGGGCACTGCACGGTGCTGGAATAGCCTCAACTCACCGGCGCTGGGACAGAGACCGCTTCTGGTCCAAATCCTCCTCCTCCTCCTCTCCTGAGGACAGCTCTGCTGGCTTCTCCAAGTCCTGGCTGAGTTCCCTCCTCAACACCACAGCTTTGATCTCTGGATTGCCAGCTGAACAGTGCGTGTGGTTCAGGTGCCAGCCTGTCAGGTCCTCCTCCTGGAAGGAGTGGTTGCTGTCAAGCTGCTAGGGCAGAGGATCAGAAAAAGAGGAAATATGAGAGCTGGTGTTGGAAAGAGCAGTTCTCAGCTGGGCATCACCACCAAGCACAAAGAAAGCAACAAAATGGAGCTGAGAGGGTTTTCAGAAGAACTGGAGTGTTGCTGGACCCAGCTGCCTGCCCTCCTGCTGCTCAGACACTGAACTCAGCTGGGACCTGTCTGCAACACTAAAGTAAAAGCCTCAGTTTTGAAGCTGGGCTGCACTTGCCAGAGTTATGAATCTCTTTGGATGTGAACACAGCCCTCTGGACTATACCTCTGACAAGGCTCACACTTAATGGTGGAGAAAAAGGAGTCCCTGCAGTGGAGAGCATTTGAGTGAAAAGGCAGCAGCTCCTCAATAGTACAAACTTGTACCCTCACCTTCCTGCAAAGGGCTTTCCCACTCTGCTCAGCAGGAAGGAGCCCCGAGGGAACCCCATTGAAGCCAAGGGATGGGGCAGCATCCAGTGGGGCTGTATGAGGTCTCTGGCCAGCAGTCACCAGGTGAAGGCTCTCCAGCAGTTGTGGCACGCAGAGGTTTGGCATTGCCATCTCCAAGCGCACGTGCAGCTCCGAGATCTTGTCCTGCTGCTCCTGCAGCTTATCGCTCTGGGAGGCAATGACAAAAAGGTGGTTATGTACACACTGCTGCAGCAGAACACAAAAGATGGGCTGTGCCCTCCTGGGGAAGAAGAGTAGGAGTTGGGCAGGTTGCCACAGAGAGAGCAGAGCCCAGAAATACCTGCAGCTTGTACTGCTCCATGGCATCCTCCAAGGCAGCCAGGAAATCCCGGTTCTCCTCCTCCAGGCGCTCCACTTGCCTCTGCAGTTTGGCCACCTGCTCATCTCTCAGGGACTCACACCCCTTCTCAGTGTTCACCTGCCCCCCAAAACACAAGAGAGATGGCATCAGCACCCAGCTTCTTCCCTCTCTGCACACCCATTTTTTTCCTGTGAAATAGACCTCTTGGCTGCAGCTAAATCCAGCCTCTCCCTACCTGCTTTGAGGGCCACATCATTCTCTCTCCCTACAGCCTCTTGGCCAAGTTACTTCTCCTCTCCCTCTCCTGCCCCTTCCACCCTGCTGTGCTGAGGTCGCTGCATTTGGCAGCCATCAGATAAACCCCACCTCAGAGTTAAACCACCCCAATCATTACCTCGGCTTTTGCCGACTTTGAGCCTTGTGCCTCGGGGCTCTGCTCTTCCGCCGAGGTGCTCTCGATGCCGCTGTCCAGCCCGGCCGAGGTCAGCTCGCTCCTCTCGCTCTCCACGGCGCACAACCACTCCTTAACCCGCAGGATCTGCTCCACCGACAGGTTACTGCCCTCCTGCAACTCCATCAGCAGCCGGTAGGCGGCGTCGGTGCAGGTCCGGTAATGCGCGCACTCGGCCAGCAGCCGAGCCGTGGCGTCCGGCGCGCCCCGTTTGGCGGCGGCCGAGCGGTTGATGATGCGGGTCTCGGAGCGGTGCCGCTGCTCCAGCGCCTTCTGCAGGTTCTTTATCTGCAGCTGAAGCTCTTCCACGTGCTCCGTCTCCTTGCGGCAGTTCACCACAGCCTTGTTCTGGATGTTTTGAGCCCGGCTGGCGTAGTTGAGCGTGTTGAGGCTCTCGTCGAAGTCGGAGGAGGATGGGCTGACACAGGCGATCATCACCGTCTGGGCGTTCCCCCCCAGAGAGTCTTTCAGGATCCTAGGGATTGATGAGCAGAGCCATTAAAGCAGCTGAATTTCAAAATGATGCAAGATCCAGGAGTTTTTCAACCCTTTCAGAGGCTGAAGCCCAAGGAAAATGATGTTCTTGCTCGGTGGCCAGTTTGGGTCGAGTGAGGTCAGCAGGACAGGCTGAGGGAGCTGGGGTTGTTTAGCCTGGAGAAGAGGAGGCTCAGGGGAGACCTTATTGTTCTCTACGACTTCCTGAAAGGAGGTTGTAGCCAGGTGGGGGTTGGTCTCTTCTCCCAGGCAACCAGCACCAGGCTAAAGCAACCCCAGCTCCCTCAGCCTCTCCTCACAGGGCTGTGCTCCAGACCTCTCCCCAGCCTCGCTGCCCTTCTCTGGACACCTTCAAGTGTCTCAATGTCCTTCTTAAATTGAGGGGCCCAGAACTGGACACAGGACTCAAGGTGTGGCCTAACCAGTGCTGAGTACAGAGGCACAATGACCTCCCTGCTCCTGCTGGCCACACTATTCTTGATGCAGGCCAGGATGTCATTGGCCTTCTTGCCCACCTGGGCACACTGCTGGCTCATGTTCAGCCAGCTGTCATCTTGGAACAGAAAGTAGTAAAATGTAAATAAGTCACTATTGGGTGTAAAAAGGAAACCAATGATAGTTCTAAACTATCTACTATATCTACCACAAGATATCTACCATAAGATTTAGTTTGGTAAACTTTCTCTCTTTTGGCTTCTTTGCTCTGGGAGATACTAACTCTGTGCTGTGCTGGCTTCTGCTGACCTTGGCTGCATTGTTTTGGCTAAGTCTAACCAGTTTGTTTGCTCCCAGGCAGCAAGGGGCAGAATAATCCAGGCTGACACCCCACCACGGCTCTGGCAGCATGACTTAAGCAAGGCTTGTCTTCAGCAGCACTGTGATGACCTAATCCAGCATGTCTACCCTGACCTCATTGCTCCTCAAGCTTCCCTAGGTGAAAATTCCCACAGCAGGTAAGCCTTTTAAACTGCCATGGGGCACAAAAGGCTGACTGTCCCATCAAGCAATCAATCTGACAGCCTCGGTGTGAGAGCAGAAGGGACAACTGGACCTGCAGGGTGCTCTTGGCCATGCTGGTGTCTCTGCTTCTCAACCTGGCAGGCTGGGCATGGGAAAAGGAGGGATTAGCTTGTCCCTCCTGCTGGGACAAGAGCTTGTGAGGGAGAGTCCCGGTCTCAACTCTACCTGGTGATTTTGGAGTCTCTGTATGGGATGTGGCTGCTCTTCCTCCGAGGGTCTCCCAAGGCACTGATGACGTTGCCCAAGGCCAGAAGGCCACTGTTGATCTGGATGCTCTCCTTCAGCCTCTCCCCTGTGTTTCCTGTCTTCACAATTCGCTCTGAGCCTGCCAGGTCCACAAAGTGAAACTTGGAAACCAGGACCTGTCCCGAGGCAGGGACAGCGGGGGGGTGGTGGCTCAGGGACAGGCGCCCGGCCCCACGCCGCTGTTCCATGGTCACTGTGAAGATGGTGTGCGAGCGGCTCGACTGCCTGTTGATGTGGGTAGCTCCGGTGTGCTTGGCTGTGTTCCCCATCTCCAGCAGGCTCAGCACCTCGTCCAGCCCTTCCACTTCTGACTCCTTCACCCCACAGAGCACTGCAAAAGCAAACAGCACGGTGACTGAGAGGGACGAGCTGCCCGAGCACACAGCTCGTCTGTGCTGTGTCCCTGCCCTACACAGACCTGCCTCCCACAGAGAACAGGACTAAGCACAGCAACCTGCTGCGGGAGAGGGATGGAAAGAGCAGACCTGGCCCTGCCTTCAGGGATAGATAGCCCATGGCCTTGGGCATGGGGCAAAAAGGGAGCCTGTGAGTAGCACACATACCAATGTTCCCCTTGTCATCTTCTCGGATCTGGATGTCTTTGCTGGCTGTATCCACCTGCAGCAGGTCCCGGAACTCCTCCTTGTAGACCTCCAGGTAGGACACTCGGACCGTGTAGTCAATCAGGTCGTTCTCATCAATAAGCCTGAAGGTCTCAGCCATGGCTCGTGGGATGATGCCTTGCTCATCTTCATTGATGGAAGCTGGCACAGAAGTATGTGATCAGCGGGAGCAGCAAGTGCCCAGGAAGCCTGTGCTGGCCAGGGACAGAGCTGCAGCCATGAGCTCACCCAGCATGCATCAGCTGGAAAGGTGCAACCTCACAGCCCTCCCACAGCTCAGCCTGGGATTAAACATCCCTCTGAGCATTTCTAAGCCACAGGACCTTTGGGCAAATCCTATCCCAGTGCTGGTGCTGGATTCCAGCAACGCTGCTGGTCTCCAGTCCTTCCTCAAGAAGGAAAAGGCACGTTAGCATTTCAGCAGATAGCAAACACCATGCCTGCAGCTACAGCGTGCTGTCCTTCCTTTGAAGTCTGCATGACTCCACCACCTTTCCCACCTCTGAGGACTTTTTGTGCTTGCAGCCTGTTTGTATCTGGCCACAGGACTCTGCTGCCTGCGTTTGAAATGGTTTTGCTTTTGCCTCCAACAGCCATGTAAAAGGGCAGTCCTCACATCTGGTTCACTGACAGCCTGAACTGGGAAACCCAAGACAGAGGTAGATTGAAAGTAGGGAAACAATCTAGCTTTTACAAACTATGAAATTAACTAAAGCTGACTGAAACACTCACAGTGCATCCTCTGTGTGGTGTAACAACATTAAACCAGCAGCTATAGGAGGGAAAGTTTCCTCTTTCTCACTTCCTTCATGTAAACAAACTGGATTAACCCTTGCAAGCCTCCCTCTCCCTACGGTTTATTTCAAGAAAAGCTGTTAAGATTCCAGCCCGAGGAAGACCACCACCACCTCCAGAATGGACACAGCCCTCTTGCTTGTCCTGCAGGGTTAAGGCAGAAAACCTTCACGCTGTGATCTCCCAAGAAAGTATTGTCCATGGGGGAATGGCTATGACAGCATGGGTGGAGAGGTGAGCGGGATGAGGATGGTGGTTGGGTTGGTGGGGTTAGGCTGAGGGGGCTGGCAGGGTCAAGAGGGAGGGCAGGGTGAAGGGGCTGGTTGGGACGGTGAGGTTGGGAGTGATGGAGACGGTGGTGTTGGTGGGGTTGGGTGGAGAAAACAAAGCTGATGAGGTGCGTAGGGACGGCTGCATGGGTGAGGTTGGCAAGCCACGGGGGGGCGTGGGATGGTGGCATTGGTGGCTTGTCTTGGGATGCAAGGAGGTGGCGGTGTGACCCTGGGGCGGCTGGTGAGGAGACCGGGAGGGTAGCAGCGACGCCAGCAAGAAAGCAACGCTGCCGGGGTGCAGGGTGCCCGGCGCGACTCACCGACGCTGGCCTCGCCGATGGTGTAGGTCTTGCCGGAGCCGGTCTGCCCGTAGGCGAAGACGGTGGCGTTGAAGCCGCGGAAGAAGGCTCGCAGCAGCGGCTGGACGCAGGCCCGGTAGACGGCCGCCTGCCCCGCCGCCTCGGGCAGCACGGCGGCGAAGCGGAAGCGGCGGCGGCCCAGCGCCACCTCGCCGGTGGCGGCGTCGCTCCGCAGGCAGGACCGGTGCCCCCGCAGAGCCTCCCGGGGCAGCAGCGGCCGCACCCGCACCGCCACCCGCACCGCCGCCCCCTCCGCCGCCATGGCCCCGCCGCCGCGGGCAGCGGGATGCGCCCGAGCCGAGCCCCTCCGCTCCCGGCGCGCCGCGATGGCGTCAGGCGGCTCCGCCCGCCGCGGAGAAGGGGGAGCGACCAGCACCGCCCCGGGTGAGGGGGGCGAGCAGGATGGGGCCAGCCCGGGGGAGAGCAGCCGGAGTGGGCGGCGGGTTGGGGGTAGGGCGGTCGGGGGATACGAGTGGGCTGCGGGGAGGGGAGCTCCCGAGAGGCTGCGTCGCTCAGGAGAGACTCCGTCACTTGTGAGATGCTTCATCGCTTGAGAGGGGATGCTCCGCTACTCGTGATGTGCTCCACCACTCATCTGATTACGCTCCACCGCTTGGGAGACAACGCTGCACCACTTGTGAGGTTCTCCATCACCTGCGTGAGACAGTGCTCCGTCACTTCTGAGACAATCCCTCACTCACAAGAGACTCCAGCACTCAAGAGACGCTCCACTGCTTGCGAGATGCTCCATCACTTGTGTGACACTGCAGCAGTTGTGAGACAGTGCTCCATCACTTGTGAGACATACCCTCACTCAGAAGACAGTCCATCTCTTGGGAGATGCTCCAGCACCCATTAGGCAATGCTCCATCCCTTGGGAGATGCTCCAACACCCGTTAGGCAGTGCTCCATCCCTTGGGAGATGCTCCAACACCCGTTAGGCAATGCTCCATCCCTTGGGAGACGCTCCAACACCCGTTAGGCAATGCTCCATCCCTTGGGAGATGCTGCAGCACTGCCCAGACGCTCCACCGCTCCTCGCAGGCATTCCCATGCTCACCTTAGGGAACAGACAAGGGGCTGCGTGGCCCTGCCAAGGGACAACGCTTGAGGTGGAGGCGTGGGCAGCCCCCTGGGATGCCGTTTGCGAGCAGCTGGTGCAGACAGCCGGTGCTTCCCGGCCGCCTGCCGTGCCGGGGGCTGGCAGGGCCGGCTGCAAGCAGTGACGTCTGTTCGGGATGATGATCTGAGCGCTAGCAAAGTTTTTCATCTGGCCACCCGCAGCTCCGGCCGCACCGCCCCTGCGGCTGCGGGGAGGAGAATGTGCCTCACGGGTCCCCTGGGTGCTGTGGGACGCGCTGGTTCCTCGGCTGCAGGGATCGGAGCTGCACACATAGCTGGGCTTGCCGGCGGGCACGGTAGTACTCGGCATGGGGCTCCGGCTGCCCCTGCGCCGGAGCGCCAGCTTCACCCCCGACCACCCTGCCCTCATGGAGGTGCCTGGCCCCACCACCCTGAAGATGGAAGCAAATGTCCTGGTTATGGGAGCAGACAACGTAGGGAAATCAGGTAAGGACCGACCGTCGGGTAAGAACCGAGCCCTGGGAGCAGGGGGTGCCCAGGCAGGGAGATCCATTTCTCCCCCACGCCCCTAAAAAAAGGCTGAAGACTGCAGCAGCACTTTAAGTGCAAGCTGCAGAGAGCAGCCCTGTTTGCAAGCTGGTGAGATGGGTCTGAGCTTTCGGGCGCTGACCGTGACTCGGGGCTGAGCACAACCCTGCAGGCAGCGGGCGAGCGAGGGGCAGAAGTGTTTCCTGCCGAGCCGCAGTTCGGTGATGCTGCAGTTCATGCCCTGCCTCTGCTCTGCTCACGGAGCTGCTGGCGGCTGCGAGAAAACCAGAGGTCATTCTGCTGGGTGGGAGTTCACAGGGGATGGTGCCTGCCTGTGCTCTGCTTTGCAAAAGGAGACTCTTTGGGGTTTAGGACTGCTCTGATGATTCTTTTCCTTCCCTCTGCAGCTCTGACTGTGCGCTTCCTGACCCGGCGCTTCATCGGGGAGTACGGAGACATGGGTGAGTGCCAGGCCAAGGCCAGGCCAGCTCCCGTTGGTGACTGGGGTCCGGGCTAGAGCCTGCTTCTGCCCTCTGGGGTTTCCATCCACTCCTTGCCTTTCTGCAGAGCCTTTGCCTGCTCGCAGGGTGCTCAGTGGTGGTATTTATAAACTGACTCAGCTCCCTTTGCCAGAACTGCATCTCTAGGGTGCAAAATGTCCCGGGTGGCAGCTGGTGGCACCAGTGTACCTGGGTTGAATGCTGGGCTGGAGGCAGGCTGTGGCAGCCACAGCTGTGAAGGTTACCATACCCCGTGGTTGTTGCTGTATGCAAAAAAGCCTCTGGATCTTGACTTGTGGAGCACAGCCTGCCAGGGTGGATGTTGCAGACTTGTCCCCAGGAGGAGAAGACCTGAGCTGAGGGAGCTACCTCTTGGAGGATGATGATTTTGTCATATTTTTTGGCAGAATTCATCTACAGCCACAACCTGACTGTGGATGGCAGAGAGATTCTCTTCCACATCTGGGATGTCCCCAGTTCTCAGGTGAGAAGGCTGCACTCCTGTCACCTGTTTTCACCCCAGGGACAACAGAAGCTCTACTGAAAGTTACCTATGGGGAACCACAGGCTGGCAGCAAAGCTCCAGCTGAGTAAAGCTCTCTCATCAGATGATTTCTTGCCTGCTGAGCACAGGACAACAGCCTTGCTGGCAGAGCAGTGACAGTCACTGTAGCCCATGGTCCTCCAGCTGAGGACATTAGAGCTGAAGCAATAACACTGCCAGCCCAGACTGAGCACAGGACTGTTGACAAAGTAGAAATGCCGTGCTGAGGTCCCCATGTTGCTATCACCTGCAGCAACAGTGCTTGGCAGCTGGGTGATAAGGTGAGGACAGTGATGCTAAAGCTCAAAACATGTCCCCTTGCTGAGGTCTGCCAGGTGCTTCTCAGCCTCCCTCAATACTTCTCTTTCTTCATGCCCCTTTGCTACTTGCTAGCGGTCCCTGTCCCTGGGCTCAGGACTGCTGCCTCCAGGCAGGCACAGAGGGAGGGAGCCAGACAAAAACTCCTTCCTTTTCTCTTCCCAGGAGCATGCAGAGGAGGGATCCTCCGAGGAGAAGAGAATCCAGTGGGCAGACAGCTTCGTCCTGGTCTACAGCATCTGTGACCGTGCCAGCTTCAACATCCTGCCCCTCAAAATCCAGTTCATCAAGGCAGCCAAGGAGGGGCAGAACCAGGAGAAGGTGCCCATCGTCATAGTGGGCAACAAACGGGACCTGCACCACCAACGGGTGGTGTCCAGCGAGGAGGGGAGGCTCCTGGCTCTCTCTCTGGACTGTGGTTTCTACGAGGTCTCTGCAGCTGAGGCCTATCACGGGGCCCTCATGGTCTTCCATGGACTGGCAGAGCGCATCCCCGACACCAAACTGGCACTGAAAAAGGGCACAGGGATCCGTGGCATCGTCAAGACCATGTCAGCTGTGTTTGCCCGTAAGCGAACGGACTCCCTCTGAGCTATGGCTGCTGCTTCTATCTGTGCTGTGCAGCTGGGCTGAGCCTCCTTCCTCTCTGGGTGCCCATGGAGATGGTGTGTGTGTCTCCATAAGTATGACGGATTCCTTGCTGACCTCCTAACGCCCGTGTCTGGGTGTCCTGCCATACACAGCCTGTGCAGCTGAGGGCTGTAGTGCCTTCCTCTTGGCTCTGTGATGGGACAGAAACTCTACTCTTTGCTGTACCAGCTTTGTAGGTGCCTCCTGCTTTCTCCTTCCATCCTCCAACACTGGAAACCACCGGGTGATTTTTGCCATAGCTCCAGGCAGCATCTTCCTCAGCTGCTTGGCTGGGAGCTGCCCAGGCAGCTGGAGAGCAGGGAGGACACACCACTTCTGCACGGCCGCCCAGCCATCCCAGAGCCTGCAGCACCAGCCGACCCTGGAGGGCCTCAGTGAGGGCTGACACCTCCCATCCCAGCCTCCTTGCTCCGAGCTCTGTGTCCCACAGCCTGTCAGTGACTGCAGCCACTTCCCTTGTGCGAGGTCCCTGCAGGCCGTGCCTGGGAAAGTGCAGCGCCGTGGCTCGTTCCCAGGACAGGAGCGCACCCTGCGCCTTCCCAGCCGTACAGCTGCCTGTCCCCGGGGAGGGGGGCAAGAAATGGGGAAAGGGGTCTCTGGGCTCAGCTCGACCCCTTCTGCTGCTGGGAGGATTTTCCCTGCCTCTTCCCCTGGTGTGCCTGGGAAAGCAGTTTGCTGGGAGCGGGTCTGTGTCTGCGGTACGGGGGCCGATTTCTCTGCTGTGCTCTGGAAATGCAATAAATCGTCTCTGGCAGGAGGCCCCCGGCTCCTCGGGGCTGTGGATTTGTACTTGGGGCATGGGAACAGGCACGTCTCGTACTGGGCATGAGCACCCACTCTCCCCCTGGCAGTGACTCAAGGATGAGTTTCCCGTGCCCACCCCCTCAGCCCTGGACTGGGTGTCTCACCCCACTGTGTTCTCTCATTCTGGTGGCTCGCCCCCGTACAGCAGCTGAGCAGACAGAGAGAGCAGCAGGTCAGGAAGGTTTATTGCTGCAGCAGATACAACGAGGTGTTGCAGGAAGCCAGGAGGTCCTGTGGGAGAGAGGGGCTCCAGGAGCTCCACCTGTTCTCACCAGTTTTCTTCCTGACCCCACCATCTGTCCCACCATGTTGTGGGATGGATCCCCAGGGCTTTCTTACTCCCAAGTCCTCCTGATCAGTGGGGATCTTCAGCTCCTCCATGGCCAGGGATGGGCCCTGTGAGGGAGGATGGAGGGAGGAAGGATGGGGAGCTAACATTGCTGTGCTGATGTTTCATGGCTTTGCTGTCCTCCCTGCTCTCCATGCTGCTCTCAGCACGTATCCCATCTGAGCCCACACTATCTGCTCAGTAGGGACTGGGGTAGTCCAGTGCCAGGCCTGGCTGGTCCCTTTTTCTGGTCTCACCCCTCTTTCTACATCTCCTTTGCCTCTCTGGTCCTCTCTGGTCCCACCTCCCCCTACCTTCTCCTTCCCCTAACAGGGCTTTCAGATGCTTTTATTCCCCTCTCCTGGCCCCGATGCAGTCCTGAGGATATCCCATGGCATGTCTACCACTCTGAGCTCCTGTGCTGGTACAGGGATGCGGGCGGGTGGCTGGCGGTGGCCCGGGCAAAGCATGCGGGGGAGTGACTGAGAGAGGGGGAGCCGGGGTGGGCTCATGCTGCGCCCCCGCTCAGTCCTTCTTGAAGGCAGGGCTGTAGAGGCTGCCGCCGTAGGCGCGGCCGTAGAGGGCGTCGGGGCCGAAGCGGTAGGAGCCCTCGCTGACCCGCCGGCTGTAGGGGGTGAAGGCGGCTTTCCGCGGCACGGCGTACTCGGGCTCGAAGGCCGGGCTGCGGTAGAAGTTGTGGCGCAGGAACAGGGGGTCCTCCAGCCCCAGGAAGGAGAGGGGGTGGTGGCCGCGGTACATCCTCCAGTCACCCCTCAGCTGGGCTTTCTCCTCGGTGGAGGGGGCGGCAGACTTGGTGTCCTCCTCCTTCTGCTCCTTCTCCGGGTCAGGCTTGCTGCCCCCGGCCGCGTTCTCGTCCTTCACTGACTGCCTGCGGAGCTGAGAGAGGGAGTGAGCACCTGGCCGGGCTGTGCCCGCCTGCCAGCCCCGTGCCTGCCTGCCAGCCCCGTGCCCGCCGGCCAGCCCTGTGACACACAGTTCCCCTAATGCTAGAGGGGCCTCAGGACAAGCCAGTTTACCCCTAGGAGGGTCCCCAGTGGAGGGGACTGGTTTGCTGCAGCCCCTGGGCAGCCGCAGTGGAAAGATGGTCCCAAGAGAGCAGCAGGGTGGTTAAAAGTTCAACCTGAGCTTCCCAGGAATTTCTTGTCACAACATGGTTTAGGTATAAAGCATAGAACCATAGAATTGTTTTGGCTGGAAAAGACCTCTAAGAACATTGAGTCCAAGCATCAACCTAACACCACCATGGCCGTGAAACCACGTCCCAAAGTGCCATGCCCACATTTCTTGAACACCTCCATGTGAAGGTGCAGCCACTGGCCTATCTGCTGGCTGAATGAGGGGGACTTGCTGCCACAGTTTGGGGTATGCTCAGGAGGAGAATGCAACTGAAGTGTTCTAACAGCATCCCATCTGGTACCTCCTGGCACTGCCTGGAGCTATGGGATGCTCATGGGAGGAGGTTGGGCAAACTGGGGGTTGCTAGAGATGGACAAGACCTGACTGAGGACAAAACTCACCGGCACATAGCTGTACAGGGTGCCCAGCAGGTGCTTGGGGGCACTGACAAGGGTCCCTCCAAGGGCATCCACTGTCTCCATGGCCTTGGACAGCCGGCGGGGGGTGAAGAGGATCAAGCCCTCTGCTGCATCCCAGGCCACGGCTGGGACCTTCTTCACGCTGGAGATGCCAGAGGCATAGGCAGTTTGCAGGTTGTGAGCCATGCTGCCCACCAGCCCGGGCTCCTCTCCTGCCTGCTAAGAGAAACCAGCTCAGCTGCTGGCCCTGGGCTCACCAGCCCCTCTGGGCAGGGCAGGGCAGGGGTGGCCCAGGGCTCCCTGTCCCCTCTGCAGCTCAAAGCCTGAGCGCTTTGAGCTCACTGCTTTGCAAGAGCCACCAGAGTCCTTTGTGCCAGGGTCACTCCCTGTTGTCCACCCTCCTCCCACCCCCCAGCTCCCACTCCCAGGCCCCCAGGGACTCTGCTCTGGGCTGTGCTTCCGCCGCAGGCAGGGGTGAAGGACAGTGACCCCGACCTGCTGTTTCCTGTCCCCATGTCCCAGCACAGCCACCACGGGGGACTGTTCCCAGCCCCACCAGCTCACACCATCCCTCACTGCAGGGACTGGGAGGGAAGGGGTTGAGTGTGTTCAGGGGCTCAGCAGGGAGCTAGGTGCTGACACCCCACTGCACCAAAGGAGTCTTGAATACATGAACCAGAGTGACCCTGCCCAACCCAGAGCCTGCCCACAGCCTCCAGCTCTGGGGAGCCAGGGGAGGGGATTCCTGGGGCTGCACCCCTGCCAACTCCCCTTGGACTCCAATGAGCTGCAGTTCAGGGATGGAGGCATGGTCCTCAAGGCTGTGGGGGGTAACATCCTTCATGGTGGCATGGTGGCAGGAGGATGTTTTGGGGTGCCTCTGTCTCACTGCCCCTCTTTTTTCCATACCTCCTTGGTGGGGTTGCTGTCTTTCTTCCCTGCCTTCTCCTGCTTCTGCTCTGGCACCTTGCTCTGCCGCCGGCTCAGCCAGCCAGATGTGGTGCTCTTCCCATCACTGTGGACCTGTGGTGCCTCAGGTGCACTTGGCTTGGCCAAGTTGCCCTGGAAAAGGAGCAAAAAGCCACCACTGAGAGAAAGCTGGCAGGTCCCATCCCCCCATCCTGCTTAGCCTGAGGATTTCACGGGGGTCCAGGGGTGTGCAGGGAGCAGAGGAGTTAATTTCTGCACACGGGGGAAATCCTGAGTGCAGCTGAGAGCGCTGGGATTTGGGCACAGGCCTGGGAAGGGGTTCCCACCACAGCACTGGGTGGGAGAGGAGAGGCACCTCCTTCTCCCCATCCTCTCTGGGTCTCTGCAGGGGCTTTTTGCTTTAGGAGGATGTTATGGCAAGGCCATAAATCAACAACATACATTGGGAGGCAGCTAAAAATAACTCGTCCCACCAGCACAGCACAAGGTTGTGTGTGAACGTGCCACGGGAACCGCCAGCCCCAGCCTGTCCTGCTGAGCCGGGGGAGCAGCCTGCTGCCGCCACTCTGCCCTCAGCCCTGCTCCAAGGAGCCTGAAATGTCCCTCTGAAGGCAGAGTCAGCCTGAAAGAAGGGATGGGGGAGCAGGAAGCTGGCAGGTGGGTTTTGGCACTCACCAGGATGGGGATCCAAGTGGCCAGCTCCTGCCCTTTGGCTTTGGCGCGCTGGAGGCTCTGGGTGGTTTGCTGGTAAGCGCGGTGGGAGACAGTGCTAACCAAGGCGCCAATCCGTCCCAGGGTGCTGGGAGCGCTGGGAGTGCTGGGAGCACTGGGAGCACTGGGAGCACTTGGAGCACTGGGAACACTTGGAGCACTGGGAACACAGGGCTGCTTCTGAGAGGCCTTTGCTGCTGCCCCACATGCTGCTTTGGGCTTCTGATCTGAAGGCAGAAGAGCGGTGGGGAATTTATGTCCCGGTGGGACCATCCCTGTGCCAAAATCCAGGAGTTTCCTCCTGCTATGTGCACCCCACGAGTGAGGTGTCACCCCACATACAGCCAGCCCTCATTAGACACCCTCAGAGGGCATTTGGGCATCAGGGCTACCTGTTTCCTCATCCTCCTCTGGCAGCAGGTACTCCATCAGCTTCTCCAGCCCTCCCAGAGCTGTGTCCACCCCTGCAGCTGCCATCTGGGTCACCGAGTTCCTTCTCGTGTACTTTGCTGTCGTTTCCACTGTGCTCTTGGTGGCTTCATAGCCCTCTGCTGCCAGCTCTATGATCTTATCCACAGAGTTGCCAATGGTGCTTCTGGCACTTAGGATGGGGAGGGAGATGCTGCCCTTCAGTTCAGATGCAAGCTGTAGGCAGAGAGATGGAGGACAACCTTGTTGGTGTGCTTGGGGTGGTGTGGGACAGCTGGAGGGACCAGGGGGAGTCCAACATTGGCAATGCCAGTAGGCAGCCCTGAGAGGGGCATAACAGCTCTCCAGCCTGGGCTGGAGGTAGCTGACAGGATGCTGCTGGCCCATACTAGGGAGTGTGCAAACCACCCTCTGGACTGCAGGAGCCCCTGAAAGAACCCTGGCTTGGAGGTGCTGCCTCATTTTCCCCATAGCAGGCCATCACCATCGAGAAACAGAGCCAGAGGAGACATGCTGTGGGCTCTGTGGAGAGGCCAAGGGGTCCCAGGCTGTGACAGGACTTACTTTATGAACAGGGTACTGGAGGGCAGGGATCTTCTCCTCCAGGTGGTCCAAGCCTCGGCAAGCCAGGTCGTTAGCCACAGCAACTGCCTTGGGCAAAAAGCATGAGGTGGGTTGGTAACAAGAAGCTCCTGGGCTGTGCTGGGCACATGCTAGTGCCAGCACTGTCCCACCAGGAGAGGCCGTGGTGGGCTCCCCCGTGCCGTGCAGACTCACACTGAGGCTCCAGCCGGCGCACCACGGGCTCCACGCTCCACTTGGCCAAGGCGCCGGCGCCCTGCACGCCCCTCTCGTAGACATCGCACACCGAGGCCACCAGCGGGTGAGCCTCCTTGGTGCTGCTGTAGGTCCTCTGCAGGCTCTCGTAGGTCGAGCTCACCACGGGCAGCTGCAGGACCCTCTGCAGCACGTTCTCCTGTGCGTGGCAGACAGGAGCCAGTCAGCCGGCAGCCTTTCCCTGAGGAGCGCCTCCTCCTCACCGCCCCGCTGGCGCTTGGTGCCTCGTAGTGAGCCCAGAGGACCTCAGCTCTGCAGGGGGGCATTTCTCAAACCCCACTGAGGGGCTGCTCTATATGGCACCAGGCGTGGGCAAGCAGGCTGGCTCCTGCTGCTGCTGAAGGAGCCAGTGTCAGAGAAGTGATGATGCCCTCTCCCTTTGTTTCTGGAGCCTGACTGTCCAGGTGCTCTCTTTGCCTTTCCACTCTGCTCTACTGTTTCTTCTATCACAGTATCACCAAGGTTGGAAGAGACCTCAAAGATCATCAAGTCTAACCTGTCACCACAGACCTCACGACTAGACCATGGCACCAAGTGCCACGTCCAATCCCCTCTTGAACACCTCCAGGGAAGGTGACTCCACCACCTCCCTGGGCAGCACATTCTGTCTGACCCTGTCCTTGCTACTGTCCTTGGACCAACAAAGACCAGGCTATGTGGCACCTCTGTCCTCTCTGTCTCATTACCATTGTGACAAGTAAGGGATATGGACCTCAAAAAGGAGAAGTGGAGAGGAACAGGTCTGGCCCCGAGGGCATGCCAGACTTTGGTAGGAGCCATTGCTATAAGAGGGCACCAGAGCTCTCCAAGGCAGCAAGGTGCTGTGTCCCCACACCCTGCTAGCAAGGGTGACATGGGATGGCAGTACACACCAGCACAGCTGACTCCTGTGTGCACTGCCAGTGTCAGAGCATGGGTGGAGGTAGGTTCCTCAAAGCTGGGTAAGCAGGATAAACCTGAGCTCCAACCCTCCACTCCACTGGGTGCTGCTCTCACCCAGCACCCAGACAACTGAGAGACATTGCAGTCCCAAGGGAGGACCAGAATGGATGTTGGCTCCTCACAGCAGCTGTGAGGCAGGAGCACCATGGGCTGCATGGGACAGAGCAGAAGAAAGAGCTGAGCTTTGCCCTGATCTCCAGTGGGTGAGAGTGTGGCTTCATGTCCCACTGGATACCATGCCTGGGCTGGGAATCTGCAGGTCTGAGAAAAGCTCTCCTTGTTTTGTGCTATCTTGTCCTGATTTTGGCTTGCCAGGGAGCCAACCCTCTCACAGATGCTGCAGTTCAGCAATCCCAGGGGCTCCAGCTGTTCACGCCTGCTGGAGGTCTGCTCTCCCCGCAGTGGGGACACAGATGAAGGGCAGGCACTGCCTGCAGGCATCACCAAGGGCTCACATCAGCTCAGGGGTAACTTTCTTCATTCTGAACTATTTAATTTCAAGCCAGTGAAAGGTTTTATCCTTTGCATTTGATGATGCTCTGGCTATAGATAGGTAAAGATCCATGTAAAATTATGGGGGAACTGTGGGGCAGTGTGAGATTCTGTGGCAGAGTTGGCACACACTGCCTGGTGCCCTTGGCACACCTCTGCCCTCCCTCTCTCCCAGCACTCACCTTGGCAATTCCATTCTGCAGAGTCTGATTCTTCTTCACTGTCATTGTGGCACACACCTGCAAAGCAAGGTTGGGAGCCACAGACCCTGCTGCAAAGGCAGGGCTGGGCTCAGCCTCTCCCCACCACTCTTGTACCTCCTGAGCATGGCAGATCCAGGAGCTGGGCTGAGATACAACCCCCCCCCCACGCCAGTCCAATGGATTTGGCAATACCTAAAGCTTGACTTTTTCACCAGTGAAGCTGTAGAACTGATGACTCCACACAACCATCCTCTGCTAGTGTCTCTTAACACCCAAAGATGTGAAAATGAGGGGCATCTAGTCTGCAGTACAAGGCAGGACAGAGAGCACTGGCAGAGCTGTACAGCACATTCAGAGCAACCAAGATGCTCTTTGCTGTGTGTGAGGGCCAGGCTGAGATGGAGGCTGAGAGGAGGTAAGGCAGGACAGGAGGAGAGGAGCTGCAGGTAGGGATGGGGCAAGCTGCCCAGCAGCCCCCTCCCATATGCCTGCCCTGAAGCTCTGCTGCTCGTCCTGCCAGCACCCAACCCTGCAAGGCACCAGCTCCATGCAGGGGCAAAAGCACCACAGGACACCCATCTCCTGTGCACCCAGCTGGGCAGCAGCTCCCAGCCCTGGCACCGTCCTTTTCTTAGCAGCAGATGAAATTCAGGAGGCTTAAGAAGGGTGGTATGATCCCTGCTGTCATCCCCTTGGTCCTGCTGAAGCTCTCCACAGAGCACTGGATGGGGACAGGCTACTCACCGAGGGCGAGGCAGGAGCAGAGAGTGGTGGCTGTGCTGTCCCTTCACCCGGGTCCTCTGAGAGTGATGCACGCACCCTGCCCGGCCACTACTACCGCCGTGAGGCTCCACCTCCTGCCTGTGTGCTTTGGGAGCTGGCACAATGCAGTGGAAACTGGCCAAAGAGCTCCCTGAAACCACTGCCGTTTGGAGCATATGACAGCAGAAAATCCCCTTTGCCAACTGCCCTGCAGAGCCCAGAAGCTGTGGCCCAGCTGGGATGCACCGGGCTGTGAAGCCACTCCTTCAAGAGAAGATGAACAGCAGCAGCCCTTGGCCCTCACCACCTCAAAAGCCACAGATCATGAGCAGCCAGGGAGAAGGTGAGGGATCAGGCGTTGCTTAGCCTGGAGAAGAGGAGGCTCAGGGGAGACCTTCTTGCTGCCTACAACTACCTGAAGGGAGGTTGTAGCCAGGAGGGGGTTGGTCTCTTCTCCCAGCAAGCAGCACCAGAACAAGAGGACACAGTCTCAAGCTGCACCAGGGGAAGTTTAGGCTGGAGGTGAGGAGAAAGTTCTTCATAGAAAGAGTTGTTGGCCATTGGAATGTGCTGCCCAGGGAGGTGTTGGAGTCACCATCACTGGGGGTGTTCAAGAGGGGATTGGTTGCGGCACTCGGAGCCATGGTTTAGTTTGTCATGAGGTGTTGGGTGACAGGTTGGACTTGATGATCTCTGAGGTCTTTTCCCACCTTATTGATTCTATGATTCTAAGAGATTAAAACCTTTCCTGTGTTTCTGTAGCCCTTGCTATGCCTCATGACAGGCCAGGATGCTATCCTGTTGGGGAACACAGCACAGAGCAAGAACAGAGCTTCTCCCCAGGAGAGTTTACTAAGCACAAGGAGCAAAAAGGTGGCCATGGGGCACACGTCCTGCATAAACCAGTCTGGTCTGGCCAGGTCTGCAGTTTCTAGGAGAATTCACCTAGGGTTTTGGCAGGGAGGGTTTCAGCTGAGGGTCAGGGCAGACACTGCATTAGGAATGCTCTAGGCATCTGGAGTGGACAGAAACAGAGGACAAACATCAAGGTGGAGGTTACCTCATCCAGCTCTTGCTCGAAGCAGGGCTACCCTCAAAGCTAGATCAGGCAGCTCAAGGTTTTGTCTAAAGGCTTTGCAAATCTCCAAGGATAAGGTCTCCACCTCTTTGAGGCCCAGTTCCTGTGCCAGCCATACTCCTGCTAAACTGTTTTCCTTATGTCCAGCTGGGATGCTCTCCATTGCACTCTGTGCCTGGAGGTGTTGAAGAAGAGATTGGATGAGGCACTCAGTGTCATGGTCTAGTTGACTAGATAGGGTTTGGTGATCTGTTGGACTTGGTGATCATGGAGGTCTCTTCCAACCTGGCTGATTGTGTGATTCTCCTTCTTCTGTGCACCTGAGCAGAGTTTGTGCTCCAGTCTGCACTGGTACAGCTTGTGCTACATGACTCCTCTGCTGGACTTCAGCTCTCTGCTGGTGAGGCTAAAACAGGATACAGTTCCCAAATGTGGCCTTGCAAGTGCTTCATAGAGAGGAGCAACTGCTCCTCCTGACCTGCCAGCAATGCTGTCACCACTGCTGCTCTTCCATGGCCAGCCTGCCTCACTGCACAGGAGGCACTCTGCCAGTTCACACCATAGTGAGCAAAGCTGCTTGTGGTATTGGTTCAAAAAAAGAGAAGACACCACCTGTGTGGAGCTAGGATAGGTTTTGGTTGCTGATTGTGGATGTCAAGGATGAGCTGCACTGATCAGATGAGGACAATGTGGTGTAAAGAGGACTAAGGCCAGAGGACAAGGCAATAACCAAGGGTGCAGGTGAGTGGTTTGGGCAGCTGGCTGACACAAGCCTGCTCTGTCCCCTGGACCACCTGGCACAAGGCAGGGAGACCCTTGGCATGTGGCTCAGCATCAGAGGAGGCCCAAGCAGCAAAGCCAAGTCCTTAAACACCTGCAGCTGCCCAGCGCCCCGATGCAGGGCTCGGAGATGTGCAACCACCATGGCTCCAAGGCTTCCTGCTCCTGGCTGTGCTGCTCTTACATGGGAGTGGGACACTTCCCAGGCATGTGGGAAGGCCATGCAAGAGAGGAAAATCCCTACTTCCCCTGCAAAGAGCCTGGAGTTTGCTCCCAGCCTGGGGCTGCACAGAGCTCACTGGCCTGCCCTGCCAGCTGGGTGCAGGGGCACACAAACCAGCTCACGGTGGGGTGAGGCACTGCTCTCCAGACAGCAGCACAAAGGGCAGCAGCCTGCTCAAAAGTTTGCTCTTTTGGCACTGAGCCTTTTTCCAGCCCCACAGACCTTGCTAGAAGTGCAGGGGGCATGCCAACCTTCTCCCTGCACTGGCAGGAGCCAGGATCAGCAGACAGCACACAGCCTTTGCCCTACTGGCGCCTGAGCTCACCCCCTCCTATCCTCTGGGGCAAAGGCTATGCCAACCCAGGATTCTGCAGGGCAAACTCCCACTGCCTCCACTCCCAAGCACCAGAAATGCTTTCTGTGTCTCTGCAGGCAACATTTACAGCTCACCAGATCAGCTGGGTGCACAGAAGCAGTCTGACACCCTTGCCTCTGCAGTCTGCTCCATACCATTAATGCACCACAGCGAGAGCATGAACCAGATCCCCAGGGAGCTGCAGGGCTCCTCTGCTGTTAGGTTTGGGAGGCAACTGGAGAATGCAAGGTCCTGCACCTGGGTCAGGGCAACCCTTGATATCCATCCAGCCTGGAGGATGATGAGACTGAGAGCAGCCCTGCAGAGAAGGACTTGGGGGTGCTGGTGGTAAGAAGCTGGACATGAACCTGCAATGGGCACCTGCAGCCCAAGGACAGTGGCAGCCTGGGCTGCATCAAAAGCAGTGTGGCCAGAGATGGAGAGAGTGGATTCTGCCCCTTTGCTCTGCTCATCTGCAGTGCTGTGTCCAGCTCTGGGTCCCCCAGCACAAGACAGACATGATCCAGAGGAAGCCACTAAGGTGATCAGAGCTGGAGCACCTCTCCTCTGAGGACAGGCTGGGGGTATTCAACCTGGAGAAGAGAAGGCTCCAAGGAGATCTTAGAGCTGCATTCAGTCTGAAGCCTGGGGAGGGGCTGTTCAGAAGGGCCTGTGGTGACAGGATGAGGGGCAATGGTCTGAAACTGGAGCAAGAATAGATTTAGGTTGGACATCAGGAGTTCTTCACAATGAGGGTGGTAAGACACTGGAACAGGTTGCCCAGGGATGTGGTTGAGGACCCATCCCTGGAGGCATTCAGGAGCAGATTCAATGTGGCCCTGAGCAGCCTGCTGTAGTTGGAGGTGTCCCTGCTGACTGCAGAGGGGTTGGACAAGATGGCCTTTGAGGGCCCCTTCCCACCCAACACAATCTGTGAAGTTCCATGCCCTATGGCAAGATCAGCACCTCCCTCACCTCTCTGCTGACAGATGCCTGCCCAGTTTCTTCTCCAGGTCTGCCTCTCTGGGCAGCCCATTTGGTGTTCTGCTTTACTTCAGCTTGGGAGAAGTGAGATTTAACTCCCCTTGGCTGCCATCTCAGTGCATTACCTCCTGGATGGATTTAAAGACTGATTTATTGCCTCCTTCTTTGCAGACCACTTGAAGACTTCTCACACCCTTCCCCAGTCACCTTTCCTCTACACCACTGGTACATTGGAGTGTTCTCTGAGGTCCCTTCAGGCCTGAGCCATTCTGTGACTGTATGAACATCCCCTTCACTGTAGCTGTGCCAAGCCTCCAGCTCTCACTGCTGGCCCTGAAGGGTGACTGATGGCAGTTCTGAGGATGCCACTTTGTTTCAGGGGATTTCACACCTCCAGTTTCACCTGGCAGTCACAAAGCTACTCCTCCAGGTTTCTGCAGCTGAAAAGGGGAGTGGAAATCAGCCTGACCAACCTGGCTGCCACAACAGGACAGCTCTGCAGCACCCAGGCACAAGAACAGGATGATCCTCCACAAAAGTCAGAGGTGGGAGGGAGGATCCCTCCTGCAGCACCTTTGCATAACACATTTTAAGTTCCAGGCAGAGACAGTGTCACAGTCATCTCAGTTTATTGCTGGCCTTATGCCAGCTGCTGTATTAGAAACATACACACAGACACACAAAAGGCACTAAAAGGATTTTCTCCACATGATTGTGATTCTATGGCTTCAGTCACATTATGTTAAGGTAAATTAAAGTGCTAGCCTCCAGCTGGGGAGCAGAAGGCCAGTATTAGTGCTTAATATCCAGTAAAGAGAGTTACTCCTCTGTGTTCCCACCCACCTCATGTAGTAGGGGAGAGGTAAGGCTGAGACAGGCTGAAAATTCACGTCCCCAGCTCCTACATTAGGCCTGTGCTTGCTAATCTATGTCAGTCCCTACAGCAGAAACATCAAAGCCTGGCTCATAGCTTTGCAGTGCTTGCCTGGCACAAGGGGAAAAAACACCCTTCCTCCTTGTCAGGCACAGGGAGGTGCAGCTGGGTAGGGACCACATCACTGTGGTAATGAATTTCCCTTTACCTTTGAAGTACAAGAGAAAAAGAGAAATCAGTTTGCAAACTACTGAAAGAAGGGTTTTGTATCCAGCAGGTCCCCCAGAGGAATTCAAAACATCATTTTCTGCAAGAAGATCAAATTCAGGAGACCAAAGGAGGCCAAAGCTCTGCTGCCAGATCACCAAGACTCCTCTTTCTTCCTTAGAAGGGGTTGCCACAGGCTGGGATAATGATCAGAGCTGACCAGGGAGGGCTGGGCTGCACGTTGCCAGCAGCTCAAAGGCAAATGGAGCAAAGGAACAACAACAACAACAACAAATTCCACTGTTAAAAAAGGAGAGGAGGCCCTTGAAGACAAATATCCCCTAAGTGATGCTCCATTATGGTATGAACTGCCAGCACTCTCTACTTTTAGAGGTATTCACTTCCATGCTAAAAAGAGGAGCTGCTGCAGGCTACCTTTGGTCTTCAAGAACACTTTATCATCCTGCCCAGCAACCTCTTTTTCCAAACACTTCTTTGGCAGGCTCACACTTCAGATCCAAGCTGGAAGTAATTCCAAGCCCAACCACAAGAGTTTAAGGTAAAGTGGGGCACTGACTGAGCCTCCTCAATTCCACCTTTTAATAAAGGAGACCAGCACCTTTTCATTTCTGTTTTCAGACAACATCAGGGCTTAATAAGAGTACCTGAGCCCAGCTTAGAGCAGTCTCTGCTCAAATCTCCCAAGAGATTAAACAAGGAGACCTTGCATCAGAAAGCAGCAGAACACACAGGCCTGACCCTAATGAAGGACAAGGACCACTCCCATATAATGTGCAAATGTTGGTGTCAGAACTGGTGCTCTGCCAAGCCAGGAGCAACAGGGACTGCCTGCCATGTTAAGACAGCTGGACACAACATTGCTCCTTCCACCTAGGTGACACTGCTAGGCAAAGGGTAAGCCAGGAGCAAGGATGCAGCTGCAGGGCAGACTTAAGGCATTTTCAAATGGTAGAACCCATTCAAGCAGTGAGGGAACACACAAGAAGCCTTGTGGCCATGGGAGAGGGGAGGAAAGAGAGGACTAGACAGGAAAATATAACCCATGAATGCCCAGCTCCAGTAATGAGCTTTTCTTCTCCATGGGGATTCTGACAGCACCACCAACTATGTTCCCTTCCCCCACTGGGAGCTTGCACAACTAGAAACACACCCTGGCAGTTTTTCTGACTCAGTGAGCTCTGAGCCAGGCTTCTCTCATTAACTCCAGGTTCCAGAGCTCTTTATTATACTGGGATTTTTCATGTAAAATCAAAACCACAGAGCAAGCTCCTCATCACAGTATGGTTAATGGGAGGTGGGTGTACCTGGAGTCACAGGGAGCTCAGGCACACACCTGATGGGAAGTCGAGTGCTTGTGAGTGCTTCCAGGTTCACAGCTGTGGAAACCCCACTTCCCTACAAACCACAGCATCATCAGCACTCAGACAAGCTGCTCCACACACTGTCCTCCACCAAACCCCTCAGCCATAGCCCACTGCAGCAACCAGAGGTGGTGGCCAACAGGCCCTTGGCTCACATTATCAAAGGAGAAGAAGAAAGTGCTGATTTCCTGGGGCACAAGCTGGCTCTCACAAGACTGCAGATCCAGCAGATGAGCAGAAGGTCAGATCCCACCACTCCTCAGCAACCAGCACGCTGCATTCACACCACTGCCTGCAGGGAACAGGTCCATCAACCCAAACCCTTCAGAACACTCACACTTGACTTCAGGCCACTGCAAGCACAGCTCCTAACCTGCCTGAGCCCACTGTAGAAAATCTGAATGCAGGAACCTTGGCCTGAATTCCAGCTTTCCAGTGCAAACACGATCAGTTCTGAGTCATACCCCTAGGACAGTATCTATGCAGTTATTTCACAACCCTGCACTAAAGGAGAGGGCCATCAACATCTCCTCATTGAGCAGCCACGTTCCAAGTCCTGTTTCTGTTTGGGAAACATCACTCTGTCTTCTCCCCATCAGGTTAACGTGTCATAGCACCAAACTCAGCTGTAATGACACAGGGCAAGGAAAAGGGCAGAATTCACTTATTCAGGGGACAAAATCAATCTGGAAGTTACTGTGAGACATGTGGATTTTCAAAGTGCCACAGGAAGGATCAAAACCTATCAGAAGATCAGCGCTGTTTGCTCGCCGCATACTTGGAGTCACTGTTTCAGCTTCAGGTGTGGCCTTGCCAGTGTGAGGATCCCCACAAGGGAGGAGAGGACCCCACAGAAACCAATCACTCCTGGGTTGGTCTTGTAGACGCCCAATGTATCCAGAGGGCCTGAGAGGTCACAGAGATTCTTCACCAAGTCCAGCAGCAGAGCAGGATGCCTCTTCAGCACCTGGAACAGCAGGAGGAGGAACCCAGGGAAACCCTCAGATTTCACACATCCTACTTCCCGGTGGCAGAAATTCTCCTTCACCTTTTCTTCCTGTATGGCTTGTTCCAGCCTCCAGGAGATCTCATACCAGTCCCTGCCCAGGTTCAGCAGCAGTGAGATGTAGTAACACTTGGTGGCCCAGCCGTGCCACTTGGGGCTGTCGATGTCGGGCCGCAGCCCCACGCTCTTCAGCCACAGGACCGTGTCACAGACAAAGTAGAGGGCTCGGGACAGGTTGGAGGCTGTGAGGCAGAAGCAAGGAACCACATCTGCCAGCTGTGTCGTCCTCCTGGCTGCCACCAAGGCGTGCACCACGTTGCCCAGCCTGAACACTGCAAGAAAGCCCCACAAAGGTTAGCACGGCCTGGGCCCTTACCGCAGGCCGGCCCAGGCGGGACAGCCTGCCGCGTCCCTGCACACGTGTGCCCTTGGAAACCTCTGTGGGCTTTGAGCATTTGTGTGCTCAAGCATCCTCTTCTCAGAGCATGAGAAGCTAGGATGAGTGAGGAAAGGGTTGTCAGCACCTCAGTTCTGTCCTGAGCACCCCCACACAAACTCTGCCGATAGCCAGGACTTGCAGCCTTCTCCTGCTGCTCCATTCTCAGTGCCTGGGTTCT
The DNA here is from genome assembly GCF_014839835.1 of Dryobates pubescens. Taxonomy (NCBI): domain Eukaryota; kingdom Metazoa; phylum Chordata; class Aves; order Piciformes; family Picidae; genus Dryobates; species Dryobates pubescens. The sequence continues at coordinate 5,862,129 of NC_071628.1, forward strand.
CTCTGGACCAGAATCACCCATGGGTACACAGATTGGGTTGGGAGGGACCTTAAAGATCATCCAGTTCCAACCCCCCTGCCATGGGCAGGGACTCCTCCCATTAGCCCAGGTTGCTCAAGGGCTCATCCAACCTAGCCTTGCACACCTTCAGGGAAGAGGCATCCACAAGCTCCCTGGGCAACCTGTTCCAGCTTCCGAACTGCGGCTTGCCAAGACAGCCATGTGGCAGCCAAAAGTGACAGAGCTGCCAGTTCCAGCTGTATGCTGCACTGGATTTCACCTAGCTCTGTGGGGAGGAAATGTTACTGCACTAACCCCACTGCTATCTTGGGCTGTGGCTTCCCTAAGCCTCTGTGAAAGGTGGTGGGTAATGTGCTGAGCACAATGAGACCCCAGTCCCTCCCCAGCCATGAATTTGTCAGAGGCAGATGCAGTTCCTTGCAGACAGGAATAGCTCTAACATTTGGAAATGATTTCTTCTGCTGCCCAGTTTGGCTTTTGCCCCCTGAATGTTAACATGCTATTATGCAAACCACTTTGAATAACCTGCTGCCCTGGTAGATGTTGGCAGCACCCAAGCTTAGTCCTGGATTTAGGCTTGACATCTACTCCTAATTTGTTTATAAGCAGCAACAGAATTATGGCTGATAAACCAGCTGGCCTCTCTGCTTAGGAATTCACCATGCTGTGGAGCTAGCTGGGGAAGGAAACCCAAAACAAATCCATGGCAACACATGAAATCAGAAGCTTTGCCTCATACATTGAAGTTGTTCCTGGATTGAGCAATTGCTAAGTGGGTGCAAGATCAACCCTAAGCAGTGATGACGACAGCAACCACAATGGATGCAGCTGTGACACAGAACAATGTGATGCAAGCAACTGAGACTATGAGAAAAAGGATGGAAGGGAAAAATCATTTAGTGGAGGACAAATGCTAAAGGAAATTCATCTGTGAAGCAGGATATAAAAAGCCATAGTCAAGTCTGGTCCCTCAGAGGTGATCTTTAACGGAATGATGATCTTTAACATTAGGCCTTCTCAACCCCATCACTTAGAAAGTCTAACAAGAGGGCACCAAGACAACCTTGCACCATAACCCTGTGGTCTGTCCTTGAACAGAGGTGACAATTTGATCTCTGCAGCAACAGCTGCCTCTTTACTTACCACCCTAGTTCTCCCCATGATAATTCAGATGTCCTCAATGGAGAGGAGGTTGAGAGGTGACGGATGTCTACTTGGCCATACCTAGCCTGGCAAGCCAAGGCAAGAATAAGGTCTATTGACAGCTTCCATTTGGTGGCTATGGGCTAAGTTACCTACAGAAAAGGCAGGGCCAGGAGCTGTTTTGCTGGGAGGTACAAGTGAAAAGGGACTTATCCCTCCAGACACCAGGTACTTACTTTTGCGGCCAGAACTCATGCTAGATTCCAACTGCTTGAGTTTCATTACCAGCTTCTCTTTATCAGCCTTATGCTCTATTAGATAGCTAAGCAACATGCATGTGAACTGAGTGGCTCTGGAATGGAGAAAACGAGGAAAAGGGTACACAGGTGAAACACAGGCACTTCACAGCGATGGCAGCAGCAGGGCAAAGTTTATTTCCGAGCTTAAGGTCACCCCTCTCGCCCCCTCTACCCGGGAGCAGGGGCGCCGAGCGCAGGAGGGGCGGCTGAGGACAGGCGGAGCGGCAGGGGAGCAGCAGTGCGGCGGGAGAGGGGCCGGTGCCCGCCCGGGGAGCCCAGGCGGCTCCCCCGCCGGCGGCAGGGGGTTCCCCGGGAGGCGCAGCGGGGATGCTCCGCCCCACGGGGGTCCCCGGAAAGCCGCCCCCGCGGGGCCGCTGCCCGCAGGGGCCGAGCCGCCGGCCCGGCATGAGCAGGCCGCCCGGCCCCGCACTCACCGGAAGAGCTGGTCCCGGCCCTGGCTACGGTTGGTGAAGTCCACGAAGGCCTCCATGGCAGCGGCGACGGAGGGGCGGCAGGCGCGGGAGGGGCGCGGGGGCCGTGGCCTCTCCGCTCCGCTCCGCCCCGCTCCGCCCGGGTCCCGCCCCGCAGAGGGAACCTTGGGCTCCGGGCTGCGTTCCCGGCCGGGCTGCGCGCCGTTGCCGCGGTAACCGTCAAGCACGGGGCAGGTGTCGCCGCTAAAGGCTCCCCCCGGCTACGGCTGTTGCCTTCGGGAAGGTGGGAGGGCAGCGGCTCCGTTCCGGGCCCGGGCCCTCGGGTCCCGGCCCGCACTCTGAGGCTGGTGCGGGGTGACGGCGGCGGAGAGGAGCCCGGCCCGAGCCCCAGCTGCCCCGGCCCCGCTGTGCAGGAGGGAAGCTCAGCGAGCCGCCGCTGGCTTGGAAAGGAAGGTCGTAGCTTGCAGGGCAATCAGCTGCTTTCCAAATGAATTGTCGGGGGGGGTTATCTCGGGGGTTGTGCTACACGGCCTTTAAAGGTCCCTTTCCATCCCGAAGCATCGGAAGATTCCATGAATCTAATCCAGGCTGAATTAGGTCTCCTAATGAGGGCACAAATGAACGTTTTGTCGAAGTGCTTTGTCACAGTTCTTACACAAACTGGGGCCAAAGCTTTTACACTCTTGTTTTCTGTAGGCAGCTTGCAGACATCTGCCTGGCTCAGTACTCCCAGGAGGAACAGAGGTAATGCAGGGGACAAAATGATCTGTGTAGAACAGGGCTGCCTATCTGTGCTGAAAGGAATCTCCCTTGCCTTGCAGAGAGCATTAATCACCTTTTTCTTCACCCACCCCCACCCCATTACCTCATGCAAGTAGATATTGCACGTTTCTTCACTCTTCTGCATCTCCTGTGGTTCCCACGTCCGCGGTGTGGTTTGCATCTGGAAGGGCAGCAGCATGGCTGTGTATAGCCGGAGGCACCCCCTGGAGATTCCTCCTCCATCTGAGAAGGACTGGCTGAAGGACCAGGAGGAGAATTTCTTCCTGCAGGATCCCGAGCGAAAGCGTGCTGCCTTGCCTCAGCCCTTCAGGATGGTCAACAAACTGGTGATGCTGGTTTTTGAGAATGCCATGGAGATCATTGAAAGAAGGGAGATGCTCCAAGAGGCCCAAAAACTGAAGAGCCAGCCCACAAAATGCTTTCCTGCAGCTGAATTCCAGGTACAGAGCCCCTGGGAGCAGAGGCAGAGTTAAGCGCCGTAGCGGTTTTCCTGGAGCGTATCCATTCAGCTGCTTTTATACTCTTCTGTTCATCACCTTCCCCAGAAGCCACCACCAGCTCACTGCTTTCACTTGAGAAGGTTGCAGCTTCTAAGCTGGTCTGACAGGTTCTGCTTCTCACCCACCTATCACACCTCTCTGAAAAGAGAGAAGCAGATATTAAGCAGCTTTTAATTCACCTTCTGCTTCTCAGGCTGGCTCCACCCTTGTTTGCTGAGGAGAAGGCAGCTAGTCCTGAGCAGTGGGCAAGCTCAGCTCTGTCTTCTGGGGTACACCCTGGCTGGAGGGTCAGGAGCAGGAGGGCAGCACTGCCCTCCCCATTGCTGTGTGGAGGTATCCAGGAGGATGCAGTGGTGCCTGCTGGGGCTCTACCCAGAGGAGCTCAGTATCATAGAATCAATAAGGTTGGCAAAGACCTCAAAGATCATCAAGTCCAACCTGCCACCCAACGCCTCATGACTACTAGACCATGGCACCAAGTGCCACATCCAATCCCCTCTTGACCACCTCCAGTGATGGGGACTCCACCATCTCCCTGGGCAGCACATTCCAATGGCCCATCTCTATTTCTGTGAAGAACTTCTTCCTAACATCCAGCCTAAACCTCCCCTGGTGCAGCTTGAGACTGTGTCCTCTTGTTCTAGTGCTGGTTGCCTGGGAAAAGAGACCAACCCCCACCTGGCTACAGCCTCCCTTCAGGTAGTTGTAGACAGCAATATGGTCTCCCATTGAAGCTCTGTGGGAAGGCTGAGTGCTCCTCAGCTCTTGGCCTTTAAAGCCCCTTCTGTTTGCCAGCAGGGGAGAGGTGGGAGCAAACTTTCTCCTTCCCAACACAGACCAGTCTCTTTGGTGGGAATGAGAGGCCTTTCCCTGCTCTTCTGATGAAAGCTCAGGCTAAAATGCCTCCCTTGCAGAGTCAATGATCTCTGCTGGTGAAGGACTGGGAGTCTCTTGCTAGCATGGCTGATGTGGGGATGCAGTTGGGTACACTCATCTTTTCCCCTTTCTTGGCAGGTAACTGGAAGAGCCAATTGCCTTGCAGTGTCTGGGACATGCATCTTTGTTGGCCTGTCCGTGGGTCTGGCTGCCTTCAGGGTGTCTGACTGCAGGGAGCTGAGTGCCTGGGATGCAGCCAGCACAGAGATTTGTGCTGTCCGTGCTTCGCAGCTGGGGAATGGGCGCCACGTCCTGCTGGCTGTGGATGAAATGGGTTGGTGTGGCCTGGATTTCCTTGGCTGGCTGGGGATGGCTGTGCTCTGGAGCTGAAGAGCTGACAGCTGCTGAATCAGGAGGAAGATGGGAATGGCTGACAGGGTTCCTGGAAAGCCTTGCAAAGAGGGCGTTCGATGGCAGGCTGTAGGGTGACTGTGATTAGCAGAGGGTGTGGGTTTCGTGTCCTCTTTGGCACAGCAGAGGCAGGTGCAGAGCTGAGTGTGGGAGATTTCAGGGACACCTCAGACCAGGCTTTTCAAACTGGCTTATCCATCTCTGTCTACAGTTGAGTGTTTATTGCTGCTGGCATAAGGAAGCCAGTGAAAGTGTAGTGCTGGAAGCAGTGGGATGTTCTTCCTTGAGCCCAGGAGAAAAATATTGTCCTGTTCACTCTCCTGTACATGTTGTAACAGCCTTCTCCAAAGAGCATGGCTGCCATCTGTTCACTTTTCTCCTCCTCCTTCTGTTACTTTTGTGTTTCTATTGCAGGACTTGTCTGGCTCTTCTGCTTTCACAAGGAAAGCTTCTTGCTCGTTAAAATCCTAAATGAAGTGGTAAGTGCTGCCACAGACACTGGGCAAAGGCTGGTGAGAAATCAATCATAGGGAGTGCTAATTGATCTCAAGAACTTCTGTCATGGGCAGCAGCACTTTGAGAGTGCTGCTCAATATTCATTCCTGTTCTTCTTACAGTCTGTCTGGCCTTCCCCCTGTTGAGAACTGTGGAAGGCCACAGAACTCTGAATCAGGGATCTTGCTTTGATGCCAGCACTATTTTCTTTGGCAGGAGGATATCAGGATGCAAAGTACTTGTGTGGAGGTGGTGCTGTCTCCAGGAGGTGATTACACAGGAGTCCTGCTGCAAGGCAAGTGCAGCCACATGGTTTGTTGGGTGATGGCTGCTGTGTTCTAGCAGAGAGGCCAGCAGCAATGCTTTTGAAGTGTTCAAAATGTTCTGGGTTCACAGGGATCCTGTTCCTAACCCTCCCAGTCCCTCCTCCAGCTGAGAAAGCTGGTCCTGCCACTTTCCATCCTCTCCAAAAGGCCTGCTGTGGATCAGGGCTGATCCCCAAAGTGAGCTGTCTGTAACTGGCCAGCACAGTTCCCAGCTCCCAGGAGGCTCAGTGAAAGCAACTTTCCTGCCTCCTCAGAAGAATCAAACTCACTTTTTCCTCTGGTTTGCTGTGGCTCCCTGGGACAGTGGGAATAGGTACATCTGAAGAATGTTCTCCACAGGCATAAGCCAGGCAGCAAAGGCTCTAAAATCACTGCAACAACCTCCTTGCCACAACATCTTTCTGCTTCGTGGCAGCTGCCTGTGTGAACCCATTTGCTGCTGGCAGGCTTTCTGATCCCTTGTTTGGTGGAATCTGCCTGAGAGAACAGGATAAGTGGCACACACAGAACCACTGTGAGACCTTGTCTCACTTTCTACTTTATCTCAGAGGGCAAATAACTTGGAGCCTCTCCATGGTGGGTATTGGGCCTGGAGGCTGAGGTGTCAGTCTCAATCAATCATGTGAAGCCTTAAGGAGGAGGAGGGGTGGGATTTTATATTTAAAGAAAAAGTAGTAATCCAGATCATGTTTTGAGGACATAAGATAGCAGAGGCTGCTTGCTTGAGAGACCTTTTCTCCTCTTCTCCAATTGCTCAACGTGGTTTCTCAATGCAGACAGTACAAAAGCTTGGCTGGAGATCTACCAATTGCCTAAGGAGTCCTGGCTGAAGGAGATGGAAAAGAACTCAGGAGCTGCAACAGGGCTGGTTTGTGGGGAAAGGAGGTCAAGCTGGACATCTGTGGTACAAAACAGTTCCATCTCCCACTGTGCCTTGTTTGCTTGTACCCTTTTGCCTACAGGTCCTTCCCCAAGCCTTGCTCCAGCAGGCAGTGACAGCAAGATACAGGCTGAACAAGTCTGTTGGCCCAGGGGGATGGAGTCTGTGTCTGTGTGGCTGTGCTGCTGCCCATCCCACATTTCACAAGGGTTTTTTGTTACTGGGACATGTTTACTCTCCCAAGACAGGCTTTTAAATGAGGCTCCCTTGGTCCCAGTGCTAGTCCTGCTGCCCCTCCCTGAAACTCCTTCCCCAGCAGTGTTGCCCCATCTGAGGGTGCCCTGCACAAGGGCATTCCACAGGGCTTCTCCCTTATGCTGCTGGGGGAAGGTTAAGGAGTGGGAATTGGGCCTGGTACCTCCACTTAGAAGTCTGGTCCTGAGCCATGGTTTGTGTTTTAGGCTGGTGGGGTTGTGGCTGAACCCTCCTGAGCAGGACTGGGTCTCTGCCTGTTTGCACTGACCACTGCCACCTCTGGTTCTTTGGCAGAAAACTCTGGAGCTGCATGGAGGGTGCAGCTGAAATGATAACTGGCCTCAGCTGTTACAGAGAACGTTAAAGCTAGCTCAGTGGTCAACCCTCTCCTGCATTGCTTCCACCCTGATAAATTTTACCTCCCAACACACAGCCACCTTCTGCCCAGCACCTCCAGCTAACCCTCTGTGATGCCTGCCTTGTATCTCCTTCCTTCCCCTTTTCAGCAGAGGCTTTTCTGGCCATTTAAGAGGGAGGTGTTTCTCAGCCCTGTCTTCAAGGCAGACATTCCCCTTCACTTGGCCAAGCCAAAAGCAAACACCCAGACATTCCCTCTTTGCTGATTCCATGTAAGGTACTTCTCAGACATGGTTGACTCTTATTTAGCCAGTTGTCAGTGTGTGTGTGTGTGTGTCTGGTGATGATGGGGATTCCCCAGTGCTAGTCCCCATTCTTGGGCTCTCTGAAGTAAAACCTGGTTCTTAGAGACAGCAGCACTCTGCAACCTTTAGTCCTGCTTTCCCTGCCCCCTCATCTTTTTCCCTGTACCTTCCTGTGCCCCATGCAATAAGTGGAGGCTTGTTCAATGCACAGAGAGAGGAGGTGCTTGGGCAGAACATCCTTTGTGATGCTGAGAAAGCAGTGACCTCCCTGAAGCTTCTGTGTTTTGATGGTTGAACTTAAACCCAGTAGCTCCTAGGCAGGGTCAGCCCAACTTTGCATACAGTTACTTTAGAAAGCTTTTGATTCCCATGAGCAGGGGGAAACTTAGCAGTACAGGGGGCACAGGACAGTTCTCAGGCTGCCATTTTCATTGCAGGAGTCTCATGTGTCTGCAAACAATGCTGCTGCAAAGCTGAGCCTCCCAGTGCTGCTGCTGAAGGTGAAGCCACCCAAACCCATTACAGGTCAGGACCAATCCTGTACTTGCAAAGTGAAGCCTCCTTCAGCTGTCAAAGGGGTCATGGCCCTTATGGCTACAGAACAGTTCAGAGAGTTCCAGTAGCATGCTCCCTGGTGCCTTCCTGACCTCTCTTTGGAGTCCCTTGTAATGCTGTAGTTGTTCCTTCTCCAACCATCTCAGGTGTCACCTCTGTGAGCACAAAATACTTCAGTGTGTCTTGAAGTGGGTGTCATACACCCTTGGCTTCCTTGTCAGCAGAGAGCAAGGAAGTTGCTTCCTAGGTTGACAGGTTGCCCAGGGAGGTGCTGGAAGCCTCATGCCTGGAGGTGTTTGCAGCCAGGCTGGATGTGGCTGTGAGCAACCTGCTGCAGTGTGAGGTGTCCCTGCCCATGGCAGGGGGGTTGGAACTGGCTGATCCTTGAGGTCCCTTCCAGCCCTAACAATTCTATGATTCCATGACAGCAACCCTGGTTTGCCACTCTGAGTCCTGGGTTCACAGGAAGGTGCTGAGGCTGGGGAGGGAGCAGACCACAGGCTGGAACACTGCTCAGGGAGAATGCCCCAGGCAGGCAGAGTGAGCTGGGCCCTCAGATGACTTGCCCTAGTCCCTGCCTTCAGGGACCAGTGCCATGGCAAGTGCCTCATGTTCTCAGTGTTGAAATCCCTCTACCAGGGAGATGCCATGTGTCCCTCTTCAGGACAGTGGCACCCTGAAGGAAGGATACTCAAGTGCCTCAGAGCTCTCCATGAGGCCTGCTCCTCCAAGGCTGTGCCTTTTCCCCTTGTGTCCCTAATCCAGGCAGTAGTTTTAAAAGCCCTTTGGATGCTCTGAAGGAAGTGGATGATGACAGCATGCTTGGCCTGGGGTACAATCACCTAATCAAGGCCTCCCAGTGGGAGCTGCATGAAGCAATCTTCTGTAGAACTTACAAGGAGTATCTGAAGGTGGTGGATGAGGCAGAGTGCAAGGAGAAGACCCCCAGGTGAGTGGGAGCATCAGCCAGGATTTCAGTCCATGAGACATCCACCCTGGGTCCTTTTCAAGCACAGAGGGAAGCCTCTGTCACAGCTTTGCTCCCCTCATCTCAAGTTCCAGGGCAGGGGGCTAGAACCAGGTCTTGTTGCAGTGCTGCTGACTTACCAAAGCTTTTCTTTTACAAATAGTTCTTCCTTTTTTTCCCCCCCAGACATGCTACTTTTCACTTCATTTTGCCCAGCTGGATCCTACAGGTGGGACCTGCAATCAAAGTCCAGCCAGGTAACCCAAATGGATCAGAAGCTGTTAAGCTGTGAAGCACATCACTGCATGACTTGGAGCTCCAGTTTAGAGCTCACTGGCTCTGGCTTGGCTTCACTGTATGAGTTCCATCTCCAAGGACATAAGCCTGGATACAAATGTCTGAGACTTACAAGCCAATTACTGGCATGGAATCAAAGAAACTTAGCTCCATGGTTTAAAAAACAACCAACCAACCAGCCAAGAAACAAATGGAAGAGCAAAACCAGCACAAAAATCCCCCCCAGAGCACCACAGAAATGGAGCAGGCAAATAATCAAAAGTAACAGACAAAGGGAGGGTTTGTTGTGGCTTAGTTTCTGTGTCAGGGGAACCATGAGAGCTCTAACAAGAGCTTTCTGATGGTGTTTTGGTGTTCTGTATGGTTCCTTTCTTTGTCCCCAAACTCCTCCTCTCTCTTCTTGTCCCCTTCACTGTACCAGATGTTGCAGCTGGCATCAGTGTGCACTGGGATGGAAGCCACAACCTCTGCTTCTACTCACTTCACCCACTCAAGGAGAGAGCAGGTAAGAGACTCTCTCTAGCAGAGCACTCTGTGGGGAGCAGGAGTATTCAGTGGCCAGTGGCTGTTGTTCAGTCAGACCTTGGTGGCTCAGGGAAATGAGGAATGGGGAGGAGAGTTGCCCCATGTCATGTAGGCTGGGCTGGATGCTAGGGCTCCATGCTGGAGCCACTCTGGCAGGAGGCCCCAGAGTGGTTTAGTGGTCATGAGGTGTTGGGTGACAGGTTGGACTTGATGATCTCTGAGGTCTTTTCCAACCTTATTGATTCTATGATTCTATGCTGTAGCAGCAAATTGGAACCAAATCCTCTCCTGAGAGAGTGTGCCCTGCACCTTCTTACAGTTACCTCTCTTCATGTCCTCCTGTTTAGAGTCTGATCCAAACCCTGATGTTGTGTGGCCATGTGCAGCTCCAATTGTGTGCTCTGCTGTTAGCTTCTGCTCCAGGTACCTGGCACTGGCATGTGAAGATGCAGCAATAGCTATCTGGGATAAGCACCTAGGTGAGTTTGCCCTTTGGGACTGTGTGTTGGGGTCACAGTGGCTAAACTGCTCCCTTCCCTAGGGGTTTCAGGTTCTGGGAACTGGAGTCCAAACAGTTCGGACTCCTTCATGGGACGCTTGGCAGAAGTTGCCAGCACAGTGTGACAGCCTTAGCCCTGACAGACCCATTCCCATCCACAGCAGTGCAGGGGGCTGTGGGCTGCTGCAGCAAGGGCTTATGCCTGCCTGGCCCTGAGGCTGTGGGCCAGGCGGCAATTTGCCACTTCAGCCTGAGGCCATCTTTGAGGCTGTTGTGGCATCTACAGTCCAGGCTGCTGCCAGTGCTAGTGTCGTCCTGCCGTGGTGCAGGGATTCTCCTGCCAGAAGAATTTTCTGCTCTCAGGATTGTTCTGGTGGCTTCTGCCTCTGAGCAGGCCACTGTCCAAGCTAAACTTTCCTTGGATTTCTTCCTAAGCAGCTGGTTTTGGTGTGTTTGGTTTTTCCTCCCCCTCCTTCCCCAGGATACCCACTCTCTGTGACTGCCATTCCAGAGGAGCGTCGCATCCGTAGCCTCCACTTCCTGCAGAGCTCTACAGCTGCCAGTGATGAGACTCCTTGTCCTGGTGCAGCTCCTGCCTGCCCCATGGTGCAGCTCCTAGTGCTGTGTACAGACAGCTCTTTCTATTTGGTGAAAGCACCCAGGACTGGGAGGTCCAGCATCACGCTTCTGGCAGACAGGTGAGGTAGAACAAGTTCTGCGCTGTGAGGGCGGTGCAGGAACACTGCAACAGGTTGCCCAGGGAGGTGATTGAGGCCCCAGCCCTAGAGATATTCAAGGTGAGGATCACAGAATGTCAGGGGTTGGAAGGGATCCAAATAGATCATGGAGTCCAACCCCCCCCTGCCAGAGCAGGACCATAGAATCCAGCTCAGGTCACAAAGGAACACATCCAGACAGGCCTTGAAAGTCTCCAGGGAAGGAGACTCCACAACCTCTCTGGGCAGCCTGTTCCAGTGCTCTGTGACCCTTACAGGAAAGAAGTTCCCCCTTGTGTTGAGGTGGAGCCTGCTGTGCTGCAGCTTACATCCATTGCTCCTTGTCCTATCACAGGGAACAAGTGAGCAGAGCCTGTCCCCTGCCTCCTGACACCCAGCCCTCATACAGGCTCGACAGGGCTCTGGGCAACCTGATCTAGTTGAGGATGTCCCTGCTGACTGCAGGGGATGTTGGATTGGATGACCTTTGGAGGTCCCTTCCAAGCCAGACCATTCTGTGGTTCTGTGACTCTGACAGATCTCACTCCAGCCAAAGCAGCCTTGTGGGGTGGTAGGCAGGTCCAGGTGGTCAGGGAGCCCCAGACTTCTATAGGGAGCTTTCTACTGCTGTTACTCAGGTAGCTCTGCCATGCTGCTGCCAGCAGCAAGTGTGGTTCTGCTAGGAGTCAGTGGCTATGGCAGAGTTAGGGCTGTCTCTGGGCTCTACAAAGCAGAACCCAAGTCCTTGCAGCACTGCTCCAGGGCTGCCATTCAGCTGGGTGGGTCTCTGCCAAGTGCCATGGGAGCTCTTCCCTTTTCTCTTCTGCCCTTGCCAAAGTAACTTTCCCCCAGAAGCCAGAATAAGCATTTCTTGCCTTTTCCACCAATGTTGTGTTCATGTATTCCCTTGGTTTGAGGAGAGGGCTCAGCTCTAGGAAAGCTGCAGCTCTGCAGGCTGTGGCTTCCTGCCTCCATGGCAGGCTGGGGCTTGGTATCTCCAGCGCAGCTCCTAGGCAGGTCTGCAGAAGGATGGGCCTCAGGGCTTCCTGCCCAGGAGAAGACAAGCAGTTCCTCCATGGTTAGAGCTTCATGCCAGCCCCTGTGCCACACACTGCCTTTCTCACAGGCTCTCACTGCACAGCAGGGCCATGAGGCAGTGCCATCACCATGAGTCTGTTTTCCAGGCCTGAAGATCCAGACCTTGCGGTCAGCGCCGTGGTGCCCGTCCTGGCCCTCCCCAGTGCAGTGAGTAGCAGTGCCAGCCCTCCTCACAGCTGGGGCAGGTCACAGGTCCACCTGGGCCAGGATCCTGTTTCCAAGTAATGGCTGTAACTGGATGCCTGGAAAACAAGGAACAGAGCAATCAGATGTGGTACTGCCCTCACATCCTTTCTCAGCCTCCAACTATTGTTAGCATGGGGGCTTCCTTCCAGAGGCCCTGGAGACCTTCTGCACATGGACAGGTCCAGCTGCAAAGATGACAGGATCTGAGCATGAAGCTTCAGGCATCAGGGTCAGATATGAGAGGGCATCATGGTGAGGAGAAGTTACCAGCACAGGTCCAGCCAGACCTTTCAAAGGAGCCTTAAAGTTTTCAGGCATGGGGGGGAAAAGGACAAAAAGTTGCTCACCAGAGCAAGCTGTGCAGAAGGGTGGAACTAGTTCATTTCTAACTCTCTCTACTGCCCCTTTCCAATCCCATCCTGCAGCAATTCCAGTCCAGGTTCCCTGCACAGCCTGTTCTTGATCTTCTCTGGCCCTAGGACTACTGAGCCGGCAAAGAAAACGGTAGCAGGGTTGAGGATGTGAAGTGCTGAATGTCATTCCATGTCCTTTCTAGGAAATGCTTTTCACTCCTGTCACATCTATTTCTAAGTGTTAACTTGCTGTTTGAGGTGCTGGTCTTCTCCTGGGATGGCAAGCTGTCCCTGATGAACACTGCCACATCACAGATCCTTTGCTGCTTCACTACTCCACCTCCTCATGCTGTAGCATCCCCCTGGCAGCCAGTGTTCAGCATGGATGATGTGAACTGCTGCTTGCTGCTTCGAGGTGGGCAGCACCTGTAGCCTTAGCCATGTGCTCACTGGGTAGCTTCAGCTGTGCACTGATCCTTGATAGTTCTCACTGGCTGACTCTGCTCTTGTTTCTGTGTAGGAGATAAGCAGCAGCAGGAGGAGGGAGATACCTTGGCACACAACCACAGCACCATCTTCCTTTTTGACTTCAACTCCTACCCACTGAAGGAAGCTTTCCCAAAGGAACCAGATTTGCCTCTCAAATCCTTACAGAACCTGCCTTGGATGGAGAGATGTAAGAAGTTCTTGTGTGATAGGTAAGGTCCCTCCTGCCTGAGAGGGGAGGGCAGCTGCACTGCTGGGAGCTGCAGTGTTCAGCTCTCACTCTGGAGCTCCTGCATTCTGAGTGCTGTGACAGATTTCTCTCTGGGGAAGGCTGATGTTCAGGTAGCTGGATTCCTGACAGAGACCCAGGACCCTTCCTCCACTCCCTTCTGTCTTTCCTGGAACAACTTAAGAGCTGTAAGCCAGGATGCTGGGGGAAGCTTTGTCCTACTGTGTTCTACTGTGCTCCTGTGCAAGCTTGTCAGGAAATGATCCTCACTTCAGTGTCTGCCTATTCCCTTTGGCAGCAGAGACAGACAGAGTGGGGATCCCTGGCACCTTGCTCCCCTCCTCCACGCCGAGGTTTATTTAACGTTTGGGTAGAGCTGTGTTGGAGGTTTCTCGGTTTAAAAAGGTCCCCAGCGCCTCAGGCCGTGGTTGCAGAGCTGCTGCGTTGAGTTCATGCTGTCAGTAGGTGGCAATGTGACCTCTGTTATCGGGGCACCTTTTCCCTTTTGGGAGCTTCTGCTCGGTCCGTGCCAGCGCTCTTCTCTTTGTTCTTTTCACTGTGCCTTCGTTCTCCCACCTGAAATGGAGCAGGTGGGTGCAGGGGTCACCTCACAGCACACATCACCTGCTAATTCCCCAATTCCTTGTCTCCAGGGTGATTCTTGTGCTGTTGCCTGGTTGGTTAAGTGCAGAAAAGTTTCATCCTGTGCTACCAGCCACCCATTCTGTCCCTCCCTCCCATAAAGCTGAAGAGGAGACTCTTCCCTGCCTCATAACACAAAACCAGGGGAGACTTCACCTCCAGGGGTATCTTGCTCCCTGGGTGCTGAGAGCTCGAGCCAGAGCAGAGCAAATACAGCTGCAGTGAGCCCTGTGCCTACAGAGGCCAGCAGGTGAAGAAGAAGGTGAAGGTCACTGCTGTCAAGAACAGTAAACTTGAGCATGAGGGTTGCCCAGGGAGGTGGCTGGGGCCTCATCCCTGGACATATTCAAGGTGAGGCTCAAAAGGGCTCTGGGCAGCCTATCTAGTTGAGGTTGTCCCTGCTGACTGCAGAGGGGCTTGGAGTGGATGACCTTTGGAGGTCCCTTCCAACCCAAACCATTTTATGATTCCATGAGGGAGTCACTGAGGGTTTTTGGACACAAGAAGTCAGAACTGTTTAATTTACAATGAGCCCCAGGGACCCTTGGAGGAACCAGGCTAAAGTTGTCTGAGCACTAGGGTCTCTTTTAATCAGCCTTTTCTCCCCTTGTTAGGCAGCAGAAGCTGCTGGGAAGTGAAGAGGAGTTATCTGAGTACTGGAGCTCACTGCAGGCACAAGCAGCTGCCATGGACAAGGAAAGAGTGAAGGTGAAGGGTCAGAAGAAGCCATAATCCTGCAGATCTGTGACCCAGCACTGACACTTTGATAGCAGCTCAATTCAACTCTCCTGCTGCTGTCCAGCCTGGGGCAGTTTGTCATCTGGAGCAGCTGCCTGGCTGCTGCTGCTCAGCCACAAGGATCTGCAGCCCTGCCTCTCCCTTTGCCTAACCCTCTGCCTGTTCCAGCAGGGTTCAGCTCCTCCTCATCAGAGCCAAATGCTGCTGATGGAAGAATCTTGAGGTGGGAAAGGCCACTGCTTGGAGGTGGCAGGCCCAGCATCTGTGTGGTTCAGCCAAGTGTTTGTGCTGGATCTCTGGGTCCTCCCAGAGACCTGGAGTGTCAGGGCAATGTGGTGTGTCACAGTGTCCCACCATAATAAAGCCTTTTCTCCATCAGAAGTCTCTTGCTCTTGACAGGACTGGCATTCTATTGTACTCTGGTGTTCTGTCCTGCTGTTGTTGAGGCTCACCACTGTGTCTTATCTTCTGCTCTGACCCAAAGGGGCAGGCAGCAGCATCCTTCAGCTTAGCAAGAGACCTGATCTTTTCAAACCAGCCAGCCAACTGGCCATGAAGGGGGCAGAGCACAGCAGTGCCACTGCAGAGTGTCAGGCCTGACCTAGGCTCTTCTGCAGCGTGGTTGTTTCTTTTGACTTCCAAGCAGGCAGTACAGAGAAGCTCTCTGGGTTGTGGTGAGGCTAGAGCTGGTTTTGGAGCCAAGAACCACTGTCACTGAGGAGCAGGACAGAGACTGGGGGGGTTGGAGAGAAGTTAGGGCTGTGCTGAAGCAAAGGCAGGCCAGGAGCATGGCCAGCATGTTGGTTCAAAGGCCATAAAAAGCTGAAGCTCATCCTGTGGGAATAAAGTCATCCAGTCTGTCAGGGAGGTAGGAATGGGGAGAAGCATTCCACTTGTTCCCCAGTGCCAGGTGCCTGGGTTTGCTGTGGAGAAGGAGCAGCTCTTTGAACTAAACCTCTCTATTTGCTACCTTTGTGCAGAGCTGTGGGGGCCCGAGCCAAGCCCTTTTGTGCTGTCATTTTCCATCTGCCACAGATTACAGCTTCACAGCTCCTCTGATTGTTATGGGTACTGATCCTGGGCTGAGTGAGCTCTTCCCATCTGCCTCAGTGCAAAGTCAAGTGGGTTAGCTCCAACCACCTTCAATGCCTCTTTAAACTGAGCCACCTGGTTCAGCACTGCAGTGAGCAAGGAATAATTCCTGATGCTTGCTTTTGTGCTTGCTGTGCTGGCACTAACAACTTCATCATTTTGTTTCTGTGGTACTTTAAGATGAGCAATGGACCTTCTGCCATAACTGGACACAGGGGATCCCTCAGGGCAGGGATTCTTATCCCTGCATTGCTTCCCACGCTGCAGAGAGCCAGCACAGCTAGCACACAGCCTCCTGAACAGCACTGGGTCTTAATTCTTGCTGTTTGAGCAAATGTGAAGGGCTTGAGGATCTGTGTCCTTAATCCCACCCCATCTGCTTTCCATGCAGAAAAGGAGCAGGGCTTGCCTGGCATCAGGAGAGGCAGGGCAGGATCTGCTAACCAGTTAGCTGTCCCGTGCTTCCACCACTTTGTGTGTGTTCATCTCAAGAGGTGCTTGTTTGTTTGCAGTTTGGATTTGTTCTAAAACTCTAATCATGTGCTTGGCCAAGATAGCCAGGAGCTGGCAGGCTCCACAGAGAAAGGAAAACAACAAGCAGCTGCAGGAGGTTGATGAAGAGCCTTTGTTTTTCCTCATGACTTCAGCAGGGGACCATTTGTTCCCTGCTTCTTCGAAGGGACACGGGAAAAAATAGGTCTGATCAGTGTGTTGAGGCTGCCTCTGTGAGGGAGCTGTGTGCTGAGCTCCCACAGCACCTTCTGGAGAGGTTCTGAGGAGTGCTTATTCCAAAGATGATGCCCTTGCCAGCGAGTCTTTCATTCCTGGTCACTAGATCTGAGCCAGCCTGAGCTCTTCTGCTGCTGTAGAGAGGCCTTGGGAAGTGTCATAAACTTCACCATCAAAAGATGAAACTCTTGAAGAGCCCTGGGTGGGAGCCAGCTCCTAGCTCAGTGCCAGGTTCAGTGAGCTCAGAGGTGCTGCCTGGGTGTAATAAGAACAATTTCTCTGTGTGTTTTAAGAAACGAAGCCCGTTGGTGCGTTGAGGCTTGTGAGAGTGAGGACGGGGAGCTGGGAGCCACAGAGAGGCGCTGGAGCAGCACCGTGGCGGCAGAGCCAGGCTCCTGCCCAGCCATGCAGAGATGGTTTCTGTGGGAGAGGAGCCTCTCCTTTAATCTCACTAAATTATCTGCTGTTCTCTGCAAGAAGGCAAATGTCATCTTACATCTTTGCATACTTGTTTGTGCTTTTTGGAAGCAGAGGAAATCAGAGGCTGAGCTGATAAGATTCCCCCCACGCCCCAGGGCCAGCAAAGGCTTGGGCTGTGTGGATAAGTCCTGGCTGTGCCCTCAGAAGGGCTCTGGAAGCTACACTCCTTGCACCTGTGGTGCCAGATTTGAGGCAACAACAGCTCACATATCCTCGAGTGCCTCACCACATACAACCTGAAGCCATCCCAAGGAGGTATCTGTAAAGACCTCTGTGTCCTGTCTGGGGCAAGAGACTGTGGGCCACGATGTGGTGCCTCGAGGGCACTCCCTGCAAGTGCTTGCTCTGTTTGCTCTGGAAACAGGAGCAGCACAAGGTCAAAATTATCCCTGCTGTACAAATTTGTGTCTGGATACAGCTGAGCCAGGTGCCACATCCCATTCCTAGCTGCTCAGATAGCTCTCATTGTCCAAGCCAGTGTTGCCTCATTACCTCTAATGCCAGTTCCCTGTACCAGGGCACAGTTTCTCATCGTCCCTTGAGTCCAGGCTATAGCTGTCAAGCTGTGCTGTTCAGCAGATTAACTCTTTTAATCTTCCTCAATGCATTGTGTCAGGGATCTCAGCCTGGTTGGATTTGGAGTTTCTGTAAACCCCTTCCAGTTTGTCCCTGTTTCTGTGCCAGTTTGTCCTTGTCTGGTGTTGCTGCTGCTGCTCTGTCTATGACCTGGTGCAATCACAGAACATGAGGGGTTGGAAGGGACCTCCAGAGATCATCCAGTCCAACCCCTGTGCCAAAGCAGGATCACAGGGCATGAGAGGCCAGGTTCTGCTGGCCTTCATACCTGCTTTTGTAAGAGGAAGACTGCTGGCATGAGAAATGAGCCCTGATTTCAAGGCCAAACTCCAGGAGGAAGCTGGCTGAGCCAGGCTGAGGGTGCTGAAGGGATAAGAGTCTTGCACAATGGCTGGGGGGATGCTGTGCTTTGGCTGTCACCCCGTGGATGTACAGGCCCCTTAGGCAGCTGAGGACAGACAGAGCTCATTCACTGAAGAACTCACACCCAGGTAAGCCAAGAGCCATGGCTGGGGTGAGGGGCAGCAACCTGGCTGTGCAGTAGGGGAGGATTTATCAGTGCAAGGGCCAAGTCTTCACGTGGCACACCTCTGTACAGTGCCATGTGCTGGCTCAGCCCCAGGAAAGTCCACAGTAAGAGGAGGGGAAGGTGAATGACTCATGGCACTGCAGGGCTGCTGATCAGGCAGGAGGGAAATGTGCAGCATCTGGGCCGGGGCTGCCAAGTGTGACACGCTTTGGTCGCCTCCAGCACCTCAGGCTGAGCAGCTCCCTTTGGTGGCAACTTTACATCTGCCTGCTGGAGCAAAGCACAGCTCTTCTGCATGCAGAGGGCTGGATCCTGGTCAGAGAGAGAAGGAATAGGTTTGTGAGGGAGTGTGCAAAGGAGATGGAGAGCTGCGGAGGGGGGAAAAACAAGTCCCGCACAGAGCAAGGAGGAAGAGACATTAATCAGGCAAGGAAGAGGAACCTGCCAGGTTGCAATCCTCACCTAACAATCAGTTACAGGATAATAGAGCAGAGTGATGCAGGGCAAACACTAAGGAGAGGATGTTGCTGAATTAATTCCTTTCAGAAACACGAGGATCCTGGAACAAACATCCGGCACCCTGATTTTAAACGGCTCGTCAGAGGTGCCAGCGCAGGCTGTGGAAATGATGCCAGGTGTTGAGCTGCCTGTGATGGAACTGGAATCATTTCTCACCTGAACAGGTCATGTTCCAGCTTCACTGGACCTTGCTGGATGTGAGGGAGATGGAAGAGCTGCGTGGTTTGTGTTGGAGAGACTCACAAGCTGTGTGTAAGCTCAATGCAGACACAGTTCTTGGTGTCCACAGTGAAGTTGAGGTGAGGTTAGGTGTGAGGGGCAGTTGGCACTGGCTGTGGAGGCAGCATTAGTGTGGTTCTTCTGGGGAGTCCTGCAGCAGCATCCATCTGTGGATGTGCCTAAAACTACCACAGGAAGCCTTCTCAAGCAGCTGACAGGAATGGCATTGCACAGACCTTGCCCTGGCCAGGGAGACTCGGTAGCAGGGGGAGATCTTCGGAGGTTTTTCCAGCCCAAATTTCTTTCCAGTGCTTCTCCATTTCTGGAAGTAAACCAGTGTGGGTTCCTGAAGCCTTCCCCACACATTCTCTGCTTGGCTCCTTGCTCTCCATGAAGGCTGTTACATTCTTCTAGTGTGGTGGAGGAAAAGGAGAACAACATTTCACCCAGTCCCTGGGGGCAGTGCAACAGGAGCAGGGAGCCAGACCAGGAGAAAGATTTGCAGTTGCTCCCAGGGGAATTGAATACTCAGTTCCATTCCTAGTAGCTTTTATCCTTTATGGATCTCCCCCACGACAGGCTCCTGGCAGAGGCTGCAGCAGTGCTGGTGGAGGGTGAGGCAGGACATAACAGACCTGCCAGGCTGTACTTCCCTCCTGCTTCAACAGCCCTTCCCCTTCCCGGTGAGCAGGCACTGGGGACGATGGGTTTGTCACCTCTTATTGGTTTCTTCCCTTCCTGGTGCTGTCTCTGTGGAAGTTCCTATTTCAGCAACACGTTTTCCTACAACTATCTCTGCCAAAAGCATTGCCAGGAGGTCCCTTGGCACCGGCGAACCTTTGCCGAGGCCGCATGGTGTGGATCAGCACCGTGGACAAAGCACCCCTCCTGCAGGGGAACTCGGAGGCAGTGCTCTGAGCAGGGGTAGGAAGGGGTAAAGCAGGTATGAGTGATAAAAAAAAGAGGCAGTGCCGAGTTATTTTGCTTTGCTATCATCACTTTAATCAGTGCTTTTCAGGCACAAGCTGTATTTTTCTTCAGTGCACATTACCAGGGCTGTAAATCATCATTCCTCAGGGATCGGAGAGGCTGAGGTTATTTACTTGTTAGAACCAGCATGAACAGATAGAGACACATCTCCTGTACAAAGCCAATCTGGATCTGAAGCCTTTCTCTGTATATTCTCCACCTCTTCAGGGAAAACCTGAAATCCAGACCTGGATTTTCCACTTGCATCTCCCAGTGACCACGCTGATCCTAACCTTCCACAGCGAGGAGGAGAGTATGGAGGCTAACTGTGGTTTAGGCTACTTGCTGGGGCACTCCCCCTGAAATCAGGATTAACTACAGCTGCCCTTACCTACTGCATCAGGGCAGCCTCATTAGAACATGATCATTTTGTTGGAAGACAAACATCTTGGGGGCAATGTGAATTCTCCTGGGCCAGGGTGGCAGGCAGAGGGGAAAGGGTGCTGAATTCCCCCTGGACATGCCAAAAGGAATGAGCTCAAGTGACTTAAACCTGAAGAGTTAAGGGGGGGTTGAGGTTATTTGATGACAGATAATGATTTGGTAGAAACGCTTGGATGGAGAAGGGAAGGCTCTTGGGAGACCTCAGAGCAGCTTTCCAGTACCTGAAGGGGGCTGCAGGAGGGCTGGGGAGGGACTTTTGACAAGGGCTGGAAGTGACAGGAAGAGAGGCAATGGCTGTGAGCTGGAGGAGGGGAGATTGAGACTGGAGATCAGGGAGAAATTCTTCACAGTGAGGGTGGTGAAGCCCTGGAACAGGTTGCCCAGGGAGGCTGTAGATGTCTCCCCCCTGGAGGTGTTCAAGGCTGGGTTGGATGAGGCTTTGAGCACCCTGGCCCAGTGGAAGGTCTCTCTGCCTGTGGCTTGGGGTTGGAACTGGATGATCTTTAAGGTCCTTTCCAGCCCAACCCCTTCCATGATGCTGTGATTCCAGAGCTTCCAGAGGAAAGCCACTCTCGCCCTTTGCAGTTTGATGCTCATTGTGGTGACAGTCATTTCCCCATTTAATTTTGACTTTGCTTTCATTTGTTGGGAGCAGAGCAACTGCTAGAGGCCCTCTCCCTCTTTCAAAGATGCCATCCTGCAGTTAGGGAATATTTAGCCAAGCACTGGGGCAACAGAACAGAGAGATGAAAGGCAGGTAATGAAATCTAATGAATTGTTGGCAAAAAGATCAACCAATTAATGCTTTCAGCTGCTGCAGCACAAAGAAGACATATTCCCTCCCCCCCCCCCTTCCCCCCAAAGGTAGATCAAGCACTGTTATGAATTCCTAAAGCCTCTTTAGAGAGTTTAAAATGCATCTTCCAGCTCGAAGCTGTGGACTCACATAGCATTCCAGCAATAATGTTTTCCCAAGGATGAAGTGTTCCTGAGCAGAATGGCCACTGAGGTGCATTTCATTTCAGGTGCCAGGGATTGCAAGTTAGCAGGAGCTTCGAGTTCTCTTAGTGTCATAGTATCATAGAATCAGTCAGGGTTGGAAGGGACCACAAGGATCACCTAGTTCCAACCCCCCTGCCATGGGCAGGGACACCCCACACTAGATCAGGCTGGCCACAGCCTCATCCAGCCTGGGCTTAAACACCTCCAGGGCTGGGGCCTCAACCACCTCCCTGGACAACCCATTCCCGGGCTTCACCACTCTCATGGGGAAGAACTTCCTCCTCACATCCAGCCTCAATCTCCCTACCCCCAGCTTCATTCCATTCTCCTTAGTCCTATCACTACCTGAGATCCTGAGCAGTCCCTCCCCAGCCTTCTTGTAGATCCTGGAAGGCCACAATGAGGTCACCTTGGAGCCTTCTCTTCTCCAGACTGCACAGCCCCAACTCCTTCAGTCTGTCCTCACAGGAGAGGTGCTCCAGCCCTCTGCTCACCCTCCTGGCCCTTCTCTGGACACCTTCCAGCACCTCCAGATCCCTCTTGCAATAGGGGCTGCAGAACTGGAGGCAGTACTCCAGGTGGGGTCTCAGCAGAGCTTGAGCAGAGGGGGAGAATCCCCTCCCTTGCCCTGCTGGCCACACTTCTCTTGCTGCAGCCCAGGCTCTGGTTGGCTTTCTGGGCTGCAAGTGCACACTGAGAGCTCCTGCTGAGCTTCTCCTCCCCCAGCACCCCCAAGTCTCTCTCCTCAGGGCTGCTTTCCAGCCAGTCCCTGCCCAGCCTGGATTTGTGCCTGGGATTGCCTAGACCCAGATGCAGGACCCTGCACTTGGTCTTGTTGAACCTCATGAGGTTGGCTTGTGCCCACCTCTCCAGCCTGTCCAGGTCCATCTGGATGGCATCCCTTCCCTCCAGCTGTC
The DNA here is from genome assembly GCF_014839835.1 of Dryobates pubescens. NCBI lineage: Eukaryota > Metazoa > Chordata > Aves > Piciformes > Picidae > Dryobates > Dryobates pubescens. Next base: position 5,883,978 of record NC_071628.1, read on the forward strand.
TGCTGCCCCACAAAGCTTGGTGTCATCAGCAAACCTGCTGAGGCTGCACTCAATACTACTGTCCATGGCACCCACAAAGATGTTGAACAAGCCTGGTCCCAGGACTGATCCCTGAGGGACTCTGCTTGTCCCTGGCTGGGGAGGGGTTTGGAGCACAGCCCTGTGAGGAGAGGCTGAGGGAGCTGGGGTTGTTTAGCCTGCAGAAGAGGAGGCTCAGGGGAGACCTCATTGCTCTCTGCAACTACCTGAAGGGAGGTTGTAGCCAGGAGGGGTTTGGTCTCTTCTGCCAGGCAAGCAGCACCAGAACAAGAGGACACAGTCTCAAGCTGTGCCAGGGGAGGTTCAGGCTGGATGTTAGGAAGAAGTTCTTCATAGAAAAAATTATTGGCCATTGGAATGTGCTGCCCAGGGAGGTGGTGGAGTCACCATCCCTGGAGGTGTTTAGGAAGAGCCTGGATGGGGTGCTTGGTGCCATGGTTTAGTTGATTAGATGGTGCTGGGTGATAGGTTGGACTTGATGATCTCAAAGGTCTCTTCTAACCTGGTCTGGTCTGGTCTGGTCTGGTCTATCCTATCCTATCCTATCCTATCCTATCCTATCCTATCCTATCCTATCCAGAGCCTCCTGGGCTTCTAACTGAAGCCCTTCTGCTGGAGCAGCATGGCCACCCCAGCTCTGCAATGCAGCAGAGCCATGGTGATATTTATCAGGCTACTTGAACATGGAGCCCTGGGGAAACTGTGAGCTGAGCCCTGTGTTTGCTGTGGCCCCTGGAGCAGAGCCCAGGGCCTGGAATCAGAAAGGCTGAGCAGGGCTGAAACTTGCAGACACATCTGCAACTGTTGTGCTTGCAGCCCTCCCTGCTAAAGCCCTGTGCCAGGGACAGGGGTGCTCAGGTGAATGAGGTGGTCCAGCCAGTGCCCAAGCAGGCACAGGAAGCTGCTCCCACTAGCAGCACTTTGCTGAGGGAGCAAGGGGAGGTTGAACTCAACCTGCTGGAGACTTAAAGACCTTCTGGGAAGGGTGCTGAGGAGGGCAGGGAGCTGCAGGGTATCTCTTTGTCAGGAGCAAATGCCTTTTATTCAATCATCTCAGAGCCCCTCTTGGCTTCAGTGCCCTCTCCACGACAGTGAGACTGATTATTTGTGCTAATGTCCTCATCTCTGGTGAACAATATTGCTGCTATATTTAATATGAGAGAGGGTTATTGCACTGTTATCTAGAATGAGCCACAGCCATTAAAGGTTGCTCTCTATCTCAAAGCTAGTTTTAATTAAAACTGCCAATAACTTTTCAGGTCTTTGACTTCTGGAGTTGAAGTGAAGGAACAAGATGCTCAGGTGGTTTCATTTGATTGTACAGCTAATTATTAGGAGAGTGGAACTGGGTTCACTGGCAGCTGAGCCCTGCATTTTCCTTAAACCCACAGAATGGCTCAGGTTGGAAGGGAGCTCAGAGATCATCACCTCCAACCTCCCCACCATGTCAGGGACACCTCGCAACTAGACTCAGCTGCTCAAGGGCCTCATTCAGCCTGGCCTTGAGCACCCCCAGGCAGGAGGCAGCCACAGCCTCCCTATTCCAGAGTCTCACCACCCTCCTACCAAAGAACTTCTTCCTCAGCTCCAGTCTAACCCTGCTCTGCCTCAGCTTCAAACCATTCCCCCTTGTCCTGTCTCTAGACACCCTCATGCAAAGTCCCTCTGCAGCCTTCCTGTAGGATCCCTTCAGGTACTGGAAGACAGCTCCAAGGTCCCCCTGGAGTCTTCCCCAGGCTGAACATCCCCAGCTCCCTCAGCCTATCCTCATAGCAGACGTGCTTCAGACCTCAGATCATCTTTGTGCCTTCCCCTGGACTCACTCCACCATCTTTGTGTCCTTCTCATGCTGGGGACAGCAGAACTGGAGGCAGCATTCGAGGTGGGGTCTCACAAGAGCAGTATAAAGGGGCAGAATCCCCATGCTAGCTGTGACAGCCTGGCTCAGCTGGCTTCCCAACACCTGTGGGAGCAGGTCATCACTTTGCCAGGCCCGTGGCAGGAGATGTCATCCTCCCTCACTCCACTCAGCTTGACTTTATTATGAGCCCAAAGTGTGGGATTTCATCTTGCCTGGGATCTCTTTGTGCCAATGCCCCACTAGCCAGGAATAAAGACCTGGCTCCTCAGCAATTGCTTGGCCTGAAGTAAATCCAGAGAGATTTCTTGCTCCCTTGTGAGCTTCAGCAAACCTGGGCATCACATCAGCTGCTCTGCCAACACCAGTGGCAGAATCCCAGGCCACATCTCCCTTTACCTGCAGAAAGAAGGGGGGGGGAAAAGCCTCACAAGTGCAACATTAAAAGCCTGCAATGAAGATGCAATTAGAGATCAGAGGAAACCTTCCTGCAGGGAAGTGTTAATTAGTCCAATCAGAGATTTCTGTGTCTTTCTCTCCCTGTGCACATCAAAGTTCAAGCGTTTGATGGTCGTAGTAAATCTGGAAAGTCTGTTTCTCTGCAGCACCTGATGATTGGTTTGAGCTGCATCATTGATCTCTTTGCCTCTGATCTTTGCCTGTGATCGATATGCAAACACGGCAGAGGTGAGCTCAGGGCTGCAGCTGACCCTGAAGGCAGTCTGCAGTCGGATGCACTCCTTGATCCGAGGCAATTCCCTCTTTTACCACATCTCACCTCCACCCTCTCGCCCTGTGCATGCGTTCGAGGATTCACAGGTAACGCCTGGGGCTGATTTCCAGCGGGGAGGAGGCTGGGGATTCCATGCAGCTTTGTGAAGAGGGGACGCCTTCGGCACCAGGATCTCAGTGGCAAAATGAACAAGGAAATGACCTTTCCCTCCCGCTTTCTCTGCCTGTGCTTTGTCTCCTGAGCACCACCTGCTACCTGGCAACTTCTCTTCCCCGACCTCAGTCGATGGGCAATTTCCACCCCCTCCCCCCACAAGCACTGATGAAGTGCTGCTGGGGCCCCAACCCTGGAGAGAGAATCACAGAATTGTTAGGGTTGGAAGGGACCTCAAGGATCATCCAGTTCCAACCCCCTGCCATGGGCAGGGACACCTCACACTACAGCAGGTTGCTCACAGCCACATCCAGCCTGGCCTTCAAAACCTCCAGGGATGAGGCTCCCACCACCTCCCTGGGCAACCTGTGCCAGTCTCTCACCACCCTCATGGGGAACAACTTCTTCCTAACATCCAATCTGAATCTCCCCTTCTCTAGTTTTGTTCTCTTCCCCCCAGTCCTATCCCTCCCTGACACCCTAAAGATATTCAAGGTGAGGCTCAACAGGGCTCTGGGCAACCTGATCTAGTTGAGGATGTCCCTGCTGACTGCAGAGGGGCTTGGAGTGGATGACCTTTGGAGGCTCCTTCCCACCCAGACCATTCTGTGATTCTGTGGGTTTCCACTCTTCACTAACACCTCCCACATGCCAGTACATCCAGCAGTGTAACCACCACCTCTGGGAGAGGAAAATCCCCCCAGATTCACACTCAAGTTTCCAGCACAGAGACAGCCTTACACCATCACAGGGTGGTTTGGATAACCTGGAATCCCACCGAGGTGTTCAGGAGGAGACTTGATGGGGTGCTTGGTTGCATGCTTTAGTTGATTGGGTGGTGTTGGATGATGGGTTGGATGTGATGATCTCGAAGGTCTCTTCCAACCTGGTCCTGTCCTGTTCCGTTCCGTTCCATTCCATTCCATTCCATTCCATTCCATTCCATTCCATTCCATTCCATTCCATTCCATTCCATTCCATTCCATTCCATTCCCATTGCTGCCTGGATGTGATTTGTGTCCCCGGGCTGTATTCTGGGCTTGAATCAGTTCCCATTGAATCAGGATTAGCACCACAACACAAGGAGAAAGGCAGCCTGCTTGTGTGGGCAAACAAAGGCAGGCAATGATGGTGGGTGTGGGTGTGTGTGTGTGTGAGTGAAACTCCTTCTTACCTGTGCCCTGAACCCGTTTTTCTTTCCCTGCCTGGAACTTCAGCCTGGCTCTCCTTAGCAGCCAGTCCTTTCATTTCCTTCCCCTTGTTCAGCCTTAAAAGTTATTTACCAGGCACTTCCAAACGTGGGTGATTTAGGCTGCTCTAATGCTTGGTTTGTTTTTGTCTCCTCAAATTGCCTGCTGACCTGCAAAGTGGTGGCCAAATCAGACTGAAATTAAAAAGGTGGTGGAATATGCCCCAGTCTCTCCTCAATCAATACCAGCCTAAATTACTGCAAACCTGGAGCCATGGTGCATGTAATACATCATTTTGGAACCCCATAAATTGCTTTTAGCCCATCTCTCCTGATGCCTCCTTAATGGCCTTTCAGCTAAGATCAAGTGTAGCATCAGTTTGGCATCAGCTGTGTACCCAGCCCGGGACCATCTTGCACTGTCAGTGGGATGAGCTCTGCCAAATGATTTTAACTCCTCCATATTGGACATTTGGAAGTGGCTCTGAGGTGGTTCCCCTTTGAGAATTGCGTTGAGAGAGGCAATTCTGGTCTGGCATGAGCTGTGATGTCTCGCCTGGGGCTAGGTTTTGCTTGCCCTTGTTCTAAGGGAGGAAGAAAGAAGGAAAAAAAAAAGAGAGGTGGGGGAGAGGTAATTGGACTTTGGGCTTTAACCCCTAGTTGACAGAGCTCCAAGTCACTCCTGCTTCCTGTGGTTTCTTTTGGGCAGCTGCAGCACTTTCAGTCCCCAGTGGGGACCTCCAAATGTTGCTGTCCTGCAGACCTCTTGCTGTGGCCTCCAGAGATCACAGCTGGGAAGGCTCCACCATCCCCAGGGCAGTGCATGTCCTGCTCCTGGTTCATCCCTTTCATAGAATCACAGGATGGTCTGGGTTGGAAGGGATCTCCAAAGGTCATCCAGTCCAAGCCCCTCTGCAGTCAGCAGGGACATCCCCAACTAGATCAGGTTGCCCAGAGCCCTGTCCAGCCTCACCTTGAATATCTCCAGGGATGGGGCCTCAATCACCTCCCTGGGCAACCTGTTGCAGGGTTCCACCACCCTGATGGTAAAGAACTTGTTCCTAACATCCTTTGCTTGCAGAGAGCTGTGTGAGACTCAAGGAGCAGGTGTTGAGCTTCCCCTCCTCCTGAGACAGCCCTGCGGCTTGTGCTGAGCTGGAAGGACCTCACCATCTGCTAAGCCTTGTTGGCCTGCCCATGCCACTCTCTTCCTGGCACATACATGCTTGTATCACAAACCCTCCTGCAAGAGAAGCCTTCACCTGCCTTTAGAGCAGCCACCTCCTGCCTTTAGAGCAGCCACCCCCACAGCTCAACTGGGAATACGGTGGGCACTGAGAGAACAACCCCCTGAGGGGACAGGCTCTGCTCAGCTGCACCCTGGGATAGGGACAAGGGGCAATGGACATCAACTACAGCACAGGAGGTGCCTCCTCAGCATGAGGAGGAACTTCTTCACTGAGGGTCACAGAGCACTGGAGCAGGCTGCCCAGGGAGGTTGTGGAGTCTCCTTCTCTGGAGACTTTCAAGCCTCATCTGGATGTGCTCCTGTGCGACCTGTGCTGGATTCTATGCTCCTGTTCTGGCAGGGGGGGTTGGACTCCATGCTCTCCTTGGGTCCCTTCCAACCCCTAACATCCTGTGAGCCTGTGATCCTATTCTCTCCACTGCTCCTTTCTTTGCAGGCTGTCTCCACAGAGCTGCTCTCAAACAACTTTTCAGAGAGATGAGTTAAGCCCAACCCAACCAGAAGCAGGACCAGCACTGCATCCCTTCAAACAGGGCTCTTGCTTTTGGGTACCTTTCCCCATCCTCAACCCCCTTTTCTGTGGCTGGCTGCACACTCCTGGGGTTTCAGAGGGGACCTAATTTCCCATGAGATGTGCAGCAGACATCTGCTCTGGGTGCAGCCCCTTCACCTGCACCTTCCCAACACTTCCTACTTAAGATACCACCTCTCTCTGTAAAAAGTGTATTCTTCCCTGGGATTAATTTCAGGAGACAATAGGAAATAGCATCCCAGCCCTTCCTGGGCATGAGTAGCTGGGAAGAGAGAAGTCAATAGGAGGTTGGATCCTCTGCTTGCTCCAAACCCTGGTTGAAAATGAAAACTTTTCCTCTCATTTCAGTGCAGTTCCTCTCAGTTTTCACCAGGGTACAAGAGAACAAACATTTAATCATGAGTCCTGTGTCCAGTTGTGGGCCCCTCAGTTTAGGAAAGATGTTGAGTTGCTTGAAGGTGTCCAGAGAAGGGCAAGGAGGCTGGGGAGGGGTCTGGAGCACAGCCCTGTGAGGAGAGGCTGAGGGAGCTGGGGTTGCTTAGCCTGGAGAAGAGGAGGCTCAGGGGAGACCTTATTGCTCTGTACAACTCCCTGAAGGGAGGTTGTAGCCAGGTGGGGGTTGGTCTCTTCTCCCAGGCAAGCAGCACCAGAACAAGAGGACACAGTCTCAAGCTGTGCCAGGGGAGGTTTAGGCTGGGTGTTAGGAAGAAGTTCTTCCTAGAAAGAGAGATTGGCCATTGGAATGTGCTGCCCAGGGAGGTGGTGGAGTCACCATCACTGGAGGTGTTTAGGAAGAGCCTGGATGGGGTGCTTGGTGCCATGGTTTAGTTGATTAGATGGTGCTGGGTGATAGGTTGGACTTGATGATTTCAAAGGTTTCAACCTATTCCATTCCATTCCATTCCATTCCATTCCATTCCATTCCATTCCATTCCATTCCATTCCATTCCATTCCATTCCATTCTTCTTCTTCCCTGCTTATGCATCTAGGGCCAGTCACAGAGCTGGATGGAATCTCTCATCTGTCTTCCCCAGCAAGGGGGAACAAAGTCATTCCCTGGGCTGGGAGCTCCCTGATGAGCTGAGCTATTCAGGGGATGCTGAAGATTTGTTGGTTTGAGCTTTGCAGCTTGTGGCCCTGCGAAGTGAGAAGGTAGGCTGCGTTGTATGGAGCTCCAAACACTCTCAGCTGTTCAGAGGTGGTCAGAGAACAGATTTGCCTATCAGAAGCAGGAAACACCACCTCCTTGCAGCAGAACACAGCCTTTTGGAACACACCTAAGAAGGAGAAGCATGTCTGCTATTGGAGGGCACAAAGGCAAATGTCCTGTTTCGAGCTGGCATTTGAAGATTCCGCTTTGGGCTTGTTTCCAGTTTCCCCCAGGGGAATGCCAGCATTTCCCCCCTGGGACTGCTGCCTTCCTTTCAAATGATTTTTTAGTAGGGAAGGAAATTAATTTTTCCTCTGGAGACAGTTGCAGAGTCAACCTCAAAGGAAACAAAACTCTTGTGAGCCTGCCACATTTGGCCCTGCTTGCCAGTGCCCCCTTTGCTGCATCAGCCACCTGGATCCCTTCCCTGTGCTGGGGGAAGACACAGGCAAGCCATGGCAGAGGAATCCAAAGTATCTGGCCTTTATTTTTCTAGGACCTTAAAAATCACATGCCACCTCACAGCTACCCAGAGCAAGCCAGGGTGAGATCTCCCAGCTCTGGCTGTGAAGGGAGAGAGCAGCAGGACAGCTCTGAGGCTGCTCTGAGGCTTCCTGCCCTTCTGATGCCCTTCATCAGGAGTCAGCACAAGTTCCAGGGTGAGATGGGGAGGCCACTCCTGTGGCCTTTTCCTCTTGATGGACTTCAAGTGGATTAAGGGCTGCTGAGAAGTCTCAGCACTTTACAAAGTGATGCAGCCCTGCCTGTGCAAGTCCCTGGCGGTGTGGGAGGAGGGCACCACTTAGCACTGCTATTCGGTGGAGCCTCTAAAGCTCCTCAGGTCTTCTGCCCCTGAGTAAAATGCACGTCCAGCTGCAAACTTCACTCCTTTGCCTTTTCTTTCTGCACATCAGGGGCAGTATGCACAGCCCCTGGTGCCTTTTTACATATCTTCACTCGAGGCTGCAGTGTTTGAACCTTTCTGTTCATCCTAACAGAAAGCCTCTTCATTAGCGGAGCCCGCGCCGGGGACGTGGCACTCGGGGCAGAGCTTGACAGCAGAAATGACTTCTGCAGGAGCCATAATGAACCTGTGTGTGTGCAGATCACAGCACTGATAGGCATAATCTACTGCATCTGGCTTCAGCTTGCAGCAGCTTGACCTTTTGCCAAAAATGAATTTTAATAGGCAATTGACTTAAATAATTGGTAAGTGTTCAAATCAATACCGGACCACGGTGGCTAGCAGCGGGAAAGGGGAGGTGAAAGGAGTTTCAGATTCAGACCAGGAGGATGATGTTTGTGGAGGTTGGAGCTCGGTTCCATGGTTGTATTATCACTAAAGCACCATGTACAGCCAGCACTTCAATAAAAAGTAGTTTTTCCTCTCCTGGAACACTCCCAGCAGGGTGAATGCTTCTCCAAGCCACACAGAAACAGGCTCCAGTGCTCCCTCCTGGTTCACAGGAGATTCACAGATCCATGCAGATTCACAGAATCACCAAGGTTGGAAGAGACCTCAAAGATCACCAAGTCCAACCTGTCACCACGGACCTCATGACTAAACCATGGCACCAAGTGCCACGTCCAATCCCCTCTTGAACACCTGCAGGGGTTGTGGAGCCAAGGAGGATGCCATGGACTGCTGTGGGAGGAAGAATCCACGTGCACATCCACCCTGGTGCCATTTAGAGCTGCCTTGGGGATGCACACTGCTCTCAGCCCCTGTGGCTGCCCCAAGCTGGGGCTTTCTGGGCTCCAGTCCTGCAAGTAACATCATAGTGAGCTCACACTTTGGGTGTGCAGAGCTAAATCATGTTTAGCAGAGCATTGTTCCTGCAGTGGTCCACAAGAAGGTTCCCTTTGATTGTTAAAGCATGGCTGCTCCTCTGGCCTCCCTTTGTCACCCGTGGGTAAGGGCAGGGGAAGCCTCATCACGCTCCAGCAGCAAGCAGTGACAGGTGTGTGGTGCTGGAGACTGCTAAGGACCTGTTCCCTCCTCTGAGGGACAATTCTGGCAGAGTAGAGTAAGGGTAGAGTAGAGTAGGGCAAAGCAGACCCAAAGTTGCTCTTTCTTTGCTGACCTGGCTCTGCAGGCGGAGCAGCAGCAAGTGGTTCGTGGTTGGTGGCATGGGTAGCTATGCCTCAGTGACACTCTGGTGCTGAAGTGTGGAGCAAGTCACAGACACCTTTACTCCAGGCTGGTTTTTAGCAGCAGATCTGTGCCCTGCTGCTGAACCCCCCCCTGTTTGTTTATTTACTTTTAATTTCTGCCACATGGAAAAGCTTGTTTCTTTGTCCAGGAGGAAAACCAAACCAAACCACACCAAACCCAAACACACCAGTGCACCAAGAAATATTTGCATTTGGACCCTCTGTCAGCCTTTCCCATGAAGGAACAAAAAAGATCCATCATCAAAGTCAGGTTTTCCTCCCTGGGCAGTCTAGGGGTAAGAGCTTTCAGGTGGAGAAGATGCCTTTTATTTGGGGGTGGTGGTGGGTATTAAATTGAGACCACCTGAAAATCATCAAGAGCCCTGAGCCTATAAAAGGCTCAGTGGGTGGGTGGGGTGGTGTTGGGTGAGGAGTTTGGAGGATGAAGGACTTCTGCAGAGGAGGATGGTGGCTGTGGGAAGCAGAGCTGCTTGGGAGATGATGGTAAGTCGGGGTGGTGACTGCTGTGGTTTTGCTTCTGTTTGAAGCAGCTGCTTCACTTGGGGGCTCAACCCTTTGTGAGTTGCTGAGGAGCAGGAGAGGGCTTGCACTTAGGTAAACCAAGTGGGAAAGCAGAGTTGCTTAAGCAGGGGAAGTTCTCTGTTGATTTTCTGGGGGGCAGGGCAGGAGGACCTGTGCCAGTGCAGTTCAAGCAGCTTTCAGCAGAGTTGCTCTGCTTGGTGCCAGGCAAGTCAAGTGTTGACCTGAGTTTTTAATGAGCATCCAGGTGAGACTTTTTGGCTCTGAAGTGCAGTGCTGGCTCTGTTGGTAGGGGGAAAGGTGCTTTTTGTCCTGGCACAGTTTGTCTTGTGCTGTGCATTTGTGTTTGGAAGAGGAGAGTGAGCTGCAGAGCTGGTTAGTGTGCTCAGCCTGGAAGGGGAATGGCTGTGAGCTGAGGGTGGCGCACTCAGAGTGAATCCTGCCTTCTGACTTTTACCTCTCTGCCTCTCCTTGGATGCAGAGAGATGACTTTTGTGGAGTGTATGGATGCATGTTTCAGCTGAGCAGGGAAGCTTGTGGAAAACAGCAAACCCTAACATCTAGGGGCTTTTGCCCTTGGCTACAATGATGAGCTAAAGGCACTGAGTACTCTGGGGCAGGGCGGAGGATCTGCCTTGTTTCGTGTCTCTGGTGAGGCTGTGCCTGGTCAGATGTGGCCCATGGGGAGGACTGTGGTGGTGTTGGGGACCCCAGGCTTTGTGGCGTGTGATGCTGATGAGGACAGGGGCAGCATGGAGGAGCTGCTCATCTCCTGGGAGGTGCTGGGCTTGCCACGGTGGGCACAAACTGCCAGGAGACATCTCCCCCTCTGCCCACCAGCTCCATTCAAGCTGAGTTTTGCTGCATCTTCTAAAGCTAAATTTAAGAGACTATTTGTAAAGAGCTGCCCCTATTTTTAGCCCAGAGCAGTTCTTCAGTGCAGCTGCATGTGCAAAAGCAGACTGGAGTGATGGAGGGAGCAGCATGGGGTTGAAGGCAGGGCTGCTCCTGTGGCTGTGCCCAATTCATGTGAGGCCTCTGAGCGCTCTGAGTTCACAGTTGGGGGGAAGGGTAAGAAATTTGTTTTCTGGGACTGCCCTGACCCTGGGGAGCTGCTGCAGTTCAGCCATGCCTCCAGGAACCTTTTGCTAGCACCACTGTCTCTCTTTGCCCCAAACTGGGGAAGGCTCAGCACCACCTGGGAAACCAATGTTTTCATTGCAGGCTGACTCATGGATGGTGTAAACCACCTCCAATGGTGTCAGTCCAGAAGGCAGCCACTAACTTGGCTGCATGTGCAAGAAGCTGAGGTTGAGCAGCACCAGGCTCCAAACACAATCTCTTTCAGCTGCTCTTGGTCTCAGAGTTTGCTTCTCATAAGCAGGCTGAGCACTGAGGTCAACACCTCTGTGTTTTAGCAAATAACTTTGTGCTTTTAAGACTCTCTTGGAAAAAAATGCAGGCAGGAGCTGAAGAACTGGAAGGACAGAGATGTGTTTGAAAGCTTAAACTGCTGAAGTTGTAAATGCTGCAGAATTCTCAGCTGTCTTTGCTCTGAGAATGGAATGGCTGCCAGCTCAAATGGTTTTGGTGGTGCTTCTGTAAATAAGGTTCACAGGTATGACAGAGCCAGCAATCTCTCTCTGTGCCAAGTGGCTGCTCCAGTCTGACTGCAGTTTGAGCCCTGTGCAGAGCAGCTCCTTCAATATGCAGGGGGGATTAACCACAGCTTCTTTTCCCAGGATGTTCCTTTTCTTGATAGATAAAGAAGCCAAATGTTTCCATCAAACCATGTTTCTGCTTAATGTGTGCTGCAGATCCTTCAGCAGAGTCACAGCTGCCAGGTGTGACAGAGATGAATGCAGCAGTGGATGGCAAATGGGTTTGACACAGGTAGAAAGGCATGGGGGGGGGGGAAAGCTTACCCTTCCCTTTTTGAGTAGCTGGACATCCCCAGCAGTGCACCTGTCACCATGCTGCTGAGGTAATCTGTCTTCTACACTCTGAAATCTGATAGGATTTGAGTCTGACAGTGTGGAAAATAGAAACTGGCTTGGCATTGAGCAGGCTGGCAGGGAAACTTCTTCCTGGGGGTGGGATTGACAGCAAGGTAAAACAGATTCCCATGGACCCTGGCCACAGCTTGCCAGGGCTGTGCTTATGCAGGCAACAGAGGGACATGATGATCAGGGGACTTGAGCATCTCACCTGTGAAGAGAGACAGAGAGCTGGGGCTGCTTAGTCCTGAGAATCAATAAGATTGGAAAAGACCTCAAAGATCATCAAGTCCAACCTGTCAGCCAACACCTCATGGCTACTAAACCATGGCTTCAAGTGCCACGTCCAATCCCCTCTTGAACACCTCCAGGGATGGGGACTCCACCACCTCCCTGGGCAGCACATTCCAATGGCCAACAACTCTCTCTGTGAAGAACTTTCTCCTCACCTTGAGAAGACTGAGAAGGGATCTGACCAGTGCCTATGAATATGAGGGGTGGGTGTCAGGTGGAGGAGACCAATCTCTCTTTGGTGGTGCACACTAATAAGACAAGGAGCAATGGATGCAAACTGGAACATAGGGGCGTTCACCTCAACATGAGGAGGAACTTCTTTACACTGAGGGTGATGGAGCACTGGAGCAGGCTGCCCAGAGAGGTGGTGGAGTGGTCATCTTTGGAGCCTTTCAAGACCCACCTGGATGCATTCCTGTGCGGACTACCCTGGGTGATCCTGCTTTTGGCAGGGGTGGGGGTTGGACCTGATGATCTCTGGTGCCTTCCAACCTCTGACATTCTGTGATCTGCAGTGGCTCTGCTTGTGCTCAGGTGAGCAGCTGCCACATGTTGAGGGTTGCAGCTTGTATGTGGCATGGAGCTGCTGTCTGGAAGTCGCTTTCACCAAATGCTCTTTGCTGCTGCGCCTTACGCATACCCCCAGAGTTCTCCAGTGCTAAAGCAGTGCCTGGAGGAGCTGTGCCTTCTGGAAACATCATTTCACTCCTATATCTTCCTGGAAAGTTCATTGCTGCCTTGACAACCCTCAGGTTTTATTAAAGATGATGAATGCCTCTGAGTTTAGTGGAGGCACACTCCCGTGGTCTGATTTCTTTAACCAGCTTGCGTCCTGATGCGTGAGGCGCGTTCTGCTCTCTGACAGCACTGACATTTGTATTTGTAATTACTGAATGGTGGCAGCCCATTGGAGAGGCCTGCCCCCACTGGAGGGAAGGAGATGGATGGGAATGCACAGCTCTGCAAAGGCACAAAGTGTCACAGCACATCAGGGCAGCCCCAGATTGAAAGGAGGCAGGGCTGACCTCCTGCCCGCGACGACAACATGAAGCACACGCGTGCCCGGAGAAATCGCTGAGTTCTGATCGTTCCTTTTGGAGCCAGGGGATGTTCTCTTCCCTGCTCATTGCCTGACACAGTTACCTCTGCATTTGGGAATGCAGGAGCATCTCCAAAGCAGCTGGTGTCGTGTGTGGGAGTTAGGAGGCCTCGTGGGGTTTGATTGTGGAGCGCTGAAAAATTGAGCGAGCCAAAGCGGAATAGAGAACCCAAATCTGAGATAAATCTTGATAGATTGGATGGGGGGTGGGAAGGATGCTTTGGAGCTGCTGTTTGGAAAGTGCAGAGATGCAGGATAAACTTATCAGCCAGAGTGAGCTAGTTTGTAAGTGGGTTTAGAGCATTAACATTCTGCAGAGGTGATTCCCACCCCCTGCTTAAGGACCCTGGCAAACTGGGGCAGCAGGGGAAGGAGAGATCCTCAGGCCTGCTGGTAATTAATGGTACTTAGCTCCTAGGTAAGAAAGAGCTCTAGGATGATATTCCTACACAGATTGTGCAGATTTAGTGAAAGCTTGGAGATCTAAGTGAAGTTTGTAATTCAGGTGGTTGACATCCTCTCCTGGTGACCCTGGGCTGTGTGGCTTCTTGATGCCATTTTCTCCTCTGCGTGGTCTCGGAGCACTTCCAATCCAGTTTGGGTCTTTTTCCTGGCTGCACAGCAGCCCAAAGCCAACCTTATAGGTGGTTGGAGCAAGACTGATTGTCAGACTACAGACGGGAATAGAATAAACCAGGTTGGAAGAGACCTTTGAGATCATCAAGTCCAACCTATCAGCCCACACCATCTAATCAACTAAACCATGGCACCAAGTGCCTCATCCAGTCTCCTCCTAAACACCTCCAGGGATGGTGACTCCACCACCTCCCTGGGCAGCACATCCCAATGGCCAATCTCTCTTGCTGGGAAGAACTTCTTCCTAACATCCAGCCTAAACCTCTTGTGTCCTCTTGTTCTGGTGCTGGTTGCCTGGGAGAAGAGACCAGCCCCCACCTGGCTCCAACCTCTCTTCAGGGAGCTGTAGACAGCTATGAGGTCTCCCCTGAGCCTCCTCTTCTGCAGGCTAAGCAACCCCAGCTCCCTCAGCCTCTCCTCACAGGGCTGTGCTCCAGACCCCTCCCCAGCTTTGTTGCCCTTTTCTGGGCACCTTCCAGCAACTCAACATCTTTCCTAAACTGAGGGGCACGGAACAGGGAAAGTTCCTGGGGGGCCAGGGGCCAACACAGCACTGGAAGAAAGGGTTGGGGAGAACTCCAAACCAGGGGCTTCAGGAAAAGCTAGACCAGAAGTATCTCTACTGGGGGAACAGGATTACCTTCAGGACCTCCCAGGCTGCTCCCCAAATGCTTGTGCTCACTTTACAGGAGCTCTTATGTGTTAATGGACAGCTGAGAGAGATGGGGCTGTGACTGGTGGATGGCTGGGGAACCAGGCTGTGCAAGAAGAGGGGAAACAAAATATTTGCTACCTCCACCACATTTCAAGGAGCTTGAATCAGCATTGGGGCCACCTTGCATGGCTGCAGAGCTGCTGACACCAGAGAAGACCACTGTGCTTGGGTGGTGGGTGCTGCAGCTCTGGTAGGGGGGACTTCATTACTCTCTGAAGGCAGAGTGTTGTGCTCTAGAATGGTTTCACCCTTACAAACTCTTTACCATGAGGGTAGTAGAACACTGGAACAGGTTGCCCAGGGAGGTTGTTGGGGCTCCAGCCCTGGAGACATTCAAGGTGAGACTTGACAAGGCTCTGGGTAACCTGATCTAGTTGGGGATGTCTCTGCTGACTGCAGAGAGGTTTGGACTGCATGACCTGTGGAGGTCCCTTCCAACCCAGACCATTCTGTGATTCTAAGCTCTGCACAGTGCTGGAGCTGAGCTGCTGCCCTTGGCAGCTGGTGTAGCTGTTGCTGCTGCTCAGAGCTTGGATACCTTCACCCTTTGTGGATGTGTGATTCTGCCAGGAGGAGAGTCCATACATGAGGATTAAAGCTGGCTTGGTGCTGTGTGCACCCATATTTCTGGTGTCTCAGGAGCTGTTGGCAGAGCCTTGGTTGAGCTTTTCTGCAAAGCTCCAGTTGCTGAGCAGGTCTTGCTGTGAATAACAACTTTGTGACTTCCTCAAGTTGGTGCTGCACCTGGATTATTATTTTCCTGATAGGCATAACAGCCATTTTCTTTCCTTGGGCACTGGATTTATCCTTTGCAAGTGCTAATTTGTACTGATTGCAGCTCATCAGTCTCACATCTTGTCTGCCACAGGGTTCCTTCTGATTTTTCTGAAGGCAATGTGCATTGACAGCTCTCCATGAATTCCACAAGGCAGGGGGTGCAGGGCAGGGCTGAAGCCTGGCAGAATGGCAAGTCCTGGGTAGGCCCTGGCAGTGCTTAAGGCTTTTATACTCCACTAAATGTTTCCTTTTGTTAATGCCATGGTGGCAAAACCACCTTACAGTCCCCCTAGTCAAAACAGAAACACTGTCAGAACCAAGTGAACTTTATCTTCCTGCTATGGATTCTTCAGCAGATAGCAAAACCTGCCTTTGAGATATGACTGAAGTCCTCTTCCCCAAGTGGTTGGGGTGGTTTTTTTATCCCCTGGTTTGGTTTTAGTTTATAAATCAAACTTTGCTTCCAGGAATGACAGCTTAAACCCTCTCAGTGTTGCTGTAAAAAGAGGCTCCTGATTCCAAATGAAGAAATGAAATATTTAGGGAAGATGAATGCTGAAAGCATCCCTCCTTTAGCTGTCTCATCCTTCATCTTGGGGCACAGACCTCTGTTTGGACAGGAACTTCTCCTTTGCAAGGAGCTGGTTCCATTGCAGCTGAAAACATGAAAGGAGGGAGGAAGAGAAGAGGGTTTTGGGTAGGAACAATATGGGCATAGAAGCTGATGGGGTTTAAACCAGAGGTGAAATGCCACATGCCTGGCACAGGGATAAAAGAATGAAGCCTGCTGTGTTTTGAAGGTGGTCCCTGACCATCTGTACCTCCTTAGTGCAGCTCTGCAGGTTGCTGTCTGAAATGCCCCTGTAGAGGCAAGAGGACAGTGTAATAATGGTGACTGTCTCAGTCCAGGGCAGATGCCCTGATGGTCCTTTTCATTCTGAGAAAGGTTAAAACTTCTAAGGTAAGATAGCTGAAGAACAGGTGTCAAGAAGGGGCCAGTCTCTGTTCAGTGGTGTCCTGTGATAGCACAAGGGGCAATGGACACAAACTGGAGCACAGCAAGTTCCACCTCAACATGAGGAAAAGCTTTTTCACTGTGAGGGGGCTGGAGCCCTGGAGCAGGCTGCAAAGAGAGGCTATGGAGGCTCCTTCTCTGGAGACACTCAAACCCTGCCTGGATGTGTTCCTGTGTGATCCTGCTCTGGCAGGAGGGTTGCACTGGACAATCTCCAGAGGTCCCTTCCAACCCCTACCATTCTATGTTACCTAGAGGACATCTTTGCAGTGAAGACAGCACTGATCTCTCCAAGGTGTGCTTTGGTCCCTGGTGGGTTCCTTCATCTCTGCGGTTTCCAGTGGGCTTTGGTGTGCAGCTTGCTCTGCCTGTGATGTTTGAGTGCTGTGGTGGATCACACCTGGTCAGCCTGACTAGATGAGATGGAGTCTCAAATGTCCTGAGGCTGAGAGATGCTTTCCTTACTTGTCTACAGCTTTTCCAGACCCAAAGCCTGATGGCTGCTGTGGCAACCTTGAACTTCTGCAGCTTCTCCTCTTCCAGCTGAAATGATTCAGTCTGGCAAGAGGCTGGTGTGGCACTGAGCTGCTTATGAATGCATAGCTTGTATCAGTAAGGGAAATGAAAGAATTCCTCAAAGCCATGCAAAGTGTCACTTTGGCCACAGTTTAGTCAGCTGCTCATTTGCTTGTGGACATAATATGGTTGAGTTTTTCTGTCAGTGCATCATGGAAATGATCCCCTGTCCAGTTTGGGATGCACAGGCTGAGCTTGAGGTTTGAGTGAGGTGAGTGACTGGCAAGGACCAGTGCTCCTTCAAGTGCAATGTCCTGCAAATCCTGCTGGGAAAGGGATATGGAACAGGAAGGTTTCACTGAGCAATTTGGTGTGTGTGTGGAATCAAAACCCACTGAGCAGTTCAGTGTGTGAAATCAAAGCCTCCTCACATCTCAGGCAGGTGGAGACACAAACATCTCCCAGGTTGAATTTCCATCCTGGGGACAATCAACTCAAAGCAGAGTTTCAAAGGGGTTCCAGGGCCATGGGCTGCCTGATGAGTTGGCATGCTGAGCTCAGGTAACTGCACAAGAAATAGCTAGTCCAAAAGATGTGTGAACTGTCTGTCACACACACCTACAGGTCTGGGGAGTGAAGTACAGCAGGTCCTGCAGGTTATGCAAGCTCCAGCACTAGCTGTTCTGCCTCCTGGGATCAGAGGTGCTCCTGGTGACTGCTTCGTACACAGCCCTGTCCTTTTCCAGGCAATCTGGGGCTGGACTGAGGTAAATCCTGAGGATGCCAGCTACCCTGGCTTTAACACCTTGCTGGGCTTGAGTAGTTCCTCTGGTCTATGGAAGGTCCCCTGAGTGTATGTTACTAGAAGGTGGAACTGATCTATTAGTCCTGTCTCAAAGCTTGGCTTGCATCTGTGCTTTGCTTGCAACTGCCCCAGAAAATGCAAGAGATTCATAACAAGGCAGTGAGAGCCATGTCATGGTGATGTCTTTGTGCTCCAGCCACCTTCAGTGAGGTTTGAGGGCTGCTCTTCCCTCCCCTGCACTACCCACACTGCCTTCTGCTCTGGTGCATGGACAACTAAAGGCATCTGTGCCTCCAGGGCCTTGTGAGGTTTTTGGTCTTTGAGGATAATGGTAGCTGGAGCAACTTGTGGGTAGAAATGTCTTGCCTGTTGCTGTCTGCTCTGTGCTGTGGTGCCCACTTTCTACTCCCCCCCCCAAAAGTGTGGATGGGATGTCTGGTGTGATTAGCTGAGCTATGCTGTGTTCAGAGTGTTTTAAGCAGAAAGCAGGGATCCTGTAAAATAGTAAACCAGTTAATGCTGTTGGGATCCCTCCAAGGACAAGTGGAGGTGATGGAGCTGCTGAATTATGGCCCTGAGCTCTTTTGAGGTGGTGCTGCCCTGTGGGTGTAGGCAACATGTGTGGGTTGTGAGCTCAGAGCCTGGGGCACGCTGAGGAGGAAAATCAAGATGACAATGGGGCAGCTAAGGGAAAATGCCACTGCAACTGGAATGGATGACATCCAGAGAGGAGTGAGGGGATGGACCAGGGTGTTGGAAAAAGGAGAGCTGCTCATCCTGGCCTGTGGAAGAGCAGCAACTGTGTGAGCCCTGAGTTATGGCTGTGTGTTGGTGATGCTGCTGGAGGGACCCAACCCAGCTGAGCCTCGCTCGTCCCAGCTTTGGTTTTGTGCCCACTTTCAGCAGCAGAGCAATGGCACAGGGCATGAAAGCAAATGAGCTCTCAGGTGCTGTGCTGCTTGGATTTACCCTTGGAAAAGAGCAGCCTGATGTCAGTCCTGCAGGGAAGCTGCTGAAAGCAGTTGTCTGTATTTACACCTCGTGGTGTTCTGCAGCCAGCCTGACCTCTGCTCCCTGGCAAAACCCTTTTGTGGTGCAGGATGGTACTGGAGTGGAGATAAATTAAAGGCCTGAGGGTTTTATTAGGCTAAGGATGAATGATAAAATTGCCCTGGCATGTCTGCAGTTGTATAATTGAACATAAAGTTCAATTAGCTTTATCCTGCCCCTAAATTTTTAATTTTTCAATATGTTAAACTCCTTCTTCCCCCTCCCCTCCTCCTTCCTCTGAAAACCCTGCAGTTGCTTCATGGAAATATCCAGTGGTGAGGAGACTGAGAAATCTGAACAGCTTTGCAGATGCTGCTGGGGCTGCTGGCACCCACACGTTGCTGGGGGATGGATGGTGTCAGGAAATGGAGCGGCTGGGAGTTGAACTGAGTGTCTTGGCTCAAGGAAGAATCCCAGTCCTGTTTGGGCAGCTTGCAAGCAGGTGGGGCTGCTGCTGGGATGTGCTCAGCCAGCCTGCCAAGGGCAGTGTGGCCATCAAGGAGAAGACAACGTGAT
Organism: Dryobates pubescens; assembly: GCF_014839835.1. NCBI lineage: Eukaryota > Metazoa > Chordata > Aves > Piciformes > Picidae > Dryobates > Dryobates pubescens. The sequence continues at coordinate 5,902,996 of NC_071628.1, forward strand.
GCTGATGTATGTAGAGTTGTCAGAGCGAGAGCAAAGGGAAGCCAGACCAGGCTGCTGCTGGCTGTGCCACAGTGTCACCTGCTCTAGATGCTAGCCTTGAAGAAGAGGACCTGGGGGTGCTGGTGGATGAGAAGCTCAGCAGGAGCCAGCAGTGTGCACTTGCAGCCCAGGAGGTGATTGGCTTTCTGGGCTGCATCAAGAGAAGCATAGCCAGCAGGGCAAGGGAGGTGATTCTCCTGCACTGCTCTGCTCTGGTGAGACCCCACCTGGAGCACTGTGTCCAGTTCTGGGGCCCCTATTACAGGAAGGATCTGGAGGTGCTGGAAGGTGTCCAGAGAAGGGCCACAAGGATGAGCAGAGGGCTGGAGCTGCTCTGCTATGAGGATGGACTGAGAGAGCTGGGGCTGTTCAGTCTGGAGAAGAGAAGGAGACCTAATTGTGGCCTTCCAGTATCTGAAGGGGGCTACAAGAAAGCTGGGGAGGGGCTTTTGAGGGTGTCAGGGAGTGATAGGACTGGGGGGATGGAGCAAAACTAGAAATGGGTAGATTCAGATTGGATGTGAGGAAGAAGTTCTTCCCCATGAGGGTGGTGAGACACTGGCACAGGTTGCCCAGGGAGGTGGTGGAAGCCTCATCCCTGGAGGTGTTTGCAGCCAGGCTGGATGTGGCTGTGAGCAACCTGCTGTAGTGTGAGGTGTCCCTGCCCATGGCAGGGGGGTTGGAACTGGCTGAGCCTTGAGGTCCCTTCCAACCCTGACAATTCTATGCCCTTTAACGAAGGAGGCCTCTTGCTCCCTTTCTTCCCAAGGGAGAGCTTGTCCAGGCTTGCTCTCGCCTGACTTAGAGATGCTTAAGCAACCGATGGGCTTGTGCCAGAAACTATACACACAATTCCCCATGTGACCAAACTGCCTTTTGTCTTAGCCGCTGGTGGTGGAGACAGGGATCACTCCAGCAGACAGAGCTCTCGGTATACAACCCAGCAGGGTCCGATGGCAGTAATCTCCCTGATCTGTTCGAAGCCTGTAATTATCCCCCCCGGCCTTTCGTTTGCAAACCAAAAGGAGCTATTTTTAATCTGCTTTTGTGAGATTAACCAAACATCCACAGTTCTTTGTACCTGTTTCAGCCCGAGTTGGCTCTTCCATGAGTGGGGATGCAGGGGCTTGTCCGCTGGTTTCGGATCCCCTGCTGCTGCCTGAGCAATGACACTAATCTCCAGCTTCTCCTGAGCAGACCTCCTCTAATGATTGCAGAAACTCATTAGCCTCTCTTGCGGCCCGGTCCCATCATTGGCTTGTTCTGGCAACAAATCCGCACAGGTTGTCATCTCCCCCGGGGCGCTCTCTTGCACTCAGACAAGCTGTTTTTGTTCCTCTAGGTTTTCTTTTCTCCCCCATCCTCCTTTCAGTGATTTCCCTGACGTGAATGCGTGGCTGGTCTGGCATCCCTGGGGCCAGCTGGGGACGCTGCAGCCCCACGGAGTCTGAAGAAAGATCTCTTGCAGCTGGAAGGGCAAAGGATGCGGGGTCAGATCTATCAATACTGCCCAGCAGTTCTGATGCCCCTACAGCAAATCCAAGCAGCTGCGTTGGGGTTAGTGGCTGCCTGCCTGCCCTCCACGGGAAGAGACTGAAAGATTAATCTGTCGCTGCAGGTGGGCAGGTGCCTCCATGGTGATGTGTGGTTGTCCCTCTTCCTGTGAGGGCATTTCTGGAGACCCTGCAAGTGTATGGGGGGATGGTTGGTGTGGGCTTCCTGAGCTTTTTCTCTACCTGCTTCCCAGACATGGAGATCTGTGAGCATGAAGGTTGAGCTGGCTCTGACCACTACTAAGTCCCCCTGATTGCTTAGAGACTCTGCCACTGTATCTTTGAGATGAAAAAACCAGATGATTATTGGGGTTTTTCCTGTCCTTTGTCAGGAAGGCTTCAGAGGAGGTGTTGGGTTGACCTTGGGGAGCTGTGTGGAGCTGCTTGAGTTTGCATGGTCCAGTCCACCCTTCCTCTCTTCAAGCCATCAGGCTGTAAAGCTGCTTGAGAGCTAGTGAATAGAACAGAATTAACCAGGTTGGAAAAGACCTCAGAGATCATCAAGTCCAACCTATCAGCCAGCACCATCTAATCAACTAAACCATGGCATCAAGTGCCTCATCCAGTCTCTTCTTAACTACCTCCAGTGATGGTGACTCCACCACCTCCCTGGGCAGCACATTCCAATGGCCAATCTCTTTCTGTGAAGAATTTCTGTCTAAACCTCCCCTGGCACAGCTTGAGACTGTGTCCTCTTGTTCTGGTGCTGGCTGCCTGGGAGAAGAGACCAACCCCCACCTGGCTACAAGCTCCCTTCAGGGAGTTGTAGAGAGCAAGGAGGTCTCCCCTGAGCCTCCTCTTCTCCAGGCTAAGCAACCCCAGCTCTCTCAGCCTCTCCTCCCAGGGCTGTGCTCCAGACCCCTCCCCAGCTTTGTTGCCCTTCTCTGGACACCTTCCAGCAACTCAACATCTTTCCTAAACTGAGGGGCCCACAACTGGACACAGGACTCAAGGTGTGGTCTAACCAGTGCTGAGCACAGGGGCACAATGACCTCCCTGCTTCTGCTGGCCACACTGTTCCTGACCCATGCCAGGATGCCACCTTGGCACACTGCTGGCTTGTGTTCAGCCTACTACCAACCAGTATCCCCAGGTCCCTTTCTCCCATACAGTCAGATGAAAAGCAAGAATTGCTAGCCAACAGTAGCACCAAGTTTTGCTCAGTGGGTTGGGTTGCCTCAGACACCCCCACACTGGCCACTGATGGCAAGCTGCAGGCTTGTGTTTTGTTCAGTTGTTTTCCCCCTTGCACTCAAGCAACACACAAGACATTGTCTCTAATCATCCTGTCAATTGCTGTGAGGGGAAAATCTGATCAAACTCTTAATTTCTCAGTTGATGAGATAGCAGTGGCATGTTGAGCAGACACTTACAAAGCCCACTTCAACCTTAATCAATCTGAGAGAAGGAGACAGTTCTTAATTTTCCAGCTGGCTACATGGAATTAGTTAAAGCCATATTCTGTGCAAATGGGCTCACCCCAGAGAGCTTCAAGCAGCTCATGTTGTGCCTTCAAGGGCCTCAGCAAGGCAGCAGGTGAGCACCAAAGTCCTGACTGGCTGAGGGAGGTGGAGGGTTTAAAATTTCCTTATTAAAGGAGCTGTTAATGTCCTTGTGAGTGGCACAGCTGCTGCAGGGCAGCCAGTGCTCTCCAGAAAGGAGACCTCGCTGCCAGAGCAGGGAATCATAGAGTCAGTAAGGTTGGAAAAGACCTCAGAGAGCAAGTCCAACCTGTCACCCAACACCATCTCATCAACTAAACCATGGCACCAAGCACCCCATCCAGTCTCTTCCTAAACACTTCCAGAGATGGTGACTCCACCACCTCCCTAGGCAGCACATTCCAATGGCTAACAACTCTCTCTGGGAAGAGCTTTCTCCTCACCTCCAGCCTCAACCTCCCCTGGCACAGCTTGAGACTGTGTCCTCTTGTTCTGGTTGCCTGGGAGAAGAGACCAACCCCCACCTGGCTACAACCTCCTTTCAGGTGCAGCTCTGCAGGTTGCTGTCTGAAATGCCCCTGTAGAGGCAAGAGGACAGTGTAATAATGGTGACTGTCTCAGTCCAGGGCAGATGCCCTGATGGTCCTTTTCATTCTGAGAAAGGTTAAAACTTCTAAGGTAAGATAGCTGAAGAACAGGTGTCAAGAAGGGGCCAGTCTCTGTTCAGTGGTGTCCTCTGATAGCACAAGGGGCAATGGACACAAACTGGAGCACAGCAAGTTCCACCTCAACATGAGGAAAAGCTTTTTCACTGTGAGGGGGCTGGAGCCCTGGAGCAGGCTGCAAAGAGAGGCTATGGAGGCTCCTTCTCTGGAGACACTCAAACCCTGCCTGGATGTGTTCCTGTGTGATCCTGCTCTGGCGGGAGGGTTGAACTGGACAATCTCCAGAGGTCCCTTCCAACCCCTACCATTCTATGGACAGGTTCAGAGCTGAACAATAAGGGCAACAAAGCTGGGGAGGGGTTTGGAGCACAGCCCTGTGAGGAGAGGCTGAGGGAGCTGGGGTTGCTTAGCCTGGAGAAGAGGAGGCTCAGGGGAGACCTTGCTGTCTACAGGTACCTGAAGGGAAGTTGTAGCCAGATGGGGGTTGGTCTCTTCTCCCAGGCAACCAGCACCAGAAGAAGAGGACACAGTCTCAAGCTGTGCCAGGGGAGGTTTAGGCTGGATGTTAGGAAGAAATTCTTCACAGAAAGAGATTGGCCATTGGGATGTGCTGCCCAGGGAGGTGGTGGAGTCACCATCCCTGGAAGTGTTCAGGAGGAGACTTGATGGGGTGCTTGGTGCCATGGTTCAGTTGGATGGGTGGTGTTGGATGATAGGTTGGACTTGATGATCTTGAAGGTCTCTTCCAACCTGGTTTATTCTACTCTAATTTTTTTATGTATGGGGAGGATGCAGCCAGCTCCTGGCTGCTGCTGCTGCTTTTGATTCCAGAGCTGTGGTATTTGTAGAGCAATCCTTTCAATATTTGTTAAAAGTATCTACAGTATTGGAGAGGGCTGCTTTCTCTGTTGAAATAGTTAGTGGATGTATGCACAGAGATGTTTCAAATAGGATTATTTTATAAAGCAGAAAATAAACTGAAGCAGTCCCTAGCTTGAAAAACATTCCAGATTTGCTTTGAGTTCCTACTTGAATGTAAAAAATAAGGCTATTCTGGGGGGGGGGGGAGGGGAGGGGAAGGTATTCCTCCCCTCCCCTTGCAAGGCCAAGTCTGATCTCAGAGCCATTTTCTTTACTGATTTGATGGAGCCTAACTTGTAACCTGAGAACTTGCTGCTACATGAATCAGTAGCAATTCAAATCTAACCAGGCTGTTTCTGGCTGGAATCTATGGGCTTCACACAGTGCAAACTGCTGAAGGGAACTTCTTCTGGTCAGCTCTGTTCCTCCTTGGCACTTGGGGGAGGTGAGAGTTCAGCAGAGAAGTGCAAAATTTTAACAGCCTTATTGTGGAAGGCAGAGGCTGAGGGAGCTGGGGTTGCTTAGCCTGGAGGGAGGCTCAGGGGAGACCTTATTGCTCTCTACAACTACCTGAAGGGAGGTTGTAGCCAGGTGGGGGTTGGTCTCTTCTCCCAGGCAACCAGAACAAGAGGACACAGTCTCAAGCTGCACCAAGGGAGGTTTAGGCTGGAGGTTAGGAAGTTCTTCCTGGAAAGAGAGATTGGCCATTGGAATGTGCTGCCCAGGGAGGTGGTGGAGTCACCATCACTGGAGGTGTTTAGGAAGAGACTGGAGGTGTTTAGGAAGAGACTGGATGGGGTGCTTGGTGCCATGGTTTAGTTGATGAGATGGTGTTGGATGGTAGGTTGGACTCAATGATCTCAAAGGTCTCTTCCAACCTGGTTTAGTCTAGTCTATTCTCTCCCCTCCCTTCCCTTCTCTTTTCTTCCCTTCCCTTTTTGTTACCCTCTAATGTTGCTCTTGGTGAAAGCAGAGGAATGCAGGCTGTTTCCTGTGTGGAGCAGGGTGAATCCAGCAGAGCAGATCGGGAAGCTGAAGCTGTGCTCTACTTCTCCGTTCACTTGAGACTCAGTTCAAATGAGTCCAAGTGGAAAAGTTGCTTTGGATCCAGTGATTTGAAATCAAAGATGAAAGAGTGCAGGTAAACACTCAGGAAGAAAATCACTGTCTTGATGTGAGATCATGTCTTGTGGCATGATCTCACCTCTGTCTTTCACGAGTGTGTGGGGGAACAAATGAGATGAGCTCTGGCCAGATCCTGGATTGTCATCCTGGCCCACCTTGAGTGGTACCTCCTCAAGGGCAAGCTGGAAGCATTGGGACCTTTTGCCTGTACTGCAAGAGTGACAATAATGAAAACTTCAAATCATTGCATAACTCCAGGACATTCAGACTTTTTTTTTCCCCCCCTTTCATTAAGAGCAAGCACATTTCCAGCTCTTGTGGAGAGAAACCTTGAGCTAAGTATAGCCTAAAGCATTTAAACAGATGGCAGATGAAAATAATGCAATGGTTGGAGCTCTTTTAATAATGACTCTTAGGGCTTAATTCATGACTTCAGAGCTCTTGGGGTTGGAAGTGTGGAGGACTCCCGGGGTCTGAGGCACATCAATAACAGTAATGGCCTCTCTGTGGATTGATGAGCTTAACTGGGAAATGAGGGAAACCAGCTGTGTTCAGTAATGATGGCAGATACATCACAATGTCCAAAGGCTGCCCTGTCTGCAGCTACCTGGGGTGCTTCTACCTGACAAACATGCACCTGAACGGCTCAGCAGAGTAACCTGACCTGCTGCAATTCTCAGCTGAGCTGGAGACTCCATCTCAACCTCCACATCCTGAAGGAAGGCAGAGATGAAGGATGGCTTGCAAGCTCCTCGGTGTCACCCACTTCTATCACGGCCCTGTGTTTAAGTGGAGAAGTGGTCCTGCTTTGTGCTCTTGAACCTCCACATCAGAACCATCACCTTTGGGGTTAAGACATCTTTTGCATATCAAAGGGCTCTGCTAGAGATACACAAAAGTCAGATCTCTGGCCCTAGATGATTAATGGCAGGGGCTGTAGCTGCAAAGCCATGAATTTTGTTCTTAAGAGAAGTAGCAAGGCAATATATCCTGGCTGTCAGGCTGCTGGGAGCTCAGGCAGGGCTGCTGCTGCTAGGCTGGAAAGCTGTTCCTTCCCAGCAAACAGCTGCATGAGATTCCTGCTCCTTGCTCGTCGGGGTGGGGGTGGGGGGGAAGGCAATCCAGCCCGCCCTGTTTAGCAGGCCAGTCAGCTCTCCTGCAGCCTGATAAATACTCCAGGCTTTCGATCGTCTTGCTCCCTCCGCAGAAACGCTGCTAGCCACTTGCCAGCTGTGTGCTCTGACCTGCAGCCATCGGTGTCTGTCGGCGCAGCTTTTCTCCTTCCAGAGGTGGCAACGTGAGATCTAGCAGCCATCAAGTAATTGGCAGCATTGCCTGAAGATCTATTGGGCAAACTGAGCAAGGCAAGAGCCAGAGCTGGAAATTGCTTTGTGCTTGCAGCCTTAACTGCAAGAGGTGCTTAAAAAAAGGGAAGGAAACAAACAACCAGCAAAGACTTTCAAGTCAGCTCAAACCACACTCACAAGCTAGGCTGCCTAGAAAGAGTTTCTATAGGAGGGCATTTATTTAGGCTAATGTTGATTGGATGGAAATGAAAATGCAGGAGGGAAACAGAGGTGTTTAAGTAGGCTGGCTGGACCTTGTGCATATAGCAGCAGGGCAACTGTGCCTCTGGCTGAAGGGAATTTTGGGCTCAGTTCCCCAGGTGAGATTTGGTTGGTGAAGGCTTTGCTGTGTGCTAGGTCAGGTGATGCTGTGGCTGGAGGGCTCTGGCTGGTGCTGCCAGGGCTGGGTAGAGGCTTTGTGAGGAGCTGGGGGGGGGGGAGTCTGGGGGCTTCAAAGCAGTGGCAGCTCTATTAGCTATTGTCCCTGTGCAGAATCCTCAGCCTCACTGACTGCAGCCCAGAGATGCTCTTCCAGCCCAGCAGGATTTCAAGGGCATGGGTGAGTACATGTCTTGTGCATCTCCCCTTGCTCCATCTAGAGTCACTGAATCACTAAGGCTGGAAAAGACCTTTAGGACCAAGTCCAACCATGGCCACTAAACCATGTCCTGAAACACCACATCTACAGCTCCTCCAGGGATGGGGATTCCACCTCCCTGGGCAGCCTGTTCCAACCCCTCACCACTCTCAGTAAAGAAATTTTTCTCCATGTCCAACCTAACCCTCCCCTGGCACAACTGAAACCCATTTCCTCTGGTCCTGTTGCTGGTTCCCTGGGAGAAGAGACCAGCAGCAGCCTCGCTCCAATCTCCTTTCAAGTAGCTGTAGAGAGCAGTGAGGTCTCCTCTCAGCCTTCTCTTCTCCGAACAAATCAACCCCAGCTCCCTCAACTGCTCTCACATGACACCCTCCAAACTCCTCAGCAGCCTCACTGCTCTTCTCTGGACACACTTCTCGCCCTCCTGGCCCTGTGCGGAAGGGGTGTGCTGACCCACATGTGCAGCAGAGGTGCTAGCTTGGACCTCTGGGAGGGAGAAATCTGTGCTTTGTGCAGGCAAAACTTGTGGCTGGGGAAAGACCTGGTCAGGAGAACATCCTGAGCTGTGCTGGGTGTGACAGATCCATTGTGCTCTCATAGATGTTCTGCAGCAATTAGCAGTGGCTGTAAAATGAACACGTACATGATTATATTGGTTTTGTACCAGCAAGCCACTTGAATTCTCAATCAGAAACTTTGCCAGAGCAGCAATTTTTACTTCCCTTTCTTTTTTTAATATGCTTTTAAAATTAGTATTATTATTATTGTTGTTGTTGCATCCCACAAAGTTTCTTGGAAACAAAATCCCGCTGCAGAATTTTAATGAAGGCTGATCTCAAAGTTCCCTTTTCAGAGGGATGATTTGCTGGGCAGGAGTTCAAGTTCTCTTGTTGGTCTGAGGCAGCTTGTCCTGTTCTGAATGCCCTGTGTGCATCCCTGTGCTGTTGGGAGGCAGCACCTGTGCCACCCAGGGTGGCTCTCACCGGGGTCTGGGCCGTGGGCTCCAGCAAGGAGTGGGATGCTAACGCGTGGCTCTGTGTCCTGCTCTGCAAAGCAGCTGCTGCCCTCAGTGGTTTGCTGCTGGGCACAGCTTGCTGTTTGTTCAGCCTCTCCTGCGAGGATGAGGCTTTGCTTCTGCCAACAGGAATTCTGATGCAATCTAGGAAAGAGGTTTCCCCTGGTCTCTCTGTGTTGTCCTTTCCAGAGCAGTTAGCAGGAGAATCCTCTTGCTTGATTTCCATTCCCTATCTGTGCTCTGAGATCCTGATATGCAAAGCAACCTGGTATTGAACCTGGAGAGCTTATTTTCTACTCAGTGCTGACACCCGAGGCCATTGCTGTCTTCTGTTAGCCCCTTAAGGAACTGAAGCTCAGTTCCCCCTCTCTCTAAGCCAGCTAGGTGTGCCTGCCTGGAACCCCGTGGTTTGTATCTCTGGCACACTCACTTCCCTCAGCTTTCTTTGAGCCTTTTGCTTTGCACCTTCCCAGGACCCCTGTGCAAGACCAGCAGCCTCTGTGACAGTTTGACTTGACCCACCTGCCATGCTAGGTCTTAGGCTGGCTGTCCCTCTCTTGTCTTGTCAGGGTTGGAAGGAATCTCATAGGTCATCCAGTTCCAACCTCCCTGTCATTGGCAGGGATACCTCACACTAGATCAGGTTGCTCACAGCCACATCCAGCCTGGCCTCAAAAACCTCCAGGGATGAGGCTTGTCCCACCAGCCTGTGGTCCTATTTAGAGGTACCCTATTGTAGTGCCAAGCTTGCCTGCCTTGAAATGGCCTTTTGACCCTTCCTGCTCCCTATCATCTAATAGCTCTTGCAGCAGCTATTCATCCTGGCCCATGTGGACAAGGCAGCCCAGCTCTGTTGGCCCTCAGCCTCCACCTGCATTTCCTCAGATCACTGCAGAAATCAGCTTGCAGTAGTGGGGTATAAAGAAAGACTTGAGGCCCATCAGCCTGGCTGTCCCCCCAAACACCTGTCCCACGCATTCCCCCCTCACCATGAGTCAAGCACCTCGACTGAGGCACAGATGTGAGCATCCATCCTTGTGAGCCATTAAGTGCAGCCTGAGGAGAGACATCACAATGGAGGAGAGGGAAAGCTGTTCAGCAGTGCCACTGGGCTTTCACACTGTCTCATCTTCTGAGCTACAAGAGCTCTTTCAACAGCCATGGGTAATTTAAGTGTGCATCATAACTAATTTTTCTGAGTATCTCTTGGAGAGCTCTTGAGGTTACAGATATACCTCAGTAATTCCCATCCTCTGAAGTGCAGAGGAAGCATCTTTGATTTCCCATTTCCCCTGATGTCTCCTGCCCCCTTCTTACTTTCCCTGACAGAGAGCAGAATTGGCTAAACTTAGGCTGGTAGGATCAGACCAAATACCTGCCAGGGAAGTCTGTTTTCATGCAGCAGCTGACTGCAGAGACACCTCACCCTGACAGGTGCTGTGCTCTGTACAGCAAGAGGACATCTCATCTTGCAGCTGTCCCTTGTACCTTCAAGGGTAAGTGAGTTCAAGCTGAGAGAACCACCTTGGTGCTGCAAAGCTCCAAGCACTGGCCTCTGAGCTCAGTTATAGGACAGTGATAACGACAGGCCAGGATGGGCAGAGGTGTCCCCCCTCTAGGTTGGAGTTTGGAGATGCACACCTTGCACTGTGGTCTTGCTGCAGATGGACCTGGGCTGTGTCTTTACCTATCCTAAGGAGAGAGGCACTGTCTTGCATTCACAGCCTTATCTTGTGAACAACAAGCAAGTGAACTTGGGCTGAAACTGCTTCACCTCCAGGAGCAAACTCCAAGCTGCACAACCATTGACACTTACCCTGGATGATCCATCAGGCAAGAGTTTTCCTTGAGAGCAGATCCAGGTTTATTTCCTTTAGGACATCCTCATTCTTCCTCTTCTGTTGTATTCCCTCTAAACCTATAACCTACAGTAGCAGGTTAAGAAAACTGTCCAGAGAAGGGCCATGAGGATGAGCAGAGGGCTGGAGCTCGTCTCCTATAAGGACAGAGTGAGGGAGTTGGGGCTGTTTAGTCTGGAGAAGGCTCTGAGGGGACCTAATTGTGGCCTTCCAGCATCTGAAGGGGGCTACAAGAAAGCTGGGGAGGAACTTTTTAGGGTGTCAGGGAAGGATAGGACTGGGGGGAATGGAACAAAACCAGAAATGGGTAGATTCAGATTGGATGTTAGGAAGAAGTTCTTCCCCATGAGGGCAGTGAGACCCTGGCACAGGTTGCCCAGGGAGGTGGTGGAAGCCTCCTGCCTGGAGGTTTTTGCAGCCAGGCTGGATGTGGCTGTGAGCAACCTGCTGAAGTGAGGCACTACAGCAGGGGGGTTGGAACTGGATGCTCCTTGAGCTCCCTTCCAACCCTAACAATACTGTAATGGATCATCCAGGGTTTCCTTGAGAGCAGATCCAGGTTTACTTCCTTTGGGATGTCCTCCTCCTTCCTCTTCTGTTGTATTCCCTCTAAACCTATAGCCTACAGCAGCAGGTTAACAAAACTGCTCCACTTGGTGAGCTGCAGCAGAGCCTCTGAGAGACACATTGCACAGAGGCAGTAAGCTGCTGCCTGTGTTTTGCAGAGTAAGCTGTACCTGGTGCTTTGGGAATGCCCTCAGCACCGGCTGTTTGTGTTAATTGGGCATCACTGCAGGAGTCCTAAAACGCCTCAAAGACACAATGCAGCCTCGCAGCGTTCCACCGTTCCCCTCTTGTCTCCCTGCCTGAGCCAGCAGGAAGCTGTAAGGGTGATGTTTCACTTTGTGTTGTGCTCCCGTGTGGCTTTGCAAAGTCCTCAAACGCTGCCTCAAGTTGGCTGCGCCGAATATGGCTCTGCCCTTGGGGCGATGAAGCAGCTGTGCTGCTCCTCTCCACCGAGGCAAACATGCTGCTGAAGTATGGGTAAAGAGGCCTGAGGATGTGGGGGTTTAAAGGGCTTCCTAAAGCTTCTGCTGCTGCTTGGGACCACTTATCCTGCTGTTACAGACTCTGCCTTCCCTTAGGTAAGAACAGATAAGCCAAAGTGACTATTAATCTCTGTCTTGTTAGTGTTTCTCTGCCTTTTGGTGAGGCTCTTCAGTGGCACTTCAAGGACAATATTGTTCCACCTTAAGATCTGATCTAGTCAAGGTTCAGTCTTGATTCCTTCTTGTCCAGCTTTGCCTTGGGGAAGTCATGCCAGGACAAAGCTTCACAGCAGCTGAGAGTGCTGCCTCCATTTGCTGCATGCTGCTATTGACTTCCAAAGGGAGCTGAGCAAAGGATGTTTCACAGAATCATTCAGGTGGGAAAAGACCCTTGGGATCATCGAGTCCAACTGTTAACCCTACACTGCAAAGCTCAGCCCTAAGCCATGTCCCCAAGCACCACACCTAAACCACCTTTCCCAAGAGCATCCCATCTGGATGCTTTCAGGTGTTTGTGTGAATCAGGGCACAGGTTGTGACCAAGAGCCATCCAGCTGTGAAGTGCCAACCCAGCCAATGCTCCTGTGGGGTGCACACACTGGAGATTTAGCTAAAAGACCTTGACTTGGTCAGTTTGTGTCCATGCAGTGAGCCCTGCCCCATCATTTACAACTACCTGAAGGGAGGTTGTAGCCAGGTGGGGGTTGGTCTCTTCTGCCAGGCAAGCAGCACCAGAACAAGAGGACACAGTCTCAAGCTGTGCCAGGGGAGGTTTAGGCTGGGTGTTAGAAAGAAGTTCTTCCCAGCAAGAGAGATTGGCCATTGGAATGTGCTGCCCAGGGAGGTGGTGGAGTCACCATCCCTGGAGGTGTTTAGGAAGAGCCTGGCTGAGGCACTTGGTGCCATGGTTGAGTTGATTAGATGGTGCTGGCTGATAGGTTGGACTTGATGATCTTGGAGGTCTCTTCCAACCTGGCTCTACCCTATTCTATTCTATGGCAGGAAGGTGACCCCATAGCCACGTGTGGTAAGCCAAGCTGCCATCCCTACTACCTGTGGGGAGGGGAGAGTCAGAAATTGAGGTCCTTTTGTATGCCCCAGAAGGGAAGGTGAAGCCTGGACCTCTGCATATGTAGCTGATTTCCCCCAATCCTTTGAGCTTCCTTTGATACAGTAAAGCTGTTCAATAGATGTCTTTGCTAATGCTGGCATTAATCTGAAGCAAATATGAGATTGCATCTCCCAACAGTGGGTTTTAATTTTAAGAGCTGCTGCCTTCCAACCTATCAGAAGTGGTGTTCAGATATAAACCCAAAATTAATTCAAGTGAAACTCCCTGAATTAATTATTTAGTTCATTAAATGTGATCTAGGTTATTTTTAAGGAAGCCTTAATTGAAAAAGGAGCTGGAGACTTTTAACTGCTTATCTGCCAGCCTTGGCCAATTGTGCTCTGTAGCCAGGCCTCAAAGGGATTAGGTTAAATCTTTCCCCTCAACTGGGATGAACATGCAGAACACAAAGAGTCTTGGAACAGTCTTGCCTTGGTTGTCAAAGCCTCTTATCTGATAAGATAGAGCTGGAGATACTCCTGGAGTGATAGCCCCCCATACTCTGATAAGATAGAGCTGGAGATACTCCTGGAGCATGATAGCCTCATGCAAAGCCTTTGAAGTCAGCAGGGCTGGTGTGAGTTGCGAGCACATCCATCAAGTGCTACCATGGTCTGCCTCCCTTGCCTGAAGCCTTTGCTTGAGCACCAAAATCGGTGTTTGATCAAGGAAGCATCCTGTCTCTGTCAACACCAACAGGACCTTGCACCCCCCTGCAAGCAGTGCTAAACCCAGAAGAGATTGGGCTGTGCTTGGGCTGAGCCTGTGGAATTGGTTGGACTCGAGGGCACCCACTAATAACTCCTTCCAACTTAATCTGCAGGACTTGTGGACAGATTTCCAAATGCACTTCTTAAATCCATAAAGCCCTCTCTGAAAAGCCTTTCCCCAGTTTAAAGAGCTGTGAGGAATTTTAATGACAAACATCCTTTCCTTTCAATTATTACAGGGCTTTAAATCCTCCTCCCACTCATTCCTTGTGCTGTATTTTCTGCCAAGCAATTATCAGCCTTCACTAATTTTGATCAGCATTATTAAATGCTCATAGCCTTAAGTAGATCCTCCATTCACCTGGCTAATGAGTGCTCTTAATAGTTTAAACCCCCTCAGTGTTGAGCTCTGAGCTTACTGCACCCTCAGGATGTGTCTGTGTGGATTTGGCACCAGGGATGATTTGCTGGGACCCCTGCTGCTATACTGTGGGGTGCTGGAGCCCTTGTGGGGCTGTGGTCTTGGGCTTTCCTCCTGGCTCTCCGGCGCTTAGGGTGAGGCAGATGCAGCCAGTGCAGACAAGTGACCTGCTGCTTGTTGGAGAGGCTGTGCAGCTCCTGCTCTCCCAGCTGATCCTGTCACAAATGTTGTGTCAGGCTTCTCATCAGCATGATGTGCTGAGTCAGAAAAATGTCATTCCCTACATATTAGGGAGAATAAACAATTATCCCTTGTCAATTAAGCCTTCAATCACCGCACCTAAGCAGCTGCTGATGCAGAGCAGTCTTCACTTAAAACCAGAGCAGCTTTGTGGAGAGCTTTGTTCATTTCATTTCATAGAATGGTTAGGGTTGGAAGGGACCTCAAGGATCAGCCAGTTCCAACCCCCCTGCCATGGGCAGGGACACCTCACACTACAGCAGGCTGCTCACAGCCACATCCAGCCTGGCTGCAAAAACCTCCAGGGATGAGGCTTCCACCACCTCCCTGGGCAACCTGTGGCACTCTCTCACCACCCTCATGGGGAAGAACTTCTTCCTAACATCCAATCTGAATCTACCCACTTCTAGTTTTGTTCCTGTCACCCCTTGACACCCTCAAAAGTCCCTCCCCAGCTTTCTTGTAGCCTCTTTCAGATACTGGAAGGCCACAGTAAGGTCTCCTTGGAGCCTTCTCTTCTCCAGACCGAACAGCCCCAACTCCCTCAGCCTCTCCTCATAGATATTTGCCAATTTTTTTTCTTCCTATAAAAACACAATTTCTTCTTTAAAAAAAAAAAAACCCTCAGCCCCACTGTGATTTAATCCTCTTGGTCTCCAGGGCAGAAAAGGATGTATTTTTAGGAGTGACTAATTAGGGAAGATGTGGAAGAGGAAGCATTCTAAAGCTGCTCTGTAAAGAGCTCTCTGCTACTTGAACTCTTCAGGAGATGGCTGCTGGTTGGTATGCACCAGCAGCTATTTCTAGCTTGGATGGACAAGGCTGGGGCTTCTGAACCACAAGCACTGAGCTCTTGTCTAACAGCCTTGCTGGGAGCCTGATGCAGGGGAAGTAAGCAGAGGCAGACCTCGGGAGGCAGCAGCAGCGGCGGCGGTGGTGGTGTGCAGGGGGTGTGGTGTGCTCCTTGATGAGAGCCACTAATAAGCCATTAGGAGGTGAAGTGTAGCATGCATGGCAGTTAATTTTGGCTTTAATATTATTTAATAGCTCATAACACTTAATTTCCACAGTTAAGCAGCTTAAACAGAACCAGCATCTTGTGTGCTTTCTACCTTCATTGGCAATGTTTTTGCTGCTGGCCGCTTCGGTGCTCTTCGTCCTCCCAAAGCTTTCCCCTGGCCTTCATTGATGCTCTCAAGGCTGTCTGCTATGACACAACCAAAGCAGGGTATTTCTTTCTGCTGTTTGTCCCCACCTTAGGACAGAGAATATTCATCAGATGCTGGGGAAGCAGTAGAATGGATAGAATCAACCAGGTTGGAAAAGACCTTTGAGATCATAGAGTCCAACCTACCCCCCAACACCATCTAATCAACTAAACCATGGCACCAAGTGCCTCATCCAGTCTCCTCTTAAACACCTCCAGTGATGTTGACTCCAGCAGCTGAGTCCCTGACTGCTGCCTTGGCTGGATGTGTGGTCTGCAGAGGTGACTGGTCAGCCAGGCACCAGATGCCTGCAAGATCCTCTGGGGAGAGTTTTTGCCCTTTCCCTTGCAGGGCAATGCTCAATTTGCCTTGCAGACCATCAGTATTTCCAACCATAAATGCTTTGAACCACCTGAGGCCAAGCCCAGGCTGCAATTCCAAGTGGAGGGAAGGAAACTGCAGATCTTTCCCATGATGAATATGCTTCATCTGCCAAAAGGAGTGGAATTTATATTGCTGTGCTAACTCACTGCTGTTTGAGGCCAAATGGACTTTCCCAAGGAGTGGAACAAATGGCTCTGTGTTGAGGGTGTGTGCAATGGGTGGCTTGGGACATGATGGGCTTTGGGGAAGAAGGGACAAAAGTGAATGAAGAGCTCTCAGAGCCTATTTTGTGGGGAAGATGCCCTCAGCCCTTGCCCCCAGCGTGGCAGTGATTTTTCTCCACCAGCATATTTGAGCAGGGCTGGTTTCTCTCCTCTTGAGGGGTGATGGGTGGAACAAGCAGCACAAGCCCTGCACACTGTCTTCTGTCTGATTAAATTTTAGTCAGAGGACTTCCTTCTGTCTGCAGCCTCTCTGCCTCCTGCTCATAAAATGAATGGAGCACAGTAATTCACCCAGCCCTGCCTTCCCCTTAATAGACTACAGCATATTTAGAGGCTCTAATAGGTACTGGGAGCGTTTTCTATATGGCTCATCAGTATGCTCCTGGAGTCAGCTTTCCCCTCACCTTTCTCCAGGGTATCTGTAGCAGTACTGATACACAGTCTGTAGTCATCATTAAGCTACAGGTAGAGGGTATTATTGCTTCTCATGGGATTGTGAAAGTACTGCCTGTGTAAACTCATTTGCACCAGCTAGAGGTTAGAGGCTGGTATCTAAACTCCATCTTATCGCTGGAGTTAGTAGGTGGTGATGGGTGCTGGTAGCAAAATGATTGACTGAGGTTAATTTGTGTGCTGACTGAAGGGTATGAAGGAAGATGTCCATCCTACAAGTCATATATAGAAGTGTTGGGATCAGCTGCTGCTGCTCAGCTTGTCAGCAGGAACTGAAATCTGAAGGATGTCAAACAAACCCAGCATTATTTTGCTGTCACTGCTGCTCCTTTGCCTCGGCTCTGACAGCCTGTATTGAGTGTGGGACTTGCATGGGTTGGGAATGTGGAGGGGCTGTGCCTGGAGGGCTCCCTGGGGTTGGACACATCTCCTCCAGCAAAATACAATGTGTGCAGGGCAGCCCTGTGCTGCTGCCTGTACAGAAGCTCTTCTCCCAGGCAACCAGCACCAGAACAGGAGGACACAGTCTCAAGCTGTGCCAGGGGAAGTTTAGGCTGGAGGTGAGGAGAAAGTTCTTCACAGAAAGAGATTGGCCATTAGAGTGTGCTGCCCAGGGAGGTGGTGGAGTCACTCTCCCTGGAGGTGTTCAAGAGGGGATTGGAGGTGGCTCTTGGAGCCATGGTTTAGTAGTCATGAGGTGTTGGGTGACAGGTTGGACTTGATGATCTCTGAGGTCTTCTCCAACCTTATTGATTCTATGATTCCAGGATCTCACTGGTTCTACCCTTGCCATGCTGCTGCACCAGTAGTGCTCTGCACTAGCACCATGCTGGGATGACTCCAACAGCCCCAGCCTGGCTTTCCTCCCTGGCCAGAGAAAGATCACTTGTGGGGAGGTACCAGTTCCTCTTGCAGCAAAATGACAGCTCCAAGCAGTACCCAGAAAGCTGCCTGAGGCTCCCATAATGCTGCTACTCAAAGTGTGTTTTGCTTTGCACTGCCCTCCAGGTAGGGAAACTGGGCAAAACTTTGTAGTCCTTGCAGCAGAAGGGGAGGTGCTGGTGGTGCCTCTCCCTCCTGCTCTTTCCTCCAAGAGTTCCCAGCTCATGAGCACAAGTGCTGAAAGTCACATGCAGGCTTGCAGAGTGAAACGATTCATGACTCCTCTCTGGCCTGTGAGTGAGCCCTAGAGGGGCAACTGATGCCTTGAGCTTCCATCCTGGTGTTGTTGAAGACCTCAGCAGAACTGGTCCTCAGTGCTTGGAGCATCTCTGCAGCTGAGTTTGAGTGAGGGAGCAGGACAGCTCCTGGGTGGGAGAAGCATTGACCATGCCAGCCAAAGCTGTTTGTTCTCCATGGGAAGCAGTGTTAACAGAAATTGAAATTCATAAACCCTTGCTACACAATTATATTGAAGTGTGTATTAGTCTCTCCCCTTTTCCCCTTCTTAGGGGCTGATGCAGTCCCTGCTCTGCTCAGGCTCTGGGGGCAATCAGCTGACCACTACCATCTGTAATAACTCCAGGAGCATTAACAGGAGACACTGCAGTTTAGCAATTGTTAGCTCTGCTCTTTATTGGGCTCTGCTATAGCTGTGCAATTAAGCTCAGCATAGTATGCTACAGCTAATGTGTTTATTAAGAAGCCTAGTGAACCAAAACAAACATATCCATACCTGATCTGACAAACTTATTCTCCACTAAAGTTAATTAAAGCAAAGGATTCCTCCTGACTTAACATACCTTCTTGCCCTGCATCTTAAAATCAGCTAATCTTAAACTAATTGGATTGCTAACTGCTCTCAGCAGAGAGCTACTCTGACTGCAGGGGGTTCCCAGACACAGGGGGACAGAGTGGGCACCATGCAGCTTAAGCAGGGCTGAGCCTGGTGCCAGGGCAGCAGGACAAGGGTGCATTTTGATTGGATAGATCAGGGGGCAAGAAGAGAAGGAAGCCAGGGGCTAAGATGTGTGAAGAAGTTCCCCGGGGGGGCCTTGCTTTGGGTGGGCTCAGCTCTAAGCTGGAGGCCATCCATCGTCTGTGGACTGTTGCACTGCACCTCAGGGGAATTCTGCAGCCTCTGCAATCCCCCTTCAGTTCAGCAGGCATGCTGGGTTTTGAGAGCAAGCTCTCAGCTGGATGTTACTGCAGGGTGGTGATGCTGTGGGAACTCTTGTGTTGAGGTGGAGCCAGCATCACAGCAAGCTCTTCAAATGTTTGTCTCTACACTGTCTGCACTAAGGGAAAAGCAGCACTGAGAAAGGCTCCCAGGCAAGAGCTTCCTTCCCATTTTGCTTTCTTTTTACTGCACTGCTGTTCCAATAAAATATGATGATTCTTCCTAGAAGTCTGTCTCCCTTGTACTCAGAGAGCAGAGCATATTATAGAAGCAGAGAACTGTTAGGGTTGGAAGGGACCTCAAGGATCTTGCAGTTCCAACCCCCCTGCCATGGGCAGGGACACCTCACACTCCAGCAGGTTGCTCACAGCCACATCCAGCCTGGCTGCAAACACCTCCAGGGCTGAGGCTTCCACCACCTCCCTGGGCAACCTGTGCCAGGCTCTCTCCACTGAAGGATTTCCTTAAATCCTTGGAAGGGCAGCTGTGCCCAAAAAAGGGATGAGGCAACACTGAACATCAGCACCTGAGCTGCCTCACCTGCCCCAGGGGCACTCAGTGAGAGGATGGACAAGGAGAAAGTGAGGTCTGTGTCTTAGGGGGGGCTCAGCCAAAAGCTAGAGGGGGCAGAACCACCCTTAGGCAGGCTTTGCTTTGGTGCTGCACTTGGGGTGGTTGCTGTGGGCATGGAATGGCTGAGCCCTAGGAGGTGCCAGAGCTATGTTGCCTTATGGCTCAGCATCCTCTCTCTGTGCTAGCACTGCAGTTCATCCTCCTCCTGCATGGTGGGCACAGGGACCTGGGCAGCAAGCTGCTCATTACAGGCAGGGTGTGAAGGAAGATGGAGTTCTAATTGCAGGTGACCCCAGAAGCTTCAGGCAGGCTGTGTGTTGTCTGCAGGAGAGGGTCCAGCTGGGGTGGGCACCAGAGAGGGCAGCTGGGGGACAGAAGGAACACACACTCTTCAGCTCTTGAAGAGAAGGCTTTTGGAGAAAGCCAGCACAGTTCTTTCCACTGACAACATTTCAAGGTACCCTTTTATAGGGATGAGCAGAAAGAAAGAGCTATTGATTACCAAGGCTGTGTAATTACCTTTTCCCATAATTATCATCTCATTTAAGCATCAGCTGAGGAGCAGATCCTCCCCAAAAGCTAACAGTGGTGAGAGAACAACCAAGAGAAAGAGCAGCAGATTGATTTGTAAACTGCCTCAATTTTCCTGCACTTCCAAACCCTTTAACTTCCTGCAAACAATTTGTCTCCTGTGCACTGCTGACCACCTCTGCATAGAGCTGATCTTGCCCAAAGAGCTTCAGGGGGTGACTTACAGCATATTTTTTTTCCCAAGCAAAGTTTGCCTTCCAAAGGCCACTGAAGAGCTACTGTCAGCTCTGTCAGTTGGTTCAGCTTAATGCTGCAATCTCTTTTAAGAGCTGCCACTGCAGCTGCTGCCTGCTAAGTGAGAGGGGTGGGTTGGGAGAGGGAGAAAACTGTCTGCTTATGTTTGAATGCTGGAAGGTGGCCAGAGAAGGGCAACAAAGCTGGGGAGGGGTCTGGAGCACAGCCCTGGGAGGAGAGGCTGAGGGAGCTGGGGTTGCTTAGCCTGGAGAAGAGGAGGCTCAGGGGAGACCTTCTTGCTCTCTACAATTACCTGAAGGGAGCTGTAGCCAGGTAGAGGTTGGTCTCTTCTGCCAGGCAACCAGCACCAGAACAAGAGGACACAGTCTCAAGCTGTGCCAGGGGAGGTTTAGGCTGGAGGTTAGGAAGAAATTCTACACAGAGAGAGTGGCTGCCCATTGGAATGGGCTGCCTGGGGAGGTGGTGGAGTCACCATCCCTGGAGGTGGTTAGGAGGAGCCTTGATGGGGAGCTGGGTTGCATGGTTTAGTTGATTAGGTGGTGTTGGATGATAGGTTGGACGCGATGATCTTGAAGGTCTCTTCCAACCTGGTCTGGTCTATTCTATTCTCTATTCTATTCTATTCTCTATTCTATTCTACTCTATGATGAAAAACTTGCTTCCATTGCCTTTTGAATGGTCCCTCAGTAGGACCTGCTAGACATGGGGTAATGCCAGCTGACTGGATTTTTCTCTGACTTGAGAGATTCATCACAGGAGTCAAAACCCCCCAAGTATTCTTCAGCAGTAAATTAATATTCTTCTCCTCCTCATGGAAGCTCAAATGCTTGTGGTGTTCATGGAGTTTAAGCTTGTTAAGATTCACACTGTGGATTGTCTTGCAAAGTTTTCCCCCTTGCCCTTTTGGAGGAGTAGCTGTTTGTTTGTGATATCTGGAATGAAAAGGGAGCTCTGCCTCATTGACATTGATTTTCCTTTTGTACTGTTTGAACCTCTGGTTTCAGAGAGGGCAGAGCTGTGAGGTGGTGCAGAGCAGAGCCGAGCCTCTTTAAAACAGTTAAGCCATAAATTACATCAGGACTGGACCTGCAGCTTGGTCAGTTTGTGCCCATGCAGTGAGCCCTGCCCCATCATTTGCAACTCCCTGAAGGGAGGTTGTAGCCAGGTGGGGGTTGGTCTCTTCTCCCAGGCAACCTCAACAGAATAAGAGGACATGGTCTTAAGCTGTGCCAGGGGAGGTTTAGGCTGGAGGTGAGGAAGAAGTTCTTCCCAGCAAGAGAGATTGGCCTTTGGAATGTGCTGCCCAGGGAGGTGGTGGAGTCACCATCCCTGGAGGTGCTTAGGAAGAGACTGGTGCTTGGTGCCATGGTTTAGTTGATTAGATGGTGTTGGATGATAGGTTGGATTTGATGATCTCAAAGGTCTTTTCTAACCTGGTCTATTCTATTCTATTCTATTCTATTCTATTCTATTCTATTCTATTCTATTCTATTCTATTCTATTCTATTCTATTCTATTCTATTCTATTCTATTCTCCTGTTGGAAACTTCTCACTTAAAGTGCTGCTGCTCTTTGCAGGTGCTTTTTTCAGGCTGGTTGAGCATCCTGCTCCCAGCCTCCTTCTTGCTTGCTTCACCCTTCCCAAAGGCTGCAAGACAGGCCACAGAGAGTGCAAGTACACCAGAGTGTCTTTAGCACATTTGAGTTGTGGGGATCAGAGAACTGAGTGCCACATTGAGCAACGCCCCTGAGAGCCTGGTTTGGCCCTGCTGCTCATGTCTTGGAATCAATCATAGAATCAATAAGGTTGGAAAAGACCTCAAGGATCATCAAGTCCAACCCACCACCCAACACCTCATGACTAATTAAATCATGGCTCCAAGGGCCACCTCCAATCCCCTCTTGAACACCTCCAGGGATGGTGACTCCACCACCTCCCTGGGCAGCACATCCCAAGGGCCAATTCCTCTTGCTGGCAAGAACTTTCTCCTCACCTCCAGCCTAAACCTCCCCTGGCACAGGTTGAGACTGTGTTCTCTTGTTCTGATGCTGGTTGCCTGGCAGAGGAGACCAACCCCCACCTGGCTACAACCTCCCTTCATGTAGTTGTAGAGAGCAATAAAGTCTCCTCTGAGCCTCCTCTTGTCTGTGTGGTGCCAGTCTGGTGGGTGCAGCAGCGGCTGGAGGTCTTAAAGCATAGGCAGGTGTGTTTCAGAAGGGTAGGAGACCTAGCTGAGGCTACTTGGTGCAGGACTTGTCTCTTCTGCACTCTCTCTGATCACCTGCCTGCTGCTGCCTGCTCCTGCAAACAGCTGCTGAACCTGAGCCTGGGATGCTTTTGATGAGAGTGTGCTGGGATGGAGACAGAATGTGCCTGCCTGATGTTTCCAAAGCAGGAAACCTTCCTGGACCTGCCACGTTGTGGCCTCCAGATGGGAAAATTATGCATGAGCTTTGGGAGGAATTTTCCTATTGCTTCTCCTCTGCAGCACTTGGGCCACCTGCCTTTAACAGCCTCGCTGCAGGGTGGGTCTGGGGGCAAGTTTGTGCAGCATAATGCAGCCCCATTTGAATGTTAGAGCAGTCTGCTGCCACTCTGTGTGCAGCCTCTCCTGATTTGATTTCTTTAATAGCCACACAGACACTTTCCTGCTGCCAAAGTATCTGCCACTTAGCTAACAGAGGGAAAATTGAGCCTTGCAGGCACTGGCTGGCAACTGTGGAGCTGAAGAGCCACTGTGCCTGGGGGAAAATCAGGGTGGGAGTGTGCCTCCTGCAAGGCAAGGAGAAGATGACTTTGTGGAAAGTCCTCCAAAGCAGCCCCACTGCCAGCTCTGGTCTGGGCCAGTGTCATTCCCTGTTGGACCTGGGCTTGCCCAGCACAGCCAGAAGCAGCTGTGCACTGGGATTTTTCCACAGTAGATTGGTGTTGGGTTTGACTGGTGCCAGCATGGCATTGATTAGTAGCCATAAATAAACACTGAGCTCCCCATCTGATGGCAGAAGGATGCTCCAAGTCCTTTCCTTTGCCAGTGGGGGGCTTCCTCTGAACCACACTCCCAGCAGATTTCCAGGGCTTCCCTCTCAGTTAGGGAGAACAGCCTGAAGTGATGCAGAGCACCACTGAGGCCAGGCTGGCTGTGGTGGGGGCTGATGCTGCTGGTCCTGGTGGAGCAGATGGTTTGTCACATGCTTGATGTTCATCTTTGTTGCCCCAGCAGCATCCCCAAAACTGGAGATGGAGTATCTGAATCTCCTCTTTGGTCACTGTGAAGCAAGCTCCACATCTTTCACAGGGCTGTGCTCCAGACCCCTCCCCAGCTTTGTTGCCCTTCTCTGGACACCTTCCAGCAACTCAACATCTTCCCTAAACTGAGGGGCCCAGAACTGGACACAGGACTCAAGGTGTGGCCTAACCAGTGCTGAGTACAGGGCAGAATGACCTCCCTGCTCCTGCTGGCCACACTGTTCCTGAGGCAGGCCAGGATGCCATTGGCCTTCTTGGCCACCTGGGCACACTGCTGGCTCATGTTGGACTCTATGATCTCAAAGGTCTCTTCCAACCTGGTCTGGTCTGGTCTACTCCATTCCATTCCATTCCATTCCATTCCATTCCATTCCATTCCATTCCATTCCATTCCATTCCATTCCACTCCATTCCTGTTGTTTGCAGTGATGTGACTGAGCTTGCAGAGAAGAGATGGAGGATGGACTGAAACTGTGTGAAGAAACAAAGCTGGGGGAGAGCACTGCAGGCTTGGGGTGCATCAAGCTGAGTGCTTTATGGCATTTCCCCAGAACTCTTCTAAACCTGACATTTACCTCTCTTTCCTTGTCTACATCAAAGGACAGTCAATGGTTACCTTCTCTGAGGGGGGGTGGGGGGGAAAGCTCATTCTGCAGGTAGGTTTATTAAGCACCTGAGATGTGAGAATTGAATTTCCTCAACCACAGAAACCCAGCAGTGCCTTTAATTTCTTAAGGTTAGTCTATGATAAAAGCTGGGAAGGCAAGAACACAACATGGAGAAAAGAGTTTTGCTGGCCCAGGTGAGCTGGAGCTGTCAGGTGGGGAATGCTGGGCTGGGACTTGTGTGTGTCACCAGGAAGGGGCTGGAGGCTGTTTGCTTTCAGCCAAACACAAGCTAGCTGGAGGGGATTTTTTGACTGGGGGGTTGTTTCTTCCCTCTTCTCTCCCCTCTTCTCTCCCCTCTTCTCTCCCCTCTTCTCTCCCCTCTTCTCTCCCCTCTTCTCTCCCCTCTTCTCTCCCTTCTTCTCTCCCCTCTTCTAATCCCTCTCCCCTCCCCTCTTGCTGGTCTCCTTGGCTAGTTCCTCACCTACTACTAATTCCTGCAGCACTCCTCTTTGGGCTTTTTTGCAGTCCCAGCTAACAATTTCCCATGCAGCTCTGGTACCAAGTTCCTTACAGATGTCCAGATGGATTAGATCTGCCACATTTCCTCTGGTGAAAACCAGTTATCTTTTTAAAGGAGGAGATTGGGTTCAGCCTGGCATGAGCTTCCCTCTGCAAAGCCTGAGCACTCTTTTGGACAGCTTCCCTTTAACTGCCCTGCCTTTTAATTATTGTCACCCTCATAACTTGTTCAGCAGCTCTTGCACACTGCTGCAGTCAGATCAATGGGCTGCTCTCAAACAGCTTTACCTTTGCTCTTCCGTAGCACTCTGCCATTTATGCCTTCAGTACTTTTATCATTACCCCCAGGAGGTACCCAGTCCCCTTGACTTGAGTGTGTGAGGCTCTGGGCTTCCCTTTCCCCTCACATGGGGGTGATTTCCATTTCTATTAACTCATTTGTGTTTCTCAGCTGTGTCCCAGAGCTCAGTCCCCACCTTTTGGAGTGCAAGTTGTAATTAAATGTTCTTTTAGTTTTGGGACTTTAGAACCAGAGAATTGTCAGGGTTGGAAGGGAGCTCAAGGCTCAGCCAGTTCCAACCCCCCTGCCAAGGCCAGGGACACCTCACACTACAGCAGGTTGCTCACAGCCACATCCAGCCTGGCTGCAAACACCTCCAGGGATGAGGCTTCCACCACCTCCCTGGGCAACCTGTGCCAGGCTCATGGGGAAGAGCTTCTTCCTCACATCCAATCTGAATCTACCCATTTCTAGTTTTGTTCTACTCCCCCCAGTCCTATCCCTCCCTGACACACTAAAGAGTCCCTCCCCAGCTTTCTTGTAGCCCCCTTCAGATACTGGAAGGTCTCCTTGGAGCCTTCTCTTCTCCAGACTGAACAGCCCCAGCTCCCTCAGCCTGTCCTCATAGGAGAGGAGCTCCAGCCCTCTGCTCATCCTCATGGCCCTTCTCTGGACACCTTCCAGCACCTCCAGATCCTTCCTGTAATAGAGGCTCCAGAACTGGACACAGTGCTCCAGATGGGGTCCTCCCTGCCTTCCCTTCCCTCCCCTGCCTTCCCTTCCCTCCCCTGCCTTCCCTTCCCTCCCCTGCCTTCCCTTCCCTCCCCTGCCTGTCTGTCTTTTTCTTAAACATCACTAACCCTGCAAATTAAACAGGGACCCATGAGTAATTAGGCTTTTTTTCTCCCTTTGTTAAGTGAACAAGAGATGGTGACAGCTGAAAAATGCACGTGGTCCTTCTCCCTGAGTCTACAGACCTTGAAGGTCCCTGAGTGCAGGAGAAAATGTTCTGAGATACAGATTATTGTGGGGGTTTGTTGTTTTCTTTTTTTTTTTCTTGGAGTCCTCACAGAATATTTTTGGGTTTAATTCTTAATTTTTTCCTCTGTCTTTTCCATTGTCTCTTACAGGAGTTATAAATCTTAGTTCAGCAGAAGCCAGGTGAATATTGAATGGGACTTGTTAAAACTAAACTCCTCCCTCCCTCCTCCCTCCTTTCCTCCCTCCCTCCCTCCTTTCCTCCCTCCCTCCCTCCTTTCCTCCCTCCCTCCTTTCCTCCCTCCCTCCTTTCCTCCTTTCCTCCCTTCCTCCCTTCCTCCCTTCCTCCCTTCCTCCCTTCCTCCCTTCCTCCCTTCCTCCCTTCCTCCCTTCCTCCCTTCCTCCCTTCCTCCCTTCCTCCCTTCCTCCCTTCCTCCCTTCCTCCCTTCCTCCCTTCCTCCCTTCCTCCCTTCCTCCCTTCCTCCCTCCTCAACACCAATGGACCAGGAGGACCTGGCCCCATGGCTGGAAAGGCTCTGAATTAACTGTTGCTTGGAGGCTTGCTGCTGGTGAGGGCTTTGTTCCTCAAGATTCAGATGCTGATCAAAATCACCTCCCTCTGCCTCAGCTGGCCTGCACCAAGGGGAGCTGCTCTGCCAGGATGCTACAAGAAATGCTGGTACCAGGTTTTCTTTGCAAGCTGCTGAACCTGCTGCTTGTCCTTGATACAGGCAAACATCAGGAGGTCCTCATTACCTTGCCACAGCTTGAGTCCTGTGTCCAGTTCTAGACCCCTCAGTTTAGGAAAGAAGTTGAGTTGCTGAAAGGTGTCCAGAGAAGGGCAACAAAGCTGGGGAGGGGTTTGGAGCACAGCCCTGTGAGGAGAGGCTGAGGGAGCTGGGGTTGCTTAGCCTGCAGAAGAGGAGGCTCAGGGGAGACCTTCTGCTGTCTACAACTCCCTGAAGGGAGGTTGTAGCCAGGTGGGGGTTGGTCTCTTCTCCCAGGCAACCAGCACCAGAACAAGAAGACACAGTCTCAAGCTGTGCCAGGGGAGGTTTAGGCTGGATGTTAGGAAGAAGTTCTTCCCAGCAAGAGAGATTGGCCATTGGGATGTGCTGCCCAGGGAAGGTGGTGGAGTCACCATCCCTGGAGGTGTTTAAGAAGAGCCTGGATGAGGCACTTGGTGCCATGGTTTAGTTGGATAGATGGTGTTGGCTGATAGGTTGGACTCAATGATCTCTGAAGTCTTTTCTAACCTGGTTAATTCTGTATTCTGATAGACTCCTGCTGAACTTCAGGTGAGCTCTGTGGGCCTGGGGCACTGCCTTCCCTCCATGCCATGGCATGTTTTGACTTGACCTTCATCAGCTGACCTTTTTGAGCAGGAAGCAGCACAAGTTCCCCTGTAGTGTCACAGCAGTAAGGGACAGATGGGAGGTCAGTGCTTTTCCTGCCAGATGTAGAGCCCGTGGAGACGTCTTCTCTTGGAAGCTGTGTTCAGGTGGCTTTTTTCTCCCCCTTCCCATACTATCCTATGGTCTTGGGAATAGGGAAAAAGTTCCTTGGGTTCAGTTCTGCCTCTTTCCCTGTCTGCTCACCTTGTCACAGTGCTGCCAGTGACCCAAACAGGGCACCTGTCCTTGCTCTGCCTGATGAGGGGAGGGTAACTCCAGCCCCTGAGAGGAGCCTGAGCTCCTGTGGATAGCAGGAATGCCTTGGGATCACAGCTAAGTTTCTTCACTCAGCATTTCTGTTCACCTTCTCTTTTTAATTCTTCAGCACCTTCATTTAGCATTTCCAGCCCTTTTCTTCTGTCCTGCTTTCAGCTGTGAAAGCCTTTCAGATCATGCTGGCAAGAAACCCACCAGTGCATTGGCTCAGTGTTCTCCTGTGTTTCATGGTTTGATGTTGCTTTTTTAGCTCTGTTTTGTTCTGTCTTTTCCTCTTTTGGCACCTCAACCTTCATTTGTTAAAGAGGGGGGTGGGAAAAAACCAAACCCCAAACACAATACCTTCAGAACCAAAGGCTGTTTCTTGTTACAGTGGCCCAAATCCAGGCATGTGAGCTCTGTGATTAATGTGGCTTTATACAGGACATCTTTGGAGAAAGGAGTGGGGGGAAAGGCTTGGGGCTTGTTTGCTGGGAAGCATGCAGGGAGCTGGAGACAGTGCCCATTGTTTTGGGGAAAGGTAACAGAAATAAAGGATGAAGCTGCTCTGAATGCAGAAGGAGGTTATTAACAACAGCAAATATATATATATATATGTTATAGATATATAAAAAACTCTGCTCTATTCTATTCTGCTCTACTCTATTCTACTCTACCCTACGCTACTCTACTCCACTCTATGCTACTCTACTCTCCTCTCTTCCCCTCTCCTCTCTTCCCCTCTCCTCTCTTCCTCTCTTCCCCTCTCCTCTCTTCCCCTCTCCTCTCTTCCCCTCTCCTCTCTTCCCCTCTCCTCTCTTCCCCTCTCCTCTCTTCCCCTCTCCTCTCTTCCCCTCTCCTCTCTTCCCCTCTCCTCTCTTCCCCTCTCCTCTCTTCCCCTCTCCTCTCTTCCCCTCTCCTCTCTTCCCCTCTCCTCTCTTCCCCTCTCCTCTCTTCCCCTCTCCTCTCTTCCCCTCTCCTCTCTTCCCCTCTCCTCTCTTCCCCTCTCCTCTCTTCCCCTCTCCTCTCTTCCCCTCTCCTCTCTTCCCCTCTCCTCTCTTCCCCTCTCCTCTCTTCCCCTCTCCTCTCTTCCCCTCTCCTCTCTTCCCCTCTCCTCTCTTCCCCTCTCCTCTCTTCCCCTCTCCTCTCTTCCCCTCTCCTCTCTTCCCCTCTCCTCTCTTCCCCTCTCCTCTCTTCCCCTCTCCTCTCTTCCCTTCTACTCTATTCTTCTCCCAGGCAACCAGCACCAGAATAAGAGGACAGTCTCAGGCTGTGCCAGGGGAGGTTCAGGCTGGAGGTTAGGAAGAAGTTCTATACAGAGAGAGAGATTGGCCATTGGAATGGGCTGCCCAGGGAGGTGGTGGAGTCACCATCACTGGAGGTGTTCAGGAGGAGACTTGATGGGGTGCTTGGTGCCATGGGTTAGTTGTTTAGGTGGGTTGGATTGGTTGATGGGTTGGACACAATGATCTTGAAGGTCTCTTCCAACCTGGTTTATTCTACCCTACCTTACTCTACTCTATTCTACCCTACTCCACTCTATTTAAAAATAGATAAATTCATTTAATGAGCCTGGGTCTTGTCCAGGGCAGAGGCTCTCCCCTCTCTCATTTAACAGAGCTGTCATCTTCAGCCTCAAGGTGAGGAGAAAGCTCTTCCCAGAGAGAGCTGTTAGCCATTGGAATGTGCTGCCCAGGGAGGTGGTGGAGTCACCATCCCTGGAGATGTTCAAAAAGGGACTGGATGTGGCACTTGGAGCCATGGTTTAGTTAGTCATGAGGTGTTGGGTGACAGGTTGGACTTGATGATCTCTGAGGTCTTTTCCAACCTGATTGATTCTATGATTCTATGATCTTCCAAACTGGAATTGTGGCTCCAAGGCAGGGAGGCTGGGATGTAACTCCTGCAGCTTTAACCACCAGCACTGTTTGGTTCCACTGTTGCTGGTGGATGGGCACCTGATGGCAGTGATGCCTGTGGTCATTTCAGTACAGGGGTGAGGTGGTGGATTCGTGTGGGAAGAATCTTTCCCATCCTGTCTGTGCCTCTGTGTCCCCTGGAAGCACCAGGACAATGCTCTGGGGGCACAAGGAATGTCTCTCCCCAGGGTGATCTAGGTGCCCCAAGTACTTGGTCCTCTAAAGGGCTGAGCAATGTGAGCAAGCAAACCCAAACCAGAAAGTGGCAGTTGGACACTAAGGGGAAGCAAGAATGTGGTGCCAAAAGAGAGTAGATCCAAACCTGATTCAAAAACCAAGGCTGGAGCCAAGATCAGTGTCTCTGACATTCAGCTGCTTTTAGCACAGAAATCACATCAGCTGCTCACTTAGCAGGAGAAAACGAGGTTAAGATGCTTAGCTGAGAGGAAGCTCTGGCTTGGTTTGTTTTGGACTTTTCTGTGTTGAACAAAAGCAAATTCAGTTTCCTGCCAGTGCAGGCTCTTCCCATTGTCTGTGTCTGAGGGAGGGTGTGGGACCAAATGCTTCTGCTTTGAGTCTCCCTATGCCTGCGGCAGGCAGGAGGGAGCCTGAGCAGGGGATGGGGCACCCAGGTGCTGCTTGGGCGTCCCCTGGGCAGGGCTGCCCTTGGGGCAGGAAAGCTTGAGGGTAGGAAGGATGAGGCTCCTTTGGAGGCTGGAGGGAGGCTGGGTGAGCACAGACTGGAGCAGCCATGGGGATGTTTTGTAGAGTCACAGAATCCCAGAAAGGCTCAGGTTGGAAGGCACCTCAGAGTAACATAGCACCTTGAATAACAAATGCAGGCAAATCAAACATCCCTGGGGACTCTCATTCTTCCAGCTCTGTACAGGCAGCAGGGCTTCAGACTGCAGTGTTGTCTCTCAATGCATCTAACCATGCTGTCACCTGCAAAAATCACAGAACCCTAGAATGGCTCAGGTTGGAAGGCACCTCAGAGATCATCTGCTCCAACCTCCCCACTATGGGCAGGGACACCTCTCAGCTAGACTCAGCTGCTCAAGGCCTCATCCAACCTGGCCTTCAACATCTCCAGGTAGGAGGCAGCCACAGCCTTCCTGGGCAGCCTGTTCCAGAGTCTCACCACTCTCCTGCTGAAGAACTTCCTCAGCTCCAGTCTAACCCTGCTCTCCCTCAGCTTCAAACCATTCCCCCTTGTCCTGTCTGTAGACACCCTCATGAAAAGTCCTACTGCAGCTTTCCTGCAGGATCCCTTCAGCTATTGGAAGGCAGCTCTGAGATGCCCCTGGAGCCTTCTCTTCTCCAGGCTGAACATCCCCAGCTCCCTCAGCCTGTCCTCATAGACTTGTTTAGGTTGGAAAAGACCTTTAAGATCACTGAGTCCAACCATGCCTTCAAGGTTCAGCAACAGAGGCTATTTCAAGTTGCCAGGGTAGCTGGGGACTGGATCTGCTCTTCAGCAAGCTCTCCCTTTGGAGGGGGCAGATGGCAGTGTAACTTCTTCGCTTGTTGCTCAGGTTGCAATGTGTCTGTGCTGCAGAGGAGAGCAAGGTGTGGATTGTGCAGCTCTGAGACCTGGCAGCAGGCTATGATCTTGAGACTGGCTGTGTATCACCCCTCCTCCCCACCACCCCATACTAAATCAGAGCTGTGATGACATTCCAAGAGACTTCACTGAAGCAGGAGGTGGCTGTGTTTGATATCCCCCCCCCGCCCCCCAGCCACTTGTTATCCTGAGGGATGGGGTGGCTGTTGTGCTCCTTTCCCTGGCATTGTCCCTGATGGATAGAGCTCCCTTCATCTCAGTGAGGCCTTTGCATCTACCAAGCCTTGACATCTCAATGCAATTTGAATAATCAACAGCAGCAGGTAATGAAATGCCAATGGGAGAGGAAAATTCCCACAGCTTAATGTCCCAGAGCAGAGCATGGTGAGGATGAGCCAACAGCTTTGTAGGCTGCTAAATTAATGATGGAGCCAACCAAGCCATAAAGTATCTTCCAGTGTGCCTGGAAATTAACCTTTAAAAGCCAGTGGGTATTGTCTCCCAGTGCCTGTGAGTGGAGGCTGGCAGCTTTGCTGTAAGATTTAAAGGTGACACAGAGCTGGATGGAGGTTTGGGCTGGATTGAGGAAGCCTCAAGGTTTTCACAGCTTGGGCTGTTTTTGGGGGGTGGGGGTAGTTTGGTTTGTGGTTTGGTTTTGTTTTTCAAAGGTTTTCTTTTCAGGGCTATTTAGGCCTTAACCCTCTGGAGCCATCCTTAACTCTCTGAGCCATCCTTAACCCTCTGGAGCCATCCTTAACCCTCTGGAGCCATCCTTAACCCTCTGAGCCATCCTTAACCCTCTGGAGCCATCCTTAACCCTCTGGAGCCATCCTTAACCCTCTGTAGCATGGCTCAGGCTGCATCCCTGATAAACTTCCCTCGGCATCTGCAGCTGGAAGCACTCAGGAGGGACATGCACAAATATATGGCAAGAGGCACAGCTCAGCTTTAATAAAATCCCCCCTTTTTTTGTGTGTGTAGCAGCTCTTGAGGTAACTTCAACTGATGCAGATCCTCAGGTTTCTTTCACACCTCCCCCCCCCAGCCACCCCCTCCCAGGAAACCAAACCAAACATCCCAAAGGTTCTTAAAAGAGCTTGGGTCCCTTTGGCACAGACAGCATTGCAAAGCAGCAATGGGTGAGTGTTTCAGCTGCTTCTGGGGAGGAAATAAACACAGTGAGAAGAGGAACAAGCAAACCCAGCCTCTCTGAGCTCAGGGAAAGTACTGGCAGTTGGTGGGAAGCCAGCCCAAGCCTCGTGCTGGATGCTCTACCAAAGGTCCTATCAGTCCCCCTTGCTCTGTCTCTGTCCTGC
Source organism: Dryobates pubescens (assembly GCF_014839835.1). Lineage (NCBI taxonomy): Eukaryota > Metazoa > Chordata > Aves > Piciformes > Picidae > Dryobates > Dryobates pubescens. Next base: position 5,934,857 of record NC_071628.1, read on the forward strand.
TGTGAGTGAGCAACACCTCACAGGACATTCATTTGCTGTTTGCAGTCATGGAGCCAAACCCAAGTTCATCTGAACATTCCCTCCCCCCCCCCAGTTTTCCAGATGTTGTGGAACTTGGTGCAAACTCACTTGTCACTTGTACAAGTGGCTGCAGATGCAGGGTGGGAGGAGGGAAACATTTGTGCCCCTGTACTCAGTCCTGCTGAAGCCACAGCTTGAGCACTGGGTTCAGTTCTGGGCTCCACAGAGTAGGAAAGACATTGAGGGGCTGGAGGATGCCCAGAGAAGAGCAAGGAGGCTGCTGAGAGGTTTGGAGGGCATCATAGAGATGCAGCTGAGGGAGCTGGGGCTGTTGTTTAATCTGGAGAAGAGAGGGCTGAGAAGAAATCTCATTGCTCTCTACAGCCACCTGAAAGGAGGAATGTGCTGCCCAGGGAGGTGGTGGAGTCGCCATCCCTGGAGGTGTTCAAGGGGAGATTGGATGTGGCACTTGGTGCCATGGTCTAGTTGTGAGGTCTGTTGGAACAGGTTGGACTTGATGATCCTTGGGGTCTCTTCCAACCTTAGTTACTGTGATACTGTGAGGGTGCAGTGAGGCTGGTGCTGGTCTTTCCTCCCAAGTAACCAGTGACAGGGCCAGAGGAAATGGGTTTGAGTTGTGCCAGGGGAGGGTTAGGTTGGACATGAGGAAAAACTTCTCCAGTGAGAGAGAGGTGAGGGGTTGGAACATGCTGCCCAGGGAGGTGGTGGTGGAGTCCCTATCCCTGGAGGTGTTCAAGAAGCTGTAGCTGTGGTGCTTCAAGACATGGTTTGGTGGCCATGGTGGTTGGGTTAGGGTGGGAGTCGGTGACCTTAAAGGTCTTTTCCAGCCTTAGTGAGTGTATGAAATTGGCTGGGGGAAGATGAACAAACTGATTCCATGATGCTGATGGAGGCTTCTGCAGTCCATTGGAGGTTTTGAAGTGCTGAAATGAATGCATGGCAGCATGAACAAGGCTCTGGCATCGACTGCTGACCTGTGTGCTGCCCACTGACACACTCTCCAGTTGGTTTGCAGTGTTTTCTTTTGCTGTGCTCTTCTGTTGGCAACTAAGCCCTTTTATGCTCCATATCAAAACATCCTTCCCCAACAGGGAGCGTTTCTTTGGAGGCATTTCAGACACATTTAGAACAAACTTGCCCCTGTGACTTACTGCAAGCCCAGAGGAGCTTTCTGATGCTGTTTTCATACAGCATCTTTCCTGTCTCTCTTAGCAGCTGTTTTCTCATTTTTAATACCTGTGAAAGGCAGCCTTTGTGAGACAGGCCTGTGTGGGAGCTCCCACTTGCTTAACCCTTCCACCACCATGGACAGCTTCTGTCCACCACAAGGGAGTGGGGAAGGTCTTTTAAGCTTTCCCACACCCCCTGCTGCACCTTGCAGCTCTGCACCAGCTCTCCTTCCTCATCTTCTCCTACCTGCTCCCAGGAACCTGAGCCACCTCTTCATCTGGTTTGGCCCTGAAGCAGATCCAGCAGATCTGGTCTGTTTTGGGCAGCTGAAGACTTGGTGCCATATTACCCATGAGCTGTAAAGCACTGTGTGTGGGGGGGCTTTTAACATGAACTGCCCACTGGGCTATGACCTGCTACATAGAATGGCTCAGGTTGGAAGGGGGCTCAGAGATCATCTCCCCCAGCCTCCCCACCATGGCAGGGATGCTTCTCAACTAGACTCAGCTGCTCATCCAGCCTGGTCTTAAACACCCCCAGGCAGGAGGCAGCCACAACCTCCCTGGGCAGCCTATTCCAGAGTCTCACAACCCTCCTACTGAAGAACTTCTTCCTCAGATCCAGATCTTCCATCACATCCTTGCTCTCCCTCAGCTTCAAGCCATTCCCCCATGTCTTGTCTCTAGACACCCTCATTAAAAGTCCCTCTGCAGCCTTCCTGTAGGATCCCTTCAGCTATTGGAAGGCAGCTCCAAGGTGCCCCTGGAGCCTTCTCTTCTCCAGACTGAACACCCCCAGCTCCCTCAGCCTACCCTCCTAGCATGCTCCTGAAAGACTGAGATGCTTCCCAAAAGCCTGTGCAGCTGTGCTAGATGTTGGGAATATCCCTTCCAGAAGAGTCTGGAGATGAAGGAGCAAAATGTTCAGTAGAATTGTCAGGGTTGGAAGGGCCCTCAAGGATCAGTTCCAACTCCCCTGCCATGGGCAGGGACACCTCACACTAGATCAGGTTGCTCACAGCCACATCCAGCCTGGCCTCAAATTGTCCATGCTTGTGTTGATTTTGGAGAGCTACCTGTCCAGGAGTCCAGGGTTTGCTGGGGAAATAAAAGGGGCTTTGCTTTGCCAGGTGTTGCCAGCACCATTCCACACACAGCAGCATCGACCTAGGGACAATGGTGGGGTTTGGATGCTGGGTGCCAACATGCCCCATGAGGAGAGCATGAAAGAGCAGCTGATGGGAGCAGGGTGGCTGCTGAGCACAGCAAACATTGGCCTGGGGAAGGAGGTGGTGGTGGTGCTGCTGCTGCTCAGGGTTGAGACTGCAAGAGAGAGAAGCTTAAGCACACTGAGCAAAGCATCCCTAACCTATTTTGGGGCAGGCTCTGGGCTCCCTTTCAGTCTTTTCTGGAGGCATTTATGAGACAAAGAATGAGAGAGAGAGAGACAAACAGATGTCCCAGATCCAGACAGCATTTCTGATACTCCACTCCTAAAATAATCTTGCTTTGGAAGAACTGATTTTTGTCCTCTAGTTTTCCTTTTGCAGAGACTGAGCTCTTGCTTCCACAAATCCTTCCTGAGAGAGCAGTGCTCCATAAATCAAAATCTGGTTTTCTGGAGGGGGGAGGGCTTTATTAGGGGTTTTTATTTGTCTTTAATACTAAAGATGTCAGTTTGGACTCACAAATTCACTTTGAAAGGGCTTTTAAAAGAGTTTTTCCTTAAGAAGCTTGATATTGGAGAAGCTCCAATGTGTGTGTGTGTGTGTCCCCCCCCACCAACAGAAGTGCACTCTTTAGCCTGGAGAAGAGGAGGCTCAGGGGAGAGTAGAGTAGAGTAGAGTGGAGTAGAGTAGAATAGGCCAGGTTGGAAGAGACCTTCAAGATCATCAAGAGGGTGACCATAGAGGGAGACCTTATTGCTGTCTATAGCTGACAACCTGAAGGGAGGTTGTAGCCAGGAGGGGATTGGTCTCTTCTCCCAGGCAAGCAGCACCAGAACAAGAGGACACAGTCTCAAGCTGTGCCAGGGGAGGTTCAGGCTGGATGTTAGGAAGAAGTTCTTCCCAGCAAGAGAGACTGGCCATTGGGATGTGCTGCCCAGGGAGGTGGGGGAGTCACCATCACTGGAGGTGTTCAGGAAGAGACTGGATGAGGCACTTGGTGCCATGGTTTAGTTGATTAGCAGATGCTGAGTGCTAGGTTGGACTTGATGATGTCAGAGGTCTTTTCCAGCCTGGTTAATTCTGTATCAGCTCTGTCTCCCCATCTGCAGCACACATGGCTTTGGTTGCATCTGTGCCCCTTCTCTGCATCACCACAGACACTGTAGCACACAGGGCAGGTGCTCTTAGTGCCCCTGGCCACTGGCTTGTGACCAGGGAACCACAGCCTTGATGATAAACTCACCACTTAAAATCCAGAAAGCAGAAACCCCTTGGAAACTTGGCAGGTGGTATAGGCTGAAAGGAGGTTTGGAGACCTCTGTGACCTCAGAGATTCCAATCAGCAGTCTTCTGTTGCCTTGGTGTGAGAGCCTAGGCCTGGGACGATGGCTTGAGAGAGAGTGCTGTCACCCCACTCAGATGTGCCACAAAAACCTGCTCAGTAGCTGGACAAGGTTGGGGGGAGGGGGAGAGGGAAAATTTGTTCTTCCTGTGTGGCTGTTCAAAAAATTCACTACTCTTTTTTGTGTGTTCTTCATCAATTTACATCTATTTGTTCTCGTGCCAATATTCTCCCTCAGCTTAGCCAGCTCTTCTCTCTCCCTTGTGTTTACCCCCTTGATGTATTTATAGAAGATAATGACAGCCCCTCTCAGGCTTCATTTTGCAAGGCTAAATGATGCAGCTTGCACAGCCTCTTCTGACAGCCCCAGCTCCATCCCAGTTGCTTCTTGCTCATTGCTGAGCACAGGAGGCTTCATGGGGCAGAGTATGCCTAAGTGAGGTTGTGCCTCATCCTCCCCAGTGATGCTGGTCCTGGGCTGTGCCCTGTTAGTGTGTCAGCAGCCTTCACAGTACCTGTGTGCAGAGCTGCTCATCACATTGCCTTTGCTATCCTACAGCCAGTATGTGGCAACCTCCCTCTCTAGACCACCAAGACTTTCCCCCTTGCTCCCAACTGGTAAGGTTCCAGGTGCTCACAGATTCTTGCTAGTCCTTCAGCACAAGAATCATCAGTTTCTTTCTGTTTGTCTCAGAGCCATCCCTCTGCCTCTCTTTATGTATTCAGATTGTCTCTAAGAGTGCTTGCCAGCTTTCTGCCTAATGCAAGCTGAAGGCAATAGAATAGAATAGAATAGAGCAGACCAGGTTGGAAAAGACCTTTGAGATAGAGTCCAACCTATCACCCAGCATCATCTAATCAACTCAACCATGGCACCAAGCACCCCATCCAGTCTCTTCCTAAACACCTCCAGTGATGGTGACTCCACCACCTCCCTGGGCAGCACATTCCAATGGCCAATCTCTCTTGCTGGGAAGAACATCCAGCCTAAACCTCTCCTGGTGCAGCTTGAGACTGTGTCCTCTTGTTCTGGTGCTGGTTGCCTGGGAGAAGAGACCAATCCCCCCCACCTGGCTACAACCTCCCTTCAGGCTCTGTCCAGGGCTAATTGATGAAAATAGGAACCAAAATGGGTCCCAGTCCTGGAGGAATTCCTCTGGTAACCTCCAGTCAGGCTGCTTTCAGAACTGTATGTCAGCATCTCTCCTGCAGCTGGGTGGGGAACTAGCTAGCAGGCATAAATTAATCCAGAGCATTGCTGATGAACTTGATTCTCCATGTCAGCTGTTCTGCTGAGGTCCAGAGAGGTTACATGTGCTGCCTTAAAACAAAAAGGGAAGTTTTATCAGGGAAAGATAACAGCATAGCTGGGTGTCATTCATCTGGGTGCATTTCCTCCTGCCACCCTTGGCTCCTGGAGCCTTCTGTGTGCATTAAAAAGCCTCCCTTGCTTATGAGATCAGCCTGAAGAGGCTGCAGTTGTCCAGATTGCTTGCCTCCACTTCAAAGAAATAAATAAATATTGGCCTATCACATTTTCTTATTCTATCTGATGGTACAGAGTTATTAAATGAATCCTGGCCTTGTAGCTATCTTACATCCAGACTCGCAAAGCAGTGCGGGGAGGGGGCTGGTTCTTGCTCTGATGAAATCTGTTGGACTAAAAAAGAGACCAACAGATGAATCCCAGTCACCACACCTTGAATAACAAATGCAGGCAAATCAAACATCCTTGGGGACTCTCATTCTTCTCAGCAGGGCTTCAGACTGCAGTGCTGTCTCTCAGCGCATTTGACCTGCAAAAATCATAGAATCCTGGAATGGCTCAGGTTGGAAGGCACCTCAGGGATCATCTGCTCCAACCTCCCCACCATGGGCAGGGACACCTCTCAGCTAGATTCAGCTGCTCAAGGCCTCATCCAACCTGGCCTTCAACATACCCAGGCAGGAGGCAGGCACAGCCTCCCTGGGCAGCCTATTCCAGAGTCTCACCACCCTCCTCCTGAAGAACTTCTTCCTCAGCTCCAGTCTAACCCTGCTCTCAGCTTCAAACCATTCCCCCTTGTCCTGTCTCTAGACACCCTCAGGAAAAGTCCCTCTGCAGCCTTCCTGGAGGATCCCTTCAGCTACTGCAAGGCAGCTCTAAGGTCTCCCTGGAGTCTTCTCTTCTCCAGGCTGAACACCCCCAGCTCCCTCAGCCTGTCCTCACAGCAGAGGTGCTCCAGCCTTTGGATCATCTTTGTGGCCTCCTCTGGACTCCCTCCACCAGCCGTGTGTCCTCCTTGTGCTGGGGACACCAGAACTGGAGGCAGGACTGGAGGTGGGGTCTCAGAAAAGCAGAGCCAAGGGGCAGAATCCCCTCTCGACAGCCAGCAGTTCAGTACTTACACAAAACATTTGGGCAGGAACAGCTGCAGAAAGGTCTGCAAGGGGCTCTGCCAGCACGAAGCAGTTTGTCATTAAAGGGGAATGTCCTGTATGGACACTCCAGCTTCCATCATTCTCCACCAAACTGCAAGCTACCGTGGTATTAAGCGAGCTGCTGTGATAGATGGCTGTGTTGTAATTGAATTAGTTGGGAAGCATTGACCTTTTTGATGTATAATATCTCTGAATGTGAACAACAAACACAAACTAATGCTTTTATGAGTTTGCTGGGTGAGTTTAGCCATCAATTGACTCGTGATAAATAAGATGTTGTGCGCTCCAGTCAATGGGAAACACGTTTGCAGCGCCTGTGCTTGTGTTTCTGCCCCCTGTGCGATCAGCTCTGCAGGCACACATCACTCAGGTGTGGTTTTTCCAGCCCGAGCTGGACTCAAACGCGAATCGGAGTCCTCAGAGGACCTGATACTTGCTGGATAATGATGAGCCCAGCAGCTAGTGCTTGGTGTTAATTGTTTGCTTCCTTACTGAGTGGCCAGATTAGCTGACAACGACCTGATGAGATTTCTGCTGTTTCTCCTCGTCAAAATAGCTGTAGATCAATAGCTGTTACCTCCAAGAGCCAGGGCTGAAAGTGAAGGTAGATGTGAAAAGCAATTAGAAGAGGGGGAAGCGATTTGCAAAGAATCATGTTGTGTGTTCTGCTTGGGTTTCTGCACCTTGGTACTTCTCTGGAGCAGAAAATGAAATGCTGCTCTTTATCTCTGGTTCACTTCGAGTTTGAAAGAAAAATCACTTTTGCTCTAACCTGGGATATTTCATTTGTGTTTATCTGACCATGATAAATTTATGTATTGCTCCTTGTCGAGGGAGCCCAAACAAATGATCTCCAGGTGGAGAAGGTGCTAGGGGAGCTGATAGGTGCCTGATCTGCCTCTTCAAATCCAGCCTAGGTCAGGCAAGCTTGCCTTAAACCGCACATTTACAGCGTCACGTGAAATGAGCCTGCTTATGGACACCTCCCAGATGGCACAACCTTGGGTCAGGAAGTTTGCCCACTGCTCCTTGTGCCAATCTGCCAGAAGAGTTAATTCCTGGTGGGTTGGGGTGGTCTTGCCAAACCCCTCTCCAGATCTGAGGCTCACGCACAGCCTAATTAAGAGCCCCGCAGCTTCTTGTCGCTGCTATTGATTTAGGTAAAAGCCTAAACGCTGCATTCTTCCAGTCTGTGTGGCTGTCTCTGCCTCAGGCTCCTTCTTTTCCTCTGTGGGATCAATTACCTGCTCATCCTGCAACACAGAGCCTGCCATGGCCTGCTGGAACACAGAAGCAGGGGTACCACCATACTGGTTTGGATCAAAAGGATCCCTCCAATGCAATCCCTGTCACCAGGAGGGTCAGCAGCAGATGTTGTAGGGAGTGCTGCAGGAATGCATTGTCATGACTCATTTTTTCGTCTAAGAAATGAAACCTCACTGTGGTGTCTCCAAAGTGAAGGCAGAGTAAGCCATGAAAGAGCAAAACCAGACCAGCCAGTTAATGGCAGAAGTGAAACTTGGCTCCTCACTGCTCTTGTATATCCCTAGCCCCCTCTCAATCTTTGGACACCTCCCAGAACTCATCTATGCCTCTATTGCTCCAAGTCTAGCTAGTATCTTCATCTGTAAGAGACTTCAAAAGTCCTTTTTATCTCTTGCCTTTTGGTAATGATTGGTGGTGATGAAATTTATCGTGCTGGTGCTGAAGGCTAAGGTCTCCCATGCCATCTCCTCTGGCTCTCTGCATAAGTGTTAAATGCAACCAAGACAATTGAAAACTTTGCTTTGCAAACTGGGAGGCAAGTTCTGGCTGGGCTGTATGCAAGCCTTCAAGGGTGGCTATAGGAGAGATCACCTCAAAGAACATCTCAAGGGCAGCTCAGACAGGAGAAGAGAGGGCAGCAGTGTGAGCCCTGTTCCTTTCCTATGCAGAGGAGAGAGGCAGTAGCTGCACCTCCATCCTTCCCAGCTTCAGAGGGGAGCTGAAAACAGGGTGTGTGGCAGTGCTGCCTGCGAGGTGCAGCCTTTTGCTCCACAGATCCTGAGACTTTTTGATGCTGGGAATCACACTTTACTGGTTCTGGATATCTTCTCTCTCTGAGCAATCCTGCTCAGCTCCAGCCCAGCTGCACGCAGCTGCAGCTTCTCGGCACGAGGCACGCCTGTGGTGCTGTGCCTTCCCTGGGACGCTGCTCTGGGGACTTCACTTTGTATCTCCTGGCAAGGCTGTCCTGGATTTGATGCACCCAGGCAGACCAGATGTGACACACCTTGTGGGTCTTCCCTGGGAAGAGAGCAGAGGAGCCATCTCTTACAGCATTCTGTCTTTCCCAGGTGCTAAACTGCCATGTAAATGGTGTCAGAACTGCCATGTAAATTGTGCTTCTACATGGTCCTCACTGATAAAGCAATTATGGCAAAGCTGGGCTGCAACATGCATAGTATTCCCCAGGCATCACAGGGGAAGTGTGAGGACTTGGAGCTCACCTTGCAAACCTAATTAAACTCAATGGAGATACAGAAGGAAGAGAGATTCTTTTTCTCTATGACCTGCCTGTAGTGAGTGGGAGAAAAGATGAGATGCTAGAAAGCTTTCCAACTGTTTGTTGTGGTTAGAGGGCCTGGTACAGGATGTGTCACAAGCAGTGCCCTGTCTTCAGAATGTAATTCAGGTTATGGTGATCCACATGGATCATCTGTCTTTCCTCTGCTGTTATTCTCAGACTGTTATTTGACAGACTGAGGGAGTTGGGGTTGTTCAGTCTGGAGAAGAGAAGGCTCTGAGGTGACCTAATTGTGGCCTTCTAGTATCTGAAGGAGGCTACAAGAAAGCCAAGGAGAGACTTTTTAGGGTGTCAGGGAATGATAGGACTAGGGGGAATGGAGCAAAACTAGAAATGGGTAGATTCAGATTGGATGTTAGGAAGAAGTTCTTCCCCATGAGGGTGGTGAGAGCCTGGCACAGGTTGCCCAGGGAGGTGGTGGAAGCCTCATCCCTGGAGGTGTTTGCAGCCAGGCTGGATGTGGCTGTGAACAACCTGCTGTAGTGTGAGGTGTCCCTGCCCATGGCAGGGGGGTTGGAACTGGCTGAGCCTTGAGGTCCCTTGCAACCCTAACAACTCTGATTCAACATGGGCAAGCATGACTTTCTGGCTAACAAAGGCATCTTGTTGTGATGCATCTTACTATATCATGCAATACCTCATGTGACTGATGTGGGGACCCATAACAGGGCTGTGACACAGAGGGAAGGGATACAAGAGAATGGGAATATGTGAGGATACCATTCCCTTACCCTCTAATGGCACTCAGATGGTGTCCCATTGCCCACTCCAGCCTTACCAGCTGCTGGAGGGATCCCAGGGCTGCTGAGATCGGTGGGCTTTGTGCTGCCCATTTCAAATGAAGTGAGAGGCTTGACCCCGGCCAAGCCCAAAGACAAACCCTGGTGTGTCCTGCAGCCTGGATTGTTGGATTGCCACCAGTGAACTTTACAACAGATCAAGGTACAAGGTGGTCTGGAGAAGCCAAGAGGAAACAGCTGATCCACAGAGATGCTCTGACCTACTCTCCACTCTTGAAGCACAAAAACAAAGATCTCTTCCAAGCATTTTAAGGCAGACAAATGCAGCTCAGAGGAAAGGATGCTAGGAGCAGTGAACAGTTTAGAGGTTTGGGACAAAACACATGAAAGGTTTCCTTTAGTTCTTCCACAGATGACCTCCCACTGGCCTGCTATGTGGGAGGTCAGGAGAAGGTCCTCTCCCAGGAAAGCTGACCTTGGCCCCTAAACAGCAGTTGCCTTCCCTTCTGGCTCTCCACTTCGCATGGGCTCAGCCAGAAGACATTGTTTAATCCATGAAAGCCCTGGAGCATCTGGCTGATAAGTGATCCTTATTCCCACAGTGAAGATGCAGGAAATGGATGTAAATAAAAGCAGGTCCAATGAAGCCCAAGGTTAAGTGGAGCTGCATTCCTGTCCACTATCAGACATGAACAAGCTGGAACCTGGGGCTGCTTCCACAATGAGATAGAGTTTCATGGAGCAAAACTGACAGAGGAGATAGAAAGCTGGATCTTAGAACAAGCAGGAAAGCAATATTGAGAGAGCAAAAGCCAAACAAGGTACAACTTACTGATCTGATAGGAAAAAGAAGTCAGAATGAAACCCCTCCATGGCAGGGACAGCTGCTTTCCTTGAGCCTGTGTGGCAGCAATGAGAACTTGTCCTTTCACTCAGCAAAGACTTGGAAAGGTTCCTCATCATCCAGAATGCAAGGCTGAGGTCAGGATGAATATCAGGGAAGAATCAGGATGAATATCAGCAGGGAAGTCATTCCTCCCCTGTACTCAGCACTGGTTAGGCCACACCTTGAGCGCTGTGTCCAGTTCTGGGCTCCTCAGTTTAGGAAAGAAGTTGATGCTGGAACATGTCCAGAGAAGGACAATGAGGCTGGGGAGAGGTCTGGAGCACAGTCCTGTGAGGAGAGGCTGAGGGAGCTGGGGTTGCTTAGCCTGGAGAAGAGGAAGCTCAGGGGAGACCTTCTTGCTGTCTACAGCTACCTGAAGGGAGGTTGTAGCCCGGTGGGGGTTGGTCTCTTCTCCCAGGCAAGCAGCACCAGAACAAGAGGACACAGTCTCAAGCTGTGCCAGGGGAGGTTTAGGCTGGATGTTAGGAAGAAGTTCTTCCCAGCAAGAGAGATTTGCCATTGGAATGTGCTGCCCAGGGAGGTGGTGGAGTCATCACCACTGGAGGTGTTTAAGAGGAGACTGGATGAGGCACTGGGTGCCATGGTTTAGTTGATCAGATGGTGCTGGGTGATAGGTTGGACTGGATGATCTCCAAGGTCTTTTCCAACCTGGTTAATTCCCTATTCTGTCTCTCCACCCTGCAAGCCAGGGCCAAGGAATCCTGTGTAAGACACATGGTGTTGATGCTGTGGGGGGATGCAAACCAGAGAGGATGCTGAGCATGGATGGCAGCTTCAGCTGCAGTGCTCTCCAGCTCCCAAAGGTGTGGGGATATTTTGCAGTAAATGTTAAACCAAAGAAAGGATCAAGCACTGGACAAACCACTGAAGAGGAAGGTAGTTTCTTCTTTCCTTCATGTCTCCAGTGGAGACTGCAGGCTTTTCCAGAAGAGACTTTCTTATTCAAATGCTAAGTGCTGAGCTAAACACAGTGGTTATTGAGTGGAATGCTATGGGCTACATTGTTCTGCAGACAGATGAGCTAAGAGTCTCTGCTGGCCCTGGAATCTGGATGGATGTTTTAAGGGGATTCTATATAAAGGACATCCCAATAAATAATTACTTAGGGTGGTAAAAGCAAAGACATTTGTGAATTCCTTGGTGACCACAAGGCATTTGAAGACTGTTTAACATATTTCTTAAGTGCCAGTGAGAGCAATCTGATGTCCATTGATAGGACTGGAAAGTCTCCTCCAGCTTCAGTGGGTGTTTGGTCAGGTCATGGAGATGGTGCAAGGGCTGAAGACAGGAGGGAGCCAGCTCTGTGCCACCCTCCTGTGTGAAGCATCATTGGAGGTGAGATATCTTCCTTCAGCTTTTAACTCTCAGGGGAAGGTTATTTTGATCTTCCTTTAGAAAACCTTGATGGGCAAGAGTTGGGTGTGAGCCAGTAGCCAGCAGAGAGACAGATTGCACAGCAAATTCACCTGAACCTGCAAGAAATCAGCACGCCCTCTGCGCAGGCTGGAAGTACCTTTTCCATTCTGGAACTCACTATGGGAGGTAACACCTTCCCAAGAGCTCACATGGAACAAATACGTCTCCAGCCCTGACCCCAGGTCCTGCACAGCCTGTTGTTGAGCTGTGGTCGAGGAAATCTTGCAAAGTAGACAGGTGGTTACCTGTCACACTTGCTGCTGCCTTCACCTGTCACACCAAGAGGAACTGGTGCCTGAAGAACTGGAGGCAATGGCTGAGAACAGGGAAACAGGAGCTGCACTGACTCCATCTGCACAGCCTTCCAGCACTCTGCAAGATGCTCCCTCCCTCCAAGGGCTGCAATTTAAAAGCAGCCCCTTCTTAATATTTCCCCTCCTCCACTTTGGACTTACTATGAGTCTCAGCAGTGCTTCTGTTCATATTTACTTCAGAAAGGGAGCTTGTGTGTTGTCCTGTGAGGAGGGGCTGAGGGAGCTGGGATTGTTTAGCCTGGACAAGAGGAAGCTCAGGGGAGACCTTATTGCTGTCTACAACTACCTGAAGGGAGGTTGTAGCCAGGTGGGGGTTGGTCTCTTCTCCCAGGCAAGCAGCACCAGAACAAGAGGGCACAGTCTCAAACTGCACCAGGGGAGGTTTAGGCTGGAGGTGAGGAGAAAGTTCTTCCCAGAGAGAGTTGTTAGCCATTGGAATGTGCTGCCCAGGGAGGTGGTGGAGTCACCATCCCTGGAGGTGTTCAAAAAGGGATTGGACATGGCACTTGAAGCCATGGTTTAGTTAGTCATGAGGTGTTGGGTGACAGGTTGGACTTGATGATCTCTGAGGTCTTTTTAACCTTATTGATCCTGTGATTCTGCCACCTGAGAAGCATTTGGACCTTGCCCCTTTTGCTCATGGATAAAGATGTCTTCAGACAGACCCAGAGTAAAAAGCCCCAGGCAAAGGCTCATTTATTATAAGTATTGCTCAATAATTGAATTGTTCTGGGTCTGCTTCAGTGGGCTGAACAAGCTTAAACACAAAGTTTCTTCTCTCAGATGGATTGGCCTGTGCCCACTCCAGTCATCAGTGCTTTTATACAGGGTCATAAAAGTCCATTTTACAAGCACTCTAAGCATGCAGTGTGTGTGTGGGGGTTTATTTCTTGCAGGCACTTGTGCCAGCATCAGCCAGTTGCTCCCACGCCCACTGGAAGGAAATTCAGCACAGCAGTGGGAAACTCATTAACAAAGTTAGACTGATGCTCACAAAAATATTTTCTCTTCTCCCTCCCCACTCCACAGTTACTTTTCTCTCTGTTTGCAAATATGTTTGGAGGAGGGGGGGGGTGGGGGGGGGGGGAGAGAAGTCTCTTTTGCCTAGGCCTGCTGTCAAGTGAACTGCCTTGAAGAATCTGGCACGTTCTCCAGTCAGCACATCTGGTATGGGCGGATGTTACTCAACAGACTGAGAGGCTGAGGGTTGGGGTTGGGTTTTTTTATCTGGTGGTTGTTCTATTTCAAGTGATCCTGTGCCAAAACCTGTTTAGCTGGACGTGGAGTTTGCCCATTATCAATCACTCGTGGGTGCCCAGTGCCAGCTCAACGATGCAGCTTTCCAGGCAGAGCCTGCGTGCGCGCTGCCCGCAGGAGCCAGCTTCAGCAATATTGATACTCTGCTGAGATTCCAGAGGAAGTGCAAATATGGAGTGCTTGACAAAAATAGCAAGCTGCTAAGTGCTATTTAATGATGCAGGAAAGTTTGGGGATTTGTCTTGAACCTAGAAGAGAATCCAGTGTTTCACCCAGACTGTGAAAGAAAGGGGAACAAAGCCCTCCCCTGGGCTGTCCAAATCCTTGCTCCCCCAAATCCTGTTGGAATACCAGGCAGAGAGGGACCTGGGGGTGCTGGTCAGTGGTAGGCTGAACATGAGCCTGCAGTGTGCCCAGGCGGCCAAGAGGGCCAATGGCATCCTGGCCTGCATCAGGAACAGTGTGGCCAGCAGGAGCAGGGAGGTCATTCTCCCCTTGTACACTGCACTGGTTAGGCCACACCTGGAGTCCTGTGTCCAGTTCTGGGCTCCTCAGTTTAGGAAGGAGGTTGACTTGCTGGAGCGTGTCCAGAGAAGGGCAACAAAGTTGGTGAGGGGTTTGGAGACTGAGGGAGCTGGGGTTGCTTAGCCTGCAGAAGAGGAGGCTCAGGGGAGACCTTCTTGCTCTCTACAACTACCTGAAGGGAGGTTGTAGCCAGGTGGGGGTTGGTCTCTTCTCTCAGGCAACCAGCACCAGAACAAGAGGACACAGTCTCAAGCTGCGCCAGGGGAGGTTTAGGCTGGATGTTAGGAAGAAGTTCTTCCCAGAAAGAGAGATTGGCCATTGGAATGTGCTGCCCAGGGAGGTGGTGGAGTCACCATCACTGGAGGTGTTTAGGAAGAGACTGGATGGGGTGCTTGGTGCCATGGTTTGGTTGCTTAGGTTGCGTTGGATGATGGGTTGGACACGATGATCTTGAAGGTCTCTTCCAACCTGGTCTATCCTATCCTATCCTATCCTATCCTATCCTATCCTATCCTATCCTATCCTATCCTATCCTATCCTATCCTATCCTATCCTATCCTATCCTATCCTATCCTATCCTACTCTACTTGAGGTAGCACAACAGGCTCAGAGAGTCTTGTCTACCTAGAGTGTAACTGCTTGTACTCCCATTATGGGGCTATGCTTTGACCTCCCTTCCTTCGACCTCCCTTCAGGGAGTTGGAGAGAGCAAGAAGGTCTCCCCTGAGCCTCCTCTTCTCCAGGCTAAGCAACCCCAGCTCCCCCAGCCTCTCCTCACAGGGCTGTGCTCCAGACCCCTCCCCAGCTTTGGGCTTTAGATTTTCTCTTTCTCTTAAAAGCAAACCCAGAAGGGAGCAAGGACTTGCTCTTGGCACACTGGCAAATATAAACTAGTTTCTGTGATACAAGATACAGTGGTGAAGGGTTTCCCCCCCCCCCCCCCCCCCCCCAGTTTTAATACCATCAATACCATCTGGCTGTTTCTATCTATTTAAGAAATCTCTCTGCTGGAGAAGGTATGGTCCTACTCCAGTTCAAATGAAAATTGTTTTCTTTTACCCCTCAGTGAGAGAGACTCCTCAGGAATGATTTGGGGGTTCTTGAGAGCAGCTGAAAAACACCAGGCTGGGTGAAGGACTTTTGGTGTCTTATTATTCTAATGGCACGAATTTGCCCAGAGTTTGCAATAAGGACTGTGAAGAAAAGGTTTCTTAGTGCTTTAGATCTAACCCTTGGGCTAGTCCCTTTGCTGTCAAGGAGACAAACACTTTGGTTTGAGTTAATCACTCTAGAAGTCCTTGCAAGGCAGAGCACGGCACAGCTGCGTGGTGCTACAGCCGCCCTGCACAAGAGAAGGCAAGGCAAGGGCCCTTGGCCCTGGCTTGCTGCAGTTTGGACTGCTTCATTGGGTGCACATTGCTCTAGAGGGGGTGTAACTGAAAGCAAATTTTGCAACAGAGTGTGGACAAGGCACTAGTGGGAAAATCCTCCCTCCCCATGTGGAGTTACCAACGTGGAGAGGGAGCCAGAAAGTTTCCAAGAAATAGCTAGTGAGCACTGCAGTAACAAAAGCCAAGTTTCCTTCCCTAGACCTCAACACAAGCTCCTCCTGCAGCATCCATCAGCTTCAGTGCTTCCAGACCTCTGGAGTTAATCCTCTGCACAAAGGCAAAGTACCATTGCTGCTGTGAGAGAGGACAAGAAGGTGGCCCTGTGTTTGTTTTTGCATAGGTGTGATGGGCATTGCTTTTGAGTGAGGAGGATGTTCTGGCCCTGGCAAGCAAATTGGGCTGAAGAGTCTTTATATTAGGGGTGTGCTACACAAGGAAGAGACTTTGGCCCCTCTGAGGAGCTGGGCACCATTTCTGCAGTGCTGTGATGCCAGGCAAGCTGGGAAGAGCGGGTGTGTACAGTCCTGGATGCCTCTGGCTCAAAGAGGTGCATCTTGCATCCATGGGTCAGCTGCTTAATTTGGAAGGATCTGCTGAAGGGGAGGGCAGGGAAGATGGGAGGTCTGGGAGGAAGGTGGAGGCTCCGAGGGAGCCAGACAACGTAAATGTGCCAGCCACTCAAGGGAAGAGGAGATGAAAGGGAAAAGAAGAGTGGAGAACAAAGCAGAGACATCAAGGAAAGATGGGGAGGGGAAACAGGACAAGATAGAGCTAAAATTAGATGGGGAATGGGGACAGGGAGAGCTGATCTGGTGCTCTCCCCTTAGATGAAATTCCCACTGAAGCTGCTTTCAAACCTGTCCTGGGGAGGGCTTGAGAACTGGAGTCCAGATGAGAAAGCAAGGGAAGAGGTGGGAAAGGGGCATTCCAGACCTGCAACCCCCAAGCTGCTCAGAGGGGTCTTTTCTGGCCATAAGAGGGGCCAGCCCTGCTGCCCACGGGTACTTTTTCACCCCTACCCTGGAGCATTGCCCTCACCCTGAGACACACCACCCAGAGTCTTTTTGTCGAATCAGTGCCCTGTGTTTGATGAATCTGCACCATGGTTAACTGTTTCAAACCAATTTTTGAAGGTGATTCCTAATTATATGCTACTAGTCACAGCCCACAAAAAGCTAATGAAACCCTTGCCAGCAATTAAAAGCAATTTCTGTGTATTGAGGGGAAGCAAGGAAGGCAAAAGACAGCCACTAAACTTTCCTCTGGCTACAGCCTGGCTCTGGGGTATGGCTTCTCCCAGTTGCCCTTGAGGTGAGAGATTTTGGGATGCACAAAGCAGGATGCATGCAACAGGGAGCAAAGGGCATGCCTTGAAAAACCTCCCTTCCACTCAAGCCTTCAGCATTCAGGTCACTACAAATTCTCACCAGGCTTTTACAGGAGGCAGTTTCATATCACAGATACAACTTGAGCCAGAAAGCACACCCTGGGACTGCCTGCCAAGGGAGCAATGGGTGATACATGACCACTTCAGCTGTGCAGTCCCTGCTCCTCCCAGGAGTTCAGGATTATGCAATTAGGGTCTTCTTGTCAATCAAAGGCTCATTAATCAGACAGCCTCTTTTATCATCTATCTCATTACTATTTTTATTATGCTCTTTAATTTCTAGCTGGAACAGCTTCTGCTATGGGAGCCAGCTCTGGACATCTCTCACAACCTGGATGAAACAAGTGAGATCAGCTAGACCTGGACCAGTGGTAAGAAAGGTTTCCTACTTGTTCTCTGGTGTTTGCAGTTCTGAAGGGGTCAGGGAGCTTTCCTGCTTGTTCTGATGACCTGAAGGCATGCTCTGTAGGAAGTAGTATAGGGCTGAAATCATCCAGCCGTGCAATCTCAAGTAAATGGCTACTCATTGTGTAAAGCAGTCTGACAATAGCGTGGAAAATGGGGCTCAAGGACACTGCCTCTTTCAACGCTGTTAATCGTGGTAAGAGCAAATGCAGTATAAACACATTCTTCTCCCATTTGCAAAGATGTATGTTAATTTCCCCCCCCTTTTTCCTTAGCTGCTGTGTGCATTAAGTGTATTTACAGATAAGATGCGTACACTGACTCACATACAGCACTCTTCAGAGCCTGTGGAAGGGTTTGGACATCAGTGGGTTTCAAACAACCCATCCCTCCTAACCCCTTGTTTCTCCCAGGAGAGCAGGGAGGTCTGTTCTCAAGGCTCTCAGAGTAAGTAAAGCACAGAGTTTTAAGCCAGTTTGTCCATAGGGGTCTGATGGCCATGACGTGTTTGTGCACACAACCCTTTGAATTGGTCCAGCTAGGGAGGAGAAGCTGATAGTCCACTTCCCAAACTGTACCAATGAGATGAGGAATCAAGCCTTTGACATCTTACTGCTTTATTCACCCAGCAACACCTCTATTCAAAACTCTTTGCAATATTTTCTGGGTGGTGAGGTGAGCTGACCATGAGCAAAGAAAGAAGCAATGCCCAGGCTAGCAGTGAGCACACCTTGGTGCCACACGAGCATCTCGGACCGCCCAAGGTGGGGACCCCCCCCACTGTGCAGCCCATGCAGCACCTTATGCCATCAGCCTACCACACCCCATCCCCACAAGGATTACAGCCTGCCTAAAGGGAGGTGGGGTACCACTAGCCAGGTTCTTGGGCAGTGGTGCAGCAGGAGGCCTGGGCACTGGACTAGCAGGGGCGGGCACTGGGGTGTGGTGTTCCCAGGCAGGAAGCTTCTGTTCACGCTGGGCACCCCTGTTCCTTGCACGCCTTTGCACCAAACTACGGGTATCACCCTCTGCCCGGATTTGGGGTGGAAACAGCGGGGCTGCCAGTGCAGCGGGAATCGGACCCCACTGCCCACCCCAGCAGCGCCTGGGGCCGGGGGAGAGCTCTGGGGATCGGTGCCACCGGGACGTCGCGCCGGGCTCGGTCCCCCCGGCAGCTCGCGGGGCTGCGAGAGCAGGCAGGGCTGGCACTAATAGCGATAATAATGACGATAACCCTTATAATTTAAAGCAGCCGAAGCGCGGATCGCCTCCCTCCCGCTGCGCAGGGTCCCTGTGGGCTGCGAGCCCCGCGGGCCGGCCGCTGCCGCATCGGCCGGGGCAGCCCCTTCCCGCAGCTGCGGGAGCTGGGGGGCGGCGCAGGGAGGCTCGGCCTGTGCAGCCCCCTCCCTCCCTCCTTCCTCTCTCTCTCCTCCTTCCCTCCTCTCTCCTCCCCTCCCATGCCAACCTGCTGCCGCCTTTGTCGGCGCAACCCGGCGCTATGGCATCCTGCTGGGGCTTCAGGCTCGGGCTCATTCTCCTCTTCCTCCTCCTGGCTGGGAAGCGGCTGCTGCAGCGGCAGAGCCAGCCGTGACGGCCGCGCTCCCCGGGTAAGAGGCAGGCGGAGCCCCCAGGTGAGCGCCAGGGGTGAGGAGGGGGCACAAACGTGCAAAAGGGGTGGGCTGGCAGAAAGGGGCGCCGAGAACCAGCGCCCTCCGCTCCCCAGCCCCCAGGGATGCTCTAGGGATCGGAGGTTCCGAGAAGGGGGCTTCAGCACCGGGTCCCTCTGCCCTGGGTTGGAGGCAGGTGAAGTAAGTGCAGGTAAAAGACACCCCAGCCCTTGCGGTCCCCGCCGGGCGCCCCACGGTCCAATATCTTTGCCAGGCTCTCCGTTAAAGGAGGTGGGGGGACGACAACTTAAAAAAAAAATCTTGAACTCCATCTATGACTTTAGTAGCTCCACTTCAATCCTGCACAGCTGGATCTGCTCGTAGGCAGCTGGAGGGGAAGCAAGTGGCTGACCCTGGCCTGGACCCTAGGGCCCCTTAACGCCAAGCAGAGAGCCTGGAGGAATGGGAAGCACCAAGAACGGGCACTAGAGAAACAGACCCACGAGCGTACGGAAGCTGCTCTGTTGCAGAGTCAGGTCCGGGGTGGCAGAAGGGGTTGTAGGTTTGCCGTGCAAAACATCCAGGTTGTCACAGACGGATTAAATTGCCCACGTTTGACTCTGTTAGACCTTTCTCTCTGTGCGTGTCTGTCTGTCTGTCAGTATTTGCAGTGGCGTCTCCTTGTGCAAACGGGTTTTTGTTTTGGGGGGTGAGGGAGGAATGTGACTTGGATGTGCTGTGATAACATATTGAGAGGACAGCATTTGTGTGTGTTTGCTTGGGCCAATAGTTGGCAACGGCTAACCACGAGCATATGATGCAGTAATAATTCAAGTAATTTTATCGCACGGTTCCAGAATGGTTGTTTTCACTTTTCCGGACCATACAGATGCCTTAACCTGGATTGCATAACTGAGCAATGCAAATAATCGGTCTCATGTTATTGTGCAAGAAAAATCAATGGCAAACCTTGTGTGACTCGAGCCCAGTACGCTGCCTTTACCCACAAGTTCTCCCTTCGTTTGTGCACAGGGAGCCTTTAAAAACTGCTGAATTCCGGGGCGGGGGCTGAGGATGAAGTGTTGTGCACCGTCGTTTTACAACAGAGCTTGCCCCTGTTAAGGAGCTCGCTTTGTAAAGCGTGGCTTTCCAAAGCTGCTTCACGCAAGCTAACAGCCAGAAAACAGCAACTTCTGCGGGTGCTCGTCGCCCCCCTCGGACCCCCCCGGTGAAGCGCAGATGAGTGAGCGGTGGGATGCCCGGGAGAGTGTAAAGCGTGCGGCGTTCCGGTGCGGAACGGCGGCGGCGAGCTGCTGGAGAAGAGAGATGGGCGCACAAGCCCTGTGAGCGCCCAGGCTGCAGGCGTTTGGCCCCTTTGGCTCCGGAGGAGTGCATACAAATCACAGCGGCAAGGCAGGAAGCAGCACACAGTTGCTGCCTGCCCCGGGTGCCCGAGCCCCCACCCCACTTCATACAGCCGAGGGAACCGTCCGGAGGAGACTGCCCGTGTCAGACTGTCGGGAGGACTTTTCAATGAAAGGTGGAGAGATGCGATTGCCGTTGCGCGGGCAGGGCTCCAAAACGTGCTTTTTTAGTTGCTTTTTAATGAGCAGCAGAAGGCAGGGGAGGAGGAGGGAGGCTAAAGGTGTGCAGAACTGGGCATTGTTTCCCCGAGTGCCAGCTCCCGTGTGTGTGTGTGAGTGGCAGAAGCCAGACAGAGCTCCAGGTGCCCCTTTTGTCGGTCAAATTTCTTGCTGTTTTGACAGAAAAATGGATTTGTGAGCATGGGAGCAAATTAAAACCGAATTCCATCTGGATGTGTTACGTGTTTCAGGCGAGGTGTGCGTTGCCTTCCTTGGTTTATAGCGTCTGGCGTTGAGATGACAGGCTGGAAGATTTATGAGCTCAAGTTAATAGTAAAGCAACATATCACAGGCTCTGTATTAATGTTCTGCTGCCCTCAAGTAGCTGGCTCTTTCTGGGGGAATTTATGCAAGGCTCTCTTGCTCCGTTGCCGCTGTATGGGTGTGATGGGGGTGCCCCTGTTCAGTCAGCGTGGGGGAAGCAAAACAAGGAGGCTGCTGCCTTTCAGCTGGAGAGGGGAAATGATGGCTCCAGCAACCATGTCTCCGTATGAACTGCACCTGCTGTGGGTGTTGGGAGCAGAAAGAATGGGGAAGGAAATGAAGGAGGAAATAACAGGGGAAGAGAAGGTGGTCTGTTTGCTGGTGGCCACAAGTCAGGCTCATGCAAAGCACCTTGCCAACTAGCAGCTGCCCAGGGAAGTCGAGTGGTGGGACTCTCTCTTCCATCCTGTGTTGGGATTTATCTGCCCTTAGTATGCTGCCCTTAGCCCGTGCAGTGGGGCTGGAGGAGCCCCAGGGGAAAGCAGGCAGGGCAGCTGTGGGGGGAGCAGTACTGGTTTCCTGTGGATGTTGAATTTATAGGGTAGTGGGGAGGTGAGAAGCCTTACCCACCCCAGCACTGATTTGGGAGCTGGAGTGGAAGGAAAGTGCAGTCTGTTTGTCGTTTTTGTTGGTTTTTTTTCCCTTTTCCTGTGGGAAAGCCAGCTACATGAAAGAGCACACAGGTTCCCCTGGTCTGGAGGACCACAGGAGGAGAGGTCTTACGGATGTTTGGTCCCTAAAGACACCAGAAAACAGAATGGCATATTCCTCTGTGCAGCAGAAAGCCCCACTAGGAATGGGGGCTTCAATTGTGATATCCTGGTCTTCCTACCCAAAGGCTGAGCTAAGTGGGATAAGGGTAAGATCAGAGCTTAGTTCTGCTCCTGGTGCAGGGCAAGAAGACATTGATTTGTGGTAAGCCTGGAGCTCATCTGTGTGCAAGGAGAGTCGGACCCCATCGGCTGGCCGTGCAATACGATGCCCTACTGGGATGCAATTGTGCTACTGGAGCAGGGGATGTTGAATGTGGAAGCTGAGCCAAAGTGACCATCCCGGCAGTAATGTAACAAACTCATTAAAGATGAAATGTTAAGTGGTTCCTCTGGTCAGAGACTGTCTTGCTGAAGATGAGTAAGTCAGGTCTTGTCCCTGTGCCTGGTTAGCTTCATGTTTCTGGAGAACAAAGTCAGTTTGGGGGTGGCTTGGGGGGGGGGGGGATGTGGCTGCTGCTAGTGACACAAGGATGTTGGTGGAATTGAGGCCATCCAAGGAGGGTGTGCTGCTGCTCTTGCTGTGGGTGCTTTCATTTGCTTCGCTGCTTTTGACTGATTCATGACCCTGTTCCTCTTTTTAAAGACCTTTCCGTGGTTATTTCAGAGCTTTACGTTTATGTGCTGTGTCCAGGTCTATTCTGGTCCTGCTTTGAGAGATAGTGAATGAACGTGGACATAACAGCCGAGATGGTGCACAGCCAAGTGCTTGGCACCTGGGATGTGGCAGCTCTTAGGGTGGCTTGCCAAGAGGCACCTGTCTCAGTCATAGGCTGTTAGGAGGCTTGACAAGAGACGGAGGAGCTTAATGTGCCACTGGAAACCTTGGCGCTGGATTTTCACGTCCCTGACCCAGGACACAAGATTTCAAGGTGCTTGTATTTTGTCCTTATGGAGTAGTACATCCTATTCTTCACAGCCTGAATCTGTTGTGTGCTTCACTAGCAACATTTCTGACGCTCTGACACGGGGGAGCTCCCATTTCTATGCCCAGGCTGAAGCCCAAAGGTACCTTTTGCACTTGCGGTGTGCTCACACCAGAAGGCTGTTTGTGAACAGCCAGGAGGTGAAGAGGAAATGATTCCAGTTTCTAGCTGGCTTACTTTTCCTCAAGGCCTACACCTGATTTTGCAACCTGCCTTTTCAATTTTCACCTGCTGCAACTGATCTCCAGTTGAGCAAATTGGCCAAATTCCCACCTTGGCAGGCTCAGCTCTCTTCTGGTCACCCTCATCTTGCAGCCTGTGTCACCTCCCTGTCCTCTCACTGCTTGACAGGTGATTGCCACCTCCCAGGCTTTGGTCTGGGAGCAGAGTCCCAGGCTGAGCTAAACCAGGTCTAGCAGAACTCCTCTGCTTGAGAGCTGTGCCTCAGGGCTACTGCCTTATTGTTTGGGTATGGATTGGAGTCACCAGACCTTCTCGGTGATAAATAAAAGCAGCGTGAGATCTAGGGGTGTACAGGGCTCCCACTCATCCTGTCAGCACTCAGCACCTTTGAAAATGAGGCTGCACCTAAGTCATACTGGGTTGAGGGAGTTCAGGAACCTGAACAAGTTAAAACCTCTGACGGGAATGGTATGCTAAGAGCAGCTCAGAACACACCAAAAAGGTGAAAGAAGCTGCACCTAAGATGTCCTCACTGGCATGAGAGAGTGAAACCAGAAAGGCAGGGGGACAAAATGGGTTGACAGTTTTCACCAATGTGTTATTGCAAAGTGGCCACTGGAGTGCTTCAGCAGGAGTGTGAGTGTGGAGAAAGCAGGACGCTGCCAGCCTGCTGCGCAGCATATATCAGGCTGTGAAAATGCACATCCAGGTGAGGGGGTTGCAAGAAGCTGTGAAGTTACAAATGGGAGGAGATAGCTGCTCTTGCTGGTATTCAGCCTGGAGGTGACAAAAAGCCATATTTCCACTCTTGCCCCAAATGACAGATTTGGAACATGCAGAAAATTGCCTTGCAGAGCCAGTCCCCTGGCAGAGTGTCTGAGCCCCCACCTGTGAAGTTTACTCTGGGAGTGCTTGGTGGGAGGTGGCAGGGGACCTTTTTTTGGTCTAATGGTGACATGCCAGAGGAATCCCAAGGCAGGCTGTTACAAAGGCTGTGCCTCTGAGCACTCACTCTTTGTGAAGAGTCTCCTCCAGCATTTCTTCCTGGAGCCGAGTGCTGAGCAATGCAACACTTTTTTTTTTGCTCTCTTGTCAGCTGGCAGAAGAGTTTTGCTGTTATGCATAATACAGGAGCTTTAAAAGCAAACATACATGTGGTGGAGGTGTTGGAAAATCCCTGTGGCCGTTGGTTTCTGAGAGTGCTGTTTACAGGCACGGAAAGATTCACATTGCTGCTGCTCAACTTCTGATCACAGGCAGCAGAAAGATGCTACTTAAATAAACAGCCAAGAGACTCTATTGCACATTCTCATGGGTGACCTGGTGGGTTGAGTTTCTCCCTTTGGGAGGTGCTGCTGTGGTGTCTGCTACAAAAGCTGGCGTGTGCTGGCTTCTGACACTAGTGGTGATCACCGGTGTGTCATGTCAGGGCAAGATGAAAGGCTACAAGAGAGGGAACAGGAGCCCTCTATTCTTGGAGCAGTGCTCAGGAGCCCTGAGGTTTTTGCCTGGAAGGTGACTTTTGAGGTGAGAAATCAGAACCCTTGCAAACCTGACCTTTGTGCCCTGCCATTGGGGTGGATATTCTGCACCCCGCACAGATGAAGAGACAAGTTCCAGGGGTCATTTAAGGGTGGGAGCGAGTGAAGGAAGATGTCATATCCTTTGGGGGAAGGGGAAAATATTGTTGTCATTCCTCTCAGTAAGAATAACAAAGTGACCAAGCATAGGAATTGGCAGACTGCATCATCCCGTGCTCTGTCTCTCCTGGTAGCCAGCAGCAGAGACACCAGCAAGGATATTTACAGTAGGCAGATGAAAAATAATCTGCCCCCCCCCAGCATTCTTTCTTAATTCATAATAGCTAGAGGGTGATTTCACCTCTGGAAGGTCAGGGGGTTGTTTGCCAGCGTTAGCTGTGCTTCTCCAGCTATTCTTGTTATCTACATCACTGTCCAGCCTTTGCTACCCACCTCTGCCCTATCATTTCAGGCTGGTGAATGGAGCTGCACTCCCTGGGTTGCTCTGGGAACACAGCGCTGAAGAGGATGTTCTCTGTCCTTGATATTTCTCAGTCCTCAAATCCACCCTGATTGGCAGGCAGCCTCCAGCATCTGCTGGATTGGTTTCAAGCCTCAGTGGGAAATTTTTGTTGTTGTTGCTGTTTGGTTTTGTTGTTTAACTCTTTCTGCTCTTTTCTCAATGTTGTACTCTATAGGCTCACCAAGATTTCTTTTTTTGCATGGGTCCAGGCAGCTTTTTCACTCCTGAATCAGGCTTAGGTACCCAGAGGAGATCATCAGAGGAGAGGAGAAAACAATGTTTTAAAATGAGCAAAATGGTAACGATCTGCTCAGATAACTTTTAAAGCCACATCAGAAGTTTATTGTCAGAAAAGCTTCCTGAGAGCCATTTGCAGTCAGATATGAAGGCAGCTGGGGTTGTCATGGTGTGCTGGATCATGGCTGGTTAGGCTGGGGCTGGAGTTCTTGCCATTTTGATATGTCTGCACCTTCTGCCTCTCACAGGTTGGTCAGGAATTCTGTGAAAGTCCTGCAGCAAGCAGGCTGGGGTTGTATATCTCCCTCTAGTTCTGCCCCTCTAAAGCTTCTGCTGTTATTCACCTGGGGAGGTGGTGGAGTCACCACCCCTGGAGGTGTTCAAGAGGGGATTGGACATGGCACTTGGTGCCATGGTTTATTCATGAGGTCTGTGGTGACAGGTTGGACTTGATGATCTTTGAGGTCTCTTCCAGCCTTGGTGACTGTGTGATTTTGTAAATGAGCCTCCTTGAAATCCTGATTCCATTTAAGCATTGATTTCACTGATGCTAGGATTACAGCCTGGAGGTGGGAAGCGTGAGGCTGGGTTATACAAACAAGCCCACAGCTGCGTGGCTGGAGAGTCAGGTCCCATCTGTGGCTGAATCACAAGGTCCTGAATATTACCTGAGGGTGACTGACAATCTTCTTTGTTTGCTGTTGTGTGTTGCTGTAGAAGCGGAAGACGGTTTCCAGGCTAAACAGCAAAACACGCCTAGGCCATGGAGTCCAACCAGGAATCCTCACTCTTCCTGGTGAAGATCTTGGAGGAGCTGGACACAAAGCAGAACACTGTCTCTTACCAGGACCTCTGCAAGTCCCTGTGTGCAAGGTTTGATTTATCCCAGCTGGCCAAGCTCAGAAGCGTGCTGTTTTACACCGCTTGCCTGGATCCGAATTTCCCGGCGACTTTGTTCAAAGACAAAATGAGATGCACTGTAAACAATCAGCAATCAAAGAAAATCATGGTTGCAGCAGATATAGTAACAATATTCAACCTCATACAGATGAACGGGGGAGTGGCCAAGGAGAAGCTCCCAGTTGCAAGGCAGAAAGTGAAGAAGAAAGAGTCCTTTGAGTCCTGCAGGTCCGACACGGAAATCTGCAACGTGGCAGACTGCGTGCCCAACTGCGAGCTGAACGACCAGGACTTCAACAGGGGCTTTCCAGTCAGGAGGGCTTCAAAATGCAGAAAGATGGACTGCAAAGACTGCCAACAGTTTGTCCCTTCCTCAGAACCCAACTTTTTGCTGGGTGTGAATAAGGAGATGAAGGGCCGGGCTGCCTCGCTGGACAGGCTGCAGGCGCTGGCGTCCTACTCCATCGCCACGTCTCCGCCGTGCGAGATGCAGAGCACCTACTTCCCCATGAACATTGAAAACGAATCCATTTCAGACCAGGACTCCTTGCCTATAAGTGCAGGCATAAAAGAAACTTTCATTGCAAACGATGAACCCTTTGTGATGCAGTCATGTGTCCAGAAAAGGAATATATTCAAAGAAGATTTTCATAATCTGATTACAATATCTCCCCACCTAATACCCTCCAACAAAAAGCCAGAAGATGGACACAGAGAGCCTCAGAACAGGAAAGAAAGCTCTAAGCAGGCTTTCTTCAACCACAGCTTTGAAATGCCATACAGCAGTCAGTACTTGAATCCAGTGTATTCTCCTATACCAGACAAAAGGCGAGTGAAGCACGAAAGTTTAGATGATCTTCAGGCTTCCACGTATTTTGGCCCAACTACTGTTCTTGGGCCCCAGGACACCAAAAAGTGGACTGGGAAGCCAACCAAGCAGACTGCCTGGCCAGCAAAGAGCTGGAGTTTAAATACAGAGGAGGTGCCTGACTTTGAACGGTCGTTTTTCAACAGGAAGCAGTCCGAGGAGAAGCCGCGGTACCAGCCTTCCAACAGCCCCGCTCCGAGCTTCCCTTCGGCTGACAGGCACCAGTCCTACCTAAATGCAAAGGAGCAGCAACCGATGATGCAGGCAAACTACGCTGTGAAACCCAACGGGCACAAAGCCAAGGAAATCCCTTCCATCCTGGAGGTGGAGAAGCATGAGCCCCTCAAGAAATTCAAGGACAAAAGCATTAACTGCACTTCCGTTCAGATCCTGAGCATCGACAGGACCACGAGCGTCGGGACCCAAACGGAGCAGCAAGTCCTGGAGCACAAGAAGTGCAAGGATCTGTGTGGAGCTGGCCAAGGCAAGTACGGAGAGAGGCACTCCCTGAAGCAGTCGGATGACGACTCTGAAATTGTGAGCGACGACATCAGTGACATCTTCCGCTTTCTGGATGACATGAGCATCAGCGGCTCCACGGGAGTGATGCAGTCCTCCTGCTACAACAGCACCGGGTCCTTGTCCCAGGTGCACAAATCGGACTGCGAGAGCTCACCCGAGCACAACTTGACCAAGCTCTCCAACGGGAACGCCTGCAGCAAGCTGGAGAAAGGGGCCCGGGCGGAGATGGGCGGCGCAGATGATGAGCTGAAAACGAGCGTCTGCAAACTGGTTTTGAGGATCGGAGAGATAGAGAAGAAGCTGGAATCTCTCAGCGGCGTTCGGGAAGAGATCTCCCAAGTCCTGGGAAAACTGAGCAAGCTGGACCAAAAGATCCAGCAGCCGGAGAAGGTCAGCGTGCAGATAGACCTCAATTCCCTGACGAGCGACGCTGCGTCCGACGAGAGCAACTCCCCTCAGATCTTTCAGTGCCACAACGCTCCCCACGCGGGCAAGCTGGAGAACAATCCAGAATGGTGCTGTTCGGATGCCAGCGGAAGTAACAGCGAGAGCCTTCGAGTAAAAGCCTTAAAAAAAAGTTTGTTTACTAGGCGATCATCGAGGTCGTTAACGGAGGAAAACAGCGCCACCGAGTCCAAAATCGCCAGCATTTCCAACTCGCCCCGAGACTGGAGAGCTATCACTTACACCAACCAAGCTGGCATCACGGAAGAGGAGATGAAAGAAAGGGATGGAGGAGAAAATAAGGACTGGCACAGGAAATCTAAAGAGGTAATTCCAACTCGAACTCGCATAATAATAAGTACTTAAACATAATCTGGTGACGGATGCCTTCCTGAGTCGTCACAAGCCTGGGGCTATGGCAGCGCTTCTTGCCCTGCCGTTTAGTGCTTGTCTTTATTGTTGTCGTAATGGAGGGGGTTTGCACCTATAGGTTCTCGCTTGGCAGCTGCAGTGTGGTCAAGCTGTGGCTCAGAAGCTTTGTTCTTTTGCACGGGGAGGTGGGGGGGGGGTACGGTGTGGCTGCCATCTCTGGAGGGCGATGGTGTTTGTCATCAGTGGTGAGACGTGGAGGCTGGGTAATGAACTTGGGGAGAAGGGTGCGGGGGAAATGGAAATTCTCCAGCGGCTGTTGCAGAAGGGATATTTCGAAACTGCATTGTGATGGCTTTTCTCAGGGAAGCATGTGTGTGGTTAACAGCCAGCAAAACAGATTCAGGGATTCAAATCCCTCAAGAAAAGAAGCCTTGTATGTGCTCCGTGCGATGCTAGCCGCAGCTGTGGTCTCTGTATCTGACTTTTCATGGCCATTTAAATGAGCCTTAAGCTTCCCATTGTGGAACTGCAGCATCACCGTGGTCTTGTTTTGATAGGTCAGAAAAACTCCACCCAAGCCTCTCAACAGCTGCCCACTGACACCTTCACAGACTGCAAAGCTACTGTGGCTGGCCTTGTGCTGGACTCTGGTTGCTCTCCGTTGCATTTGGGTGGTGTGGGAAATTGCTTCTGTTTCATAGACAGTGGAGCAGGTTGGGGGTCCTTGAGCTCCCTTGTTGATTGGCACCACATGGCAGACATCCTGTGCCTCTTTGTGGTGGCAAAGACAGTCTGAGAAAGAAGTTTGATGGAAGTGCTGTTGGGTGAACAAGAAAACATAAACCATGGGTTATTAGTAGGTTGCAGAGGAGGAAGTAAGCCCAGACCTTGGCTCTCCTATGTATTGATCTGCCCAGGATGAATTGCTGACTTTGAAAGTCCCTTCCTCGCCCCTGCAGCAGGCAGTGGCTGGATGATGGTGCTGTGTCATGGCATGCTCCCTGGAGGCTTCTCCCAAGGCTTTTTCATGTTACAATTTGATCTCTAACCAGGAATCTAGAAGCCTGCACGAGCCTCCTGGCTGTTCCTGATCAGCCAGGCATTTCTGCATGTCAGGGCCATGTCCAGAACAGCTTTATAAACTATCTGTAAGCAGGACAGGCTCTGAATTTCCACTGCTGCATCAGCTTTGTGCTTATCTTATGGTGGACGTGGAGCTGTGTCTCTTGGAGCGGGCTGTGAGCAGAAGATGGGCATATGGATTAAAGTCAACTAAAGCCTTTGTCATAGCTGCTGCCTTTCTTTATGATATGGTGCTTCTGGAAGGAATATCTCTGTCCTTTGTGTTTAACCCCCTCATAGTCCTGTTTCTTCTCTCAAATTCTTTTGAACCCTATTGCAGGCAGACAGGCAATACGAAATCCCGCAGCCACATAGACTCTCTAAACAGCCAAAGGATGCTTTCTTGATTGAACAAGTCTTTAGTCCTCATCCCTACCCTGCATCCCTCAAGTCACACATGAAAAGCAACCCGCTCTACACCGACATGAGGCTGACGGAGCTGGCTGAAGTGAAACGTGCCCAACCATCGTGGACCATAGAGGAATACACAAGGAATTCGGGGGATAAAGGCAAGATTGCAGCACTGGATCTACAAGTAAGTCCCACCTGATTAATTTGGATGGTTTAATTGTGAGTGGATGTTGCCAGAATGTGTGTTTTAAAGGGATTTGGTTAGCTCGGGAAGGAGCTATGCAGTGCTGAGCCTCTAATCTTGCTGATCCCTACCCATCCTGGCCAGCAACAAAGTGGAACAGGGAGGTGTCATTGCTGAATGGTGATCCTTGACAGCTTGGTGCTCCCAGCTTGCTTTGCAGTGGGGAGATGTCTGCTAAGTCATTGTGGTGTTAGTAGCTCTAAAGAAGAGCTGAGGGATAAATGGGTGTGGAGATGAACTGATCCCTAACGGTAGCAAGACAGAGTCCTTGATCTGTCTGGATAATTCACAGAGGATGTGAGTGTTAGGGCTTTTTGTTTCATTTTGCTAGGAACACAAGACATAAAATACTTGGAGATGATGTTCAGGCCCGTGACTGTTTGTGAAGCACATCCTCATTGCAGCTTTGAAGTGGCTGTTGGAAACCAGAGTCATGTGAGGATCAGATCAGCTAATGGTGTGTCTTGTCTGCATGTTAGTGTGCAGCCTCTTCTTCTGCAAGAAGCAGAGCAGCTTGCTGAGGCAAATTCACAGTTTGAATTTAAATGTTCCCAAAGTGTGGTGTACTTGAAACCAAAGTCCTTGACACATCATGGACTGCTCAGCCTCAGGACTGACTGCCCATGTTGGGTACCCTGTGGTGGGCATGTGTGTGCATGCTCCAGAGCAGAGCAAGCTGCCTCAACCAGGACAGGCTTGGCAGCAGTTGGGGCACATTAACCTACAGGTCAGGGCTTATCAGCACTGTGCTGGCATGGCTCTGTGATCAGCAGTCTGTGTGGTGCAGCCATGCTCAAGCAGGGAGCCTGCTTGTCTCCAGAGCTTGTCTGCCAGAGAGGATGACGTGCAAGGGGCTGAGACTTCCTGCTCCACATCAGCTCTTGATGGCTCAGCACCGAGGTACCTCACACAGCTCCAAACCCATCAGTCTAAGCCCTAGGAGAGCATCAGGATACTGTAAGAATCATAGAATTGTTTCAGCTGGAAAAGACCCCTAAGATCACCAAGTCCAACTGTCAGGCTAAGACCACCAAGTCTCAGGACCCATGCTGTGCCTCCAGACCCTGTGTTGGAGGGCAGGTTTGGAGTTGCAACAGTCACCCACACAGTGACACTTCAGCTCCTATGAGTGTTTGTGCAGGAGTCTGTGCACAATGAATTCACCTCCTTGCTCTGCTCATGAAAGCAGAATCAAAGAAAACCTCTGCCTGGAAGGGACCTCAAAGATCATCCAGTCCAACTTCCCTGTCCTCACCAGCCCTTGCTCCTTGTTGTGGCTAGAGTGGACTCGGTGTGAAAAACAAATAGCCCAGGGATCAGGCTGCATCTTGCCTCGGCTGCTTGCTCCTTTTTGGGTCTTAAAAGCTTTAGAGGGATTCCTAAATTCCTACCCCTGGCACTGCAGGCTACATGCTACAGCAAGACTGGGCTGAAAGAGTTCCTCTGCAACAGGCAGTTGCGAAGCATCCCTTACCTGCTGCACAGAGGCAACAAGGGAGCTGACATTTGGGAGCAAAGCTCTCCTGGGAGAAGTATTCTCCATCTGCTCCTTGCAGGGCTGTTTTGTTCCCTGTAAGCAGCTCTGCCTGACTGTGAGCAAACCACAGAAACCAGCTTATTGCCATCATTTACCTTTAGGATGAGGGTGATAAAACTTTACTGGTTTGATTCTGTCCCTCCACAAGGACTGCCAGAATTGCAGCTACTCTGCAAAGCCCATGTCTAGACTTCATAATAGAGCTTACTGACACACTTAAAACATAGACACAGACTGATGAGTGGTTTTGTTGGGTCCCCTCCACCCCCAGTGATTAGGTTTATTAGAACTGAAAGTAAATACATTATGCTTTAATGAACATTCCTGCATCTGGCAATGAAATGGGGAAGGGAGCTGATTAACAGTAATGGGCCTTTTTAATAATGCATCTTCCTTCTGAAGCAGTTAAAAGGTCAATACCAAGCCAGGAAGGGCCAAACCTGTAATTTTCCTTCAAGCAGAGACTGGCTGTCTTGGAGGGTTTTCTACTTTTTGTTTGTTTAAAATGCCTTCTGGAACCTGACAACCCAGGTCTGCTGGGGCTTTCTGCAGGAAAAGCAACTGCAAAGCTGCTCAGGCCAAAGCTTGTCCCAGGTGGAAGCTCTGTGTCTGGATGATCCACTGGGATGAGGCATTGTCAGGCTATTTACTGATGCCTTTAGAGATGAGGATGCTGATCTTTTTTCCTTTGCTTCAGAAGGCTGGAGTAGGTCATTTAGAGCCCAAATGGTATAATCACAGGCTCTGCTAATGGTCTCTTCTTTCAGCATGCTAATACTATCCTAGAGATCTCCATTAAATACTCATAAAACCCTTGCTCAGTTTAAGTTGTTTATTTCTGGGGGGGTTGCCCAGAGAAGGGCAACAAGGCTGGTGAGAGGCCTCAAGCACAAGCCCTGCGAGGAGAGGCTGAGGGAGCTGGGATTGTTTAGCCTGGAGAAGAGGAGGCTCAGGAGAGACCTTCTTGCTCTCTACAACTACCTGAAGGGAGGTTGTAGCCAGGAGGTGGTTGATCTCTTCTCCCAGTCAACCTCACCAGAACAAGAGGACACAGTCTCAAGCTGCACCAGGGGGAGTTTAGGCTCAAGGTGAGGAGCAAGTTCTTCCCAGAGAGAGTTGTTAGCCATTGGAATGTGCTGCCGAGGGAGGTGGTGGAGTCACCATCCCTGGAGGTGTTCAAGAGGGGCTGGAGTTCTTGCCATTTTGATATGTCTGCACCTTCTGCCTCTCACAAGTTGGTCAGGAATTCCATGAAAGTCCTGTAGCAAGCAGGCTGGGGTTGTATATCTGCCACCAGTTCTGCCCCTCTAAAGCTTCTGCTGTTTATTCACTTGGGGAGGTGGTGGAGTCACCATCCCTGGAGGTGTTCAAGAGGGGATTGGACGTGGCACTTGGTGCCATGGTTTGGTCATGAGGTCTGTGGTGACAGGTTGGACTTGATGATTTTTGAGGTCTCTTCCAGCCCTGGTGATTCTGTATAAAAATCACTCCTCGCAGCTCTCCTGCCCGTAGAGCAAGCGCTGCCTTTAGGCAAAGCAAGGTTTCAGCCAGTGGCCACACACACAAAAAAATCTGAATTAACCAATTAAGGGCTTACCCAAATCCCTTTCAAATCAGCTGGAGTTTCTTTGTGCTGAGTCCAAGAGCTTTGGACCAGCAGCTCCGTTACGAGCCCAGAAGTGGTGCGTGTCAGGGGATTCTCACTGCACCGCGGCTGTGTGGAATCGTTTCTCATTTGACTTTTTGTTGTTGTTGTTGTTAAAAGAAATGGCCTTTTGGAGCCCCAGACACGAGAGGCAGCTTTGAGGAGAAGCTGTCATTTTTCAAAATGTTCTTTCTGCCTTATTCCTTTCTCTGCTGCTAAGTGCAATCTAATGCCTGCTGCTTGGGTTTCCCACTTTTGCCTCATTTTCCCTAACAGGTCTCTTCCAACCTGGTTTATTCTATGTATTCTATTCTATGTAAAGGAGGTGGGGGGGGGAGGGGAAGAAAAAAGAGCAGCAAGATGGGAATGCAAAGCTTGAAGAGCTGAAATTCTAAGGAAGAAATAAGGAAAGAAAAGAAAATGTTCAGTTGGAGACACTGATAAAGTTCCCTGGGTTGCCTGTAATTCTCTGACCAATTCAGGTTTCCTTCTACTTTCTTCTTTCTTTTTTGTTCTTGGGGTTGGTTTTTTTTTTTGTTACCTGTGGGCAAATAAAACCTTCAGCATACTCATCAAATCACCTCATGCTCTTTAAAATCACCTCTAACCCAGAGAGGCTCAGCCTCTGGCAATGAGGCAGACTGTTGCCTCCCATGGAAACAGAGGTTGTGCTGTTGGGGTTAAATGATCTGAGCTGTGGAGATGGCCCAGGGCAATGTGTGGTCCCAAATGTCCAGCTCCCCTTCTCCTCCTGTCCCTAAACCAGCCAGCATCATGCATCCAGGTGGTTTTTCAGAAGATGGAGCTGGAAGGAGGAGCTTGAAGCTGAGGATCACTTTGTTTTGGGTGACTTCATGGAAAGCCACTCACCGCCTCCCCCTCCATGAGGTTCTCAGCCTGTGGTTGTGTATTGCCACACTGCAGCCAAGGGCTGGTGTTCCCAGGCACGGCCATGCAGGAGGGGACCTACAAACTGCCTGTCCAGAGGGACTAGGTGCCACATGGGGCTGGACAACCCCACCCTGCAAGCAAGTTATGATAGCAGAGTTAGGCTTAGCTATACAAAATACAGTGCATGAGGAGAGGATGCCAAGAACCCTGGAGAGGATGTTAAGAACCCTTCCCATCAGCTGGGCTTTAATAATTTAAAGAGCAGGAAGACACTGCTAGGTGCTGGCATCTCTGCTGTCTAGCAGATTAAAGAGATTTTTATTTCCATGCCATCAAGATGACGAAGTTTCTGGCAAATCAGAGGTCCATGAGGGATTTTGCAGCAGAGTTTACTGTTGCAGGAGTTGGGGGTTGTTTTGCAGTATTTTGTTTCCTCTTTTGTCAGCCCTATGGAACTGGGACCAGGAGCTGAAGGGATGCAAAAAGCAGCTATAACACATTTTATCCTGGCAGCAGACTCAGGTGGGAGACCTTCAGGCACATCTGCCTTGGTTATTTATTTCATTAAACATAGAATGGCTTAGGCTGGAAGAGACCTTAGAGACCATCTAATCCAGCCTCCATGCCATGGGCAGGGATGCCTCTCAGCTAGACCAGGTTACTCAAGGCCCCATCCAACCTGGCCTTGAACATCTCCAGGGAAAGGGAATCCATAGCCTTTCTGGACAATCTGTTCCAGGGTCTTGCCACCCTCATAGTAAAGAATTTCTTTCCCAAGTTCCAACCTAAATCTATTCTCCTTCAAATTTAAATCCATTTCCCCTTGTCCTGTCTGTGGGCACTCTTGTAACAAGTCCCTCTGCAGCCTTCCTGGAGGATCCCTTCAATTTAAATCCATTTCCCCTTGTCCTGTCTGTGGGCACTCTTGTAACAAGCTCCTCTGCAGCCTTCCTGGAGGATCCCTTCAGCTGGTGGAAGGCAGCTCCAAGGTCCCCCCTGGAGTCTTCTCTTCTCCAGGCTGACCAACCCCAGCTCCCTCAGCCTGTCCTCATAGCAGAGGTGTTCCAGCCCCTGGATCATCTTTGTGGTCCTCCTCTGGGCTTGTTCCAACAGATCTCTGCCCCTCTTACTGCCAGATCCAAGACAATCAACAATTCTTTCTTTCTTTTTTATTCTTTTTAACTTTTCAGACCCAAGAATCTTTGAACCCCAACAACTTGGAGTACTGGATGGAAGACATTTACACTCCTGGCTACGATTCCTTATTAAAACGCAAGGAAGCCGAGTTCAGAAGAGCAAAGGTTTGCAAGATAGCTGCCCTGATAGCAGCAGCAGCTTGTACAGTTATCCTGGTGATTGTGGTGCCCATTTGTACCATGAAATCCTGAAGCCTGTGGCCAGAGCCCTGCCTCCCAGCTGCCTGCTCCTCAGAGAGCTCCTGCTGCGCTCTCGACGGCCGACGGCAAAACTGGGAAGGGATTTGCTGGGGAAGAACCTTCTGAAGATGGAGAATGCTACAAAATCCATAGGCAAAACACAAAGCAACTGCAGAAATGTTCTCTTTGGTTTTGGTCCTTCCTTTCTTTTTTTAAGCTCTTGTTTCCACTAGCAGACTGTGTGGCAGAATTCACAGGAGAACTCGGTTCAATTTTTAGGCATTTTCAGAAGTGCAATATTTCTCTCTCTGTGTGTCTCTCTTTCTCTCCCTCTCTCTGTGTGTCTCTCTTTCTCTCCCTCTGTCTCTCTCCGTCTCTCCCTCTGTCTCTCTCCGTCTCTCCCTCTGTGTCTCCGTCTCTCCCTCTGTCTCTCCGTCTCTCCCTCTGTCTCTCCGTCTCTCCCTCTGTCTCTCCGTCTCTCCCTCTGTCTCTCCGTCTCTCCCTCTGTCTCTCCGTCTCTCCCTCTGTCTCTCTCCCTCTCCCTCTGTGTCTCTCCCTCTCCCTCTGTCTCTCCGTCTCTCCCTCTGTCTCTCCGTCTCTCCCTCTGTCTCTCCCTCTCCCTCTGTCTCTCCCTCTCCCTCTGTCTCTCCCTCTCCCTGTCTCTGTGTCTCTCTTTCTCCCTCTGTCTCTCTGTCTCTCTCTCTCTCTCTCTGTCTCTCTCTCTCTCTGTCTCTCTGTCTCTCTCTGTCTCTGTCTCTCTCTCTCTCTCTTTCTCCTAAGGAAACAATATCATGTTTTACAGATATCAGAGACTGACGAGAACCCAGGAAGGTTGCCTGAGCCCCGCTGCATTTGACTGAGGTGTGGGTACCTGGAGGTAGCACTGTACAGAAGGGAATGTTCTACCTGCATTAGATCGGGGAGCTGGGAAAGCCTTCAAGCTCTCTGCAATGTAGAAAACCCCTGAATGTATTGTCTTTATTTCCTAGGATTGATGTATTTCATGATCATTGGATTGAAAGCAGGCTGGTGTAGCCGTGAACAGAGTTCATTCCTATGTTCAGATTAAAAAGGGCTCTTTGTATTTGGTCTTGCCCTAAGACCCGCTCTCATCACTGAGTACTGAGCTAAGTGCAATGTGCTGCAGACCAAAAAAAAGATTATGTTGGAAAGCAATCACCAGAGGTTTGAGTTGCTGCTGTTGAATAACATTTGCATAGAGCTGGCAAACTTGCCTTGCCAAAAAGGATATCCTTTACCTCTGCAGACAGTGGGATTGTCTCCCTTTCACTCCTGCCAGGAAGCAAAGCTGGCAAATCAAAGCAACGCTCTGCTAAAGTTCTTGGAAGTGTAATCTGAGCAGTTATGGCTTGATTTGGTTTGGGGTTTTGTTTTTTCCCTCCCTCCTCCCACAAAGTCCTTGTGCCTTTTTTTAGACTGTAGATTAAACAGAACTGTTTCATTTTGCTATTTTAAGCCCACGACATAAATCACTGCTTAATGGGTACTAATGGAGGTTCTTTTCCCACAAGCCTTCTATACAGCTCAGAGTGCTCCTCAAACAGCAGGGCTGGTGGTTACTGAGCACTTACATTAAGGGCCCAGTGCTTCAGCACGGGTGGAAACTTGCTGTTAATGCAATGCATTCAGCACAGGGAGATCTGCTTCCCTCTTGCTAATGTACTTCAGAATGATGGCTGACTCTACTGGACAGCAAACAGTCTGTATCCCATGGGGAATGTCCTTGCTAACGTACTTCAGAATGATGGTTGACTCTACTGGGCAGCAAACAGTCTGTATCCCATGGGAAATGTCCATCTGATGCCTTATCCCAGATGGAAACAGCAGGTTCAAAGGAATTCTCAAGCTATGGCAGAAATTGCCTGCCACGGTTAGTGATACCCAGACAGCATCACTATTCTGTCAGGTATAGGTGAAAAAAGGCTATTTTCAGGGAATAATGTGATCTTGCTCGTTCTCTGAAGGGAAGGAGATTCTTTTAGTGGATGTTCTCTGTGTAGGGTAACTTGGTTTCTTCAGCAGCAGCCTTCCTACACGATGACACAGCAGCCAGGAGAGCAGCGGCTGCACCTTCCCCCGGCTCTCCGGGGTGCGCCACGCTCCCTGCTCCTGGCTGCTTTAAAATAGGCAGTGAGGAGAGGCTGTGTGGGAGGCAAAGGCTTTGTTGTGACTCTGTGTGACAGTTCTTTCCTGCAGCTGGAGAGCTGTTTGTGTGCTGCTCATGTGCTGTGTTTCATTTAAGGGTAGTGATCTGTCAGGCAAACAAGCCCTGAGCAGCGTGTCTGGTGTCCCAGCAGCAAAGACAGGAGGAAGAGAAAACCTCTAGACCAAAATCTGTGCTTGCAACTGGCCAGAATCCTGATCCAAGCTTTGGCCCCTTCCTAACACCAAGATCTTTTCTCTTTCCTCCCAGATGCTGCAGGATGGAGTCACGGCAGGGAGGGAGCGGTTCACGCTGCCTATTTTAGGCTGCCTTTGGTTCTGGTCTGATTCAAACACCTGAGCTGAGGAGCCCAGAGTCTGTGTGTAGTAAATATAGAGAGGTAGGAAAAAAAATAACCCTCCAGGGATGATTTGGAGCTGCCAGCAAGGTATCTAATATTAGACCTGTGAATACACTCCGGAGGGCACAGCTCTGCAGTTTACCTTATGCACACTTTAGGTTGATTATATATGTTAAAGAAAAGCAGAATCTATTCCTGGCTCCAGGTACTGTCAGAAAGCTCTTTCACAGCCCTCCTTGGCAAGCACAAGGCACTGAGGTGGCACAGTGTCTGTCTCACATCTGCCCATGTTAGTGGTGATGAACTCCCCGGCGGGGCAGGGTGAGTGTGGGGCAGACAGCAGGCAGACCACCCAGCTCCGCCAACCCCCCTGCCCTGTGCTGGTATGAGCTGCTCCTGCTGCCCCTCAGCCCAACAGCAGCAGCATTTCCTTTGCTGCATCCCAGTGTTCTGATTTGAGCAAGTATCTGAGCATCTAAGTGGAGATGCAGGAGGGGTGCAGGAGAACAGAGGGGTGGGCTGGGGATGTGCTTGCACTCAGGCAGCAGAGGAGATGTGAGAGCCTCTGTTTTGTCTGTGCATGACTTACCCACCTGGAATCAGATGAGTCATTGCATTAGAGATGCCCAAAAGCCTGGGAAGGATTTGGCAGGTTGTGGAGCTGTGGGTGAGATGGAGCTGGCCCAGCCCAAGCACTGAACATCCCAAGCATCCATGCTGCTTCTACTTTATTGAGGTGCTTTCCCCCATCCTTACTTTGCACAAGCAGCCTCCATTGGGGCAGTGGTTCCCCTATACGCTAGACTGTGGTTTGTCACAGATCTCCCTCTTGGGGCTTGATTTGACTCCCACAACTTTTGGGAGTATCTTCATGGTGCCAGGAGCCTGAGAGGAATGGGGAAAGCCCAGCTCCCTGCCTCCCCACTCTGCAAATACCTCTGGGAGCTGCTGCCTTGCCTTCTCCTTTGCTCCCTGGCTGCCTCCAGCAGCTCCTTGGCACCATGGGATGCATGTCCCTAGCCATTCCCAGTGAGTCTCATGCCTGTCACAGAGCTCTTCATTCAAAATAGGTAAGGAGATGGAGTGGTGGGATGCTGCCACCAGAGGAGAGCAGCCTGGGGAGGAGGGCCCCGTGGTTCTGCACAGAGTACACAAGCTGGGGGGAAATGCTGACAACGTTGACCTGCAAAGGATGCTGTGAGCAAGCTTGTGAAGCAGCTCCCAGCTAGACTCTACTGTGTACCATATGAGAGGCTTTTTGTACTCAAGAGAAAAATAAACCAATTCAACCTATAGCTCCATTGTAATCTTTGGTGTGATTGAAACAAAGTGTCCTAGATTGTACGACTTAATTAAAATAC
Organism: Dryobates pubescens; assembly: GCF_014839835.1. Lineage (NCBI taxonomy): Eukaryota > Metazoa > Chordata > Aves > Piciformes > Picidae > Dryobates > Dryobates pubescens. The sequence continues at coordinate 5,973,739 of NC_071628.1, forward strand.
TGATGAGCATATTCAACTTATCTTTCCCTTTCTTTTTGGTATTTATGCCTTATAAACTTGCTGTGTTCCACATGAGAAAATGAAACTGCAAGAATTACACACACACACACACACAAAGCCCCCAACCAAACCTGCTCTGTTTTGGGGGGCAAATCTCAGCTGCTTTGCCCGAAACCAAAGCGCTGCTCGAAAAGGAGCTCAGTAAACCACCTGTGGAGAAGAGCAAGAGCAGGACCTGCCCCCCAGATGACTTTCTTCTTTTGTTTTGGTGTTGGGTTGTTTTTTTTTTTTAGGGTTTTCTTTTATTATGTTACTGTTTTTAAAATGGGGCTTTGGTTAATGGGCTTTTATTTTCTCAGGTTGCTGTGCAACGTTGCCTTTTGGTTCCTCGACATAGAACACCACATAAACTTGGCCCAGTGCAGTGTCAGAAGTTTTGAATCAAACACTTGCAGCAATTCATTGCTCCATTTGCTTTTTCCTTTTGGTTTTATTCCTATTTATTTATTTCTTTATGTATTTTTTCCCTTCCAGGGGACATCAAGATAACCGTGGGGGATGATGTGAGTGCCTCAGTGGCAGATAACCAAGCAGCCCCTATCTGGCTCTCGGCAGAGCTGCTAATGGATTTCTCGCCCCTGCAATAATAAGATGGCAGAAGATAATGAAAAATGGGTTTCCTTTAAAAAGCTCCTTTGCATCCCATTTCCTGGGCTTCTGGGAGATTAGCTCTTGACACTAATCATAACATTGCATTTTTCTGGGTGGTTATTGTGGCTGAGGTTTGCCATACCAACTCGTTTTAACAAGGTCATGACTAATGTTTTGGTACCTGTTTCACGAGCGTGTTTATGCAGCCACTCTTCTTGTTAGTCAGGGCTATAGGTTTACAGTAGTCACCTATCAATGGGCAATCAGCTTGCTTAGGATCTCTGGATGGATTTAATTTGCTTCTTTTGGCTTGTTAATTGCAAAGCCAGGTTGTCTTAAAGTTCCAGGTGTCAAAATAGAAAGAGAGCTGAGCCTGGAACACTGCAACACACGTTGCCCAGGGAGGTGGTTGGAGCCCCATCCCTGGAGATGTTCAAGGTGGGGCTCAAACAGGGCTCTGGGCATCCTGAAGGATGCCTCTGCTTTCTGCAGAGGGGGTTGGACAGGATGACCTTTGGAGGTCCCTTCCAGCCCATTCTATGATTCTACCACTGACAGAGACCCAGTGTGAGAGGTTGCAAAGGGCAGGCAAAGAAAAGAGAACACGCAGGTAATGAACAATGAGAGAAAAACAGTCATGCAAGATCTTGATTTCCTCATCTCCCCTGCATAAGCACCCTTAATGCATTGCTTTAGTAGTCCTGGTTGGTATGGAGAGTGCTGTGTGTCACAGGTCCTCTTGGGAGGGACTGTGATTCACAGGTTAGTGTTGGTTTCAGTTTTGGAGATGCATTTGCATCAGTTTCAGGGTTTTCTTGTGCACCCATCGAGCCCAGAAGCTTACAGGTATCAGTACCCTCTTGATTCTTATGTTACAGCATGAATATAGGAGCAGGAACTTCAATAAAAATGCTAAGGGTGACCAGAATCGTGCCAAAAAGTCCTAAGCACTCTGGTGGCACAGCAATCCTCAGGCCAGAAGCTGGATAGGTAGGATCTGGAGCACTGTAAGAGGTTGACCAGGGAGGTAGCTGAGGGCCCAACCCTGGAATACTCAAGGTCAGGCTCAACAAGTCTCTGAGCAACCTGCTCTTGTGGAGGATGTCCCTGCTCAGTGCAGAGGGGTTGGACTGGATGACCTTTGGGGGTCCCTTCCAACCCCAACCATTGTATGATTGTATGATGTATAAACCTCATCTAGGCCACCACTGTGCTTGGAAGATGGGGCAGCTGCCAGGCTTCTACAGTAGCTGTTGACTAGAGCTGCTGGGCCTGAAGTTAGAAGGTGGCACCTATATGCCATGCTCCAGCAGTGACCATTCTCTGAGGGCATGACTCACAGCAGGGGATTGTACTGATGCACAGGCTCTTGGGGCCACATTCTCCTCTCTGAAGTGCTCCTGTGACTCCATCCCATTGAATCTGCATGTGGAAGAAGAGAAAGCAGCCACAGCCTGCCTCTAGCAGCATGGTCCCATTGAAAGGAAAGGTCAGTTGTGTTGGGGGGCACTTTGGGAAGAGGCAAGCAGCTGTGGATGGAGTTCTGAAGATGAAGTACTTGCTTTCATCTTATTTCTTCTTTGCTATCTTTCTAGGGAAGAACATTGTATCTTGGAAGGTGCTGCTCTGCCAGCAGCTCTCTAGCAAGCTTTGGATGACTTCTGAGGCCGTGGACCATGCAGTATCTTGCAGGCTGTTAGGTAAATCTATGATGTTCACTTAAAAACTGAAGCCAAACTTTTGAAGAGGAGGTGAAAAGAGAGCTGCCAGCAGCCACACTCAGTAAGTTCCAGTTGGTTTTACTGTTTTTCTGCAATGCAGCACAAAGTGTGCAGGAGAAGCAATTCCAAAAGCAACAGTTCACTGCACCCTTCCCATGGCCAACAGCCTGAGATTTCCAAGGAAGAGTAGCTAATGGTCCTGGAGAGCCCTGCACAAGAAAGCAACTGTGCTTGGGCTCTGCATTATACCACCAGGCATTGCTGGTCCTGGTGGACCTGCCATGGATGTGGGGAGAAGGCCTGCAAGGCTCTCTGCTGGACCAGGGAAGTTGTCTATGAGGCTTCATACAGTAAAGGGTGAAGGAAGTGGTGGGTGTCTGGAGACATGATTGCTTTTGAAGCTGGAGGCTTTTAGAAATGAAGAGCTTGGTGGCAGCAATTGGGCATCCCCAGTTCTGCTTCTCCCTGCCTTCCTGCACCCTGGAGCAGTGCATTTTGAGATACTCCTCTGAGGTGCTGAGCAGGTCTCTAGACAGGCAGTGCAGGCTCAGATCTTGCCTCTTCTGATCAGTTGCCTCAGCTGATCAGTTTTCCTCAGGAAATAGAGGGAGTTTTCTACCAGATATTGGTGCTTTGGCCTCACCTGAAAATAATCCCCTGAGGTCTGAGAATTCCTTGTCCTACTGGTGGTGTTGACAGCACTCGAGGAAATACAACCTGGCTCATCCCCAAAACATCATGAGGCCACCCTGGAAATGGCAGGGTTATGAGGATGACTCCCATTTGCTTTCATGCGGGGCTTTGTGGAGGTCATTTCTCTGGGCCAGCCTCTGCAACCAGAGTGCTGAAAACTGATTTAATTTGTGAAGAATAAAAATCAATGGGTGAACTCTTCAGGTGAGGCCATGCAGTTCTGATGGCTGCTGCTTCAACAGCAACAGCAGAAAGCCACATCCTGCTAGTCACAGCAAAACTGCTCTCTTTTCCATGCCTATTTTGAACCTGTATGTGGTGTGGTCTCTGCATGTTGCCCACCAGCACATGGTGGGGCTCCAGCCCGTGCCCACAACAGTAGGTATCATAGAATCAGAGAATCAACCAGGCTGGAAGAGACCTCCAAGGTCATCCAGTCCAACCTACCAGCCAGCCCTATCCAAACAGCTAGACCATGGCACCAAGTGCCTCATCCAGGCTTTCCTTGAAGATCTCCAGGGATGGTGACTCCACCACCTCCCTGGGCAGCACATTTCAGTGACAAAACACTCTCTCTGGGAAGAACTTCTTCTTAATATCCAGCCTGAACCTCCCCTGGCACAACTTGAGACTGTGTCCCCTTGTTCTGGGAGAACAGGCAACCAAGTATACCCCTTGAAGGTAGGAGAAGAGGGAATTGCACACAGTGGAACAGCCCTACCTGGGAGAGGGACTAGGGGGCTTTTTTATTCTGTGTGTCCCTGGAAGTGATGGGGAGTGTGGTCCCTGTCAAAAAGCTTTGCTGTAAACTCTGCAGAAGGTGTCTCTCTGGTGGTCAAGTCCAAGTTGCACACATCCACCTCAGCTGCTCACTGGTTCCACCAGCACCAGTTCCAACCTCAGTGGACCCTGGGCTCACGTTAGGTGATGGCTTGGTAAAATGGTCAGAGGCAGCAGGCTGCAAAGATCTGGTGGAGGGCAAAAACACCCATTTGTGTATGGGAGCATCTGTGCTGTCTTAGCTTCTAAGGGCAAGAACTTTTTAGAGGGGCAGTGACACTTTTTTTCCCTCTCCCCTGGAAGACATGAGCTGACAAAAGCAAGGCCTCCCTGGGATGGCAAAAACCAGTGCTAGGGGAAACATAATCTCATCTGAAGGCTTTCAAGGCAGTATGTCTTCCATGTCTTGGCACCACTTGCTTGATCTCTGTGGGCTTTAGTTTCATGCCAGCTACTCTCTGTGGCTCTCTTCAGGCTTTTTCTTGGAGCAGCTTTTCCCTCGCCACGTGGCTGTGAGGTGCCCGGGAAAAGAGAGGCCAGACGTGGGCTGAGAGATTTAACAAGCATCACCTTGATGCTTGTAATGGCATTACCAGTATCATAAGCACTTACAGCCAGATCAGCACCTGGGAGGCATTTGGCTCAGCTTGTTGGAGTGCTCTGGGATTGTGAGAATGATGAATGTCACCAGCCAAAGCCTTTTCTGGGGAGGAGAGAGAGAGACAAAGCAGGGCAAGCGCGATGCTCGGCGGGGATGGGCAGAGCAGGATTAGTGCTGCAGGAGATGGGCAGGCAGCAAGGATCTGCTCTGGGGCACCAGGAGCAGAGCACAGCAGGAAGGAGAAATTCTTGGACCAGTTTATCAAGGAATTGGGAAACTCCAGGATACTGTACTCGTGGGGGGGATTTTTACTACCCAGACATCTGCTGGGTAACAAGTGCAGCTAATCACGGCAATAATGCACAGCCCTAATTCACCATCAATCCTCTCCCATATGTTTAGGGTTGTATTTACAGTAGGAAGGGAGGGAGGGAGGGAGGGAGAGTTATTCATGAATCAAGGTGAACTGAGTTGCTGGTGCAGAGCCAGCCATATATTGTGGAAACTAAAGTATGACAGACTTGAACAGAATCCCTCTGAAAGCTTGCCTCTAGTTTGGGTCTTTTAAGCAAAAAAAAAGCCCAACCCAAACCAACCCCAAATCCAGTTGCTGTAATTACTGATTGCTTTTAAATGCCCCCATTGAGCTCCTCGTTTCCTCTGTAACCTTTGCTGACCTTGAAGCAGTAGTTCACAAGCAGAGAATTAGCCAGCAGATGAAATACACCTCCTCAAATTCAATTCTCCTGATGAGGAAGGTTGAAGAGGGTCAAGTGAAAAAAAAAGAAGGAGAGAAAGAAAACCAATAAGAAAGGAACCATGCTAATGTCTGCTTAGCTCACTTGCTAGCACAGGGGAGGATGTTGGTTTATTGATATACTTCCACAGCCTTTCTTCAGCAGCAGGCAATAATTTTGCCATCTAACTCGCCAAGGACCCAGAAGAGCAGTGTGAGCTCCAATATATCTGATATTGAGGCAGGAAGGAGATGTCCCAGCTGCCAGAGTTCAGGGCTCAGCACAGTTAGTTACTGATGAATGATGGAGCCTTTTCCCCCCTGTTCAGCAATTCCCTGCTTGTGCTTGCCCCTGTGCTGCCTCATCCTTGGCGTGGGTTTATTTCAGCGAGGATGCTGAGCTCTGCCTTTGGCCACTCAGGGCCCAGGGCTTTGCATAATGGCATTACTGCTTATTCCTCAGTTACAGTATTTGTATATGCAACTCTGTTGGTGCTGCTTGCTGCAACCCCCCCTGACCTGGCTGGCTCCCACTGGGGAAGTTTTTGAGCCATTTGCTGTCAACCAAGGGTTTTCCTGTTGGTTTCTCTCTTCCAGCTGTGACTGAAGGGGAAAACCTCTTCTTGATCAGCTGCCTGAAATACAGGGAGAGCACAAAGCAGAGAGAAGGCTGCAAAACCCAGACAGAGGAGGTGGTGGAGTCACCATCACTGGAGGTGTTCAGGAGGAGACTTGATAGGGTGCTTGGTTGCATGGTTTAATTGATTAGGTGGTGTTGGATGATAGGTTGGACATGATGATCTTGAAGGTCTCTTCCAACCTGGTTAGTTCTGTTCTATTCTATTCTATTCCACTCCATTCCATTCCATTCCGTTCCATTCCATTCCATTCCATTCTATTCTTTTTCTGTAAAGAGCTCCAATGCCCTGTGCCCTGCTATTGTCCTTGCAGGAGTTCCCTTTGTGCTGTTGCTGAGAGATGGGATGGGTCAGCTTGCTCCGTCCCACCCACTGCAGCAGGGTTTTGTCCTTGCAGCAGCTCTTCTCTCTTTCTGTCTGCCCTGTCTGCTCCCTACTTGAAAGCTGGTTTCAAAGTGAAAAGTGAGCTGAGCTATCCATCAACACTTTGGAAGAAGGTTCCTGGTCCACTGATCTTGGTGGTCTTATAGCCCCAGTGGAGCTGGGGCCGCAGGAGGAGGAGGAGTTCAGTAGAGGACTTGCCTGGGTGGAGGGATGAGGAATCCTCAGCTCACAGCACCCAAGCATGGGGGGCCTGGGGCTGCCTGTCCTGGCTTGGTTGTTACTTTGGACAAAAGAAGGGCTGGACAGCTGCAGAGTATTGATTAACTCCTGGATTAACATGAATTAATTAACATTAATTATCCCTTCCCATTCCCACCTTCAAATAGATTTCCAAGAGTGCTTTCAGTATTCCTATTTATTTTCACTTCTTATTTTTACTTATTTTATATGTATCTATCTACATTGGAATGTGCTGCCCAGGGAGGTGGTGGAGTCACTGTTCCTGGAGGTGTTCAAGAGGGGATTGGAGGTGGCACTTGGTGCCATGGTCTAGTAGGCATGAGGTCTTGAGTGACAGGTTGGACTTGATGATCTTCGAGATCTTTTCCAACCTTGTTGATTCTGTGATCTCTCTCTCTCTCTCTGAAAAACTCCTGAACAGGCAGGGTTTCACCCCAAATACCCTGACCCTATGGGACACCTGTACTCCATGCCATGAGGACTAGCATTCAGGCTGTCCTCAGATCCAGCTGCCAGTCACTGTACTGTTTCCTTACAGCTCCAGCCCTCTCTGCTAACACTGTGAGCTCCTATGGTACCCATCAGAGCTCATTTTATCCTTCCCTCAGCCACAGTCTTGCCAGCTCCATCTGCACAGGCAGCATTTGTGGAGAAAAGCAGGGTTGTTTTGCATCTTGACAGGGCTCTGGGCAACCTGAGCTAGTGGAGGATGTCCTTGCTCACTGATGGGGGTTGGATTGGATGACCTTTGGAGGTCCCTTCCAACCCAAACCATTCTATGTTTCTATGATCTGAGTTGACAGTGATGCTGTGAGAATGTCACTGCAGCAGAAGGGACAATGGCCAGGGAGTGGAGGTATCTAGCTGGATTTGAGAGGAACACTTCTGTCTGTGCATGGGCATGTGTCCCATTCTATTATGTGTAATGGATATGATTTATTTCAGGGAAAAAAAGAAGAAAATTCAGGCAAATATAGGAGCAGTGATTTGCAGGAACCAACACTGTTTGGAATATAAATAGAGACAGGCAGCAGCTTTTTTGCTGATGGGGCTCTGTGCTCTGGGATAATAAAGCCATTTTGGAACTGTCTGTCTCTTGAGCTTGCACACATTTTATCTCAGAATCACAGCACATGTCTGGGTGGAAGTGACCTTCAAGCTCACCCAGTCCAACCTCCAACCCAGCACTGAAGGGTCAACATTAAGCCATGTCCCTAAGCCCCAGGTCCCCACACTGCTTGAACACCCCAAAGTTTTTAATTGCTAGTGAGGTTCCCTCTCCTATTTTCCTCAGATCAACAAAGAAGGTTTGCCATCCCTTTGGAAAAGCCATCACTGCAAGGTGTAAGTATACTCTGTGCCCCTATCAGTTTCTTCTGCTCTCAGGAACTCCCCCAACACTCCTTCATCAGCCAGGTGTGGGGGAAGATACCTGCAAATAAAGATGTTGTCCAGGGAGGTGGTTGAGTCCCCATTCTGGGAGATAATCAAGGTCAAGCTCAGCAGGGCTCGGTGCAACCTGATCTAATGCAGGGCTTCTCAATTTAGGAAGGACATTGAGATACTTGAATGTGTCCAGAGAAGGGCAACAAGGCTGAGGAGGGGTCTGGAGCACAGCCCTGTGAGGAGAGGCTGAGGGAGCTGGGGTTGCTTAGCCTGGAGAAGAGGAGGCTCAGGGGAGACCTTCTGCTGTCTACAACTCCCTGAAGGGAGGTTGTAGCCAGGTGGGGGTTGGTGTCTTCTCCCAGGCAACCAGCACTGGAACAAGAGGACACAGTCTCAAGCTGTGCCAGGGGAATTTTAGGCTGGAGGTGAGGAGAAAGTTCTTCCCAGAGAGAGTAATTGGCCATTGGGATGTGCTGCCCAGGGAGGTGGTGGAGTCACCATCCCTGGAGGTGTTCAAAAGAGGATTGGACGTGGCACTTGGAGCCATGGTTTAGTTAGTCATGAGGTGTTGGGTGGCAGGCTGGACTTGATGATCTCTGAGGTCTTTTCCAACTGTATTGATTCTATGATTCAATGTCCCTGCTGACTGCAGGGTGGGGGGTTGAACTAGATGACCTTTGGAAGTGCCTTCCAAACTTTCCATCCCCTTCTCCGCTTCTATGTATGTTGTATCAGGGGCTGCTACCACAAATGCCCTGAGAGCTCCCAAGCTCTGCTTGTGTGCCAGACTTGACAAAAGCTTTCTCGTGCTCCTTTCCTGTAAGGTTAGGCTGAGCTGCAGCTCTTGTAAGGGAGTTGTTGTTCACACATTTTTGACCCTTGGAGTGCAGTCATATTTTTGGAGGTGTTCATTTTGCTTTCACCCCGGGCGTTTCTGCTCCGCCACAAAGGTAATGAAACCAAACAACCAGAGAATGAGATCTTCATCTTGTTCTATGGAAAAGAAGCAATACACAAGAAGCATTTCATAGAAGTGAACTGTCTCTTTTCTAGGTAGATTGTACCCATGGAAGGGAAAGGACATCCTGGGAACTGAAGAGCTGTGTTTAGGGTGAGGAGAGGACAGCACTGCAAGTATTATTTTATCACCACCTATCACTAATCTGCAGGAATTCCTCTACGCCTTTTTAAGGACTAAGAGAGCAATCTGGGGTCTTTTACACCTTTAGTCTGCTGAGACTAAGGGGGAGACATGAGTTTGTGATGTTGATACTTGGAGGAAGCTGGGGTGATGCTGCCAAGAATCTTCAACCATAGCATCAAGGTTGGAAAAGACCTCAGAGATCATCAAGTCCAACCTGTCACCCACCACCTCATGATGAACTAAACCATGGCTCCAAGTGCCACGTCCAATCCCTTTTTGAACACCTCCAGGGATGGTGACTCCACCACCTCCCTGGGCAGCACATTCCAATGGCCAACAACTCTCTCAGTGAAGAACTTTCTCCTCACCTCGAGTCTAAACTTCCCCTGGCACAGCTTGAGACTGTGTCCTCTTGTTCTGGTGTTGGTTGCCTGGGAGAAGAGACCAACCCCCACCTGTGTACAACCTCCCTTCAGGTAGTTGTAGAGAGCAAGAAGGTCTCCCCTGAGCCTCCTCTTCTCCAGGCTAAACAGCCCCAGCTCCCTCAGCCTCTGCTCACAGGGCTGTACTCAAGGCCTCTCACCAGCCTCGTTGTCCTTCTCCGGACACGTTCAAGAGCACATTCCAATGGCTAACAACTCTCTCTGTGAAGAGCTTTCTCCTCACCTTGAGCCATGTAATGTGCCAGGGCTGCAGGAATCAATTCTTCATATTTCAGAAATGGTGCAGATAAAATATTACTGCTCAGAAACGCTGCAAAGGAGGACTGTGCTGCTGTGCCTGTGAGATGGAGCAGTATGGCAATGGGGAAGGAAAAGCCAGGCCAGTGCAGGACTTGATCCAGAGAAGGGCCATAAGGATGAGCAGAGGGCTGGAGCACCTCTCCTGTGAGGACAGACTGAAGGAGTTGGGGCTGCTCAGTATGGAGAAGAGAAGGCTCCAAGGTGACCTTATTGTGGCCTTCCAGGATCTGAAGGAGGCTACAAGAAGGCTGGGGAGGGACTGCTCAGGATATCAGGTAGTGATAGGACTAGGGGGAATGGAATGAAGCTGGAGGTGGGGAGATTCAGGCTGGATGTGAGGAGGAAGTTCTTCACCATGAGGGTGGTGAAGCCCTGGAATGGGTTGTCCAGGGAGGTGGTTGAGGCCCCATCCCTGGAGGTGTTTAAGCCCAGGCTGGATGAGGCTGTGGCCAGCCTGATCTAGTGTGGGGTGTCCCTGCCCAAGGCAGGGGGGTTGGAACTAGGTGATCCTTGTGGTCCCTTACTGATTCTACGATTCTATGTCACCTCATGGCTAAAGTGTCCCTCCTCTCCAGTCTTGTCCTGACCCAGCCTTGTAATCAAAAATAGCAGCCAGAGTGAGACTTGAAATGCATTAGCAGAGAGATTTCCCTGCTCATTGTCAGCCTGTGAAGCTGTCCAGCCCTCTTGCCTGCATTCTGTTCTATCCAAGTTTTCCCCAGTAACCCTGGGTCAGCTTTTCCAGTCCTACCAGTCTGAGAGAGGCAGTAAGTGGTGGAAGTGAACAAAATTCCTCAAGAATAGGTTCTGCTGCAATCATCTCTTTTGCTTAAATGTGTGATCAAAAGCAGCTGCAGCCCCTGAAGAACATTTTAGAAGAGGAGCAAAATCTGGCAACTTGTTAGATGCCCTCAATGACTGTAACCTTCCCAGAGACTTTGATCATGGCTTCCTTCATCTCTTTTCATGCTGCTTACAAAGTTGCTCTGTGGAAAGCTGTAGTGTAGGATTTACTTCAACTGAGGAAAGACAAATTCAGTCTGAAGGCAGGAGATGGCCAATCTCTGAGCTTGAGGCATGTGTAGATCTTGAATGATATTGGAGCAGTTGCTGCAGAGGGGATGTGCCAAGTGGCTGAGAGCAGGTCCACACCAGAGAATATCACTGCACACATTTTTAGCTGTGATAAAGTGGAAAGGTGACCTTCTACAGTCAGGTTTTGTTGGTTCAGAACTGGAAATCATAGAATCACGGAATGGCTCAGGTTGGAAGGCACCTCAGAGATCATCTGCTCCAACCTCCCCACCATGGACAGGGACACCTCTCAACTAGACTCAGCTGCTCAAGGCCTCATCCAACCTGGCCTTCAAGACCCCCAGGCTGGAGGCAGCCACAGCCTCCCTGGGAAGCCTATTCCAGAGTCTCACCACCCTCCTACTGAAAAACTTCCTCACCTCCAGACTAACCCTGCTCTCCCTCAGCTTCAAACCATTCCCCCTTGTATTGTCTCTAGACACCCTCATGAGAAGTCCCTCTGCAGCCTTCCTGTAGGATCCCTTCAGGTGTTGGAAAGCAGCTCTAAGGTCTCCCTGGACTCTTCTCTTTTCCAGGCTGAACATCCCCAGCTCCTTCAGCCTGTCCTCATAGCAGAGGTGCTCCAGGCCTTGGATCATCTTTGTGGCCTCCTCCGGACTCCAGTAGCTCTGTGTCCTTGTGCTGGAGACACCAGAACTGGACACAGCATCCGAGGTGGGGTCTGAGCAGAGCAAAGAGGCAGAATCCCCTCTCTTGCCCTGCTGGCCACACTCCTCCTGATGCAGCACTCTGTGACCTTCCCCCACCTTATATGACATCATGGGTGTCTCCGTGCTCACTCTCCCACCAGCCCTGTCTGCACATTTGGAGCCATCTGGAAGCTCTTATGGGTCAGGAGCTGTCCCCTGAAGCAGGATAGTCTTCTCCAGGGCAGCTGTGATGGTTACAGAAGGAACTCAGTCAGTTCCCACCACAGCTGAGTTGCAGCTACTGCTGAGTTGTTTCCTGCTACTGCTGAGTTGTTTCCTGCAACTGCTGCACTACACTGCAGTATTTCAGGAGGAAAAGTGGGGAGTGACTTTTCCATTTGAAGCCACATGGGGGGACTCAGCCAGACAGCTTGTGATTACCCTAGCTGGAGCCAGGCCAAGGCAGAGGATCTGTGGCTCCCCATCTGCAGGCTTATTTTCAGCACTTCAAAGAAGTGATTGCCTGGAACACGTTGACAGTAATGAAACAAACTTAGTTTCTGCCTGGACATCTCCTCCATCACGGCCACAGCAGACACAAATAACTCCCCGGTGTGGTGCACCCTGGACTGCCCTTCAAGGGCTCAGCTCACAAACCCAAACGGGAGAGCAGCTGGAGCCCAGGAGCTTTCCCTGTTCAAGCCAGGTGAGCTGTGAAGCAGGTAATGAAAGGGCTGTTGTTTTCCAGCACGGCTGAAATAGGTTATTCAGGCAAATAAATCCTGCCTGTGACTCCTTCTCTTGCAACGGGAGCCGTGGCCTGCATCCAGGGTAGCACTTCGGTGTGTGCTGAGCCGGGCAGTGCGAGCAGCCCTACTGATGCCAGGGGCTCAGCTCCGGTGCTCAAAGGTAAATGCGAGGAGTGGGTGAACGCTGCCGTTGCCCAGGGGCCCTGCCTCGTTAGCTGCGATTATACAGCCTTAGGGTTGGGCTGGATCCCGGCCCACTGGAACAAAGCAGCGGGATTAGCAGGCGTGCAAAGAGGGAGCAAAGCCAGAGGGTTCCAGCAGCCTCAAACACAACTTTGTTACCCTGACAGAATGTATAAAAGTGAATGAAAAGGCTGGGTGATTGCTGTTGCCATCCTGTTAATTAGGCTGAACTCATGCTTCATTAGTGCTACAATATGTTTCCATCTCAACAAAGCCCTGTTGGGTGTATGGAGCCACTTTACTATTAGTAAAATGAAGCCTTATCAGAAAGCCCTGCAATTCATTCCCTCAGACAAGTGGTGACAGACATTGTGTTGGAATGGCGCTGAAGAGACAGATTGCTTGCTTAACACTTGCTTTTCCTAGCCAGCAGGAAGAACTGCTTTCAAAAGTAAGTTATTTGTTGTACCGGGAGCTCTTCGGACCTCAAGTTCCGCTTGCACTGCAGAACCCTTGAGCTGTGCTTCAAGCAGTTCCTGACTAACACCAGTGGAACTGAGCTGCTTCTGCTCTTGCATGTCCTCTCAGTGTCATTGTGGGAGTACCCTCAAGAAGGACATTGAGACTCTTGAAGGTGTCCAGAGAAGGGCAATGAAGCTGGGGAGAGGTCTGGAGCACAGCCCTGTGAGGAGAGGCTGAGGGAGCTGGGGTTGCTTAGCCTGGAGAAGAGGAGGCTCAGGGGAGACCTTCTTGCTCTCTACAAGACAGGTTGGACTCGATGATCCTCAAGGTCTCTTCCAACCTTAGTGATACTGTGATACAACTACCTGAAAGGAGGTTGTAACCAGGTAGGGGTTTGGTCTCTTCTCCCAGGCAACCAGCACCAGAACAAGAGGACACAGTCTCAAGCTGCACCAGGGGAAGTTTAGGCTGGAGGTGAGGAGAAAGTTCTTCCCAGAGAGAGTTGTTAGCCACTGGAATGTGCTGCCCAGGGAGGTGGTGGAGTCACCATCCCTGGAGGTGTTCAGGAGGGGATTGGACATGGCACTTGGTGCCATGGTTTAGTAGTCATGAGGTGTTGGGTGACAGGTTGGACTTGATGATCTCTGAGGTCTTTTCCAACCTTATTGATTCTGTGATTCTATTATTCCATGATTAAAATCCCTGGGTCTTGCTGGCACTGTGGGGAAGAAGCAATACAACGTCCCTGCAGCAGGAATGCAGCAAAAGCACTAGCACAGCCCACATGCCCTGCTTGCAGCAGTGAAGGCTAAGCAGCAGAGTGAAAATACATATAGAATACATAGAATACATAGAATAAACCAGGTTGGAAGAGACCTTCAAGATCATCGCGTCCAACCCATCACCAATCCAACTCCGCCCAAGCAACTAACCCACAGCACCAAGCACCCTGTCAAGTCTTCTCCTAAAAACCTCCAGTGATGGCGACTCCACCACCTCCCCAGGCAGCCCATTCCAATGTGCAATCACTCTTTCTGTATAGAACTTTTTTCTAACATCCAGCCTGAACCTCCCCTGGCGCAGCCTGAGACTGTGTCCTCTTGTTCTGGTACTGCTTGCCTGGGAGAAGAGACCAACATCTGTCTGTCTACAACCTCCCTTCAGATAGTTGTAGAGAGTAATAAGGTCACCCCTGAGTCTCCTCTTCTCCAGGCTAAGCAACCCCAGCTCCCTCAGCCTCTCCTCGTAGGGCTTATGTTCCAAACCCCTCACCAACTTTGTTGCTCTTCTCTGGACTCGTTCCAGCAAGTCAACATCCTTCCTAAACTGAGGGGCCCAGAACTGGACACAGAAGCAAGGAATGAGGTGTACCAGGCTGTTCACTGCCCCAGGAAGACACCACGCACCCCTGGCACTGCTGAATCATGGGCAGAGGCTGTTAGTTGCAGTAATGTTATGACAGATGCAGACCTGCCTGGAATTTTTCCTGGATTCACTGTGCTAGGAAGGGACTTTGGATGAAATCAGGGCACAGGGCCACTCTGGCCTCAGTGGAGAGGTACAGAAAATGCTTTAGAATAGAATAGAAGAGAATTAATCAGGTTGGAAAAGACTTTTGAGATCATCGAGTCCAACCTATCACCCAACACCACCTAATCAACTCAACCATGGCACCAAGCACTCTGTCCAGTCTCTTCCTAAACACCTCCAATGATGGTGACTCCACCACCTCCCTGGGCAGCAGGTGAACTTCAGTCAGTCCTGTCCTGCCAGATACTTCCACTTTCTTGGTGGCATTGTTGGGTTTGTGTGGCTGCCTTCAAAACCAGGTATCTGCAGATTAGAATGTTTTAGGACAAGGAGAGGAGAGGGGGAGGGAAAGGGAGAGAAGAGGAGAGGGTGAGGGGAAGAGGGAGGGGAAGAAGAACAAATGGGTGAGCAAGTGGATGGAGGGAGGAGTGACTTTAAGAGATCTCCCACCAAGTGTATAAAAATTGGCTGTGTTCACAAAGGTATGAATTTGAGGATGTGGAGGCAGGTTGTGTTTTGTGCTCCACTGAGTCTCTCATGCAGTTTTCCACAGGTTGAAGTCAAATGGCAAATGTTGGCTTAGTATCAGCGCAGCAGGACAAAACCCAGAAGGTCCTCGTTTGATGGATCCCATCTGGGACCTCCATCACTGCCACAGCCAAAAGCAGCTATGTCTGGCAGTGTGGCTGAGTTAAATGAAGCTTCATTCTAGCCCTCAGCTCTTCCTGCCTGAATGATCTGGATTTGCTGTTACTGGTGGTAAGCTCAGGGGAGGGAGATATGTAGCAACATGGTTTTGTGTTCATGTTTTGTACCATTCTTTGGCCTTCCTGTAAACACCCATGCTTACTCATGTCATCCTGCAGTGGATCTAAAAATACCTCCCTCTCTCCAGTTCCACTGCTGTACCTCACAGACCTGAAATGACTCCATATGAGAGGGTCATAACAGCACAGTCTGATGGAGAAGAAAAATGGCAATGAGGTAATGTAGCAAAACCAACTGCCTGAAAGAGCATCCCTGGACTGCTCTCCAACTCAGTTTGCTCTTGTAACTCAAGCTACTGGTATTGTCATCCAGCTTCAGGCCTGAAGGCATTGAGTGGTGGAACACTGTGAAATCCATGGATTTTATCCCAAGGTGCAAGTGAGTGCTGTGAATGATGAGCCACGTCCTGCCTCATCCTCTCCTTCCCCTGTGCCACCCTCCAGGCCACATCTTTTTACAAGGGTTTGTGTTGATAGGATGAGGGGCAATGGGTTTGAGGTGGAAGAGGGGAGATTTAGACTGGAGATGAGGAAGAAATTCTTTAGAGTGAGGGTGGGGAGACACTGGAACAGGTTGCCCAGGGAAGTTATGGATGTCCCTTCCCTGGAGGTGTTCAAGGCCAGCTTGGATGAGGCCTTGAGCAGTCTGAGCTGGCGCAAGGTGTCCCTGCCTGTGGCAGGGGGTTGCAACTAGATGACCTTCAAGGTCCCTTCCAACCCAAACCATTCAATGATTCTATGTGTCAGCTGCTGTGGAGTTGCACATCCCCGGTGAAATCAGCCCCAGCCCTGCTAACCTGGGGGAGCTGTGCACATTCACTCCAAACCAGGTTTCCCCAGAGCTCTGAAATGAGCATCATGATCTGAATTCATAACAATGACAGTTGGCAACCTGAGGCTGCTTAAATAGGAACACCTTCTGCTTACAGACATGGAAAATGCTGCACTGCAGTGAATTTGAGGAGATCCTGTAAGATTTTTGTCCCAGGGTGGAGTGGTGTCTCTCTTGATGCTTTAGGGCCACCATCACCATATGCCACAAGTTGCTGGGTTTTGCCAGGTTGCTTAGAATCTGGATCAGATCCCTTGCTCTCTGCTTTGCTGTGCAGCTGCAGAGATGCTTGAGCTGAAATGAAGTGATGGGACAGGGCAAAGCAGAGCAGGACAGGAATGGCTGTTCTGGGGGCAGAGCCAGCTTGCATCCATTTAAAGACAGGTGATTGCTCATGCTTTCCACTGCTTTTGTTCAAGGACACAGCTACAATGATTTGTTTGCTTAACCAAGTGGTGTCCTAAGCTCATTTCTGTACAGGTTATATAGGTCATTAAAAGTGAGTAAAGAGAACCAGTGCATCAAATAGGAAGCCATTGATTGTTGCAGTATGCAGGTCATAAGAACACCTCATTTTCCATTCTTCTGGATGAGCTTGTAAATGTTTGGGTGCAGTGATTGACAACTATCAATGTGTTCCCACAGAGCAGCTTCCACAGCAGCACAGGATGAAATCCACTTGCAAATGTCCCAGCCAGTTATTATGTAGGGTGGTTTTATTTTTGGTGTGTAGATAACCTTCCTGGGGTGAAAAAATCACTTCAAATAAACTGGATGGTCAAAATCCACTGAGGGAGCTGGGGCTCTTCAGCTTGGAGAAGAGGAGTCTAAGGGGCAACCTCCTTCATGTCTATAAACACATAAAGGGTGAGTGGCAAGAGGCTGGAGCCAGGCTCTGCTCTGTGATGCCCAGTGACAGGATAAGAGGCACTGGGTGGAAGCTGAGGCAGAGGAAGCTCCATGGAAAGAGGAGGAAGAATTATTTCAGTGTGAGGGTGACAGAACACTGAAACAGGCTGCCCAAGGGGGTTGTGGAGTCTCCCTCTCTGGAGCTATGCGAACCCCCTTGGATGTGTTCCTGTGTGACCTGCTCTGGCAGGGGGGTTGGCCTGGATGATCTCTCAAGGTCCCTTCCAGCCCCTAACACTCTGTGATTCTGGGAAGTGCAACATGTTGAGGAGCACAGGCTGCCCTCCCATGTCCCTGTGCTTGTGAACTGAGTTTGCAGTGGTAGCTGGTACTGGATATGTCGGATTTCACCTGTGACATTCCTCAGCTCACCACAGTGCTTTGCCTCTGGGTTGGCTCTATTTGTGTCAAGCATTAACATGCATAAAGGGTTGCCAGTACTTAATAAAAATGCCACTGGAAACTGCATCCTTCCACCTGTCTAGTGAAGCAGATTATATTGTGTTTGAACTGTGTTTGAACTGAGGGTACACTCATGTGAGAACTGCTACAGCCCTAACCCACACCCAGGCAATAACAAAGAGCTCAGTTAATGAAAACCACTCGAAGGAAATCACTGCCCACCTCTTCCAAGATCAATTAGAAAGATTATTCCAGCATCCCTAATGCTGCCACACTGCTGTTGTGCTCTAAAGCACCTTTTCCTTTCAGAAGGCTCAGGCAGGGAGTCTGGCAATAATGTGTAACAAACAGTGCTGGGGGAGGGGGGGGAAAAAAGAAGGCATTTGTGGTGCTGTCACCACCATAAACTCCTACAGCAAAGGACAACACTTGGACAGGGGGTAAGGTCTCCCTGTGTGGTGGGTTGAAACTTCCCTTCCCCCCCTCCCCCCAACATTACATTTGCCAGACCAGCTCAGTTGGAAGCAAATGAAAGCTGTATTTACAAGCAGAACTACAATCTACAATGGAATGCAATGAATGTGTACAGACATAGACAATATGTACAATATTTGCAGGTATTTACCATTAACAAACAGCACAAGAACCCCCCCTGGGCAAAGACCAGGGGAAGCTACTAGCTTCTCCCTCTCTGCCTCCCCTTTACCCCAGGTACAAAAGGGAGAAGAGATAGAAGCAGAGAAGTTCATACCAAAACAATGCAGCCAAGGCCAAGCAGAAGCAAGTTAGTATCTTGGAATGGAATGGAATGGAATGGAATGGAATGGAATAGAATTAACCAGGTTTGAAAAGACTTTTGAGATCATCAAGTCCAACCTATCACCCAACACCACCTAATCAACTAAACCATGGCACCAAGCACCCCATCCAGGCTCTTCCTAAACACCTCCAGGGATGGTGACTCCACCACCTCCCTGGGCAGCACATCCCAATGGCCAATCTCTCTTGCTGGGAAGAACTTCTTCCTAACATCCAGCCTGAACCTCCTCTGGTGCAGCTTGAGACTGTGTCCTCTTGTTCTGGTTCTGGTTGCCTGGGAGAAGAGACCAACCCCCTCCTGGCTACAACCTCCCTTCAGGTTGTTGTAGACATCAATAAGGTCTCCCACCACTAATAAAAGCTCATGAACTTCTGCCTCATGGGAGTGCAGTCAGGAAGTGTCTCTTTTAAACACACAGAGTGCTTGCTTTTCTCACACCAGAAGACAGAGGAACTTCCCCTAATTGCCTCCTCTGATGGTTCTTCTCTTTGCTTTACTTGCTGCTTGCCTTGGTCAAAGGGTGCTGCATGGACCTCTTCTGCTTGCCTCAGGATGTGCTGCTGGTGGCTGATGTAAATGGCTCTGAAGAGGTTCATTGCTCTCCACAGTGAGTCCAGCTCACCTGGAAGGGATGATAAATGAGAGGGATGTGGTAGTTAAGGGCAGTGGGACTGCCCTGTGCCAACACAGCAAATGGCAATGGAGGGCTGCAGGGGCACTGCTTTGGGGGAGTTTTTGTCCCTCTTCACCATACTACATCTCCTTGTCCACACCCTGTTCCCCCATCCCAGTGTTTCATTTCTATGTGGCTGTCCACAAGCACCTCAATTCCTGCCTTGGACAGGGAAACATACTGTGTGGTGGGGCTCATCTCTTGTCCCCTGTCACAGCTTCCTAGGGGTACTCTTGTCCCACCTAAGCAGCACATGGCAGTCCTGCCTTTCAGGGTCTGTGATCAAGAACTTACTGCAATCCATGGCACTCCCCTCCAACAAACCACTCTTCTGCACCAGGTCAAAGTTCTCACTGACCTTCTGAGACCCAAAGAGCTTTGTCCAACCACCAGCAGTTTGGTTTCAGCCAATGCTATCAACAGCCAGGAGAGGAAAGATAGAGAAGGGAGGGAGGGATTTGCTGCACACTCTTTTGCTGGGTGTTCTGCCACTCCTGTGTGCATTCAGCTTTGTTTTCCTGACTTCAGAGCCTCTTTTCCTCAGCCAGAGGAGCTGCTGATTTCTCTTGCTGCTTTATCTAAAGAGTCTCTTCTGGATGATCTCCATATTCCCAGAGGGTTTGTACCTGCATCTCCCAGGGGAGGAGCAGTTGACTCTGTGCTCCTCAAGATGGAGAGGGCTGTTTGCACAGCTGGAATCACCTTTGTTTCTCACACTGGCATTGCTTACATCTCACTTGCTGCCCTCTATTACCACCCAGACACTTTCAGAGCTACTGCTTGCCAACATACATTTGCTGTTGCTAGGGCTATTCTTTGCTGGTAAATGATGACATTTGCTGTTCTGAGAGGTATCTGACTATCCCAAGTCCTGCACCAAGCCAGGAAGAAGCCAGGATCCCACCCGTGCCCCCCTTGCATGGCCGTGTAGGGACTTTTCCCTCAACCAGAAGTCCTGTGTGGCACAGCACACCAGGACCAGCAGCCCAGCTTGCTAGCATGAGACTCCCAGAAAAGCTTGGAAAGTGAAATTCTGGAGTCACCAGGGACTTTCCACCCATAACTTCAACAGACTCAGGATACCAACCCACATCCTCTCTGGCTGTGTGAGATGGGGTCCTGCGGGCCTTGTGCTTTGCTCAGCACCTTCAGCTCAGGGTGGACATCAATCATTTGGCTCTAGATTCAGGTTTAGTCCTTCCTTGAGATTTCCTGGAAAGCCTCAGATAAGCAGATGGTGCCTATGTGATTTGTAACCCAGAACAGCCACACCTGCCTCATGGGAGAGCACAGCTGCTACAGAGGACACCTCCCTACCTCTTCCTGTGGGGAGGAAACCTGGGGAGCAGGGGACACTGAGGGGATAACTTTCAGTCTACCTTGGTTGGATCTGGTCCCTTTTTCCTTTGACACCTCACACCATTATGGTACATTACAGCTGGACTCCAGATGCCCAACAGGGTAAGATCTTGTTAGGAAGAAGTTCTTCCCAGCAAGAGAGACTGGCCATTGGAATGTGCTGCCCAGGGAGGTGGTGGAGTCACCATCACTGGAGGTGTTTAAGAGGAGACTGGATGAGGCACTTGGTGCCATGGTTTAGTTGATTAGATGGTGTTGGGTGATAGGTTGGACTCGATGATCTTGAAGATCTTTTCCAATCTGGCTTATTCTATTCTATTCTATTCTATTCTATTCTATTCTATTCTATTCTATTCTATTCTATTCTATTCTATTCTACCCTACCCTACCCTACCCTACCCTACCCTACCCTACCCTACCCTACCCTTACCCAACCCTACCCTACCCTATCCTATCCTATCCTATTCTTCCATTCCATTCCATTCCATTCCATTCCATTCCATTCCATTCCATTCCATTCCATTCCATTCCATCCCATCCCATCCCATTCCATCCCATCCCATTCCATTCCATTTGCAGGTCTGTTCCAGACAGGCTGTGTCAGGTCAGAAGCAAGAGCATCAGTGGCTTAGCTCTGTGATTTTTTTCTGTCCAAGGGAATATGTGACCTTTCTGCTGAGGTTTTTGTCTTCTCAACAGGAGGGATGAAGAGAAGATGGCAAAATAGAGTGCAGATGTTTTCCCTGGGCTGTAATGGCAGGGTGGAAGCAGTGGAGGTTTTCTTTCCAGCTAAATTAAATACTCTGTGTCTTAGATTGCAACACTGCCACATTTTCTTTTTGCCTTTTGTGTAAATCTGCACTCCAGAGTGAAATGGGTGGAGTGATGATAAACCTCCAGCTGCTATGTGGCTCTTGGGTTTTCCCTTAGGTAACCTCTCTGGTACTGCCTCCAAGTACTCCTCACAGAGGCTGAGGTCTCTGGTAGCTACAAGAGGCAGGCTGGGGTAGTGTGCTTTAAAGAACAGAGCAATAACTGTTTGTGTTTGTGAAGACTTTCAAGTCACCTCCAGCAGCTGGGATAAACACTGGTTTGTGTAAAGAAAGCCCATGTGGATTTCTGAAAGCCATCAAAGCATTTAAAGGATTTCTCAGTGTACCTGGGTGAGCACAGTGAAAGTGCAGGACACACTGAAACCCACTCCAAAGCAGGAGGAGGCTGTGAGGGCCAAAACCATCAAAAACTGGTTTATTAATGGCTCCTCTGCAGACACTGCATCTCTGATGGACAATGCTGCCAGAGCATCCCAAATCACATGAAGACTTTACACAGAATGGATCAGGGTGCAAGAGCCCCTCAGAGATCATCTGCTCCAACCTCCCCACCATGGGCAGGGACACCTCTCAACTAGGCTCAGCTGCTCAAGGCCTCATCCAGCCTAACCTTGAATACCCCCAGGCAGGAGGCAGCCACAGCCTCCCTGGGCAGCCTATTCCAGAGTCTCACCACCGTCCTACTGAAGAACTTCTTCCTCAGCTCCAGTGTAACCCTGCTCTGCCTCAGCTTCAAACCATTCCCCCTTGTCTCTAGACACCCTCCCAAAAAGTCCCTCTGCAGGATCCCTTCAGGTACTGGAGTCATAGGCTCACAGAATGTTAGGGGTTGGAAAGGACCTTCAAAGATCATCAAGTCCAACCCCCTGCCAGAGCAGGACTGTAGAATCCAGCACAGGTCACATAGGAACACATCCAGATGGGGCTTGAAAGTCTCCAGAGGAGGAGATTCTAGTACCTCCCTGGGCAGCCTATTCCAGTGATCTGTGCCTTCACAGTGAAGAAATTCCTCCTCATGTTGAGGTGGAACCTCCTGTGCTGGAGTTTATATCCATTGCCCCTTGTCCTGCCCCAGGGTGCAGCTGAGCAGAGCCTGTCCCCTGCCTCCTGACCCCCAGCCCTCAGATATTTATAAGCATTTATTAAATCCCCTCTCAATCTTCTCTCCAGCGTAAAAAGCCTCAAGGCTCTCAGCCCCTCCTCATGGGACATGTGCTCTAGTCTCTCAATCCTCCTGGTGTTGTCTGCAAGCAAAATGGTAATGATGGAAAGATTTCATGGCAGCCACCACCATGGATTGCTGGGCTTGTTCTTTTTGCATGGAGGCAAAGCAAACCATGGACTGCAGCTGTGCATTATGAAAGACACTTGGAAAAGAAAGTTATTTTTAAATCCCTTTCTCTCACCACCCCCTCCCCTTTCCCACCCTATCTGCCCCTTTCCCACCACACTCACACCTTTTCCCCATCAAATCCCAGGGCACCTGGGCTCTGTTAGAGTCTCCTCCCACCCTAGGTGTGGCCACTTGGCCCTCCCCACCCACTGCCCTTTTTAATCCCCCCCAGGACAGGCAGCAGCCCTAAGCTGAGCCCTTCTGGGCTGAGGATCCTCCTCTCATCGCTGGTGAGTGCCCCTGGTGCACACTGGGTGATGGTGGTGGTGACAACAAAGGCCGGGGGGCCTGGTGGCCCCCCGGTTGTTAGGGCCAGGATTGATGACTCCTCCAATATCTCCCACGGGTGCTGGCTGGGTCCTCCTTACTGGGGCTGAGCTCCTCTGGGTGGTGGCTTGGCTGGTGAGGGTCTTGCCCCTGGCTCTGGGCTGGGTGCAGGAATGGTGATGGTGGAGCAGAAGCTGTTTAGGCAGGGGGGAGGATGGTGTAGAGGGAGCAGGAGCCACTTTGGGAAGATGAAGGAGGGTGAAAGGGGGGGAGCAGGAGCCACTTTAGGAAGATAAGTGGGGTGGAAGGTGGGGAGCAGGAGCCACTTTGGGAAGATGCCTGGGAGAAGAGACCAGCCCCCACCTGACTACAGCCTCCTTTCAGGTAGCTATAGGCAGCAATAAGGTTTCCCCTGAGTCTCCTCTTCTGCAGGCTAAGCAACCCCAGCTCCCTCAGCCTCTCCTCACAGGGCTGTGCTCCAAACCCCTCCCCAGCTTTGTTGCCCTTCTCTGGACACCTTCCAGTAACTCAACATCTTTCCTAAACTGAGGGGCCCAGAACTGGATGCAGTACTCAAGGTGTGGCCTAACCAGTGCTGAGTACAGGGCACAATGACCTCCCTGCTCCTGCTGGCCACACTGCTCCTGCTGCAGGCCAGGATGCCACTGGCCTTCTTGGGCACCTGGGCACACTGCTGGCTCATGTTCAGCGGCTATCCCTTCCCCCAAGTCCCTTTCTGCCCGGCTGCTCTCCACCTGCTCTGACCCCAGCCTGTAGCACTGCAAGGCAGCTCCAAGGTGCCCCTGGAGCCTTCTCTTCCCCAGGCTGAACAACCCCACCTCCCTCAGCCTGTCCTCATAGCAGAGGAGCTCCAGCCCTTGGATCATCCTTTGGGAGTGTTTATCTCATGTATCATTGATGGCTCTGTCTGGTGGCTGGAGCATGGGGGTGGAAGGCAGAGCAGGCTCTCTGGGAGTGTTTGCAGAAGAACTGAAGCATTGTTTCCCCACTTGTATGCACTTTGCTCAGAATCCAGCTCTGCAGCATGCAGAGCTATGACCTGGCTGCCTCTGAAGATGCACAAATAACCATAGAACAATAAACCAGGTAAAACAGCCCTCCCATGAACCACCACATTCTTGCAGGGGCACACCTTTATTGTTATAGCCATATATATATATATGTGTGGTAAGGTGCTGTGGGTTCCCAGCAGCACCTGGCCTCAGCTACCCCATGTGTTGTAGCTGTTCAGCTTCCCCCTGTCACATTTGGTTGAAGTTCACCTTCAGCATTAATCCTGCTGACAGCTCACACCCAAACAGCACAGCTCCATGCCCTGTTTCTTAACTGCTCTCCCATAACAGATGATCACTCTAAAAGGGAGCTGATGCTTTAACCCTGTTAATGTTGAGAGAGCAGAAACACATTGCTTAGAACCTGCTCATTACTAAAAATAGATACATGTGTGTTTAGTAAGACCTTGGAGCAGCTCTGGGTTTTCAGTATGTCCCTGGGCAGCCCCTTGCCCTTCCTGCCTGTGTCTGTATGCAGCCCTTTCCCCCTCCTGCCTATGGACCTGCCCTAACTCTTCTTCACAGCTTCTAGATGGCTGATTTGAGTCCTGTGCCATCTTTCTGTGCCTTCCCAGAACTTCCACCGTGGCATCAGGATACAGAAGTGGAGGAAACCTGTCTAAACTGATTTGCATGAGCACCTCTCAGCCTGCTTTCTGTAGCTTTCATAGGGGTTTCTCTCACCTGTTATGGCTTGTAAAAACCACAGGCTTAGTGATCACCAGTGATGGTGCAACCTTGGCTATGAGGAATGGGAGTTCTGCAGTGCCCACCTTGGGGAATCCTTGCTTCTTGTTTCTGCAGGTCAGAAAAAGCACTGGTACAGGCTGGGCAGCGACTGGCTTGAGAGCAGCCCTGAAGCAAAGGAGCTGGGGGTGCTGGTGTGTGCCCGTTCGAGGCTGTGCCTGTAAGAAAGGGACAGTGTTGGAACACTCTGGCTGGATGCTTTGAAAAACAAAGATGGGGCTAAACGAATTTCATTGGTAGAATGCAACTTCAAGTTTTAGTTCAGTTGGAATTTTTCCTCAGTTCCACTCTCTTCTCCCTTTCCAGCCTGTCTGCTTCTGAGCAGCTAGCCAGACTTTGACCTTGAATACCAGACAAGAGCTTGGAGGCCTAATAAGTATTTTCCTCCTTAATAACTACCTTTTCTCTCTCAAACCCTTATTGGGGAAAAAGGGAGGGAGGGGATACAGAAGGGGAACCCTCCTCTGCCCAGAGGAGGGAGTTTTGTTCTGGTTGTTTTTCTTTGCTGTGTATTTCTGTATATATTGTAAATACTGTGTATGTTGTGTATGTACAACCTGCATTCCATATTGCTTGTAAATATAGCATTCCTTTGCTTCTCCAACAGAGCTAGCTGTGGTTTCTTTCTCGGGGGGGGGGGGGGGGGGGGGGGGGGGGAAGGAGAGCTGGGCTTTCTCTCAACCACTCCAGGAGCCACCAGTGTGCACTTGCAGCCCAGAAAGCCAACCAGAGCCTGGGCTGCATCAAGAGAAGCACAGCCAGCAGGTTGAGAGAGGTGATTCTCCCCCTCTACTCTGCTCTGGTGTGACCCCACCTGGAGAACTGGGTCCAGTTGTGGAGCCCCCAGGACAGGAAGGAGCTGGAGGTGCTGGAAAGTGTCCAGAGGAGGCCTATAAGGATGAGCAGAGGACTGAAGCTTCCCTCCTATGAGGACAGACTGAGGGAGCTGGGGCTGTTCAGTCTGGAGGAGAGAAGGCTCTAAGGAGACCTTATTGTGGCCTTCTAGTATCTGAAGGGGGCTACAAGAAAGCTGGGGAGGGACTTTTGAGGGTGTCAGGGAGTGATAGGACTGGGGGGGATGGAAAAATAGAAATGGGTAGATTCAGATTGGATGTTAGGAAGAAGTTCTTCCCCATGAGGGTGGTGAGACCCTGGCACAGGTTGCCCAGGGAGGTGGTGGAAGCCTCATGCCTGGAGGGTTTTGCAGCTAGGCTGGATGTGGCTGTGAGCAACCTGCTGCAGTGTGAGGTGTCCCTACCCATGGCAGGGGGGTTGGAACTAGATGCTCCTTGGGGTCCCTTCCAACCCTGACAATTCCATGGTTCTCTGAGGCCGGTTGCACTTAGTAGTGCTTGAATATCCTGAGATTAAGAAACTTGCAGACCCCAGGATTTGTTCATTCCAACCCTGACAATTCTATGACAAGAGCAGGATTCTTTCTGTTGGTTTCCTTCAGAGTTAAAAGGAGAGGTAGTTTGTACTCAGTTATTCCTCTGATCCTACCAAGTCAGCCAACCACTGGAATAACAACAACAACAACAACAATGTCATTTCTCGCATGATAAATAATGATGATGCCTCCTAGAGAGGATGCCCAAGTGAAAACTTGCTGGTTAGATGACCCAGGCTTGCTACCTATCAAAGTCAAGCCCACTGGCAGGCTGCTCATGGACTTCAGAAAGAATCTAAAAGCAGAGGGAAAGCTCAGCCTGTACCTGAGATCATTAAAACTGATGTTAACAGCAAAGCTGACAACTCCCTTGCCTTAGGGAAAAAAAATCACTTGTGAGGGGGTTTGCATTTTGTTGGATTCCCCTCAGTGGTTCAGAACAATAAATACAGATGTCTTGAAGAGAGCAGGTTTGCTTAGGCAGCAGCTGAAGCCACATGGAGCCCTCAGCAGGAGATGATCCTCTCTGAAGCTTATGGGCTTCTCCTGTGCATGTAATGCCAGCTGCAATGAAGTGGAGCACTGGCAAAGCCAGCAGCAGCAGTGCCTGGGAAGGGTGAGCCAAGGAGCAAGGTTAGTCCTAGGAAGTGAGACTGGGCACAGCCCAGGGTGCTGTGCTTCAGATGTGGAAGAAGGGAAAATACATGGAGAGGGGGGAAATTAAGGAGTAGGTGCAGCAGAAGAGTTTCACTCCATAAGGCCTTGTGGTATGCTGGCAAGGCTGCAGATGGACAGCTGCCCCCTCTTTGGTCCATCCTGGGGGTCTAAAGGGCATGAGCAATACATGGTTAATTCTTAATGGCCACACAGAGGGCAAGCCCTACATCCCAGCTGGGTCAAAAGCAGCCAAGAATGACAAGGCAGCATAGCTTGTGACACCCACTGAGCTGGCAGGTTCACATAAGCCCAACAGGACACAGACTCCAAAAGACCCAGCAGCATCTCCAGCAAAACAAGGTGGGGCAGTAGGAACCACCAGAAGGATGCTGAAGTGATCAGGGATGTTGAGGACTGGGTGCTGTGAATTTCTAAGGCTAGCTCAGGGATTCTCTCTGCAGTGTCAGAAGCATTGGGAAACCTGAATGCTGCAGGAAACTCCCTTGGGGCACTTCCCTTTTATAAACCCTGACCTTTGCCTCAGCTGCCCAGGCAGTGTTTGGATTTTGCATTGGTTTCCCCCATAATTGGATGAAGCTCAGCAGCTTCAGCTGAGTCTCTGGGTTCAATCAAATCATCCTCTATATGAACTCACAAATTTATCAGGAGACATCTACTGGGAATTCACTCTCCAGCCCAAAACCCAATAAAAGCACTCTCTGGAGAAGTGTTGAAGGGGCAGAGGAAGTGCAGCTGCCCAGAGGAAACTGTTCAGTGTCTTCTGGTACTTTTGGGCTGGTCCAGCTATTGCATGCCTGTCCCTGTGTGTGTCTGTCTGGCTTGCTGCAGTCCTTGTTGCTGCAGTTTCCTGCTCCAAGCTGCTCTGGGAAGCTCCTTAGCTTGCACTAAGTGTGATCCATGTTTTCCTAAGCAGAGCAGTAATTTCCTTTCCTGGGGAAAGGCCACATGAGGAGCCTTGTGCTCCTGGATGGAACTCCCCTTTTCTTGAGCATTTCTATTTCTGCACTGATGTGGGCAAGCAACACAGCAAGACCTTCACTCCCCTGAAAGCCTTCTTTGCCTCCATTTTTCTGTAGCATCCTTTCTCTGGCTCAGGAAAACCAGGGATCATAGAGTCATGGAATGGGTTGGGTTGTGGGGGGACCTTAAAGATCACCTAGTTCCAACTGCTCTGATGTGGGCAGGGACACCTCCCACCAGCTCACATTGCTCAAGGCCTCATCCAGCCTGGTCTTCAACACCTCCAAGGAAGGGACATCCACAGCATCCCTGGGCAACCTGTTTCAGTGTCTCCCCACCTTCACTCTACAGAATTTCTGCCCAATCTCCAGTCTCAATCTCCCCTCTTGCAGCTCAAAGCCATTGACCCTCACCCCATCTCTGTAAGCCATTGTCAACAGTCCCTCTGCAGCCTTCTTGTAGACCCCTCAAGTACTGGAAGGCTGCTCTAAGGTCTCCCTGGAGCCTTCCCTTCTCCAGGCTGAACAACCCCACCTCTCCCAGCCCATCTCCATGGGCTTTGCCTTTGCCTTCTGCCTGGTGAGGGTTACCTGAAGACTCCTGGCAAAGGGAAAAGGTGAAAAGATGGTCAATTGCCCCAAGTTGTGATGGAGTTTTTGAGCCCCACGCCTCCTTGGCTGTGGTTTGTGGGTGAGCAGCTGCTGCTGAAATGGTGCTGTTTGTTATTTCAATGTTCCCACAGAAGCCTTGAGTCATCTGGGGCCTTTTTAAATAAATGGGGGAAAAAAAAAAAACCTCCCTGGGTCAAACATTGCTTTTGCAGTTGGGCTCTGTTATGGTGATAAAGCAGTTGAGTGTTTGCATTGCTTGCTGGCAGCTAATGCTACGCCCCTGGAGGTTGTTTCAGTGGATCTGTACAGGAGCCATATGTGTAGAGAAGATAAGATTTGCAATTGCATAGTGAAAAAAAACCCAACCCACCCACACCAAAAAACAAGCTAAAGCCATAGGTCAAATGAAGAGCTGCTCCAACTCCTGCTCTCAGGGAGCTTCCTCACGGCCAGCCTGGGCTCAGAGCAGTTGGGGGAAGCAGGGCACCAGCTACAGCGCTGGTGGCTAAACTGCTATTAAACCACTAGCAGGAATTAGGCCAGGTGAGAGGCAAGCAGCACAGGAGAAGCCTTGGAAGCTTATCTAATGCAGTGAGGTTGTTTTTCTGGGTTAACCTTTTCACTGGGTTTCTGCATCTGCAAGAGTTGACACAGTCTCAAGCTGCACCAGGCTGGAGGTGAGGAGCAAGTTCTTCCCAGAGAGAGTTGTTGGCCATTGGAGTGTGCTGCCCAGGGAGGTGGTGGAGTCACCATCCCTGGAGGTGCTCAAGAGGGGATTGGACATGGCACTTGGTGCCATGGTTTAGTCATGAGGTGTTGGGTGACAGGTTGGACGTGATGATCTTTGAGGTCTCTTCCAACTTTGGTGATTCTGTGATTCTGCAGCTGGTGCAAGGTTCTCTGAGATCTTTAGGTGAGCTGCTGACCTTTGTTTTGGACAAGGGCATTATGAAGTCTCTGTCACTCTGTTCCCATCTTAGTTTTCATGCTTGGAGCTAGGCACTCCAGGGTTCCTGTTCCTAAGGGGGCTCTGTCACCTCACATGGAGGGGATGGCAGTGCTGAGTGCCACCCCATGAGGGGACCTCCAGAGGTTGAGTCCACCCCCGCCCCGCCAAAGCAGGATCACCTAGGGTAGCCCACACAGGAATGCATCCAGGTGGGTTTTGAATGTGTCCAGAGAAGGAGACTCCACAACCTCCCTGGGCAGCCTGCTCCAGGGCTCTGTGAATTTTCTTCTCATGCTGAGGTGAAACCTTCTCTGTTCCAGCTTGTGCCTGTTGTTTCTTGTCTTATTACTGTGCACCACCGAAAAGAGCTTGGCCCCCTCCCCTTGACACCCACCCTTCAGACATTGATGAAATCCCCTCTCAGTCTTCTCAAGACTAAACAGCCCCAGGTCTCTCAGTCTCTCTTCATAGGAAGGTGCTCAAGTCCCCTAATCATCCTCGTGGCTCTCTGTTGGATTCTCTCCAGCAAGTCTCTGTCTCTCTTGAACCGGGGAGCCTAAAACTGGAGCTGGGGTGGCTGCAGGCAGCAGCTTGGTGCAGTGCTCTGGGCATCTGCTGCGTGTTCCATCTGAGCACAGGAGATGGAGCAGGGCCATGACCTTGGGAAGGTCGAGGTGAGATGTGCTTGCAGTCTGCACCTGGTATAATTGCATCTGCCATCCTTAAAATTGCTCTTTTATATGTCAGTGGTCAGATGCTTAATAGACTCAGATTTTTCTGAGCAGGAACTTACTGACTTGTGAATCACCTGAGCATCTCCATGAGCTCAGCTCCAGAGCCAGAGTGGCCAGAGGGCAGCTGAGCTGCCCATGAATGCACCAGTTAGCATGATGCTAGATAATGCAAGAGCATCCAGGAACAGATGAGGCTGTGTGTGGTGATAGGAGTTTGGCTGAAGTTCTCAACCCACTGCATGGATCTGAATTGCTTCTTGAAAAGGGATTGGGAAGCAGAGGTCCAGCCCACTTAGAAGGTGGCTGGAAATGGTGACATCAAGGTTGCTGGAGGGCAGATTTATGTGTTTTCATCATATGCCCCATTTCTCTTGTGCTGCTCCTCGGCCAGCTCATTTTCTGAGATCCTTCTGATTTAGGGTTCAGTTTGTGCCTTCTCCTCCCAGCCACTCCCCTGCTGACACTGGCACATATTGGAGAGAAGCCCTGGGAACACAAATCCATCAGGAATTCCAAGGTGAGTGGCTTGTTTGGCAAACAGTAGCTCCATGTTCTGTACATTTGCCTCCTGACAAATGCCTGCTTCCAAATGTATAAAAAGGCAGAGCTGCTCTGGGGAGGTTCCTTGCAAGTACCTTTCTCCTCTGAGCTCCAGGATGAAACCCTGGCCCCTTTGATGCCAATGAGGCTCTTGCTGTTAACTCTTCATTTCTCCTCTGTGTCCCTTGGCCCCTTTGATGCCAATGAGGCTCTTGCTGTTAACTCTTCATTTCTCCTCTGTGTCCCTTGGCCCCTTTGATGCCAATGAGGCTCTTGCTGTTACCTCTTCATTTCTCCTTTATCTCCCCTGACCTCCCTCCAGGCCAGCACGATGGTGATGTGTCCATGGTACCTTCTCTGCAGTCTGTTTCCCTGTTCTTTTCTGTCTCAGGACATTAAGTGCTGCTCATCCTCACAAGCAACAACTGATGGCTGTGTATTGATTTGCTTATTATTTTTTATAAGCTCAGGGAAATCAGCAGTACAACTTAACTGAGCTATGCAGTGGTCAAGAGACAGTAAATACCCAAGACACTGTGCTCAAGAGGTGCACACACTTTCTTGGCAAAGAGCTGGTCAAATTTAGCCTTAATTGCTGGGGTGCTGATGTTTCTGTGGTGATCCTGGGATTGTTGGTGCTCTGTGCAGCTGCTGCCCCCCATGGTTGAGGATGGTTAAGGAGGGATTCCCCCGAGGGGAGTCCCCAGCCTGCCAGGTGAGCAAGTAGGAAATGCTGAAGAGGGATGTTGATGTTTCTGCAGCCTCCTTGTTCTCTGGTGCCTCAAGCCCCTAACCTGGGGTGCTTATCTTGCTCTGTTTGGGTGCTCCTCTGGTCCCCAGACTGACAGGCCCCTACTCTGCTGGTGCTGAAGGAGGAAGAGGTCCTTGGATGCAATTCCAGCTGCAGTCTGAGCTGCAGCCCAGCGTGGTGAAGAGCAGAGCGTCAGTCCCTGTGAGCCTGTTAATAGCTGCAGTGCTCTCTGGTGAAGCTGTGTTGGGGTTGCCGGCGTTCACCTCCACAGCCAGGGCTGTGAGGGAGACTCCCCAAGGCTGAACACCTTGGATGGGATCCCAGCATCCTGCAGCTAACACAGGAGTGAAATATATGTAAAGAAGAATTTGCCTTTCAAAAAGGTGCTCATTAAAGTGAGAGGACACAGTCTCAAGCTGCGCCAGGGGAGGTTCAGGCTGGAGGTTAGGAAGAAGTTCTTCCCAGCAAGAGAGATTGGCCATTGGAATGTGCTGCCCAGGGAGGTGGTGGAGTCACCATCCCTGGAGGTGTTTAGGAAGAGACTGGATGGGGTGCTTGGTGCCATGGTTTAGTTGATTAGATGGTGTTGGGTAATGGGTTGGACTTGATGATCTCTGAGGTCTTTCCCAACCTGGTTAATTCCATTCCATTCCATTCCATTCCATTCCATTCCATTCCATTCCATTCCATTCCATTCCATTCCATTCCATTCCATTCCATTCCATTCCATTCCATTCCATTCCATTCCATTCCATTCCATTCCTCCAACTCAAGCACTGAAACTTCCTCCTCAGCACTTTGGGCTCTTGGGGACCTACAAGAAAGCTGGGGAGGGACTTTTTAGGCTGTCAGGTAATGATAGGACTAGGGGGAATGGAGCAAAACTAGAAATGGGTAGATTCAGATTGGATATTAGGAAGAAGTTCTTCCCCATGAGGGTGGTGAGAGACTGGCACAGGTTGCCCAGGGAGGTGGTGGAAGCCTCATCCCTGGAGGTTTTTGCAGCCAGGCTGGATGTGGCTGTGAGCAACCTGCTGTAGTGTGAGGTGTCCCTGCCCATGACAGGGGGGTTGGAGCTGGCTGATCCTTGAGGTCCCTTCCAACCTTGATGATTCTATGATTCTACGATCCCCTGCCGTGTAACGAGGGCAGAGGTGCGTGCATTAAGAGGCTCATCCCTCATGCTGATTGGGGGGAGTGGAAAAACAACCACCCAACCAAACAACAAAAACCATAAAGTGTATTCTGGAGAACCTTCTCCCCTACTTCATTTTGGGTTAATGGGTGAAAAAAGAGCTGGCACAGCTGGAAAAGTGCAGTGCGTGGAGCTCAGCGAAGGCTCCGGTCGCAGCGGGAAGAGTTAAACTGCACTTCGTTAAGTCTTGTTAATCTGATTTATTGTAAGCGAAGGCACTCGAAGCAAAACAGATTATTTGTGCAGCAGATCTGACAAGTGTTTTGCAGAGGCATTTGACAACATTTAAGAATATTAAAAAAAAAAGGGGGAAGGAGTGGGGGGGGGGAAGCTGTAATTGCCTCCTAGGAGAGGCGTTTGTGCGGCGGAAGTCGAGAGAGTAGAAAGAGACAGATTTGATGAATAACACTGAGGAAAAGCTGAACTCTCAGCAACAATATTATGAAAGTGTGATGTCTGGAGACTATTTTCACCCTGGCAAGACTTCACACAAATATTTAGGGAGCAAATGACTTGCTTGCAGAGACAGAGAGAGCATTCATGCAGCAGACTTCTCCCTTTCTTAAGCAGCAACTGTTGGACCCTGCCTGCCAGGTTTTGTTGATTGGGCCCTACCAGAGGGCAGGTAAGAAGGTCAGATCATAACATGAAAGATAGAGGAGAGGATTTGGACACTGAAAGCTTGATTTGCCTGCCTGCCTATCTATCTACCTATCTATCTGCCTGCCTATCTATCTGCCTGCCTATCTATCTACCTGCCTACCTATCTATCTGCCTACCTATCTATCTGCCTGCCTATCCATCTACCTGCCTACCTATGTATCTACCTATCTATCTGCCTGCCTGCCTATCTATCTATCTGCCTGCCTGCCTGCCTATCTGCCTGCCTATCTATCTACCTATCTATCTATCTGCCTGCCTATCCATCTACCTGCCTACCTATGTATCTACTTATCTATCTGCCTGCCTGCCTATCTATCTACCTATCTATCTATCTGCCTGCCTGCCTATCTATCTGCCTGCCTGCCTATCTATCTATCTGCCTGCCTGCCTATCTATTTGCCTGCCTATCTACCTACCTGCCTACCTATCTATCTAGCTACCTACCTACCTATCAAGCTACCTGTCTATTTTTAAAGTCTACTTGATCCTGAAATTTGGCAGAAATTTACCCTGACAAGGTTGGATGAGGCTTTGGGCAGCCGAGTCTAGTGGAGAAGGAGAGGGAGGATGGAGCAGATGATCTCTGAAGTCATCTCCAACCTAAGCTGTTGTAGGATTCTGTGACTTAAAATAACATTGTGATCAGGATGCCAATAAAAGAAGAGTGAATCTTCTACTCTGGGAGAGTAATACATAGGAGATTTGTCTGGGCTGGAAAGAAACAGGGTGTCTGCTGTGTGTGCATCAATGACACTTGGGGCACTCTTGCAAGGAGAGCTCAGCTATTAAGGGCATCAAGCTGATCCACCCCCCACCTCCCCATCCTGAAATGGGAGAGTCCTAAGTCCCTTCCTTGTAGCTGTTTGTGCAAAAAAAAAAAAGAGGGGCTGTGGAAAAAACTTCCTCCACCTGACATCAGATCAATTTCCCCAGCACTTAATAAATGCAGCTTTGCACCCATTAACTTTCATGGAGTCTGTTTAGCTCCGTGGGTTTGGTGCCGACTAATTCTTCAAAGGCCTTGAAGCTACCTAGGCTGCTCTGGCAGTGACATGTGAAGCTATTAGAAAGATGGATGCATTGAAGCCCTGTGGCAGCAAGACTCTGTAGCTGTGGCTGTCAAGTAGCTCTTTCAGAAGGTAACGAGGCTGTGTGGGTGGAAACTCTCCGATGTTGGGAGCAAAGTGCCCCGTGGGGTCCTGCAGCCCTTCAGGGGCTGCCAGCATGATGCTGGAGAAGGATTTGTCCTAGAAACTCTTCCCCTTCCTTAGCTGTGAGGGTTTGGGGAGGAAAAAAAATAGAAGTCCTCGCTGGAAGGATGAGGGCTGGGGGCTGCCAAGCCTGATCCAAGAGACCACTCGGTTGTGCAGCAGGAGGGCTTTTCAGACTCTCCTCTCCAGCACTTCCATGTGTGGTGAAGTGGCCAATCCCAGGGTAAATATTTTCATTTTCACATTGAGAAAGCTGTTTTTTGGGGCTGGTTTGTTTGGGGCTGGTTTGTTTGGGGCTGGTTTGTTTCAGACTCGAGGTGAGGAGAAAGTTCTTCACTGAGAGAGTTGTTGGCTATTGGAATGTGCTGCCCAGGGAGGTGGTGGAGTCCTCATCCCTGGAGGTGTTCAAAAAGGGATTGGATGTGGCACTTGAAGCCATGGTTTAGTTAGTCATGAGGTGTTGGGTGACAGGTTGGACTTGATGATCTCTGAGGTCTTTTCCAACCTTATTGATTCTATGATTCTAAAATGTGAGCTTCTCTTCCATCCATTCTCAGTTTAACTCAACAACCTTTTCTGAGGCTGAAGGAGCTGGAGCTTGCTTGGCCTTCCAGTATCTTAAGGGGGCTACAAGGAAGCTGGGGAGGGAAAGGGAATTTTTAGGGTGTCAGGACTAGGGGGAATGGAACAGAACTAGAACTGGGTAGATTCAGATTGGATGTTAGGAAGAAGTTCTTCCCCATGAGGGTGGTGAGACACTGGCACAGGTTGCCCAGGGAGGTGGTGGAAGCCTCATCCCTGGAGGTTTTTGCAGCCAGGCTGGATGTGGCTGTGAGCAACCTGCTGTAGTGTGAGGTGTCCCTGCCCATGGCAGGGGGGTTGGAACTAGATGCTCCTTGGGGTCCCTTCCAACCCTGACAATTCCATGATTCTCTGAGGCCGGTTGCACTTGGTAGTGCTTGAATATCCTGAGATTAAGAAACTTGCAGACCCAGGATTTGTTTATTATAGCTTTTAAGCTATAAGGAGGGGAGGGGGGAAAGATGGTGAAGGGAAGTTTTTAGCTGGCTTTCTGAAGACTTGCTAGCACCACCAACCTCTGCAGCTTCTCTCATGGGTTAGTATTTTCACACCGTGTTAAAACCACGCAGTTCGAACTGTCTAACCCAAAAGACATTCTAGAAGAGGATAATTCCAACTCCCTGGTTCTTTGTTTTTTAACTGTCCTCCGGGGAGTTGAATCATCCTGTGCTAATCACTCTCATTATCACTGGTACGAGCACAAGGCTTTGCAGAGCCCTCTGAAGAGCAGCCCAGCACTAGGCAGCCAGCCGCTCTCTTAGTTCAGGTTGCTTGCTGCAGCCCCTGTGAAGATGCTCTGTGTGTGTGTGTGTGTGTTAGCTCTTTGGGGATGCAACGCTGCCTTCATCTCCTCCTTCCTCTTAACAGCGGAGAGCTGTTCTGGGAACTGCCTTAATGACAAAACCTCGCAGGATCCACGGGAGAGGGAATCTCCAGGAGTCTATAAAAATGTAATTGGGTTCCACGGAAATGGTTTGAGAAAACCCAGAGAATTGGCCTCTCCGTGGGGGGGTTTTTGCCATCCAAGAGCAGCATCTTGCAGCGGCGTAGATCTGCTACACTTTACAGGAAAGCGTTCGGCAGAATTTGTCTTTTCCAGCTGGGAGCCTGAGCTTCTGCACTTTTCCACCCAAAAAGGACACACAAGTATTTGCTTCGTAATCTCCTTGGCCTTTTCAGACTCAGAGGGCTCTCAGTGCTGGACTCAGCGGAGGGAGGCATTTTTCAGGCTGTATTTAGTTTTGTTTCTAGCAGTAGGACAAGGGGGAATGGTTTGAAGCTGAGGCAGAGCAGGGTTAGACGGGAGCTGAGGAAGAAGTTCTTCAGGTGGGGAGACTCTGGAATAGGCTGCCCAGGGAGGCTGTGGCTGCCTCTTCCCTGGGGGATGTTCAGATCCAGGTTGGATGAGGCCTTGAGCAGCTGAGTCTAGCTGAGAGGCCTCCCTGCCCATGGTGGGGAGGTTGGAGCAGATGGTCTCTGAGCTCCCTTCCAGCCTGAGCCATTGTAGAATTCTGTGAGAGAAGCCCAAGAGCCACAGAAGTGCTGCACAGAGTGACACAGGACGGGCAGGAGACAAAGCTGTCTTCCAACACCCAGCTGTCACATTTTGAGTGGTATTTAAATGCTCTTTTCTGCTAAAGCCTGGAGAGCTCAGACTTTCAGAAATGGTTAATCTCTTGTCACTGGGGACCCAGGGAATCTAAGGCAGAACACACAGCCCCTCAGCAGCAGCAGCCCTCAGCTCTGCAGCCTTGGGTGCTGAGGTTGCAGCCACACTAGGGCCGAAGCCAGCCAGGGGTGGCAGCTAAAATAAGACCTTTTCTTGTTTTGATTTGTACATCATGCTGGAGCGTGTCCAGAGAAGGGCAGCAAAGTTGGTGAGGGGCTTGGAACACAAGCCCTATGAGGAGAGGCTGAGGGAGCTGGGGTTGCTTAGCCTGGAGAAGAGGAGACTCAGGGGTGACCTTATTGCTGTCTACAACTACCTGAAGGGGGGTTGTAGACAGGCAGGGGTTGGTCTCTTCTCCCAGGCACCCAGCACCAGAACAAGAGGACACAGTCTCAGGCTGCACCAGGGGAGGTTTAGGCTGGAGGTTAGGAGGAAGTTTTACACAGAGAGATTGCCCATTGGAATGTGCTGCTCAGGGAGGTGGTGGAGTCACCATCCCTGGAGATGTTCAGAAGACTTGACAGGGTGCTTGGTTGCATGGTTTAGTTGGTTGGGTGGTGTTGGATGATAGGTTGGACATGATGATCTTGAAGGTCTCTTCCAGCCTGGTTTATTCTATCCTATCCTATCCTATCCTATCCTATCCTATCCTATCCTATCCTATCCTATCCTATCCTATCCTATCCTATCCTATCCCATCCCATCCCATCCCATCCCATCCCATCCCATCCCATCCCATCCCATCCCATTCCATTCCATTCCATTCCATTCCATCATCTAGAGCAGCACTTGGCAGAGCAGCACCAGATACCATGAAATGCTCTGCAAAAGCTGAATTCCAATTCAGGGCTGCTGGGGTTTGTGGGTTGGGGGGGGGGTGTTTAATTTGTTGCTGTTGGGGTTTTTAGTTTGCTTGTTGGGGGGGAAGGGTTGTGGTGTGGGTTTTTTTTTTTGTTGTTGTTGTTTTGTTTGGGGTTTTTTTATTGTTTGGTTGGGTTTGCAATTAAAATAGAATTAAAATAACAATGACATATTTTCTTCTTCTTCTTCCTTAAGCCCCATTTGGGGCCAAGCTCCTCGCTGGGGTGCATGGCTCTGACTTTTTGTGAGGCTGATTGGTAATTGAGAGCAGCAGAGGAGCTGCCTCTCTCTCTTGTGCTGCATGTAAAATATTCATACAATTAAACAGCAGCTTTGAAGTGCTCCGGAGTTAGCTGCACTGTGCTTTACTTTGGGTGATCAGGAGATGAAAATGGAAATGTTTTAATTGGATTTGGTCCTAAGAAAGTGTGCCATGTCCTTGTTGGAATTGCCTTGCCAAGGGATACTACACCTCCTCCTTGCAGCTCAGAGCAGCTGGCCCTGTGTGGAGGGGGCTGTGATAAATGGTTAGTTTTAATCATCTCTGCTTTGGAGTGAATTAGGAAGGAGGGGCAGGTTTTTATTCACTGAGCTGTATTACTCCATAGAGAAGGATTTAAACCAAGGAGAGAACTCAAATCTATCTTGGCTGTAGGACAGGTTTGGGCTTGTTTGTTGTTGTTTTGAGGGTTTTCTTTTTGTTCTGTTGTTTCAGTTGGTTTTGGTTTGTTTTTTACAGTGGGGGGAAATAAAAAAACCCAAAACCAATTTACTCCAACTTCTTGCAGCAACATAATGAGCTGCCATTTCCTGCTATGCAATAGCTAAAGGTCAGAGAAAACCTTGCTGCTGGAAAGCAGAGGCTTAGGCCCTTACAAAGTGTGTGTGTGTGTGTGCGTGCATGCACAAGAATTCCCTCCTTGGCCCCACATCCAGCCCAGCTGCTGGCAGAAGTGGTGTGCAGGGAGCTGGGGCCAGGGCTTATGCCCCACGTGGTTGTGCCACTCAAGCAGCTGCCACCACTGGTGCCAGAGCCTTGCATCAGAAATGTGTTGTGCTCTGGGTGGGTTGTTCTTGACACACTCCTCTCATTTCAGGTTCATTTCCAAGCGCCGCAGTCTGTTTTCACGCAGCTTTCGCTCCAAGTTGTCCTATTCCCGAGCCTTGTTGGGTAGCATCTTGTTGGTGACACACCTCTGGCACAGCTCAGAAACAGCAGCAGATGAAATGTGTGCAGCTTCCCCTCTTGGCAACTGCAACCGTTGGCACTGCCACAAAAAAAAAAGCATTTTTCTCTTCCCAAGTCACAGAATCATCACAGAATGGTCTGAGTTGGAAGGGACCTCCGAAGGTTGTCTAGCCCGACCCCCTCTGCAGTCAGCAGGGACATCCTCAATTAGGTCAGGCTGCCCAGAGCCCTAAAGATGTAAATAGATGTGTGTGGCTATATTTATTAAAGTCTGTGTGTGTGATTAAGTAAAGTTAGGTATAAGCTGTACACCTAGAGGTCAGCTACTTGGTGATGTTTCTGGAAGGGGGAGGATGACATTGCAAGAGCTCAGGAGTTTACTCCCTTGACAGCTGAAGGTGAAAACTCTCCAGGCAATCTGAATTCTCCTGCCTGCCTTTAGTCCCCCAACGAACTTGCCCCTCAGATGAGTGTTTCTGTGGCACTCTCCTTCCACTGCAGGTCTGCTTTCTAATTTTGTTTCCTTCCTTCATCTTCCAGCTCCTTATCTGTCCTTCCAGATTCATTACCTCTCCCTTCCTTTCTCCTTCCTTCCTTTCTTCTCCCGCTGCGCTCCCATTTTTAGTGATTTATGTTATGCTTTATTTTATAACGTTTATATCTGCAGAATGAACTGGGTTTATATCCCTCTCCCCCCCCAAAAAAAAAATATAAAAATGAGCCCTGTAATTTATTTTCTCCACAAAGTTAATGCTCACTGCTGCTGAACAGCCTCTTGCTGATAGTGATGCACACTGATACTGGTGCCAGGCAGCTTCACGGTGCTTTGAGCCACACGTTTTGGCTGAGTCAGACAGTCAGGACTGGGTTGTGATGCAGCTGCCTGGGGGTAGATGACCAGGCTGGGGTAGGAACTTAAATAGAGCCATTCTGAATCAGACCTCCCTTCCCAGCTCCTGCCTTGGGCAAGAGCAATTAACAGATACTTTAAGTAGGAACTAGGGGAGCATCCGGAGCGGTCCTTAAGCATCCAGCTCCTCTTCTCCTTCTGTAGTTAACAGCGATCACAGCCACTACTTGGGCCTGTCTTCCAGAAATTTGTCTGATCTGTCCATGGAGTTATTCATCCTTTTGTTCTCCATAATCCCATGGCAGTGTCACTCCACTTAATTACGAATGGAGGAGGGGGGAAAAAAGTATTTCATAGAATCAATAAGGTTGGAAAAGACCTCAGAGATCATCAAGTCCAGCCTATCACCCAACACCTCATGACTGACTAAACCATGGCTTCAAGTGCTACATCCCATCCCCCTTTGAACACCTCCAGTGATGGTGACTCCATCACCTCCCTGGGCAGCACATTCCAATGGCCAATTCCTCTCTCTGTGAAGACCTTTCTCCTCACCTCAAGCCTAAACTTCCCCTGGCACAGCTTGAGTCTGTGTCCTCTTGTTCTGGTGCTGGTTGCCTGGCAGAAGAGGCCAACCCCCACCTGGCTACAACCTCCCTTCAAGTAGTTGTAGACAGCCATAAGGTCTCCCCTGAGACCTCTTTGTCTTTGTTGTAAACCTGGGGCCTGATCATTTTGCTGGGTACCTCCTTGTTGCTGAGGTGTGGAAGAAGGCCAGGAGCTGCAGTGCTGGTTGCTTTGTGGTTGGTTACAACCCTCACTTCAGTGTCAAGAATCTTTATCTCCTCCCCAAGGCAGAAGCGCCTCACTGCCAGATGAAAACTCGAGCCCATAAACGCATGAGCATTAGTGAGGGGGTGCAGGAGGGCTGCAGAAGGTACATAAATCATCCAAGGTATTTTACAATAATAGCATCTCTCACCATATTCATCTCCCTGGAGTTTATTCTTCAAGCCTTCAGTACATTTTGACATTCAGACTTAATCACAACCCCCAGACAAAGTACACAGCACAGAACCGTCTTGGAAGAGAGCTGCAGCTCCCTCGAGCCCAGACCTCAGGTCGGCAGGGGCTGGGCAGAGCCCAGGCTGGGCTGACGCTGTAGATGATGGCACCTAAATGGTACCAGCTTCACAGCATCCCTGGGGAATCCTGCTGGCAAGCAGCCCAGCTGCTCCCACGGCTGTCTCTGCCTGGGTGGGAGCAGCTTGGTGCTGAGCAGGGCACTTCTGCTTTCCTCTGCCTCTGTTTTGGCATGGCTACCCTGGGACTGGAATGAAAGATATGTGAGGGTAGCCCGGAGGACTTCAGGAGCACTGCACAGAGGGCCTTGTTCTCATCCTGCATCCCTGACCACTGGGCTGGGAGTGCTTTCTTAAGTGTCTGTGTGCAATGAGAACCGTTCTGCCTAAATGCAAACACTGAAGCATTTAGAAGCCAGAAGGAGGTATGGAGAGGAGCTGTTAGCCATTGGAATGTGCTGCCCGGGGAGGTGGTGGAGTCACTGTCCCTGGAGGTGTTCAAAAAGGGATTGGATGTGGCACTTGGAGCTATGGTTTAGTGGTCATGAGGTGTTGGGTGATAGGTTGATGATCTCTGAGGTCTTTTCCAACCTTATTGATCCTATGAAGGTAAGCTGGATCCATGTTCTTCCTTCCGGACCAAGATGTGTAGATGTGAGACATCTCTGCCCATGGTGGGGAGGATGGAGTAGATGATCTCTGAGGTCCCCTCCAACCTAAGCCATTCTATGCTTCTTGGGCTCTTTGGGTTACCCTTCAGGAGAGGTTTGCCCTTTTTAACCACCATGACATGGCCTGACAGAAGTGAACCCACAGCTCCTCTTTGAGTGTCCAAGCAACACTGAGCTGCCAGTGGTGGGAGAGCCAGTGGGAAGAGCAGTGGGAGACAAGCAGTGCACTCACCTTCAGTTTACCCATAAAGAAGGAACAGAAAAGAAGGATGATGAGGTGGTCTGCAGTGCTTTGGGGAAAGGAACATCCTTTCCCAGTATCACTGTGTAAAGCATCAGGAGTCCCAGTATGTGCTCCCCAAGCTGTCACTTGTGCCAACACAGATCAGTTTAATGCACAGAAAAGACCCATGGTGTGAGCAGCTTATCCAACACAGTAGATGACTGCTGGGTGCTCCATCCAACCCACAAACCATCCTCTGGGAAGCCTTAATACTTTGGTTGTGACC
Organism: Dryobates pubescens; assembly: GCF_014839835.1. Classification (NCBI taxonomy): domain Eukaryota; kingdom Metazoa; phylum Chordata; class Aves; order Piciformes; family Picidae; genus Dryobates; species Dryobates pubescens. Next base: position 6,015,274 of record NC_071628.1, read on the forward strand.
CTTGGGAGTGACTTTTAAAGCACTCAATATCCTTCATCTCCTCCTGCAGTTTAGGAACAAGAATTCTTTTCAGGAGTGATTCAGGCTGTGAAGAGACTTGAGAGGAAAACACCAGTGGTGGGCAACTCCCTCCAAGCTGGGGACACACACACACAAACCCCATTTGAATTAGAGTTGCTCTCTGCCCTCTGTAGTCCTGGTTTGACACAAAGCTGCAGCTCTCAGCCTCAGACAAGCAGCAATTTCCTTCTTACACAGCCCTGCAGAGAGGAGCATCTTCAAAGCTTCATAACATAGCAGCCTCTGGCAGAGAAAAACTGCACTGGACTCTCTTTCCCTAGTGCTGCCTCTTGAATATGTTGGTATCTACAGCAAACCAAGATAAAAAGTCCTTTTAGCATCAAGGACACTATCTCCCTAGCAATCCAATCCTTGCCAGCTTGAGAAGTGAGACCAGATGTGCTTTGTTGCTCTTGAAGCACTGAGAGAAGCACTGAGTGCAGGGTTATTAACTTAGGAAAGTTGTCCATCCACTAAGGACCATAAATAATCCACGACAGCCTCTCTGCCTGACTCCACATCCCATCTCCCCTGCTCATGCTGATTCACAGCCAGATGAAATTCTCCTCCTCACAGCTGCCCAGAAGATTATTTTGGGCAAAAATGTGATGAACTTGGCTGGGACCACCTGCTGCCTCTGTGGTTCTTGTTAGCTTCACACAGCTCTTGGCATTAGCCTGGGAGCAAGAAAGGATGGAGGGACTTGATTATAGTCAGAGACCATTGCCATCTTCCTGAGGATGGCAGCCAGAGATGTGGGCACTGAGGCATGTTGGTAGAAGAGCTCAATGTGGTACCAGTGAGGGTTCCAGGCTGGCTGTGCTTTGTGAGCTTACAGCACACGGAGTCAATAGCTTCAGGCACGTGTGCTTTGGTGCTCTGGAAGCAGTTCCTTTCAGCTGGTGAGTCACGTTTGAAGGGCTTTGCCCCTGTCTGCTGCCCCTGGAGACGGGCATTTCCCACCTGCTGCAGGACTATTGGTGCTGCTCCATGCCACATCTCCAGCCCTGATGTCTGGGTGCTGATAAGAACTTGCCGACCTCTAATTTCCAAAGGATGAATAACACAGAAGGGAGAGGAGGGGGGAAAAACAGAGAGGGGAACTATCTTGGTTTTAAAAGCTGTGCCTACGTTTGATTTCTGCTCACCTCTGGTAAAACTTTGATATTAGCAATAATGTGACTGTTTCTGTTTAAATTGCAGCTCTGTTTCTGAGCCTTGTGCTTAAAGATGGCCTTTTCTTGCCTACCTGCACTTGCATCTGTTCAGATGGCACAGAGCCTGCTTGCGTGTCAGCACCATGTCTGTTGCAGCAGGAGCAGGCACCTCTCTACACCGCCTTACCTTCAGTAAGGGGAATACCAAAAGGAGCAGAAACATCTTCAGGGCTTTGTTGTGTCTCTCTAAGCTTCTACTTAACGTGAGAGGCTCATAAAGGTTGCCCTGAAAGGGGAGCGAATAACCTTTTCTTCTCTCCGGGATAAAGCAATGGCTTAAACTTCAGGAAGGAGCACGCAGGCTAAATAGGCTGAAAAACCTCCTAATGGCGAGGACGAGGGCTTCCCGGGGAGCTCGTAGGGATTCCACAGCTGGAGGTCTTCAAGCGGAGGCCGGATAAATATTTATCAGGAGTGACACTGGCACGGTTGAGCTTTTCGCAGGGGAAGAGAGCGGAGAAAGCAAATTGCTGAAATGCTGAGGTTCTTTCCAGCCTTTTGATTCCATGAAGCAGGCAAGAAAAGGTTCATTCGAAATAAAACCAAATAAACAACATCTTCCACTTCTGCTCCTTGTGCTGCTGCTGCTGTAGGGCAGGGAGTCAGGATGTGAATTACCTGTGCCAGGAAATGCGAGCTGAAGGGAACAGGACAGAAGATGCTTCCCCAGCCTGCACAGATCAGCAGCTGCTGTGCTGTCGCATGCTGGATCAGCTGCGGTTTCCAAGTGGGTTTGCTGTCAGTCCTCACCCCAGCAGCACAGCCCTCCAGGGGGCAGAAAGGCAGACCTCTGTGTTCATGCACAGCTTCTGCTGCTGTTGCCTCTCTGGGGTGGTTAAAGCCATCCTCAGCAGAGGCTGGTGACAGGGAGTTGGTCATTTGCTGGAATTTGCCTTTTGCTTCTTTTTGCCTTTTAAGCACTTTGGTTCTTGGGGGTCCTGCAGGCAACCCCTTGGTCTGCTTGCACCTTGCCCTGCTGCAGCTGCCCCGTTTGGGGTTTTGCAAAGGCAGTTCATGTGCTTTGCCTGGCCACAGGGGCTGAGGCTGATGATGGCACTGGTGCTACAGAGCAGCTTCTGTCATTGCCGTAGAGAAATGGACGAGAAGAAGCAGGAACCCATTGGGCTGCCTCAGGAGCAGCCAGAGAGGTACACTTGACATCTTGATCTGCCTCTCTGTTGTGGGAGCCTGCAGCTGCCTGCAGCTGGCCCAGCACACATCCCTCCAGCTCTCTGGGGCAGCTGGACCATCTGCTGCCCACAGGGAAAGGAGCTAAACCCCTGCTTCTTGCAGGGAGAGCAATTGCCTGAGTAGGGAGGAGATGCTCATTTCCCCCCCACTACTTGGTCTCTGAGGTGTGGGTGGCAGGATAATGATGCACCCCACAGGACAGATGGCCCAAATTCCAAGCCCACTGAGCACTCCTGCCCATGAATGCATGAGGTGGTTTATTTCCAGGGAGCTGGCACAAGAGGAGCCTGTGGAAATTCACTTAGCAATCAACACTTGGTTTTGGCCATGGTGGTTACCGTAGCAGATGAGGCTTCTGTGACCCTAGGACCGTTCATCTCCTTGAGCAGAGGAAATGCTGTGAGCACAGGGGGAGCTAACTGGGTTTTTTCCATTGTTTTGCCACGGTCCCAGCTGCTCACCAATGGCTCTTTGCCTTGTCTCAGTTGATTTGGCACCAACTGCTTCTCATCCAGATCTTACTTCACCTGGAGAGTGGCACTTTCTCAGTAAATGCAGGCTGCTCAGAGGCCTGAGGAGAAGAGAGGAGCACTCAGGGGGTCAGCAGAGGGCTGGACTCCTGGAGTGTTTTGCAGATTTCCCTTTAAAGTGACAAACAGCTCATGCAAATCCTGTCAGTGCTGCAGCTCATGAAGAGCTCATGTGTCTGGATAGGGTTTAGCCTGCCAGTGAGTCTGATTTGGGATTGAAGTGATGGCAGTTTCCTGTACCTGTGTCCAAAAAGCTCATTAGCAGGGAAAAATAGATAGTCCAAAGTGGTTGGAGGGAAGAAACTGCTTCTTTATGAGGAGCAGCTTGGAGAGGAGAGGGCACAGAGTAATATGACTGAGTGTCACAAACCCACAGATCCAAAGGCTGAAGTGAGCTCAGGATTGTTTCCCTCATGTCCTACAACATGGGAGATGGGTTCCAGTGAGGTGCTCCTCATGCTTTTGTGACCAGCAGTAGCAGGGTGGTGGTTGGCTGTGTGGTGGCAGCCACCAAAGCTTTGTTGGGAGCAGGAAAGAAATCACCGACCCCAACATCCAAGCAGGAGCATCCCAAACTGGCCAGTGCTGGGCCAGCTGGGAATACTGGGTCAGCAGCCAACAAACCCAGTAAAGTCTGTAGTGTGGGGACGTCCCAAAACCCCAGATTGGAAGTCCCTGGGAGGGGAGCCTCCAAACTTTGCTGTGCTCATCTGAAAGTCAGTCGTGGAGGCTGAACACAGGTGAAGATGACTTCAGCTAGGTGGGTGGATGTCCTGCCTAGCAGGATGTGTGATGGGAAGGCAAGCTGGGGGCTGGTGTATGGCTCTGTGCCACACAGCCAGCAAGCAGGGCTGACAAAGCCAGCCCTGAATCTCAGATGATGATGCCCTGAGCAGCCTGATCGAGTTGGAGGTGTCCCTGCTGACAAGATGACCTTTGAGAGTCCCTTGCAACCCACTGCAATCTGTGAATCTGTTCTTAATGTCACAGCCTGGGCAGCCAGAGAGACCCCTGCTTTTGCTTGAACCTTCTCAGGGCCACCCTGGCATCAGTACCACGCTGCTGCCAGTGGATGAACTCCACACAGGCAGCTGTGCTGTTATTTCAACGAGAAAAAAAACCCCACCAACCAACCAACCAAGCCCCAAAGCCTTCCAGCTTCAGGCTGCTGCTGTGGTTGCACAGCTCTTCTGCTTTAATATGCACTCCCTGAATTGCTCTCTTGGATGTGTTAATTCCACATGCCTTTGTCTGCCGTTCTGCTTTCCTCTCACAAAGCTGGGGGAAGAATAAATAGCAGCTGTAATGCAGTGTGAGGCAGGATAAATGCCCTCCAAAGAACAACTGCTGAGACTGTTGACATGAGAGTTTGTAAGAGAAACAAAAGGAAATATGCTGATTTGGCTGGTTTGCTGCCTAACTTGTGCTGTGCCTGACTAAATGTTATGTCAGAGCTCCGCTGCTCAGGGGGTTGCCAGCGTTTCACCGAGGAGTCAGTGTCACCAGGGAAGCTTATGCTGTTGGATCTCAAGGTGCAGGGTAGGAGGACTCACCTCTCTTCCATCACCTGCCTGTCTAAACACGCTTTCACACAGCACAGATGGCAGACGAGGGCTCTTTGCTTTGTTTCACAACATTCTGTAATGACTAAAAGGAGGAGAGAGCTACACAAACCACCCCTGCCTGCAGCACAGGGCTGCCACCACTCACCCACCCACCTGCCAGTGCTGCTCAGCGTCGCCCTGGAGGGTGGGATGGGGGGAAGCTGCCTGCTGGAGGCACTGAGGGAGTTGGGGCTTCGCCTGGTGAGAACCTGTCTGGGACCACTGAGGCCAGGTTCACAGCCAGGTCAAAATCCAAGAGGAGACTGGTTTCAGAGAAGAATATAAAAATGCTGGATGGGACTTGATGAGGGGGACCTACAGCATCCCCAGCTGGTTAGCTTGGAAAAGGGGTGGCTGAGGGGGAGAGCTCATTGCTCTCTACAGCTACCTGAAAGGAGGTTGTAGAGAGGCTGGTGCTGGTCTCTTCTCACAGGTAATTAGCAACAGAACAAGAGTGAATTGCCTCAAGCTACGACTGGCTGGGTTTAGACTGGATGTTAGGAAACATTTTTTCCCAGCAAGAGTGGTCAGGCATTGGAATGTGCTGCCCAGGGAGGTGGTTGAGTCACCAACCCTGGATGTGCTTAAAGGTGGTTTGGATGTGGTGCTTGGGGATATGGCTTAGGGTTGTAGCGTAGGGTTATCGGTTGGACTCGGTGATGCTCAGGGTCTCCTCCAACCTGAATGTGTCTGTGATCATCAAGTGGAAGAAGTGGACGTACAGGGAAGTATTTAATCCAAGGGTACAGGGTGAAGTGGTGCTGAGCCCAAACTTTGAGCCCAGGCTTAAGCGTGGTCTGCTGAGACAACTCAAGGATGCTCCCTATGCCCCCCAATACTTAGGGAGTCCATAATCTTACAGGGGCCCCTTCTTGTCTGCCCCACTCCAGACTTGCTGCCCAGGCTGTTGTATTTCTCATTCATGTTGCATTGCAGAGGGAAAGCAGCAGTGTCCTGAAAAGAGAGCAGCAGGATTCTGTGGGCTGGGACAGTGCAATAAGCCACTTTGGAAGTGCTCTCTCACCGTGACCATGAGACTCCTGTCTCTTTTTGGCCTTGGAAATGGTCCAGATCTGGAGTCCTGATGGTGTTGGGCAGCAGTATAGGAAAGCAGAAGAAATTCCCTTGCAATTAATGCCAGGAGTTGAACAAAGCTGTCTGAGGCAAGGAGCTTCAGGTGGCAGGGGAGCTGTGGTGGCAGGGGAGCTGTGCTGCCAGCTCTGGTGACTGCTGGTGCCTGGCATGCAGGGGTCTCTGTGGGGACCCTGCCCTTGAGGGATGCAGGAAGCTGCAGGGAGCAGAAGATATTTTTTCTAAGGCTCTGTGCATCTGCCCACAGGGAGGATGAGTCACTGCCACCCTGAGCAGCCAAGAGTCAGTCAAGGTCAGTGAGCAACCTTGGGAGCCACCTTGCCCGTTCCAGCTGGGTGTTCACTCACAACCCAGGGGCTCTCTTTTTCCATCCCATCTATTTAATCTTCCCACCTAATTATCTAAGGCTCTTAAAAGTGGAGCAAGGCTTAACTCAAGAGATAGTGGTGATAATAATAACTTAGCATTTAGCCAGTAATGTCCCATGGTGGGGAGGGCTGTGCTGGTCTTCAGTGCTCATTGATGCTGTTTTCCCTCACCCCTCAATCTGGGAATTGATCAGGGTGAAAAAGACATTAATCTCCATTTGAAACTAGTGGTGAGCAGCACATTCATGGGTGCAGGCAGCTGGGCTGGGAGGGTTTGGCAGAGCTAAAGAATGGGTCTGGGCTTGCAAAGTGGCAGAAACTTGAGGAGCATCAAACCTGCTCTGAAGATTTACTGCAGAGAGGTTTTGGGTACTTGGCACAGGGTAGGTGCTGAGCTCTCCAGGAAGGTCCTGGCTCTCCAGGAAGGAGTATCTGGTGGCACCTTGGCTTTTCTTAGAGTGGGATTCTGCAGAGCTTTCACGTTAGGTGAGCTTAATCCAGATCAAAGTGCTTATTGGTGACTTGTTTTAAGCTTCAAGTAACCCTGCAAGTGAGGCAGGACTTTACTGCCCATGGCCAGTGTCATCACAGCCTCCAGCTAGGAAAGGAAACTGTTCACTCCAGCCCTGGGAGCAGCTCTTTCCCTCAAACTGGTTGTTCTGGCCACAGTGCCTGAGGAAGAAAAAGAGCAGTCCAAGTGCCTGGAAGTGGGCTGGGATTTAATGCCTCTAAGGATCACCTTTGGCTGGGGAGGATTCTCCACCAGCCCTAAAGTAGCCTGATACAATCTGATCCCCGCCAGGCTTCCAAAGTCTCTGTGACAGCTGAATTAATTGCACAAAGCCACTCACAACAGAAGCACCTGCACATGGAAAAGTGAGTGGCAATTCCAGCTAACAGCATCTGGCAGCTTCAATAGAAGTGTCAACAAGCCATGCAAAGGTTATTGGAATTAAAGGGAATTAGAGAATTGGTTTTAAAAACTTAATAAGCTCATGAACTCGGAAGATTGGCTGCTCAGGCTCTGGGTTTGAAAGCTGCTCCAGTGCCTCCTTCTAGCAGAGGTTATATCTTTGACCATCTGTGAATGTCAAGCAGAGAAATAAGGCTCTTGGCAAACTTGCCTTTCGCTCTTTCCTAAAGCAAGATTGTTCACAAGTGTCCAGAGAAGGGCAACAAAGCTGGGGAGGGGTTTGGAGCACAGCCCTCTGAGGAGAGGCTGAGGGAGCTGGGGTTGCTTAGCCTGGAGAAGAGGAGGCTCAGGGGAGACCTTCTTGCTGTCTACAACTACCAGAACAGAGGTTGTAGCCAGGTAGGGGTTGGTCTCTTCTCCCAGGCAACAAGCACCAGAACAAGAGGACACAGTCTTAAGCTGCGCCAGGGCAGGTTTAGGCTGGATGTTAGGAAGAAATTCTTCATAGAGAGAGAGGTTGGCCATTGGAATGTGCTGCCCAGGGAGGTGGTGGAGTCACCATCACTGGAGGTGTTTAGGAGGAGACTTGATGGGGTGCTTGGTTGCATGGTTTAGTTGATTAGATGGTGTGGGATGATAGGTTGGATGCGATGATCTTGAAGGTCTCTTCCAGCCTGGTCTGGTCTGGTCTATTCCATTCCATTCCATTCCATTCCACTCCATTCCATTCCATTCCACTCCATTCTTCCTAGGAAGAGAAGGAAGTCATTAGAGGGGAGGGGGAAAGGGTAGCATTGGGCATGGCTGGCACAAAGGTGCAGAGCACTTCGAGTCACAGGAATGTGTTTCATGAATTCCAGGGGCTTGACAAACATTTAATTAGTGAAGTCTGCAGATCCACATCAAAAGCAGTGACAGATCTTTGATGGATTCTGTTGGACTTTCGTTCAGGGCCTGGACAGGAAGCCTCAAACTTCTGACCTCGGTGGGAATTTTGCTGATGGCATCAGCAGGATTTCATCTGCTGACCTCCACCTGGCTCTGAAATGAGTTCTGCAAACTTTCTCTCAGCCAAGCTGGTTTCAGTGAAAGTTATCTCTGCTCCTGCAGAAGGACATTAAGGGCTACTGAGGGATGGAGAAATTCTCTGAATCCTCCTGTGTGCTTCCAAGCCAGGCTTCATGATTCCTATCTCTCCCATTAAATGCTCACCAGGCAATACCTGCAGAGAGAAGTGTTGCTGCTTCTGGGTAAATCAAGCCACTGGAGATTTGCCAGCAGGGTGAATATGAAAAGCTGCCTTTGTGGTGGGATAGCAAGGATGTGTGCTCCCACCTCTGTGTCTCAGCACTAAGGCAGCAGCCCTGCTCCTGCCAAAAGCCCTCCTGACTACTGCCAACTCAGACTGAACTGGATATCCATAGGTTCAAAGCACGTGCAAACAAGAAACAGCATCATGCTCCTAAATCCTTACCAAGCTGCAAACCCTTCTTAATCACCAGAGATGAAACTTCTGCAGTGAGCTTCTTCCTGGTACTCATCATAGAACCACAGAATGGCTCAGGTGGAAGGGACCTCAGAGATCATCTCCTCCAACCTCTCCACCATGGGCACCTCTCAGCTAGACTCAGCTGCTCAAGGACTCATCCAGCCTGGCCTTCAACACCCCCAGGCAGGAGGCAGCCACAGCCTCCCTGAGCAGCCTATTCCAGAGTCTCACCAGCCTCGTACTGAAGAACTTCTTCCTCAGCTCCACTCTAACCCTGCTCTCCCTCAGCTTCAAACCCTTCTCCTTTGTCCTAGATTTGTGCCTGGGACTGGCCAGACCCAGCCTGCAGGATCCTGCACTGTGACTTGCTGAACCTCATGCAGCTGGCACTGCTCATCAGCTCATCAATCTCCCATACCTAAGGATGCCATCCTAAGTTTTAGCTATTTTCTTATGTCAAAGAAGAGATTTATGAGTAAACAGGCAAAAAGAAGTAAAAGGAATGGAAATGAGCTGCCATCCTTCATTAAGCCACTCCCCAGGCCCTTCATGCAGGCAGGAAATATGCTGCTGTAAAACCTCTGTTGCTTTGCACTCTAGCTTTAGGAAATCACTTGCAAACATTCCCTGAGAGCTTGTCTCTGTAAACTGCATAACTGAGACTTCCATCAGTGTTTCTCACAAGGCTGCACACAGTGAAATGCAGCTTTCCTGGCCTGAGGAATAATTGCCCCCTTCAATGGGACAACAGCATCTAGGTTAAGCGAGGGGAGAGGACCACCAGCTGCTGGCTTCCATCTACACTTTGAGACTCCTGTGCAGTGCAGCTTTGGGCAGAGCATTTCCCCTTCCCATCCTGGTTTCTTCTCTATTGCAACACTGCAGGATGAATCCCTGCCTTCCTTGCCAGTCTCTGCTGCCAGGGGTTTAATACAGAATCACAGAATCAGTTCCATTTTTCAGAGAAATGAGTAAAACACCCAGGCAGTAGTGTTTCTTCTTTTAGCACTGACTTATGTGTCCCATCAAGCATAGCTTGGGGCAACAAGGTGAATAAAGCAGCAATGTCATATTGCTTAGACACCTGATAACTGTGCCATTTGTAAAGTTTGCCCAGTGGCAGCAGAGGGAGAGAGGAAGAAAGGCAACCAGTTTGGTATATCTGCAACTCCTGCTCTGCTGCTTTCATTGCAGATTCTTCCTAAGGAGGGCCAAGAGTGGTGGTGAACGGTGCCACATCCAGCTGGCTGCCAGCCACTAGCGTGTCTCCAGGGATCAGTGCTGGACCCCATCCTGTTCAACATCTTTATTGATGATCTGGATGAGGGGATTGAGTCCATCATCAGTAAGCTTGCAGACAACACCAAGCTGGGGGCAGGAATTGATCTGTTAGAGGGTAGGAGGCTCTGCAGAGGGACCTTGGCAGGCTGGACAGATGGGCAGAGTCCAACAGGATGGCGTTCAACAAGTCCAAGTGCCAGGTGCTGCACTTTGGCCACAACAACCCCATGCAGCACTACAGGCTGGGGTTGGAGTGGCTGGAGAGGAGACAGGCAGAAAGGGACCTGGGGGTACTGGTTGACAGTAGGCAGAACATGAGCCAGCAGTGTGCCCAGGTGGAAAAGAAGGCCAATGACATCCTGGCCTGCCTCAGAACAGGCAATGCTTGAGGAACATCTACACTGGGGTGGCCCAGGGCATTCATTCTGTGCTCAGGTTTTGAGGCTGTTATGACATTGGGGCTCTTCTCTTGATTCCAGCTGGCTGCTTGACATGCCTCCTGGCAAAAAAAAAAAAGAGGGGGGAAAAAATGTTTTCCAGCTGCACTGCTGCAAAATTTGGTAGTTTGGGGTTGGGTTATTTTTTTTTTGGTGTGTGTTTGTTTGTTGGTTAAGTCAAGCTAATAAATGCAAAGCAGATGGGGAGCTTTCCTCTTTGCCTCCGAGAAGCAGTTCCACCAGCTGCTGACACACACACACAGAGCAGGTCACATCTTGAGCAGGGAAGCTGATGTCCTCTCACACCTTTAGGGCTTGGTGGGCAAGAAGGGCAAACATCTTGTTGACTTTATTTGTGTGTGGATAACAATTTAGGGAGGGAAAAAGAAAATGCAAGGAAGTATCTGAAATGAACTTTGGCTGCTCCCTGCCCAAGGAAGAAACAAATTCTGCTTTCAGGCCCAGACTGTTTGTTGTTGCTGTTGGTTTTTTTCTCCCCCCCCCTCCCATTTTCAGCACAGACAGCAATTTTGAAAGAAACTTCTTGGAGTGAAGGTTTTAATGAGTTCTCCACACCATTTCTCATCCCTTTGTTTTGCATCATTTGAACCATATTTCTGGAGGTAATTTTTCAAAGCGGTGCACAGCACTTTATCTGCATCAGTGCCCCTGCCTGAGCTACTCTGCAGCTAGAACTTTGGCTGTACAAATGGGTGCAGGCATTCCAACAGAAAACTTCAGCATTTTCCTTCTGTCTCCAGCCTCTTATCCAGGGAAGGTCACTGTTTCATTCATTCAGGAGAAAAATCACTCCATTGTTTTCTTGTTCCCCCCCGCTCCGGGCAGAGACCTCTTAAACCAGCTCGGTGTGCACAGTGCTGCGCCCCGCAGAACGGGCAGGCTGGGGGACTGCCCTCCACATCTCTCCACTGTTCTGTGGCAAGGGATGTTCTGGGGCTGTTCAGCACACAGGCAGCACATTGACCTGATGAATCCATGGTTAGTCTGACCCCCAGTTTGAACTCTGCCCAAGGACAGTGCAGCTGCCTTAGGGGCATTCACAGAATGACAGAGTGGTTCTGGTTGGAAGGGACCTCAGAGGTCATCGCTTCCAACCTCCCCACCATGGGCAGGGACACCTCTCAGCTAGGCTCAGCTGCTCAAGGCCTTATCCAGCCTGGCCTTCAACACCTCCAGGCAGGAAACAGCTACAACCTCCCTGGGCAGCCTATTCCAGAGTCTCACCACCCTCCTACTGAAGAACTTCTTCCTCAGCTCCAGTCTAACCCTGCTCTGCCTCAGCTTCAAACCATTCCTTCTTGTCCTGACTCTAGACACCCTCATAAAAAAAAGTCCCTCTGCAGCCTTCCTGTTCATTACATTATTATTATGTTCAATTAATTAAATTATTGCTCTGTAGGAGAACATCAGAGAGCCTAAGGATGGAGATCTGCTTTTCCCTGAGAAACAAAGAAAAGGGAAACCTAGGAGAGCACAGGAAGCTTTCATTCACCAGTGCAATCGTGTCCTGAAAGAAAATAGCCCTCTCCTCCTGGAAATGGATAGGTTAAACAATTCCCCAGTGTTCCCAGTTGACTGTTCAGCCTGAAGGTTTCCAGCCATTAAAAGAAGCAGGGAAGCCATCTGATTTTACTCTGTCTGTAATGATGCCCCAGCTAGGAGAAATTAATTTCTTCCCTCCTGCACGCTCTGCTTGAGAAATGGCATCACATTGTGAGCTACTGCACCAGGCTTTGCTGCTCACATTGCATAACAGGATGCTGGCTAATGAGCCAAGAGAATAGAAGGCAAAAAGCTGAATCCATTAAAAAAAATCATCACATGATGCAAACTAATGCCCCTGCCTGGGACTGTGCAGGAGAGGAGAAGCTGCTCTAACGTGCTGCCCAGATGCTCCACCAGAAAGGACACATTCTGGTGAGCTGCACTGGAAGCAGCCACTTCATTTTTCCTTTTCCTTTCCATGAGGCAGTCAGTGAAACACCTTAGGCTGGATGCTCAGCAGGTGTAAACCAGCAGTGCTCCACTGGAGTCGATGGATCATTGTTCCCTGCTGCTGAAAGAGGAAACCGAAGAATAGACTCAAGTCAGCAGTTAAAAGTTCTCCAGACCCAAGCAAGTGCTTGGTGACTTTGGCATCATTAACGCCAAGCAAAGCCCTGCCCTCATTGTGGACTAACGGCAATATTCCCATCAAAGGCTTCAGAGTACCTACAGCAGGGACCCGCGGTGAAGTCCAGCCGGCACCACTCAGCCTTAGTTAAATCAGCCCTCTGGTGCTTGTTCAGAGGGTTAAACCTTGCTACAAGGATTCTGCAGCTTATGCAAGCGAGGACTTGCCTGCCTTGCCCTTCCCTTGCTTTGCTGCTGGTGCTCCGCACGCCTCAGCAGCACCCCTGACAATCTTCAATGCAGTTCCATGGAAACTCTGTGATCTTCCCCTTCCCAGAGCCTGGTGATGATCTCACTTTTTACAGAGCTGAAAATCAAGAGCAGAGGACAAGGAGAGGAGACATCCCTCTTCCTTCTCCTCCTCCTCTCTCATGAATTGCTCTGCCCAGCCTATCTTTTGGCCCCTTGCAGTTCACTACTCACAGCTCCTGGAGGGAATGGATTTTTGTTTCCCCCATCCCCTGTTCAGAATAATTCTCAGATCTCCTACAAAAAAAAAACCCAAACCACCCCAACCCAACCAACCAAAAAACCCTCACTCCACCCCAAACCAAACCACAACACAAACCAAAACCCCTCCAACAGGGGTATGCTTATTCCCTTTTCTTCTGGAAAACTTTCAGAGTAATTAGGGAGCAGGAAGGACACATATGGCCAGCCATATAGCTAGAATAATAATCAAGAGCAGCAGGAAGGGAAAAAGCCAAGTCAGGCAGAGCTGCCTGTGAGACAGCCTGGGCTGCTTGAGAAAAATGTGTGCCCAAACAGCATCTGGTCAATGATAAGGAATGCATCAAATGAAATTCAAACTCATTCACAAATGAATTAAGATGAAAGGAAAAGGGAAACATTTGCAAAGAATTTAATTGGGATGAATAATTCAGGCAGTCCTGCCTTACCTCTTCAGAGTGCTGTGCAAATATTGACTCTGGTTTCCCACACGCAGCCCCCTGATGGTACCCACCCTGCTGCTGCCTCCGTGGGGCGAAACCTTGGGCTTTTGCTGGGGTTATTCCTGCAGCCTGGTGCACAGTGTGGAGCAGGGTGAGTCCCTCACCCAGAGCCACTGTTTTGCATAGCATTCGTACGTGCAGGGCTTCGTGGTGACTTGCTGTCTGAGTGGGAAATGTGAGTGCTTTGTGCACACAGCCAGGTGTGTGCAACAGGAGGGAAAGATGCCTTGTGGTCCCACGCAGGGAAAAATCATCTCGTGGTCAGGGGCAAGGCTGGAGGGTGTCACCAGGAGCGTGTCCTTTGTGTGCCTGGGTCGGGATGGCTGCCTGAGCACTTACATCCCTCCTGCTCGCTTGGACAGCATCTCTGCGACAACCCCCAGGCATTCAGCACCTGCCAAAGCCATTAGCCTTGATGGGTGGCGTTTGGGTGCCTAATGGGGTAGTCGAAGGCAAGGAAGGAAGGAAGGGATGAAAGGAAGAAGGAAAGAAAGGAAGCAAGGAGGAAAGAGGGATGGAGGAAAGTGAGGGAAAAGCCTAGAAGGAGATCTTTAATGAGACGCTGAAACGTACAGTGTAGCTGCTTTTGGTTTTCTCCTCCCGGCCCTGCATCACGTCGTTGTTCAGGGGGGTGTAGCTGCGTGTGTTTCAACTCCTGCAACACGAGGCACAGGCTTCAACTCAAACACACCCTGAGGCACCATCCTGCATTGGTTCTGTCCTTGCTCAGCACAGAGCAAGGAGACACCCTGCCCTCAAAGTGTGGACAGAGAACACACGCTCAGCGACTATGTGTTTAGTTAGAATGTTTCCTCCAGCAGGTGGTTCTCTGTCCCTCCTGGGTCAAGTGCAGAGACGTGCGTCCTGCACCCCAAGCTCATTAGCCTTGTTTCATCTCTCGAAGGGGTGGACACAGATCCTGACAGGTAGCATGGAAAAGCAGATCTTCAGCACCCAGCTTGAGGTTTCTCTCCCTTTTACACCTCTGATGTGTGTGTGGAGGGGAAAATAGATTACAAAAATATAGCTGCAGATTTAAAGGGAGGTGAGTGAGAGGAGAGCAGCCCAGCTGGAGGAGAGCCTGGCCACGCAGAGCAGAGGCCACCACGCTCCCCTGGGGTATTAACAGTCTGGTGATTGCTCCTAATGAGAGAGGAACAGCAAGGTGAGATTCACAGAGCCCATCTGAGTGCAGGAGGTGTCAGAGAAATCATTCATCTCACATTTCCCACTGCTTCCCTCCAGCATATGGCTCAGCCACCAAGAGGTCCCTCACACCAGTGCCTGCACGCAGGGCGACAGCACAAACAAGGAGCAAGTGCTGCAGGTATGGCCCTCCTTAATGTGATTTCATTGTTGCCCCCTGCTATTTTCAGTCGTGCCAAAGGAGGCTCTGTAGGTTATTTCTGATGTTTGCAGGAGGCTGGAGGAGTGTTTGTGTGGTTTGGTAACAGTAGGCAAGAGCAAATTTGAGCTCAGAAAGCAACCAGCTCGGTCTCACTCCTTCAGTCAGCTGCATCACACCTAGGCAAAAATTAAAAGGCAAGAAAAATTGAAAAGCAAACACAGCTTGAGAGCCTGGCCCTGCTACAGTCTGTATCAAGCAGCTCTCTTCAGTAGGGGCAGGGTTTCTGTAGAAATATGGCAAATCTGCCTGCTGAATGACAGCCCCAGGGAGCAGCCAGGCTCTGGAAACCCTGCAACTGAAGGCTGGGATGGAGTTCAGCCCAGAGCATGAGTGCTAAGACAGGTTCCTGTTAGGTAGCAGCTTTAAAGTCCTGCCTTGGGCAACAAGGGGTTGCATGAAGCTAGGTTCCTAAAATTTTGTCCCCTCCTGAAAGGCAGCAGAAAGAATGAATTACTTTCTTGCAGGTCCACAATGGAGACTCTTTCCTGTTGCACATCCTGCTGGTTTTCAGCCAGAGCCACTCTTTGCCTTTAACCATGAATGTCAGGCACTTGTTTCAGCACCGAACCTTCCCCAGAAAACAGCAGATGCTTGCTGGCTGTCTCCTCCCAGAGCAGCCCTGCTCTGCCCATGGGTTGCTGCCACGATGCACCGGCGGCGTGAAAGTCAGGCGGTGCCTTCGAGCGCAGCATCACTCCCAGGCAAAACCTACCTCCTGCTGTAAGGTAGCACCAGGTGTGATCTCCCCCTGCTAAAACATTGTTGAGGAGGATTTGATCTTCCCAAGAACAGGCAAATTCAAAATACTGCTGGAGGGACTAAGTACCTAAATCTTTTAATGAGCAAAAAATTCATCATTACTTATCCCAGGGCAGACAGGGAGGCATGGCCAGGCAGTAAATCTGTCCTGGTGCTTATTGCCATTTAATACTGAGTCAAAGTAAGTGATGTCTTGGAGTCTTTCCACACAAACTGATAGAGCAGCCAGGGCATGGGCTGCTCTCCAAGCTGCAAGGATGTTCAGCTTGAGATTTCTGCATTAATTCCTCTCCCTCTGCGCTGAGGAGGAAAGGGTAGACTTAGGGCTAAGGCACTTGCTGGAGAAGTGAGGTGAAATCTTGGCTTTGGCTTCCTGTGTGACCCTGGGCAAGTCATTTCATCTCTCAATTGCTGTACAGGGGAGATCTCACTCCTGTCACCCTGGGTAATTTATTTAGGCTCTCCTGTTACTCCTTACCTGAAGGGAGGTTGTAGCCAGGAGGGGGTTGGTCTCTTCTCCCAGGCAACCAGCGCCAGAACAAGAGGACACAGTCTCAAGCTGCACCAAGGGAAGTTGAGGCCCAAGATGAGGAGAAAGTTCTTCACAGAGAGAGTTGTTAGCTGTTGGAATGTGCTGCCCAGGGAGGTGGTGGAGTCATCATCCTTGGAGGTGTTCAAGAGGGGATTGGACATGGCACTTGGTGCCATGGTTTAGTAGTGTTGGCTGACAGGTTGGACTTGATGATCTTTGAGGTCTTTTCAAACCTTATTGATTCTATGATTCTGGGTGGTAATACCTCAGCTTGGTCTGAGATCTGCTGTGTGTCTTGGGTTGGAACACAGGAGACATCAGTGAAGAATGACAGACCTTGTAAAATTCAGTTAATGAGAATCTGTTACCAGAGGCCCAAAGCCTTTCATTCAGGAAAGTCTGGCAGGGGATCTGCTAATGCCACAGTTGTATTTAGCCAAGCACACAGCCTTGGGAAATTGACCCCTGTGCCATGCCCTGGTGTAGGATTCAAGGTGCTGTGAGGCATGGTTCTTGCTGCTGCCACTGGAAGAACTTTTGGCAGTAAACCCCAAAGTAATTCCCAAGGATGTCTGCTGAACTGGTGCATTTAACTCCTGTCCCAGGGCAGGTGCTGCATTGCTCCTGTAGCCAGCCAGGGTTGCTCTAGGAGCTGTGCAGGTGAGAGTTTGCACTTCTCCTTCTCCTTCCCCTTCCTTCTTCCTTGCCCTGCCTCTAAACACAGGTGCTCAGGTTGTTCACATGCTGCAGGAGGAGCTGCACCCATGCTCTCCTCTGTTTCTGTGCACACCAAGATACTGCTGGGCTCCAAACAGTTTGATGCTAATAGTTCTGCATGTTAATTCAGCAGCCCAGACCACAAAGGCCCTTGAATTGGTGGAGGCAGAATATGCCCAAAGGGAGCTGTGAGCATGCAAAATCCTGGCAGAGGGGGAAAGGAAAAAGAAGGGAGGGGGAAAAAAAAAAGGCTCCAGCCACAGCTCCTCTCTGCTAGCAGCACAGCAGATGGTGAGGGTTACTAGACAGCAGCTCCTTGAGGCTTAGCATAAGCCAAGAAACAATAAAAGGAAGAAGGGGAAAGAAGACAGAGAAGGGAATATAAACAGCTTGTCGTGTCACCCTTCTATTCCTGCCACCTCAGCAGGAAATTAATCACATAATGTCACCCAGAGAGAAGCTAGCCCTGAGGGTCCCGTGTGAAAATGGCTGTGCCTGGGGGGCACGAGGGAGTCGAACCCCAGGGGAAGGGGAGCAGGGCAGCGCCGGCTGTGCTGGGAGAGGGGAGCTGTTCCCCTGGCCAAACACCAGGCTCAGGTCTCTCCCTTCCACGTGTCCAATGGCTCCGAGAAGGGGGAGAAAAGAGCTGCAAAGTAAACTTTGCTCTCTATGACAGTGGGGGGTTTTGCTCCGTGTGGGGCTGAAGCGGGGCGGGCAGGGAAGGGCTCGTTGGCTGGAGGAACCGGCCTGGTGGAGACAGGAGTCAGCAGCATCTTGGCATCACAAAGAAGCAAATGGACCATCCTCCTAATTGCAGACTTGCAGCTAAGATGGGCACAGAGGAGTCCATATTTCTTCACAGGAGCTGGATGGCCACGGAGAGAAGGCTCCCTGGAGAGAGATTGAGGATATGGATGGACGTTACCCATAAATACAGTGAAATAAGTTTCCCATTAGAGTTAAACCCAGTGAGGCATCATGAATCACCTTAAACATGCATAACTCTCCCTTATGTATCACCACTGCTGAGGCATTAATTAACACATAACCACCATCCCTAGGCCCTCGGCGCAGGCTTCGCCCTACCCCAGCACAACTGCTGCAGCAACAAAATGCTGGTGGTGCAGAAACAGAATGCTGGTGGTTTCCAGAGCCAGCTGCAACCTGTGCACTTGGCAGTGCAGAAAGCTGGAGCCAGTCCTCTGCTCTTCAGCTGGGAGGATCCATGGGACTACATGGCCCAGGTGAAGGGGTGGATTTGGGGGATCTACTCGGTTCCTCGGGGCACTCCCGTGCTCAAGCACTTTGGTGCTATGTCTGATGGCAGAACCTAGTAAAGACTAAGAGACTTGCCTGGAATGTTGGTATTTTCCTTCTTGATTTGCTGACTTTATAGAACCCCACCAGAAAAACCAAGCTGGCTTGCATGAGATTGCACAGCCTGGCCTGAATTGGGCTTCTGATGAGAGAGAGGCAGCTGAAAGAGCAGAGCAAAACAAATAAAGGAAAGACATGAAGTAAATAAAAGGGCTGTTTAAGGTGGCTGCATCCCCAACTGGAGCTCTTAGTGTTGGTGGCTGTGCCAGAAGAGCCAGAAGCCAAAAACAGGGAGGGGAAAAAAGGGAACTGAGTGGAAAAGAGAAATTAATCCTCAAGTAACTGAGAACAGGTGCTTCATTTGGGCTCTTGGATGTGAATGTGCTGCAGTTGGTTGCTCCATCGACAGGGGAATTCAATAAGTAAGGCTGGTGCACTGATGACAGAGCTCCAAGAATGAAAACCTGTGTAAATTAAGTCCCTTCCACCAGACTGTGCTTTATTAAAAAGCACAAGTTGTCAAGGCAATACCTTGAAGGTCATTGCTGCTGCAGCTTGGGGGGAAAAAAAAACCCTAAAACCTGAATGTCTCCTGTAAGTAAAGGGACTTGAGTTGCAAACCTTTGTTTATCCTTCTGCTGACAGGAGGCTGGTGCCTGCCTGCCTCCTGTGATAAAAATGTGCTTGGTTAGATCCCCAGGACATGACAGGGGGAGAAGGAAAGGTTCATATGGCTTCCTGCACTGCTGGGAGGACACCAGAGGAAAGCAAGCCCTTGCTTGGCTCAGCTCTGGAGTTATGCCTCACCAGCCAGGGCAGCTGGGCCACTCTTGGAGGTGGTGTAAGGAGCCTCACCAGCCAGGACAGCTGGACCACTGCTGGAGCTGGTGTGAGGAGTCTCACCAGTCAGGGCAGCTGGACCACTGCTGGAGGTGGTGTGAGGAGTCTCACCAGCCAGGACAGCTGGACCACTCTTGGAGGTGGTGTAAGGAGCTGCTAGCACAGACTAACAACAGATTGCATCCTCTGCTTTCAGTGCGAGGAAGAAGCAGGGCAGGAGTTGCACCCCACAGACAGGTCTCCAAGAAGCAGTTCCAAGAGGCATCCCTGTGTTTAAACTCGCAGCTGAAGGTAGAGGCTCTCCCAGGTTTTCTGTTGTATGGAGTTGGAGCCTCTGTCCAGAGGGAGCTGGGAAGAGCAGCAGCTGTGATACCCCTGTGCCATGCCATGGCTGACAACTGCTCCTGCTGCAGACAAAGTTATGGCATCCTGACTCCATTCAGTGGTGGAAGAGGTTTCAGAAAAGAGTTAAGAGCATCATGTCAAATATAATTAAGAGACAATAACAGCCTATTAGTTCCACTGCCTAATTTTAAACCTCAGACTGTCTAAAAACCCTCAGGCTGCTTTTAGAAGCGCTGTCAGCTCCTCGAGGTATAAATAAGAAGCACAGAGAATGGATAATCTCTGCCTGTCTTAGGGCCAAACACCATCTTCTAGAAGAGGTAAAATTCCCATTTCATCATTTGCTCATTGAGGCTTTTCTTTCTGGCTAAATGTGAACATTTTCTCCTGGGATGAGCAGGCTAACACAAGGACTTAGCTGCTTTGAGTCTGAGCCATCACAGTTCCTTTGAAAAGGCAAAGACATAGGGGAGAAGCAGCATCCTCTGAGCAGCTTGTCCCACTCCTCTCTTATCCCAAATCTGACTCCTCCCTTCCAGGCATCCCCTCTCTCATCCCCCCTGCATCCACTCCTCCACTCCTCCTTCACTCCTGCATCCCAGCTTCCCTCACTCACCCCCGACTCCTGCTTTCTGGCTTCAGGGAGAGATGAGAATCTTTGCCCTGAAACAGATCCTGGGCAATTTGCAAGTCAAGTTCTCTATGGAGAAAAAGCTAATTGGTGGTGTGGGCATGAGCTGGTCGTCAGGGTTTTACTGTTTGAAAGTCTTTAGTTACTGCTATACACATGCAAATAACACCTTTGAATTTTGGAGCACTGTTTGGGTAACTATTGTAAACTGCTCCACAAAATCTCTCCCCCTCCTCCCCCCCCCCCAGCTCCGTGGTGTAGAGCTGGGTGTGGGGTGTATGAATGATGCATCAAAAGTAACCCCTAGACTGAGGCAGGGTAGCTTCCACTAATGAAGTCCCTGAAGAAATGCACCACAGACCTTCTGAGCTGAGATACTCTGATGGCTTGGGTATATCAAGGGATAGCTAAGACAGCATTAGATAGAAGATCTTGCTAGTAAAATTCACCAAAGCAGCACACAAACATCAAAGAGCCTTAACTCTTAACTGCTATAAAACATTCTTCTGTTTGGACTGATAAGAAAGTAGGGTAGTGCCCTAGATGCATAGCTATGAGAAGTAGGGTGGCTCTTAAACTGCTGTGGTGACTTGCTACAGAATTACAAAGCCTCTGAAATGAATTCATTGTGGCCTTACAAAAACATAACACTTCTTACTTCACAGCACTGCAGTGTGTGGTCACAACAGAGTTGATTGTTCACTGTGGGCCAAGTCCCAACACAATAATGCTCAAAGGCTGCTCGCTAAATGGACCTAAATCATAGAATCCTAGGATGGCTCAGGTTGGAAGGGATCTCTGAGATCATCTCTCCCCACTTCCCAGCCATGGGCAGGGACACCTCTCAATTAGACTCAGCTCACCTCTCCAGCACAGACACATTCCAACCTGAGCAACAAGCTAAGAAGTTACACTGCCATCTGCCCCTCCAAAGGGTGAGTTTGGTGAAGAGCAGATCCAGTCCCCAGCTACCCTGGCAACTTGAAATAGCCTCTGTTGACAAATAATGGCTGAACCTGAAGGCATTGTTGGACTCAGTGATCTTAAAGGTCTTTTCCAACCTAAACAAGTCTATGAGGACAGGCTGAGGGAGCTGGGGATGTTCTGCCTGGAGAAGAGAAGGCTCCAGGGGCAGGAGGCAGCCACAACCTCCCTGGGCAGCCTATTCTGAAGGCTCATCACCCTCCTACTGAAGAACTTCTTCCTCAGCTCCAGTCTAACCATGCTCTCCCTCAGCTTCAAACCCTTCCCCCTTGTCCTGTCTCTAGACACCCTCATGAGAAGTCCCTCTGCATCCTTTCTGGAGGATCCCTTCAGCTACTGGAAGGCAGCTCCAAGGTGCCCCTGGAGTCTTCTCTTCTCCAGGCTGACCAACCCCAGCTCCCTCAGCCTATCCTCACAGCAGAGGTGCTCCAGCCTTTGGATCATCTTTGTGGCCTCCTCTGGACTCCCTCCAACACTTCTGTGTCCTTCTCATGCTGGGGACACCAGAACTTGGGGCAGGACTGGAGGTGGAGGTCTCAGCAGAGCAGAGTCAAGGGGCAGAATCCCCTCTCTTGACATGCCTGATGTTAGCTCTCTCCAAACACTCCTGGCTACCTGTTGTTGCACCTGCCTCATCTTCCCATGGAAGTGAAAAAAAGCTAATTCCTGATCAGATCAGACCCTGCCTTTTGAAAACAGGCCCTGTCACAGGCCATTCCACACAATGAAATCCTAACTTCCCACCTTCTGGTCATGAAATAATTAGAACATTTCATTTCTGCAGCCTGAGTCATAAGCCCTGATCAAAAGGCAGTAATTCAATTAGCAAATCAGGGTCTCTTCCTGATGAGTGATGATACCTTGTGGTCTCTGTATTCATGCACTGTGCCACAGAGTCAATGTTTGCAGGCTGGCTGCAGCTTCACTGAGCTCTCCTGAAAATATTGACTTCTGGTGCTCAGCCTCCCCTGCTGCTGTTGGACTGTGGGCTCCTGCTCTGTGAGGTGCTGAAGGTCACACATGCAAGTCTCAGTCAGTGACTGGAAATTAAGTGGCTTTGGGAACACATTTCAGGAGCAGTCCTCTCTCTCTGGATGCTTCCTCAGCTCCTTCTCCACGGTGGGTAGAACAAGGGGCAGTACTTCAAACTAGAGAAGAATAGGTTTAGATTGGATGTTAGGAACAAGTTCTGCACCATGAGGGTCGTGGAACACTGCCACAGAGTGCCTAGGGAGGTAATTGAGGCTGGGAATATTCAAGGTGAGGCTCAACAAGGCTTGTACACAGGTGGGGGTTGGTCTCTTCTCCCAGGCAACCAGCACCAGAACAAGAAGACACAGTCTCAGGCTGTGCCAGAGGAAGTTTAGACTCAAGGTGAGCAGAAAGTTCTTCAGAGAAGGAGTAATTTGCCATTGGAATGTGCTGCCCAGGGAGGTGGTGGATTCACCATCACTGGAGGTGTTCAAGAGGGGACTGGATGCGGCACTTGGTGCCATGGTTTAGTAGTCAGGAGGTGTTGGGTGACAGGTTGGACTTGATGATCTCTGAGGTCTTTTCCAACCTTGTTGATTCTATGATTCTGTGATCTAGTCGAGGCTGTCCCTGCTGACTGCAGAGGGGGTTGGTCTAGCTGACCTTTGGAGGTCCCTTCCAGCCCAGCCCATTCTGTGGCTGGGGGTTGGAACTAGCTGCTCCTTGAGGTCTCTTCCAACCCTAACACTTCTATGATTCCGGGTGAGATTCTGGGAAGCGCTGGGGCACCTCCATAGCATCTCCTGGGGAAGCTACGTGTCACCATGCAGCGAGCTGATCCTTCTGCCTGCCCTGTGCCCCTTCCCCACGAGGGGCAATGCCACCTATCCTCTTCCACCCCTGCTCTGAGGGTGTTTTCTGCCCCAAAGCATGCCCTGCCCAGGTGAACCACCATGGGAAGGGTTTTGCTGTCTCACTGTCGCAGCCCCCGCGCCGCCGCGCTCCAGCACGTGGCACTTGAAAACAGAGTTATCAGAACAAACCTTTTAGCTATAGATTGCAGGTATTAAAGATCCATGTGATAATTGCCTTATCTGGCTCCAAATGTGCTTCTGATGCTGAGAGGGAGCAAATTGGATTACGCCTGAAACAGGCTCTTCCATTTTCATCAATTACCTGGGAAAGAAGAGAGGGCTCCGGGATGCAGGAGCCTTGCTTTGGACAGGCTGTGAGCTTGCTGAAGGAGCTTGTGGAAGGCAGCAAGCAGACAAACAAATAGGAAAAGGCCTTTTTTAGGAGGAAGGGATGGAGAGTTAAACCCCATGAAGCAGAGCAGCAAAGCTACAGCAGCAGAAGGGATGAATATTACATTAAGAATCCCTGAACAAGAGCAGTTTGGGGGATTATGATTGCCAGGGAGCAGATCTGTATCCCTCAGCTCCCATCACCCACAGGCCTGGCTGTTCCTCTGCCTTTTGCTGTTTGCTCTTAGGGTTTGCAGTGAGAGGCAGTGGCCACTTGCCCCTCTGCAGGTTGAACCCCTGTGGGTACAATCCAGCTTTGCCAGCAACACCTCCCTCTCTTGTCCACCATGATTTAAAGGCTCATTGATGTGCATGTAACATGTCATTAGTCTTCCACATGGGGAAGGAATTTCTGGCTGGGGGAACTAGGTGAAAATGTGAGACTTCTCCCATGCTGTCCCCTCCAGCTGCATGTGAAGCTGCAGTGTGCTCCCACAGTGCACCAAAGCCCACCGAAACACACGTGAGGGCTGCTGTTCAGCATGGGAAAGTTTACTCACAATGGTTTCATTACCCCACACTGAGTGGCTTGGAGATCCAAACCCAGGGCAAAGTGATGCCTGGCACTGGTGAAGCCTCACCTCGAGCACTGTGTGCAGCTCGGGGCCCCTCGCTTCAGGAAGGATATTGAGGTGCTGGAGCAGGGCCAGAGGAGAGTGACCAGGCTGGGGAGCGGGCTGGAGGGAAAGGCTGAAGAAGAGGGGCTGAGGGGGCTGGGGGTGTTCAGCCTGGAGAAGAGGAGACTTAGAGGGGACCTTCTCTCTCTCTACAATGACTTAAAAGGAAGTTGTAGTCAGGTGGGGGTCAGGCTCTTCTCCCAGGCAACTTGTGACAGGACAAGAGGGCATGGCGTGAAGCTGTGCCAGGGGAGGTTTAGGTTGGATGTTAGGAAGCACTTCCTCACAGAAAGGCTGATTAGGCACTGGGATGGGCTGCCCAGGGAGGTGATGGAGTCTCCATCACTGGAGGTCTTTAAGAAATGACTGGATGTGGCACTTGGTGGCATGGTTTAGCTGATGTGGTGGTGCTAGGTCATAGGCTGGACTGGATGATCTCAGAGGTCTTTTCCAGCCTCAGTAATTCTCTGATTCTGTGATATTCATAAAGATCACTCTGGTCTTCAGCTGCCTGAGGCCAGTGTTGCTTTTGCTCCCAGTCCCCTGGAAGTTACTGGTAGCCAAATAATTTCTCTGTGTTTCCTCAGCCTGGAGTGAGCTGGGCCCTTTGCCTTCACTGTGTTGGCTAAGTGATGAGACCAACAGAAGCCAGCACCCAGGAGCAGCACCATGAGCATTACTAGAAACACTGGACCTAGGCTGTGCCTTGGTGGCACTGAGGAATTGCATGGGGCATGAGTTATTTTACATACATTAGCTGGATAGGGACAAGTGAGGAACAGAAGTGACAGAAGAGCTAAGTGGTGTTTGAGACCAGGGAAACTCTTTCAAAGTACAGTAAGAAATGCAAAAGAGCTGGAATGAATATGAAAGACTTTGGGGCTTTGGTATGCATTAAACCTTGAAAGTGTTTGGCTAGTGCTATCTGCCATGCACCAGGCACAGATGATTTTTTCATGGCTCCATTTTTCTTTCCCCCTCACCCTTCTTTCTGCAGAAGAAAGGCTCAAATATTCTCTCAGAACAGGCTTCTGAGTTCATCAAATGTGGTTTAAGTTATTTCTCCCCTTTTGTCAGCTCTTTCATAGAAACTGCTTGGTAAGCTCTTTGGAGATCCCCAAGTGGATTTTTCCTCTTGTTGGTCTGCTCACAGTGCTCACTGTTGAAAATTATTGGTGTCCAAAAAAATCCCCCCAAACCCAACCCCCCCCCACCCCAGAAACTTTCAGGAAGGAGCTTGGAATGGAACCAGACAGAGCCAGGAAGGGGTTAGCCTCAAGGTATGCACAGCACAATGTAACAAGGCTCCAAGAGCAGGAAGCCTGGATCTTGGACTTGATGATCTTTGAGGGCTTTTCCAACCTTATTGATTCTATGGTTCTATGATGCAGGTGGGACAGCAGAGCTCACAAAGCTCCCAGCTGCTCTGGGGAGCCCAGAGCTGGGGGTTCTGAGCTGAGAGCAAGAGAGAAGCCCTTTGCAACGATCTTGAGAAGCCTGTGATCAAGGTGGCCCCTTTCCAAGGGATGCCTACAGTCACAAAGTGCTCTGTCTTTGTCCCATATTTACAAACATCCCTTCCCTGGTCAGGTCAGGCTGCTCTGGTATTGACCCCACAGCAGCCAGCAGCTGTGGGACAGGAGGTTCTGATGCCCCTTTCTTCTGCCCAAGCTCCTGCTTGTGCAGAGGGAAGTCAGGCTGATACAGGATACTAAAATTTTACTATCTTCAAGGCTGATCCTCCTAAAGCCAACTGCCTTCATTTTTAGGGCAGTAAATTGCTGGCAGCACAGACTAGAGAAGCTGAACTTTCTTTATTAGCCTGAATTTTCTTTATGGGTCTGCCAGAGAGCTGGGGTTTTTCCATTCACTCCTGGCTCCCTCCTCATGCTCCATCCCTATTTTCTGCTGATTTTCCTCTGCCTGCAAAACATAACTGAAGACATTAAAAATCCCTGGAGGGTTTGTTTCTCCCTGGCACCTACCCACCATCTCCAAAGTCACTGGCACCTGGCAGCAGTGTCAGTGCCATTCAGCAGGTGAGCAAAGACATGAGTTACTGTTGGCTGTTTCCAGTTAGGAAAGAAGAGACTCTCAAAGCCTCATGCCTTTGGAGTAACCCTATTTACCTATTGGGAATGTATATGACAAAGACTTAATTGGTTGGATGAGACCTTGAGCAATTTGGTCTTGAGGAGGGTGTCCCTGCCAATGGCAGGAGGGGTGAAACTAGATGATCTTCAAGGTCCCTTCCAACCCAACCTATTCTATAAATCTATGAATCTATTTCCCAGACTAGGGAAAGCTGCTCCAGCAGTCATCTCAGAAAGCTTCATTCCAAGCTGTCCTGCAGCTTTGCCTGGGCCATCACTTCTGTACATCTGTTGCTCCTCCTTTTCCCTGCACACTTAAAACTCCTTTCTGACCACACATACCCCTCTATGCATATAGTGTGTGCAGAGAAGGGCAACGAGGCTGGGGAGAGGCCTCGAGCACAAGAACTCTGAGGAGAGGCTGAGGGAGCTGGGGTTGCTTAGCCTGGAGAAGAGGAGGCTCAGGGGAGACCTTACTGCTGTCTACAACTGCCAGGAGGGGGTTGGTCTCTTCTCCCAGGCAACCAGCACCAGAACAAGAGGACACAGTCTCAAGCTGCACCAGGGGAGGTTTAGGCTGGGTGTTAGGAAGAAATTCTTCATAGAGACAGTGATTGTCCATTGGACTGTGCTGCCCAGGGAGGTGGTGGAGTCACCATCCCTGGAGGTGGTCAAGAGGGGATTGGACGTGGCACTTGGTGCCATGGTTTTGTAGTCATGAGGTGTTGGGTGGCAGGTTGGACTTGATGATGTTTGAGGTCTTTTCCAACCTTGTTGATTCTATGATATTCAAACTAGAATTAGTGAAACTCCTTTTCCCATTCCATCCATGTTCTCAGGTGCCTTGAATCCATGTTCTCAGGTGCTTTGGCATGTGTCCCTGTGGCAGTGGTGTCTAGCTGTAGTTTGTGGAGGGCTCCACATCAACCAAGTGCTCCCAATTGAACCTAGTAGGAGAGCAAGGCCACGGACCTGAGCGAGTGGGTTAAAGGAGCCCAAGCCAGCAAGGAGAGGGTGCCCTGGTTAAATCTTTGCACATTTTCCTCATTCATTCCCCCCCTAAGGCAACATCTTTATTGTGGTCTCTGCTCCTACAGAAGCCCACAGATCATTATAGTTGTTTACATACCATCACTAGCAATAATAATAATAGCTAAGTAATAATTCTTCATTTGAGTGTGATGAACGGCTGCATCTCTCAGTAAAAATAAATACCCAGGGAAAGGGAAAATACATCATTGTTACTAGCAAATGAGGCATGGTGCAAGAGATTAAAATATCTGGCTTGTGGAACAGGAGGGGAAAACAACTTTGGAAGGAAGTCTTAAACCAACAGGCGCAAGGATCATTTATCGAAGGGAAGAGAAATTAATAAGGAGAAAAAGGATAATTAAGAGAGATATAAATGGTTGCTGGAGGTCTGTCTAAGTGGGTACCAGCAGGCATAAAATTAGGGCTCAAGTAAGAACATAGATGACTGCTTCATACTTCAGCTGGCACACTCAGTTTGTACAGTTGTGCTTGAAATTTCTGCCCTTTGAATGGACAAAATTCACCCCTGTCAGGGGAGCTCTCCCGGGTCCCCAGACACTTACACCCCTCACTCAGGGAGGCAAAGCTGAATTCCCTCTTGCCAAGCAGCACTAAGACTTCTGCAGCTCTCAGCCCCGAGCACCACAGCAGCTGACAGTCCTGCCAAGCTCAGAGCACTGGGCCAGCACCCCAGCAGTGAGTGCTGTCACCCTCCCAGTGCATGCAAAGATGCTCTGTAGGGCACCAGCCACCCTCTGCCAGCGACTTATCTGGAGCCAGCAAAGGGAGCATCCCACCCTAGCAATGCTCCATGCTCTCCATGAGTGCAGGACATCTGCAGCACCCAGCCTGCTGGCTAAGCATCTCCTTCTCACTGCCAGTGTCCTTCAGCAGAGCCTGGGATTCCAGGGGTGAATGCCTCGACAGGGTTCAAAGGCTGTTAAGGGAAACGTGAGCAGCTGAGAGCTAATGGGCAAAGCTGACCCTGCTCAAGCTCAAGGCTTTAGAAGGAAAGGAAAGGGAGGTAAGAGAGCTGTTTGCTCCTGGGGTGATGTGGGCTAGGGGGAGAAGAGGTCAGTGCTGGGTCATGCTCTGTGAGACTGCTCTTACACCTTTCATCACTTTGCTTCTGCACCCTTGGCTTGTCAGGTCCGTGAAGCAGGTGCTACAGCCAGGCTGGCACCTCTCTGCTTTGGGCAGAGATGCCTTTGCTTAAACCCTACTGTAGGGATGGTGGCTCCTGCTCCCACCTCTCTGAACTGTGCTGGTCTCCTCCTTTCCCTCCTGCAAATCATTTGGGCTGTACTGGGGCCAGGATGGGTGCTGGGCAAGGGGAAACAGAACCCCTGGGGCTCTTCAGCGCTCAAGGCATCTAGAAAGTCAAATTATCCTCTCTGATGGGATCATCAGGCTCTTGTTTTCTCCAGTCCTCATAGCTCTGGGTTTTACTTGACGACGTGTCAGTGAGAATTCAGCTCTCTCTCTGAAGCTGGCATAGCTGGCTTCACGACTCTGACAGAGCTTTCTGCACCAGCACGAGGGGGAAAGCAAATAGATTGGAAATATTCATTTAGCAGCACTCTGAAGCAGCTTGCTCACAGGCTGCTGCAGAGCCAGAGCATGCAGCAGTGAGGAGAGAGAATGTTTTCAAACCTTGGTTTATTTTTTAAATTGCTTAGAAGCTGATGCTGAAGAACCTCTCAGGCTTGTGCTCTCCAGTATAAATATGTCAATATTAAAATCATGCTGCTGCTACTCTTCTAAGTATTTTCCTATAAAGAGGCTGCAGGATAACTCCTCTGGCATCTGTCTGGAGTAGCTGGGGTTTAGCACAGCAGAAAGCAAGGACCTAAAGCATGTTTCATCAAAGGGAATCTATATTTCTGGCCTGTGTTTTTCCTCCTCTCTTAAACTGTTTACAAATGGCAATTTAGCCTCTGGTCTGCTGTCAACATGTCCCAGCCACAGAGCCTTCAAAGAGGGCCAAAAGTGCTGCTTTCTGTTGTGCTGTAAGCTCTTTTGCCACTCCAGGGGAGAGGCTTTGTTTGAAAACAAAAATCCAGGAGTGAGTCAGAGGCATGAAAGCAAAGGATAACAACCCTGAACTGCTACTCATCTTTGGTGTTCACAGAGCTCTTCAGCATTTATGCAGCTGCTCTGAGCCTTGCTTCTCCTGGGTGTGGGGATAGCCTGGTGGCAAGGCAGAGCATCCATCTGTCTCCAGATTGGAGAGGAGCTCTGGAGAAAAGGACCTGGGAGTCTTGGTGGACAACAGGATGCTCATGAGCCAGAAACGTGTCCTGGTGGCCCCATCCCTGGAGATTGTGTCCAGTTCTGGACCCCTCAATTTAAGAAGGATATTGAGACACTTGAAGGTGTCCAGAGAAGGGCAACCAGGCTGGGGAGAGGCCTTGAGCACAGCCCTGTGAGGAGAGGCTGAGGGAGCTGGGGTTGCTTAGCCTGGAGAAGAGGAGGCTCAGGGGAGACCTTATTGCCATCTACAACTCCCTGAAGGGAGGTTGTAGCCAGGAGGGGGTTGTTCTCTTCTCCCAGGCAACCAGCACCAGAACAAGAGGACACAGTCTCAAGCTGTGCCAGGAGAATTTTAGGCTGGAGGTGAGGAGAAAGTTCTTCCCAGGAAGAGTAATTGGCCATTGGAATGTGCTGCCCAGGGAGGTGGTGGAGTCACCATCCCTGGAGGTGGTCAAGAGGGGATTGGACGTGGCACTTGGTGCCATGGTTTAGTAGTCATGAGGCGCTGGGTGACAGGTTGGACTTGGTGATCTTTGAGGTCTTTTCCAACCTGTTCTGTTCTGTTCTGTTCTGTTCTGTTCTGTTCTATTCTATTCTATTCTATATTCAAGGTGAGGTTTAGACAGGGCTCTAGGCACCCTGATCTAGTTGAGAATGTCCCTGCTGACTGCAGAGGGGGTTGGACCAGATGACCTTTGGAGGTCCCTCCCTGCGTGACTCCCTATCATCACCTCCACCCCTCCTTGCTCTGTGTGCCCTTCTGCCTGGGGTCTCTGCCCTCCTTCCTGGCTCTCAGGAAGTCATGTTCATCTGTGTGTGGTTTTACTCCACAATTCAAAAGCTTTAAAGCTGACATCCCTACTCTTAACTGCAGCCAAAGGAGATGTGGAAACCCAACACTTCTGCTGTGTCTCCCTTCAGTCAACGTCTCTCATAAACATCCCATCCCATCCTTTCCTCTCCAGCTTCAGACAGCAAATGGTGCTGTGATATTAATGAAGACGTGGAGATTCAGCCTTGGGAAATGAGATTTGCTCACACTCAAATGTGACTTAGAAAAGGTCACAGGAGAGAGAAAGCCTAGGAGAGAAAGAAGCTTGCAATTAGGAGCATGTAACTGGAATAATTCTTCAATTTCCATGCATGATGAAATGAATCTCTCCTGGCAGAGCCAGCACGAAGAAAGGAGATGCTGCAGCAAGTGGTTTTGGAACGTTTGTGTCGTGCAGGAGGAGAGACAAAGCTCTTTGTGCAGCAGCATCTTGGCAGTGCTTCCACATTTGATCCCTTCCCCCCAAACAGGTTGGGTGTGTGGTCATGCCAAGCTCCAGCTGGTGGATTCACATCCACATGAGGAAAAAAAAAAGGAATCAGTTTAGACCCCAATAAGGAAGTTTAAAACAGCTCAGAGCTAAGAACAGGCTGCAGCTGAGAGTCTTGCAGTCATCTGAGGTGAAGAGAAAATGTGCAGAAATGTTCACCATCACTGAGCACTAATAGCACTAAAGAATAGAATAGAATTAACCAGGTTGGAAAAGACCTTTGAGATCATTAAGTCCAACCTATCATCCATCACCATCTAATCAACTAAACCATGGCACCAAGTGCCTCAGCCAGTCTCCAAGAACTGCAGCACATCCCCTGATTTGGATGCTGTTGGAGAGAAAAATCAGCTGGGAATGTGAAGCCCCACAGTGCAGGATAACACATCTTGAGTCCTGTGTCCAGGTCTGGGCCCCTCAGTTTAGGAAAGATGTTGAGTTGCTGGAAGGTGTCCAGAGAAGGGCAACAAAGCTGGGGAGGGGTCTGGAGCACAGCCCTGTGAGGAGAGGCTGAGGGAGCTGGGGTTGCTTAGCCTGGAGAAGAGGATGCTCAGGGGAGACCTTGCTCTCTACAACTCCCTGAAGGGAGGTTGTAGCCAGGTGGGGGTTGGTCTCCCAGGCAAGCAGCACCAGAACAAGAGGACATAGTCTCAAGCTGTGCCAGGGGAGGTTTAGGCTGGATGTTAGGAAGAAGTTCTTCATAGAGAGAGTGATTGCCTATTGGAATGTGCTGCCCAGGGAGGTGGTGGAGTCTCCATCACTGGAGGTGTTTAGGAGGAGACTTGATGGGGTGCTTGTTGCCATGGTTTAGTTATTAGATGGTGTTGGATGATGGCTTGGATGCGATGATCTTGAAGGTCTCTTCCAACCTGGTCTCGTCTCTTCTCTTCTCTTCTCTTCTCTTCTCTTCTCTTCTCTTCTCTTCTCTTCTCTTCTCTTCTCTTCTCTTCTCTTCTCTTCTCTTCTCTTCTCTTCTCTTCTCTTCTCTTCTCTTCTCTTCTCTTCTCTTCTCTTCTCTTCTCTTCTCTTCTCTTCTCTTCTCTTCTCTTCTCTTCTCTTCTCTTCTCTTCTCTTCTCTTCTCTTCTCTTCTCATCTCTCCCTTCAGGAATGATGTCAGGGAAGCTGATCTTACCTTGGAGATGGGCAAGAGCCTCTGAAATATTCCCATTCATATTTTCCTAAGGTGCACAAAGGTGCTCAGGAATGGCACCTGGTAGACCACTGAGTCAAGGGATCATTTAAGAGGAACTGTTAGCCCCTTTCCAATGCCCACAAGCATAGAAACTCACAAGGTTCAAAGCCTGAGTAGATGGTGGCAGGCAGAACAGATGTCTAATTAGCTTCTCTGTAACATGCTCCACTGAGGTCCCCCTGGCACTGGTTGGCAGCTGGGGGGTTCCCAGGGCTTCTCCACGCTCAGCACTGTCAGAACAAGCACTTTGGGGTTCTTGCTTTTTTTGAGACAACTGCACTTGGGCAGTCTCCAGTTGTTTGGTTTTGAGTTGGCTTTTCTAAGAATCTGAGCCAATTTGAATGAAACTTGTGAAATATGAACCTTTTCTGCTCGTGGAGTCCAGGCTGTACCTGCTTTGGTCGTCTCTAAGAGCTCATTTGTACTCTTGTGAGTTATTGTGTCCTATTCTTAACAGCTGAAGGATGATCTCAGGGAACTGTTTACCCTTTGCCAGTGGCTCCTCAGGCATATGAGCAGTTTAGCTGTGAATGAGAAACTGTAATAAATGGGACACTTCTTCCACTGCCCTACTCCATCATCCTGATGTAGCACTCTTGCAGGTTTTGCTAAGGTGCTTGGAGATTAATATAGACAGAAGGAAACACACTGCAGGGACTCTGGCTCAGCCATTCATTTTGATGTAAAGAGTATGTAGGAGCAGTAGTTAGGGTGACAAGCTGGGATGTAGGAAAGCTGTGTTCAATTCCCTTCTTCACCATGTGTGACGTTGCACCTCTGTGCCACAGCTCCAAATCTAATGGCACAACTGGATTTTCCTACCTCATGGGGCTCCTGGGAGAATAAATGTCTTCAAAGCTGTGAAATGTTCAGTTAAGCTGCCAATGAGCTCACAGAAGGGTATTGCATAGGTAGGGCACAGTCCAATGAAGGTGACATTAGAGTAACATTACCATCTGTCTCTGGAGTTCAAACCTGTGGGAAGCCACCACTGTGCATCTGCATTTCAGGCTGTTCATCATCTTGCTCATCCATCCATCCATCCATCCATCCATCCATTCATCCATCCATCCATCCATCCATCCATCCATCCATCCATCCATCCTTCAGGATATCCCCTGGCCCTGAAAACCAACAAGAGCTTTGTCAGGTGCTGCCCCTTAGAAGAAAGAATTCTGCCGTTAGACAGAGCTCCTGCCTCTGGCACTTCCTGGGGTATCTCCTCTTCTCTGCTAAGCTAACAGCAGTTGTGCAGGGATGGTTTTCACAAGGTCTCCTGCAACTCAGAGCTTGCAAGACTCAGACTTTGCTTGTCTTTCTAGACGTCTTGCCTGAGCTCTAGAGATTGGCCAGTTCCAATGATTAAGAAGTTCTGTTAGTATCAGCACCGGCTGAGCGTTCCGGCTGCTTTATCTCTGTCTTGCTTTCAGTCCCAGCTGAAATCAAGAAGCAGAAGGGCAAATTGCACAAGAGTGGTTGTTGCTAATTAGCAGACAAAGAGAAAACATTTTTTGGTTCAGGTGTGTGATGCCTCAAACTTCTTGAGCAAGTTGATATCTCTTCCTTCTTCAGCCGACTCCATTCAAGCATACCACAGAGTGGAGATGGGGCCCAAGTAGCTTTATCAGAACCAGTCCTCCCAAAGCCTTAAACTCCATAATTAAGCTCCTTTTTAGTGACTGGAAAACTGCCACTAAATTTGAAATCTGTCATGGTGAATTTCAAGGCTAAAAGAATTAAGTCTAACAAGAGATATCATTCCTAATTATGAGCCTATCTCCAGCCCTCTGCGCTCGCCTATAGTCCTGAAGAGTTTTGTCCCTTCCCTAGCTACCTGATCATCAGAATTTTAATGAGGGCTAATCAGGATGTCTGAACCATGACTGCCCAGAGATTACTCACTTGGACTTCATAGTAGATGTTCATCTCCCAGCCTCATTGTGTTTGTTTCTTGGGGGTGACACAGCTGCCCTGGCTCCCAGGTTTTGATAGAGCTCTTCCTGAGAGTTGGAGTTGAGCGAACTGAATTTAATTTGCAATGGCAGACGAGATTGCCTCTGACCTGCATTAAGGCAGCCTTACAATGGGCTAAATCCTCTCTGGAAGCATTTACTGTCACCACTGATACCACATTTAGATGCAGGGTCTGATTTTTATCCCAGAGATGTAGAGATGAACTGCTTAAACTGGCTACTTTTTGGTTAGTGATTGAAGTTATTGACTCCGGCAAATATCTTCATTGATTCCCTGTAATTGCTGGCCTGGTGGTGTTCAGTGGGATGCAACAAGCTCCTCTAGAGTTCTTAAGGGATGAATATGGTTACAAAAGCCTAGATGCACACAGGGGGACCTAGGAATTTAAGAAGGACATTGAGACTCATGAATGTGTCCAGAGAAGGGCAATGAGGCTGGGGAGAGGCCTCAAGCACAGCCCTGTGAGGAGAGGCTGAGGGAGCTGGGATTGCTTAGCCTGGAGAAGAGGAGGCTCAGGGGAGACCTTATTGCCATCTACAACTACCTGAAGGGAGGTTGTAGCCAGGTGGGGGTTGGTCTCTTCTCCCAGGCAAGCAGCACCAGAACAAGAGGACACAGTCTCAAGCTGCACCAGGGGAGGTTTAGGCTGGAGGTGAGGAGAAAGTTCTTCTCAGAAAGAGTAATTGGCCATTGGGATGTGCTGCCCAGGGAGGTGGTGGAGTCACCATCCCTGGAGGTGTTCAAGAGGGGACTGGACGTGGCACTTGGTGCCATGGTTTAGTCATGAGGTCTGTGGTGACAGGTTGGACTTGACGATCTCTGAGGTCTTTTCCAACCTTATTGATTCTATGATTCTATGAATCTGTCCTTCAGGGGATGTGTGGCCAGGAAAGAAGCACAGAATGCAAACACTGTTGTGGTTGCCCAGGGAGGTTGTGGCTGCCTCCTGCCTTGGGATGGTCAAGGCCAGGTTGGGTGAGGCCTTGAGCAGCAGAGCCTGGTCGTAAGTGTTCCCTGCCCATGGTGGGGAGGTTGGAGGAAATGATCTCTGAAGGTCCCTTCCAACCTGAGCCATTCTAGCATTCTTCTGCATCTGAGGTTGTGGTCTGACATTCAGGCAAGATGAAGACATCACAGCTTTCCGTGATTAACTGTGGAACACCGAAGCAAAGCATTTGGATTTGTTCTCAAACACAGCCTGAGATACTTTCATCTGGGCACTTCTTTTTGAACAGCACGGCCTTCTGTGACACCATGGAGCATTTTTATGTGCAGACTTAATTGAAACAGCCTTATTTATAGTGGTGAATATTCATTCTTGTTAGAGGTAATTCTGAGAGAGGCTAATAAATGTCCTCGCTTCCCTTTGCATCAGCTAATGATCTGGAAAACAAATATACTGCCAGT
Source organism: Dryobates pubescens (assembly GCF_014839835.1). NCBI lineage: Eukaryota > Metazoa > Chordata > Aves > Piciformes > Picidae > Dryobates > Dryobates pubescens. The sequence continues at coordinate 6,050,302 of NC_071628.1, forward strand.
CCCTGGCAACTCAGTCTTCCTGTGTTGGATTACACTGGACAAAAGTTGTATTTCACCTTCCATTTATTTATTATTCACGTCCCTCCAGTGCCTGAAGTTCCTACCATGATGCATCAGGCAGAGATCCAGCGGGCAGCGCATGTCCCAGAGCTGGCAATTTAAGTCAGAGGCTTAAACAGACGGAGCCAGAGAGACAAAGAAGCATGAGGAGGTAATTAGACCAAATCCATCAATGCAGCTGGCCATGGGCTTTCCTGTGCTAACATTGTGGCAAAAGACGGTGGCAGAAGAGTGATTAAGGAGAGTCTTGTGAGATGCGTGTGGCAAAAGGGGCTCAAATATTGCCTTTGGTACTGAGATAGATTCTCTGATTAAAAGTGACTGCAGACTGACTTATTTTGGTCACTGATCAGTAGTTGTTCTTTACAGAGCTTAGTTCTCAGTTTAGCTATCCCTGGTTTATCAGGCTAAGGACTGGCTTATCACAGGGCAGAGGAGACATCAGCCCTGCGTGCAGCTGTGACAAACCCCAGAGCTGCCGTTTTACCCAGGCTGATGTACCACAGCATGGATGTATGAACTGTCTGGAGCTGCAAGCTGACTGTGGCTGGCCCTGTACATTTTCATTTCTGCACTGATGCTGTTTCACCTTTTGAAATGCCAGAAAGTAGCAGGGCAGGTGGCAGTATCCTGCAACTCAGCTCTTCTGCAGAGCTGAATGCAATGTTGCACCGCAGCGAGGGAGCTGGGGACTCGGAGCCTGTCCTCAGCGCTTGCTGCCTCCTTCCTCAGCCAAGGAGAGAGGAGTGACACTGGCACAGGGAGCTGATGGATACTGAAATTCCATGGGCCAGTGCTCCTGTGAGCTGCCTGAAAACTTCAGATGTGTCACCTGGAAAAGTTCTGCACAGGGGCGGCTCCTGCCTGGGGTCCCCCAGCTGTCACTTAGCAAGGGCTCTGGGTAAGGAGAGTAATAAAGGATGAAAAATTATCTCAGTCAGCCCTCTCCTCTAATGACTCTTGGCAAGTGCTCTCAGTCTGCCCCAGAGACATGTACTGAACCCAGCCTCTGTACAAAAGCCTTTTAACCCTAAGTATTATCAAACCTGGAATAGTGCAGCACTGTGAAACCCAGGGCCCAGTGCTGGGAAACGGCTGCCAGCTTCCAAGGTTCTTTTGGGTACCCAATCCCTCCAGCTCTTCCAGGAAAATAAGAGGTGTGGAGCTGTCAGCCAGAGATGCCATTTTGTGCTTCTGGGGAACTGTGCCCAGGTAATCTGATTAGAGCAATCTTTAGGGAGCTCCATGACATTTTGCTCCTCCCTGAAAGCAGAGAGCTCATCCAAACCCCCGCTGTGTATGGGGGCTTGGGGACAGCTCCTAGGTGGGCTGCCTTTCCTGGCCCGTCCTGAGCAGCAGCCAGGGTGCTGCTGCAGGCATTGATCCACCCCTGCAATGTCTAACTTTTTAGAAATTCCATCCAACCTTGGCAGAAGCAACTTTGGAAAGTCACAAACAGACCAAGAGAGGAAGGAAAAGCCTCTGAGCGGTGAAAACAACCTTGCACCTTCTCTCATTCCTCTCTCTCCTGCCCAAAGTGCCTCCCTCTGAGAGCTTTTGCAATTACCTCTCATTAGGCATTGACAATAAAGGAAGAGAAGGCATAAATTGGCAGCATGAATCATATGCCAATTTAGCCTGCCTCTCCTGCTAATAAAACAGCATAAGCTTCTTAGATACTACTCTGCAGTAAGACTAAGGAGAAAGGCAGCAGCAGGGAAAAGAGGGAAAGCTGAGCCATGCAGGCTCACAAGGAAGTGGTTTCTGTCTTCCTTCAAACAAGAGAATAAGACATTAGAAAACTTTCTGTTTAGAACTGGCTCTATTTGTAGCAGGCATGTGCCTGAACTAGTTCCCCATCCTCTACCATAAGGACACAGAGCTGGTGGAGTGAGTCCAGAAGAGGATCACAAAGATGATCCAAGGGCTGGAGCACCTCTGCTATGAGGACAGGCTGAGGGAGCTGGAGTTGGTCAGCCTGGAGAAGAGAAGACTCCAGGGGCACTTTAGAGCTGCCTTGCAATAGTTGAAGGGATCCTGCAGGAAGGCTGCAGAGGGACTTTTCCTGAGGGTGTCTAGAGACAGGACAAGGGGGAAGGGTTTGAAGCTGAGGCAGAGCAGGGTTAGCCTGGATGTGAGGAAGAAATTGTTCATTATGTCCAGCCCTTTGCTGCTGTTCCCCAGTTATGTCAACACCAGGCACAAAACCACTTGTTACTGAGGAAGTTAAGCTGTGGTGTCTTCTCTAGAGGGATTTTCTCTGCTGGAAAACTTCTCTTGGACTCTGTGTGTCTTTGGGTCAGACCTCCCCAGAGCCCTACAGCCTCTCAAAGAGTTGGAAGGGGAAATAAGCCCGGGAATGAGCCTTCCCCATTTCACAGCTAACAGAAGAGTCATTTGGTGACAGCAGGGTAATAACAAGCAGAACAATTCAGATTAGAAGTCCACAAATCCACCTGACTAATACAGCTCAGGCCAGCAGCACCAGATAATGAAAGGTATTATATGAAATACAGCCCTTGCTTTAGGAATTAATACTTGTCTTTATCTGCTTTAAATTCTTTCTGGGAGAGCAATAAATGCTCTGCCCTCCCCAGAGCCTTTCCAGGGCTGCTGCATGAAGTGGATAATGTGCTGATATTGAAGATTTTCTTCAATGTTATACTCAAAATGTTGAGTCCTCCACTCTAATCTACTAATGCTTGATGCTGCTGGAAGTGAGTCAATGCAATGAGCTCTGAGGTGAGCCACCAGCAGAAGCCTGCTGGCCGTTCGAGTGCTGGCACTGATTGCCCAGCGAGATGTTTAAGAAAGGGCACTGATGTGTGAAAGGCCTCAGCCCCTTTCAGCTGATCCTTGCAGCTCCAAGGACTTCTCTGTGAGCTCTTTGCAGCCTTGGGTGTCAGCAGCTGCTACCTGTGGAGTGAGCCCTCACTGCTCTTAGAATCATAGAATCAGCCAGGTTGGAAAAGACCTCAGAGATCATCGAGTCCAACCTATTACCTAACACCTCCTGAAAACTAGACCATGGCTTCAAGTGCCACATCCTATCCTTTTTTGAATGCCTCCAGGGATGGTGAGACCACCACCTCCCTGGGCAGCACATTCCAATAGCCAATTACTCTCTGTGAAGAAACCTCAGGCCAAAACTTCCTCTGGCACAGCTTGAGACTGTGTCCTCTTGTTCTGGTGCTGGTTGCCTGGGAGAAGAGACCAACCCCCACCTGAGTACAAGCTCCTTTCAGGTAGTTGTAGAGAGCAGTAAGGTCTCCCCTGAGCCCCCTCTTCCCCAGTTCTTCCATCTGCTGTACCTCCATCTCCTGTGAGTGGTCTGTGCCTTCCACGGGGCTTCAGCACAGCTGTTTTCCCCCCTTCACCAAACACCATCTCAGGCCAAGTAAATCTCAGGCTGCAAGGAATGCAGTTTTGTGAGTGCAAGCCAAGGTTAGATGTTCCACGCTGTAATGAGAACTGGCAACTTCCAGTCAGCTTCTTCACTGCTTAAAGGCAGAATCGATTGCAGAGCAGCAAGGCAGAGATCATGAGGGAGCAGTTTCTCCTGCACAGACCCATCTGGGGGAGTTAGATGACCTGCTCTGCAAGCTGTCACTTTAAAGCAGTAGGATGGACAGCTGAGCACGCAGCTAAACCTTGAAGGAGCTTCTGTGATCCTCCAGCAAAACCCCATCATGGACCAGCAAGCTCCAATCCCTTGTGGGTTTCTGGAGGTACAGCCCTGGCACTGGGAGCTTGCCCTGTTCAGCGAGCAGATGTTGCTCCTTGTTTGCAGTCTGCGTTCATCTGTCTCTACTTCTTCCTGCTCATCTCTAATCAAGTTCTTGAGCTCCAAATGAGCTACTCCACAACTCTCAGCCTTATGTTCTCCTTGTAACCCATTCACCCTGGCTGTGCTTTATGGGAGCTTTCTATTTCTAGCTGAGGGGCGAGAGGGTTAATAGCTGCTGCAGAGGCAGCAACACCTCCTGCTAAAGCTGCTCATAATCACATCACTCAAGGTGTTATTGCTTAGCAATCAGCCATGGTCATAAGCAACCTATTGACCTGCTGGACTGCACAACAACCCATAACATTTGATTATCCATTTAAAAAAAAACCCCAGCTATTAATTGTCCATTAGCCCCTAATAAAGTATTTATAGACTGATGTTTCATACAAAGCAGGACTGCAGTGGCCAAGTCCAGCATTTGACCTTTACGTTCAACCAGTCCAAAAAAATCAGCAAGAAAAAAGTTTCAGGAGCACTCCCCTCTCTCTGGATGAAAGAGAAGGTTCATCTGCATGGGGAGGACTTTTTCTGCCTCAACACTGTGTGCCTTGCCATGTTGCTCTCCTGTGTCCCTTGTCTTGCAAGAGGAGAGACGGTGGCATTAGCAGAGTGAAAGAAACTGAGTCCACCTATTTCAGATCCCAGGCTTTGGGTGGGTCTCATAATTCTCTGACACCTGGAGAAACAACCTGGAAATGGCTGGAGGGGGAAGTGAGAGCATCCCCAAGCCTGCTTTGATTCAGCAATGCACTTCAGGATGTGCTTAAAGCAAAGGGCTGGCTGGAGCTGTGGTGGCCAGCCAGGCAGGGGAGGTACCTCACAGCACACAGTGTGGTTTGCATGGCATCTAAGCATGCAGAGTGGCTGAGGGTGCTTAGATACCCACACAAGGAGTGAGGAGCTTAGATGCCAGTGTAGGACACTCCTCTCTTTCACATGAGGGGTTTGGAAGAACTTTGACCATTTCAGCAGGTCCTGGAATGCCAAGGCACTTTTGTTGAGTCTTTTATCTTTGGCCATGGTAACTTCCTCTCTCTGGCTCTTAGGACAAGTACCAGGAAAGACAGCTAACACTCATGGAAGTACTTGGTACGGCTTCCAAGCTGGGCACTGCACTCTTTCCAGTGCACTTACACGCCAGACGTTCTCCTTCATCATCTCCACATCCTGCATCATCAGGCAGCAATGTGTCACAAGATTACACATCACAAATTAAAGCTCATAACAAGCTGTTCTGAGCTGGGAATGCACAAGAAGTATATTCTGGCAAAACGCAGGAGCAGCAGAGGGGAACAGCAGATGTTTCCAGCAGGCAGTTGTTTCCAGCTTGGCTGTGAGTCTGTGCTCTGGACCAGCCCCTAGATAACATCCTCCAGCATCATGCCAAGGGGAACAATGCTTCTTTTGATCCCAGTGCTGCCTTGGTATCTGCAAACTCTGGGAGAGCCAGCTCTAATTCCTTCCAACCTCACCTTCATCCAAAGATGCCCCAGAATCTCTTTATTCTCTGTCCCTGGCTCTCCATGGCTATAATCCAACACCTGCATTTGAGCCACTGGAAGCAAAGACCCATAATGTTCACAGGGGGAATGGAGCAGAGAGAAACCATGATCTAGGGTGGGTAATTCCCTATCAATGCCTGAGCAAGCACACAGACACCATGGCAGGGGGCCTGACAGATGGTCAGAGTGGAGCAGGGCTTTTGTTCAGCCAGGCATGGCTGCCTTCTAATTCTGCTTGAAACAAAGATGTAACCTGGATAACAGTGCTCTGCCAATTCCCCTCACTGATCTCAGGCTGAGGGGATGGATGCTCACATGGGGTGCAGAGAAACCAGGCAGGGTCCCCACTGCTTCCTCCTCTGCATCCAGAAATGTTGGTCCCTGTGCCCACCCCCTGAGACACTCCCTGTTTCCAGCCCACCATCCCTTTTGGCACTGGCACCCTGAGCCTAGCACTCGATCCAAGGGCAGCTCAGGTGCCAAGTCCTCAGCTGCTGTGCTCAGGCACAGCACTGCTGCCTGACTGCAGCCTGGCACGGGCAGTAATGGATCTCATGTTCCCTTTGGGGATGCCTTTGCTGTCCTTGGATGCTGTCCTGCACGGGGATGCCACAGCTCCTTTGTCCAGGATAGATCTTCGGCTACCAGCCCAGCCTCCAAGCAGAGAGGGAGCAGAGGGCTGGGGCAGGGGGCTGCATGTCTTCCCTTTTCTGGGTAGACCTCCAAGGCTGCAGCCCCGGGCAGGTTCCCGCGGGAGGGGTCGCTGCCAGCCTGCAGCAGCGCCCAGAGGTCACTTCCCTCCCTTCCCTTCCTTCCCTTCTTTCCTTTCTTTCCCTTCTTTCCCTTCCCTCTCTTCCCTCCCTTCCCTTCTTTTCCTTCCTTCTCTTCCTTCCCTTGCTTCCCTCCTTTCCTTCCCTTCTCTCCCTCCTTCCCTTCCCTTCTCTCCCTCCTTTCCTTCCCTTGCTTCCCTCCTTTCCTTCCCTTCTCTCCCTCCCCTCCCTCCCTCTTTTGTTTCCCCAGGGCAGCAGAGCGGGCAGCCGGCGCCGGTGGCTGCTGCCGAGTGATTTCCCTCGCCGCTTGCATCAAACTCGAGTTTGCCCTCCGCGGGAGGTGAAGCGGGGCTGTGTTTAATGTGAAAAGGGAGCTGAGGCAATCCAACACCTGCTCCCACTGCAACAAAGCCTTTCTTTCCTCCTCACAGCCTGCTGAGCGCTGATGGGCAAAGGCCAAGGTGCCAGCCAGCCCCAGCCCCGTGCGAGGGCCAGCCCTCAGAGCGGGCAGCCCTGGGTGGTAAAAGCAGGAGCAGGAACCACGCTTTGTGCCTGGGCTCAGCTGCTCTGCCCAGCCCAGAGAACATTCTGCAGTCATTCCAAGCTGAAGGCTGCAGATGCCTTCACTGCTGCCTCTTCCCATCGAGGGGCAGGGAAAGCACAAGTGGTAAGTGAGTAAAGTGAGTAAATTGCCTGTGTTCTTCTTGCTGGAGAGTCAGTCCCCAGGGCTGATCTACCCTGGCATTGCACCTCCATAGATCCTGCCAGTGACTGTGGCCTGGCCATGCTCAGCCCATTTTGGTGAGGGCTTTGTGCTGCTACTGGTTCTGGGGCCACCAGGCTGTGCTGGCAGCAGGTCTTGGCATCTGCAGCTGGGCAACCCCTAATTCTGGCATGCTAAATCTGCCTGTGACCAAAACCTGGCTGCCTCCTGGTTGCAAAAGCATTGTCAGATGAGCATGATCTACCTTGTACTGCCATCACTGCTAGACCTCCCAGGACCACCTCTCTCTGGGTGTGGAGCAGATACACCAAACCTACAAAGGGCTTCTGCAGAGATCACAGGATCACAGTATCACCAAGGTTGGATGGAGGGACAGTGCCCATTGCCACTCTTCTCCTCTCAGAACATTCTCTGTGTCTTTTGCTGCCCACATGGCACATATCCATGGCTCTCTGGCTCGTTCCCAGTCACAGCTCTGAACATGCTCATGGGATGGGCATTTCTTGCTTCCCTGAAGGACTTCTCTCATACAGGCTTTCAGGCCATCACATGCAACCACTATGAGTCTTCAACAGACTTGGATGCACTTGGAGAATGTTGTTTTACAGTAGTGAGGGGGAAAAGTGCCAGGGGATAACAACAAGCCCCCAGTGCTAGGAAGATTTCTGTACCCCAACTTCACCACCTTTCATGTGGCAGTGCCACTGTGAAAGCAGCTCAATAGTGCTGGCTGATCCTAACAGTTCATGGAGTGCCCTTTGCCTGCCTGCTGAGAGGCAGCAGTGCCCTCACAAATGTCAGCCTGAATAGCCTCAGTCAGATTGCAGGTTGCCCATGAATTCGAGATGGCTTCTCATTGCCTCTAATGGCTGATGTGCAATAATTTCAGAGGGAGCTGCACATGATGCCCATCAGCAGGCAATCAGGCAGCTCATAGTTCTCTTCCAACACACAATTCTCCATGCAGGATGGTAATTTTCTCTGGCTGGGGCCGGGAGCCCCCTCTGGTCCTTTGGCTGCTGCCTTCATCAAGTCTGCAGCTTGAAAGAACTTTCTGCACATCAAATACCCACTAGAAACAACTGCCAGGGAAATAAGCACATACACCATGTGCAGCAAGGTGGTATCAGCCCTGGAGAGCTGTCTTCCAGAGCAGATCCCATCTGATGCTGATTGTTCTGAAAGACTGGAGATGCAGAGGGGTGTATTGCAGGCAAGCAGCCCCCCAGGCAGATTGGTCCAGGTCTCTACAGCCTGCACTGGTGCTCAGGTTGCAACCAGAAGGAAATAGCAGGGCTGAGGGATGTTACACACACAGCTGCTTTATGCACTCACCTGCATGGTGAGCATTGTGCACCACCTACTTACTGCTCTGCTTGCCCACATGGAACAGGCTGCCCAGGGGAAGTTGTGGAGTCTCCCTCTCTGGAGATGCTCAAAGCACACCTGGATGCGTTCCTGTGTGATCTGGTCTAGGTGATCCTGCTCTGGCAGGGGGGTTGGACTGGATGATCTCTTGAGGTCACTTCCAGCCCCTAACAGCCTGTGATTTCATGACAGGTCTGCCATATCTCAGTGTGCAAAGAGAGGATGTGCTGGCATGGCTTAAATGGTGCTAAGAGCACCGTGGAGAGGCACAGCGAGAGCTGCAAGGAGACAGAGGAGCTCTGAGCAAAGAGCAATACCAAGCAAATGCTGGACCCACATCCTCTGCTGCTGCAACCAAAATGCTCTGGCAAAAAGCCATCAGCACCTCCATGTCACACAGCAACCAGCAGCCCCAGAGAGGAAAGCACGTCTGGAATGCACTCAGGATGTGAAGTCTTGGCTGCCTGAAATCACACACACAATCAACCAGATGGGATAAGACCTCAGAGATCATCAAGTCCAACCTGTCACCCAACACCTCATGACAACTAAACTATGGCACCAAGTGCCACATCCAAGCCTTTTATGAACACCTCCAGGGATGGGGACTCCACCACCTCCCTGGGCAGCACATTCCAGTGGCCAATTATTCTTTCTGGGAAGAACTTTCTCCTCACCTTAAGCCTAAACCTCCCCTGGCACAGCTTGAGAATGTGTCCTCTTGTTCTGGTGCTGGGTGCCTGGGAGAAGAGACCAGCCCCCACCTAGCTACAACCTCCCTTCAGGTAGTTGTAGGCAGCAATAAGCTCTCCCTTGAGCCTCGTCTTCTCCAGACGAAGCAACCCCAGCTCCCTCAGCCTCTCCTCATAGAGCTGTGCTCCAGACCTCTCTGATACTAAGGACAGGGTAACTCTGCTGGGTTACCCATCTGAGGAAAGTGAGGTATGGATTTGGAGGGCAGTTTTCCATGGCTTTCCAACTTGTGAACTCAAAGGCACTGGTGCAGGGCTCACACCTCCCTGGTGTTCAGGATGATTCAAGGTAACTGAGAGGAAGGTGTGCAGGGCTGCTTTTCTGAGGGGGCTGTGGTTTTGCACAGGGCTACCCAGGACACCCAACTGTCACTGATTCATCCCACGGAAGGTGTGCTGCTGGTGGGCTTTTGGTGGACATTGGGGCTGGGCTACCCAGCCTGGTGGTGGTGATCAGGGAGCTGAGACCTTCAGCTCCCTGTAGGTGCCCTGATGTTGTGTGTGGCTGCAGGAAAGAGAAAACTGGTTGGAGGTGATTTTGGAGGCTTGTTTGCCAGGGTTTAATATGCTTTGGACAACTGACAGCTGGCCTTCCACAGTCACAGTTTTCTCTCAAATCTTTGTATTTCCTCAGGCAACATTTACCTCTGCTTTTTAACCAAAAAGCAGTCAGAACCAGACTGTCACAGTGCAGACTGATTGACTGCTTTCAGACAGCCCTCCAAACCTCCTCAACACGTTTGAAGCGCTCTCTTCCTGGTGAGGAGCTCCCAGTGATTTCAGCAGGAGCAAGGCTGCAGCTCTGCCAGGAAGCATTAGTGAAAACATCATCATCCACAAGAGCTGCTGAGCATTTCTGGGCTGAAATTATCCACCACAATATTTTTCTAATCCTGGTTTTAATTTCTACTAGTGGGCACAAGAGCCCCTGTTCCAGCTGCATGGATAGCTCTTCTCATCAGCTAAGACAGGAACATTATTTCCCCTCCACCACCCCCCCCAATACTGAGAACCAGACAAATGATGTGGATGGGGCTTGTTTGTTTATTTATTTAATTAATTATTTTCCTCCTGAGAGAAAATTCAACTTTGCATGAGAAGGATGAGATTCAGATTTCACAGTGAATAGTTGTGGGGTGGGTTTGTTTGTAAAGCAAACTCTCACTCACAAGTAGTAAGGCATAAGCAGACAGTGTTGAGCTGAGATGTCTGTGCTAAAGGCTGGGAGAGATGGAGTGCAGAAGTGTTTAGGGAAGCAAGGGAGGGATATCTGAAACACCCCACTTCCAGTGAGTAGGAGATAATTTCCATTTGGGGCAGCTCCCCTTCTTTCATAGAATCACAGAAGGGCTCAGGTTGGAAGGGACCTCAGAGATCATCTCCTCCAACCTCCCCTCCATGGGCAGGGACGCCTCTCAACTAGACTCAGCTGCTCAAGGTGTCATCCAGCCTGGCCTTCAACACCCCAGGCAGGAGGCAGCCACAGCCTCCCTGGGCATCCTGTTCCAGAGTCTCACCACCCTCCTACTGAAGAACTTCTTCCTCAGCTCCAGTCTAACCCTGCTCTGCCTCAGCTTCAAACCATTCCCCCTTGTCCTGTTGCTCGACACCTTCTTTGGCGCAGGGAATTCAAACCACTGTGTCTGGATGGGGAAGAGAGATCAGTTAGCAACAAACCCCCCAGATCTCTGGACTTGCTGTAAGTGTGATGAACTCCTAAATGAGCTGTCCAGACATGCAACACTTTTCTGCCAGCCTGGGGAATTCAGTAGGACACAGTCCAGCAGGTTCACCTGCAGCTGCTCCGCACTGCCCAGCTCCACTCCCATCCCTTACCCCAGACCCAGGAGGCTGAGCAGCACAAAAGCAAGCTGCCATGGTCAGTGACTCGCTGGTACACAGCCACTCGCTGCTCCATGGGCCTTTGTCTGCTGCCAAACCCCCTCAGCAGCTGCACATGCTGGATTTACCAGGCTGGATGAGATATGGCACCACAGAAATTGCTTTGAGGACGCCAGACTATTTACTGCCCCCACACCAGAATAATTCAGATGTTTGTTCCCCATCCAAACCCCTAAACCTCCCAGGCAAAGTTGCATTGATTTAAAGCTCACCATAAATCTGCTGACCCTCAGCAAACCAGGCTTTTTCCCTCCCCCCCTTCCCCCCCTTCTTTATTCCCTTGTTCTTTTTGGTTGCTTGGGGTATGTGGGTTTGTTTCTTTTGATGTGGGCGGGTTATGTGGGGAGGGGTTTTGGTGTTATTGGTTTTGATGGGGGGGAGGGGAAGTGTTCTGGGCTGGTGTTGGGGGTTGGGATGATGATGATTTTATTTATTGGCTTTTTATTTTACTTCATTTTCCTTTTTCCTCCTTTTTTCCCTTGTTCTTTTTGGTTGGTTGAGGTTTCATAGAATCACAGAATCAGTCAGGGTTGGAAGGGACCACAAGGATCAGCTAGTTCCAACCCCCCTGCCATGGGCAGGGACACCCCACACTAGATCAGGCTGGCCACAGCCTCATCCAGCCTGGGCTTAAACACCTCCAGGGATGGGGGCCCAGCCACCTCCCTGGACAACCCATTCCAGGGCTTCACCACTCTCATGGGGAAGAACTTCCTCCTCACTTCCAGCCTGAATCTCCCCACCTCCAGCTTCATTCCATTCCCCCTAGTCCTATCACTACCTGAGATCCTGAGCAGTCCCTCCCCAGCCTTCTTGTAGCCCCCTTCAGATCCTGGAAGGCCACAATTAGGTCACCTTGGAGCCTTCTCTTCTCCAGAATGAGCAGCCCCAACTCCTTCAGTCTGTCCTCATAGGAGAGGTGCTGCAGCCCTCTGCTCATCCTCGTGGCCCTGCTCTGGACACCTTCCAGCATGTGTATGAGGGTTGTTTTTTTGGTTGGTTTGGTGCTTTTGGTTTTGGTTTGCTGTTTTGGTTTGGTGCTTTTGGTTTTGATTTGCTGTTTTGGGTTTGTGTTTGGTTTTGTTTGGTTGTGGTGGGGTTTTTTTTTGGTTGCTTGGTTTTGGTTTTGCTTTGTTTTTTTCCTGGAAGGGGAAAAACAAGGCTCTGCTCAGTGCTGAGAAAAAGGAAGCAGTTTTCCAGCTATATGCATTGAGCAAACCTCCAGACCCACTACCACCTCGTTTTGGTTTCCCATTTGTTTTTACCTCCTAAAGCTTTTTCCCCTCTCTCCTGCCCTCTCCTAAATTTTCTCCCCAGCCCCTTGCATAAGCACAGCCAGCAGGTCGAGGGAGGTGATTCTCCTCCTCTACTCTGCTCTGGTGAGACCCCACCTGGAGCACTGTGTCCAGTTCTGGAGCCTCTATAACAGGAAGGATCTGGAGGTGCTGGAAGGGGTCCAGAGCAGGGCCACAAGGATGAGCAGAGAGCTGGAGCTGCTCTGCTGTGAGGACAGACTGAGGGAGTTGGGGCTGTTCAGTCTGGAGGAGAGAAGGCTCTGAGGAGACCTTATGGTGGCCTTCCAGTATCTGAAGGGGGCTACAGGAAAGCTGGGGAGGGACTTTTGAGGGTGTCAGGGAGTGATAGGACTGGGGAGAGGGGGGAGCAAAACTAAAAGTGGGTAGATTCAGATTGGATGTTAGGAGAAAGTTGTTCCCCATGAGGGTGGTGAGAGCCTGGCACAGGCTGCCCAGGGAGGTGGTGCAAGCCTCATCCCTGGAGGTGTTTGCAGCCAGGCTGGATGTGGCTCTGAGCAACCTGCTGCAGTGTGAGGTGTCCCTGCCCATGGCAGGGGGGTTGGAACTGGCTGAGCCTTGTGATCCCTTCCAACCCTAACAATTCTATGAGAAGGAAAGCCACAACTGGAAATGCACTTGGTTCCCTTGCCTTTCTCTAAGCAGGAGAGCAAGCAAAGCAAAGTACCTAAGTGTAGACTATATCAAAGCATTTCAGCAGTGCAGGTTGATTTACTGCCTCTATCACACACTGCCCTTGATCCAGAGATCTGCAGGAGGAAGGGAGCCTTGGGCTGCTGCACTGGCACCAGGTAACATATTCCACACACCCCTCCCTGCTTTGTGAAACAAGATTGATTTTGTGGGGAGAAAATTTTCCTTAGCCTGCTTAATGGTTGGATTTTGGAAAGCCTCCCTATTGGGGACAGCCTAAGTGGTCTAAGCTCATTTCAGCTCTCACTGTTTTCCCAGGGAGCTTTCTTGTAGCTCATTTCTGTGAACAGGAGCCTGTGTTACCCAGTGCCTCACTCTTCCTCCAGCACTTCCACTTTCTTAGCCACTTTCTGCACTTTGGACAAGAAAAAGAAGAGGTCCTTGGTAAGGAGAGTTTGTACAATCATAGAACTGAATCATAGAATTGTTAGGGTTGGAAGGGACCCCAAGCATCATCCAGTTCCAACCCCCCTGACAGGGACATCTCACCCTACAGCAGGTTGCTCACAGCCACATCCAGCCTGGCTGCAAACACCTCCAGGGATGAGGCTTCCACCACCTCCCTGGGCAACCTGTGCCAGTGTCTCACCACCCTCCTGGGGAACAACTTCTTCCTCACATCCAATTTGAATCTACCCATTTCTGGTGTTGTTCCATTCCTCCCAGTCCTATCCCTCCCTGGCACCCCAAAAAGTCTCTCCCCAGCTTTCCTGTAGAAAGGCAGACTTCTTGTAGAAGTCTGTAAGTCCATTTCACTGATTTCTTGCAAAGGAAAAGAGATTTGCATCCTGTGAATGCACTGAGATATTGTGATTAGCCTCCAACAGTGGTAGGGAGGAGATAAGGAGCCCTCAACATCTTTCAGAAGTAAACAGCAACATCTTAAATTGGTTTAGCAGCTTGTGGAGGAGTTTAGCTGAGGCACCTTCTACTCTTTTTTTCCCTCTCCCCTTCCTTTTTCCCTTTTTTAAATTACATATTTAGACAAGAAAATTCCCTCTTTGGGTCTTTAATGAGACATTCCCTTGTATCATTTAGTGTTGCATGCTACTTCTGCAGGCATTGCTGTGCAGAGTGTTGGCATTGGTGTGATCTGAAGGCAGTAAATTGGCATTGGTGTGATCTGAAGGCAGTAACTTGGCATTGGTGTGGTCTGAAGGCAGTAGCTTGGCATTGGTGTGGTCTGAAGGCAATAACTTGGCATTGGTGTGATCTGAAGGCAGTAGCTTGGCGTTGGTGTGATCTGAAGGCAGTAACTTGGCATTGGTGTGGTCTGAAGGCAATAATTTGGCATTGGTGTGATGTAAAGGCAGTAACTTGGCATTGGTGTGATCTGAAGGCAGTAGCTTGGCATTGGTGTGATCTGAAGGCAATAATTTGGCATTGGTGTGATGTAAAGGCAGTAACTTGGCATTGGTGTGATCTGAAGGCAGTAGCTTGGCATTGGTGTGATCTGAAGGCAGTAACTTGGCATTGGTGTGGTCTGAAGGCAATAATTTGGCATTGGTGTGATCTGAAGGCAATAGCTTGGCATTGGTGTGATGTAAAGGCAGTAACTTGGCATTGGTGTGATCTGAAGGCAGTAGCTTGGCATTGGTGTGGTCTGAAGGCAGTAAATTGGCATTGGTGTGATCTGAAGGCAGTAACTTGGCATTGGTGTGGTCTGAAGGCAGTAACTTGGCATTGGTGTGGTCTGAAGGCAATAACTTGGCATTGGTGTGATCTGAAGGCAATAGCTTGGCATTGGTGTGATGTAAAGGCAGTAACTTGGCATTGGTGTGATCTGAAGGCAGTAGCTTGGCATTGGTGTGGTCTGAAGGCAGTAAATTGGCATTGGTGTGATCTCAAGGCAGTAACTTGGCATTGGTGTGGTCTGAAGGCAATAACTTGGCATTGGTGTGATCTGAAGGCAGTAACTTGGCATTGGTGTGATGTAAAGGCAGTAACTTGGCATTGGTGTGATCTGAAGGCAATAACTTGGCATTGGTGTGATCTGAAGGCAATACCTTCACTCCTGCCTCAGCTATTCTGCTGATTAGCTAAACTTAAAAGCAGGTAATTTTGAAAGTGCAGCTTTTCTTCATGAAACCCTCAGCTGGACATGGCACCACCAACAGCCTGCTTGTGCAGCCCACGACCGCCAAGGTCAGCACTAATAATGAATCCAGGTGGCCTGGACCAAAGTAGTTTTCCTCCAGTTGGACCCTTGCTGTACAGAAAAGGGTCAGATGAAAACAATCCATCCCACCCACCCTGTGTGTCCTCCATGGCTTTGGACATACCTTATGGACATCAGCCAAAAGGATTTTGCCTGGTTTGTCCACATCCCCCAGTTACCAGCCTATTCTGACTGTATGCTGCCCATATACTGAGGCTAGGCAAGCTGTTCTGCACTGCTGGCAAACATACAGAGGCATGTGACAATGTCAAAAGAGCATCTTAGAGGTAGGACTTGGGTTTCTTCACAGCTGTTCCCTTACAAGGGTCCAAGGGTCCTGGCCCTGGTGGGAAGAAATTGGTCAGCGGCAGCTCCGCCACCGGATGGGCTCCACACAGGAGCAGGAATGGAGATGTGTCAGCCATGGACCTCTGGATCCTGCAGTGTGCAGTAAACAGAAGAAACCTCCAAAATCCACAGGCTGATCAGGTTAGCAATGCTGTCCCCTCTGTGAGGGAGTTCTTTGTTGGTTCTGAGCACTTGCCAGCGTTACAAGAGCCAGAGCTCCCTGTTTGTCTGAACAAATTTCTCCTCCATCCCAGCTTTACCAAGAGAGCACCAGCTGGGATTTTTAAGGAACACTGAGGACAGGAAAAACTAATCCCTGTAAATCTTTTCCATTTCTTTGGGGAGGGGCAAGGGGGGTACAGATTGCTAAAAAAGCAGCTGGGTAAATTGGATGCATAGCTGCATGGTCTCGATTTTTCCCTGCCTCCCTTCGTACGTCAGTCAGAAGATGGGAGATGTTTCCATGCCTTTTAGGAGCCTATTTCACAGAGATTTTTGTCCTCTTTCTCAGCTCAGACTCTTCCCTTCTGTCATTGTTCCCCTGCTCCCCTTAGCATTACATTTTTGTGCTCACAAAATAATTTCTTTCTGTCTCCCTGAACACAGGAACCATAACCTCAGTCATTACTCAGGGAGACTGTATATATTTAGTTCATCATCTTCTCTCATAAATCAATCTTCTCAGCCCCAAAATCATTTTAGCTGCTGTTTGAATTGTCTCCAATTTGTCTGGGTTGGGGTTTTTTTTTCCCTCCTTTCCCTAGTAATGAGGTGGCCCAGGTCTGAATGCTGTATTGAAGGGAGGCTGCCACCACGGTAATGGGAAGCAGGATGATTTCCATTATCTGCTGTCTGCCACACAACTTCATGTGAATGCACTGCAAAGAGAAAGGCCATTCCTGCAAATGTAGCAGTGCTGACAACAAACACAAGCTTTATGCTCTGGCAGTTAATGCTTGGGCTCCCAGGCATCTGCATTTCCTGCACTGTCCTCATCTTCAAGCCTCAAACTGTTTCCAGAATTCAGAGGCAATGGATTGGGGTTGGTCTCTTCTCCCAGGCAACCAGCACCAGAACAAGAAGACACAGGTTCAAGTTGCACCAGGGGAGGTTTAGGCTGGATGTCAGGAAGAGGTTCTTCCCAGAAAGAGAGATTGGCCTTTGGAATGTGCTGCCCAGGGGGGTGGTGGAGTCACCATCCCTGGAGGTGTTTAGAAAGAGACTGGATGGGGAGCTTGGTGCCATGGTTTAGTTGATTAGATGGTGTTGGGTGATAGGTTGGACTGGATGATCTCAAAGGACTTTTCCAACCTGGTTAATTCTATCCTATCCTATCCTATCCTATCCTATCCTATCCTATCCTATCCTATCCTATCCTATCCTATCCTATCCTATCCTATCCTATCCTATCCTATCCCAGCCTATTCTATTCTATTCTATTCTATTCTATTCTATTCTATTCTATTCTATTCTATTCTATTCTATTCTATTCTACTCTACTCTATTCTATTCTATTCTATTCTATTCTCTGCTATTCTATTCTATTCTATTCTACTACAGCACAGGAGGTTCTACCTCAGCATGAGGAGGAACTTCCTCACTGTGAGGGTCACAGAGCACTGGAGCAGGCTGCCCAGGGAGGTTGTGGAGCCTCCTTCTCTGGAGACTTTCAAGCCTCATCTGGATGTGCTCCTGTGCGACCTGTGCTGGATTCTATGCTCCTGCTCTGGCAGGGGGGGTTGGACTTGATGATCTCTGGAGGTCCCTTCCAACCCCTAATATCCTGTGAATCCTGTGAAATGTCTCCTCAGCTCCAGCTCGTGTCAGGGCCCAGGGCTGAGCTGGAGCCAAGCTCTGCACTGGAAGCTTTCACTGATCCATGTTTATGGCGCAGCCGTCACATAAATACAGCACCAAGTTCTCCTTATGGCCGTCGGGGGACTTGGTAGCCAGTCTAACAGCCCTGTTATTTTGATGTTAAATAGAGCAGTAAGAGGAGAGCAGAAACAAAGACTCAAGACCCAAAGAAAACAAGGTGCCCCCACCATCAAGAGGAACTCTGAGCCTGATTCCTTCCCTCCACGCACCGGCGCGACACCAGCCGCCCCTCACCCCTCCCATCAGCAAGGGCCAAGAGCCAAAATCAATAGCAGGAAGGGAAGGATCAATGCAACCAGAAATGGCAAGTTTGGGTTTAAAAGATTTTGGCAGAAGGGCTTTGAAAAATGATGCCATCTGTGGTATTTCTCTCCATCGACAGCACGGGCTGTGGATAATGCCAGCCCCACATCGATAACAGCTGCTGCTGCTGCTGCTGCTGCTGTCTGAGCAGCTCAATCAATCCTGCCCAGCAGGCCCCGGGGTACCAAAGTAAGCTCACAAACCCTGCCTGCCAGCTGCAGCCCACCCACCCTCGCCCTGAGTCTGGCAGCCCTCACCCACAGTGCCTGACGAGGGCACTGCTCAAGGTGCAGGGCACCAAGGTGCTGGGCAGAACGGGTCAGGGTCTGGGGGGGTCCTGCAATGATGCTGAGAGACATCAGTTACCTTTTTTTTGCAGCTTGTCAGTCTTGAACACACCCAGCAGCTTCCTGCTGGCTCCTGTGCCATGGCAAACCCCGAGTGCCATTGTGAGGATGGTCACCTAGAGACCCTGGCACATCGTAGAATCACAGAATTGTCAGGGTTGGAAGGGAGCTCAAGGCTCAGCCAGTTCCAACCCCCCTGCCATGGGCAGGGACACCTCACACTGCAGCAGGTTGCTCACAGCCACATCCAGCCTGGCTGCAAAACCCTCCAGGCAGGAGGCTTCCACCACCTCCCTAGGCAACCTGTGCCAGGCTCTCACCACCCTCATGGGGAAGAACTTCTTCCTCACATCCAATCTGAATCTACCCACTTTTAGTTTTGCTCCCCCCCCTCCCCAGTCCTATCACTCCCTGACACCCTCAAAAGTCCCTCCCCAGCTTTCCTGTAGCCCCCTTCAGATACTGGAAGGCCACCATAAGGTCTCCTTGGAGCCTTCTCTCCTCCAGACTGAACAGCCCCAACTCCCCCAGTCTGTCCTGGGTGCAGGCTGAGCTGTCACTGTGCTCTGGGGATGCAGATGGAGCTGGGCAGGTGCATTTGGGTTTGTCTCTGAAACATCTGCAGACCTGGACAGAGGGATTTCCCTTTGCCATCCATCTTTAGCCAGCTTGTGAGCATTTATTGCCTTTTCTCCCCATGCAGACAAAGCAAAACTCTCCCTTTGGAGTTGTAGGCTTCCAGCAGTTGTTTTAATTAGAAGGTTCTCTCTAGACAAGGACATTTCCTTCATGCTTCTCCTGAACAGAATGGAAAACTCAGAGCAAAAAAAGAATTACTGACAGTTATCCATGGCAACAAATGGAGCCCAAAACAAAGAGAAACCTACCTGACCCAGAGCACAAGGGCCTGACCACTGCTGCTCAGCAGCAGCAGCAGCAATGGACCCATGCAGCAAGCAGCCCAAGGTTCAGCAGCTCATTGCCTGTCTCTGGTAGCAGCATCTCTGCAGTACAGGCAATGAATGACCTTAACAGTTGTGTCACAGGGGTTTGGAGCACAGCCCTGGGAGGAGAGGCTGAGGGAGCTGGGGCTGCTTAGCCTGCAGAAGAGGAGGCTCAGGGGAGACCTTAGTGCTGTCCACAACTCCCTGAAGGGAGGTTGTAGTCAGGTGGGGGTTGATCCCTTCTCCCAGGCAACCAGCACCAGAACAAGAGGACACAGTCTCAAGCTGTGCCAGGGAAGGTTTAGGCTGGATATTAGGAAGAAGTTCTTCCCAGAAAGAGAGATTGGCCTTTGGAATGTGCTGCCCAGGGAGGTGGTGGAGTCACCATCACTGGAGGTGTTTAGGAAGAGACTGGATGAGGCACTGGGTGCCATGGTTTAGTTGATTAGATGGTGCCTGATAGGTGCTGGGTGATAGGTTAGACTTGATGATCTCAAAGGTCTTTTCCAACCTGGTTAATTATATTCTTTTCTATTCTATTCTATTCTATTCTATTCTATTCTATTCTATTCTATTCTATTCTATCCTATCCTATCCTATCCTATCCTATCCTATCCTATCCTATCCTATTCCATTCCATTCCATTCCATTCCATTCCGTTCTAAACATCATTTTGGGGCTTGTAGGAGTTTGGGAAAGGGAGCAACAATATAAAGGGGGGAAGGAGAATGATGTGAACTCAGTTAAATAAAGTTTCATTTGTCAGAGAAGTGTTGAGGCAAAAAAAAGCTGATGCATTCCAGGCTGTTGTGGAGGGTATTACAGAAGCAATCTATTTTTGTTCTGCTATTATGCCGTGGAGAATTCATCTCCCTGCAACAGTGGAAGCGATAAAGGTGTGGGGGGGGGAGTAGGGAGGGTGGGGAAGAATTGTCCCTTTTGCTGTAAATCAACTCCAGCACTTTAGGGTGGCTTGTATTTGATTTCCTTGCAGCTGGGGAGGCAAACCTGCATCTCCCCAAAGGAAGCCCATGGTGGGAGCCAAGGTGCTCTTGAAGACGGAGTGCAAAACTCGACGACCTGGGACAAGAGAAGGAGTGGCAAAAACAATCAGCCTGAGCTGGCATCAGAACTGCAAAGTAAATCAAAGGCTGGAGGTTGGAGAAGTTCAAAAGGCTTTCAGAGAGATAAAAATCTCTTGTCACTGAGCTGCTTAGTTGGAGTCTTGGGTGCTTTTTTTCCCCCTTTTTTCTCTTTTTTTTCTGACATACAAAGAAATATTTCCCGGGAGCTGCTACAAATTCAGTGTCATTGTTTGGAGCAAGAGAAGGTCAGAATTGGAGAGGAGGACTGAACCTCCTGACACTGGAGGGTACAAAGCCTCTGATGACAGCCAAGATGAGAGCATCTGATGGATCCTGTGTCAGAGGCGCAGCTGTGTGCTCTGAGATGCATCTCCTTGTGCTTATGCCTCGTAAGAACTTCTTGAGACAATACAAAGCAAACCAAGTGGTTTACATCCAGCCCATCTGGGCAGTTATAGCCAAATCCAACCTGGAATGGAATGGAATGGAATGGAATGGAATGGAATGGAATGGAATGGAATGGAATGGAATGGAATGCCCACCTCCCTGGGCAGCCTGTTCCAGTGCTCTGTGACCCTCACAGTGAAGAAGTTCCTCCTCGTGCTGAGGTAGAACCTCCTGTGCTGTAGTAGAATAGAATAGAATAGAATGGAATGGAATGGAATGGAATGGAATGGAATGGAATGGAATGGAATGGACAGGACCAGGTTGGAAAAGACCTTCGAGATCATCGAGTCGAACCTATCAGCACCAGAACAAGAGGACACAGTCTCAAGCTGTGCCAGGGGAAGTTTGGGCAGGTGGTGAGGAGAAAGTTCTTCCCAGAGAGAGTTGTTAGCCTTTGGGATGTGCTGCCCAGAGAGGTGATGGAGTCGCCGACCCTGGAGATGTTCAGGATGGGATTGGATGTGGCACTTGGTGCCATGGTTTAGTAATCATGAGGTGTTGGGTAACAGGTTGGACTTGATGATCTCTGAGGTCTTTTCCCACCTTATTGATTCTATGATACTATGATCACCCAACACCATCTAATCAACTAAACCATGGCACCCAGTGCCTCTTTCAGTTTCTTCCTAAACACTTCCAGTGATGCTAACTCCACCACCTTCCTGGGCAGCACATCCCAATGGCCAATCTCTCTTGCTGGGAAGAACTTCTTCCTCACCTCCAGTCTAAACCTCCCCTGGCACAGCTTGAGACTGTGTCCTCTTGTTCTGGTGCTGGTTGCCTGAGAGAAGAGACCAACCCCCACCTAGCTACAACCTCCCTTCAGGGAGTTGGGGAGAGCAAGAAGGTCTCTCCTGAGCCTCCCCTTCTTCAGGCTAAGCAACCCCAGCTCCCTCAGCCTCTCCTCCCAGGGCTGTGCTCCAAACCCCTCCCCAGCCTTGTTGCCCAACTCCTGCTCCACCATTTCCATGTGTTTGCTTACAAACATTCTGTGGGCTGAGAGGAGGCATCTCTGAGCATTTGAATCTAACTGCAGACAGGTGGGTGAGGTAGGGTCAGCATTCTGTCAATGCCAAAGTTAATGGCAATAAAGCTCCAGACACCACAGTGCTATGGAACTGGATGAGGCTTTTTGACTGCTGTCATGACAATTGATAGTTCTATTCAGTCACTTGAAATTTTATTGATTCTTGGTTTTGGGGTTGTTGTTTTTTTCCCAAGCACTCCACCTTAAACTTGTTTTTCATTTGGAGGAATCAATACTATGGATCCTTTGACACCAGGCATGCAGCATTCTGCCACACTTTGGATTTCATGATGGAAGGAGATGGGATTTTTAGGTTTGGGGTTTTCCCTCAGCTCCCTTCCTCCAGCATGCAAACAAAACTGAAGAATCTCAGTGACTCAGACAAGTCCAAGCTTGGGGGAAACTTCCTGCCTTGAGTCTCTGCACTGCTGTCTGCTGTGGAGATCTCTCCTCCTGGAGCCCTGCTTGCTGGTGGAAGGCAGAGTTCTGAATGTGAGTTGAGCTTCATCCAGCAGCCCTGGCAAGTGGAATTGTTTTGGTTTGGGTTTGGTTTTTTTCCCCTCCTTCTCTCTGTTTTGCTCTCTTGTATTTTTGTTCTCAATTCTGCTTTCCTGGGCACAGGTAGAAAATCTTATTCTGCAATTTCATCACCAGAATGAACACAGCTCAGGTTTTACATGGGCTGGAGCTCCAGGTGCCACTGCTGATGTGCTCTGGTCAGTGTACACAAGGACTTATAATCATCTGAGGTGTTACCAGGGAGAGGTTTCCTCAGAGTTGCCTGGTGAGATGGGTGAGACTGGGGGTGGGTGGGGAGCATGGCCCCCTGGGAACACCACTTTGTTGACTGTGGGGACCAATCTACACCCCCCCCCCCCCCCCCCTCCAAAACCACACTTTGAAGCCCACACTCAGCAGCCCTGGGCTGGCCTTTTAACACCCACACAGCCACTGAGGGCAGGATCCAGAAGATGAGCTCAGATGGCCTGGCAGCAGCAGTGTCTGGATAAGATGTGAGCAGCAGCAGAAGGTGCTGCCCTTCATCACCAGCCATCAGTGGTTCTGCTGATCCCCTACACTCTTCCCTTCTGACAGAGGAGGGACAACCATCCAGTTCCTGACTTTCAGCTCATGGCTCTGCTGATCCCCTACACTCTTCCCTTCTGACAGAGAAGGGACAACCATCCAGTTCCTCATGTTCAGCTCATGTCTCCACACTGTGCTTTGCCTAGTAAATGTGTGCTTTTCAAAGCCTGATTTGTGCTTGAGTGGTGCTCACTGCCTTCTGCTGTCAGGAAAGCTCTAAGGAACAGCAAGAGCAAGGTCAAAGCCCTTCTCAATCTGAAGATGACTCTTCTGGTCAGCTGAGGTCCTCAGAATCATAGAATCATAGAATAGAATCAACAAGGTTGGAAAAGACTTCAAAGATCACCGAGTCCAACCTGTCACCCAACACCTCATGACTACCAAACCATGGCACCAAGTGCCACGTCCAATACCCTCTTGAACACCTCCAGGGATGGTGACTCCACCACCTCCCTGGGCAGCACCTTCCAATGGCAAACAACTCTCTCTGTGAAGAACTTTCTCCTCACCTCCAGTCTAAACTTCCCCTGGCACAGCTTGAGACTGTGTCCTCTTGTTCTGGTGCTGGTTGCCTGGGAGAAGAGACCAACCCCCTCCTGGCTACAACCTCCCTTCAGGTAGTTGCAGAGAGCAATAAGGTCTCCCCTGAGCCTCCTCTTCTCCAGGCACTGTGCACCTCCTGCACTGTGGACTCAACCACCTTGCAGACAGCTAAATAATTCAGCAGTGGCTGTTGTGAATCCCTGGCTTTTGACGAGCACAGGAATCTGTCACAAGAACAGCCACTCTCACCTTTTTCAATCATTCAGGCTGGGTACACACAGCTGTAGTGAATGATCTGAAGTTTTAAGTGGGAAATGGAGTATTTGTCCCTCTTTTTCAGGGGGAGGAAAAAAAAAAAAAAGCTAAAAAAGCAAGAAGAGAGGCAAGGGAGTGATAAGAATGTAAAAGCACAGCAAGAGGGGTGAGTGGACTACATCTTTCCTGTAAGTATCTCCCTGACCCAAAGGATTTGTGACTACAGCTCTGTAATTCTGAGGGAAATGAATTCAATTCCAAGGGAAGCAGGAGAGGAGAAGAGCAGCCTGCTGTCAGGATCACACAGGTGCAACAGGTATCAAAAGCCACGAGCCAGCATCCACAGCTTATTGCAACCCAGAATGCTATTAGCAGTCCTGGCACAGCAGAGAACGGGAGGGGAGATAAAGAAAGCAAAGAAATGAGGATTGATGTTCTCTTCCTGTATCTGTTATCTTCCAGAGAGCAGCAGCAGAATACAAATCACCCCTCCCCACGTGCAGGAGGCTGGGATCCCTCGAGGCTCTTGTTTTATGGATGAAATAAATTCAGCCATCGGGGAATGAAAGGCTCTGGAAGTATAAAGAAAACTCAGTGCTTGCTTTGTTGTTTTTTTTGCTTCCCCTCTTTCCTCCAGTCAAGAGCTCTCAGAACAGGGAGAGGGATGAAGGGAAACACCAGTGGTGGCTCGGCTAAGCATGGCCACAATTTTCCCCTTACCAGAAGCAAAGCTCCAATAGGTTTCTTCCACTCCTTCCCGGAGATGACAGTGGCACAGAAGGCTGGAAAAAACATTGACATCACAGAATGACAGAAACATTCAGGTTGGAAAAGACCCTCAGGATCACCAAGTCCAACTGACAACCCTGCTCTACAAAGTTCACCCCTAAACCATATCCCCAAGCACCGCATCCAAACCACCTTTAAACACATCCTCCCTGGGCAGCCTGTTCCAATGCCTGAAATGAGCTGGCTAGGGAAAAACTACATGGGAAAAGTGGTGAAACCTCATATTGTTCAGGTTTCAGCAGAGACTCACAGTCTGTTTCTTTCCACTTGGCAGTTCTCTACCTGAAACCCATGTGTTGATATGCACTGTGGACCACATCAGCAGCCTGCATCTTCCTGAGAACACAGAAACAAAGCCAGCAGCAGGCTGGAGAAGCAATCCCAGCTCACCACCAACCACCTCCTGCTCTGTGCTGGTGGCATTGCAAAGTTATTCAGAATCATAGAATCACAGAATTGTCAGGGTTGGAAGGCACCTCAAGGATCAGCCAGTTCCAACCCCCCTGCCATGGGCAGGGACACCTCACACTACAGCAGGTTGCTCACAGCCACATCCAGCCTGGCTTAAAAACCTCCAGGCATGAGGCTTTCACCACCACCCTGGACAACCTGTGCCAGGCTCTCACCACCCTCATGGGGAACAACTTCTTCCTAACATCCAATCTGAATCTACCCATTTCTGGTTTTGTTCCATTCCACCTAGTCCTATCATTCCCTAACACCCTAAAAAGTCCCTCCCCAGCTTTCTTGTAGCCCCCTTCAGATACTGGAAGGCTTTAAAAACCTCCAGGAATGAGACTTTCACCACCTCCCTGGGCAACCTGTGCCAGTCTCTCACCACCCTCATGGAGCACACCCACATGGAGCTCCCACACTGGAGCACACCTTGGACAGCAAGAGAGATTTCACAGCTCTCTAGACTCAGCACAGTAGCAGGAGCTGAAACTGGACTGAGAAGCTACCTCAGAGACACCCTTTGTCATACCTCCTGTAGATGAACACATTTAATGGACAACTTTTCAGGCCCCCTTGCTAGAAGATACAGATTTACAAGCTGGAGTCAGGAAATTGATGCCTGTAATAACATCACTCATCAGCCCCGTGCCGTTCCATTTCCATCACAGCAGATATTCCACAGCAATTGGGACCCTTGGAGTTTCCAAATACAGTGTGCCCAGAAGGTGATTTCTCTGTGAAATCAAATCTCTCTCTAAACCAAAGGGCTCTTCTCAGATTGGTGATGAAATTCTTAATTATGCAGCATCAAGCACGGCAGCAGTGGGGAGAAGCAAATTCACTCCCAAATTATGCACATACATCAAGGCCAGCCTCTGTTTCCCAGACAAATGCCCAATCAATCCCATCTATTTTGCCATCTCCAGCAGGCTCTGCACCAGGCTATTTTATAGCCACACATTTTAATGTCTTTCCTCAACAGTCACTCAGCTCAGAGATTATCCAGGCTCGGGGGAGGGAGCTGAACTAACCCAAATAAAGTAAAGCAGAGTCAGAGAAAACTGGTGGAAAACACAGAAGCATCACAGAATGGCTCAGGTTGGAAGGGACCTCAGAGATCATCTCCTCCAACCTCTCCACCATGGGCAGGGACACCTCTCAACTAGGCTCAAGGCCTCATTCAACCTGGCCTTCAACAACCCCAGGCAGGAGGCAGCCACAGCCTTCCTGGGCAGCCTATTCCAGAGTCTCACCACCCTCCTACTGAAGAGCTTCTTCCTCAGCTCTAGTCTAACCCTGCTCTCCCTCAGCTTCAAACCATTCCCCCTTGTCCTGTCTCTAGACACCCTCATGAGAAGTCCCTCTGCAGCCTTCCTGGAGCATCCCTTCAGGTATTGGAGTCTTCTTTTCTCCAGGCTGAGCAACCCCAGCTCCCTCAGCCTGTCCTCATAGCAGAGGTGCTCCAGCCCTTGGATCATCTTTGTGACCCTCTTCTGGACTCACTCCACCAGCTCTGTGTCCTCCTTATGCTGGGGACACCAGAACTGGATGCAGGATTTGACACAAATAAGGACAAGTCCTTTGTAAAGCAGGAGGCAAGGGGCTCCTTGAGGTCTTATCTTCTCCAGGCTGAACACCCCCAGCTCCCTCAGCCTGTCCTCATAGCAGAGGTGCTTCAGCCCTTGGATCATCTTTGTGGCCTCCTCTGGACTCACTCCACTGACTCTGTGTCCTTCTTATGCTGGGGACACCAGAACTGGAGGCAGCATTGGAGGTGAGGGTCTCAGCAGAGCAAACACAACTATTGTATTGATATATCAAGCCTGGATATATCACCACTGGAGTGATGATGTAGAAAAAGGTCAATGATGGGAATGCAAGTGTTTTATTTTTGGTGTATCACAGGCCATTTGCAGCTGGATAATCCTCCCCACACATAATTAAAAGTTGTTGGTGTCAGTTTTGTGAGTTAGGAGATCCAGGGGAAAAGGAAAGTTGATTTTGTTTCAGCCTCTGCTAGGACTTTGCTGCTTGGTCCAGGTGATGGATTAAGACAGAGCTGAGCTGCAATTTGCAGCCCTGTCCCCTGGGCAGCCTTTCTGGAGACAGGAGAGCAGCATTGAACAAGCCTAATCCTGCTCACGTGGCACAAGGTAACCTGCTTGCAAAGAACAGGGGCAGGGCCACAGACAAGGGTTTGAATGAAGCCACTCGGTGAGAGAAGGATTTATTGCTCAGTTCAAGTGAAAGCTGCAGGCAGTGCCCAGCTGTGTGAGGAGGACAGACCAAAGGCAGCAGAATTGGATTGAAGTGACCATCACAGAGCTCTTCCTGTGCTGTGCTGGGCACACAGAGGAGGAGCAGAGAATGGTTAGAAGAAATTCTCTACATTCAATAACCAACCTTTTTTTCCCCCCTGTACATTCAATGATCAGCCTTACAGAGATTTGATTTCCTGTTACCTCCTTCTGAGTTAAATTAGAGGCAGCACACAGGGGGAAGATTGGGCTCCCTCATTCCTTCATGCCTCCAAACCCAGCTGGAATGCTGGGTGGGGGGAGGCTCCTATTTCTTCCCTCCCCCCCTTTTACTTAAAGGAAAATGTGCTTAATAGTAGTTTTAAGGTTGAGAACCAATGAGTATTTAAAGAGGAAACCTATTCCTCCTGGGTCACTATGAAAAGCTGTTTCATTACTGCCTGCAAGCAGCTTGTCACCCACTCCTTACTACACCACTGGACCTAATTGAATCTTTTTGCATCTATTTTTAATGAGCAGCTCATTTGTTTAATGTGATGGCAACATAACCAGGAGTTTGTTCTCTGCTTGGGACATATTGGTTCTAATGTGATGATATTTAATTACTCTCTCTCTCTCTCTCTCAAAGAATCACAAAACCCCCAAGCTGCCCAGTTCAAAACTGCAGTGAATTATTCCCTGTTGGCTGGACTGAAGAGCCTGCAGCCCCTTCACCTGGGTGGTGGCCCTGAGGGGACTGAGTCTTTCATCTCAGGTTGCTTTGTCAGCATCAAGCACTGGATGCCTGCATGGAAACCAGCCCAATCACAACACCTACGAAGGAGGCTTTCCAGGAAGGGAATTAAAAGCTTCCTATTATCCCTACAACAGCTCAGTGCAGCAAGAGTGAGCCACAGGGATGAGGCCATAAACAGGCTGTTGGGACAGCAGCACACAGCAGCAGTGCACAGCTGTCTGCACCCTTGGGACAGCAGCACACAGCAGCAGTGCACAGCTGTCTGCACCCTTGGGACAGCAGCACACAGCAGCAGTGCACAGCTGTCTGCACCCTTGGGACAGCAGCACACAGCAGCAGTGCACAGCTGTCTGCACCCTTGGGACAGCAGCACACAGCAGCAGTGCACAGCTGTCGGCACTGCTGGGACAGCAGCACACAGCAGCAGTGCACAGCTGTCGGCACTGCTGGGACAGCAGCAGCAATGCACATCTGTCTGCGGCACACTGTTGGGACAGCAGCAGCACACAGCAGCAGTGCACATCTGTTTGCACACCAACAGCATCAGCTATCTTCCTGGCAGCTCTGTCATCCCACTTCTGCCTCCTCCAGTGCCCAGGGATGGCTTTAAGACGTCACCAACTCTTGCCAAGGGCTGCCTGCGCCAGTTCCTATGCCCCGGGCCCGTGACTCGAGGCGCTGTCCCTGGCACATGTCACCACTCAGCACGGTCCCCTCTGCTCTGGCAGCTGGGTTTTTGCCAACACAATTACTTTTCCCTCCATCAATAGCAGCTGCAGCCAATCCATCCTGCTTGCCACACTGTGCTTGCACCAAACCTACAGAGCACATGAGGAGAAGGCAGAGAGCATGAGGAGAAGGCAGAGAGCATGAGTGGGACACTACCTTGGGCTGGCAGTGAACTATCCCCCACTCAGCTGCCTGAATAACCCCCAGTGAAGAGAAGATCAGACAAAGGAACAATAAAACTGACTGTTCCATCTTGTCCTCAGTGGATGAGAAAGTAATAAAAACCTCATGAAAGATAAATGGTGGAGTTAGCTGAAAATGGATTTAATGAAAGCAAAAGAGGCTGAGTGCTGACTGCAGGCTGCTGCTCTGTGTTTTCTGGAGTTGAGTCCCCATCACCAAGCTGTGTCTCATTAGCCATCAGAAGTTAACACAGGGTTACAGGTTCAGTCAGAATCCAGGCAGCTCTTGCTGCTTTGAAGGAGCACAATGCTGCACTGCCCAAGATTAGCAAGGGTGTCCTTGGCTGGAGCCTTGCATCTTAAAAAGTGCTTTCAAACCCAAGTTTTTCTTGCAGGGTGGGGGGGAAGGGGAATAATTCAAACCACTGCTCCCTTTATTTTTCATTCCACTGAACTTGGTCTCATGTAAGATGATACCAAACTTGCAACAAAAGGAATACAGGTTTACAAAAGGATTTAGCTACCAAACAAGTGGCTTTTGTGAAGATGAAAGATGCTCCAAAATTAGCTGAGGGTTGGGTTTTGGTCTCCTTTTTCCTTTTTAATGCAGTGCATTTTTGTCTTTCAGCTGCTTGAAGCTTCTAGAATGAGCAACCTACTTCTTCTTGTCAATATTCCCCCCCCCCCCAATTAATCCACAAGAATAATCATATTGGGTTTACTTGGGAAAAGTGGGACCAGCCTCGGTGTCAGAGTCAGGCTGGAGGCAGCTACAGTGGGGCTCAGGGTTAGGTACTGTGACAAAGCCCTCTTGTTACACAGTGAGAACCACCAGGCAGCACCCCCAGCCTTGGCTAAATGTGATGTCATAGAATCCTAGAGCGGCTCAAGTTGGAAGGGACCTTGCACATCATCTACTCCAACCTCTCCACCATGGGCAGGGACACCTCTCCACCAGACTCAGCTGCTCAAGGCCTCATCCAGCCTGGCCTTCAACACCCCCAGGTAGGAAGCAGCCACAGCCTTCCTGGGCAGCTTATTCCAGAGTCTCACCACCCTCCTACTGAAGAACTTCTTCCTCAGCTCTAGTCCAGCCCTGCTTGGCCTCATCTTCAAACCATTCCCCCTTGTCCTGTCTCTAGACACCCTCATGAGAAGTCCCTCTGCAGCCTTCCTGGAGGAGTACCTTCAGGTATTGCAAGGCAGCTCTGAGGTCCCCCAAAGTCTTGTCTTCTCCAGGCTGAGCCACCCCAGCTCCCTCAGCCTGTCCTCACAGCAGAGGTGCTCCAGCCCTTGGATCATCTTTGTGACCCTCTTCTGGACTCACTCCACCAGCTCTGTGTCCTCCTTATGCTGGGGACACCAGAACTGGATGCAGGATTTGGCACAAATGAGGACAAGTCCTTTGTAAAGCAGGAGGCACCATCCAAGCGCAGCCTCGGGCTGCCAACACCACCTTGCTGGTGACTCAGCACCGAAACTGAGCCTCTCCCAGCCCTGACCAGATAGCTCAGACTCCTGTGACTCATTCCCAAACAACAGCAAGGCTGCCAAAGTGCAAGGGGATGTTGTGACAAAGATACACGCAGCAGTGTTCAGGGTGACACTGACACCCCCACTCCCTATAGGAAAGGGCAGCAGTTTCTGCTTGCCACTCCTGACCCGGGCTGAAAGCAGTCCTGGCACTGAGCAGGTCTCTGTCTCTGCAGGGTGTGGGCTAGACAGGGCTGCTGCAACGGTCAGCCAGGGGCTAATTAGCTGTAATGAGTTAATGAGGAATAGTAATTGCCTAATGACCTAATAAGTAATTAAAAGTGCTGGAACCCCTGTCAGCTACCTGGCTGCAATGGGAGGCTATGGACACAGATCTCTGTACACTGGCAGCAACGTCCTTGGTCTTTTTGGCTGTACAAATAAGCAAACAGATAACTTGCACACACTTTCCCTCAGAAATGAATGGAATTTTCCACACGTGGTCAAGGAGCAGCCCTGTCCCCAGGGTTTACTCCCATGCACGTCCCCAGGACTCCTTCATAGTACAGGCTCCTGCTCCAGTCTGCTCGCAGCTCCAAATCTCCTCTGCCAGGCTCTGCTGCCACAAAGCAGCTGCTAGTGCTAAGTGACTTTCTGCTCCAGTGGGCTCCTCATGAGCAACACGGATCTTTCTTTCCTTAGCAACTGAGAACGCAGGGTCTGCCTTCAGCCGGCCGAGCAACGGCACCGACAGCGGGGGCCCGGCGGCAGCAGCTCCAGGCTGCTGCAGGGAGCAGGAACAGTCAATCACCTCCACAAAGTGACTGTCTTCGAGTAAATCCTCAGGCGCTGTGGAGTGAAACCATCCTGTTCCCAGCTGCTCTGGAGTCAAAGTGGCAAATGATTCCTTGAGGAAACTCAGCTGGCCTCCAGCTTCCCGAGGGAAGGTGCTGCTTGGTAACTCCATCAGAGAATCACAGAATTGCTAGGGTTGCAAGGGACCTCAAGGCTCAGCCAGTTCCAACCCCCCTGCCATGGGCAGGGACACCTCACACTACAGCAGGTTGCTCACAGCCACATCCAGCCTGACTGCAAACACCTCCAGGGATGAGGCTTCCACCACCTCCCTGGGCAACCTGTGGCACTCTCTCACCACCCTCATGGGGAAGAACTTCTTCCTAACACCCAATCTGAATCTACCCATTTCTAGTTTTTGTTCCATCCCCCCCAGTCCTATCACTCCCTGACACCCTAAAAAGTCCCTCCCCAGCTTTCTTGTAGTCCCCTTCAGATACTGGAAGGCCACCATAAGGTCTCCTCAGAGCCTTCTCTTCTCCAGACTGAACAGCCCCAGCTCCCTCAGTCTGTCCTCATAGCAGAGCAGCTCCAACCCTCTGCTCATCCCCGTGGCCCTGCTCTGGGCACATTCCAGCACCTCCAGAACTGGACACAGTGCTCCAGGTGGGGTCTCACCAGAGCAGAGTAGAAGGGGAGAATCACCTCCCTTGACCTGCTGGCTGTGCTTCTCTTGATGCAGCCCAGGATGTGAATGGCTTTCTGGGCTGCAAGTACTCACTGGTGGCTCCTGTTGAACTTCTCATCCACCAGCACCCCCAAGTCCAAAAGCACAGCCCAAAGCAGGGGATGCAGCCCTGGCCCAGCCGGTGCTCTGAGAGGTGCATTCCCCCAGTGCCTGCCGCCTGTCCCACGCTCTGACACATCAGCACTTACAAACCACACACTGCTTTTGCTGGGCATATCTTGCTGTGGTGGCTTCACCTCCCAGCCAAGAGCTCAGTCTCATTGCAAAGCTGAAGCAGAGAAGGTCCCAGAAAACAGCTCCAGCAATGCATCCCATGCAGGGAAGGTGACCCTTGTCCTGTGACAGTCATGCAGTGCTGTGAAGGGCTACAGCCACATCCCAGCTGATCAACAGCTGTGGACAACTTGGTCACAAGCCTCCTACAGCCTTGTGATGGTTTTCTTGACATGTTTAACCCTAAAAATACAGAGGGAGGAAGCAGGAGACTTGCAAGGCAGCCAGTTGGGTTCCCTCTTCTCCATCTCCTACCAGCACTGCGGATTTTGCTCCCTGGTGCATGAGGAGCAAAGGCAAATGGCAGGCAAATAAACACAGGAGCTTTTCAGGCCCTGATGAGTAGGGCACAGCTCTCCCCAGAGAACAATCTCCCAGAAATCGACACATAACATGGGAAGACAAAGGAGAATGAAAAGGCCTCTCAGATTTAATAGCCTCCATGAATCACACTGCCTTCCCCCTGCATGGACTGTCACTCTTCCCATTAAGGAGGCACTGTCACCACTAATCCAACTGAAGATTTATAGACATGGAGATTTACAGACTTACTGTTCTCATCTGCCACCTTCTTTTCTCTTCCCTCTCCCTCCCCCCACATGTATCTCTGTAGGCCCCCAAAAGGTGGGCTTCTATCCCAAACCTGCATCCCAAACTGTAGACCCATGATGGGAAGGCAGGTTTTGGAATTGGAGGCCAAAATTAAAACTAATAATGCTGATAAGGGCAGCAAAGGTGGAGAGAGGAGGTAACAATGACATGGACCTGATGGAGCAGGTCCAGAGGAGGGCCACAAAAATGCTCTGGGGGTTGGAGCACTTCTGCTATGAGGACAGGCTGAGGGAGCTGGGGGTGTTCAGCCTGGAGAAGTGAAGGCTCCAGGGAGACTTAACAGTGGCCTTCCAGTACCTGAAGGGGGCTACAAGAAGGCTGCAGAGGGACAGTTTGCAAAGGCCTGCAGCGATAAGACAAAGGGCAATGGCTTCAAACTAGAGCAGAGTAGATTTAGATTGGATGTTAGGAAGAAATTCTGCACCAAGGGGGTGCTGGAACACTGCAACAGGTTGCCCAGGGAGGTTGTTGAGGCCCCATCCCTGGAGGTATTCAAGGTGAGGCTCAGCAGGGCTCTGGACAACCTGATCTGGTTGAGGATGTCCCTGCTGAGTGCAGAGGGGCTCGGGCTGGGTGACCTTTGGAGGTCCCTCCCAATCCTCCGTGAGGGTCCTTTCCAACCCTCACTCTGTGATGGACAGAAGATGAGCAGGAGGAAACAAGAGAGGCATAATCCAGGGTTTCATTTACTTCTCACAAATTATCATTCTTTAAAAAAGAGGAAATACTTAGGTTACTTTTCCTCTTTGCTTATTTTTTACTCAAGAGTGGGGAAAAAAAACCAACCAACAACCCAGCTCTTGCATCCTCCAGTGCATATCCACAGATCCAACTTTTGCAGCCAGGAAGGCCACTTTCCCAGGCTCACAATAAGGAATACACTCAGGTGGGAGAATATTGGCATTGCCAAGGCTCTGCAAACAGCTAGAGGAGTTTTAGTATAAATGAGCCTCAAGCTACCTGCTTTGCATATCTTGATCTGCTCCCAGTGCAGCTGCACAGTTTGTTCTGATAGGAATTGAATACCCATATGTGGATTAACACCTCCAGCACAAAAGGATTTGAATGTGTTTGTGCTGCTTCAGGCCAGGCTGTTTGCCTCTGCAGCTTGACACTGGGTAGAACTGCAGGTTCTGACGTGACTCAGAGAGCAAAGTGCTGTTCAGAAGCTTCCAATCCATTCTGACTCTGGGATGTGTGAGTACAGCAAACATCTACTTATCCTCACTCCATGTATCACACTGGCAGCAGGTAGAGGTTCAGGCAACCCTACAAAAGCAGCAATGGACAGAATTCCTTAGGTGCTGGCCTTTGCTATCTCTCTTCCTGCCAAGTGCTTCCTGGTGTATTTGTATGGCTGTAAGGAGAGGCAGGGCACATCTGGGTTTTGTCACTGTGTTGAAGAAAGCTGCTGTATTTGGTGAGCTACCAAAGAAAATCATGGAATCAGAGAATGGCTCAGGTTGGAAGGGACCTCAGAGATCATCTGCTCCAACCTCCCCACCATGGGCACCTCTCAGCTAGACTCAGCTGCTCAAGGACTCATCCAACCTGGCCTTCAACACCCCCAGGCAGGAGGCAGCCACAGCCTCCCTGGGCAGCCTATTCCAGAGTCTCACCACCCTCCTGCTGAAGAACTTCTTCCTCAGCTCCAGTCTAACCCTGCTCTCCCTCAGCTTCAAACCATTCCCCCTTGTCCTGTCTCTAGACATCCTCATGAAAAGTCCCTCTGCAGCCTTCCTGGAGGATCCCTTCAGCTATTGGAAAGCAGCTCCAAGGTCCCCCTGGAGTATTCTCCAGACTGAACAATGCCAGCTCCCTCAGCCTGTCCTCACAGCAGAGGTGTTCCAGCCCTTGGATCGTCTTCATGGCCTCTTGGACTCACTCCAACAGCTCTGTGTCCTTCTTGTGATGGTGACAGCAGAACTGGAGGCAGGATTTGAGGTTGGGTCTCAGCAGAGCAGAGCCAAGGGGCAGAATCCCCTCTCTTGCCCTGCTGGCCACACTCCTCTGGCTGCAGCCCAGCACACAGCTGCCTGCTGGGCTCTGTTACAAATGGTTGTGGTGTAAATCAGTGGAAGCCTGCAGACACTATCCATGTCTGTTAAAAACAAGGCTCTCTTCCCACATGCAGATTTGCTTAAAGAATAGTGAACTGAATGTGTGATGCATTCCAATGAGCTTCCTCTCAATCACAGCTCTAACCCTGGGCTCTGGTCATACTGGAAGCTGTGTCTGTGCTGATCCTTTACAACATGCTCATGTGATGGCTGTCAAAGCAATTGTCAGCACAAATTTCACTTCCTATATGCATTTCCCAGCTCCAGACAAGGAGAACCTTCAGCAGTGGATGAATTTTGCTGTGCTCATGGGGAAAGGCAGAGCAGTGCTAGGACTCCTTTTAAATCTAACCTACTTGAGCTCTTCAGCACGTAGGGTTATGACCCATGAATTCAAGAGCTGGCTTCCTGAGCTCTCATGTGTTACACAGGAAGGAAACCACCAAGCCAGAGCTGTTAGAGGCTCCTCCTTGAGCAAACAGTTTCCTAAACAAGTGCCCTGGGCTCACTGCCTTTGATAATCCCTCGGCTGACTGTCATTAACATGTGTGTATTTTTCTCCCAGCAGCTTTGTTCTCTTGTAAAGCAGTTTCTCTACCGAGTCTGTTATGCACAGCAGCCTTTGCATGGCACAACAGCTGTTTGAGAAAGGAAATCCAACAGGGCAGAGCTGTCCATGCTGGGATTTTAGTGTGCTTACCCTGCTCTTGTCCTGACTTTAAGGTGAAGAAATGAACAGAGGTCATTTACTGCAGCAACAGCACTGCAGAGACCTTGCAAAGCAGTAGGGTGCTCAGCTACAGCCCAATTCTTCCTCCCTGGGAAGGGCATTACTGCACTTGGAGCACCTAGGGCTTGTTTCTGTTGTCCCATGGTGGAGAAAATGGGAAAACAGCACAGGGCTTCCTCAGCCTTTCAGAACCCTGCCCTGGAAGAGGGGCTGCCTGCAGTAGCCTCCTCCTCTATCTGAAGACAGCTGTTTGAAAGTGAATGAGCTGGCAGTTAGGACATCTTGCCAAACTCCTGGATCTTGCAGATCCATAAGGAAAGGAGATATTTTACCTGGAAGCACAGAAGTAGCTACTCCAAAGACTCTTTCCAGGCCTGCATGACCTGCTACAATCAGAGGAGCTTCTCATTGTCCACCCCCTTGTGCCAGTATGGCAGCTGGACACTGCTGGTGTTCACCACTGAACAGTTGCCACTTATTGAATCACAGAATGTCAGGGGTTGGAAAGGACCTCTGGAGACTGTTGAGTCCAGACTCCCTGCCAGAGCAGGATCACTTAGGGGAGGCCACATCTTCCTGTCCAGCTGGGTTTGGAAGTCTCCAGAGAAGGAGATTCCACAACCTCTCTGGCCAGTCTGCTCCAGGGCTCCAGCACCCTCACAGCAAAGAAGCTTTTACATCATGTTGAGGTGGAACTTCCTTGTGTTCCAGTGTGTAGTTGTTGTACCCTGTCCTATCAGTGGGCACCACTGAAAAGAGCCTGGTCCCTTCTTGATATTTACAAACAGACAAACACTGACAAGATCCCCTCTCATCCTTCTCCCCAGGCTCAACAGCCCCAGGTCTCTCAGCCTTTCCTCATCAGACAGATGTTCCAGTCCCTTCAGCATCACAGTATCACAGTATCACAGTATCACAGTATAACTAAGGTTGGAAGAGACCCCAAGGATCATCAAGTCCAACCTGTCCCAACAGACCTCATGACTAGACCATGGCACCAAGTGCCACGTCCAATCTCCCCTTGAACACCTCCAGGGACGGCGACTCCACCACCTTCCTGGGCAGCACATTCCAGTGACGAATGACTCGCTCAGTGAAGAACTTTTTCCTCACCTCGAGTCTAAACCTCCCCTGGCACAGCTTGAGACTGTGTCCTCTTGTTCTGGTGCTGGTTGCCTGGGAGAAGAGACCAACCCCTTCCTGTCTACAACCACCCTTCAGGTAGTTGTAGAAGGCAATGAGGTCACCTCTGATCCTTCTCTTCTCCAGGCTAAGCAACCCCAGCTCCCTCAGCCTCTCCTCACAGGGCTGTGCTCAAGGCCTCTCCCCAGCCTTGTTGCCCTTCTCTGGACACGTTCAAGTGTCTCGATGTCCTTCTTGAACTGAGGGGCCCAGAACTGGACACATCCTCACAGCCCTCTGTGTCACTTGGATCACAGCAGCAGAAAACCCTGGGGCAGTGGCAAACAGCTTCTCTCCTTCCCCAACTCCCTTGCTCCAAATGCCCCAAATCTCTGGTCAGGGCTGGAGACCCAGGAGGGAGGGAGGCACAGGGGAGGCAGCAGCCTCCATGGCCAGGCAAGGGGTGAGCAGTTGTTTAAGACAGCCACAAAGCAAGCAGGAGCCTGGTAGTGCCACTGCACAGCCTCCTGGCAGCAGCTGCCGTGCTGACAGGGAGCAACACAGCATCAGATAGGGGCAGAGCCTAAACAGCATATTTTTTTGACACACACACACACACACACACAGAGCCCCCCTGCTTTGGGCAGTGATTGAGATATCAGAGGAGGGCCTTGACAGTTTAATATTGAAACAATTTGCTTGGTGTTTAGACCAACACGTTAATGATCTGCGTGTCACAACAGTCATCAAGTGGGGTGGAAATCTGCTTGCAATTAGCCACTTCTCCTGTCACAGCCTACAGCAGATCAGGCCCATGGCTTCTAATTTTAGCCACATGTTTGCTTTAAAATCTAATTCACATTCTGTCTTCCCCCCCAGAATCCTCAAATCCCTGCGTTCCCCGTGGCGCTCTCTATACAGTCTTCCAGCTGACAGGAGATGAGCTTCTGACAGCCCCAAGAGCAGATGTGGTCCTTTCCCTCCTCCCCAGCCATTTCAGCTCCTCATTCCCCATTGCAGTTTCCCTCCCTGTCCCAAGGGAAAACCATTTCATTTCCGGGAGCCGAGCAAGACACCCACTGTACCCCTCGTGACTTCTGCCCACGCACCACAGAGTACCCCACAAACGCTGGAGGAGGACACTGTTAGTCCAAAACTTCAGGGAAAACAGAAACAAAGCCATGAAACAAGACCAAGTGCAGGGTCCTGCATCTGGGTCAAGGCAATCCCAGGCACAAATCCAGGCTGGGCAGGGACTGGCTGGAAAGCAGCCCTGAGGAGAGAGACTTGGGGGTGCTGGGGGAGGAGAAGCTCATCAGGAGCTCTCAGTGTGCACTTGCAGCCCGGAAAGCCAATGAGATCCTGGGCTGCATCAAGAGAAGTGTGGCCAGCAGGGCAAGGGAGGGGATTCTCCCCCTCTGCTCAGCTCTGCTGAGACCCCACCTGGAGTACTGCCTCCAGTTCTGCAGCCCCTATTCCAAGAGGGATCTGGAGGTGCTGGAAGGTGTCCAGAGAAGGGCCACGAGGATGAGCAGAGGGCTGCAGCACCTCTCCTGTGATGACAGACTGACAAAGTTGGGGCTGTTCAGTCTGGAGAAGAGAAGGCTCCGAGGTGACCTTGTTGTGGCCTTCCAGGATCTGAAGGGGGCTACAAGAAGGCTGGGGAGGGACTGCTCAGGATCTCAGGCAGTGATAGGACTAGGGAGAATGGAATGAAGCTGGAGGTGGGGAGATTCAGGCTGGAGGTGAGGAGGAAGTTCTTCACCATGAGAGCAGTGAAGCCCTGGAATGGGTTGTCCAGGGAGGTGGTTGAGGCCCCATCCCTGGAGGTGTTTAAGCCCAGGCTGGATGAGGCTCTGGCCAGCCTGATCTAGTGTGGGGTGTCCCTGCCCATGGCAGGGGGGTTGGAACTAGATGATCCCTGTGGTCCCTTCCAACCCTGACTGATACTATGCTACCATGAAATGACACATCCAGGCTGTGCCTGACCTGTTCAATGGTGAAAAATCAGCCTGGGTGCTCCTGCTGCTCTGTGGCACTACCTCAGAACCTTGCACTAAACCACCCTGCTCCTGCCCCTTTAATCTCCCTCTGCATTGTGCTGGTGCTAACCCAAGCCAGGTGCCTGCTGTGCTGGAGGCTGTGCTTGCAGTGCCAAGAGCACTGTCCTAAAGAGCCTGAAACCTCACTTTAACCGCGGTACAAACGGTGTAAAACAAAATGTTCACAGCACTCTCCAGCGGGCTGGGGAATGTCTTCAGGAGTTTGTATTACACTGAAAAATGGAGCAGGGCTCTTTTTCCTCCCTTCAAATAAAATGCAAGAAAGGAAGGAAGGAGAAAAAAAGGCAAAACGATCCCCTCAGCACCACCAGCAGCTTTTACCAGCAGCAACCTGCATCGTTGTTTTTTTACAACAGCAGAGAGGTTTTTGACTGATTTCCCCCTGCACATCAACCCTCAGCTCTGCTGTGCTGGAGACCTGAGTAACAACAGCCACAGCCACAGGCTGCCTGCACCTCTTCAACACCTTTATTAATGATGCACAGCCCAGCCCCTGCTGCTCGCTGGTGCTTAGCACCAGATTTATGGCTAACTTCCAGGCTCGCTCCCACTCCTCTGAATCCGTTGCAGCGGCAGAGTTCCTACCTCAGCCTCTGGTGTTGGGGTCGCAGCAGCGCCCGGGAGCATTACAGCAGATGATGTCTACCGAGTCCTGCCAGTTCAGCCGGCCAAAAGGCTCAGGGAATCCAGGCTCTCCCAGCTAACAAGCTGTGAAGTTGCTTCTTGAGCCTCTGCAAAGTGCTTACCAGGGTCGTAAAAGAGTAGCTTGCATCTGGCCACCGACTCTTGCAAGGTGTCCCCAGGAGGGCGGCTGCAAAAGTGCTCAGGTCTGAGCTAAGCCCTTTCACCTCCCACCCAGGCATGGAAATGCAGCTCCTGGATCTGCTTTCCCCTTTTCCCACCGTGATTTGATTGTCTCTGTACCTCCCCAGATTCCCACCTCAGCTCCTGCTTCCTAATAAATGTACCTGCTCTTCTCTTGCTGTGGTTTTTCTTCTTGCCCCCAGACTGGATTAACAGGCTGGTGGGCTCCAACAGTGACCTTCCCAGGGGGCTGCAGACCTCCCCCACACCAGAAATGAGGCAGAACCTCAAAGACCGAAGAGCTAAGCCTGTCCCCTGCAGCTGCCAGTGCCTCTGCACGGTCTGATCCTAGTACAGCCCTTAAAGAGGTGAAATAGAGCTGTTTCCTTCTCTCTTGGCAGCCCTGCCTGACACACCACCACGGACACAGAGCTGCACAAGCCTCAGGGGCCTCCCAGAGAAGGGATTCCCACCACCCTCTGAAGGCTGGAGGCAGTGAGCTGCCCTCAGAGGACAGCCCTGCTGAAGCAAAGCCCTGGCAGCTGGCAAGAGCCTTGCTCTTCACTGTCAGTGCACCTGAAGCATGGGTCCACAGCTGGCTGGCACGACTTGAAGACCATTTGCTCTATAAGATGAGATTTCTGGAGTGATTCCTCCAACCAGCTTGGGCAGGGATGCCCTCTGCCTCCCCTACCTTCGTTATGCCACATGCTACTTCACACCAGCCAAAGTAGATACATGAGACCACCTCAACCCTGCCTTGTCCCACCTGGGTCAGTCTCAGGCAGTCCTGGGCTCGGCTCTGCCCTACCTTGGGATGCAGGATGGCAGTAACAGAAGAGCAGCCAGGGACAATCCTGATGCAAGGCATTTACTCCCAACAGCAGTGAAGGCCTTGCACAGTTCATCTGGGGTTACATTTTCCAGCTGAGTAGAGAATAAATCATAGAATCATAGAATGGTTTGGGTTGGAAGCACCTCCAAAGGTCATCCAGTCCAACCCCCTGCACTGAGCAGGGATATCCTCCACCAGAGCAGGTTGCTCAGAACCTTGTCCAGCCTGACCTTGAATACATCCAAGGATGGGGCCTCAGCTACTCCCCTGGGCAACCTGTTGCAGTGTTCCAGCACCCTCATGGTGCAGAACTTGTTCCTAGCATCCAGTCTAAATCTGCTCTGCTCTCATTTCAAACCACTGCTCCTTGTCCTATCACTGCAGGCCTTTGCAAACTGTCCCTCTGCAGCCTTCTTGTAGCCCCCCTTGGGTACTTGAAGGCCTGAAATGTCATAGACCTTTTAAAGCAGCCTAATAGCAAGCACCCCATGAAGCTAAACTACTCAATGGTCACTCAGCCTTCCCAGCCATCTGTTTTAGCCTTTCTAAAGGAATTTCTTCACTAGTCATTTTTGTTAGGCAATTGCACAAGGTCCTCACAAAAGGGCTACAGAAAAGCATTCAGCTTCATTGGAGCTTTGCAGTCCTTTTCCACGAGGGTCATTATGGACTCACCACCCCTAATAATGAAATGTCAATACTTCTGCTGAGGATATTCAAACTTTACAGTTCTGCCCTTTCAGGCACAACCCTTCCCTGGTGTTCCACTCCACTCTTCTTCTGTGGTTCTCCCCCACCAGCAAGCCACACTTGCAGAAATGAAGGGATGTCTCCTCTTTCCTCCCCCAGAATTCCTGCCTGTGCTCCACTAAACCACAAAACACAATCTGCTGATCAAGGCAATTCTAAAGCTGTCAACATACTTTGTCCCCTAACTGTATAACCAAATAATCTCAAGAAGTCTTCCCTTGGAGCTGCTAAGCCATTTAATGTCTTACTCTGCTGACAGACAAGCTGGCATTTGCTCCAAGCACTGATCCAGTCGTTTTCAGAGAGAGCAGAAAACTAAGCAGCAGATTTACACTCTAGCAAAATAAAATCAGAGGTCTCATCTGCCTGATGCATGACTACAGCAGCTTTCATCTGCTGATTGTCAGCTGGTTTGCCTGAAGGTGGAGAAGGGATTGTTTAGGATGTGACAAGGGTACCCTCAGGCTCTGATCAAACACTGTGTTGCAGGCTGTACAGAAAACCAGAGAATGGCTCAGGTTGGAAGGGACCTCAGAGATCATCTCCTCCAACCTCCCCACCATGGGCAGGGACACCTCTCCACTAGACTCAGCTGCTCAAGGACTCATCCAACCTGGCCTTCAACACCTCCAGGCAGGAGGCAGCCACAACCTCCCTGGGCAGCCTATTCCAGAGTCTCACCACCCTCCTACTGAAGAACTTCTTCCTCAGCTCCAGTCTGACCCTGCTCTCCCTCAGCTTCAAACCATTCCCCCTTGTCCTGTCTCTAGACACCCTCAGGAAAAGTCCCTCTGCAGCCTTCCTGGAGGATCCCTTCAGCTATTGGAAGGCAGCTCCAAGGTGCCTCTGGAGCCTTCTCTTCTCCGGGCTGAACAACCCCAGCTCCCTCAGCCTGTCCTCATAGCAGAGGTGCTCCAGCCCTAGGATCATCTTTGTGGCCCTCCTCTGGACTCCCTCCACCAGCCCTGTGTCCTTCTTATGCTGGGGACACCAGAACTGGAGGCAGGATTGGAGGTGGGATCTCAGCAGAGGAGAGCAAAGGGGCAGAATCATACCACACAGCTTGGGGTCCTGGGCAAACTTGCTGAGGGTGCACAGGGAGCCAGTGCCCATGTTGCTGACAAAGATGCAGGGGATAGAGACACTGCTGACTCTGGGGCAGTTTCAATCTAAGCCAGACAGGTAGGTGCAGTAAAAGTTAAAGGAGACACAAGGAAAAGAGAAGTGCTGGATGCATGCATGTGGGCTAACAACCATGGATGCTCCAGCAGCCGTGCCTGGCTGGCTGCTCAGCTCGGCCGCTGGCTGGCTCTGTGGTAAGGAAGCAGCAGCAGACCTGAGGGGTTCAGAAAGGCAGAAATGCAAGGATAAGCCCAGCTGCAAGGCCACTCCATCCAGACATCCTGGCATCATCAGACAGGCAGCTAGAGCATCGCTGGCTGCCTCAGCCCTTAGCAAAGAGATAGTAGATAATGCCTCCCCCTCGGCCAAGCCATGAGTCACTGGCTGAGAGGAGAGCTCTGCTCTCTTGAGTGCCATTTTCACATCTGATCAGAGATCAGCTGGCTGGCTACAAAGAGCAGCTCCAGGGCACAAATGCTGAAGTGGTGTTTCATGCAGGGGGGCAAGGAAGTCAGGTTTCACCCATGCATTTCAAACTGCATGGGTGCCTGCCTCTTATCACCGAGGGCCACACTCATCCCCACTTTCCAGCTGAGGCTTAGCCAGGCTGGTTTGAGCTGAAATGACATATGTGGGTGTGAGAGTGATGGAAAATTCACACCATCCCAGTGTCCCCTTATTCTACCTCTTCATCACCTCTGATCTTTTATCTCCCTCTGCTAGGACTTCACCTGTACCCTATGAAAACACTCCCAGATGTCAGCTCCTCAGGCTGCAAAGCAAATGGCCCTCAGGACACGAGGCACTGGCAGATCTGGACTACATCCAGAGTCTTCTGAGACTGCTGGGAACACTGGGCCAAAGCAGTGACTGCATTTCCTATGCATGGTGCTTTCCATGGGAGTTTTGAACCATGAATAATGCCAGCTTCCAAAGGCTTGTCCTACATTTCAACCTTGGCATTTTTAACCCCTGAATAATGCCAGCTTCCAAAGGCTTGTCCTACATTTCAACCTTGGCATTTTTAACCCCTGAATAATCACAGAATCAGAGAATTACTGAGGCTGGAAAAGACCTCTGAGATCATCCAGTCCAGCCTATGACCTAGCACCACCACATCAGCTAAACCATGCCACCAAGTGCCACATCCAGTCTTTTCTTAAAGACCTTCAGTGATGGAGACTCCATCACCTCCCTGGGCAGCCCATCCCAGTGCCTAATCAGCCTTTCTGTGAGGAAGTGCTTCCTAACATCCAACCTAAACCTCCCCTGGCACAGCTTCATGCCATGCCTGGGAGAAGAGCCTGACCCCCACCTGACTACAGCTTCCTTTTAGGTCGTTGGTCTGTGGTGAGAGGTTGGACTCGATGATCTTTGAGGTCTCTTCCAACCTGAGTGATCCTG
The DNA here is from genome assembly GCF_014839835.1 of Dryobates pubescens. Classification (NCBI taxonomy): domain Eukaryota; kingdom Metazoa; phylum Chordata; class Aves; order Piciformes; family Picidae; genus Dryobates; species Dryobates pubescens. The sequence goes on from NC_071628.1 coordinate 6,093,535, forward strand.
TGATACTGAGAGTGATAAGGTCCCCTCTAAGTCTCCTCTTCTCCAGGCTGAACACCCCCAGCCCCCTCAGCCTCTCCTCACAGGACATGATGCCAGCCTCCCAAGATTTGTCCTGGGTTTGAACCTTGCTCAGAGTCTTCCCCTCGCTTAGCCGTGAACATGATTTTAACAAAGCCATTTCCACCTCTCAGTTAATTTGTTTCTGAGCCCTTTCTCTCTCAGAGTGTGTAATTAAACTGAAGGAGCCTGGAAAAGCCCCTTACAGTAAATAATTCACAAGTTCCTCCCTGGGGACATTTCTTAATTATAACTCCACTGGTCAGATCTCACTGAATGCTCCCAGATAGCATTCCCTGCCGAGCTCCTGCAAGACAATTAACTCCTCCCTTCGGTAAAGGGTACTGGGGTTGGTTTTTTTTCCCCCCTTAGCCTCTCCATTCCCTGTGCAGGGGAGGGAGGTTTGTTTACAAACAAAGCGAGAGGCTGCCGGATGCTTTGTCAGGAGAGCAGCCAGAGGGGCAGCCACGGCGGCAGGCAGGGGCACAGCCGCTCGGGGAGGGAGGATTCTGGGCTGCAGCACTTTCTGTAACCCCTGCTCTGACAATTCAGCGTGGAGAGAGCCACCAGACAGCTCCCACTTCTCTCGTCCTTGGCAGCCTGCCTTGCTCCCCAAGTGCCATTTCATGCACGGCAAAAGTGAGTAATTCTGAAGCAGCACCAAGCCTGTGCTGCAGAGGCTCTGCTGGGAGCCGCTCAGCTGACAGGGATCCCGGGCTGGGGGGCAAAAAGCAAAGCCCTAACTGACAGCAGCAGGCTTGGGGGTGTCAAATGGCAGCTGTCATATTTATTTAGCTCTCTCATTCTCAGGACAATAGACAGAAAGATGGTTTTACTGTCCCCACCAGTTGCATGCAGAATGGCAGGGTCCTGCAGCTCCCCCAGCCTGGCCAACCAGCCTGCGATGATCATGGAATGGAACGGAATGGAACGGAACGGAACAGAATAGAATAGAATAGAATAGAATAGAATAGAATAGAATTAACCAGGTTGGAAGAAACCTTTGAGATCATCAAGTCCAACCTATCACCCAGCACCATCTAATCAACTAAACCATGGTACCAAGCTCCCCATCCAGGCTCTTCCTAAACACCTCCAGTGATGGTGACTCCACCACCTCCCTGGGCAGCACATCCCAATGGCCAATCTCTCTTTCTGGAAAGAACTTCTTCCTAACATCCAGCCTAAACCTCCCCTGGCACAGCTTGAGACTGTGTCCTCTTGTTCTGGTGCTGGTTGCCTGGGAGAAGAGACCAACCTCTACCTGGCTACAACCTCCCTTCAGGGAGTTGTAGAGAGCAAGAAGGTCTCCCCTGAGCATCCTCTTCTGCAGGCTAAGCAACCCCAGCTCCCTCAGCCTCTCCTCACAGGGCTTGTATTCCAAACCCCTCCCCAGCTTTGTTGCCCTTCTCTGGACACCTTCCAGCATCTCAACATCTTTCCTAAACTGAGGGGCCCAGAACTGGACACAGGATTCAAGGTGTGGCCTAACCAGTGCTGAGTACAGCCTCTCCTGACCCAGGAGAGGCTGGTAAGCAGCAAAACACCAGCTCCACCTGTTCCCAATGATATACTGCATTAACTAGCTCCCATCCTTTCCCACTGCAGCTGCAGCCAAAAGGGTGTTTTGGAGAGAAAGCAGGAGACAATGACTCCAGGATGTATGGAAATGGCATTGAGGAGACAGGGAGTCTGGGGACTCCTGTTGCCTCAAGCCCTGAAAGCCTTCAAAGCTCACCTGCTTCTCCCATGCCAATTAGTTCCAGCAACTCCAGCAAGCCCCTAAGGGCAAATGTTGGTGCTTAACTGTAGCTGTGCTGGACAGGGGCCTGTATTTTGCATCCAAACTCTTGCTTTTCACTTTTCCCCCATCACACAACAAAACACCTGACCAAATCCTGCCCTCTCTCTCTCTCATTTCTGTACTCTGAAGTCTCTCCATCACATGCTGGCCTTTTTGCACACAGCTGTTCACCTGCTGTCACCTGTAGTGAAATAGATAGGAGTCAAGCTAGCCCTTCTTCTGGTGAATAAATCAAAGCTCAGGCAGAAGATCAAAAGCTAACCCAAAGGGCCATAAAGTGCTCTGGCTTAACTTGTACCTAACTGAGCCAACAACAATAACAACAAAAAACTCCTCTTATACACAGAATGCCTCAGAAAAGCAAAGCCACAAGGCACAGAGGGTTGGGATAAAAAGTTGCCTTTCAATGGCAGCCATTTGATTTATGTGGCACAAGGCAGCCAGATAAAAGCACAGCTCAAAAAAATTAGTGTTCAGCTTTAAACCCAACACTGTGGATTCCCTCTGCTTGAATGCAGCAGCAAGAGGGCATTAGCCTCTGATTATGTTCTGCTATGCTGACATGGTCTCCTAATTTTGTCCCTACAGCAAAGCTGGAGCAGGGTTCATGCAGTCACACCCACCGTCACACTAACCAAAACCATCCAGGATCCCAGAAGAACCTCCATGGTTAAACCTTGGGTCAGGACCCCTGGGCCTGGAGCATGTCCAGAGAAGAGCAAGGAGGCTGGGGAGGGGTTTGGAGAGCATCATAAGAGGAGCAGCTGAAGGAGCTGGGGTTGTTTAGTCTGGAGAAGAGAAGGCTGAGAGGAGATCTCCTTGCTCTCTGCAACTGCATGAAAGGAGGTTTGGGTTGGACTTGGTGATCCTGAGGGTCTTCTCCAACCTGAATGTTCCTGTGATTCTGAGGCTGGGGTGAGGCTGATGTTGGCCTCTTCTCCCACATAACCAGAGACAGAGGAAATAGGTTTGAGTTGTGCCAGGGGGCGTTTGGGTTGGACATGAGAAAAAACTTTACTGAGAGGTGAGGAGTTGGAACAGGCTGCCCAGGGAGGTGGTGGAGTCCCCATCCCTGGAGGTGTTCAAGAAGCTGTAGATGTGGTGCTTCAGGACATGGTTTAGTGGTCATGGTGGTTGGATTATGGTTGGACTCAATGAGCTCAAAAGTCTTTTCCAGCCTTAATGATTCAGTGACACCACTAAGAGCACCCACTGGTGTTGGTGGGGTGGAAGCAGACAGTTTGAACCAGACTGCAGTTACAGCTTCTATCAGATGCAGGATGCAGGTTTCCACTGTGACAGAGACTGGCTGCAGTGTAGCTTTGCTGCTGCCCACAGCAGGCTGTGCCATTTGGCACAGTGCTGAGCCCAGTGTGAGCAGTGAACACCAAGAGCCCTGCAGACAAAGCTGGAAGCAGGTCTGATGCATGCAAACCTGTCCCCTTCGTTTGCTTTGCTGCTCTCCAGATGCCAGCAGAAGTTCAGAACTGAAGAAGGGATTAAAATGCTGCCAGGACACACATCCTGGGAAAATATGGTCCAATTTTCTCATCACATTTCTCCCCCAAAGGTCTTAAATCCTATGAGGCTGTCTCCCTCCTGTAAGACAGTGCAGCTGGCAGCACTGCAGAGCTGAGAGGAGCTGAAGGATGCTCTGCCACAAGCACCAAGCACTGATACTGTCATTTTCTGCCTGCACAACCCCTTGTGAATACATTAACACATCTTACTCTGCATCCTTCATTTGCTGGACTGAAATAGTTTGACAAACAACTGATGGAAGGCCAAGTCAGATCACTGAACAGCCCATCCTGCAGAGTGCTGCCAGCTGTCTTCTTCAGGCTCCAGCTCTTCTGCACACAGTGGTTTGAAGCCCAGCAGGCCAATACTGATGGTATCTTCACCTTAGACAGATGGACCTTTGTTAACAAAGGATGGAGAGGCACCAAGGAGCACAGGCCAGAGAGACCTGAGCTGCTAAGTAAGAGGGTTTAATTAGTATCTGCCTTAGCAAGAAGGGAATAAAACTGAATGCACACATTCTGAGGTGGAAAGGTTCATTCTGAGGTGGAAAGGTCTCAATTCAAGAAGGACCTCAGGGAACTGCTTGAGAGAGTCCAGCAGTAGAGCCACAAAGGTGCTGAAGGCAGTGGAACATCTCCCTGTGAGGACAGGCTGAGGGAGCTGGGGCTCATTAGCTTGGAGCAGAGGAGTCTGAGCCGTGCCCTCGTTGCTGGTGATAAAGATGTGCAGGGCAGTGTGGGGAGGACAGAGCCAGGCTCTGCTCAGGGATGTCCAGTGACAGGACAAGGGGCACTGGGGGCAAGCTGGAGCAGAGGAGGTGCCACAGGAACAGAAGGCAAAACTTTGTCACTGTGAGAGGGTGACATAGCCCTGGAGCAGGCTGCCCAGAAAGGCTGTGGAATTGCTCTCTGGAGACTTTCAAACCCTGCCTGGATGTGTTCCTGTGTGACCTGCCCTGAGTGATCCTGCTCTGGCAGGGGGGTTGGACTGGATGATCTTTCAAGGTCTCTTCCAACCCCTACCATTCTGTGATTCTGGGACCATTCCAATCTTGTCTTCAAAGCAAAGAGCCACATACCAAAGTCATGGACACGAAGCTTTTCAATTAACAGGGTACACCTTTTATTCTGAGACAACTTCAAGGTGCCAAGCAGAGTCACAATTATTGTGCAGACTAAAATCAGCTGAGGCTTTTCCCAGTCACCATTTTTTGCCCAGTTTACTGTTAAGATTTATCTGGCACTTCCATGTTTTGCTCACAGATGGACAGAGAAAGTACTGAGAACTCTTACCCTAACCAGTATCTTGATTCCAGAGTGGACCCAGAACTATCAGCAGCAGACAGTTAAGTTTCAAACTGGAAGAATGAAACTGTTCAGTAGCTTGTTCCTCAATAGAATGATGAGCAGAAATGGCCCTTAGTGTAATGAACAGCCCCACATTCTTGTTCCTATTGATTCTAGAGTAAGAATTTACACCAGGTATTAGAAGCAAATCAATGCAATCCTCACTACTCTTCCCACATCTACATGGGCCAGGGTGGCTTTTTTTCCTGTTCAAATACAAATAGTGTGTTTTATTGCTCCCAAAGTCATAAATGACTATTAAAAAGTCGTGAGTTGATGGATCTTTGGCAGGTCACCCTGTTCAAGATGGGTCTTTGGCAGTTCCCTCTGTTCATGATGGATCATTCTTTGGCAGGTCACTTTCAGCAGCCCTCATAAAGGATTTCATCTACTTGGACATCATTTGCTGCCACGGGCACTGATTCACAAATCTGCTCCCTAAAGGCCAAGGCAAGGGTGTAAGGCTTCCCCCTGGGGTGTTTCATGCATCTTTCAAGGTAGGTATCATAATATCCTTTCCCTCTTCCCAGTCTGTTGCCTTTTTTGTCAAACCCAAGGCCTGGCATGAAGATCAGGTCGAGACCTCCTGTAGAAAAAGGAAAGAAGCATTAGTGGTTGCCCTGTGGATTTGCTGCTGGCTCAACTGCATCCAGCTTCAGACAGGAGCAAAAATGCAAGCTTGGTGTTTTGCAAAATGCTTCCCTTCCTTTGATCAGATGAAAAACACTCTGAGTGCTAAGCCTGTACATTTACATTTTCATCTTATCAATTGCATACTAGATCAGCTGCAAAATAATTAGACCTTGAAAAGCTAGAAGGGGGGAAAAATAAAACCCACCCTACATTATAGCAAATGTCTTTTATCATTTTAACCCCCCACACTTCCAACTGCTGATGATTATGGCTCTAAATCCAGGCAGAGACTGAACTCAGGGAAATTAAATGCAGGAGGAATCAGAAAATCAAATGAATGCCAACATCAGGAACAACAATGGGAAAGGGAAATAAAAGGAAAAGAAGACATCTAAGAGAGGCACCACCTTCTGGCCACAGTCTGTTAAGATGTCTCTTCTCCCAGGCAACCAGCACCAGAACAAGAGGACACAGTCTCAAGCTGTGCCAGGGGAGGTTTAGGCTGGAGGTTAGGAAGAAATTCTTCACAGAGAGAGTGATTGCCCATTGGAATGGGCTGCCTGGGGAGGTGGTGGAGTCACCATCACTGGAGGTGTTTAGGAGGAGACTGGATAGGGGGCTTGGTTGCATGGTTTAGTTGATTAGGTGGTGTTGGATGATAGGTTGGACTCGATGATCTTGAAGGTCTCTTCCAACCTGGTCTATTCTATTCTATTCTATTCTATTCTATTCTATTCTATTCTATTCTATTCTATTCTATTCTATTCTATTCTATTCTATCCTCTCCTCCTCTATCCTATTCTATCCTATCCTATCCTATTCTATTCTATTCTATTCTATTCTATTCCATTCCATTCCATTCCATTCCATTCCATTCTATCCTATCCTATCCTATCCTATCCTATCCTATCCTATCCTATCCTATCCTATCCTATCCTATCCTAAGAACCTTCACTCAACCTCCTAAGCCCAAAAGGCCTTGAGCACAATGCAGGCTGGAAATGGGTACTGCCCTTTTAGATCAAGACCAAGACTGGGAGGCTGGGCTCTCTGTCACACCAGGTTCCTTCTCTCCCGAAGGAGCTTCTTCCTGAGCAGCCAGCAATTGTCCCAGCTGCTCCAGAAGCACACACACAGGTGTTCTGCTTGCCTGCCCTGAATATGCCTCCTTCTGGAAGGATGTAAGGGCTCCCCAAGATGCTTTTGAGACTGCACTTGAGTGGGACTCACAACCAGTTCAAACGCTGAACAGGTTGCGCAAGCTGCCGGTCACCTGCCGGTCACAGATGGCAGCGGCTGGCCAGACCCGGACAGCAGACCCCACCAAGCAGCTCCTGAGGGAAAGACAAGACCTGCCAAGGCCTTTGTTCTTGCCTTGCTCATACTCTGTGACTGGATGTGGATTGGCACCGTGCCAGGCAGCCAGACCGTTTCCACTCAGCAGCCTGCTTGTTCCAGGAGCTGATTCACATCACTGCCAGGTAGGCAAAGGCAACCGGCTGCCAGGCTGAGCCCCTGCCAGGCAGGGAGGCAGCTGGGTGCACATTGCCATCACTTCTGCAAGGCTTGTTGGGTCAGTGTGAGAAGGCTTGCAAGGACCTCCAAACAATGAGCCTGGCTGGCCTGCTGCTGCCTGCTGAACTCAGGAACATCCCCTCACCAGCTTCACGAGGCAAAGGAAGTCTTTCCCCACTTGCTGCTGTAGCAGACACACTTGAGGAGAGGAGGGGAAGAGCGGCAGTGGAAGGACAGCACAGAGCAAACCACAGCTGACACCAGCCTGGAAAGAAAGCAAATGCTGAGTCTCAGACCACTGCTGCTTCCTTCTTAGAGCCTTGAGCAGCTTTCTGCAGCTGCCTTCTGCCCCCCCTCCAGGGCTAGGATGTGGCAGGGATCTTTCTGCTTTTCCTATGTCCAAAGCTGCTTTCCCCTGACGTTTTGAACTGTGCTGCTCTCACTATGTCTACCTGAGGAATGATGACCAACACTCAAGATGTGTGGGAGCATGCAGTGGAAAAGCCAGAGCCAAGCAGAGTTTTTCAGTTCCAGGGAATCCCATCTGAGATCCTGGATCAACTCTGAACTCAGCCTACAAGAGCAAGTGAAAGATTCCCCCAAAGACCAGCTCATCTGCACACACTTCCCAGGCTCCTGGAGATCTTCTTCCACTGTTCATTGCTCAGAGAAGAGTCACTGCTGTGAACACTCATCCATCAACACCTGATCACTTAATTAGGACATTGATATAAAACATGCAAGGCAACATAGTGTGAAATGCCTGGAGATCAATCTTGCAAATCCAGCATCACCCGCTTAACAAGCATGGCTTTCTGCAAGAGGTCAGGGGAGGAAGAGCAGGGATTAGCCAAAGGGCAGCCCACAGAGTGTTAGTGGTTGGAACAACAAGGAGTCTGAGTGTTTCACCATGCTGCAGTCAATTTTTGACTCCCAAGACAAATGGCAAACAGAGGGAGAGAGGCATGAGGGCAGACATCCGGCCTCACCCGGCAGGAGATGCCACCTGGCTGGGCTCACCACGTGCGGCGTGTGGGACACACTGCATCACAGCTCAGTGTTCAAGCTACAACACATCTTTGCCAACTGCCAGGACCATAGACTAGGACCCAGAAACCAGCTGCCCATCTCCCTGTTAGCATGGGCATTAATAGATTCTGCAGGTCAAGCCTTCCCCAAGTTGCTCCTGTGCTCACTGCTTACCCTCTCCATGATTTGCCTCACTTTGGCTGCTTGTAGGTACTCAGGTGGCCCAGAAACTAATGTGGGACACACACCAAGGATGCACAGAAACACTCTGCCCTGGGCTGGATTTCATTCAGCTGGTTTTGCTCCACCTGACTCTCATGACAAAGAGCAGGAGACCTTTGCAGCTGCTGGCAGGGAAGAATGCACAGAGGGGGTGAAGGTGCAGAGTCAAAAGCTGTCATATCTCCTGACATTTGTAGCACAGAGAGGAAGAAGACAGGTCAAGGGAAGCACTAAGGAAAGAGGGAACTGGCAGGAAGAGAGCAGAGAAGAAAGATGCTTTCTGTGTAGTTGAACTGCTAGCAGCAGGCACACTTGAGTGAATTTAGATGTACTGAAGCACTGTGTTTCCTTCCGAGCTCTCTGGAGAAACAGACACTGGTTTAATGAGTCAGCTCCTCTCTAATAATGGAATTTTTTTTAATGCTGAACAACTCCAACTAACTTTTGCAAATCTCAGGATGAAAAAACCCATGCTGCAAATGCTGCAATTGTTACCCTTCTATTTTCCTTCTGCTGCAGCACTGCCTCTCCTCTGACTCAGAACACGCTGCCTGACATCCACCCAACTCGCACTGCACAAGGCCGAAGGAAAATGCCAAGCAAGACTCTGAGCTGTGTCATTACACAGCTACACTGCAAGGAGCCCGAGGGCAGCTCAGGCAGCATTAGCCTCAAACCCTGCCCCAGGATCCAGAATGATTGGCAGAGAGCTCCGTGGAGGAAACACTTCCCTGCCACAACTTGGGGAGCACCAAACCCTCCTGCGGTGCCTGCGGCACTGCGGGGGGGAAGAGATGTCACAGGATGAGAGGTGACACACAGATGAGCCCAAGATTGCAGGCACAATAGATTACTGTCAGCAGGGAGAGCACATCAACAGGATGGCATGTGAGAGTAAGAACAGCTTAACCCTCTTGGAATGGGGCCTTGGTGTTCCAGGCTCTTCCAGCCCTGCAGGACCTCCAGTTGCCACTCAGGATCACAGAGGTTAGGGGTTGGAAGGGACCTCTGGAGGATGCCTTGCAGATTTCCTCTGCCTTCATGTCCTACTCTGCTTGGTCCCACAGACTGCTGGGTGGCATGCTGCCCTTGTCTCTCACAAGGCAAAGCAGGGAGCTCAGCATCAAACCCCACATCACACCTTAGTGCCCTGCAAAATGTCTGACATTCACCACCTACTTCTGTCCTCCTGCTTGTAATGTTCCCTGTCCCCCACATTTCTGCAGCTGTTAACTTGTGGTTCTTGGATGCCCAAGGGTCACAGAATCCTACAATGACTCAGGTTGGAAGGGACCTCAGAGATCATCTCCTCCAACCTCCCCATCATGGGCAGGGACACCTCTCCACTAGACTCAGCTGCTCAAGGCCTCATCCAACCTGGCCTCCAACACCCCCAGGCAGGAGGCAGCCACAGCCTCCCTGGGCAGCCTATTCCAGAGTCTCACCACCCTCCTACTGAAGAACTTCTTCCTCAGCTCCAGTCTAACCCTGCTCTGCCTCAGCTTCAAACCATTCCCCCTTGTCCTGTCTCTGGACACCCTCATGAAAAGTCCCTCTGCAGCCTTCCTGGAGGATCCCTTCAGCTATTGCAAGGCAGCTCCAAGGTCCTCCTGGAGTATTCTCCAGGCTGAACAATCTCAGCTCCCTCAGCCTGTCTTCATAGCAGAGGTGCTCCAGCCCTTGGATCATCTTTGTGGTCTCCTCCAGACTCAATTCAACAGCTCTGTGTCCTACTTATGCTGGGGACACCAGAACTGGAGGCAGGATTGGAGGTGGGATCTCAGCAGAGCAGAGTCAAGGGGCAGAATCCCCTCTCTTGACATGCCAGGAGCCCAGGAAAGCACACTCACAGCCTAGGGTTTTGTTACAGGCAATCCATGCTGCTCCTGGAATGCTTGCTTGTGGCCTGCACATTTCTAAGGGCTGTAAACACTGTCTGAGGCAACAATGAATTGCTCCAGCTTCCATACAGAGGACAGAAGTGCTTCCTATATGCTTTAGTTAAGCTACTGGATATCCCAGTGAGGTTAGCAGTTATGGTGACAGTCACCTAAGACTTCTTGTATCTGTGACATGAGCTCTTGTGGCCACAGCTCCTTCAACTGTGTAGCCCCATGCACAAAACATGCCCTGACTTCTCTCAGTGTGGGCACATGGCCCTGATGGCATGGCCACCCAGGTGTCACTGACCCTGCTGAATACAGCAGAGCCAGAGAACAAATTGATTTACAGGCTCACCGGTGGTCAGTGCTGCAGAACTGTTGGCATGCTGCCTGGCACTGCCAGTCCAAGTGAGACCCATGCCTGCTCCAGGGGACATCACTCCCACAGTCAGTAAAGGCAGAAGAGTGCAAGTCTGGCTCCTTCCAGCCCAGCACAGCTGGGTTTGCTCCTGCAGACACAGCCATAGGCTCTTCTGCCAGATGCTGGAGCACACACCACAGATCCTCATCCAGAACACTGCTGTGCTGCTCTGCCACACAGCCTCCTGTGACTAAAAGAGCTCTGGTCTGGAGAAAACACAAAGTCTCAGCATTGCCTTAGGGCCACAGAGAGGCATCACCTGAGACCAAAACAGAGGAGACAGGCCAAGTTCTGTGTAGTGTGGACAGGGCCAGCCTGTGCCACTTGGCCCTGTGTAACTCAGCCCTGCAGACACAGTCCTGGCTTCAGAGCCCCGTGGGGCTGCACAGAGGCAGCCTGGCTGCACTGCCTTGTAGACATCTGTGGTGGGTTCAGGCTATACCTTTAAAAATTTACCTGCAGAGTTCAAGCAGAAAAGCAGAAAAATGTAACTAAATCACTACTGGGTGTAAAAAGGAAAACAAAAGATTATTCTAAACAAATGCATTGGGTAAATGGTATGGAATAGAATAGAATAGAATAGAATAGAATAGAATAGAATAGAATAGAATAGAATAGAATAGAATAGAATAGCTTGGAAAGGACCCAACACCATCTAATTAACTAACCCATGGCACCAAGTGCCTCATCCAGGCTCTTTTTAAGCACCTCCAGGGATGGTGACTCCACCACCTCCCTGGGCAGCACATTCCAATGGGCAATCACTCTCTCTGTGAAGAATTTCTTCCTAACACCCAGCCTAAACCTCCCCTGGCACAGCTTGAGACTGTGTCTTCTTGTTCTGGTGCTGGGTGCCTGGGAGAAGAGACCAACCCCTACCTGGCTACAACCTCCCTTCAGGTAGTTGTAGACAGCAATAAGGTCTGCCCTGAGCCTCCTCTTCTCCAGGCTAAGCAATCCAAGCTCCCTCAGCCTCTCCTCACAGGGCTGTGCTCCAGACCCCTCCCCAGCCTCCTTGCCCTTCTCTGGACATGTTCAAGTGTCTCAATGTCCTTCTTAAATTGAGGGGCCCAGAACTGGACACAGGACTCAAGGTGTGACCTAACCAGTGTACAGAGTACAGGGGCACAATGACTTCCCTGCTCCTGCTGGCCACACTGTTCCTGATGAAATTTCTAGCTTGTAAATACAGCTCCATTTGCTTCTAACTGACCTAGTCTGGCTGAAGTTAATGCTGGGGGGAAACTTCAAGCCACCACAACATGTCTGCAGACACCCCTGTCACAGAGCAGTGAAATGGCTTGGCCAAGGCCTCAGGAAGCCTTTGGCAAGGCAAGGGCCAGGAGGGAGGTGTGCAGGCTGTGCCCCCCCTGCCTCCTGCAGCAGACCCCAGGGGCAGCATCCCCTCACTGCTGCTCTGAACAGCAATGCAGGCTTCCCATTCCTCCAGGCAGCTGTGGTGGATCTCAGGTTGGCAAGTGCATTTCTCATTACCTTTCACGATGGTATCAGGTTTGATTTGTTCCCTAGGGAAGGATTTTCTCCTTGCACCTCATTACCTCTCTGCTCCTTAATCTGCTGCTCCTAGTCGAAATGCCAGCCGCCGCTCCCAGGACTCTTCCTGACAATGGTTAATTATAGAAGGCTCCATCACGCTGCACAGGCACAGGTCACAAAAAGACTGCTGGGGCCTTGTCCTGCCCTCAGGAGCAGTCAGCAGGGTCCCTTTCCTCCCAGGTTTGAAGGGGCTCCACCAGTGCCCTGCCACCCGCCATGCGGGGTCACTCACCTCCTCCTGCACAGCCAGCCAGCCCTCATGGGAGGTGACACTGAGATACTGTCACCCCACCTTCTCAGCCCTCGCTGCCACTTGCTTTGTGCTCACAGCAAAGTGCCTGGGACCCATCAAAGTGGGAGCTGGGACTCTTTTGATCCTCATCTCCAAAGCTCTTAAAAGAGGATGAGGCAGAGGCCAGCCGGCGGCAGCTCCTCTGTCCCTGCTCACAGCTCAGACACCTTCTGAGCTCAAGCCTACAAGAGGTCAGCCTGCAAGCCCACAAGCAATCAGCTCTGCTTGCTCCTTGTGTTGCTCCTCACAGCAGCAGCTGTGCAGTCTGAGCTTCTCCCTGAAGCACAGAATTTGTGCCCTGCTTACTCCATCAGCACAAGGCTGGCTTGATGCTCCCAGCCTGGCACCTTGGGCAAGAAGGAGCTTCTCAGCAGTTGTTTTTTTCCCATGCACAGCTCGCTCTGCAGTGGCAGGCAGGGATTTCCCCTGCTTTGTTTGGATGTAAATCATAGAGCAGAGTCATAAAATGTTTTGACTAGGAAGGGACCTTTATGAAATGGCTACAGAAGGTGTAGGAGCAGAAGAACCAGGACAAGCACAACATCCTGTTGAAAGGAGAGGCACATTTCTGGTGTTATGCACCCCATAAACAGTGTCAGCTCAGCTGCACACCACCTCTGCAGAGCTGACAGGTGATTGAAAGCTGTTCAGTTACAAGGAATGGAAGCTTGCTTTGGTCCTTTTCTGATCTAGCAAGGGATGGAGAAAAGAAACACAACCTTTGCAGGAAAACCTTGCTTTGCAGAATGGGAAGGGTGCAGGAACCATCTCCCTGTGGATCTGCTGCCCCAGCACAAAGGACAGAATTAATCACTTGGTTTTGATACTTCTTGATTTTGGTAGGTTAAGTGTCAGCTTTGGTGACATGCAGGGTATGAGCCAGTCAGTTAGACTAGCTTGGAAAGTCCTAATGAGTGACAGAGTCGTTACTGTAACTTTAATTAGCACCAGCACAGTTAGGAGGCCTCTTGGGTAGGTGTTAGCTCCTCAGCGCACACTCTTTAGGGCACAGAGCATCATCTTGTTCTCTGTTTACACAGCACCTAACACTGTGGCCTGGGTTAATCACCAGGCCTTGGGGATCCCAAATGCAGAGAAGGAAATGTTTCAATTATGCTGCAGCCAAGCCAATCCCTTCTCCTCCAGGCCTACTGCAAAGCCTTCTCCTCAGACGGCCCTGGGCACCCATCACAGCACTGCTGAGGCTGCTGTCAGCTTGGTGCCTCTTCCTGGGGAAAGTTTCCTGCCCTTTGGGGAAAACCTGCCTTGGGTTTCCCAGGAGCATCTCTGTGTTACACACTACCCTTGGTATAAGGCCAAAAGGGGATCTGCCAGGTCTGCTCACTACAGCCCTAACCCAGACCCTACCCAGGTGCACAGCTCGTGGAAGGGCTGGGACTGCTGCTCCCAGAGGAAACCAGCTCCTTATCCCAACCAAGCCCTGAAGAGACCAGACACTTTTATATCCCCAAGCAAATGAGCAAAGAGACAAAAGAATGCACTCCCCTTTGCTGCCACTGGTAAGCATTTGGGAAAAGGCACTCATCCTCTCAAAGCAAGGCTGCTGACTGACCTGCCACCAGCACAGAGGATGGCAGCCACAGTCACACTGCTGAACCTGATCCCAGGCACTGCTGCAATGCAAATGCAATCCCTGAGACTGAAAGGAAGCCCTTGCCCCACAATTGCTCACACCATACAGCCTTTGACAACCAGCATCAGAAGCTCAGCATGAATCCTCAATCTCCTTGGAAACCTCAGTTGCAACACTGAGGATCAGATCCTCAGGTACTGCCATCAGCACTGCTCCACTGACTCCCCTCTTCACTGGCCTTGGCAGCTACATGAAAAACACCCTGAGTTACTGACAGGAATTTGAGGAAAATCAATTCCTTTCTCTTGTAGATATTTGCTGTGGGTTGGTCACAAACAGCTCCCCTCCAGTGCTTGCTCTGTCGTCGCCTCGTGATCCCACACAGCTCCCTAACAGCACTGAAAGTTGTGGGTTACATTGCAGGGAAAAAACCCAGCAGCCAGGAGCTCTTCCTCCAGGTGTTTCCCCCTGTGGGAACACCTTGAATTGTGTGCCACCACAGCACTTCAAGGAGGCACTCTGTGCCAACTACTCGTGGACGTCTCCTGCTTGAGAAGGAGAGCCAGAGACATGCTGCCCTTTCTCACCCAGCCAGGCACAGGAACCAAAACTCAAGGTATCACATCCAAATCCCACAGGCTCCATCCGTGCTCTCCTGCTACAGGGCACACCATGAGGGAATCACAGAATGTTAGGAGCTGCAATGGACCTCCAGAGAGCATCCAGGGCAGGATGACCCAGGGCAGGACACACAAGAACACATCCAGCTGGGTCTTGGAAGTCATCAGAGAAGGAGACTCCACAACCTCTCTGAGCAGCCTTCTCCAGGGCTCCATGACCCTCACCATACTGCAAGTGTCTCCTCATGTTGAGGTGGACCCTCCTGTGTTCCAGCTTGTATCTGTGTTCCTTGTCCTGTCCCTGGGCACCACTGAAAAGAGCCTGGCACCTTCATCCTGACACCCACCCCTCAGATATTGATAGACATTGATCAGATCCCCTCTCAGCCTTCTCCTGTCCAGACTAAACAGCCCCAGGGCTCTCAGTCTCCCTTCACAGCAGAGATGTTCCAGTCCCCCAGTCACCCTCATAGCCTCTGTTGGACTCTCTCCAGCAGATCCTTGTCTCTCTTGAATTGGGGAGCCCAGACCTGGACACAGTATTGCAGGTATGGTGTCAGCAGGGCAGAGCAGAGGGGCAGGAGACCCTCCCTGGACCTGCTGGGCACACTTTTCATACTGCAGCCCAGGAAACCATGCTTTTAACAGCAGGGGCAATTACTTGGGTTTATTTTTATCCCTCTCTGTGCACAGGAATTGCAGGCACCTGCAAGTTTTTGCATCCTTTGGTCTTCTAAGAGACATTTTAGCCCCTTCCAAGCACACCCATCACCTACCAATCTCATTTTTGCATACACCCAAATGCCAAGCAGCCTGTCTCCTCTGCAATCCACACACCCCAGGTAATTGGTCCACTAGCAGGACTGAGCCAGCTCCTGTTATTGCTTCAATAAAACATTTGGCAGAAAATAGAACCATCAGCAGAATCTCCAACCAAGCACCGAGCAGCTCAGCGTTTATCTGTCTGCTCATCCATGTCAGTGCTTTGTGTCAGCATGAAACATTGGGCTCCACACTTCACACTTGCCCTGCTGAACTACAGCAGAGTGAAATATTTATGCTGCTCCCTGAGAAGCTACAGGATAGCCATCAGTCACAGAGGGTTAAAACAATGGTGTGGCAGCCACTCACCCCTTATTAAGCCTGCAAAATGCACTAAGGCAGCTGCCTGAGCTGCTCCTGTGCTGCTCAGCTAGGACCAGGCAAGCACTCTCCCATTTGGAATTCACTTAAATCTTAGCAACCTGGTGCCAATGCATTGGAAAGGTTGAGTGCACTGCACAGCATCAGCTGCAACAGAATCACAGAATGGGTTGGGTTGGGAGGGACCTCCAAAGGTCACCCAGCCCACCCCCCCTGCACTGAGCAGGGACATCCTCCACTGGAGCAGGTTGCTCAGAGCCTTGTCCAGCCTGACCCCGAGTATCTCCAGGATGGGGCCTCAACTACCTCCCTGGCCAACCTGTTGCAGTGTTCCACCACCTTCATGGTGCAGAACTT
Source organism: Dryobates pubescens (assembly GCF_014839835.1). Classification (NCBI taxonomy): domain Eukaryota; kingdom Metazoa; phylum Chordata; class Aves; order Piciformes; family Picidae; genus Dryobates; species Dryobates pubescens. The sequence goes on from NC_071628.1 coordinate 6,109,532, forward strand.
GTTCCTAGCATCCAATCTAAATCTGCTCTGCTCTCCTTTCAAACCATTGCTCCTTGTCCTGTCCCTGCAGGCCTTTGCAAGCAGTCTCTCTGCAGCCTTCTTGTAGCCCCCTTCAGGTACTGGAAGACTGCTTTTAGGTCTTCCTGGGGCCTTCTCTTCTGCAGGTGGAACAACCCCAGCTCCCTCAGCCTGTCCTTGTACCAGAGGTGCTCCAGCCCCTTGATCATTTTTGTGGCCCTCCTCTGGACCTGCTCCATCAGGTCTATGTCTTTGTGTTGAGGGCCCCAGAGCCTGACACCACACTGCAGGTGAAGTCTTCCCAGCCCTGCACAAATAAACCTATCCTGCTCCATAAATGAATATCCTTCCAGGTGTCATTAGGGATGCTACTGTCTAAGGCTAAGACTTGTGTTCCAGTCTAGCTGCTTTCACAACCTGGGAGGGCTATGTGAGGCTCTAACCATCACACTCACGTCCCCTGAGGTTTAACTTACAGTCACCTGAGGTCTCGTGTCTCATTCTCAGACTCTGCCAAATGTCCACCCAAAAGAACACCTCAACAAGTACTTTTGTATTTCACTATTACTCAGCAAGCCTGCAGAAGCCCCTTGAGAACCCCAGAATCACTCAGTGCCACCCACAGAAGTTCCTGGTTTTGCAAATTCAGAGTAAAAGATAGAACTGCTTGGAAATGCTTCAGCTGCCAGCCCGCGACAAATGACTTCTCTGCTCCTGATGTTCAGATGTGTGAGCAGAGTTGGGAACAGCCTGATTGGGACTACATGGGCAAGGGAAAACATCTGGCTTAAAGGCTTGCAGCTGGGTTTTCCCTGGAATTTTGAAGCACCAAAACACTCTGAAATAAGATGTACCAAGGAGAGGACAAATGGCATTAGAGCCACTTTACAGCACATCAATGCACGGTGTGCCGTCAGCAAAGGCTGACTGCAGATCTGCTCCTTCAGAGAAACAAGGCCCTGGGGCTTGAACTGTGTGTGCTGGGATGGTCACAGCACTGCTGCAGCCTAAAATCCAAGGAGCTTGGGGTAGCTTTATGTGTTCTCACATTCAATTCTGCCAGATTTGAAGAGCTGCACTTCCTGCACTGTTTAGCTGAGCACTTCCTCAAATCCTTCCACTCAGCATAGGTGTGTACTGCTTCATTTCCTCACTCTTGGCCCTCTTTTGCATGCTGCTGCCTGTGGATTTTTGCAGCAACCTATGACAAAATGAACCATTTGGGGGTGGGGGGTTTTTGGGGGGTCAATACATCATGCATCACTATCAACATTTCCAGTGCCCTTTGGCTCATGCAGCAGAGAGCCTACTGTGAAACATGCAGAAATGTACATGGCTAAGAGCTCAGCTTCCTTGGCAGTGCCTAAACCTGGCTCCTGACACCGTTTGTTGGGAACATGGGCAAGCCTGCAGGCAGGGTTCAGTGAACACAAAGAGTTGTGGTGGTTCTTGTGCTGGTCTGGAGGTGATGGCACCTCCACCCTCAGCACCACAACAGCTGAGCACTCCTGCTGCTTCCAGCACAAGATTTTCTTCCATCTCTTCAAGCTTGCCCAGCTTAACCTCCTCCTGACTGCCCCTGGAATCCTCCACCTGCCCCACTCCAATCCCTGATTGCTTTGGACACCTTGGGCTAGAGCCTTTGTTCTCCTCTGGCTGTGAGTGCAATGCCTGGATGAGATTTTAATTGTAGGAAAACAGCCTAAATGGCACCAAAGCTCCCCAGTAAGAGCATGGGATGCTGACACCTGCTGGCACAGGCCTTCATGTCACTCCTGCACAGCAACCTGCCACCCACTTACACCCCACAAGCTGACTCCCATCTCACACACACACACACCCCCCAGACAGCAGAAGCAGGAACCAAAACCCCTTATGATGTCAAACATGAAGACCAAGAGCTGTCCTTAAACCGTGGAACAGCAACATGAGTCTCCTGCTCCCTGAAAGCCAGCAGCTCTTGGCCAGGTCCTGGCAGTGTATTTTGAGTCTCAACAAAGACAGAGGGCATTAACTGTGCCAGGAAGACAAATCCTTCGTAGCTGGAAAAGTGCTGACCTCATTTAATTGCCAACTAAGCTGGCAGAAAACCAATCCTAGGAAAAGGAAAGAAAGGAGCAGGGGGAGGGGGGTGAAAAGTAGTAATTTCCTGGCACATTCATGAGCTGAACCTGCTCAGCAGTGAGTACTGGAGATGGCACTGGAGCTGGGAGGATGAGGGGAGCACAGAGCTGGAAGCCACACAAAGGCAGCAGGACCGTCCCTTCTGGCACCAGTGGCTGTCAGCAGCGCTCAGCTGTGTCACCGAACTACCTTCAGTCTACACACCACACACCTGGGCAGCAGGGAAAAGCTTCCTCTCCTGTCCCCCAGCTGCTGTGCACAAAGGCACCGAGACAAGCTTGGTGCTGGGCTCTTCCTTTCCAGAAGCAAAACTGAAGGGGAGACCAAACCATCTGTTTGGATTAACTTCCACAGCCAGACACAGGCGAGCTCCTATCTCCCGTGTCTGAACCTGCTGCACAGCCTCATGGCACGCTCCAGACATGAACCTGAGCTCTTATTTGTTTTTGAAAGACTCCTGTTTCTAGGAAACAGGATGAGGAACATGCCAGTGGCACTGCTCACACTCGAAATTAGCCCTCTGAAACAAAGCACTCGAGAGCTCCTTGCAGTGAAATCGAAAGCCCTTGCCTGAGTTGCTTTCACTTCCCTTTAAACTCCAATTGATTACAGCAGAAGGAATCTTTTCTGTTGTTTTGCTGAGTGCAAGGGGAATGTTTTCTGCAAGCAGGCAAACATGGATGTGACACTGAACATGATTGCAAGGCAAAGAGCTGGCTTCAAGCCTTAGTGAACTTTATGAAAGCCAAAAAGCTGTAGCGGTGCTCTGGGAGCTCCCAGCCCTCCAGGGTCCCTGCAGGGTACCCTGGCACCAGTGGTATTAAGATGAAGCCACAGAGTGCTTACAGGTTAGTCTGTACCAAGGAAACTGAGGACATAATGACACCAAAGGGCATCACCAAAGGTCAGTTTTTGCATTTCAGGGCATTCTTGCAGAAGCCTGTCAAAGGAGGAGCCTCTTTGTAGTCGTTGCTGCAGCTGCAGCTGCTTCTGAACAGGGGCACTGGTGGAAGCTCAGCTGGAAGTGTCTGCACGCAGCTAGCAAACTGGGTGCTGATTGCTGTTAAGCTGTTTCAGAGGGCTGTGGAAGCTGGTGCAGACATCAAGGGGAAAGGCAGACCCCAGCTCCAGGGGAGAGCAATCCCAGTGGCAGTGCTGCAGTCCCACATCCTTCACCTGGAGGCAGGGACGCAGAACCCCCCCCGAGGGAGGCAGTGGCCATCACAGCCTGCTCCAGCTCCTCAAACATTTTATTTCCAAACAAGTATTCTCCTAGCTCTACCTGTTGTGGAACAAGCTAGAGAGAAGGATGCTCAATTCTTTTATGGATCTTTAATACTGGCACAGGCCTTTTTGTAATCATTATGGGACACCTGTCTGAGGAATGTCTTTACCTGGGCATGACATTTTCCCTCAGGCATCTTTTCTCCCATACAAAATCAGAGACTGCAAAGGCTGAGAGAGCAATGGCTGGAGCTCTTACAGCTCCAGAACAGCTTCTGTATGGCAATAAGCAAATGGGCAGAGTTTGAGGGAAGAAGACACTACAGACACAATACAGCTTCAACTAAACAGCTAATAATGAGAAGAAAAGTCAACCAAACATCCTTCTGCACTTCCCATCACAGCAGAATGAGGTGTCACCTGAAGTGAGAGCAGCCAATGTAGAATTAATACAAGGAGCAGAGGATTTCACCCATGGTAGGGCTACAATGGAATATTAACATCACCAGGAACATAATAGTTCCCATTACAGCTAACTAACCAGTGCAGCTCACAGCTGTCAGAAGGCAGCAGAGCCAAGAGCTTAAGGCAAATAAAATTAGCTGCTGCCCACAGGTAAAGGGAAAGCAGAGCTTTTGTTTGTAAGGGGCTAAGCTGGGGGCTGCAGCTGCAGAGGGAGGAAGAAATGCCCCAATTTCCATTCATAGATTCATAGAATGTATCAGGTTGGAAGGGACCTTGAAGATTATCTTAGTTCCAACCCCCTCCTATGGGCAGGGTCACCTCCCACTGGATCAGGGTGCTCAAGGCCTCATCCAACCTGCCCTTGATCACCGCCAGAGGGGACATTAATGACCTCCCTGGCAAACCTGTTCAGCTGTCTCCCCATCCTCATTGTAAGGACTGTCCTCATCTTTATTGCTACACAGATAGCAGCACCCTGTGAGATTTCCTGATTTGCAAAACACATGGGGCTGGACTGCATGTCCAGAGCTCTGATCCTGTCTCTTGCACAAGACATGATGCTGGACTGCATGTCCAATGATCTGATCCTGTCCCTTGCACAAGACATGATGCTGGATTGCATGTCCAGAGCTCTGATCCTGTCTCTTGCACAAGACATGATGCTGGACTGCATGTCCAATGATCTGATCCTGTCCCTTGCACAAGACATGATGCTGGACTGCATGTCCAGAGCTCTGATCCTGTCCCTTGCACAACACATGGTGTTGGATTGCATGTCCAGAGCTCTGATCCTGTCCCTTGCACAACACATGGTGTTGGATTGCATGTCCAGTGCTCTGATCCTGTCCCTTGCACAACACATGGTGTTGGATTGCATGTCCAGTGCTCTGATCCTGTCCCTTGCACAACACATGGTGCTGGACTGCATGTCCAGAGCTCTGATCCTGTCCCTTGCACAACACATGGTGCTGGACTGCATGTCCAGAGCTCTGATCCTGTCCCTTGCACAACACATGGTGCTGGACTGCATGTCCAGAGCTCTGATCCTGTCTCCTGCACAACACATGGTGCTGGACTGCATGTCCAGGGCCCTGATCCTGTGTGAGGGGAAGCAAGCATCCTCTCTCCACAAGAAGCCTCAGCACCAGAACGCTAACGCCTCGCTTGCACTGAATTTGCTCTCCTTATGCATCTCAGACTACCATGCCTCATTGTCTCCAAGCAGAACTTCATTCCCAACTTTAAATCATTTCATTAAAAAATAAATTACATTAAGAGCTGAGCCTCCATTTTCAATTTTGCTTCCTGCATGCTCTCAGGTTTTCTTTCACATGACCAGCACAAAAAGATTTCAAATGATCATCCATCCCTTGACATATTTTGTACTGTTAAGTTTTAATCAAGGCTCCCAGAGGAGAGGAAAATCTAATAGTGCCTTCAATCACTTTACAATCTTGTTTGGTGTTATGTTGTTGCTGCTGGTTTGGGGTTTTTTTCCTCTCTTCCTGAGCAGTAATATTTAACATCTCTGCTCCTCACGTGCTCGTATTTCATTCATTCCAGATCCATTTCAATCTGCATAGATCTCATTTAAACACTCCCCCATTCCCCCCTGCCTGTCATTTAGCACACATCACCTTCAGACTGATTAGCATCATTCTGCCTGCTCCCATGGGGCCTCCATGTGCAGCTACACAACAGCTGATGGAGCTCGAGCAGCAGATCAGACCTCTCCTGGGCTCCAAGCCACAGCAGGGCCCCCTCACACCCCCCTAACCCCTAATGTGCCTCACATTTCAAAGCCCTCCCATTTCTGGTGCCTCTTTTTGGTTGAGGGAGGGGGCAGGCCATCATCTTTTTATTCACATCCCATTTTATTTCACAGCAGTAAGTCAAACCTATTCCTCTTAAGAGTGCCTTGCCACCACTCCAGTCGTGCTTCCAAAGAACTGTGCTGAGATCTGGAGTAACTCAGAATGCTGATGGCAGCACAAGGCCAGCAGTCCCAGCTGCAAACACAGCCTCTTGGAATGTAAAGAGCAGGAGTTTAAAGACAGGTGAAAAAAAGCTTCTGCAGGGTACATCCCAGTAGCAAGGTTTAAAAATCACAGACTCCTGGAACGGCTCAGGTTGGAAGGGACCTCAGAGATCATCTCCTCCGACCTCCTCACCATGGGCAGGGACACCTCTCAACTACACTCAGCTGCTCAAGGCCTTATCCAACCTGGCCTTCAACAACCCCAGGCAGGAGGCAGCCACAGCCTCCCTGGGCAGCCTATTCTAGGGTCTCACCACCCTCCTACTGAAGAACTTCTTCCTCAGCTCCAGTCTAACCCTGCTCTGCCTCAGCTTCAAACCATTCCCCCTTGTCCTGTCTCTAGACACCCTCATGAGAAGTCCCTCTGCAGCCTTCCTGGAGGATCCCTTCAGGTACTGGAAGGCAGCTCTAAGGTGCCCCTGGAATCTTCTCTTCTCTAGGCTGAACTATCCCAGTTCCCCCAGCCTGTCCTCACAGCAGAGGTGTTCCAGCCCTTGGATCATCTTTGTGGCCTCCTCTGGACTCCCTCCAGCAGCGCTGTGTCCTTCTCATGCTGGGGACACCAGAGCTGGAGGCAGGATTGGAGGTGAGGTCTCAGCAGAGCAGAGTCAAGGGGCAGCCTCCTCTCTCTTGACTCTCAAAGGTGATCTTTCCAACACCCCCTGCAGCAAGCAGGGACATCTTTAAGCAGAGAGAGAGGCTCCTGGGAGCAGAGCTGCTGTATGCTTTAGCAGGCAAGTGGCAGATGGTTTGGCATCCCCACTGCAGACAAGATGCTGGATTTCCACGGGTGACATTTTTCATCTTGGGTAGTTATGCCAGGGTGGGCAGAAGGGGAGGTATGTTCTTTTATTTCAGGCAAGATGGTTGCTCAGCACAAAGCCAGCAGCACAGAACGATGAAGAAAGCTCTGTTGCTCCATTCTTTAAGGCAGGAACTTACACTCTTGCTTGTAGAGCTCTGTGTCAGCAGCGTGGCTTCAGCCCCCTTCAAACCCATCTGAGCTGGGCTCATGCAATGTGGTAGGTGTTTGAAATCCTGCCATTGGCACAGGCTTAGGAAAGTTGTGTCAGGGTGAGTGCTGGGCCTCTCTGAAGATGACATCCATCCTCTCTGGACTGCTGCTGGAGTCACAGCAGCATGGGTGGCCCCACAGCTCTCTCCAGGAGCCACTGTCAGTTGCCAGGGCACATTCATAGGCTCATAAAACAGTTTAGGTTGGAAGGGACCTTAAAGATCATCCAGTTCCACCCCACTACCATGGGCAGGGACAACTTCCACTAGAGCAGGTTGCTCAAGGCCATCATCCAGCCTGGCCTTGAACACCTCCAGAAAGGGGGCATCCACAACCTCCACCTTAGCTACTCATGCCCACCCTACACAGGTTGCACTGATACAGCTGCACAGTAAACTGGATCCATTCATCTGGGATAAAAACATCCCAGCCACAACAGGCTAGAAGAGAGGAGGAAAATACCCTTCATGCAGAGCTATCCCAGCTTGCCCTGGAGAGGCAGGAATATGCTGACACCGTGAGGAGGGAAGACTCCCTCTGCTGCAGACAGAGGACACGTAAGCTGCAGGCTCAGCTCCTCCTGCCCTGCTCCTGGCTGCCAGGACTCCAAAGGACTTTCATTTTGGTGGCTACTCCTAGTCCCAGTGGCTGGGGCAAGACTGGGAACTGAAACATGGAAGGAAATGGAGACTGAAGTTCCACTAAGAATTTTGGTTTGGCCACCCGTTTATGCAACCCCTCAGCACCAGCTTCCTGCCAGCCCTTCAGCTGCAGCAGTCCAAATGCCTGTGGTGGCCTCCTCTGGGAGAAGAGCCTTTTATTGCTGTTGCATTACTTCTAACCAAAACTGGTTCCCAGTGTAGCTCCCAGGGTGGCTGCAGGGGCATCTGTGCTGGCACACCAGAGGAAGAGCAGGGAGCGAGAGGAGGAGAGAGGGCAGTGGCTTACTGAGTCAGGCACTGCCCAAAAGATGCCATCACAAACAGAGTCTTTTGTGCTGTTCAGTACAGAAAGTGCTGCTGAGGAGAGAAGGAGTTTGCTAAGCCAGTGAAAAAGAGAAAGAAGCCAGCACAGTGGGGAAGGAAATGAGTAAATTGAGATGGGGAATCTTGTACATGGGGAAGGAAACAAGTAAGAGAAGACATAGCACAGGATCTCCTCCCCTTTGGCAGGGGCAAGCTATTTATGTTGGCCCAGCTGCCCTGAAATGACAGCCTGAGAGCAGCAGCAATGAGGAATGGGGTGAGGGAAGGACACCTGGAGAGGGCAGAGAGCAGAAGGGTGGAAAGAGGCATTGTGGTGGTAGAGGAATTAAAGCTTAGAAAAGGGTGCCCAGCCCAAGTCTGGGAACTGAGCATTTTGGAGGCACCAGAGAAGAAACTGTGACGTTTGGGAAAACACCCAGGAGCCTGTGCTCACTGGGCACAGCTCTTCTGCAGAACTCAGAGCCAGGAGCCCCAACCTCTGCTGCTTCTCTCCCCATCGCCAAATCCCCACAGGCATCTTCCAGTGGCTGAACGCTGCAGTGACGAGGAGCCCACACAGAAATGATCTCTGTCTCCATACCATGGCAAGAGAGGCCTGCAGCTGGCACAGAGAGAAAGCAAATGACTGAGCACCTACTTGGTAGTGGTGCTGGCTAAAAGCAAGCAGCTTTGAAAGAGCCCAGACCATTGCACCTGGGTTCATCTTGGAATGGTGAATGACATTTGTACACGAGCCTGGTCCTTGCATTTCTGAGGAGAGCACCTCACCATCCCTCAGGGTAAGCAGATTCAGATCCAGGATATCTGCTAACCCATTTTTCATCCAAACTAAAACATCTTGGACCCAAACTCCTCTCCCCCTCACCCAGCTGAATGTTTTAAAAGTAGTCTCTCACAAGCCTCATCCCTGGAGGTTTTTCAGGCCAGGCTGGATGTGGCTGTGAGCAGCCTGCTGTAGTGTGAGGTGTCCTTGCCCACAGCAGGGGAGTTGGAACTGGCTGATCCTTGGGGTCCCTTCCAACCCTAATAATTCTATGATTCTGTAATTTATCACACACCTTTAGCTGCTAGTCAGAAGTTCAGGTCAGTGATGAACACTTAAGCCTACTACCTGCTCATGATTAAGGGTTCCCTCAGTTCAAAGCTGGCCACCTGGCCCCCTTCAAAGAAGCCACCTCCATGAATTTTACCATCTGGAGACACTCAACAGGGATAATCTCTTTTCAGAGGAATCCCTTCAGGTTTTCACCCAGAATTCTCAGGACAAGCTTAAGTCATAATAAATAACAGCACATAATAAATAACCTTGCATGTCCAGCCCTCTGAATCACCCCACCTCCCTAAACCACACCGAAATTAGAGCTGCTGGGGAAGTGTCCTTTACAGTTCTGGAGGAGTAGTGTCAACAAAACAGTCAGAGAGCAGGGTTTTATCTGATCTGCTCCCTCCAGTGTTGTGCAAGGTATCTACTTTCCTGTAAACAATGACTCCAACGTGCCTGAACTTTCATCAAAATATGACCTTGGGCAAAACCTGACACCAGGGCACATTTTGATGGGCAGGGATCCAAATGGGAGCTGCCACCTATTAGCACAATGTACCACTGGCTTGGTCCACAAGTTGTCTAAACCTTTCAGTAGATATAGGTGGAAATGAACCAAGTTACAGAAGCCAGAGAATGGCTCAGGTTGGAAGGGACCTCAGAGATCATCTCCTCCAACCTCCCCACCATGGGCAGGGACACCTCTCCACTAGACTCAGCTGCTCAAGGCCTCATCCAACCTGGCCTTCAACATCCCCAGGCAGGAGGCAGCCACAGCCTCCCTGGGCAGCCTATTCCAGAGTTTCACCACCCTCCTACTGGAGAACTTCTTCCTCAGCTCCAGTCTGACCCTGCTCTGCCTCAGCTTCAAACCATTCCCCCATGTCCTGTCTCTAGACACCCTCATGCACCAGGGGAAGTTTAGGCTGGAGGTGAGGAGAAAGTTCTTCCCAGAGAGAGTTGGTAGCCACTGGAATGTGCTGCCCAGGGAGGTGGTGGAAGCCACCATCCCTGGAGGTGTTCAAGAGGGGACTGGATGTGGCATTTGGTGCCATGGTTTGGTAGTCATGAGGTGCAGGGTGATAGGTTGGACTTGATGATCTTTGAGGTCTTTTCCAACCTTATTGATTCTATGACTTGTCCCTCTGCAGCCTTCCTGGAGGATCCCTTCAGGCACTGGAAGGCAGCTCTAAGGTGCCCCTGGAGTCTTCTCAGTCCTACTCCAAATGAAACATCTGAACTTCTTTCACCTTTTCCCCTCCTATTACTGTGGCCATTTAGCTTAAAGAAAGCCACTTTTCACATGACAACTGCTGTCACCCATGCACAGCAGAGCAGATGACATATTTTCTACCACCAAAAGTGCCATGAACCCTTTGTTTATGCCAGGAGGTGTGATGTGGTGCCCTGCCAAGATGAACATGGCTACACCCTGCTCAAGCAGCGAAGGGCCCCTCTCCACAAGCTCAACACTGCCTCTGAGTGCCACCACAGAGTGGCAAACTGAAGGCAAAGCTCGTACCTCGTCTTCTACTTGAGCTATTCTGCACAACACCCATGCCTGCAGTTTTAAGGACAGTGAGAATTTAAGCTTTTTGTAATGCAAAATGAATCCACTCAGAAGTGACATAACTTATTTATGTACCTGCAGGGTGTTTCTTGGAAATTACACAGCAACTTCTGCCAGCACTGGGCACATTACTGCTGGAACACCGTGTTAGCTCCTTCTAACAACAGAAATGCCTCAGATCACCACACTATTTGATAACATCACAGAGATAAACGTTTCAGCCATGCATAATTCCAGCAATGGAGGATGGGTGTAGTAGCAAGGCAATTTGCATTCCTGCAAGGGCACTGAAGTGCAAAGAATCAAGAGAGTCACAGAATGGCAGGGGTTGGAAGGGACCTCCAGAGAGCATCCAGTCCGTCCCCTGCCCTGCCAGGGCAGGGTTGGGGTTGCTTAGCCTGGAGAAGAGGAGGCTTAGGGGAGACCTTAGAGCTGTCTACAACTACCTGAAGGGAGGCTGTAGCCAGGTGGGGGTTGGTCTCTTCTGCCAGGCAACAAGCACCAGAACAAGAGGACACAGTCTCAAGCTGCACCAGGGGAAGTTTAGGCTGGGTGTTAGGAAGAAGTTCTTCCCAGCAAGAGAGATTGGCCATTGGAATGTGCTGCCCAGGGAGATGGTGGAGTCACCATCACTGGAGGTGTTTAGGAAGAGACTGGATGGGGTGCTTGGTTTAGTTGATTAGATGGTGTTGGGTGCTAGTTTGGACTCGATGATCTCAAAGGTCTTTTCTAACCTGTTCTATTCTATTCTATTCTATTCTATTCTATTCTATTCTATTCTATTCTATTCTATTCTATTCTATTCTATTCTATTCTATCCTATCCTATCCTATCCTATCCTATCCAGTTCTGTTCTGTTCTGTTCTGTTCTGTTCTGTTCATTCAGAAGCTGGTGAGCCTGAGGTATGGAAACTGTCTGCTGGGTGAATTCTCACCTAGAGAATATGCTCCCAGGCTGAGGTTTTGAGCATGAGCTCAACCTGAGTTTTCCATTAATACCAATAAGCATCCCTGCAGATGCTATGGGAAGACACTGCTGCATTTACAGCAAGAATGCAAATGATGAATGCAGACACAGGAAATTTGTTTGAAAAGTTGGGGAGGTTGGGGAATTTTAGGTTAAGAAAGAGAAGAGGTTGGGGCCAAAACCCACATGCCATTAGGAACTTCATGCTTAAGAAGAACCCAGTGCCTGAGACAGCATTATTAGATCAGAATAAAAATGTGAGAGAATACTGAGGGAACAGACTTTGCAATATTCATCCAGGCCTACAAGAAAGTCCTTTGATTTTCAGTCTAAGGTCTCAGTCCAGAGAGCTGTTCTGCATGGGCAGGCTTCACATCAGCACTATGATTCATCTATGCCATACAATCTGAAGGATCTAAGAACTCAGAAAATTCCCCTGTCAGCCTACAAACATCACCTGAAAAGTTCCCTACCCTTTCAGGCAGTGCAAACTAAAGTTCTCAGAGTGCACCCTACAACTGTGAATGCCCACAGCTTCCAGCCACCCCCAGCAAGCCTGTCCCCTTCAACAGGCTCTGTGCTACGCTTGCCAAGACTGCACTGAAGATGTCCATGAACGGGACCAAGAAGTTGGTTTTCCTGGAGGGTTGAGTCTTCTTCAGCTGGATTAGCTGTGCAGCCTTGCTCCTGCCCTGCTGGCATACCCCAGAGGTGGCAAAGGGTAAAGAAAAGCAGGCAAGAAGAGGGGGGAGCACTTGCTCACATTGACTTCAGCACCTCTCCAGCATTCAGACCCAAGTGTAACATTTCACTCTTGCTATTGGATTATTTCCTACTGGCCTGCAAGTTACTCCTGCTCAGGAGCCCCACAATGTAGGAAGAAAACACTCACCACCAGCAAGAGCCTCCTCTCTTGCACTGTCATCATCACTAGGCTGAAGAATATTCCAGGATGTCAAAGCAAGGGATGAAATATCTTCAGCTGACAGCAGCTTCAGCATGTCCATGTGATTGCTCTGAGGCTTGTAGCGTGGGATAAAACACTCTTTACCTTGCTTAAAAATATCCTGGATGATTTCTCCTGTCTGGATCTCATCTGGCATGCTCAGGAAGATTGCAATTCTTCTGGATTCTTTGTACTTGGGATGGCCAAGCACCTACATGGGAAATGGATGCAACTAGTTGATGAAATCATTGTGGTAAGGTGGGGAAAGTATCAGTTGAAGAGGGTAGAGACACAAACCACTATGCAGCATAAAGATAATAAATGGGTTTTGTTCCCTGCACCACCACTTCTAACATCAGCAAAAGCAAAACAGGCACCCAGTGAACACTGCAACAGAGGTTTGGGCCAGCAGAATACCCCCAAATTTGGAGGCAATCTCCTGACCCTTTAAATATTTGGGGCTGTTCAGTCTAGAGAAGACTCCAGGGAGACCTTATTGTGGCCTTTCAATACTTAAAGAGGGCTTGTAAGAAAGATGGAGACAGATTCTTTAGTGGAGCCTGCTGCAATGGGACAAGGGGTGACGGTTTTAAACTAAAAGAGGGGAGATTCAGAGGAGACCTAAAAAGAAATTGTTTATATTGAGGGTGATGAAACACTGGCACAGGCTGCACAGGCAGAGTGGTAGATTCCCCATCCCTGGCAACATTCAACAGGTTGGAGAGGGCTCTGAGCAACCTGGTTTAGCTGTGGATGTCAACTGACTGCAGGAGGGTTGGACTAGATGACCTTTAAAGTTCCCCTCCAACCCAAACTGTTCTCTGATTCTATGACTTGTGCCATATCATAGTGCAGACATCTTCAAATGCTCAGCATCACTGGAGACAGGTACATCAGGTGAGAACTGCCAGCTCATGCATGACAGGAGGCTTTTGCAGTCCATTCCTTCCATGCTTTTTACAGGCTGCATCTCCCATCCAGGCCTGGGCAGAATGAGCAGCAACTCAAAAGCCACTCAGCATCAGAACAGATGACTGCACAGCACAGCCTTCCAAGACCAGGTCCCTCTTGCTTTCCTTAACCTGAAATGCCTTCCCTACAGCAAGTTTAGCTATGTGACTTCAAACACCCCCAGCTTCTAGCAGGTGATCTTACTGGTGAGTATTTTTCAGAGGCTGAGGGAAAGGTGGCCTTGCCATTTGTTGATTCTCATGAGGCTCTCTGTGCTAGGCTTATAGAAGACTCAACAGAGGGAGGAAAATAAATCCATATGGTGAAAAAGAGTCAGCAGATACACACCTCACTGTGTCTCTGCCTCATTCCAGGTTGAATCCCACATGAAATTTTGAGAGCAAGTTTTCCAAAGCTTGGTTTCTCCTCCTCCAGTACCTTAACATTTGTTGTTACTTACACCTGGCCAAAACAAACACCAACGTGTCCTGTCCCAGTGCAAAGTGATTCATTCTTCTTCCCCCACTTGCAAAAACCTGTCCAAAATATCAGACAGTTGAGAAACTGCTTATCTGTGGAACAGAGGGCACAAATCCTCTGCTCTGTGTTTGCATAACTGGAAGCCAATGTGCTCTCCTGAGCTTCAGCCTTTGCCCTGGCCCTGTTCTGAGAGATAAATGCCCCTACCCGACTCCAGATAAGGTTCTCATTCCCTTAGTTTTTTTCACCCTTTGTTTCTAGCACAGCAGTTAAAGGCCCATGTGAAATATTCAGAGGATGGATATGTTTTTTGGAAGGAAAAAACCAAAATTAAACAAAACAAGCACTCTGGGCCAAATTATGGTCATGTGCTGCTTTGCCACAGAAGCATCTTCACGATTCCAAACCCTATTTTATTTGTCTCTGTAATTTGCTCACCCTTCACATGGGTTTTTCCAAGTAAGTGATTAACAGGCAGTCACAGAATCACAGAAGAGCCCACACTGCAAGGGACCTCAGAGATCATCTACTCCAACCTCCCCACCATGGGCAGGGACACCTCTCAGCTAGACTCAGCTGCTCAAGGCCTCATCCAACCTGGACTTCAACACCCCCAGGCAGGAGGCAGCCACAGCCTCCCTGGACAGCCTATTCCAGAGTCTCACCACCCTCCTACTGAAGAGCTTCTACCTCAGCTCCAGTCTAACCCTGCCCTTCCTCAGCTTCAAACCATTCCCCCTTGTCCTGTCTCTAGACACCGTCATGAGAAGTCCCTCTGCAGCCTTCCTGGAGGAGCATCTTCAGGTACTGGAAGGCAGCTCTAAGGTGCCCTTGGTGTCTTCTCCAGGCTGAACACCCCCAGCTCCCTCAGCCTGTCCTCACAGCAGAGGTGCTCCAGCCCTTGGATCACCTTTGTGCCCTCCTCTGGACTCCCTCCACCCAGCTGTGTGTCCTACTTATGCTGGGGACACCAGAACTGGAGGCAGGATTGGAGGTGGGGTCTCAGCAGAGCACAGCAAAGGGGCAGAATCCCCTCTCTAAGCTCTTGACCAGCAGAATGTCCATGGTAGCTTTTGTTGGAAAGAACAGACTTAGTCAAAGTGCAGACTCCTTCAAGTACCTGCGACTGATGTCACTGAGGGCCTCCAGAGATGAATGTTATCATGGCTTTGGAGAAGAGGGAAACAGAGCCACAGAACTCTCCCCTTGCAGAGTGGTGCTGTGTGCTGTGGGCCCCACAGGTCCAACCTGCTCCACTGTGTCCAAGTCACACATTGATGTAGAACAAAAATGAGGTGGAAGATGCAAACCCACATGCCAGCAGGAAGACACCATCTGGGGTTTCTGAACTGTGAAGACGGAGCTGCTACGACTCAGAGCCATTTCTAAGAAGACTGCAAACATTTCCACGCTTCACAAACATTACCTGCCCTTTGCTCACTGCCTGATGGCAATTTCTGCAGAACCAGAGCAAGCAGACAGCAGGACTTTAATCATCCCCACTGAAAGAGAATAATCACCCAGCAGCTAATTAAACAGGAGCAGCTTGGTCAGCCTGTAAAGCTATTTCACTCTGAATTTAAGGATCATTCTGAGCCGGGATTTTGTGACTGGGGATATTGTTCAGGTGTTATAAAATAACCTGCTCACTTTCATTAGCTGCAAGCACTGATCCAGGTTATAAAGCTGCCTTATGTTAGCCCAGCTACTCTCTCAAGAATTTCTTCTTGTCTGCTGTGTCACCCTCCTGCAAGGAAACCGCTTGCAGTCACTTGTGCGATGCCACCGGCTCGAGCGCGCTCAGGAGTGTCGACTTGTGACAGATAGTGAAGATGGCAAGATAACAGCCATTTCTGGGGCACATTTCCTGATGCCTTCTTAATAAGCAAAGCAAAAAGCTCTGTCTTTTAGTGTGCTCTCTTAGCAGAAATGCATCCTCTGGGGCTGGGTTCATCAGCTGCAGTTAGGCAAAGGCAGAGGAGCTCCTGAAAATGGGGTCCTATGCGGGCTAGGTGCTCATATAATTGGCAGAGGACTGCGCCTGTGAAGAGGATGCACGGCAGGATAGTCTAAACATCGAGAGATTGAAGTTGGGTATGTGATTACTGAAACACAGCATCATGATGACAGGACATTATTACTTTTTTTAAGCAATCCCAGTGGGAAAAAAAATGTTATGAGAGGTCCAGTGAAACTTCTTATGACCTACAGTTTCTCATGAAGTGGCTACACCTGAGTGTGAAGTGAAGACTATAAAACTACATGATGGTCTTCAGAGGTTCCTTCCAACCCCTATCATTCTATGATCCTCTGGCAGGATAGTAAGAATACAGATGTAGAACATCAAGAAGTAACAATACAGATGTAGAACATCTAGAAGTAGGAAGAAGTTCTTCACCATGAGGGTGGTGAGACACTGGAACAGGCTGTACAGGAAGGGGTGGAAGCCTCATGCCTGGAGGTTTTTGCAGCCAGGCTGGATGTGGCTGTGAGCAACCTGCTGTAGTGTGAGGTGTCCCTGCCCATGGCAGGGGGGGTGGAACTGGATTATCCTTGAGGTCCTTTCCAACCCTAACAATTCTATGATTCTATAATAAGTACCTGCTGGTGTCGCAACAAATAAAGGACTCTTCTCTAGTACATGTAGTCACTGCAAATTAAAACTTTATTGTGCTTATTAAAATGATCAAAGGCACCTATATAAAATTGTTGCCACCCAAAGACAAAAAGGCCATTTCCAAAGTACCTGCCAGCACCACACTGTGCTAGGACACCAGTTAAGTGAATGGAATGGAATGGAATGGAATGGAATGGAATGGAATAGAATAGAATAGAATAGAATAGAATAGAATAGAATAGAATAGAATAGAATAGAATAGAATAGAATAGAAGTAGAATTAACCAGGTTGGAAGAGACCTGTGAGATCATCGAGTCCAACCTATCACCCAGCACCATCTAATCAACTAAACCATGGCACTAAGTGTCTCATCCAGTCTCTTCCTAAACACCTCCAGTGATGGTGACTCCACCACCTCCCTGGGCACCACATTCCAATGGCCAATCTCTCTTGCTGGGAAGAACTTCTTCCTAACACCCAGCCTAAACCTCCCCTGGCACAGCTTGAGACTGTGTCCTCTTGTTCTGGCGCTGGTTGCCTGGGAGAAGAGACCAACCCCCACCTGGCTACAACCTCCCTTCAGGTAGTTGAAGACAGCAATAAGGTCTGCCCTGAGCCTCCTCTTCTCCAGGCTAAGCACCCCCAGCTCCCTCAGCCTAAATTGCAGGGGAGAAATAACCACCGAAAGCTACAGAAGAGCCACGACAGCCTGTTAGCAAGAGGCCAAAGCAAGGCAGCTGCTAATTTAGTCTGTGTATTGCTAGGCGCTGCCCGTAAAGCTAGCCCCATGTAACACGTGCAACGGTGAACACCCTCCAGCACCCCACCAGCACCCCACCAGCACCCCGCTGCTCTGGGGTTTCCGACAGGGTTTGCCTTCAGTTTCACACCCACCCCATCGCATGCCTTAACGTGCTGATGGCTGCACGCCCCGCCGCCACCAGCCGTGAGGAGGAGGCAGGCAGCGCCGAGGCGGAGCTCGCCCCCGTCGCTCGGCGCAGTGGCCCGGCACGGCCGAGGAGCCGGCAGGTCCCCTGAGTCTCCGGTCCCCATGCCGGGCCTGGAAAATCCCCGGCGGGCTTCCCCGCGCCCCGTCGGGAGCGGGCTCGGCTGCTCGGCCCTCCCCGCCGCCCCCGGGGCCGCTCTTCCTGGCGTGGCCGCGGCCCGCACGCACCTTACGAGTGAGCAGGAGGGACTGGCGCCGCTTCTCCGCCGCGCACAGCGCCCGCAGCCGCTGCCGCAGCTCGCCGCGCAGCGCCTGCTTAGCGGCCCGCAGCGCCGCCGCCGCCATCTCCTCGTCCTTCCCCGGCGGCTCCATGCGCCCAATGCGCCGGGCCGCAGCGCCGGCCCTGCCCTGACGGGCCCCGGGGGCGGCGGAGGCGGCGGCGCGGCCAGGCAGGGCTCCCGGGGGCGGCCCGCGGCCGGCCGCGGGGTCACTGCTGCGAGGTCCAGACCGCCGCCGTCTGCAGGCATCGCTGCCCCGCAGGGTGCTGGAGGGGCAGCCTGGGACAGGCCCGGCAAGGCCTAGCTTGTTTGGGTTTTTTTTTTTTGGGGGGGTGGGGGTGGTATAGATCCCGAAGAACTTCCCCTTTGTTCACTTGGCTGTGGAAAGGGAAATTACATCCCGGCGGGAGACTTTGTTGCTTCCTACGGAAGAGTTTCGTCTCCCTGCAGCGTCTGCCGGTGGGGCTGGAGGGAACAGCAGCACTGCTCCCGTGGCACCAGGGTGCCGTTGGCATTGCTGCTCCTGCAGGGAAGCTGTGCTGGCTGGCACGGCCGTGGCCAGAGGCAAACGCTGGGGGCTTCATTTTGGTACATTTCAAAGACCCAGCCTACAATCTAAGTGCAGAAAGGGATGCTTCTATAGGATAATAGTTGTTTTCACAGACCTATTCAACGTGGCCTTTGGTGACATCTCAGTTTGGCTACTCTGCACATAGGTGAAGTTACCAGCTGGCTCACTCTGCAGCTCTTTGACCTCTTTTGCTCTGGAAGCATCATTCTGTCATCCTGCATGCTGCCTGACAGCTGTAAGGATCACTTCCAACAGCAGTGCCCCAAAACCTGAGAGTAACACTGATAGATAACTTGATGGTACATCTCATCACTGCTTTCCTTGCTCTTAAATGCAGAGCAAATTGGAGGTTGTGGTGATCTGGTGAAGATGATCTGGAACCTCACTGGGCTGTTAATAGAATCTTAGAATCAATAAGGTTGGAAAAGACCTCAGAGATCATCAAGTCCAAACTATTACCTAGTACCTCACACCTCCTGACTAACTAAACCATGGTCCAGACAGGCTTCTGTATCAGGAACAGTGTGGCCAGCAGGAGCAGGGAGGTCATTCTGCCCTGTACTCAGCACTGGTTAGGCCACACCTTGAGTCCTGTGTCCAGTTCTGGGCCCCTCAGTTTAGGAAAGAAGTTGAGTTGCTGGAAGGTGTCCAGGGAAGGGCAACAAAGCTGGGGAGGGGTCTGTAGCACAGCCTTGTGAGGAGAGGCTGAGGGAGCTGGGGTTGCTTTTAGTGATACTGTGGTACTGTGATACTGTGCTTAGCCTGGAGAAGAGGAGGCTCAGGGCAGACCTTCTTGCTGTCTACAACTACCTGGAGAGAGGTTATAGCCAGGTGGAGGCTGGTCTCTTCTCCCAGGCAACCAGCACCCGAACAAGAGGACACAGTCTCAAGCTGTGCCAGGGGAGGTTTAGGCTGGAGGTTAGGAAGAAGTTCTTCCCAGAGAGATTGGCCATTGGAATGTGCTGCCCAGGGAGGTGGTGGAGTCACCATCACTGAAGGTGTTTAAGAGGAGACTGGATGGGGCACTTAGTACCATGGTTTAGTTGATTAGATGGTGTTGGGTGATAGGTTGGACTTGATGATCTTGAAGTTCTTTCCCAACCTGGTCAATTCTATTCTTTTGTTTAAACCCAGTTCTTAGCATGAAGGCAAGTTCTAAAAGTGATTGCATCACCTGGAGTTTGAAAGGGCTGGGTTAGCCCTTCATATGTCATGTAAAAATTGTAGCCCCCACTATAAAATAGGTTACTAGATTAGTGGAAAAGGAAGTGAATGTGGTATTAATAGACTGGTGTTAGCCACTGCAGTCTGTGCTTACAAAAAGAAACTGAGTAAGAATTGCAGTTCCTGTCACAAAACTTTCGACTGCAAGTGAAGAAATGTGTGTTCAACCAAGCTTTTAAATGTCACATCTGACAGGGACTTCCAGGGCTGTTCTGGAGGGAGGCATTGCCAGGACTGTCCCTTGCCCTCAGGGTGCTTTCAGCTTTCAAAGTGTATCTCAGCAGTCTGGCTATGCATGTTAGATAATCCTGCATGTGTTCAGTGGGGAAGGAGGGGAAGAAGGAGCAGTACAGACTCTAGACCATAGAATTCAGAATAGCTGAGGTTGGAAGGGAAAGGACTGGAAGATTGTCTACTCCAAACTGTCATAGGAAAGGGAACCTAGGTGAAACTATCAAGCACTCTGTTCAGTCAGATCTTGACAGCCCTCCAGCAATGGGGACTCTACCATGCCCCTGGGGAGGTTGTTCCAGCAAATGATTGTTCTTAGTGAAAAAATTACATCAAGATGGGGAACCCATTACCAGAAGGGTGGAAGATGGAGAAGCCACTCCCAGAAAGGTTGAAGATGGAGGCTGCTTCATTCTCCCAGTGTCATAAAGCCTTGATTGTCTGGAGGGTTTGTCTTGGAGAAAAACACTGTTGTGTGCCACAAGTAACTTCTGCCTCCCTTTGGTTCACCTCGCAACATGTCTACAAAAGTAGTCTATAAAAGTGTTTGAAGCCAGCTTTAATTCCCTACATTAGTGGGAGAGTCACTGACAGCTAAAAAAAGCCCTTTTAGAATGAGTTCCCAAACAGCTGCTGTCTAACATGGGGAACAACTGGAATTTCACTCAAGTTAGACTAGGATAGGATAGGATAGGATAGGATAGGATAGGATAGGATAGAATTGAATTGAATTGAATTGAATTAACCAGGTTGGAAGAGACCTTTGAGATCATCAAGTCCAACTTATCACCCAGCACCATCTAATCAACTAAACCATGGTACCAAGCACCCCATCCAGTCTACTCCTAAACACCTCCAGGGATGGTGACTCCACCACCTCCCTTGGGCAGCACATTCCAATGGGCAATCACTCTTTCTTTGAAGAACTTCCTAACATCCAACCTAAACCTCCCTTGGTGCAGCTTGAGACTGTGTCCTCTTGTTCTGGTGCTGGTTGCCTGGGAGAAGAGACCAACCCCCACCTGGCTACAACCTCTCTTCAGGGAGTTGTAGACAGCAATAAGGTCTACCCTGAGCCTCCTCTTCCCCAGGCTAAGCAACCCCAGCTCCCTCAGCCTCTCCTCAGAGGGCTGTGCTCCAGACCCCTCCCCAGCTTTGTTGCCTTTCTCTGGACACCTCCCAGCAACTCAACCTCTTTCCTAAACTGAAGGGCCCAGAACTGGACACAGGACTCGAGGTGTGGCCTAACCAGTTGCCTCGGACTATAAAAGCCTGGGAGCCTGTTGAGTCCTGCTGGTGAAGTGTCTGAGTTTTGCAGTGTACCTCCAAACCCTGATGACTGTCAGCAGAGTGGATCCTGTTAGTTTATTTTGCCACAAGCTGTCTGCAGACAATGCTTGAGAAATACTACAGGAAAACAAATTCCTGCCAAACCCATCTGCTTGGATCCTCCAGTAGCACTGTGATAGCTCTTCTAAGAGTTGCCTTACTCTGACCTTTTCCCATTGGTCAGGTTGGTTGGTTGGGTGGTTGTTTTGTCCTGAGAGAAATGAGACCAAGCACAAAGCTTTAAAATCCATATTTTAATGTACTTTCCCAAACTATTAGTGTATTTACACAAAATTCTCACTGGAAACAGATTTGGTACTGGCCTGTTTTAAAACATCTGGCTGGAAAAAGAGTTCAGGCAGATGGCTGGTTTACACAGATGTGAAAGAGCATTCACTGGGGATAGGAACAATTAAACACTACAAGAAAGGAACAGAGAAGCACAGAATCACAGAATGTCAGGGGTTGGAAGGGACCTACAGAGATGGAGTCCAACCCTCCTGTCAGGGTACAACTACCCAGGGCAGGTCACACAGGAACACATCCAGGTGGGTTTGAAAAGTCTTCAGAGAAGGAGACTCCCCAGCTTCTCTGGGCAGCCTGCTCCAAGGCTCCATCACCTTCACCATATGGAAGTGTCTCCTCATGATGAGGTGGAACCTCCTGTGTTCCAGCTTGGAACTGTTGTTCCTTGTCCTGTCACTGGGCACCACTGAAAAGAGCCCGGCACCTTCATCCTGACACCCACCCCTCAGATACTGACAGACATTGATCAGATCCCATCTCAGCCTTCTCTTCTCCAGACTAAACAGCCCCAGGGCTCTCAGTTTCCCTTCAGAGCAGAGATGTTCCAGTCCCACAGTCATCTTCATAGCCTCTGTTGGACTCTGTCCAGCAGATCCTTGTCTCTCTTGAATTGGGGAGCCCAGACCTGGACACAGTATTGCAGGTATGGTGTCAGCAGGGCAGAGCAGAGGGGAAGGAGACCCTCCCTAGACCTGCTGGCCACACTTTTCTTACTGCAGCCCATTGCACCAACAGTAGCTGAGTGCACATTTGTAAGGTGCCAGCTTCCACAAATGGACCTTCCCCTAACAGCTGCTCAGGCTGTGCCAGGAGCTTGTGCCCACTTTGACACTGGAACTGCCGTTTCCTTTTTTCCCAGGATGCCCCCACCCCCCCAACTCCCTCCCCTTCTTGCTCATACAAATGTTGCAATAAAATGCATTACAGTAGGATTTCATTTCCAAAACAAATGACATAAAAACTCATTTCTTAACCCATTGGATTGTATTTGAGTACAACAAAGTCCTTTCATGGAGGTGCAACAGAGATTCCACCAGCTGCCTGCACGTGGAGAATGAACTCGAAGCAGTCCTGCCTGGAAAGGGTGACTTGAATTGCTGAATGATGCTGTGCTGATCCCTCTTTGGAGGGATCTCATCTTCAGGTTTGGCAAGTAGGATAGCATGCTAAACGTTGCATTTAGCACAAATAAATACAAATAAATTAAAAGTTCTGAGAGGAAAGGATTTTCTCTTCAGCATTGCGTGGAGAAAAGCTTGGCGGTGAAGCTGGTGGCAATATCTAGGTCAGACACGCCTGGCAGGCCCACTGCTTTCAATAGTACTTTCTGAACAGGGCAAAAAGAGCCAGAAACATGGCTGTGATTTTGGAGAAGGACAGTGGGGATCTTCTCTCAAACTTTGTCAGGAAGCCGTTTTCCTGGGGAAAAAGAACAGGCACAGTTAGAGACAGCTTAAAAGGAACTCCTCTGGCAGAAACCTAACCAGGCTCTGCTAGCAGCAGAGAAACAAAGTGCTGCTGCACCATGTGCTCAGACAGGCAGGATTTCAGAGCTCCAGCTCCAGAAGATGAAGAGGAGCTTTAAAAACAGCAGCTGAAAATAGCTGCACCTTGCTGGAAGTTTGTTTTCATCTGCAAGTCCAGGCTGTGCCCTCCTTGTGTAAACAGCAAATGAACAGGAGATGTAGCATCTGAGCTGACATCCACAAGTGCTATGATGGAGTAAGAGAAAAAGCTTCTTTTAAGCCTCCTTGTTCAACTATGCTGAGCCACATATCAGGACAGAATGTTGCCAGCACTTGATGCTTCTCTGCAATCAGAGGGACATTTGCAATACATCTGATGCATCAAGGCTCCATGACTCAGCGTCACCTCTGCTTACTGTTACCAGCCAGGGGGGAAAAAAACCCAACCCAAACACCAACAAACAGTAAAGCAAGACATTAGAAATCAAATTAAGGGGGGGGGGGGGAAAGGAAAGTAATAGCAAATAGGAACTATAAGAGAAATGGGACAAGTGGGGGCTGGAAAGAGAAAGTAACCTTTACATCTAGGTACAGGAGAAAAGTACCAGGGAAATAACAAGCGCTGATATCACTGAGTCTCAGCATCCCCCTAACTGCTAAAGAAAAACCACTGGTGTGGTGGTGGAACTCTGCAAAGCAAAAGGGATCTCCCCCTCACTGCCAGAAGGGAATTTTCAGCTGCTTGGCAAAACAACCAAATATTGACAGATGCTTTCCTCAGCGCTGATCACTGAGAGATGGACCTCCTAGGAGTGCCTGAGTCCAAACAGGGAAGATTTAACCCCAGCTGCACTTAACCTGTAAATTTGTTTTAAGTTAAAACTGATTGGGGGGGGGGGGGTAAATAATGGCTTTGATGAATTCCACAGCAAAAGCTGTGGGGATCACACCTCTTTATGCCTGCCTTACTTTGAACTTCAGTGGGTTTTGGACTAACTCCTCTATGGATGCAAACTTCCTACGCTAACTTTAGGGTGCCGCTGGGAAATTTCTTGGCAGGAACAGCTGAACCTGCTTTGAGCAGGAGGCTGGCCCCTCTCACCCTGAAGCATCAAGTGGTCCTGTGATTCAAGACTGACTCTAGGGTTTCATCTGGTGCAGGTACAGAAAGTGCCTTAGTGAAAAGGAAGTTTCCTTGTGGCATGGTCGCGTTTAAAGCAGAAGCAAAACGTTCACTGCAGGTCTCAAGGAAACGCTGCAGACATCAACTGTTAGCCACCAAATAAAGCCCTTAACAAAATGCTTTGGACAGGATCTCTGACAGGAATTCCCCTTAATTAAGCAACATCTCCTAATTTGGAGATGGAAGGAAAGGAGGAACTTACCCAGCCGCCGTTGGCATCTATCCATTCAGCTTTGTTGGTTATTATGTACTCGGTGATGAAATAAGAAATCTGCTCCTTCTCCTCACCGGTCAGCTGAACTCCATGCTCTTGAAGCTTCTTGGTCAGAAGCCCTCCAAATGTAAATATGGTCATGATTCGTCCCCAGTTAGTATTCCCATCAGCAAATTTTTCTTCCATGACACCGTTGAAGATCCTCTTGGCGGCAGCTACCGAGGAGATGTCGATGCTGTCCAGGAGCGGCCGGACAGCCTCCTCGGTTTGGTCTTGCAGAGAGGATGCAATGTGGCGTAGGACATGAGCAACCCTGGTCTGGGCTGGCCCCAGCTGTGATTCCTGAAGCACATACTGCAGGTAGTCCTGGGCTAAGTAGTAAACGTAGTAGAAGTCAGCGGTTTCCATTTAGAAGCGAGCGCAGGGAGCAGCGCAGGGCTCCGGGTCAGGCTGAGCAGTGAGCGGCACAGGACATGCTCAGGGCTTTGTATAGCTGTCTCTGGATGGAATTTTTTTTGCTGCTTTTGCTTTTACAAGTTCCTGTAAAAACCTAGTGACTTCATGGTTGTGTGGGTTGTGGAATCCGTCACAGCGGAAATGAAAGAAAGTGTGTGCTCGTGGGGAGTGAGCAAGTCTCCCCGAGTGATTGATTAGTGCTCTCAGCCCCTTGGGCCCACAGCTAGCACCTAGCAGCTTTAACCACCACTCTAAACTGGCATTTCCTAGCGACTTCTGCTCTGGAGCACCAGAAGGGGCTCGGCATTTGCCTTCCAAAGTGCCAAGAATGGCTTGTGCTAGCAAAGGTTCGGCGTTTTGCTTGACCAAAAGATGCCTGGATATGCTGGAGGGGCATGCAGCCCCTACCACAGGATCACAGGATGTCAGGGGTTAGAAGGGGCCCAAAGGGATCATTGAATCCAACCTCCCTGACAGAGCAGGACCATACAATCTAGCTCAGGTCACACAGGAACACATCCAGACAGGGCTTGAAAGTCTCCAGAGAAGGAGACTCCACAGCCTCTCTGGGCAGCCTGTTCCAATGGTCTGTGACCCTTACAGTAAAGAAGTTCCCCCTTGTGTTGAGGTGGAACCTGCTGTGCTGCAGCTTAAATCCATTGCTCCTTGTCCTATCCCGGGGAGCAAGTGAGCAGAGCCACCCCTTTCTTTCCCCACTACAGTCTCTTCGCTGCCAGTGGTGAAGGCTGCAGTCTGGATTGCAGGTTAAGGGCTTATTGCTGGTTCACAACTCTTTGAAGCATCACAGGATCACAGAATGTTAGGGATTGGAAGAGACCTTGAAAGATCATCCAGTCCAACTTCCCTGCCAGAGCAGGTCACACAGGAACATTCAGGCAGGGTTTGGAAAATCTCCAGAAGAGACTCCACAAGCTCTCTGGGCAGCCTGCTCTAGGGCTCTGGCACCCTCACAGTGACAAAGTTTTGCCTTCTGTTCCTGTGGCACCTCCTCTGCTCCAGTTTGCCCCAGTGCCCCTTGTCCTGTCACTGGACATCCCTGGGCACAGCCTGGCTCTGTCCTCCTAGCACTGCCCTGCACATCTTTATCACCAGCAATGAGGTCACCCCTCAGGCTCCTCTGCTCCAAGCTAGAGCCCCAGCTTCCTCAGCCTGTCCTCACAGGGAGATGTTCCACTGCCTTCAGCATCTTTGTGGCTCTGTGCTGGACTCTCTCAAGCAGTTCCCTGAGGTCCTTCTTGGATTGAGTGGCCCAGAACTGGACACAATGTTCCAGATGTGGCCTCACCAGGGCAGAGCAGAGGGGGAGGAGAACCTCTCTCGAAACTGGAAGACATTTCCAACAGGATGGAGGAAAGAATGAACTTTTTCCAGCTCTCAGGGAGCTTTACATAACTGCAAAAACTGGGAACACAGCAGTGGAACAAGGATGGATGGAAAAAGGGGAATGCCAGCTTTATAGCATTAGCCCTTCTTCCAGACTTTCCCACACTCTCTCTGGGAGAGGCCTCTTCAAGGTCCTTCTTTGAAGATTCAAATGGGTAGCTTCAAAGATCTCTTTCCCCCACAGGGAGTTCTGCTGTAAAAGACATTATTAGTATGAAAGACAATGCTAGTGCAGTCAGTGTGTCAGAGCCTGGGACAGGGAATGTGGGCCCAAGCTAGAGATGTGTGACACCATCTGAATCTGTCACAACAGGTGAAAGAAACATTATGAAACCTACAACAACTGCACTTAGATTCAGAGTTTGAGAGCCAGGCAGTTATTTTGGGGGAGAAGGAGCAGGAATGTGTAGCCCACTCTTTCCTTACTGACCTCTCTTTCCTGAGGCAACTTGATCTTGCTAAAGGGTCAGGATGATTGGATCCTAGGATGGCTCAGGTTGCAAGGGACCTCAGAGATCATCTGCTCCAACTTCCCCACCATGGGCAGGGAGACCTCTCAGCTAGACTCAGCTGCTCAAGGCCTCATCCAGCCTGGCCTTCAACACCTCCAGGCAGGAGGCAGCCACAACCTCCCTGGGCAGCCTGTTCCAGAGTCTCACCAGCCTCCTACTGAAGAACTTTTTCCTCACATCCACTCTAACCCTGCTCTGCCTCAGCTTCAAACCATTCCCCTTTGTCCTGTCTCTAGACACCCTCAGGAAAAGTCCCTCTGCAGCCTTTCTGTAGGATCTCTTCAGAATGTGTCTCACCCCAATGCAAAGGCTTCAGAGCAACAAGCAACTGAATGTTTGGAAACCCTTCTCTTTTTCCATCCCTCTACTTTTTACCCACCTCTTAGTCATGCCTCTTCCATCTCTGAAAGCAAAAGGCACCCCCAGCCCCACACACCAACAGCCCTTCTTTGCTCCAGGGAAGGCAGTGAGCCTGTTTCCAGCCCTGGGCACTCCCTGATGCTCAGATCTATGGAAGATGAGCAAAGCTGCTGGGCTAGTGGCCGGCACAGGACTCCAGTCTCACATTGGTGCTGGCACAAAGCACATCTAGACCATAATACAGCCACAGTGTCAGTATACTGCTAACCACAGGTAGTCTCCTGTGTGAGCTGCTGCTCTGACATCATGGTTTTGCAGAAACTCCTTGAGCAGACGAGGGCAGTTTCCAGTTCCTCCTCGGATTTTTTGTGTTCTCTGTGTGGTGAGCCTGGCTCAGAGCAGCACAGCAGCCTCCTGTGCATGGCAGCCTTTGAAACCTGGAGCCATCACCAGCACAGCCATCCATCACTTCTGGGATTCAGGAAAAGATTTCCCCCTTTCTCTTGGAAGCAAAGAAAGAGGTAGCTTGGTGCTGTGTCCACCTTTGGAAGTGAATGGGTTTAGAGGTCAGTGTGAGCTGGAACATCTCTCATGTGAGATGTCACTCCCAGGGAAGGATGTGATGCTGGGACTGGGAGTGGGCTGGGGTGGGAAGCCAGCTGTCCCCTCCCCCATACACACAGACACATTCATAATAAATCTCAGCTGCAAAGTTCAGAGGTGTCCTCTGTCCAATACCTGCAGCTGCTGCTTTGGCAGAGCGTCAGGCTGGCTTTACCTTTGTTTTGTTCAGTGATTTCTGCAAACTGCCAACACTTTATGAGGAGTGCAAGCAAAACATCAGCCCAAGCAAAGCTGTGACAATCCTTAACTCTTCCCAACTCAGCTAAAGCTGGGCAGAAGTTTCTGGGGCAGGGGAAGGCTGTGCTCTATCCAGACAGCTCCCTCCAGTGTGATGCTTGCTGCAAACAGAGCTGAGAAAGGGAAAACCACAAGGATCTGCTTTCTATGTAGCACAGCCTGTGAAGCTGGAGCCCACTCCTGACTCTCTCAATAATTGATTAATGAAAAGCTTTTTGCCTTCTTTGTGAATGCAGTAATGGTTGAGTGTGAGAGCAGTGAACAACAGCTAAGGAGACCAGTTTTGCCTTCTTCACCAGCAGCAGGGCACAGACAGGAGCAGATATTTCTTCATTAGTGGAGGGTGATGAAATCATGCTATGAATACGTGCCCATTACTGAAGGAAGTCAATGTTAATACCTTGGCAGCGTTGGTGCAAACGCTGCCACTTTCAATCTCTTGATCTCCAGAAGGGCTGTCAGGTGAAGCTCAGTGCTCAGGAGGGGCTGGCAGCCCTGAGCAGCCATCTCTAACAGCAGCTGTGACACTGGTGAGCAGAGCTCAGGATGTAGCTGCTGAGGCTGCCCCAGGTCTATTGACACATTTGCTTTATGGGAGTGTGTAGCAGAGGGTGCAGTTGCAAGTGTGGGGTGTTTAGTAGCAGTGATAATTTATGTATCTACATGCACACATGAAGAGCCAGACTGGAGGGTACAGCCCCATCTGCCCAAGCTCTGATGGTCATCTCTGAGTGCTGGGATCTCCTGCCTGTCTTGTGCCACTCAAATGCTCTGATTGAACATCTCTGCTGTGAACAAAGACTGAGAGACCTGGGGATGTTTAATTCAGGATTTGACTCCACACCTTACCTTACCCTACCCTGAAGGGCTGATTTTCCAGAGCAGATGGGAACTGAGTTGACAGATCCTCATAAAGCTGACCAGCAAGAGCTGATGCTATCTCATCACGTTCTAGACAAAACTGAGCCAGAATGACAGAGGCTTCAGTGAGCTGTTCCTGCTGCATCTGCCTTGCCAGAGTTCTTCCAGCTCCAGGTGAAGGTGGGAACTGTGAGTTTTGTCTGAACAAACAGTCTGTGAGGCCTTGAGAAAATGATGGCAATGTTTTTTATGGTTTTCATCCATTTTTGATGCCTAAACCAGGGCGATTTTTGGGTGCTGTTGGACTTCATTGCAAAAGAACAGCTCCGTTCACTTGCATCTTTCCAGCTCTTCGGCACAGCCCTGACAGAAGACTTCAGGAGGCTTTGCTGCCTCTTGCTTGCCCCCTGTTTGCCCATTAACTGGAGTCTGCAGGCTGCTTGTCCTGGCTGCGAGCCGCCCTGCTCGCTCCCAGGCCCAGGCTGCTTGCCCGGTGCAGTGCTGCCACCTAGCCGCAGCCGGCGCTGCCTGCACGCAGAGGGGGCGCCCGGAGCCGGCAGCCTCCTTGCGTCTCTGGTGCACTTCGGTACTGTGAGGCTCTGTATGCAGCAGAGAGCTGCATTGCTATAGAATTGTGGCTGTGATCTGAACTGAGAAGCGATATTGTGTCTCCCGAAGAATCCCGTCAGCTGGAATGCTGCAAAGTCTCCTGTGCAAAGCCTGGAAGGGTTGGGAGCAGTTCCTTCTAAAACACCTCAGCCTGCATCCTGATGTTTCTAGGATGGAGACGAAGTAGCAGGAGCCTGGGACTCAAATTCAGTGGCAATTGAAACATTCTCTGTGTCTCAGAGGGGCACACGAGACAGGCTCTAGGAGGCATAGGAGGATGAAGCTGGTTATGGTTTTACATCTTCTGGGTCAACTGAGCTATTCTTGGCCTGTTGGGAAGCCAAAGTGGTCCCCAATATAAACTAAAATAAGTAGCTGCTGCAGCTTGCTGCTGGCCTGTGGTGCATTCCAGAATAGCTGAGGGTTGAACAATGTGGCCTATGCTCACTCCTGCTCCTAAAATAGCCTGTAGCAAAGGCTGGGAGGATGGATCGTAGGAGGATGCACACCGTGGGCTCTCCATTGCTCAAATGTGAGGAGAATTCTCTGAGAGGTCATTCTGTTGCCCTCATGACTGCTCGTGGCTCTGTAGTGACATAAGGGACCTATAGGAAGGGCCAGGTTTGCCTGTGTTACTCAGGCTGCCTTGTCACTTCCTCTGGGAATGGCTTCTTCTGGATCCCAGCATCTCTGATCATCATGAATCAAGAGGACAGCCAGACATGCTGCTCCACTCTGCATGTGCCACACACATCATCCTATGCATGTGTGTAGACACGTGTTCTCCATTCTCAGAAGCTCTTTCAAACGTTTCTCTAGTGTATGAGGAGAATCTGCACAAACAGGGCATGGCTCTCAGCAGTGAGCCATAGAAACAAGGCTCCCCAAGCCTCCCAGACAAAGGAGCATGAACAGGTAAAGTCTTGGTAGAATAGAACACATTACATAGAATACATAGAATAAACCAGGTTGGAAGAGACCTTCAAGATCATCGCATCCAACCCATCAACCAATCCAACCCACCTTGGCAAGATCTTGGAGAAACACTGTCTGCTGAAGCCAGCCTTAGAGCTGCCTTTCCTTCTTGCTCCCAGAAGGAAAAACCAACAAAGTCTGCTTGTCAATACTGATGAAATCAGAAGTCAAGAGCTCGAGCCTCAATGAGACCAAACCAATGCTCGGTGTGTCCCTCACGCCCTCATCCAGACTGCATTTCTCATCCTCCTGATTTGCACCATTTCAGCAGGCAGTGCTGCTGGCTCTCTGCAGTGTTTTCAAACCCACAATGATTAAGTGTAAATTGCTGCAAATTATAGCAAGAAATGAGCTGTGAGTCTGACGGTGTATTTTTATCCCTGTGTTTGGGATGCCTTTCTGGTCCTCCAAAGAGGCGTGCTGAGGTGGCATTCCTGTGCTCCCAGGAGAAGGCAGCGAGCAGAAATAGCTAACTAATCTGTCTCCCCAGGTATTCGTGCCACAGTCATTGCTGTGCTGTCTGAGCATGTAATACTACCCCCTGCATCTTTTTAAGTGAAATGATGTCCCGTGAAATGAGTGTGAAGGAAGCTGATGCCCCTGTGAGCAGTTCCCCAAACCTGTCACCGTCCTGCAACCAAAGCAGAAAGAAATTTGCTTTTGAGCTCTTTCTTTTTTTTCAATCGTGGGAGTTTACAGTGCTCTCTGCATTTGCCAATCACTTCCTTCCATGGCTGGTTCCTTCCAGAACCCCTCAGTTCATCCCTTCCAATAGCTGAAGGGATCCTTCAGGAAGGCTGCAGAGAGACTTTTCATGAGGGTGTCTACAGACAGGACAAGGGGGAATGGTTTGGAGCTGAGGCAGAGCGGGGTTAGGCTGGAGCTGAAGAAGAAGTTCTTCAGTATGAGGGTGGTGAGACCCTAGAATAGGCTGCCCAGGGAGGCTATGGCTGCCTCCTGCCTGGGGGTATTCAAGGCCAGGCTGGATGAGGACTTGAGCAGCTGAGTCTAGCTGAGAGGTGTCCCTGCCCATGGTGGGGAGGTTGGCGGAGATGATCTCTGAGGTCTCTTCCAACCTGAGCCATCCTGTGACTCTATGCTCTAGGGAACTGACTCTGTAATTACAGTGTGTTAATAATGAGCTAATTCAGGCCCTAAAATCCTGTCTTTCGGAAAACCAAAGTCTTTCACACCTTTTCGGATGGCCTCAATGCAAAGCATTTGCTGGTTTGTGCTGTCACAGGCAATACAGCACCACCAAAACGCCTTAGGGGTTGCCTTGTGCTGGGTGTTTCCCCCATTAAAGCCAGGGGGAGCGTCCTGCCCCAGCTGAGAAGTGCTGAGCCCACTGCCTTCTCAGAACAGCTGGGGTGGGACCCTGATAGTTTTTCAGTAGGCAGCAGCGGGGGTGGCTGCATTTAATCTGTGAAGCATTTTAATGGGCATCGGTAGCAAGAGGCAGCAAACTCCACAGCAGCAGCTCAGGGGACGTCACAGTGAAAGCCCAGAACGCCCATTCATCCTTAGCAGACTTGCTTTTGTATCCGTTTGGGACCAGATTCTTGGAATGCCAGGGAACTGTGCATCCTAATGACTTAATCAAGGGCTTTCGTAGTGTATTCTAGAGCTGAGAAACCTTTTTGCAGCCGACTGCAGATGGAAGCTTGGACCCAGCAGCGAGTGCTTTGCTCATGAAGTCAGAGGAACTCTGCACAGACTGACCCCCCCTGTGCCTCAGCAAAGCCCTATTGATTTTGGTAACTTCATCTGTGCAGGGATGTGAATCTATCTGCAGGGAGCTAAATGAAGCCTAAAGTCATCGATTTTCAAAAGAAGAAGAACTTTAGTTAAAGATCTCTTACGGTTTCCTTCATTATTCCTGATCCTGAAACATGACATCACAGCAGAGAAATGATAGTGCAGAGAGACAGGAAACACAGCAGCCAGCTTCACCTGCTTTAGTGCAGCAAGAGCAGAGAGAATGGGACTGACTGAGTCAGGCAAGGCTTGGATCTGCTCTTCGTGTTGGGTAACTGTTAATCACTCAGGAAGAAGCCCATTGCCAGCGGCCAGTGCTCCATCAACCTCAATAACAACAACATCCTTCTCTCTCCTTTGCCCTTTATCTCCCTTTGGAGGCTTGACAATGAGCAGCCATTCCCTGCCTATTTTGCACCCGGGTCCAAAAAGCCCTCATCAAACGTAACTGGTTTGCTTTACATCCCTGCTTTTCTGTTCCTGAGCTAAGAAATGGCCACTGCAGTTCCAGGGGAAGCTCATTTCCCTGGCTGCCTACCGGGGGTTGGAAGTTCTTGGTCTCTCTTGAGTACACCTCAGTCATTAGCTGGATGTGTTGGCAGGGAGCAGTGCTCTCTACAAAAGGCGGCAAGCCACGAAGCCTAGAGCCATTCACAGAGTCATAGAATCGTTTGGGTTGGAAGGGACCTCAAGGATCAGCCAGTTCCAACCCCCCTGCCATGAACAGGCACACCTCACACTACATCAGGTTGCTCAGAGCACATCCAGCCTGGCCTTCAAAACCTCCAGGGATGAGGCTTCCACCACCTCCCTGGGCAACCTGTGCCAGTGTCTGACCACCCTCATGGGGAAGAGCTTCTTCCTAATATCCAGTCCATTGCACCCTGTGTAAAACTTGGTGTTTCTGTGGCCTGGCAGACCCCTCCAGCTCTCAGGCTTTGGTTTCCCCACCTCCTGGCCAGGCTTCTCCAAGAGATGTGCTGAGTCAGCAAGCAGAACTTCATTTGCTGCTTATAGTACAGCTTTTCTTTGTGGCCTCGAGGAAACTACAGGTCCCTCTGTGACTCAGTTCCCCTCTTCTAAAAGAGAGGAAATGAGAGAATCACACTCAGGTGTGTGACCCTTGCCTATATTTAGCAGCCTCTGTGTGTGTCTCTCAGCTGCTCTGGGGCATGTTGGCACGCATTAGCCAGGGTATTGATGACACCGAGTCCGTGGCTCCGAGCCAAGTGGAGCTGAAGCAGGTAGGAGCTGATTCAAGGGTGCCTCACTCCAGTCATTTGCCATCTGTGTGTGAGTCACAGCCCTAATGTTTGTTTTCTTCCATCCTTTGTTGGAAGGCAGCGGAGCTGTTTGTTTGGACAGCAGCTAGCACGCAGGCAGGCCTAGGGGCCAGTGTCAGCGCCCAGGCTAATGCAGCATGGCACAGAGTCAGATGCTGGCTTTGGCATTCATACCTCTGTGCGTGTGCACACCTCTGGGAGCCCTTCTTCCTCCCAGGTGGCACTGCAGCTAGCAGGCAGACCTGCCTTAGAGGTGCCAAAGGTGTGGAACTCGTCATTCTTTGGGTATGTGTTTAGTTTAAGTCACCAAAGATTGAGTGCTTGTGAGGCAACCTGACAGGCAGCTTTATCAAGTTCATCTTCTCAAATGACTTTTCTTTCACACTAAGGTTTGCTGGCTGCAGAATTATTCTATTAAACTGTGTTGCCACGCTCTGAGGCAATTTATTTGCTTGTGCATTGATCTTTGATCAAGGTACTTGCTCCTGAAAACATTTTTCTCCCCCTTTCTTTTATCACTTAGCTAGAAGCTGATTTTATACCATCTAGAAACTGGTGTAGAACAACTTTTGTAGCCTCTGCTTTTGTTATTTGCTACTACTTTTTTTTTCTCTCTCTCTCTGAACAATCAATTTGTGAGTGGATTCTTATTCAGTCACAGTCAGGTTCTTTAGTGTTTAGCCTACTCTATGGATGTGTTGTGTAGCTCTCCAGAATGGTTTGAAATGAGTGATTTCATGAAGGGGTAACAATCTGCTTTAATAAAGAAAATACTTCTGTCAGTCTGTAGTTCTTTACAAACAGGAAACTGGAAATCATTGTCAGCCATGAACTGCATTTAGAGTTAATTAACTCCTAACCTAATGGAAACTGAGAGGGTTTCTAATCTAACCCCCTTTCAGCACTGGTTAGGCCACACCTTGAGTCCTGGGTCCAGTTCTGGGCCTCTCAATTCAAGAGAGATGTTGAGGTACTGGAACATGCCCAGAGAAGGGAGATGAAACTGGTGAGGAGCCTGGAGCACAGCCCTATGAGGGGAGGCTGAGGGAGCTGGGGTTGCTTAGCCTGGAGAAGAGGAGGCTCAGGGGAGACCTTCTTGCTGTCTACAACTCCCTGAAGGGAGGTTGTAGCCAGGTGGGGTTTGGTCTCTTCTCCCAGGCGACCAGCACCAGAACAAGAGGACACAGTCTCAAGCTGTGCTGGGGGAGGTTCAGGCTGGATATTAGGAAGAAGTTCTTCCCATAAAGAGAGACTGACCATTGGAATGTGCTGCCCAGGGAGGTGGTGGAGTCACTGTCCCTGGAGATCTTCAAGAAAAGCCTGGATGAGGCACTTAGTGCCATGGTCTATTTGATTAGATAGGGCTGGGTGATAGGGTGGACTGGATGATCTTGGAGATCTCTTCCAACCTGGCTGATTCTATGATTCTCCCTTAGAAGGTAACACACAGCACACTGGCATGACAGAGTCAGGTTTTCTGTTCATGGTGTCCTGCTGGCCACTCAGCAAGGAAGATAACTGGGTTGTGTTTACCAAACAGCACTCACTGCACTAGCTGTGGCTCCTCCCGATGTCAGGATGCAGTTTGGGTGTATTGGGAATGTCTGACTACCACAGTGTGATTTTGAGACCTTCATTTTTCCATCCCAGAGCATCCCAGGCAATCCAATCCCTTTTCTTCCTTTATGCAGGCTTAAAGCCCCGTCCTGCAGCCTCACACACATGTATAGGTTTGGGGCACCCTCCTACCTGGAGGGAGGTAGTGTGCTTGCAGCTGCAGGATCCAGCCTGCAAAGCTTCCATCTTGGTTCTAAAAAGTCATGAAGACTTCTGTCATCTTTGGGGGGATAACAAAGTGGGTTCTGGAAACTCACACTCTGGAATAGGGGTCAGTTTTAACAAACATTCCCTGATTCCTGGTGATGCTAACAAGATGGGAGTGCTGAGACAAACATCAACAGCCCCAAAATTGCACTGAAAGCAATGTTCTGCTGTGATAAGCTCAGTTTGCAAGCAAAAATACTTGATGGAACACCTCTGCTGGGAGGACAGGCTGAGGGAGCTGGAGTTGTTCAGCCTGGAGAAGATTCTGGGGAGACCTTAGAGCTGCCTTCCAGTACCTGAAGGGATCCTCCAGGAAGGCTGCAGAGGGACTTCTCATGAGGGTGTCCAGAGACAGGACAAGGGGGAATGGTTTGAAGCTGAGGGAGGGCAGGGTTAGACTGGAGCTGAGGAAGAAGTTCTTCAGTAGGAGGGTGATGAGACTCTGGAATAGGCTGCCCAGGAAGGTTGTGGCTGCCTTCTGCCTGGGGTTGTTGAAGGCCAGGTTGGATGAGGCCTTGAGCAGCTGAGTCTAGTTGAGAGGTGTCCCTGCCCATGATGGTTGGAGTAGATGAGCTCTGAGGTCCATTCCTATCCAGGCCATTCTGTGATTGTAGGAGATCCATGATCTATTGCTTAGCTATCAGCCATTAAAAGGGTAATTTGCCCTATGCCCTGTGTAGTCACTTCCCCAGGTAGATGTTGCAATCATGGCTTGGTAGTATTTTACTTCTGCTTTATGTTTGCAACTGGATTTGAACAAGGTCAAAATAGGTTACTTCCTTCAGCTAATGCCTGGTTCTTTGAATCAGATTATCTCATCAGCCCACTTTGATAACACAAACCATGGAATTTCAATTAGGACCTTCTTGTGTGTAGCTCAGCTCTCAGCTAAGATAGGCTCTGCTGGCTTAGACTCATTTCCCACAGCTTTATCTTTTCATTCCTTTTGATGGCTTTGTAGAGATCTAACCATCCAGGACAGGTGCTCTGATTCATACATGCTGATGTCTTGACTTGCAACCAACTGTTGTAGCTCCCTCTCCCAGAAGTCCTTCCCTCCCCACCTCTGCTGCCTCAATTACTCATCAAGCAGAACCTGAGCCGCTGCGTCCTGGAGCTCAGTGGATCAAGATGGACAAACACCAATTTAATTTGTCCTTAACACTCTGGGTCTCAGTTTGGAGCAATGCAGCAGCTCAGTGGAGCAGTAAAGTGAGAGCTGAGCCATCCTTGTGGCAAAGGCAAATCTCTCTTGCCACCTTCCTGTAAACCAATCCCACTTGTCCGTCAGAGCCTTCAACAGATGATTCTTGCACGTGACTCTGGAGCTATCTGGTGGTGCAGTGATGCTGGAAAGCATCTTTCTGCCCTGAGCTACCTGGCTGATATGCAGGGAAATTCTGTACACTGGTATGTTCTGCAGCAGGTTCAGTGCCTGAACAGCCAAAATGAGGGCTAAGGAGTTCACCATGACAGCTAAATATCTTCACTGGTGATGTCAGACTTCGTGGTTAGGATAATGGTTGGACCTAAAGGTCTTTTGCAGAGGAAATGATTCTAGGATTCCATGTCCCTGTACTCATTTGAGTTAGGGTATGGTGCCAGGGGAGGTTTAGATTGGACAATAGGAATAAAAACTTCTTTACTGAGAGAGTGGAGAGGGGTTGGAACAGGCTGCCCAGGGAAGTGGTGGAGTGGCCATCCCTGGAGGTGTTCAAGAAGCTGTAGATGTGGTGCTTCAGGACATGGTTTAGTAGTGATAGTAGCTGGGTTACAGTTGGACTAAATGATCTTAAAGGTCTTCTCCAGCCTTCCATGATTCTGTGATATTCTGTCATCTTTAATGCTACATAAACTAATGTTCTGTTTCTAGTCCCCATCCCCCCTTCATCAAAACTGAGGATTTGGGTCCCTTCTGCCCTATTTAAATTAGGAAGAATACTGAGTCAGCACAGGCTGTCCTTTGTTATCCTGGGGATTGTTGCAGCCACTGTTGACTCCTAGGGGAATTTGCAGAGATTTATTACCAGAGAGCAGTGGAGTTATCACCCTGCATAGGCCTGGTGGATAGCAGTGGGTTTGAGCTATTACAGTGCTTTTAATTTGGCCCATTGTCCCACTGACATGTGACATGACAGAGCCTCCTCTGGCTTGAGGAATCTGGAGCAAGGGAATATTGACTTCTGAGTGATTAGAATCCAGGAAGCCTTGCCTTCAGTTTGTCTGCAGCATCTCTGTACAGGCAGAACAAGCCCTTGGTGTTAAAAAGATTATTAAGGCAGGGAAATTTCAGTGCAGAGGTTTAGCCATGTGTGTCTGGTTCTATTAATGGGAAACCTACTGCTAAATCCCTCTGCTCCCTGCTAAATAATTTGCCTAATGATTTGGGTTAAGCACAGAAAACAAGCAGCATTTGAAGCTGCCTGACATGCTGTGCCTGATGCATGGGAGCCAGAGAGGGAAGCACAGCACTGCAGTGTGGGTACCTCACTTGTCAGTACTGTGAGGGAGGACACTGGTGTTGAGATGTCCTGGGACCTCAGTGCTCACTGTAACAGCTCCAAAGCCTGTACCACGAATTCAGCTTTTATCCTGCTGCTAGGAGTGGCTTTAAGCTGGAGAACAGCAGATTTAGCTCTTTACTATGAGGGTGGTGGAACACTGGAACAGGTTGCCCAGGGAGGTGGTTGAGGCCCCCTTCCCTGGAGATATTCAAGGAGAGATTTGACATGGCTCTGAGCAGCCTGATCTAGTTGGAGATGTCCCTGCAGACTGTGGGGAGGTTGGACTAGAAGGGGGAGGTTCTTTCTGGGAATTCTATAATGCAGCTTCCTTATTCTTGGTCTGGGCAGCTCTAGCTGAGCTTCTGGCTTCAAAAATGACAGCTGTAGGGTCTAAGTAATCTTTAGTTTGCAGGGAAATTGGCACTGGATCCAGCCTGGACAAACTCCACTACTTCTATAGTGGATTTCCCCCCATTTCTTCCCTGTAAGCAAGACCTCAGCTTTGGTGTATGTTGCTTTGGTGCTTCCCATCTGCTTTTGGCAATAACCTTCAAAGGGAGGGCCTGAGCAGTTGTCTTCCTTTGCAGTGCAGTTCCATTCATATAATGATAGGTTATGTAGGCAACTCAATGTGGCCAGTCTGGCAGGAGCAATCTGCTGTTTCAGATAATAGCTAAGTCCTTTCAGAGCTGCGTATAGCGGCAGGGAGAATAATATGAGCAAAAGGGTCATTTCTTGTCTTCCCCATGCTCAGCTCTGATCTTCCTGGTCTTCAAGTGTGCAGCACAGCAGAGCCAGCCCCGAAGCAGAAGTTAGAGCAGGCTGTAGCAGTGCATTATCAATGCATCTCTCAAGTGGAATGTGCTGCCCAGGGAGGTGGTGGAGTCACCATCCCTGGAGGTGTTCAAGAGGGGATTGGATGTGGCACTTGGTGCCATGGTCTAGTCATGAGGTCTGTGGTGACAGGTTTGAGTCAATGATCTTTGAGGTCTCTTCCAACCTTAGTGATGCTGTGATACTGTGAAGTCCATGCTTCACAAGCTTCTACCCCAGTCAGGAAAGGTTCCCTGCCTGCTGTGGTGTGGTGCCACATGTGCTGCAACTCAGACCTCAGCAAAGCAGCGAGCCATCCCTGGCTGGAGGCTGCCTGTCATGCCCCTTCCCACACTTACTGTGTCTGGGCTGCAGTCAGGCAAACTGTGTCTGCTCAAGCTCTCCTAAGCCAAATGAGGCCTGGCTTCACAAGCCACTGGACTACTTAAGAACTGTTTTAAGAGACTGCTGCTAGAGATGGAGATTTCACTGCTCGAGTCACAGCCTCGTCCTTGAGCTCAGCTGGGAGTAGCATGACAAGTGTGGTGATGGGGAACCTAATGCTGGTGGAAGTGTCATCACTCACAAGTGATGAAACAACCCCAGAGTACTTCAGGGCAGACTTTTGCAAGCAGCAGCCTATCAGCTCTTATGTCCTGATCAAATTTCAAATCAAGTAACTAACTTGCAATTTCAAATGCCAATACTAGTGCATGCTCCATTACCTGCTGCCCTCGCTGAGGCTTTGGGTGGGGTGGTCACTGTTGCTCCAGTTTAGCAGCAGTCAGGTTTAAGCAGTGAGCAAGCAATCATCTGCCACAGCACCTTGGTTCTCTTCAGGATGAATGGAGCAATGTTGCACGTGGAGGGTTATTTAAAACCCTCTTGCAGACCCTTCTGGCATACTGGCCATGACCCAAACCTCTCGTCAGGGCACCGTACCTGCTGCATGCACTCACAGACCAACCAACTGCTCATAAATCAGCAGGATGGGCAAATGATCAGCAAAAAAACCCAATCATAGAATTGTTAGGGTTGGAAAGGACCTCAAGGATCAGCCAGTTCCAACCCCCCTGCCATGGGCAGGGACACCTCACACTACAGCAGGTTGCTCACAGCCACATCCAGCCTGGCTGCAAAAACCTCCAGGCATGAGGCTTCCACCACCTCCCTGGGCAACCTGTGCCAGTCTCTCACCACCCTCATGGGGAACAACTTCTTCCTAACATCCAATCTGAATTTACCCATTTCTAGTTTTGTTCCATTCCCCCTACTCCTATCACTCCCTGACACCCTTGAAAGTCCCTGCCCAGCTTTCTTGTAGCCCCCTTAAGATACTGGAAGGCCACAATAAGGTCTCCTTGGAGCCTTCTGTTCTCCAGACTGAATAGCCCCAACTCCCTCAGTCTGTCCTCACAGGAGAGGTGGTCCAACCCTCTAATCATCCTGATGATGAACACATCATGATGTGTTCTTATGTTGCTCTAAGTTATGGATGTGCTATAAAGGGGGGACATGGAGTACTTGAGCCAGTAAGCAGGAAGCTGAGGGGTTTACAGCAGCCGCAAGTCCTGAAGTGTGCATTTCATACTAGATGATCTTTTTCTGCCCAGCCTGATGTTGGTGCCCTTGACTAATGCCAAGAAATGTGAACTAGGATCACTTAGGGGTTGTGAAGTGTAGCAAGGCAGTGCTTTCTTTGGGTCCTGTGAGCAAAGGAAGATGGTGCAAAATGTTTCAAATCCAAAGTGAAAATGTAAAGGGCCTCCCTTAGAGCACGAATGAGGCACTGCCCTGAATTTGCTCCGTGTGTTGATCAGCTGAAAAACTCACTTCTGTCTAAACACCACAGCCACAGGTAGAACAGAGGTGGTTTCCATGAGGGTTAGTTTCCAATCTGGGCTTTATTAACAGATCTGCAGCCCTTTCACAAAGGATGCCTCCAAGGGGAGATGGAGGCATGGCACAGTGCAGGCACTGACCAAAGCAGATCGATTGATTGGCACCTCTTAATTCTATATCACTATTGGTGATTCTCATCACTGTTAACCAAACCTCCTGAACAAGTGATGTCCAGGAATCTCTGCAGCTGAGTGAAGAGTAAAAGTTTTAGGGTTTTTTCAATTAAACATTTGGTTAAGCATGAAGGGAGACCCTGGAAGGATTTACTGAGCTGCACTTTGGTGCTGTCAGGGCTTGCTGAGGAGTTTGGGTGTTGGTACACTGGCAGAGCTTCCACCAGCAGTGTTTACACTGGGCCCTAAACACAGCTCACTTCTGGAGCAGATCTTAGACTTAAGAAAAAGGATTTTTAGAAGCATCTCCATAAAGCTATTGTGAATTCTTCACCCTGCCTGTTGCTGGTTCAGAGTTAGACATGGAAGAGGGCTGGGTGGTTGTCCATTACCTTGCCAGCTGTGTGGGTTTGAGCCCATGAGCTTGCCATCTCAGCTCCCAAACCTCTCACACTTCTGATCTGTTCCCAAAAGAAAGCCTGGGGAGAAGCAGATCAGTAACTGATCCAAATACTTACAGCTCAACTAATTAAAGGGATGCATTAGGCACAGACCTCATTAGCTCAGCCTTAGAGCACTTCTCTGCTCTGGATGCCTCTTATTTTCCCTGTTTCTACCGTGGGGCTCAGTTGCTCACCTTCTGTGAACTATGGAATGCCTCCCATCACAACTAATGTCACCAGGGAAGAAAGTGTTACTCACCATGAGCAAATGTGACAGCAGCTGGGTCTATAGTTAAGTCTAATCTACTCTGAAGTGAGAAGCAAAGCAGGCCTAATGCTGCTGGCAAGAAGAAGCCTCCCTGGTTAGCAGCGCCCACGCTGCCCTTCCAGGCCTTCATTAACACAGTGGTGCCACTTACAGCCACATTAGGGGTTTTCCCCCTCAGGATCAATCTTCACCTGTTTTTGAGTTAGGCAGGAATCCTTCTCCCCCTTCCCTTGCTCTTCATCAGCCTCCTGTTTTCCCATCAAACACCCAGAGTGTCAGACTACTGTTTGCCAACATGTTAGAGACACTGGCACAGGTTGCCCAGGGAGGTGGTGGAAGCCTCATGCCTGGAGGTTTTTGCAGCCAGGCTGGATGTGGCTGTGAGCAACCTGCTGTAGTGTGAGGTGTCCCTGCCCATGGCAGGAGGGGTGGAACTGGATGATCCTTGAGGTCCCTTCCAACCCTAACGATGCCATGATTCTATGAAGCCAAAGCTGCTGGTGAGCACAGAATGCTTGGTGTCTGCTTGGCTGCCCCATGCCTGGCACCTGGTCCAGCTCTTACAGTTGCCTTTCATTCCTTGTGGGCTGCTGCAGCCCCATGGGAGTGTTTGAAAGCTGTGAGTCAGGCCTCTCAAGAGAAGTCATGCATGACTGAAAATCACAAGGACAATTAAAACCAATAAAATGCATGGTTTCAGTTTGCCTTTTCTAAGCTTATGAGGCACACCCATTCCAGGTCTTCCAGCTCTTCTTTGCAACTATTCAGGCTAGGAATTAAGGTGTTTTTCTTTCATGAGCCACACAATTTCCTCTTTTCAGGAAAACAGGGGATATTTTAAGACCTAATGGCCAGAAGTGGGAAGAGCAGTGCTGTCACTGAGGGAACCTGGTGAAACTAAATGGGTGATTTATGTTTTTTCCCCTTTCCCATCTAGAATGAGGGCTTTGCTTTACCCATCAGCACAAGGACTTGGTGTTTGTTGTGTTAAACTGCTTGAGCAAGCATGGATTGCTTCTGCTGAGACTCTTGTGTCAACTGTATCCCTGGGCTGCTGTTGGATGAAAGTCACAGTGGGATGGACTCTCCCCTGTGGCTCGCTGCCTCTGCCATGGCTTGGCATATCCATTTTTTCTCTTCACCTCCAGACTTGGTGCAGTTAGGCTGAATATTATTCTGAGGGCCACAAAGATCTAAGGGCTGGAGCACCTCTGCTATGAGGACAGGCTGAGGGAGCTGGGCTTGCTGAGAAGACTCCAGGGGGACCTTAGAGCTGCCTTCCACTAGCTGAAGGGATCCTACAGGTAGGCTGCAGAGGGATTTTTCATGAGGGTGTCTAGAGACAGGACAAGGGGGAATGGTTTGAAGCTGAGGAGAGCAGGGTTAGACTGGAGCTGAGGAGGAAGAAGTTCTTCACTACAAGCCCTTGTAAAAAGCCCCTTCCAGGGGCAGACAGCAGGTGAGACCCTGCCCATGATGCTCAGTCTTACAGTGGTACTGCTGGCCACGTAGCTATGATGTCTTGAAGTCTCTCCTTTCTGGAGGCACATTGTCATTCCAGAATATCCATGAAACTTTCAGCCTCCATACTGGTAAAATGAAGCTGGTTTCACTGGATTTCCCAGCATATGAAAAATGAAGACACAGAAGGACACGCTGAGCCTCTGGTTTGAAACCCCAAAGTCTGTGAGCCACTCGTGTGGCTTTGGGGGAACATGAAAATTTGTATCTGAACAACTTAGGTCAGCAGCCTCCTGATTTTCCTTTAATAGCTGTGTCTGTGCTGGTGTGGTTTGGCTTCCTGCACTTGCTGTAACCAACCCAGCAGCGTCATTTTATATATATTAAACTTCGTTCTATTTTTCCTTCTGGCTCCTGAGGCACTAACAGGACAGAGAATGTCACATG
Organism: Dryobates pubescens; assembly: GCF_014839835.1. Taxonomy (NCBI): domain Eukaryota; kingdom Metazoa; phylum Chordata; class Aves; order Piciformes; family Picidae; genus Dryobates; species Dryobates pubescens. Next base: position 6,152,578 of record NC_071628.1, read on the forward strand.
CAAGGCAAGTCTTCAGGCATTACAAGTTTAAAATGTGGGATAAATGTTCCTGGGAACAGAGTTTTCAGGCAGCCTTTTCTACACGTGGAAAAGGGATGAAAGCTTAACCGTGGCCTGTTCAAGCTCCCTGCTTCCAGCAAGAGAAAGAGGTTTGCTTTGCTTTAGTTTTTTTTCTCTTTTCTCTTTCTTGACAGCAGAAAGATTTGTTAAAGCCAAGGATCTAAAAGTGGAAAGCCAAAAAAAAGTCATGGAGCTAACACATGTTGAAGGGAGAATGTTTGCTAGCCCTCGGTGGCGGTGCCTCACTTCTGGGAGGCTGTTTTACTGCAGGCAAAACACAACAACAAAGCCATGAATAAAATATTAAATGCTGCTGAGACTTTTATAAGGACAGTTTTATGGTGCTGCCAGGTGCTGTGGCATTCTTTTAATGACCTGGACATGACAGAGCGCTGCAGAGCTAACGTGTTGATGCTCTGGTGGCCATAAGGCAGCAAGCTGACAGGCTGGGAAGGGAGCTCAGCCGCAGGTGGCAGATTCTTGTCTGTGCACACAAGTGGTCAGTGCTGCTTGCTCTGATCTGTCCAGAGTTACTGCACTGCTGACAGGTGGGAATCATTCAAAGGGTCTGAACTCCACTCATGAGGAATGTCACTTGGTTTAGCCATCAGCTGGATGCAAAGTCCTGGTGTCTTCCCAAATGCTGGCACTCTCCAGTGTTTCCCATTGTGTCTTGTTCGGTTGCATGCACGCTGTGCTGTAAGGAGCAATGTGCCCAACCCTGCAAAGCTTTCCTCTCTCTTCTACTTTTGTCATTATGCACTTAGATTAGCAAGGACCCTTATGCTGGGACAGCTCTTGTGCATCTGCTAACTGCTCTGCTTTGCAGAACTTGTGCAGGATTGTTCTTTGTCACCCCATGGATCACAGGATCTGACCCATTAGAAATTCTCCTTAAGCATTTCCCAAGACCCTACCAGGAACTCATTCCTCAGGAGAAGAATCAGTCCTGACTCCACTGAAGTATTTTCTACACAACATTGTTTTGCAGTTAATCAATTTGCCCACTGAATCTTAAGGGTATAAATTATAGATTCATCAAGGTTGGAAAAGCCCTCTAAGATCATTCAGTCCAACCATCAACCCAGCACCACCATGCTCATTAAACCATGTCCCCAAGTGCCATGGCCACATGTTGCTGAACACCTCTAGGGATGGTGACTCTACCACCTCACTGGGCAGCCTTTTCCAGTCCCTGACCACTCTTGCAGCAAAGAAATTTTTCCTGATATCCAGCCTACATCTGCCCTGGTGCAGCTTGAGGCCATTTCCTCTCACCCTGTCACTTGTTACCAGGGAGAAAAGACCAACCCCCACCTGGCTCCAGCCTCCTTTCAGGGGGCTGTAGAGAGCAATGAGGTGTCCCCTCAGCCTCTTCTCCAGACTAAACAATCCCACCTTCCTCAGCTGCTCCTCACCAGCCCTGTTCTCCAGACCCTTCCTTGTGCCTGGGGGGTGTTGGAGGCCAGGTTGGATGAGGCAGCTGAGTCTAGTGGAGAGGTGTCCCTGCCCATGGTGGGGAGCTTGGAGCAGATGACCTCTGAGGTGCCTCCCAACCTGAGCCATTCTGTGATTCTATGAATAATCATTTTGCCTAATTTCTTCTTCTTGCTGGTATGAAATAACGTTTAGACACCCACACCTAGCTCCTGCAAAGAATAGTGCTTAATACTGCTGCTGTTAATTTGCCACCATACTTAATTATACAGTTGACTCTGTCAACATTAAGTTATGTCTACGTGACAGGCATTGATGTGGCTGTTATGTAATAGAGATGTACTCAAACCACCTTAAAATGAAGCCTAGGCACTGCCAGCAGTGCAGCCATTGCTGAGCCACAGGGACTGCAAAAGCAACTAGAATAACTCAGGAAACATTGGAGTCACCAGCCTGGGCCACACTCTGCTTTTAGCAACTAGAATACTAATGGTATTCAAGCCAGCTCGTGGAGACCTTGCCTGGTGTGTTTGCCTACACAGCAGTGATCACAGCTCTGGCAGATGAGCACTGGTGGGCTTAGCCACAGAAGGGTAAGGCTTTATAGAATGGCTCAAGTTGGAAGGGAGCTCAGAGATCATCTGCTCCAACCTCCCCACCATGGGCAAGGACAGCTCTCAACTAGGCTCAAGGCTTCATCCCGCCTGGCCTTGAACGCCCCCAGGCAGGAGACAGCCACAACCTCCCTGGGTTAGCCTATTCCAGAGTCTTACCACCCTACGACTGAAGAACTTCTTCCTGCTCTCCCCTAGCTTCAAACCATTCCCCCTTGTCCTATCTCTAGACACCCTCATGAAAAGTGTCCCTGCAGTCTTCCTGGAGGATCCCTTCAGGTACTGGAGGGCAGCTCTAAGGTCCCCCTGGAGTCTTCTCAACAAGCCCAGCTCCCTCAGCCTGTCCTCATAGCAGAGGTGCTCCAGCCCTTGGATCACCTTTGTGGCCTCCTCTGGACTCAAACCAACAGCTCTGTGTCCTTCTTATGATCCCCAAGCAGATTCTACAGCTGCTGCCTCAGTGTGAAGCAGGGTATGAAGCACATTTTCTAAGGCAACATTTCTGGAGCATTTTGAACTCCTTTGCCCAACTTCCTCCTGGCTGGAGGGCACCAGAACCCATCACCTCTTTACACATGGGACGCTGTATTCCAGGAGGTGTGACCTGCAGAGCTTCCAGAGTTTTGCTAAGCTAAACCCCCACAAAGAAACAAATTAACCTCAACATAAATCAGGTGCAGTCTGGAGCGGTGTACTGTGATGTGCTGCTCTCTTTCTGCAGAACTTGTCCATTGTGGCAGCTCTGATAATTAGCAATTTCCCAAAGCAGGGAAAATGTCCCAAGCCTGTGGGATGTCAGAGTACTGCCAAGTGGCCCTTTCTGTGAAAATAAAGGACTCTGTCATGCCTTCACTTTCAAGACTGAGTGGCATAAATTTGTTATCACAAATTCTAGGGTTGTTTAAACAAGCCCAGGAGGGCTGACTGAGAGAAGTTGCTCCTTCCTCATGTAATGAATTTTGTCTTTCTTGAAGGAGAAGGAGAAGGAGAAGGAGGAGAAGGAGAAAAGAAGAGAAGCAAAGCCAAGCCATGAGGGAGGTATGATTTATTGCTCTGATGTCTTAATCTCCCAGTTTATTAACTAGGGTATAATCCCACTACTCAGTAGAAGTATTTCAAGAGAGCAATGTTAAGAGTAGAGAGAAAGATGAAGACCATGGAGGAAGAAAGGAAGAATCGAGACACTTGAATGTGTCCAGAGAAGGGCAACAAGGCTGGGGAGAGGCCTTGAGCACAGCCCTATGAGGAGAGGCTGAGGGAGCTGGGGTTGTTTAGCCTGGAGGAGGCTCAGGGGAGACCTTGTTGCTGTGTACAACTACCTGAAGGGTGGTTGTAGCCAGGAAGGGGTTGGTCTCTTCTCCCAAGCAACCAGCACCAGAACAAAAGGACACAGTCTCAAGCTGTGCCAGGGGAGGTTTAGGCTCGAGGTAAGGAGAAAGTTCTTCACAGAGAGAGTTGTTAACTGTTGGAATGTGCTGCCCAGGGAGGTGGCGGAGTCACCATCCCTGGAGGTGTTCAAGAGGGGACTGGATGTGGCACTGAAACCATGGTTTAGTAGCCATGAGGTCTTGGGTGACAGGTTGGACTTGATGATCTTTGAGGTCTCTTCCAACCTTATTGATTCTATGATTCTATTCTATGAATCAGAGACCTCTAAACATCCAAGTCAACTGAGGTGCAGTAAGAAACATTGGCTAAGCCATTTGCAGCAGGATCACAAATGGGCCTGGAAGCATGATGCTAAGACAAAACCTCTCTTCAGCCTGCCAGTGACCCAAATCCTCAGCCCTGTCCTGCATGTGCTTCTGCTCAGGAAGTCCACTGTGCCTAAGTGCTGAGTTGCTAGGATGGGCTGTTAGTATGCCCTGTACAGCACACAGGATGTTAAGAGATAGGATAGGGAATCAGGCCCTAGGCTGAGTTCAGATTAAATCAAGCAGCCTGTGAGAGGGGGCGGATCTTGTTTTGTCAAATGGTAGCAAAAGAGGGTGAGAATGGAGAGGCCTCTGTGTTCCCTCATTCTCTGGTCCTCTCCTACAGCTGCAGAGGAGCTGCTCACATGGGATGGTACCCGAGGGATTTTCAGCTGCTACATGAGATCAGGAACACAAAACCTCTCTCTCTGGCCTTCCTTCTCCCTTTGCAGAGAGTGCAGGGAGCTCAGGGAGCACAGTCTGTAACCTATGTTCCTGGGAAGCTGCCAGCATGGAAGTGAGAGATGGACAGGCTCTGTCCCTCCTGAGGTGACACACCACCAAGTGAAGTACACCTCTGAAAAGCAAGCAGGGCTGTGTCAGATTTCTGCCTAGGAAGACTTGGGGGTTTCTGTGATTGCTTTAGATCCTTAAGTGAAAGGTGCTGCCCCGAATCAGATGCAGCTAGCAACCTTCTAATAGGCTGCTTTCTGATGGTACAAACTGCAGGACTGCAGTCATCTGACTTCAGCTTGAAGTCCCCTGCCAAAGTTTAAGAGAGAGCTCAAAGCTGATTGTGACCAAGTAGCTGGATATTATGGGACAGAAAAATTGTGCTCTAGGTATATGAAAAGGCTCAGGTCCAGATTTCCTGAAGAAAGCATACAGGATCTCAGATGCATTGTGAGCATCTGTGAAGCTATAGCAATGTCCTGCTTTATTGCTTTCGCCAGTCAAATATTTTATTGCTTTTTAAATCCACCAAAATCTGATGACATCTCTGGCAGAGCAGATTAATTATCTCACTTAAGGAAACACTGATCTGATCTGCTGTGCTGTAAAACCTTTTATTGGCTGCAAATTTCAAGTCATCCCAGCACCCAGGAGCGCTTCAGAACAAGACTTCAGGCATCACAATTTTACAAGAAGTGAATAACTGCTTGGAGAGTTTTGCAAAGCAAATGGCTCGCTTCTGAGCAATCAAAGCCACGTTTCAGCTCCTCTAATGAGGCAGTTCCCTCGAGGAGCTGGAGGATACCGACACCAGATACTCCCTCTGTTGTTGCAGCAGATTTCTCTGGCGCTGACAAACAGCCTGTCTGAAATAGCAAGGTCAGGCGGGCAGCAACAGAGCAAACAAGAGCCTGGAAGCCGCGGCAGCCCTCGGCGCTCCTCAGCAGGCAGGTAGATGGATGAGCAGGCATTTGTGTCATCCGCAGCCTTTGGATCCCTGACAGACACCTCCAGCGTGCTGTTTGCTTTCTAGGCACCGGGATGTGCCCGGGCAGCGAGATGATTTACACAGCGCAGCCCTCTCGGTCCAAGAACCCAGGGACAGGGCAAGAGCTGAGAGCTGTGCCGCCGGGAGGTGGAGGCAGCAGAAAGTTGCGAAAGCAAAGCTTGGCCCCCGGCACCCTCGGGGATGCTCTAAATCCTGCTGGCTTTTACAGGCCTCACAAGGAGGGCTGCTATTAAGGGATCACCGAGCATGACAGGAGCTTTGTTAGCCCTTAAATTGCAAGAACTAGAGCAGAGTCAGATAGGACCAGCTTGCCCGTGTGCATGGAGACCTTTCATAGCTTCAGCCACTCCTTCCCTGGGAGACTTTACTATCTACATAGACAAAGGAAATTCAGGGGAAGGCAAATCACAGAGGTACAAAATAATTTCTTTGCCTGACGTTACTCATGGGCTGACAATGGCACACACTGTTCTCCTGAATACAGGCCAGCTCTTCAACATGGATATTAAAAGCTTAACTAGGGAGTTGCTAAGGCTTTAAAAGGCCCCAGCCCAGATTCCTAAGCAAGGCTATCTAGAAGGAAGCTCCCAGATTTGTTAACCTTGTGGCAAAACAGTCTGCCCCATTTTGAAAGATGCTGAGCAGCCCACTAGCTCTGTCCAGAACCAGCCTGGAGCTCTGCTCTCTGGAGGACCTCCAACCAACGTTGCTCCCTGCTCAAGACAGGCAATGATCAGGTAGTTTGCTCTCAGATTCCTCTTGCAGCTCCAAAAGCATCCCTGAGCTGCTTGGTTGTGAATCTGGTGCCATGACTCTTGGCAGGGCAGCACTGCCCTGGCTCCACTGGCCGCTCAGATGCTTTGAGGCAGCAGTGGCCATTGTCCGGTGTGCTCTAACTGGCATCCTTCTTACCTGGTTTTGCAGTTTGGATCCCTTTGTTCTCAACCTTTATCTGCATTTTTACCTATTGTCCTTGTTCATCACTCAGTCTTCCCCAGATCTCCTGCTTTTCTCTCACCCCTTGAGAGGCAGCAAAACATTAATATAATTATTTTTAGGGGTGGACTCATCTCTCTGGCTGGGAAAGCAGGACACAGAAAACAAAAGCAGAGTATTGAGCTTTTCATGAGGGACTTTTATTTTGGCCATTTTCATAACATCCTTGATGAGGAAGACCCCAGAATGCCATGAATAAATGCCAAGAAATAGGTTTTGCATTTGGGCATATATTATTCCCTCCCCCCCCCCCTTAATATGAAATAGTCCCTGGGTTGGTTTGGAAACTGAATGCAGAAAGCTGGAAATCCTAATGGGAATCAATGTTTTTTTCATTTCCATATGTGCATCTCTCTTGCAAACTGTGTAGCATCAGCACAGGAAATACCCTTTACATCATTTAAAAGTAAAATGTAGCATGAAGCATGCTGTTAGCTCTTGATGATAACAACATATCAACAGAAGCATGAGGGAATCTGAAAAGAGCCTGGGCCAGTTTGTGCTTTTGCCTAAAATCCTACAACCCCCTTGAAGCCAGTGGTGGTCTGGGCTTGCAAAGACAAGCAGAAGTTGGACTCTCGTTCTACACAGCTCTGAAGGTGGGCACTGCAATGGAGAGCTGGCACTGCAGCTCTTGGAAGGCCACTGCCAAATGACTGCTGGGCCCAGTTTGCAGTGGGTCTTGAGTAACTGAAACTCTAGCTCATTCTGCTGGGCTGTGACACAGAGTTTGAAGTGGCTGTGGGCAAAAAATATCCAGCAAGATTCAGAATGGAATCAAATATAAGACTCACTTCTTCAGGAAAGTCTTGCACTCATCTCTTCTGGATTTTTATAGGCCCTCTCTCAGGAAGTAGCATCTGATTCTGCTCTCATTAAAGCCTATGGTGAAAATCTCAGCAGTCTCAGGGGCTGCATGCTGGGCCCCAAACAACTACATTAGGAGAACTGAAATTATGTTAGCACAAAACACCTGATCCAGAGCCCACTGAAGTGAAGCAGAGACTTTCCATTTACCAGCTCTGAAGATAAATCTACCTCAAAATGAATGCAAGATTCCTCGAGTGATTTCAAAAGCTTTGGCAAAAGGAATAACGAGCTGCTCCAGCAGAAGCAAACACGAAAGGAACCAGAGGAAAAGGTCCTCTGTGTTAGCAGATAGTTTAAATGGATTTGGGAGAAGGGAGCAAAAATTAGAAGAAAGTCCTTTCAGATCATTTGTGCCAAGGTTTTCTGAAGAGATTTATGGATAGAGGGCCCTTAAAACATGACACTAAGTTACGCTGAGATATCAAGGTGGTGGAGGCCTTAAAATACATCAGGCAGATCTAAATGATGCAGGTCAAGGAGATTAAGCACGGTCTGAGTTGTGACATTGTGATGAGGAAGTAATGTTCACTGCATGTTCCACTTCACCATACACCATCAAATCACCAGCACAGCTGGGAATCCTTTCACCCCCCACCCCCTCCCCTGTTTCATCATCTGCAGCTTCTGTCTGACTGCTCTGTTGAAGCAAAATCACACCTGGTAGTTGTTCCATGAAGGTGAACTTCACGTTGCATAGCAAGCTCCACATGCTTCTGGCAGTTCTAGGTCCTGCTGAACATTTGTGTACTCCTGAAAACCAAAGCTATTCCTGCCAACTTAAGGTGGATGAATAGCTTCTATCTCCTCTGCAGCGGTCTACAGAAAACAGTCTTCTGTGTTAATCTGCTGGCTCAGGGTCACTTTTGACTTCCCAGGTTCTTTAGCTGACTTCTGAGCCCTTCTCAGAGTCAAGGATGCCCTTCTCTGGGTGGTTAACACCTCAGAGATTTCTCTGACTAGACACTTCCCTCTTTCCTTATCCTACTTGAGTTCAGCAAGGGTTTCTACTCTATTAGTCTAAGGTCCTCAGATGAGAAAATGGAAAGCTGCTTCTTCAATATTATGTCTTCCATTCACAATGGATCAAGATGTACATTTAATCTTTAACTACATCCTTTATTCTACCTGAGGAATGAGCCTGGCCATCTTGTTTATGAATGTTCTCCCTCCCAGCCAGCTTTCTGCAAAGAACATAAAGCTTTGTGTTCCTTATTTGCCAGTTGTTTGTCTCTTTTGAGCTGTGGCAGCTTCTACTCATCCCAAACATACTGATTCTGAATGCTTCAAGAAACCTACTTCCTCCAGCATTACTGCAGCTGAGTTTTCTCCTTTTGGCACACCAGAAAGCAGGAGAGCTTCACACACAACTTGAGGAAGATCACATCTGAGCATTCCGCTGCCTCCTCTCCCCAGCCCCCTGACATCTGATGCCATAACTTAACATTTGTTGCACCATGTGTTGCTGGTCAATAACTCCTGGCAGGAGGTGTCCATCTCGCTCACTGTTTGGACTGCCCTGTTCGTTCCCACTCCTGTACTTGCCAGCTGTTGTGCTGGTTGCTCACAACTGCAAAAGAATCAGCTGGCCTTTTTCTGAACAGACACTGTGAATCTTCCTCTCCTTCCTACTCTTCTGCATCTCTATCTCTAATGAGATGAAACCTGGCACAAAGAAAGCAGTCTGAGATCTGAGATGAACCCGAGGGAATTTAAGGTTTTTAAATAATCATATAAAAAAAGAGATGATCATGCAGAGGCTTGGAGGAATGTGATCATCACTCCCTACAGCTCCTTATGATTACAGCCAAGACCATGAAAACGCTCCAAATAATGTTGTGGGGAATGCTGTGATACCCACATGCAATGCAGGTCATCTTCTGCTCATGCAACCTGGCACTTGGAAGACTTATTGCATCAGCAAAGACAGCCAAGAGTGAATAATCTTTACCAAAATAGCTGCAAAGCTATGTTAGCACTTCCATGCTGGTTGCACCAGCATTTTCTGGTGTTGATCCAAGCTCAAAGAGGGGAAAAAAAAACCACCTAAAAAATCAGGGGCCTTCTTCCTATTAAATGCTTTAGGCAGGCTTATGGATCTGCCTGCTCTACTCACAGCACTGGGGACAGTGAGCTCTTATCAATGGAACATCTCTGCTTGGGCTTTGGATCAGCTGCAATCCCTCTCCGTGTCCTCACGCAGTGCCTTCCTTAGGTTATTCTCTAATTTCCCTGCTCCAAAAGAGACCAAATTGTTAAAAAATCTGCTCACCGTTTCCCTAGGCAATGGAAACACATTTCCCCAGTCCTCAGCTTCTTTGGCTGCCCTGCAGCTTCTCAACTGCTCACTTTTATTCTTCCCCCTTCCCCTTCCAAACTCTCTGCGGTAAACTCAGCTCACCTCCTGGCAGCTTCCACAGCCTTGGCCTGCTCCTCTCTGCTCTCCGCAGATAAAATTCCTCCTTTATATGGCTTGTTTCATCTCTCTGGAATCCTGTCCTCCCTTTCTATCTGCTTTGAGCCACCAAGTCACTCACCCTCCCTAAATCTTACCTTTCAACCCCTCCTCCGCGGTATTGTTTACAGCCGCCTGTGACATTACGCCGGACCCTGCAAGCGGGCGCGACGGCAAAATGTTCTCCGTAACAATAAGCCGAGCCGTATTGTTCTTAGAGCCCCACAATGAGGAAACAAACCCACAACAGAAGCCAGCCGTGTGCCATAGCCTGGATAACAACAGGCTCAAAGCCCCGAGCTGACCTTTTCCGGGGCACGGCGAGCCGGTGAGCGGCGAGGGGCCGGGGGGCATGGACAGACCTCCCCAGAGCCGCCCGCAGCCCACCCAAGCGAAGCCTGCTCCCTGACACGGAATCTTTCCCTTCCCTTCCTGGGCAGAGGGGCTAGGGGCAGGCAGCTACACAGGATTTTTACAGCAGAATACATTTATTTGCGTGAGGAGGAGGGTGGACGACGACGTGCCGAAAGACGGCGTAGGGTGAGGGGGCGAGCTCTTCACGGGCTACCCCAGAAGGGCCCGGCCCCCAGTCTGAGAGGTACAACTCCCAGCTCGCCCTGCTGGGTGCCGGCGGCAGCTGTCCCCTCGCCCCCCGACCGCTGCTCCACTCCCCCCTGCTGCGTTCGTCTCAGGTCACTCGGGGGGGGGGGGGGGGTCGCGGGCCGTGCCGCTGTCTCTTTAAATGGCATTCCGTGGTTCACGTCGCCGCCGTCTCCTTGTAATAATTAGTCGCGGGCCGTAGAACCGCCTCCTCCTCCGCGCTGCCTCCCTTCCCCGGCTCCGCCAATCAGCGCCCGCCCGCGTCACAGTGAGGGCAGCGAAACACGGAGAAAGGGAAAAAAAAGTTTGGTGAGGAGCGAGCGGGGCCAGGCGGGGCCGGGCGGGCGGCGGCGGGACGCGGCGAGCCCGGAGGCAGGTGAGGGGGACGCGGCCGGGCCGGGGGACGGCGGCAGGGCGGCCCGGGGGTCGGCGGCCCTTCTCCGTGGCGGGGCAGATAGGGCGGCGGCCGAGCTCTCCCCTGGGGAGCGGCGGGGGCGGACAGAGAGCAGGGCTCCCTCACCCCTCTCAGCCCCCTGACTCCCGCACCCGGCGGGCTTGGGGCTGCGGGGCGGCGGCGAGGCCGAGCCGGGCCCAGGGCCCCAGGTCTCTTTTTTCTCCCTTTTTTGGTCTTTCCTTCCTCTTCCCCCCTCACCCCCCCCACCCCTCCCGCCGAGCAGCTCTTCGCTGCGTGCGCAGGAGCCATCCCAGGGCAGAGGTGTTTGTACTCGTGTCCTTGGGTGGAAGGGGAGAGGCAGGCTGCCGGCCCGCAGCCAGCCCTGCGCCGGGCGGGCGCCTGGCCCCCGTCTCCGCTCCCCTCTCTCTCTCTCCTTCCCTCGGCAGCCCCGGAGTTATTTTAGTTCGGCTGGGGTAGGTCGGGGGGAGAGCTGGCCGTGCGGCGGGGTCGGCCTCCCCGGCTGGGGGGTCTCCAGCTGCTCTGGGCGGGTTGGACTTGAACTGGCGGCGGTGCCCTGGAAGTGGGAGGGCTTCCCCCTGTTCCGGCTCGGGGCCGGGGCCTTCTTCGGGGACGGGGCTGTTGGTGGCTACCGCAGTCAGGGTGTGGGGTCTGCTCCTCGGGTAAGTTCAGTGCAGCGGTGGAGGCTGGTTTGGGGTCAGGAGTATTCAGGAAGCAACGTGCAGCTTGTGTTGTGGCACTCTTCCAATTATACCAAGGGTTTAAATCAACATGCTCTGTCATCTTTTCGAGTTCTGCTGTAAAGAAAGTTCTTGTGGCTGCTCCTCTTGTGTTCACTGAGGAGCCCTGCGAAATTGAACCGAATTTCCTTCCTTTCTAGGCTCTAGAGAAAGCCTGGAGAGACTAAAAAAGGGGTGCAAACATCCACCCTGTTTCCACAGGATGTTAGGATGGGGGAGCTTTAAAAAAACACCAAAACAACAAGGAAAAAAAAACCCACCACGAATTATTTTACTGCTAATAACGGCAACAACAACAGAATACAGAAGCTTCTACCAAACGTGCTGATGTAATGTGGAGGCATTTGGAAAAAACGATGGCAATTACTTCTCCACTGACTTGAAGTGCACCGTTGTGTTCTGAAGCCCATTCCCTGGCTGTTTGTCCAGGCTTGTCCTGTAATAGGTGTCATTGCATAAGAGTTACGGGGACTAAAGAGCGTGCTGAGTTTCCTTCATTCTTCTGAGGATCTCTGCTGGCATCTTGATTGTGCCAGACTCTCTGAGTACACTGAGGAGAGAAGGGTGCAGCTTGGTAAGCTGCCCTTTGAACTTTAGGGGGGGAAAAAATGCAGAAGAAACTATTCTCTTCTTCCTCTTGCTTCCAAGCAAATGGTTTTGTTTGTCTGATGTCAAGTTAAATAATCTCTTTCACAGAGTGCTGATCCTTTTCTGAACTGTGGATGATGGTAACTCAGCAATTGAGGAAGCAAATGTGATAATTTCTTCCTTAATCTCCTTCCTGTCTCTTTAACTTTTATAGTTCTTGCTCTTTGAATTCTCCCTGATTTATCTAGTGCTGAGATGCCCACACCTAACCTAGAACAAGGGGACTGACTCTCTTCCCACCTGTGTTTTTGGAGAGGATTTTTCTTCTTTATGATGCTGAATGTCAACACCTGTGGCATGAGTGACATAGCTCTGGGTTTACTACTTTCCAGATAGTTTCTTCAGTAATTAATTTCTTCACCTCTATGTCCTTTGTGTGGTTGACAGGATACCTCTTAAAATGTTTCTTGTCTTACAAAGCCATGAATCACATGAAAGGAGCAACATTAAAATAAACTTCTCGACTAATCACAAATTTATGGCAAAAATGAGCAAGGCTGTATGCTGTGTGCCACACTTTGAAGAGTGTGATCTTAGAAACAGAAGTTTACATTTCACCTTCTTGCTACTTTGTGGTCTCAGATGGCACATCAAAACCTTACACAAATAGCTTGAAAGAGATAGTGGCAAGTTATCAGGAGGAGAGTAGCATTAACAAACTGCTGAAAAGTTGCTATGGTTACAGATAAAGGTAATCCCTGTTCCTGTGAAAGTGTGGCCTTTTGTAACAGCTATATTAATCAGTCTGATTTCTGAGAGAATTTGAAGTATAGAAACTTCTGCTTCCGTTTTCTTGGCAGCTAATAGCTATGCAGCTATTTCTTGATCTTAATTGTTGTTTTTAATAAAGACTGAGTGGGCTATGCCTTGCATTCCAAGCACTTGATTTAAGCCACAAAGAGTATTTGCAGGTTTCAGCATGTTCCAAGTGCACTTCCAGGGATTCAGTGGATGTTATAGCATGTATAGATCTTAATTTTTTTTCCCCCACTTAAGAGATACCTGATGTCAAGGAAAAGTCTTTTTAAATATCTGGATCCTTTCTCAAGGACTCTGACTGAAGTAAGTGGTGATCTATCACTGGAGGCCTCAGTGGTGCAGCTGTACATAATCCTGTGACCTGATGTAAACAAACAAACCCAACCCAAAACCAACACCACAAACCAAACAGGCAAAATAAGAAATCAACCCAAAAGCACCACCAAAAAAATCAGATCAGCAATAACAACAAGCAAAAACTAAACCATCATGGCACTACTGAATGATTGAGACCTGTTAGGGATGTGTAGCTTTGTAGCCTTTATTCCCTGTACAGAGGGAAGCAGTTGGAGTTTAGCATGTGGATGAACTTTAAGCTCTGAGGGTAGTTAAGCTTTGGGTGGTTTGAGATAGCTGCTGAAACTTTGTGGGGAGGTGCTTGCGTCTAGTGCAGCTGTCCAGACAGCTACCCAGTCTTCTCTGCTGAGGACCCAGTACTGACCACAAGCACCTCTTTGTTGTTTGCAGGTTTGATTATTGCAGTACAGCTTGGATTGAAAGCAGCAAGAGGAATCTCCAGAGTTCTTCGAGATTGCTGAAACCTCATCGGTCTGGTATGTTGTTCTCTGGACTCCTGGAGTAGCACATAAAAATCTCTGAGGGCCTCCTTTGTTGTTCCTCAGGAGACTGAAGGGTTTTTAGGATTTTGGCTTTTCATCCACAACATCATTGACAAGAAGCAGTATGCTACACAGTTCACAGCTCTTGGGTGTTGCTGGGGCTGTGTAGAAGATTGTGGCTGGTCGTGGTATTGGTCGCAGGATGATGAACCTGTGCCCCAGAACCTTCAGTCAACATAAACTCTGAACTTGTTTTCATCTTGCCCATCCAACCTGGAAACTCCCAAGCATTTTGGCAGACTTTTAGGACTGAAGGCAGGTTGGAAAGGAGCTATTGCTAGCTGCTTTTGGAGAGAATACACACTGAGGTATTGAAGGATGTATAAGGATATGAAAAGGAATGTTTCTTTCATCATACAGGGAAATTTTGCCCCCTGTCCTTACACAGGCATGGCTCTTGTGAAATTTGTTGTTTAGATTTGATAAAAAAAAATGCCTTAAAGTAACTTCTCAAATGCCAAAGCTCTGAAATTCCTCTACTGATGTGCTTTTAAAGTGGCTTGATTTATTTCCAAAACTCTCTCAATGCAGCAAGTTTATGGGAACTGTAGTTTATAAACAGGATTGCAGCATCTGAGGGTGTGATGAAAGGGATGGGAAGCTAAATATTACTTGGGAAGTTGTGTCTAATAATAATAAAAAAGCTAAAAGTCAGAGCTATAACTGTTTAAAACTAATAGATACAAAATTCAGCACATGCTGTAGTACTGACATCAGTGACAACCAAAGGGTAAAGTCCTTCTCCACAATGCTCAAGTTCAGAATGTGTATACAGCAGTTCAGTGGCTTTGCTACTGATTAACATGTAGAGAATCCAGGAGGTGTAATATATTCAGGAGTGAAAAACAGGTGCAAAACTGTGAAGAAAGCTCTTGTGCTTCATGCCTGGTCTGTTGGGGACTGGGCAGCGAGTAACCATCTCTCCATCTAATCCCCCAACAGCCATCACATGTAGCTTTTGATCGCTACTATTCTGGTCTCTGCTTGAACTGCTGACTTAGAGATGAAAGGCTCTGTTCTTGATCTCTTGAGCTGTCAAGTCCTCCAAACTTGCTGTCTTCTGGATGTGTAAGATTATAGAACAAATGGCCCTTTAGCTGATTACAGTAGCCCAGTGAGAGTCAGGTGCTTTCTCTTGGTGCTGTCCTCAGTGCAAAGTTTGGTGGCAACAAACTGAATCTTTTTTACAGTGCTGTCAAAGCTTCCCTGCTTAATGTGCTTGCAGCTGTGCTCTGCTGGTTTAGCTTTTTTTTTCCCCCTGCATTGCTGTAGGTATTGTAAGAGTAGGAAAAGCATAACTTGAGCCTGGTCCTTAACAGAGTACATCTGCATTTTCTCCAGCCTGTGTATGTTTATAGGGAGAGTAGGTGGCTTGTGCAGGAGCTGAGCTTACAAATAAGGCTTTGTAAAGTCTGCTTTCACTGGGTTTCCTTCAGCATGGGCTAAGAACATGAACAGCAAGTTTTTTTTATGCCTGAATTCCTAACATCTAGGTACCTATGATTCCTAATCCAGTGAGGTGGGGTCAGCTGTGAGAACCTCATATGGATGCCCCACTCCCCAGGTTATTTTTTTTCAGGGGCCAGAGTGACCTTGTGTGAGGATAGCAAATTACTTTTGGGGCATTCTTAGTGTGGGAGTTTTGTGTTGAAGTGGTTGGTTTGGGGAGGGGTGGTGGTTTTGTGTCTGTTTGGGTTGTTTTGTTGTTTGTTTGGGGTTTGTTTTTTAAAATGAGATGAGGTAAGCAAATCTAGGAAGTTGGTTCTGAATGGAGGAAAATCTGCTTCCCTTGTGCTCTGGGTAGGCCACACTCTTGCTTATCAGAAGCTGGCCAAACTCTTGCCAGATCAGTGAGAAGGCAGGTGGAAGGGTCTGATGAGCACCAAAATCAACCAGCCTGCATGACAGGGAGGGGAAAGGTGGAGAGAAAAAGGGATTAAACTTCTCCCTTGTTGAGATAAGGTGTTGGTTGCCTGTGTAACAGAAGCATGAGCTGAAGTGTGGGATGTTTGATGATAAAAGTTACTTCATTTGCAGTTGTGAGGTGGCCAGACATCTGTGGTGGCATAGGGAGCTGGAGCATTTGGGGAGGTAATGTGTTTGTTTTGGTTTGTTGGTTGGGTGTCTTTATTTCTGGCTTTGGTTTGGTTTTTTCCTCCCCTCTCTAGAATACCCAAACACTGACCTTAGGGTGGCAGTTTGGTTGGTAAGACTTGTGACTTCTGTTGGTGCTTTTATGGACTGAAAGTTAATGTGCCCTAAACAGAAGCCTTCCAAGCCTGGCAACTCAGATATTCAGAGGACAAATTGCTGCTATGTTTTATTTGCATGAACTGTGTTCTTACTATTGATTACTTAGATGATGTTTGCTCAAAAACGTGTCATGTAAGTGTGGCCCTTACAGTTTATACTCGGGGGGCCTGATTTACAGGCTGCTGAATTTAGATTCAAGGATTAAGGTTGGTTTGTTTCAGTTTATATTTGAGGTTAGGGGAAGTTACAGAAAGAGTGTTGATTCTGGTTTTGTAGTGTTTCATACTAATTTGCTTGCAACTTTTCGGGCCTGTTTGGATTTGTGCTGTGATGAATTGCTTTGAAAGAGAAGGTAGCACAAAATGTGCCATGTGACCATTTCAGAGGAATTAAATACCCTTCCTAAAGGTGGGGGGGTTTTAATGCTCTTTTGGTCTATGTATCACAGCTCAAGGCAGTACTTGGCTGTTGATATTTTCTTGATGTTGGCTGGTGTTAGCGGTAAAGCAGTGTGCTGAAGAGTCTTGGACTTGATTAGACTGCATGAGGAAAGTTAGAACATCCCCTTTTGTGGTGTAGGTAAAGTAAGGGAAGACAGGCTGCTCTGAGGCTGGCTGGAGGAGGGGCTGTTAAGGACCAGAAAAGTGGAGGACTTCTTTTTTTTTTTCCCTTCTTGCCCCAGCACAGTGCAAAACCAACCCCAATGTGCTTCCAGTGGCAAGTGCTGCGTCTTCCTTCAGCTTAACATTTGTAGCTATTTTACACTAAACGGTGGGGAGTCTGTTCATTGAGGCACCCTTGCTAGCCAGGTAAGCGTTGTGTAACCCTGTGATGCTTTGTGGGTGCCAGAGGGAACACCGGCTGCGCTCTGCCTGTTCCCTGTGGTGCTTGTTTGGAACGGGGCAAGTGTGGTTTATGTGCGGTTGGTTTTTTTTCTGAGCGAGGCGTCAGAGCTGCATTTGTGAAATACTTCAGTCTTGTTTTGTTCTTGCTCTTGCGTGGTCGAGGCTTTTCACTTGATAAATGGGTAGGGAACTGTATCAGTTTTTAGAGGGAGGGGGAAAAAAACCCCACCACTCTCAATCTAAACGGTCGGGTTTTGCCTGCTGTTAAGAGGAGGCTGTGCTGTGAGAAATGCTGTTGGCTGTCAGAACGTGGACGGGATCTTGCAAATTGGTTCAGTCAAGTGAAGCCTGAATAAGCACGAAAAGTTTTTGGCAGGAGCCATGGTACCTTGTGAGATGGAGAGTCACTTCCTGCGGAGCTCCACTTCTGCTGACTCATGCTTCACGTTGGTGGAAGACTCTTTGGTACTAGCAGCCCAAGGTAGTTAGAGCCAGGGTTGCTAATTTCGGTAGTGTGCCCCGCTTCCCGGGGTAACTCCAGTCGCTCCTGAAAAGTGGCTGGGCTCAGAACCCACATCTAATGTTACCCCGTAAGTGGAGCAAGCGGCAGTTTGTGTAATTGCAGCGAGAGAAGCGTTTCCAGCTCCCTCGGGTGCTCTCCGCTCCTCCACCCCCAGCACCCCCCCCTCCCCCCCCAGCTTGAGGTCAGGGTGCGGGGCAGGGCTGGGTGCCCCATGGGGACGGCGCTGCCGGCAGGCTGGGCGGGAGGGGCCCCGGGGATCTGGGCACCCGCCGCTGCTCGACGGGGCACCCGCGGGAGCTCGCCCGGGGCGACGCGGCGCCCAGGGCTGTAGTTTGTCGCGGGGTCCTGTCCCTTTAAGAAGCCGCTTGCTCAGGGTGTTCTAACCCGCCCAGCCTAACCTGCTAGCAAGGAAAAGTTCTTTAAATAATGGATACGCCGCTCCGCCAATCGGGGGCCGCAGCCCGGTTGTCGGGGCGGGGCTTCTTCGCTTCGGCCAATCGGCGTGGGGGAGGCTGGGCTCCGCTTCCAGGCTAGGTTGCACCGAAGCACAGCTTCAAGTGAAGTTAATCTGGGGTGAAGCAAACAGAAAATTGTGGAGATTTTGTTGGTAGGAATTTTCCGGTTCTAATCGCGGCGTGTGGCGTTATTTTGCCCTCTGGGGCGGTGAAGTTCACGTGCGTGGGGCATTTTGTCATTGTTCCGTTTTCTAATGATGGCAGAATATTAACATTTATGCAGGGAAGCAGAACAAAAGGGCTCTTTAGACAGGAAATAAGGTGCTGAGAGCTTCAAACTTGACCGAGTTTCTTTTGTCATCTGTTGGCTTGCGCTGGGGTTTTTTTGCGTGAAAGGATCGAGTTGTTCCACCTGATCTCATGGAGAAATGTTAATTCTAAAATAGTAAGGATAATGCTGCTGTTTTGGAGTTACACAATGTTACAGGAAGAGAGCTCGATTTTAACTCTAACTTCTCTGCTGCTGCTGAGATTTGAGCTAACTAATTATGACAGCTGCTGTGGGGTTATACAGTGATAGCATTTGCTCTAAGTCATTTGTCTTAAATTGTCTTTTGTTGTAGCACTGAAGGCTGCTGTGCTGTTGTCTGTATATTTGTTCTTGATGAGATGGATGTCTCACAGCTCTTCAGCACTTAGAACAAAGATAGGTAAAAATTCTGTACAGCACTGCAGCTTTTCCTCTTGTTTTTTAAATCATTTTTTGCCAGTTATCTGGGTCTTGTCAGCTCTGATTACAAACACAGGCAGGAAGATTAAGTATTATTGTCCCGTGTTGCAAGCTACTACCTGTCCAGCCAAAAAAAAAAATCAAGGAGATGGGTTGGGGGAGTGTGTGATTTATTTTACTTTATTAAATTATTCTTTAATTTGATTTTTTTTCCCTTTGGAATTGGTCAGAATCTCTTTGGAATCCTGTGTTGGCCCATGATAGCTGCTGTTCTCTTGGAGGTTTCTGTAGCAGGTTTATTATATAGGGCATTTTTTTGGTGAGAGGTTCTGCATCTGAAAGATCTTCAGGGACAGGAAAAGTCTGATTTGCCATGGATGCCGTGGGATAGGGTGAGAGAGGGGAGAGCAGGAAGTGGCAAGTCAGGAAGCAGGGGGGGTGTGGGGGGGGTGGAGAGGCTGTCTAATGAGAATCAAGACTTTCTTTGAATTGTCCTCCTTTCTGAACAGTGTGTTAGGTGAGGCCACCTACAGAACAATGCTTTCAGAGTGGTGAATGTATTTTTCTTACTTCCTTAAATGTTTCTTATTTTTGATGGAAACACTTCTGTGTCTGCACAGCTGCTCCTGGGAATTGGCAGGACATACTCGTGGACCTAATACTTGTTGAATCTGAGGAGTTTGATGGGTTTGGTGTGATTAGGCAAGATGATAGAAGAATGGATGTGAAAATTGAGCAACAATCTTCCAAATGACAGTGGAAGGCAATTGCTTAGACGTTCACTGAATGTAAACAAGTGTGATTATTAAAGTATACCTCATGCTTGCAGCTCTACAGTGAGCCATTTGTTTTCTCCCCAAATGAGTATGGATTACTTTTATATATGTCAGTGTCTTGACTCCCTGGCAACTTGCCATGCTCCAGTGGCTTGTAGGTCTGAATTACTAATTCACTCTTGCTGTCTTTTTTTTGTTTATAGCATTTTAAACGTTGTAGATTGTATTTAAAGCCTGGAAATATCACTTCAGATTGAGCAGTGACTATATGTGGTCACCACTGAGAGGTGGGCCAGATGTCACGTATCAGGGCAAGATAACTTAAGACTGGGGTATGTAAGTGTGTTAATATCTGGGGTTTAATTGATTTCTTAACTTAAAAGTGATGCAAGGCCCAGATTGAGTGGCCAGATCAGATGTCTGAGGTGAGGGCAAGAGTAGCTGTGTAGTTTGCTATAATTTCTATAAGCTTATGACTATTAGAATTGATTAAACAAAAGGCAACTTAAGTGTTTGGGTGCTATTAAACACGGCATTTAGCCAGAAGCTGTCTCTTGCTTAGAGCAGGAAGTAAAAGCTAAATGTGTGAGGTAACTTGCTTCATATTGCTTGATGACTGAGTAGCCATTCTTTTCAGATCCCCTATGCACCCCAGTGTAGGAAAGATGTATTACCTGGGACCAATTTCCCTGATTTATTCTGCACAGAAGTGAAATGCTCAACTCTCTTGCCACATGTATATGCTTCTAATGCAGGCTGTTTGTAGAAAGCAAATCTGCCCTGAAGGATAAACACAGCACTTTGCTGGCACAGCTGTACAACTTCTGCATTCAGGCTACAGCAAATGTTTCTTGCCTGCATTCAAAGCCGTGGCTGGCAGGACCCGTTTTGTCCCTGCATGGCGATTGGTTGGTGCAGCTCTTCTTGTTCATAAACCCTTCTCCTGCACATGCTCCATCTGCACATTTTAAACACTGTGAACGTGTTGTGTGCTGTGGGATTTGTGTGTCTGCTGCTGGTGCCAAGATGGAATATACATCCCTGCCGGGAAGAAGATCCCCTTCGAAACACTTGTAGACCCTGGGTACAAAAGCAAAGCTGAACTGTGTCTGTCCTGTGAAGAGTCCAAGGCGATCTGTGCTGTGCAGTTCACCCACTGGGGGTGGCACTGCCCAGTGCCATGCAGTGAGTGGCCTACCACGTGCTGGGATGGTGACCTGGCGCTCTGGGTCTCTTTAATACTGCTTAGAGAAAGCTGCACTGCCCTCGTGGGATGATCTCTGTCAAACATGCGTGGAGTCTTAGGGAGGGCAGGCGTTCATCCTGCAAGCAGTGACGTGGGCTTCAGATCCTTGCTGCTTGAGTGCCCTCTGCTCTGCACTCTTGCAGCAGCGTGGGTTGTGTGGGCACTGGAGGCAAAGGTATCTTGGCTTGCTTAAGTTGGTTTGAATTAGTGGCTCGAACCGACCCAACTGGCTCTCACCTCTCCTCTTCCTCCCCCTATTTACCAAGTGGTTTAGCGATCATTTCTGCTAATTGCTGTGTGCCCAAGGCAGAAGGGAGTCGGGGAGAGGAGCAGTGTCATCGAAGAGAGTTTCATCTATATCCAAAAAGGGACGTCTGCCCTTGGCTGTAGAGGTGGAGCTAAGGCTGTTAACCAGCTTGCTTGCAGTATCTACGCAGGACATGGTGAAGGGGTGAGCTCAGGAGCTGCTCATCGTGACAGCAGTGCTGCTGCGAGGGAAGATTGGTGTGCTGGAAGGGGCAGCCCTCTCAGGAAGATATAAGGACTCCTCACCGAGATAGTTGGCCTCCTGTGGTGTGGAGCTCAGCCTGGGTGGGGCCGATGATCAGGCCGGTGATGTTTACAGTGTCATAAGGTTTTGTGAAAATAAGCAGTTAATTACACATGACCTACAAAGGAATCAAAACAGCTTGGATCCATTCTTGCTTTAAAATCCATTTAAAAGGCATGAAATGTTTGGGGGTTTAACCCTCCTTTTTTTTTTTACCTTTTGACATATCAAGAACATTAAGTCCTTCTCTACTTGTTGGATGTCTCAGATGTGTCATAAGCTTCTCAGCCCTTAATTGAAGGGGTGGGGTGTTATATTTTTAACAGATCCCTTCTTCCAAATATGTTTATAGGGCTTTTGAGCTAAATAGAGATTAGCAAAAACAAAGCTTTGACAGTGCAGCAATAATTTCTCCTCCATCAAGTTGTGTTTTCTTGCAGAAACTGAGGGGTTTTAATTTGAAAAGTAACTCTTCTCTTTTTTTTTTTGGCTATTAAATTATGCATTAAGAGAGAGACTGAGTTAAATCCTAACTTGATCCATCTTCTGTTCCCTTTAGATCAACTTAAGACGATCTTTGGAGTATTACTTAGACAAATGAACATTTGCATTTGAGTATTGCCCCCAAAATAGCTCCATTTTAAGGAGCAGTTTCATTAAATGCAAGCTCTTCCTTGAACTGAATGGTTCAGCAGGCTTGCAGAAGCCAAAAACGTCTCCCTGCTGCAGACCACCCCTGCTCAGCCACTCAGCCCTGTCAAGATGTGTTTGTATCACAGGACCTTAACCCTCAGGATACAGTATTTGTCAGTCTGAGAGGTTGTAATCCTGTAGCTAGAGAACTAAACTGTAAACGGTGTGGCTGATTGGCCAGGCCCCAGCAGCCACCTGAACAGTTCAACTGGCCCAGGGTCGAAGACAACACTGCACTGCTGTGTCCTGTGACTACTGCATTTTTAGCTGTGTGAAGCATTAGGGAAACAAATGCAAACTTAATAAACAAATTGGAGTGGGAATTGAATAGTGGTTTTGAAGGCAGGAGTTGGGCCCTTGCAGTTGCTTTAAGTGTTTTGCAGTGGATGTGTGAAGTTTTCACCACTAGCTTGAACCAGGCAGGAGGCCTGATGCTTTGCATGTGTGTACCATGGAGTCTAATTGAGCTGTTGAAAGCAGAGTAATGCATGGGGAAGGCAGGTATTTGCCACTTAGGCTTTTAAATTCTATTGGGAGGTGAGGGGCAAGAGAGAACCACTGATTCTACAGGCAAAAGACCCTAGGGTTTTGCACTTAAATTGGGTTTACCTGTGCCTTTTTGTGCAAAAGGGTAACTCTGGGCCTAGGCTGACAGAGGAAAGTGTTTAAGGAGTTGTTGGTCATGCTGGGTTTTGAGGATGGGGTGGCAGGGGAGATAAGAGGCTGCAAAGAAGTGTGTGAGTTTAAGATGTCTTTCTAAAATCATATACAGAACTAAGCCTTAATGCACTGTGCAGCAGAGTGACCTTGTACTGAAACCTGCTTCATTGTCAAGGTAGTGGTTGTGTGGTGTTAAGATGAAACACTTGGAGGTTGTTCTTCATGCCCAGCTCCTTCAGAATTGGGTAAGAAGCTTGCAAGGTGGCTGTTGTTGCTGATATGGGAGAGCTACATTATTCTGCTATCCAAAAATCATGCTAGTATGAAGTACTGTTGGGTACTGAGGTTGAGTCCTTGAATAAAGGACTTTGTAAGTATTAGGATTATTTATCAACCAAATGTTACTGTCCTGGTGAGAAGCAACTAGAAAATAATTAATGTGGTGGTTTATGGCATTGAAAAGCATTGAATTACTAACTTGCAAAACAGGGAGAAAGAAATCAGTGTGGCAACATGGAAGGATTCACCTGAGCACGTTTTAGGGAAGAGATGTTTGGATTGTTTTGAGCATCACTGTATTTTCATGGGGGATTGTTCAAAGTATCCTGGGAGAGGAAGAAGAGAGCTTTAGTAACAATAGGGCAAGGTAAGTGTATTATTAGTTACATAACAAACAAATTGTCAGCTGAATGTGACAGGGCCTGAGACTGGGGCAGACATCAAGGAGTGTTTGATCAGTTGTGGACTGGCAGCTGTGTGTTAGTTTTGTGTTTTTTGCTTTCCTAATAAGTCTAGTCAAACTTGACTTAGGGCTTTGATTGAGATTTAAGTCTCCCACACATAGCAGTGGAGTAATTGGCTGGCTGATTTTTTTTTTTTTTTCCCTTGAAAACAACAACAACAAAAATCCAATTTCACACTCTGGGCACTTAGCTGATTGTGCTGCCTTCCTGCATTTGCCTTTTTCTATCTTGGTGTCTGTGAAACTTTTCTGACTCTCACCTGTGGTCTCTTACTGCATGAATTAGCTGCCTGTTCTGCAAAGTCATAACGTGCCTGTGACCCCCAGGCTTAAGTTTATGCCTCGTCATTCTGTGTATAAATAAATCCCTGATTAGTTGCTACCCACTTATCCTTTTATCTCCTCCCTCAGATCCCCCCCCACTGCATGATCAGAATGCTTGAAATATCAGTCTGCTCTGTTGAAGAGTACCTTTGTCCTTGCTGCAGCTCTGACACCTTAATTTCTCAGACTGTCAAGGCCTGAGATGATGAAGAATGTATTGAAACTTCTCTGTGTGGCCTGGTAGCTCTGTCTGGGGCACAGGCAGTGCCAAATGTGTGGCCCAGCGTTGCTGGGTTTGCTCAGGCAGCATCAAGCTAGTTGTTAAAATGGGAAAGTCTTGTCTTGAAACCAAGGAGTGGGGGTTAAAACTAGTGATTTTTTTTGTAATCACTGGGGTTGTTCAACCTGGAGAAGAGGAGGCCGAGGGGAGACCTCATTGCTCTCTGCAGCTCCCTAAAGGGAGGTTGGAATGAGGAGGGGCATCTTCATCTTGAGGACAGGCAACTGGGCTAGAGGAAATGGTTCCAAGCTGCACCAGGGGAGCTTCAGGCAGGATGTTAGGAAATATTTCTTCACTGAAAGAGTCCTCAAACACTGCAGTATTCTGCCCAGGGCAGTGCTGGAGTCACCATCCCTGAGGATGTTCAAGCAGCATGTGGAGCTGATGCTTAGGGACATGGTTTAGTGTTGCCCCTGCAGCGCTGGGATGAGCTTGGAAGTCTCTTCCAACCAGATGTATTCTGTGGCTCTGAGGGATACAAATGCTCTTCAAGAGTAGTGTGGGGATTTTATCTTCACAAGAGGTTTCTGAGGGACAGTGTTAAGGCACTGGGCTTTTGTTTTCCAAGCCACAGCAAGGACGTGGTAGTTGTAGAATTAACCTAGTGCTGAAGCTGTGCAAATGTATCTCTAGGCCAGGCTGGAAGGCATTGTTCTGTCTGGTGTCCCTCTTGTTTCTGACCTTACACCATAACAAAGGGGAATATATTGTGTTCTTTTCCCATTGTTTCCTGCTGGAAGCCCCACTGGCCAGTGCTTGTGAATGGAAGGGAGTGAGTGTCCTGATAGAAAGCCACACCTTACTGACAGTGGAGGTTCAGTGTCTTGTGAGCAGGTTTTGTTCCCTCTTCATCCATTTTAAAGTGGAATACAGGCTTTAATACACCAAGCAACAAAAGTTAGGAGAGCTCTGGCTTGCATTTTCTGTGTTTGTCTACTTGATATGATGAATGTTTCTTTCTCTAGAAAGTGCTGTTACCCTGGCATGTGTTGATCTGTTCTCTAGCAGAATGCAATCACTATGGCAAGAGGATAAAATGAGAAGTCAGATGCACTTCAAGTGACTGTTCAAAATGCTTCTAAGAATGCAAAATTCTGTTTATGTGGCTTGAGGGGAAAGGGGGAATCCCATGACACTAAACAGCTTGGCCCTCTTGAATACAAGTTCCTCCCTTAAAGCCATTTATGGCAGTATTTTTCTTCGTGGAATTGTAGAAAGAACTCTGTACAAAGGTACCATCATAATAAGTGGGGAGACAGTGGCATCCAGCCATGCTATTTTTAGGCTATTGTGCTCTTAACTTGCTGATCTAAGTGTTCTGGACAGTAAGTGGGGGAGACATTGTACTGGAAATGAAGGCTCAAATAACGGAATCTTGTCTGAAAAAAGAACTCCTAGTAAACCTTGTTAGCAGGCAGTTGACAGGGTTATACCTGTAATGTTAGTAGGTAAATAGGATGCCCTGGTGATTAAAGCACAGTGTTTGCAGTACAGACTTTTACTCAAACTGTCAGCTTTGGCTTTCTTCTCAGTTGAGAAGCTGAAATATGTGCAGTCTGTACTGTTATGGGCTCAGGAAAGAAGTATAACACCCTCCTCCCCCCACAATGTTCTGTTCTGCGATGGCAGTGGGGGGGAAAAAAAATACCAGTTGTCCTCAATCAGGTTTGGAGATCTTTTCCCCAATAGTTCTAAAGCTTTTTAGGAAAAGTGTAATGACCTCCCATCCATCAAAGCAAGGAGTGTAGTTTTGGAAGCCATCAGAAAGGAGTGTGTCTCACTGCTGATTTCTAATCATTCCTTAGCCCCTCACCTATTAATCTAACTCTTTCTTGGATAGTTAGGGCTGACACAAGGCAACTCTTACTTAATTTTCCTGCTGACTTATTAGTCATTCATGTGGTTTGCTTTGGTTTATGTTCTGAGTGAGCCTGTACCTTAGTGTTCAGCTCTGATATTTGCTAGGCTGTTTGACCTTCCTCCTGTTAACCTTGACTCTTCTGGCACACAGCTGTAGAACTGCTCTGTAAACCAGACGCAATCATGGAATCCTAGAATGGCTCAGGTTGGAAGGCACCTCAGAGATCATCTCCTCCAACCTCCCCACCATGGGCAGGGACACCTCTCAACTAGACTCAGCTGCTCAAGACCTCTTCCAACCTGGCCTTCAACACCCCAGGCAGGAGGTAGCCACAGCCTCCCTGGGCAGCCTGTTCCAGAGTCTCGCCACCCTCCTACTGAAGAACTTCTTCCTCAGCTCCAGTCTAACCCTGCTCTCCCTCAGCTTCAAACCACTCCCCCTTGTCCTGTCTGTAGACACCCTCATGAGAAGTCCCTCTGCAGCCTTCCTGGAGGATCCCTTCAGCTATTTGCAAGGTAGCTCTATGTTCCCCAGGAATCTTCTCTTGTGCAAGCTGAACAACCCCAGCTTCCTCAGCCTGTCCTCATAGCAGAGGTGCTCCAGCCCTTGGATCATCTTTGTGGCCCTCCTCTGGACTTGCTCCAACAAAGAACCAATGCAAGCTTTTAAAGAATGGCATCTTCAAGGTGGAAAAGTTCCTTGTCCAGCAGCACTGGCAGAAGCATCTCAATCTCTTAATGTAGCTGAATCATGAAGCCATTGTGTTGCTTGCATGTAAACATTTACTGGCTCGTGTATATTGCTGCCCTTAGACATTTGCATGTTGCAGCATGTTGGTCTCTTCTCCCAGGCAGCCAGCACCAGAACAAGAGGACACAGTCTCAGGCTGTACCAGGGGAGGTTTAGGCTGGATGTTAGGAAGAAGTTCTATACAGAGAGCGTGATTGCCCTTTGGAATGGGCTGCCCAGGGAGGTGGTGGAGTCACCATCATTGGAGGTGTTCAGGAGGAGACTTGATGGGGTGCTTGGTGCCATGGTTTAGTTGATTAGATGGGTTGGATTGGTTGATGGGTTGGACACGATCTTGAAGGTCTCTTCCAACCTGGTTTATTCTATTCTATTTCATGCAGGGTAAGGCTGCAGTTGCAAGGAAACTAAAGAAAGATGCCAAACTTCACAGTGTGAGCAGTTGGTGTATTCACATCTTCAGTGAAACTTGACACTATTGAAGGGATGGATAAATATCAGTTGTCCAGCATGGTGGTTGATGAACAGCTGTCCACTGTCTTCTGATGCTTTGTGCAGTGTCACAGCTTTTAGTGTTTAGGCATCCAGTAACTTGCTTGGGATCATGTAACCCAGCTTCCCCAGTGACTGAAATAGTATTTAAGGGAAAAAAGAAAAATCCCACCCCAACAACAAAACCTCCTAGAATAGCACTGGGGTTAAAACAAAGTAGCACCTTTGAGTTTCTTGGCTAAATTTAAGTGCACTGCAAAAGATGAGGAATGCAGCTTTGCCACAGGGAACGTCATGCTTCTGCTGCTGAAAACTTGTCCTTAAATACCCCCTCTTTGGTCAGGCTTTAGGTTGAGTTCCCCATCAAACCACAGTGAGGGTATTGTATAATTTTGAATACTTAAATTAGACCTGGTGCATAGTTCTAAATCAGGCACCACATGCATGGTAATCAGTGCCCTTGGAAGTTAACTTGTACTCAGGATGCCCTAGCCAGAAATTATGGTGGTGGTGGTTTTAGTTATTAACAGCTAGGAACCCTGATATTAGAGTAGGACCTCCCTCAGCGTCAGGCCTGTGCAGAGCTGTAGCATTAGGAGTTGATTAAAATTCTGGCTAGTGCTGTTTACAAAAACAAATTCTAATGTGTTTTGTGCTTGCTGTCAGCTCTCAGCAACAGGTGTTTTGGTAACAAGAAGCTGTCTATTTTGGGAGCTCTGTGTTAAAGAGGCTTTTATCTCTTCTGGGTTTGATACGCTTAAAATAAGTGAAACTTCTGCTGTATTGAGAGAAGATTACTTATTCACTGGAGCTCAAAGGGAAGCCATTACTGAATCTGCAGCTATTCTTTCACTAATTACGTGGGGAGTCTTGTAAGTGTTTGCGTCTTCTCGCAGATTATTTTTCATCAGTTTGCAAAGCCAAACCTGTTGGAAAGATGCAGCGTGAAAGATGGTCTCATGGAGGTCTCTTCCAACCCCTGACACACCGTGATTCTGTGACAGTTGATGGAGCTGCCCTCCTTCTGCCTTCCTTAAGCTTTGGTCTGGTGTCTTAATGTAGAATCTTCCACTTCTAACCTCTGGTTTCAGAAATGTCTGACTTCAATATGAGATGCTAAAGAAAGCAGAATGTTGCCTTGCCTTGCCTGTTTCAGGGAGGCGTTCTTGGTACAGAGCACTTTAAAAAGAAGGCATCCCTGTAATCTGACAGATTTCAAGCAAACCCTGAATTTGCAGGGCTGTGTACAAATGAGGAGCAGCTAGAGGGTTCCTGCAGCCTTTGGTTTAGGCACCTTAATGCCAAAGTACAGCTATGAGCTAGCACAAACTCTGGAGGAGACAAAAGGGCCCCTGAAGCAGTAGCTGCGCTAGCACAGCTTGACACTGATTCAGCTACATGTGATGGAAGCTGGTTTGTGGGAGCTGACACAGTGAGTGGTGCCAAGCAAGTGCTGAGGTGGCTTGGGGTTTTCTAACCTGTGTAACTCCTGAATTTTCATTCCTCTTGAGCAGAGATGCAAGAGCAAAGCACTCCCTCAAAGTTTGCCCTTTTAGCAGTAGTTGTGTTCCGTCACAAGTGTAACTTCATGCAAAATTTCCATGGCAGTCTTGTTACAGAGACAGCCAAACATGGACCTGCTGATCCTGTCTGCCTCTAGCTTTAAATCTCAGGTGATGTGGGTAGGCTGAACTGCGTAAGTGCAACCTCACATGTGGGGAGAAAACCACTTTGGTCTTCCCTCTGGCTCGTGTATACAGTGCCTTGGGTAGGACAGCATGAGCAGCGGGGCAGCTGGCCAGCGTCCTCTCAGTGTTCCTCAGATACGCCTCCTGGAATTCTCTGCCCATGGCTCTCCCAGAGCCAGCAGTGCAAGAGCAGCTTTCCAAAACATGCAGCATGCTCTTCTCTCCTGTTTGCTTTTCTTGGTCTGTAATTCACTCGAGGTGCCTTTGTCCAGAGCAGCTGTAGTCACTGGGGCCATCTCTGTGCTTTTAATGTTTAACGAGTTATCTTTACTGAAGGTCCCTCTTGTGTCTTGCTGTAAACAAGCATGTCCAGCTCCAAGGGCGATTTGCTATGTTTTCCCTTGAACCCAAGAAGTGACTTTTGTGGTGTGGGTGGGTTTTGTTTTGGTTTTTTAACTGGCATTCAGGCTGACCTCTGCAAAAGGCAGCTCTGTCAGTTTAGATTTTGCTGATCGTCATCACTGAAGAAACCAACTTAGAACATGCTAGAGATGCTCTGAAAGCATGCCTGTGCTTCCCTGGGCTGGAGCTTCCTGGATTGACTGGGGTTGCCTGCAAGTGTATTGTGCTGTTGGGGGAATAAGAAGTAAAGAAGTAGTAAGTAAAAGGGTATTCAGTTTTATAAGCTGGAATGTTTCTTTGAACTTCAAAGTTTGGATACTGTCACATGCAAGGGCCTAATTCTGGTGATGCTGCAGTTCTAGTCTTGAACAACTGAAGTCCAGATGTACATACTACAGATGATAATCCTTGACATCTGGAGTTGTTTTGTTGCTTTAGGCTCACACTGGAATACATGATAAATAGAAGGCAAATTCTTGAAGGCTGCATAGAGAGTACTGCATTTAGTCTTTCAGGTGCCACAGCAGCTTGCAGAAGTAGTGGCCCTTCCTGCCAGAAACCTCACCAGCTGAAAGCCCAGCTCTGTGCAGCAGCTCTCTGGAATTCCAACACTTCTATCAAACTCCTTTTGTCTGTTTTCTGCCTCTTTGAAAAATCTCATGTAAGCAAAATGTGGTTCCTCCTATTAGTCAACAAAATGTACCTGTCACCTGTGCTCTGCTCTTGCTTTGTTCAGGATTAATCTTCAGCAGAGAGGTTATATTCATGGAACTGCCCCTTTATTTAATATGGTGACTATACTGAAGTTTGGAAGCAGAAGCAAGAAAAACTTGTTTATACTTCTGGGTTTGTGTGTAGACTTGAAGTGCTCACTGCAAGTAATGTGTTTTTTTGCATGAGTTGAATGAGAGTTTCTGAAGGTACCCTGTCTCACAGCAGTTAATCTCTGGTTCTAGTAAGGTTGAGCTTGGCCCTGAGTAGTAATTACAGTTTCCAAGTGACATCTATTAATAGT
The DNA here is from genome assembly GCF_014839835.1 of Dryobates pubescens. NCBI lineage: Eukaryota > Metazoa > Chordata > Aves > Piciformes > Picidae > Dryobates > Dryobates pubescens. Next base: position 6,182,503 of record NC_071628.1, read on the forward strand.
GTATGCAGACAAGCATAGAAAGCTGAATCCTAATTATCAGTGATCTTCTTGATACCAGGATAGAATCTAAGCGTCTTTGTTCTTGCCTAGTAAGAGTGAAGAGGCTGTAGTGAAATGTGCTCTTGTTCCTTGGGTAACCTTGAGCACAAGAGCAGACAGCTGTAGTTAGCAATATAAGCACTGGAACACTAGAGGCTTTGTCTATACCAAGTGTTCCTGGGCAATGATGTCATATTGAAACTACAATATTCTGGCTCAGATTAGTTAGGAAAGTTGCTAATGGTCCTTCCTAGGACCTGAACTCTCTCTTCTGTCCATCTGCCACTTCTGAGGTTGTGTTTTCTCGTGCACCTGTGGCTGCTTTTCCCACCTGTGTGATTCTTTCACAGGCTTTTTGGCACTTCAGACCTGGGCTTTACACTGTACAGGGAATGGAGCTTTCTTCAGGGTCTTGTATCTTAATGGTTGTACTGGAAGGATCTAAACTTGCCGACTACTTAGAAAGGAAGAAAAGACTTCTGTAAGTTGTGTGGTTTTGGTAGAGTTTCTGCTGGGAGAGTCTAATATAAAGTGCTTGGGGTTTGCCTAAAATATGTCTATGCATGAAACAAAAATAAAAAGCTGTTCAACAGGAATAGACAGGAACACAAGTAGATGTTGGATGGCTTGTCAAGTGAGTTGAGAGAACAGCTTATGTAAGTCTTTGGTCACCAATTTGAATCGTTTGGGTTTGCTATTAAGTCGTGATAAATGCTGCTTCGGTAGTTCAAGCTCAAAACTGCATTTAGCTGTGAGCAGGAAGAAAGCTGGAGGCCTGCTGGAGTGAATGGCAAGCTTTCAAATGCATGGATTCTCCTGGTGCTGAGGAAGTTGGATAACTCCTGTGTTTTGAAAAATGCAGCAGCTGTGTGTTCTGCTGCTACAGGAACAAAAAGGTCACTGCCCTTACAGATCTGCTTGCAGAGCTGGTCCTTAACCGTATTCACTACTTCTAACTCAAAGCCTTCTGCTGAAACTGGGTCAGAGTGTAACTACACATGTAGCTCTGCTGGCAAATCTGAAGCAGCTGTAGTGTTTTAGCCGGGGTGAGCTGGAGATGAAATGACATGTCTGAGTGCAACCAGCGAGCTGGGCTCAGCTGTAATGACTGAGGCCCCTATTCAAATCTGCCAGTTCTTCTTGGCTCCACAGCAAGTCGCTGGGACACGGTCATGCCTTAAAGCAGCTACAAATGACTGCTCAGTGAATGTAAATTGGGGCCTTTGGGGAGAGAGCAGTGGAGTAAAAAGAACACAGGACCCTTCTGTAACTTCCTATTAATTTGTGAATCTGATGCTTTACACCCCGAGGAGTGTCCTGCTTCCAGCAGCACACCTGAGCATGTGTCCCTGCAGCTTGTGCAGTGGCTGTGCTCAAACACAGGCAGTGCTTTGGGAACTTCTGCCGCTACTCACAGCAGAGCTCTGCTCTTCCACCCTGATTTGCCATTTGTTTGGATAAGCCTGTAGAGGAATGCACTTTCTGTTTGTTTGGGTTTTTTTGTACCAACATGCCTTTTCTTGTGCTGATACAGGTGGTGTCAGATATCCAGACCAGTGCGTGCTCTGAAGTGTATTATCTACGTAACTTCATAGCATGCTTTTATTAGTGCCTGGGACAAAGCTTTGTTGATGATACCTGGGGTCTTTTTCAACCTTACTGATTTCTATGATTTGTGCTTTTTAAGCAGCACAAATGACCATCTTTGCAGTTTCTTCCTTGCTTCCCCTAACACAAAGGGAAAATGACCATTAGTACTGGTGCTGCTTAAATCAGTGCTGAACAGCTTCATTATAAAAGGTGATTAGGATGGAGAAGGGAATATTTTAATCACCTGTGAAAAATTAGATTGATCCTGTGAGGTGAGTGCCAACTGAAATCTGTCAGTGCATTGATCCTAGCTTACACTGAGTGCTCTGCTGGCTCTTTGAGAAGCATTTTCAAAGCTGGCATTGCTGTGGTTCAAAGTGCATCTGGTTTGGTGCTGCAGCTGAAGCAGAACTTCCTTTGGGCAGTCTCAGCCCGATGCTGAGTTTCAGCATTAGCATTTGGGAAGGACCTTTCCTGTCGCAGGCACAAATTGCAGGAGTGTTTGCAGAACACAAGACTGCTTCAGCTGTGATTGTGAGGGTCTGCTCACTTTCCCTACCACTGTGTGGAGAGTGAGGACAGCTAGAATTCAAGAGGCTTTTTCTTTGGGGCAGACAGATGAAGAGAAGGCTAGCCTCTGTGCAGGAGTTTTTGTTTCTTGTTGGGGTGGGGGGGAAGAGATTATTCCTAAACCTTGTGTGTTTAATCCTGCTAAACACTGCACTCTCTGATCTTACTGATTAACATTTGAAGCCTGGAAAGCTGGGGAATCAGTTATTTGAAACTAGTAGCATATAAACATTTTAATTAAAAGGAAAAGGAGGAGGAGGAAGAAAAACCCAACCCACAGTGTTGTAAGGCCTGCTCTG